>NC_142711.1:40206638-41456638 GCF_055471065.1 Atractosteus spatula
CTAATTGATGAGGAGGCTGCTCAGAAGTACTCTGCCCTGCACATTGTCGGGATGGTTGGATCCATCGACAATGACTTCTGTGGCACCGATATGACAATAGGAACAGACTCTGCCCTCCACAGAATCATTGAAGTTGTGGATGCAATCATGACCACCGCCCAGAGGTAAACATATAAGCTGGTGTAATGTGACATTATAGCTTTGCTTATATAAAATGTGTCCATACAGATTGGATTTCACTCGTTTTCCATTAATATATAGATCCCATTTCAGAATATAAACTTTTTAATCGAGAGCAATAGGTAGCACTGGCTTTTTGTTTCCTGTCCATTTCAGCTGTGCTTTGACATGTACTGTATATGCAGGTCGTAGATCACACTAGGCTCTGTATGCAGCATAGAGCATTGTGTTGGGTCCCAAGGTAATCTGTATAGTTTGCATCTGCACAAATGCTACCTGTTGTATCGGATTGAGAGTATAGCTATTTGGTTTTTTCCTTCAGGTGTAATGTGGCAGGATTTGAACCATGCTCTCCATTTTAATATGGATTGCTGCCTAGGTGCTGTGCCCCTGGAGAAATGTGTTCAAATCTGCTGGTTGTTTTAAACCCTCTCACAAGGACTGACTGTAGTGCACTCAGCTCCCAGATCACTTTTCTTTTATCTCCAGTTGCAGGCTCCATTTGTCTCCAAACTAGAATCTGCTGTGGTTGAGGTTTGAAATAGCCCTGCTTTGGATGGGCAGCTCAGTACAGTTTGATGTTGTGTTGGGCTTCGGGGAATTCCTTGCTCATTTTTGGTGAAAGAATAGTTCTGTCAACACTATTACAGTATTTCTCCTATTTCATAATTATGTGAAATAATTGAGACTGCTCTTGTTGTTTCTTTTAACTATTTTACAAATGTGTGTTGTTATAATGTTAACAGGGTGGCATTGTGGCACAGTGTTTAGCATTGCTGCCTCTCAGCACTGGGACCCTGGATTCAGTTTCTGGGGTGCTATCTGTATGAAGAAATCTTTGTATTCAATAAAGTGGTTATAAAATGAATGGATGAAATCTTTCAGCTCATGAACTGATTAAGTATTTTTTTTTTGCTTTCAGCCACCAGAGGACATTTGTCTTGGAGGTCATGGGAAGACACTGTGGGTAAGAACCTGCTTTTGACAATGTGTTGATGTTTAATATTGTTAAGCTGAGTTTATGTTGGACTGTGTTGATGTGATCTTGCTTTTTGAATTGCATTGAACTGCATTGAATAAATGGTTCACTGTTGTATAGATATCTGGCTCTAGTGAGTGCCTTAGCCTGTGGAGCGGACTGGGTGCTCATTCCCGAGATGCCCCCTGAAGATGGCTGGGAGGAGCAGATGTGCCAGAAACTGTCAGAGGTAATGACTGAGCATGTTTGAATGTTCTTTAATAGGAGGGAACATGCAACTGGAACTACTTGATTTTTTATCCTTAAAGTAAAACTCCAGTATTCCATTATTAATTCCATTATCAACAAGAAAATAAGAAGCATATACAAATAATTCCAGTAAATGAGTTAATTGTCTACAGATGTTCTCTGTGGTCCTTCAGTCACTGGAAGCAAAAAGCACAGTAAACACAAGCAGTCTAAGCAGTTTATACCTGACATGTGTGCATTGAATCTCTTTGTGGACAAACAAGTTTAGTTTTCATTTTATACTGTGCCGCTGTAAAGCAAGTATGAGGAAGAAGGCCTGAAAACTGTTGTTCTGGTCAGATGATTTTTGCTCTGCATGTCTAGGCATTGTGCAGTGTTAATTTGACCTCCAGCCTGTGGGCTCACTGTGGACTTACCCGAAGGTCAAGCTGAGTCCCATTCAGTTGTTTAAATTTAGGTTAAAAAGTTTCTGCTTCTTTCTTTTGGATAAAGTAATACTATTTTGTGAACACTGTGCTTTGATTTCTGTTGCTCTGTATGATTTGTTCTTAGTACCCAATTCAATTCAGCCTTGTATAAGATAGAAAATAAGATGATATTCCTTCAGGTAAACATCACATTTATCTTGAGCTTATTTGGGTGTACATAGTGCATGTGGTTCTCTGTTGTTTGACAAAAAAACTGTATTAAAAACTCTAATATATTTGTATTAAAGGACAGATAGTTACACCATGGAAGGATGAATAAAAATGACACATACTGTACCACTTGTCTTGAGAAGTAATCTAGTCAAGACTGCTGAAACATCATCAGCATGTTTCTACTAAAGGACATCAGTAAAGTAGGGCATTGGCATAGGGCTGGCCTACATTGCCTCAGTGGCATTCTGAGACTAATGCTACTCTGTAGCAATTCATCTGGGCTGCAGATTTTCAGACCAGTGTATTTACATATTCTTTAATTCTTCAAAACTCTGAAGAGAAAAATAGGTTTATAAAATGATGTATGATATAATGACATGGAATTGTGTGTCATAGTAGTACATGTAATTACATGTAATTCTTAAGCCGTTTTCCTTTATGTAGCCAAATAACCTTAAAGTAGCTGTTAGTGTAATCAGATATTCCATTTATGTGACATGTTTTATTTCATATGCCTTTACATTTGTTCCTCAGGTACTGTTTCTGCATAGTTTATGATTTGAGTGGCCAACAGAAATAGTTTCTGGATAGGCTTTTCAAAGCTGAGTGGAGTCAAATGTACTGGTAAAAAATATGTTTTCCTGTGTGAAATTCAACTCCTTTATCTTTGGAGTACAATAAAATATTTGACTGTTTGCAATGACCTTATGGATACTAGATATAAATGCATAATAATATAGATTATGAAATGAAATTGATATGAATCTTTTAGATCTTTTAGACGGTTAATTCTAAGTGCTTAACTGTTTATGCTTTCCATTATTCCTTGTCCATTTTTTTTACGTAGCCATTTTAAGATGCTCATTTGTCTCATCCTGAATGTTCCATTGGTTTAGTCCCATGGGTGTGTGGCAAGCCCTTCCTTTCAATGGCATACTCGTAAAGGTCATTCAATCCTGCAGTGTTTTTCTCATTGTCTAGAGCCGATCCCGCGGTTCAAGGTTGAACATTATCATAGTTGCGGAAGGAGCCATTGACAGACATGGAAAAGCTATTACATCCAATTTAGTGAAGGATGTGAGTACCTCAATGTGCCAGGCAGCATCAGGTGAAAGGAAGTATGGAGCACAACTGCAAAATAGTCACATCCCCAGTGAGGAAGAACCAGCTCTTTTGAATAACTGAGAACCAATCTCAGTTTACAGTTTATGGGCTAATAAAATGAAGACAGAAATGTCACCGAAGAAAAGTGACCCCTGGGGCATGGCACTTTTTTAGCAGAAAGGTGATCCAACTTTTAAGAGCCTGTGCAAAGATGTGTTTTTTTCTATCATGTGTTTTTTATCCTCTTAGAACCGTGCTCGAAAGAAAAGGCTGAATATCATTATTGTAGCAGAGGGGGCGATTGATTCTAGCAACAAACCAATTACCTCAGAACAAATTAAGGATGTAAGTACTTATCACCTAACAGTACAGCTCCTGCACTGACCGCTGCCTTGCGTGCAAGTTCTTTCTGTTTCACTGCTCACTCTGGAGTGCTCAAGTGTGCGCTTGGTAAGAAAGCTTCTGTCACTGCTTCCTGAGTCCTGCATGTTGTTACATACGCTTTTATTTTCTCTCAATATCTCCCATGGGAAAATGTTACTAAAAGCAGAGTATTTTCCTTTTTATTTATTTTTACATACTGTAGTTCAACAGAAGCTCCAAAACCATAGTTTTATGTATAATGTAATGTGCACAGCTGTTTTTCTATGTGAGCCATTCACTTTTTGTTACTACAGTACAACATAAACAGCTGTCTTGACACAATGTTAAGTTTTGTATTTCTCTGCACCTTGCATTATTCCGTGTGTCACGATCACACGTTTGCACATTCCGGTCCTGCAGGAGTTGAACTAGTGATGTGCACAGTACTTTGTCCTGCTTGTATCTTGCCATCTTCTTCTTTATCAAAAACTCTGCAATAGAAGGCCTTAGGTAAGAATCTGTAAATAAAAAACTCCGTAAAAAAATAAAATCTACCTCTTTTGCACTAACACAACAAGTTTCCTAAATTTTGCATGCATTTCTTTTCATACTTTCCTTTAACCTGCAGCTAAAAGCAGCTTTAACTGGAGTGAATTATGAAAGTTCAGGAGAAAGACAACCCCCAAACTCCGCAACTACACACGGTCTCTAGGGTATAAAAAGGGTGATTGTTTTCCAGTGTTTGCTATGCTAACAATTTAGTGCTATAGCTTGTACATAACCCTTTTGTACAGGTTTGTGTACAAAAAATATGAGATGGGTGGGTCTGACTTCACCAAGTAGTGATCTCTCATATCAAGCAAGTTTAAAGCAAACTTACTGTATAAACAAATGCACTTCATTTACAGTCACATTTATTTAGTCATATGATCGGGGCTTGTCAGTATCTCCTGAATTTTACCTAATTTCTGTCTTTGAAAGACCTTTGTAGAAAAGACCATTTCTAATGATTGATATGAGATTGCATGCATAGAGATAAAATTGTGAGAACTTCTGAATTTGGAAAGATAAAATATCAGTATTATTATTTTTAGCCATTTATTTTTGTATTTCTAAACACACATAGTACCAGACACCTTTGAATGAAGTCAGGGTGAAGAAGATTAGCAATGATTATTCAGTCTTTTCTGGTACCGAATATATTTTAAAAAGGATAATTGTTTATTCATATAATATTAAGAGAAAATATATTTTGTTTTAGACAGTATTTGTTTTATTTCTAGCATGTGCTACAGATATGACCAACTTTAGATTTACATTTGAACTTTAATTTAAGTAATTACAGTGTTGTTTGAAACTTTAAGTTGCTTTGTTAAACAAGAACAATATTAAGCTGGTTAATACATAACCTACAGTATATCTGAATGAAGCAATGTAAGCAATGGCGTACAGTAAATACAGCCCAGGCGTCAATAGATCTTAGAGTTTAAGGAACCGTTTCAACAGTTGGTCCTTTTGGGAGGTAATTGGACCATTTGACAATCATAGGAAAAGACAGGAAAGAGCTATGAACTGCCTTAATTAAAAAAGGTGGTTTCAGCACTGATTCTGAAGCTGTTCAGCTGTAGCTACTTTGATTGGCTTAACATGCTCCTCTGTGTTTTAGGTGTTATATAATGAACAGTACCAGAAAGTGGGTTTTGTGCTATAGATACATTTATAATAGATACATTTATAGATACTCACCAGTGTGAGTTCAATGAAGTTGAACAGCTTACAGACATCACCCCAGCCTGGTGTCTGTCATGCTAACCAGTGGATGAACTAAGAGCTAATGACAAAATCCTTGACCTCCCCCACAGCTTGTTGTTAAATGTCTTGGGTTTGATACCCGAGTGACAATCCTGGGGCACGTCCAAAGAGGAGGAACCCCTTCTGCCTTTGACAGAATTCTGGTAAGTCTAAACGCTCACATCTATCACACTGTCAGGGCAGTGCTCTAACATGGCTCCTCATGGGCCACAGAATATGTGGCCTGAACAAAAGGACAAGAACTTGCTATTCTGAGCAAAAGGGTTCAATAAATGTTTTCAGTCTTAGCTTAGTTTTTTTTTGCTTAATTGCAATCAATATTGTGTTTTATGTTTCTTGCCATTCAGTTGGCTGTATTTTATAATATCTGAATGTTGTAAAGCTAATCTGTTCTGTTCTAGTGACGGTAGTTTTGTTAAATCATCACATGTAAGTTTGTTTTATATGTGAAATGAAGTAAAGTTGTAGACCTTTTTATTTTGTTCTCATGTCTTCCCTGCTAATTCTAGGCCAGCAGAATGGGTGTAGAGGCTGTGCTTGCGCTGTTAGAAGCATCACCTGACACACCAGCCTGCGTTGTCTCTCTGTGTGGAAACCAGTCAGTCCGACTGCCGCTTATGGAGTGTGTACAGATGGTGAGTCTTGGACTGTAACCAGTTTGTCTTTGGGTACATTCATTACTTGTCAATAAAGGAGCCTGTGTGAGCTGCAGCTCTCAATAGACTGCCTTGGTATGCAAACAGATAGTGAAAGTGGATTTGTATTTTATTTTTTTTCAAGTACTGGTTGCGTGTTCTTTGTGAATCATTTTATAAAACACTTGACAGAATGGTACCTAAAACAGGTTAATTTGAGTGATTTCATACTCAACATTGACATTCTGGATTAACTGGGTGAGATAATATAACATGCTTTAATGCTGTAATGCTCTACAGTTACTAAAATGATTTTAGTTTTACATCAGGTGATTCTATGACTCTTTCTATGATTTCTTTTGTTATACTGCTGCTGATTTCTCGATGCAATTTAAATTAAGGGAAAATGTTAAAGCATCATTTGAAAAGATAAATAGACAAGTTTGATGTAGTAAGGTTTTCCTTTTCTGAATATTTAAAAAATGGCAAGTGAGCCAACCTGCATGGTACATGGTAGAATACACTTTTATGTATTTAAAAAAAGCTTTTATTCAGACCGCATTTTTAATACCATGTAATTCCAACTTGTTGTGTAGAAAACTGGTACATTATAAAACTGCTGCACTCTGTAGAAATAAACACACAGTACATACATGTTCACTTCCCGTGACTTCTTTTGTACAGACCCAAGAGGTACAAAAAGCCATGGATGAGAAGAAGTTTGAGGAAGCTGTCAGACTACGTGGCAGGTACAGTACAGCCAGGGCCTGTGCTTTTAACCAGGCATTAATAACGGTTGCAGAGACTTTTCCTTTTCCCATGAAGATGATGTAACCACAGTCTGCTCAGAGGAGCGACTTAGAATAGGCCTACCCAAGTGAAAAAAAATCAGCACAGCATTTCGACAGCCTGCTTCCGTTTTGCTGTAAATACATCTGTTGCGTTAGAAAATCTGTGCTCCTAACAAGCCCAAAATGTAGAGGCTTTCCCTATAGCAATGAAAACATCTACTGGTTGATATTTTATTCAAACAAAAAAAATTTGTTTCAGTCCTTGGACATTGTAGAGAGAATAAATCTGTAAATGTAGTCCACTAAAGGTAATAGCTGCTGTGCCAGCTTTTAAATTCTACACATTGTTCTTACATTTGGGATGCCTGTTGCAGTTAAAGAGTAGCTTTGAGAAACAGTGAATTTTGTGGGTGTGTTTGTGTCACAATGAATGAAACCCGTTGGTGTGTCACATTGTCAGGTTTATAACTCTAAGTGAATGATTAACTTCTTTGATTATTGTCCTTTGAACACAAGCTTTTGTTACTGTTTTTTTTTTCAAGTGGCATATGCACTATGACAGTATTACAGTAAAGAAATATATTCTGCTTAAATATTGAAAAAATAATCCCCAAACCTCTTACCATAGGTGGAGATACAGTTTGTCTTCCAAACCAGGGGTCTAATCCTGGAGAGTCTCTATCTAGTTCTTCTTATAGGTTGTTTTAAATCACCTTTTGTATAAAGACTGGGAAGAATTGTTAAGGTCATTGATCAAATAAGCATGCAATTTGATCAATGAAAGGAAATCTAGTCCTTGAGAACTAAAGGCAATTCTGACTTTTTAAATTGCTTAATTGACCAAACCACCTGTTTAATTGATCATGATCTTTAGAAACTGATAATGTAAGTTTACTCGTAAATCCAGGCTTTAGACAGGGACTTTCTGAGGAAGGTTGAATTCCGCACTGAAAGAGAACCAAGTAAAAATGTTTTAAAGGAGTTTTGCAGTTTTTAGAAGTTTAAAAAGTTAGTGGCCTGTATATTTTTAAATAGAAATTTACTAGACTTACAAAAACAATTTCCTATGGAAACAATAGGATTATATTAAAAGTTTTGTTATGTTTGATGTTTTAATCAGATTATGCTTTTATCATTCATTTGTCACAGGAGTTTTGAAAACAATTTAAATACTTACAAACTCCTGGCTCACCGGAAACCCCAATCTGAACTTCCACATGTAAGTTAACAAAATGGATAAGAAAAAATGATCCATTTTTCTTTCTTAATTAATGTTCTTTTTAAAAACATATTTATTTCTTGAAAATTCTAACTCAACATTTGTATCTTTTCAGGATTTTCTTTAATTTTGTATTAAGGACTAGATACTTTGTGGAAACCATCAGCAGTTGTGCTTGACACAGTACATGTGTTTGTTGTGTCTTTTGAGTGTGTCTGTGAGACTAATAAAAGTGCAATGTTTTTGCTCTTTGTGCCTATCAGGATGACTCTGAATTTATAGTACGTACTAATTTGTACAATAGTTCAGCTTTAGATGCCAAATAGATTTTAGTTCATTTACAGTTAGCACTCCCTTGCATGGCCTAGAGACAGTAAGCTGGCTGACACATGTATTTTGAGCCTGCTGTGCTTATTTCCCTTGATCAGGGAACAGTGGGCGCTTGTTTCAGAAAGCAGGAAAAACTATCACAGTTGCTTTTATAGATACTGTACCTCTCTCTTTTTTCATTTCTTTTGTCCAGCATCATTACTAGTACCAGTAAAAAGTGAAAGAGAGTTTGCTTATTTAATAATAAATGAATGTTGAAAGTACCTGACAGTTTTGATGATTATAAGCATTTATTTTCATCTAGCACTTTTACAGTACCTGCTCATGTGCTGTACTGGCATACTGTATTATTGCATGCTGCTCCTTTATTAACAAAACACAAAACATGCACTGCATTTTGACCTACTTCAACATCAAGATGAATTGATTCGTTTATAATTTTGTATTGTGAAAAGGCTTTAATGGCTTCAGTGGCCTACTTGTTATATTGTGCAGATGCCATATTCATTATACTGATAGCAGTGTGAAATGACATTTGATGGATAGTTTGAATATATAATTTGTAGTCAATAATCTGTAATTCTTTGGTGAGAGACATAAGAAAAGAGTAAGTGCAGTGACCACAACCATATTGTGACAAACCTTTTCTTTTAAAATATTATATATTTCATTTCTTAAGACAACTTCCTATACATTAAATTGATCAATATGTATTTGTTGCTCACAGCTGTACAGTTATTAGAATGAAATTGATTGAATCCTTTGATAATGCCTTTTTCCAAATTTACTCCCACTACAGAAGAATTTAAATTTAAAACCACGAAAAGGACTTTTCAGCAAGAGTTTCACATTTTACAGGAAAAACAGTTACAATCTGAGCTGCCTCACGTTACCCACATAACATGCCAAAGCATTCTGGGAAGTGGCATGTTTTACGTTTATCAGCAGTACATATTTTCCAGTACACTCTTAACACAACTAGAGCATGGTGCTGTGCACTTCAGTGGCATAGACCTCCCTTAGCAGAGACACCCTAATAAAGCAGTGCTTGTGCAAGTTTAGCATGCTTGCATAAAAATGAAGTACTGTAGAGCCCTGCAAAGCAACACGCTTCTCACTTTAAGGCATACTGAAGCTGCTGCATTAAAAAAGCAAGATACTACTCTGCTTATAAATATACAGTACTTGATTTTGAGCGCCATATGAATTAGTACTTAAGGATTTGCCCTTTGTGTTTGTTGGTGGATTTAAAGCATAAATGACTGTGAGAAATGTATAGAGTTATTTGAGACAGTTGCTTTGCTTTTTTTTCTTTGACAATCAAGATATTTTTGCCAATAAGTCAGTGTTAACATTCTGTCTAGAATTGATTCTTAACCTTCCATTCAATTAATTGATGACCCAAAGTGCAAACGGCACTAAAGCCAAATGATAGCTGTATACTGTGTTAGTCCATTGCACCAGTTGCTTGCATGCACCAAGATAGAGCTGAATCCACAGTAGAAGTAGCTGTAAACTGCCTCATTGTGTTGCATGAGTGCTACAAAAACTGAAGCCATCTGGTCATCTTTAATAAATGTGAACAGCCCAACAAACAGCCTGAAACAGCTTAGACATATAGCGTGTTGTCATGGCATGAATTATACAGGAACTATTCACACATGCAGTGGTCTATCTTAGGTTAAAGTGCATTGATAGGGGCTCCAAGTTCTGAGAGATTGTAGAGTCAAGAAGCAATTGCAGTGTTCCTGTGGTGCTCAGGTCAAGTATTGTGTGTTTAGAGAGAAAACCCATCACTTTACCATGTGACAGTGATATCCTTTTCTCTACCTCTACCACCAGAGCAACTTTAATGTAGCCGTCATGAATGTGGGTGCTCCTGCTGCGGGCATGAACGCCGCTGTCCGCTCCGCTGTGAGAGTGGGCATCACAGAGGGGCACAAGATGTTTGCCGTGAATGATGGATTTGAAGGATTTGCCAAGGGGCAGGTTTGTTTATTTGAGAAAAACTAAAGTTCAACCTCCAGCAGCAAATATGTGTGATAAAGATGTCAACGTTGTGCGGGAGTTATAAAGTGATGCAATACACTTGCTCATTTCTAGGTTTTAAAGGTAAGTAGTACTTCAGAAAGGGACAGATTTTAGATGAAGCCTTTGAGGGAAAAATGACTGATTTTGTTCAAAGATTGTTTTTGTAAACAAGTTTTGCAAATCCTGCAATATAATAATAATGATAATAATAATAATAATAATAATAATAATAATAATAATGTAATATCTCCATGCTAGTTCTGATGCCAGAGTTGTAGGCATGCCACCTTAGTTATAGTGTTACTGTAAAGCTAGTGTCCAGTGATAAGTGCAAGCAGTAAGATAAACAACAGAGATTACAGTAAGACAATTAGATTCAGCATGCTCCAGTTATGGTGTAGCCTAGGCTACAACATTCCTCTCTGACCTTCCTGAACTGAGCATCAGGACGTTAAATATAGAACAGGGCAGGCAGAGATAAGGCAGAAAGAGTATTCCTTAAATATACAATAAGTCACAGATGTATTTGCATGTTTGGAATACCAATTTGATATAGTGCATCAAATCCTTAGAATCCTTTTTCATTCAATCTGTGGAAGCCTTTGTACAGTGTACAGTAAATCAAACAAGGCAAACGTGGGCAAAACAATATTAGATCAACTGTACAATATCAGTAACAAATATTAATAATAACAACAATAATAATAATAATGGGATTCCTTATAATGGATGTATTATTATAATACCTGCATATACAGTATATTTATAAATTATAATTTATAACCTGCATATACAGTGCAGTGCTGAATATAATAATTTGTTAGTGACACACCTTTTTCATGAAAATACATGATAAATAGAAATAAAAGTGTGTCACTGTGACAGCTGTTATGAATTGCCTCTTCATAACATCTGTGAATGTTAGAAGCTTATCTCAGTCCACATAGTAAAGTACAGTACTTCTTCCCTTCTATTATTTTGCTTCTAGAGAAATAATTGGCATTCAGTATCATTTGTTACTTATTGTTTTAATTATAAATGTTGATAGCTGTCAAGTTGGTTTTATTTTTCTATAGTTATATGGTTGTCACAATCCATCTTTAAGCCAGGAAAAACTGCTGGACTGTCTTGATGCATAAGATATTAAAATATTTCAATCAAAAACTGAATGATACATATAGACTTTGCCAAGACTTGAAACCACAAATAACCACAATTTTCAGTTCAGGATTTCTTAGTCAAGAACCAAGGTGCTGTACATTTTCTACAATATGTCAGGTTTTAGTAGAGTTTCACTTGCTTCCCTGTATACTTGAATACAGTCCTGCCATTTCAGTTCTCGGTACTTCAGGTTAGTCATCTGGGCTTGTAGAGGATACAGCAGGAAAAGTCCTGTTTCCATTTCTTCTATTTGGATAACTGCTTTGAGAGAGGTCAGTTCTACGTTGCAAATTCTCATGTCTTCTGTGATCAGATTATGTATGGAAATTATGATTTCTTCCTATAACAAGTCCAATTTTATATGCCCTGTTTTATTCAGATTAAGGAGATCAAGTGGGGTGATGTTGGCGGGTGGACAGGCCAAGGTGGTTCTTTATTAGGAACAAAACGGTAAAGGTTATTGCTTTTATTCAGCACTAAGTGATGTTAGTTATAAATGTGCAATTTATAGCTTTTTCATGTTGCCATGGTACTAATATATACAGTGTACAGGTATTTTTATATGCCTCTTGGTATATGTTTAATAGAAAGAAAAATGTAAAATCATTTTGCAGATATTATTTTCTGGCATTATATTTATCTCCATAGGAAAGATGCTTTCCTATTCTGTGAATCATTTTTACTGGGTGTTTCTACTCCACCTTGTTTTATTTAAAGAAGAAAAAAAAGTATTTGGAAAGAGGATGATTAGATAGATGCTCTAATGTTGGTAGTAAATTTTTCTGGACTTGAATTTTACAGTATTAAGGTTTTGTCCTGATGTGTCAAATTTCTTCTGGTTAAAGAAAATAACCTTAGAACCTGATTTTACTTTGACAGCTGCCTATTATTGATGCTACATAACAAAAGTATGACTGAAGTACTATATTGCACTTTTTTTTTAAATTTCAGAACCCTTCCCGCAAAGCATGTTGAGAAAATTGCAGAGCAAATGCGAGAACATAACATCAATGCTTTGCTCATTATCGGGGGATTTGAGGTATGCATGTTAACTTTTTAAATTCCTTTTTAATGAAAAGAGAGAAATGTTTGACATTATTAAATAGAACATTTACAGAAAAGTAAAATAAAAACTTGACTTGTAAGTTTTATAGTTATAATTTTGCTTTGTAGTGGCACTGATTGAAAAAAATACTTATGTTTTAAAACTGTAAAACTTGTGGTAAATAAATGACACTTACTGTATATGTGTAGAAAAGGTTGCTGCTACAACCATGTAATGATTAAGTTGGCGGATCCATTTCCTTGCTTTTTGCAGTTGTAGTTTTTAGTCTCTATCTTGAAAAGACATCAAAATTGGTTACAATGATATATATATACTGTAAATAATGCATGCCATGGTGATCAAAAATGGCTTAAACAAACCTGCTCTAAATTCCCCTTAAATAAAATAAACTGTATTGTATAATTTCTGATAAAAGTAATGTACAAAATGTTTAAAATATACAAATGGTTATCTGGATTTGCCTGCAGGCCAGCTGAAGTCAGATTACAGACTGACATTATATGTTTGTTTTCCAAGCTAATATAGAAGAGCTAGTCCATGGTTCATTTTCCAATTTTTCAGTGGTGCCAAATTCTAACTGTAGGTCTAACAAATAACACCTACATAAAAAAATGAAAAATGGACAAGTTCATTGTGTAGAAAATTAAGAAATTAATGCTAAGACAAAGTAAATAATATCGGAATGTAGCTGTATTCAATTATTCAATTCATTTCATGCTTGTCTCTTTATATATGTGTGTTCTTTTTTATTTTTTCCATTTGTTAGTTTGATTAAGTTTCCTTTCTTTGTACCCTGTGACTGCTGAGTGGTACCTCTGTGTGTCACCCTGTCCGTTGTGATAGGTATGGTTCTTCCTCTGGCTCCTGTCATGTCTTTGCCACTAGCTCCAGTGATTCACACTGTGCCTGTCACATCACTGACTTGGCTCTGCCCTGCAGGCCTACCTGGGACTCATGGAACTGTTAACTGCCCGGGGAAAATATGACGAGTTCTGTGTCCCTATGGTTATGGTTCCTGCTACTGTCTCCAACAATGTACCGGGTTCAGATTTCAGCATTGGTGCAGATACAGCTCTGAACGCTATTACTGATGTAAGTCTGGCTGGGAGATTGCATATTAACACAGCCACAGGAGCCAAATTGTGATCACTGACGCTGGTGCTTTTATTTATCAGCAAGACAATTAGCCCATTGTAAAAAAAAATCATATCCAGCAATAGATGTCGGCTGCATTTGTAGAGCTTCTACATATTTTTTTAAAAAAGTAGAAAGCTGATTGGGGGCTTAAGCAATGGTTGATATATTTCATGAGCCGTTTTGCAGGCTGTTTTGATGCAATACACTTTATAAACATTGAGTGTTTTTTAAGCAATATGTTTTCAAAAACATGTTAATGTTTATACTGCACATGTTAATGTATAAACATGTTAATACAAATTTTGTATTTGATGTATAAGCATTTAATGTGTGGTTGCATCATCATCATACGGCTGTAGCGTCGCACTGTGATGTAATTAATTACAAAGCAGCGTAAAGCAGGTGACAGAACTGGTAATGATAATGAATGGTTGTGGTAATGAAAGACACTCTAGCCTTCTGAAGGCTGGCTCTTTGTAGCTGGTAGAGAAAAGCACAGCTGTTGGTGCCACAGGTAAGTAGCAGTGGAGGCATGCAGTGGAGTGGCATGGTCTGTCCTGCAGTTTTGTTCAGCCTGCACCTTACTGTGCTTGTTTTATAAATATGTGGTCATGTACAGACTAAAACAACATTTTGTTCTGCTTATTAACAGTTAACCCATGTGCACAAATTCGTTTCCTCTCAGTAGATTTGTATTTTCTCTTCTGTCATTTTAATAACAGTAACACATTTCTTTTTGCATGTGCAGCTGCATGTGGACAGTGGTGGCTTTTCATTTTTTCCAGTTTGCAAATTAAGTAAACTTGAATTGTCGTGGAGGGCAGTATTATTTTCCCATGAGCATGTCAAACATGAGCTTTCTGAGCTGCTTTTAATCCATTTCTTTAATAGCATCCTTAATTAATAAGTCAAGATTCTCATTCAGCCCGAAATTAAATTTGTTTTTTAGATAATCCAGTACATTTTACTGTATTTTACTGAGAAAAGTGTTGAATTTGAACTTGTAACATTTTCATTTAATTATAAATGTTCTAACCTTTTGAAGTGCTGTATTTTACCTGGCAATATGAGCTACATCAACACATGGTTGGACCTGTACTGAAGGTCCAAAAGGCCAGATGTGATCTCTTGATTATTAGTGATTATAAGAGCTGTTCTGTTGTTACTATACTGTTTCTTTCTGCACATTGTTTTCAGGAAACAGTTGGTTACTATTGAGGTTATATTCTTACATTTTCTTTTTGCAGTAATTTTTTTCTTTTGATTTTTAAATTTGAAAGAAGCAACACAAACTATAATTGACCTAAATACTCTTAAATCAAAGATTTACATATTAATCTGAATGAGATCCATCTGACATTTTAACAAACTAAAAAATGAATTACTGTACAAACATAACCTCTGTAGCTCTGTACTGTAAGTGAGCAGTGTCTAGAGTTCCAGTTGTGTTTTGTACAGTACCTTAACTGAGTCCAGTAAAATGTTGCCTTAACCTGTACTTGGCCACTGTTTGCTTTCTACACTTCTCTCTGTGTGTGGACATGACAGTAACCGCACTAAACCACGTCTGGCATCTACTTGTCTGGTTATGAACGTGCCTGTCTAAGCCCGAGGCGCCATATTGCAAAGCTTTCAAAAGTGTCTGCACCGCACATTTGGGACTTATTTTTCTCTCTTGCCAATGGGAAGCCAAACCCCCTATCACACGGAAGGAGCCACAAGCAGGGTACACTTCTTAAAACTCACAGGAAAAGATGGAGCTTTCTTAACAATCTAATGCATCTGTACTGCTGATTCAGGCATTTGAGTGTTTGCTGCAGCTTTATGAGGCACGATCCACCCACGAAGAGTTTTGCATCCCTCTGTGTATGCTGCCTGCTACCATTAGTAACAATGTGCCAGGCACTGATTTCAGTATTGGTGCCGACACTGCCCTCAATGCCATTGTGGAGGTAAGGGAGAATCTTTCAGTGTCTCAACATGAAGTGAAGTTCACTTTATTTCATTATAATGGACTGGACTGCTGTTCACAAACTGCTATAAATTTACATTTTACAACACAATCCTATTCTGCATGTCAATTTTCTAAAGTAAGATTATTCTTCTTATTATTATTATTCCTGTATGATATGAATTTGACCTTTTATTTAATTACTTACTCTACCAGATACATAATTTAAAACATAATGGAGAAGATAATTTTTAGGTATCATTATTTCAATGCACATTTGTATACAAATTTGTGTAATTTTTTGATTGTTGTGTATTTTTCAGTATTAAAAAATAGATGTTGCTCAAGATTTGTTTAATCGTGTTTGAAATGCTTAATCCGAATACAGTGTTCAAACACACCCAAGAGGAGTGCTGTGATCTGCTATTTGTTATCACTAGTAATCATTTTCTAAAGAATGCTCATGACTTCTTGTGGGGCAAGTCAAAAAACATCTGATATCAAAATGATTCTGTCTCCAGAAACATAATTGCCTTTTAAAGACAGTAGTATTTTTGTTCTCTGATCTCGTCAGACAGTCAGAGTATCAGAATCTGCTTGAACGTTGTCCTTGTTGTCTAAGAAACATAAATATTGTTAAGACCGTTCCCCGTTTAGTACTCCTCTGTGTATTTAGAAAGGTGATGATGATTTATCTTGATTATGCTCTTGCCTTTTTTAACACAAGGGTTGTGGTGTTAGCTTGGTTTTCTGGAAGAGATAGAGAAGAACATTCTGTTGGTAAACTTTTGCCGTGAGGCCCATTTAGTGTCTTTTTTAATTTCCCCCCAGTTCTGTGCTTTTTCCCCCGTAATGACTGAGTGTTTGTGTATCAGACCTGTGACCGCATCAAGCAGTCTGCTAGCGGGACGAAGCGCCGTGTGTTCATCATTGAGACCATGGGAGGATACTGTGGCTACCTGGCCAGTGTGGGGGGCCTGGCAGCTGGTGCTGACGCTGCCTACATTTTCGAGGAGCCGTTCGACATTCGGGACCTCCAGGTGTGTGTTATTGAGTTGTCGTGATAAAAGTCTGCATCAGTTGTATTTTACACACCCAGCTTACTACATTTTCACAGCTGTTTTGTGGAGTATTAAGTTAATAACACAGTTCTAGACGACTAAGGACGGCAGGCATGTGGATGAAACTACAGGAGGAAAACAGCTTCCAAAAATCTTCTCAGCTTACAGTTTGGCTGAATAATACCCTTGGATTCTTGTTTCAGAGATACTTTCCTTAAGACATTCAGATTATATTTCCAGAGCTCTGCTGATCATGAAAGACAGGATTTTGCTCCATTCTGTAAACAAATGGATGGAAAGTATTTATTGAAATACCATAAATTAGGATTAATTTCATTTGTACTTCTTTTTCATGGTTTAAAAACATTGCTTTCCGAGTTATTACTCCCCCTTCTGTATTTAAAACCTTACTGAACCTTCCGTCTCATTTGTCATCCTTTTGTCTTCGCCCAACCCTCAGTCTCTTTCTTTTTGATTCGTTATGCACCCCCTTGCCTCATATCCACCTCCCCTATACTCTCACATACCTGAAGAAGGCAACACAGACGATGTGTGTTTTTTTACTTTATTTATACTGGGATTTTACTGGGATTCCAATATAGGACTACAGTGCAGTACAGTGAGACGTGCCATTTGCTTCAATTGTTTCTATTTTAAGGATAAGCTGGTGACAGAAATCCTCACGTGGGGTCAAGATATTTATAGTCAAAGGTCCATTTATGCCTTGAATGTTAAGTTGTAGTCAAGATTACTGAAATACCTAACCTAGAACTGAAGTTATCATCAGTAAAGTACAATGACATAAGCACTTCTAATGTCTTATAATAGACTTGCTCATCAGTGATCTAACCAAAGAACATTTTCTGTTTTGTTGTACACGGTATCGCAGTGATAACTCTTTTGTAGGCAAAGCTTGGGATGACATATAAGATTTAGTTATCACAAACTTTACTGAAGTACAGTCCGTAATCACTGTTATGAATACTGTAAGTCTAATATTTTATGTCAATTTAATTTAAAAAAATGTTTTATCAATTTTCAGGCTAATGTGGAGCATCTTACAGAAAAGATGAAAACTAGCATCCAGCGAGGTTTAGTGCTAAGGTAAATGAATCACCTAACCCAGCTTTTGTTATTTTAATAATGTTCAAACAATGTAAGAGCACACTAGCTTAAATACCAAGACCTAAATGTCACTTACCGGCTGTTGAATCTACAAAGGATCTCTTAGGAGCAAGAACTTATCAATGATAGTCACTGTCTTACTTATTTTACTTTTTTAGAAGTGTTACCTATTTGATAGCTGAGGTTAAGTAACCATTACTATCCCCAGTTAATTTTCCTTAATCTTCACTACGGCTCACTGGGATGAATCAGTGTTCAGTAAGCCCTGAAACAAAAATATAGAATTATAACTAAATATAGCTTATTCAACATTTTTCTAAAGATAAACAAATTACAGAATATTATTCTGAAAGAAATGTGGCATTATTTTTTCACATTGACAAAATCTAGAGTAACCTGAGTAAAGTCTTGTTTTAGGGTAAGTGCCACTCGTTTATGAGCTTTCATAGCAAGATTTTAATTTATTTTTATCATTTTTCATTAGACTCTGAGTATGAAACTGCCAAATGTTGTGTTGCATTGTGGTGTAAAGCAAGTGTTATAGTGAGTTTGCTTCTCCAGGTTTCTCAAGAGCATTCAGTATTTACAATAGCAATTTGGCGTAACGCTTGGTTTGCCTCAGCTCTTGATCTGTGAAAGTAGGAGGTGAGCTGTGATGGTTGTTCAAATATGGTGTCCATTTTTACAAGTTACACCAACACTCAGGAGAGCTGCTCACACACATGCGTGGTCGCTAACATGTCAAAGAGCCAGTGAGCTCTTTTCACTATGAACCAATAGCAACAGTAGGTGAACAGACTGGAATCCCACAGCCAGCCCAACTGAATCTAATCCATTTCAGTACAGTCTGCATATCCTCTGGAGACGTCCCATTTCATTTAGGGTAGTCAAGTGCAGATTACAGTTTTAATGATTTTTTTTTATAATGGCATCTCCTTCTCCGAAAACGTGTTGACTATTCTTCTGTTTTAATTTGCAGAAATGAGAACTGCAATGAAAATTACACGACTGACTTCATTTATCAGTTGTATTCTGAGGAGGGGAGAGGTGTGTTTGACAGCAGGAAGAATGTGCTTGGTCACATGCAACAGGTAAACACAAAACATACATTGTATGGGACATAATTCCAAGTGGGATGGGAAGTACTTCTTTACCAGGACAACCTGGGTAATTCACCAGTTATTTTTGTCTGATTCTTTTATCCAAAGTGATGCACGTTTATACCCATTTGTTAGAGAAATCTGAATTTTCCTTTCATATAATTATATTTATATGAGCCCGCTTGCAATTTAGCCAATAGTGTTCTAGTTACAGGTTTAAGTCCCTAGTCATTACTCCATGACTAAATTTCAAACAGGATCCAATAATGTATGCAACTAGTGATTTTTGAAAGGCCATTGAAATCAAGATTTGTAATCTTCAAGTTGCCAGTGTAAAAAAACATGTTAATCCAGTTCTTCTAATAGCAGAAAATATTCGGAGGGACTTCAAACTGCAATAAAATCAGTATTGGAACCAACAGTAAAAATAGTCATTTGTTGTGTTTTTACAGCATATAAATATTGTTCACCAATGGTGTTCCCCCATCATGATCTGAATAGATTTTTCTGATGCTTTTCAGGGAGGTGCACCTTCTCCGTTTGACAGAAACTTTGGAACAAAGATATCAGCTAAAGCTATGCAGTGGATCTCTAAGAAACTCAAGGAGTCCTACAGACAAGGTACTGTGCTAACTGGAAGAGCTGTTAAACATCTCTTTTAGAAGCACTTTGCACATTAACCCTAATTTTGTCTTGCAATGAATGTGGTGTTTGCTGTACTGTCACTTCCGTCATAATTCAGTCCTCGAGATTTGTGTTGCGTTTCAACGTTGTTGAGATGACTAAGCATATGGTATATAATGCAGTAAAAATGGTTCCACAACACAAATGTTTGGCATAGAAGGATGTAAGCTGTCCTTTACGGTATGTATGTACCATTTGTATGTTTCTTTGACTTTCATGTGCTCTTAAACGAAGAGGCTTTTAGATTTAATGCTAACCATAACCATTACAGTAAGCTTTCTTGTGCATTACAGAGAGCTGTAATGTTGCAGTAGTTAAATCTGCTTTTCCTTTTTTGTTGTTTTTTCCTGTTGCTGTCTGCATGGATTACATTAGATGAAGGTAAATCACTTGATTATTGATGTTGTCTTTGTGTTCACCCTAAGTGTTTTTACACCAAGTGTGATGTTTTTAGATGCTCTTTGAATGGATGTTGTTGTATGTTGTTTGCATGGATTCATTGAAGATTTTCCTAAAGCCAGATTCTAAAAAGATAATTTGTGGTATTAATATATGGTGAGGTCATTGTCAGTGTTGTGTAACTTGCAGCATTTTAAAAAATGTAAAGCAAAAGTGTTGTGCTGAATTTCTATAATTCTAGTATATTTCATTTTTTTGTATAAATTATGCAACAACACCTACAGCAAGTGTCAAAGGTCAGAATCAGAATCAACTTACTCAGGTGTACTTGGTGCTGCAGAAACATTTTACATACTGTTTACCTTACCCAAACAGGACTATTAGTCGTCAGTGAGCATACCTTACCAGTCAGAATGCTCTGAATAATGGTTGTGTAAAACTGTATCCGAATTGGTTAAAAGACACCTAAGTTTCAGTTGGCTCAAAAAGTATATTCTCTGCTGTGTTTTAGTTGTTAAAGTGGTGATTTTTATATCCCATTTAAGGATGTTAGAGATTATAATTCCCAAATATCTAAAGGATCCACTGTATGCACAACAACACCATTGATTACCAGGGAGAGAGGTTTTGGAAAATGTTCCTGGAAATCAATCACCATATCCACCGTTTTAAGAGTAGAGTATTTTAGGTGGTTGTTAGTACACCATGATACAAACCAACTAACCTCCCTCCTGCACATGGTCTCATCATCATTAGTGAAGGGACCCACAGGGTGATGTTATCTACAAACTTAATTAGCTTGATAAAGGGTCGTTGGAGGTGCAGTTGTTGGTGTACAAGGAAAATAATTACAGGGAAAGCACACATCCATGAGGTACACCAGTATTCACAGGGAGTCTGACAACTATACTAACTGTATCCATTGCGTTCTATCTGTGAGATAGTGTGATAGAGATCTGATAGATAGAAAGTGGAACATTGAACTGTAACAATCTGTTGTAAAGGAGTGACATCTCTTTTTGATATATTTTTAAAAATAATTTAAATACTTGAAATATCTTTTAGAAGTATTTTAGAACTTGCCTCTGTTTTTTGTGTGGCACAATTGGAAAGAAAGTGACCAATCTAAAGCAAGGTTAAACACCTTAAACATGCCTCAATATCAAATAAACACCTACTATAGTTGGTGGGGATTATGACAGCAGCACTCTGCAATAGTTTATCTGATTAAGTTACTTAATAAAAAAATATTATTACTACTGCTTGATTGGATGTTGGAATATATAGATTTATAAATTTAAGTAGACAGATGGTTCTTAACGCTTACATCCTATGATGCATCAAGTTATTTTTGCAAAGGGTAGGAAAATACACATGCAGAAAGGTGGCAGAAGCTCTTGGTGGTAATGTTATGAAAAAGTGTTTTGGAGACAGCCCATCTATTAGGTTATTTAGAATAGGAATGCACAGGCAGTGTGATGTATTTATTTGTCCACAACACATAGGGCATGGACTGACCGCAGGTGACTTCACGTGTGTCCCTCAGGCCTCTTTGTACAGAAACTCTGTGGTAGAATTCAAATAGAACAGAGCTAGTCCCGATAAAGAGCAACCATTTGAAAAAGGCTTGATAACGTAACTTTCCATCATGGCATGCTGTTAAATATCAGTGCCCTTGCAGGGAGAGTCTTCGCCAACACGGAGGACACTGCCTGTCTGCTGGGAATGCGCCGTCGCGCCCTGATCTTCCAGCCCGTGATGCAGCTCAAGGAGGAGACTGACTTTGTGTAAGCTGCTGAGCTCTTAGAAAATGCATTGTGCCTTTTGAGTTTTTTGTTGGGTTGATAATCTGAATATTCAGTTCGTTCTTAGCAAGTGAGTACATTTATAATGTTCTGGACCAGGCTTTTAAAGTCAGTATCTTTCTGTGTTTCTGTGTTAATCTTTGACAAAGATCTTCAAAACAGCATTAGCCAACTTTTATGCGGTTATGACTAGTATGACCTGTCCACAGGATAGAGTTATAAGTGGGACAAATGGTGGAATACAAATCTCACTTGTTATTTGAAAAGAAAACTATGGATCATACTGACATTTAAAAGCAGTCCCCTAAAATAATCAAATCATTGGAGGAGAATGTAGAATACTTTATTTTTTGTTCTCTTGAGATTCTATAAATATACCAAAGAAAAGTGCAATTAAACAGAAAGATAAAGGCTGGAAAGAAACACCATTTCACCTATTGAGTGATTATTCTAAAGCATAAAAACTAATAATTACCATAAACCAATTATACAGTATACTTAAACTCTGTGACCGTGGGCACAAGCCCATTGGTAAAAATTCTGCAGTACGTTTTATCTTCCTACCTGGTAATAAATGTAATATTATTTTAACATTCAGGGGGTGGAGGGGAAAGTGAAACAATTTTAGAATGGTTGTGACATGCCAATATGTTTTATTGAGTTTCATTGCCTTGTCACTGTACAGGATCAGCAGTTCTGTGCAGACACTATAACGCGCTGTTAGGGTGTTTGCAAAACATTCCTCACATTTGTAGAGCACTTTTCTTCTGAGAGAAGCGCTTCATCTACAACTGAAGTGCAGCAGCCAGTCTGCCATTGCACAGCAGTGAAGTGAGAAACCACTTGAGGGGGAAATGAAGGGGTAAACGTGGAGAAGCCACATTATAGAAACCCAGAGTAGAATTAGGATTAACTCCCCTTTCCTTATATATAGTGCTATAGGATGTCTCATCCAAAGGACTCACCAACACCACTTAAAGCAGCAATCTGGTTTTCCTTAGGGGTCGCCGGTCCAGGTATTGAAGCAGATTTCCTTAAGTAATGAGATCAAGATGTACAGTACCTGGGTTGACCTGCCCTAGAGTTCACAGCCTGTAATAGGACCTTAACTGTGAACATACTGCTTTCTTGTGACATGAAAGTGGGCACTTGTTTGCTTAAACCTTTTTTTGTGTTTGGTCAACAGCCACAGAATTCCTAAGGAACAGTGGTGGTTAAAACTGCGCCCCCTGATGAAGATTCTGGCCAAGTACAAAACCAGCTACGATATCTCCGATTCTGGTCAGCTGGAGCACGTGGTACGCAACAGGCCCAAAGAGTCAGAAGGAGCAGCTATCTGAAACAGCCATTTTAAATTTATTGTAGATTGGTTTAGCATTGTGTGCAAGAGCGCTGAAGAAGCTTTGTCCTATTATAACTGTATTGGCACTTTATGTCCCATTATAATGTAATTTCCCATTATTTAAAAAAATGATGTAGGAATACCAGAAACCAAAGTTGCTAAAATGGTCATTTGATCTTTTCTCACTCCAAAACTTTATTTCACTGCCTGACAGTAAAGGAAAGCACCTGCTTTGTTCCAGCCACATATGTTGTGTTGTCACCACGTAATTGCACTGTGTTCCAAACCTGTGGTGTCTGTGTTACCCCTGAGAGTAGGCCATATAGTTCTGCTGCTGTGAAGTTGACAGATGTAATTGTGAGACCAATAAAAACAATAAATATACATATTGTTGCAAACAAAAGTTGTCATTTAAGACAGTCGGTGGACAGTGCACAGAACCACATCTCTGGTCACAAAGCAAATTCAAGGACCACAGCAAACCCTACAAATGTTTAATTGTAAAGATCCTTCATTTACATTGTATTTTTGGGGTCGCTCAGGGGAGTCAGTCACTCAGGGGACTGACTATCCAGACCATGTGGTCTCCACTGGGAACAGGTTGCCTACAACTTACTACATGCATTTTGAAAAGCTGTCAAATAATGGTAGTGCTGGTAGTGCTGCAACCATTTGTAATTCCCAAATTCAGTCTTGAAATAAATTTCTTAGTGAATCCAAACCAGTATGTTTGCCTCCAGGATAAAACCGGTATATTTGCCTGCAGATCGATAAATACGTTTCACACTAATTTACCATGTAAAGTAAGACTGGGCACACTAACGTCATTTTTTAACTACCAAATTCAAATAATGTTATATAGATCTATAGATCTATTATGTAGTTATATAGTTTATAAACTCAACCAAGTATAATTTTCATACTATTTCCTTTGAAAGTAAATGCACCCCTAGCCAAAAAAAAAACATGATTTTAAGTTAAGCATTTATTGGGAAAACCTTTCAATTATTTTAATAATTTACAGAAAAAAATATTCTAAAATTGTTAGAAGAAACTCCTTGAATACATATTCTTTATATTCCTACCTGTTAAATATTCTGTTGCGCATGTGAATTTAGGTTGGTCTGCAGCAACTATTTGCAAAACATAATACTGTGTATTTTATCAGTCTTTCACGGTGAACCTAGACTTTTTGGGACCTCACAATACAATATACAACGTTTTATCTCCTCACCCCTTCTTTCCTGTCATGGATTAACTTCCAGCTTGCTGACCTAAAAAATAATCTATTCACCATTAAAAAGCTTCAGTGAAGTAATGGAATGTTATTGCTGTAATATTTCTGAACATTTTCCGTCAATTGAAACTTTTTATTACATAGACGCTCATGATCTTGATGGTTGTAATGGAAACTTATCTAACGACCCAGGATGGGTCCTTGTTGATTATTTCATTTTCAGGTCCAAGGATTGCTATTCCGTGTGTTCTCTGTCCAATTCCAAGATACCTGAAAATATAATAAAAGAGATTAAATTTTCTTATTTCGTCTTAAAGGGCAAACCAAGTGCCATAATCAAATTTAACTTTATCCAACTGCAATTCAGAACATACTGTCAACATTAATTGTCAGAACTCACCCCCCTTCCCCTTTACTGAAGGATGAGACAGGGAGCTGCTACAAAGGCAAAGATGGAGTGAAGGAGGGATAAAAAACCAAAACCATAATATTACTATATGTATTAATATATCTGACCACTTTTGTCCCATGTTTCAGTCCAAGATTAAAATATGAGTTTGTCCCCAGAGTCTACATTACCTCACAAAGCATCAGTAAAAGTGCTGCACCTTCTTCTATTAAAGGACAACGCCTTTTCTGGTACAAGTGGTTAAACAGAAAGGACCTGTTTTTCAGACATTTATGAGACACTGGGGAACATACAATTATAATACAGTAACAATATGTTCTGAACTGCAGTTTGTACTCATTTGTTTTGTACTAGTTTTCCCCTTTAGCATACTACACTGCTCATTTTCTTGTTTTCACTGATAAAACAGTTTATTACAAGTCTATTTTGACTTAAAAATCTATTTATAAGTCTATTAATCTTATAAGTCTTATAAATCTTATAAGTCTATTTTTGACCTTTAAAAATCTTTAAAAATATACAGACCTGTTAGCCACATCAGTCAGGCTTTTGTGAGTAACAGCGAAGAGCTGTTCTCTGTGCTTCTGCTTCAGCTCATCAGTGATGCCACACAGGAATCGATTCATACCTAAAACACAAAATTTACAAACGTCTGAGCTGTTCTCCTAATATATCTCTCGTAGTATATCAATAATTCAAAATGCTGTCAGACCCAAATATAAATTCTGTAGTTAAGTATTTCCAAAATACTCAGCATTGGACATTTCACTAGCTGTCCTATAAACTAAGCAAAATGGCAATCTTCTGTACTTCCACTTCACATCTCCAGAAAAGAAAAAAAGATGGGAGAATAAAAACACTCAAATTTACTGCTGAGAATGAAGGACTGCAATAATCCAAATGTCATGAACCTTAAGAATGCACAGTAATGCTGTGCAACGTTTCCTGTCAGTTTCCTAACAAAGCTGATCAGATTAGAAGCTTTCAGATAAACAATATCAGGAAGTTTGAGTGATATGTGATGTACAGTAGCTAACTGGTACTGTATGGTTGATGTACAAATGCCAATCCAGAAGGCTACATGAGGCTGTTAATGAAGCAGATTAAATTAAAGAACTATAGAGAGCTATTTTTACCTGTCAAGAAACATTTGCATGACAGATAACGTATGTTTTAAGATTTGGAGAATTTGCAGTCCCTCATTTTTTATCTTATTTTATTACACTTTGGCGAGAGCGGACTTTTTACCTTTGTCTGAAGGTGCTATAGGAGCATCGACAGCAGAAAAGACTGACAATGTCGCTTCATCGATGTCCTGTTGAGTGAATTTTCCCGCCTTTGCCCACTCTACTCCATTTCTGAAGGCAGCAAGTGTTTGCACAGAGTTTGGGTCCCTACAAATGGTAAAGTTACTTGAATTGAAAAATTGTTTTCCTGTTCATAAGTTCAGAACAGATGATTATCATTAAATATAAAGAATTATAACAATGTTTGGCATAGGATAAATGCCATTATTTCCTTTAAGAAGTGCATTTTAAAGTGATAAGTCATTAGACAGCAACTACTGAAAATAGGATTTGATAATAGGTTCAAATACAAGGTTACAAAAAATATGAAGTGTTGCACTTTAGTTTATTTTCAGTCTTCATCTTTGTCCAAAATCTTTGTCATTGACTCCACAAGGGCCTTTGCAAGATTTCTAAGTACTCATTGTTGTTAATTATTAAGTTGTTTTTTCAAATTTAGGTTACATTTTCCTCTCCCTGTTTATATATTTTAGACATTGAGGTACACAACTGCTAATATTTGTTGTGTTTTGCTCCTGTATACTGTATATACATATTTAAATTAAGCATCATCAGTAAATCATACCTGTATGAGTAGAAGGCAAATAAACCTCCTTGACCCATCTTTGCACCCCCTCCATAAGACCCTCCTTTCTCTCGGATTTCTCCATGCAGGAACTTCGCCGTCATCAGCCGAGCAAGTATACAGAGACTGGAAACAAACAGGCTTTAGCTGTAAATCTACACTCCCAATACAGTATTATATAGTATCTTGAAAAATACCTGCTAGAACATCCACTTTACTCAAAAATCAAAACTAGTAAGAGAGTTATGACATTTTTTCAACAAAACATTTTTTCACAACTAAAAGAAGAAGAATTGTATACGTATATATATATATAAATGTGATTAACAGCAATTACTTTTGCTTTGATTTAACTGATGAAAGAATTTGGTGATAATTCACCGTTTTGTGTGCTGTGGTATAATTATACGGAGGTGTGTTTCACCTGGCATAGTCCTGGTGAGTGTAAGGAACAGTTCGGACACATTCGCTCACATAGTTCACAGGGAAGGGAAGCTGAAAATAGGTTTTCATCTGGCAGGGCTTGAAGGTTGGATCCTGCAAAGATGAAGTACGAAATACCCTCAGCTATTTTCATTTTATTCTGCTATACATGAGAGTATTTTAAATTCATTATTAACTTGTAAATAAAACAAATTATTAATACAATTAAAACAAAAAGATGCATGACACTTTTTGCAGCTTGGCTTTTGATATCGGAATTATCTTTAAAAACACTTGGGACAGAAAAGACAAAGTTTTTTACATTTACTGTATAGTCAAGCAATTTGATAATGATGAATATTAAGTACAATATAATATTAATATATAAAGTATGAATATAAAGTATTCAGATCCTTTCTATAATGTCCCATTGTGTAAAACATGCATATACCTTTTTTTTTACTAATATTTTATTCAAAACATGCTCAAACAGAAGACTTCTAAAGGTAAGATATTTACCAGTAGGTGTCAACAAAAAACTGAAATATGTCAATTACTTAACTATTCAGATCCATGAACTCAATATATGGCATTTTTGGCAACCTTTACAGCCAGAAGTCTTTGCATAAGTCTCTACCAACTTCACACATCAGCTTCATGCAATCTTTGCCCATTCTTCTTGGCAGATTTGCTCTTCCAGATTATCAACAGGATTATCAACTGAGGACACTGACCAGGCCACTCAAGGACATTAATTTTATTAATCCACTCCAATGTAATTCGGAGACCTATGTTTTGGATCACCGTTCTGCTTGGAAGGTGACTGTTTCTCCAGTTTTAGGTTTTAAGCAGGTTCCAGTACTTTGCTCTACCTACTGTATGTTCCCTATCAGCCTAGGTAACCTTCCCAGTCCCTGCTGATGGGAAGTTGAAATATAACATAATGCTGGCTCCTCAATGCTTTATGGTATGGATGGTGTTGATGCACTATATTGGGTTTGTATCAAATGTATTTAGACTAAAAAAAGGTACAATTTCTTGTCTGACCACAACATATTTTGCCACTCCATGGTTTGAGATTTATTTTTTAGTTCCACAAAAGTCCACCGGAGGGACTGGGATTTTATTCAAGGACTTTTTCTCTTATTGCAGCCATTTAACTCTGTAAGACTTTCAAAGTCACTGCTGGTCTCATAATTGCACCCCTAACCTATTTTCTGGCAAGCAGGCAAGGAGTTTTGGAGAGACAGCTTGATTTAGGCCGTGTCCGGGTACTTTTCCACTATTTAATGATCATCTTCATGACGTTTAAAGATATTAAGGATCCTTGAAATGTTTTTATAAATTTGTCTTGATTTCTGTTCTTAAATATCTCAATCTCCGAGTTATTTTGAAATCTCCTTATTCTTCATGGTTACATTTTTGCTTGAATTTCGCTACCTGATAGCTGGTTCTGAGGATAGATAGATGTATTTATTCTAAAATCGTCTGAACTACTAATATTGCAAACAGACAGGCCACTCAACTGTATTGCTACAGTATATTAACTTTAGTCTGTCACAGCAAAGTGTACAAATACGTATGCAGTCATGACTTTTCTCATTTGTCTTTCACATAAATTTACTTCTTTCTTTTTTGTTTTGTATGTGTGGAGTAGGTTGTGTATATAATATTAAACTGGAACTTAAAATTGCCCTGACTGTATCCTTCAAGGGCAATGGTAATCCAAACTGGAACCCAACCGCCAAAGAATAAGGATATAAGGTAGGACACCAGACTTTCACAGAGGACACAAATTCACTTACACATGTACAGTGGCAATTCACAGACGCCATGTAAGTCAAAGAGCAAATCTTTGGACTATGAGAGTAAACTGGATTACCCACATGGACACAGGAAGAAGATGCCAGTCCTATACAGAAGGCATGATGCAAATGAATTCTTCGTTAGTACATGTGGTCCATGTGCCATTACTTACAGAAATAAGCTTTCTGCTAGCACCTGATCCAGAAGAGGAGGCCAAGGGATCCAGAGCTTTCTGTGGAAACAAACATCAGAAATAGAGCCATCACTGACAAAGTTCTCTACTCATTGGTCACAGACAAAGGAAAACTAAGATTTTTGTTCAGACGGAAACAAAGATTATACTTGCATAACTCTGAAGAGTGAACATCATATTGAATTAAAGTATACAATCTGTGTTTACACTGAGGAATTAAGCTTTCAAAATTAACAACAGTGACAAAATCAATTGTGCAACTACAATGGTCTCCACAGTGATCATTCTGGCCATCTTTAAATCAAAATAACAATTATTTTATGGATTAAAATGGAATTAAAAACCTTGATAACAAGAGATAAACTATGTAATTTCCAAAATACACTGTAAGGTTAATAAATTATCTTTTAGTTAACCATTAAGTCAATTGACAAAAGATTCTTATTTACATCGATGACAATTTACCACAGCAATCTGACAGAACCACCTCTACCAAACCCTAAGTGATATGAGCCCATGACCCTCCTAACCTGTAACAATGTGTCTACATTCAAGTTCTTTTGACAGTTTTCCACTTACTTGAACGCAGTTGTAAGCACTTGCAAATTTAAACACAGAATTTAATATAAACAAAGACCTCCTTCTTGAACAAAATTAAAATGTACTGTTATCAATACATTTTCAGATAAAACACAATACAGACTTTAGAAACCTGAAGACAAAGTAAACTTGAAATTTCTACCTCAATGACATTGGGTCGGACTGTTTTACGATCTTTCTTCTTTCTCGCAATAGTGCCCATGAGTTTCTCAACCTCCGCAGCTGCTTCTGACATCTTCTGAGGAGTGGCATTCACTGCACACCTGGCAAAGAGGCAGGACATCTCCTCATGTCACACAACAGGACCAGTACCCAAAAGTACAGGACCAGCAAAGAGAAAACGTTTGCTTTACAGTCAAGCTATTTATATTTGCCTACATGAGATTAAGATGAATAAGTGCAATATATTTTTTAATTCGGGTAATGCCAATATATTTGAAGATATTAGATTAAAATAATACTTTGTTTAATCCACTCATTTCAAGTAATCATAAAATAAGTACCAGAACTTACATTCACTTTATGTAAGCTTTCAAGAGTTTTAAAATCAGGTAACGAAAGTTGAGGTAATGACTGCATGAAACGATCTATTATGCTCGCCAGTCTGTGCAATCGTTTTAGATAATGTACTGCAGCTTCTGTGTTCTTCCCTATTCAAACAAGTTGAGTGCTTATGGACAGCACTATGCCTGGGTCACTCGTTATCCATCAACATGAGCACTTGTCCTCACCTCATATTCTCTGGGGAGAGAAGGTGTTTCTTAATTCTTGGCAGCTTGCGCAGTACTGCAGTAAGGTCTGACATCTCTGTAATTCTCTTCATAAATTTTACCTTAAAAAGATTTATGGGTTTCTGTAAGTAGAGTGACTAATATTTCAATAAAACAGTTGTGCTCCATGAGCTAAAACTGGTATCTTAGCACGAACAATTGCATTACAGGTTAATATAAGGAGCTGCATCAGTCTGTGAGCTGCAAAGGAACAAAGAGAGCTTAATTCCACTCTGAAAAGAAAAAAAACATGTTTCAACTGTGAAACTTCTTGGGTATGTGGGGAAAATGGAGAGAACAGGAATATGAGGATAAGGTGAAAAAGAAAGAATGTAAAAATAGGTAAAATTTCAGGTGAAGAGTGATAGGATGAAATATGTAAATATTTGGAGAGATTTCAAATATATTTAGTCAATTTTGTGTTGAAGAGGAAGGAAAGGACAAATTAGAAATGGATTCTGGTTGTGGAGATCCTCATGGGGTTTTCAAAGCTGTCAATGTACTATGAAGAATATTAAAGAATATTCAAAAAAAATAAGAGACTGCATTTAACCTCTCCTGTTTTCTTTTGTTGTTTATGTAACAATAAATTTAAATTCCAAAACATGGTATGCAGTCTTTGTTCACTGACAGGGTCCTCACCCAAGCCAGAAACAGGCCTCAGTACACCCTCAGGACAACTAAGGAAGAACCAGAATGGGATTCCACAATTCCTTCTCTTCTGCCCCAACACCCTTTCTACTCATTCTCAGGGTCACCGAACAAATTCTTTCCATTTCACATCTCTTACACTTTTTTACCAGACCCTCCACTTGCCTCATACCAGTGACCCCACCATAGTCTTTTTGTACAAATATCAAGCTTCTTCAGAGTATCAGAGTAGCAGGGGAGCCAGAGCCTATCCCAGCAAGCAGAGAGCACATGGCAGGGTACACCAGGGACAGGATGCCAGTCCATCGGAGGACAGATACACAGACACGCACACTCGCTCCTAGGGTCAGTTTTCACAGAAGCCAATTAACCCACCAGTATGCTTTTGGACTCTGGAAAGGAACCGGAATATCTAGGGGAAACCCAGGTGCCCCAGATCTGGAATTGAATTCAGGACCCCAGCACTGCGAGGCAGCAATGCTAACCACTGTTAACGTACTACATGGGATTAATTCCTATTCTATAAAAACATCAGAAGCCAAAGTTATTAAAATCACACAACCATGGACTAATTTCTTTTTAAAATCTCTCCACTATTGCACGTACACATCACAGCCAAACCACTCACTGCCCATTTCAAGTACAGATAGAAGCTTTGCAAATATTTCAAACCTACTGAAGATAAGAAGAATTTGAGAAGGAAGTTAGATCAATTGTAATCAAAAGTACATTATGAAATCAGATAACGGCTTTGCAATTCCTTTGCAATTACTTCCAAAGTGCCAAAAACAGTATGAAAAATTACGAACTAGTATTACAGATGACACAATGCTTCATTCTGTCAAGAAACCATCCAAAGTATGTGGATGTTATATTTGAGCTATTTATATATAGAATTCTGTTCATTATAATATTGCCCTCTTTGAATTTAAGATGTTTTAATTGATTTTAATAAGGTCACAGAAGCTGACTGCATTCATGCAGCAGTTCATTCTAGAGGTCTATGTGTGTTTAGCTGTCCTCACCTGGTGCATGCCATCAAATGTTTCCTGTAGTTCTCCAGCAGATGTTAGGGTCCTACCAGCTCTGATCATGGCATACAGGTGTCCAGAACAAGAAACTCCATTAGAGAGCTCCTGAGCTGCCATCATAACCAGGACCCGTAAATGTTCTTCATTATCAAAGTGGGCACTGAAAGAGAAAGACCAGCTGGATGTGAACTTAATTTCTTTACGGATAACTTGAAGGCAGTGATCACTGAAGCATACTGGTAGTTTTTTCCAAACTAGGTCACATTAATTTAAAAGCAAATTTAAAATGTTTATTCAGTAGTTCACTGTGGACCATACACCCAAACAAAATGACATAAGATGGACACTAGACAGACTGAACAATAATATAAACCTCAAAACTGTAGGTTCTTTATTAAAATAGTATAACCGTACCTTTGATAATTATGCAAATGATATGCAATTGTAAAGGAAGAAGTAAAGGTTTATTCCATGCTGAAAAGAGAAGAAAGGAAACAAAACTTTCCGGCTATGGAGCCTTCTTCCACAGCTGAAACGTGTTTTCTTTGTTCTCTTTTCAGCATGGAATAAACCTTTACTTCTTCCTTTACAATTGCATATTATTTGCATAATTATCAATTAGTAATTAGTAAAGCACAACCATCACTTGTTCCTTTGCAGCCTACTTGAACTACATATGCAATTGTATATTGAAATAATAACTGTGAAAAATAATGAAAAATAATGTATTACAAAGAAAAGTATAAAGTAACCTGTTGAATATATCACCCCAGAGATTCAGCATATCAGGAAGGTTTCTCTCCAAGCACAAAGAAGTGAGAAGAATTCCCTGGAAAGCAGGATGAAAAACAAGATCACAAAATAACCTACAGAAGCAATATGCATAAAGTAAAGTGTTGAAAAGCAGTACATGGCCCGGATGACATTTTTAAAACATCAAGTAGATAGCTTAATCAGCATGCGAAGGCTGCAAAGAAACAAGTAAAGGTTCATTCCATGCTGAAAAAAGAAAAGAAACACAACATTTCGGCTGCGGAGCCTCCACACCCAAAGAAGGCTCCACAGCCAAAAGGTTGTATTTCTTTCTTCTCTTTTCAGCATGGAGTAAACCTTTACGTATTTCTTTGCAGACAATGCATGCTGACGCGGCTACCTACTAGAACTACTTCAGCTTACTTCTGCTGCGACCCACTGTGCCTTCCTCTAAATCTTTTTCTAGATCTCTTCGTCGTTCCTTCTCCTCCTCCCTGTGCTACTTGCCCTCACAGCGATCTGTTCCAAGACCAGGCTTTCTAACCACCTCCTATTCCTTTACAGATGTCATCACACACGAAGAAGGCTCCACAGCCAAAACGTTGTGTTTCTTTTATTCTTTTTTCAACATAGAATAAACCTTTACTCGTTCCATTTTTAAAACATCTCTACTTTTGTAAACTTTTGAGTCTGCTTTCTCATGAATACCATGTTTAAGAACATAAGTTAGTGAGAGAAAGACATTCAGTACCTCTCGTTTGGTTGCTAGTAAAAAGCCAGAGTGTCAGCGTCAAAACATGGCTAGGTAGGCTGTTCCAGATTCCCCACATTCCATTGACTACAGGCGATTTTGAATATTCTGAACACTTACTGTAAGATCCCCTCATAGTCTTCCCTGTTCAGGACTAAAGTGACTGAGGTCCTTTAATCCCTCTGAACACTGTCCAGGAATGTGTGTAGTTGTGCTTCATTTGACTCATTTGCCTATTGTCTTTTTAGGGCTAGACAGATATTTCTGATTTATTAGAAAACGTCTTGCTGTGTAACTGTTGTGTGCTTCGAGTTTACTGGAAATGGATCATAAAGCTTTTTAAGAATATTTTTTCAGAAATATGTTTTACTAAATATCTTGAGCAAGACTTGAAAAAAATGCTTGTGTAAGTAATGTAGAAGTGTGATTTCAAAGGTGATGTGTGGACTGATTTGTGATGGACTGTATTTTTCCAAATACCTGCTCATACATATCTAGGCCAGTGCAGTCAGGGATAACTTGTGGAGTAACAGACATTCCCCCAGTCTTCAGTTCAATTTGCTGAGCCTGTTGTCTATAGTCCAGAGCACCACAACCCATTCTGAAAGGAATGAGAAAACAATCAGATTGCTTCCTATGCATAAAATTAAATTTTTTATCAAACTCTACGTTATTAATGATTGTGAAAACCTTTACAACACAAGCAAAGTTTCTCAACTTTTCATGAATTGAAATGGCTTTGTACTAATGTAATAATGTACTTTGCACCACATCCATAAGTGTTGAGAAATAAACTTTATCTGGAAATAGGATTTAAATATCAATCCTTTGCAACCAGCAATGAAAAGTTTTGAAGAATGTAAAAGTAAGGAATATAGGTATACTTTAATATGGAATGGATATCTTTCAACGGGTTTGGAAAAAGGAGCAGAAAACAGTCTCAAGGTTCAGAGTCCCCTTTTGGGCCAGAGCCAAAAACCACAAAGGATATATAGGTGTACAGAGACTAAACACTAAAGTAATGAGAAAGTAGACCAAAAGCTCATAAAAGGTAAACATCAGTTATTGTGAATTTTATGCTGAAACTCAAATGAAACCACTGCAAGTAAGCTAAAACAGGAGACTGATGCTCATGCATGTAAATATTAATTATGATTAGAGTAGATGAGTCCTATTCAAGTTACACCCTCAGGATGCACCTTAATACATTTGACACATCAGCAAACACTACATTACAATACTCAAACCTAGAAAAGACAAAAGGATGCATTAACTTTTCTGCATGAGACTGGGAAATACGAATGCATACAAGTAATGTTACAGAGATGGAATGGATGGATTCAATTTTCAACTGTATTTTGATGGTTCCAAGACCATCAAGGCAAATAAGGTAGATGCAGTTTTGGAGTTTGCAAGGAAACACAATCAGTGTAACATTGACCTTGTCAGGAGTTAAGATGTGAAACATTTTGTTGTATCCAATATCATCTAAGCATCTAAGGCAGACAGTCCTTAATATAAGGCTTCATTTAATATAAATTTGGGTGTCAAGAGCATAGAAATTAAAATAATGCCATACCTACAAAGATTCAAAACAAATGGTAAAATAGATACTAAAAATAATGGGTTCTCATCAATGCGAAAATGGCCAATTTTATCAATGATCTATCAATGAGATTCTTAAACTAGACAAAGCATTTCCAATAATAAAAACGGTACTCTACCATTAAGAACAACAACATTGTATCATGAGTTTCAGTACCATGTGAAGCCAGCTTGAAACTGTTCATACAATGTGCCTGAATTGAGTTTGCAACTGAACAGCAAGCCTGTTCAAGTCGGTTTGCCAACAATATTATATAACAAGCTGGATATTAATTATTGAGCAACTGAGTATTATTGTGGATACATTTAAATTTAAGACTTCTTTAACAGATAAGAACTGTTAGTTTAAAGGTCAGTCTTGATCTGGATTCGCTAATGACATGCTTAACAGTGAAATGAAAAATTAAACTCGAAATAGGATCCAAGGAACATGTAGTGGATTTGTTTGTAGTGATCATTTCAGATAAACTAATCTCCAAAGTACAAAGTACTCTCAGAAGTGAAATCATGAAATATTATCCTACCTCTCATATGGAAAAATACATAAGTAAATAAAATATAGTGTCTAAATTAAGAACATCATCATCATCACAGCTTCACATTTAGCATACAACCTTGTGTATATATATATAGAAATAGAAGTGTTTTATACTGTAATTGTTTTATTTCCCACACTTACTTAGTAATGACATTGCAGAAGAGAGGGACATAAATTTTGAGATCCTCAGGAAGGGTGTTGAGGCTGCACATTGCCCTGAAATACACCATGCCATTGGTAGGCTGGGCACAGTACTGCACTGGAACCTCACCTGCAGGAGTAATATTACACCAGAAGTTTTAATATATGATAAATTACTGTCTGAAACTGTATCAATATGGAATATATCAATCAATATTTAGATTTGTTGTGGACTTTAAAATGCCTAGTTATGAGACCGAGAATGCATTTTCTTTAGATTTTCAAAAATGAGATTTTCTGTTCATATACAGTACATGTCTCACTGAGGTTTTGTCCTCAAAGATTTACCTGCACTTCCCATCTCTACAGGAGTCACTAGGATGGTTGGCTGAATGTCGGATACTTTCAAACTGGGAAGGCAAGATGCATCTTGTGAAGTACTCTGAAGAGATAATAACTGCAAACCTGGGAGAATAAAATACTGTATGAACTGCAAAGTGTGAGATAAACCTAATCAGTATCACACTGAAATAGGAGTGACAACATTCAGTCACTTAAAAGTGCCATTATAATACAATATACAATTTGAATTGTTAAAACAACTAGTAAAACAACTTTTGACCAAATGTAAAGGAACCGCCATTGCTTTGAATCTCATGAAAGTACTTAAAAAAAACTGTATTATTGTTACAAACTGAACACATCTCTACTTACAAACTGAATACATCTCTACTTTCATATAATAACCAAATAAGACCGTTGGCCTGTACTCAGACATTCAGCAGCAAATTCCTTACCCTTTTCATATATTTCCTTCTTGTCACTCTCAGACAGTCTCTCCACCTTTTGCTGTAGTTTTTCTTCCTCAGCTTTAGCCTGCTTTTCAAAGTACAACTCATCTGGACTCATGGATAGTGTCAGGTTGTGTGTATTGTCCTGGGGGGGGGGGTTAGACAAGGGCTATGTGTTTTACAAGGTCACAGCAGAGGCACGTTGTTCTGAAATATCGACACACATCTAATTAACAATACCTTAAGTGGACAAAATGTTGACTTCTGCAAATCTGACACAATATAAAATAGAAGGAGGCTACTCAGCACATCTTTTGGTTTGGTTGCTAGTAAGCATATCCAGACGTTTCTTGAAAGAAGGCAGTGTATCAGCGTCAACAACATGGCTGGGTAACTTCTTCCAGACACCCATAACACTTCAGTCAAAAAATGGTAGCTAACTGATCCATGGATCCCTTCCTACAGTGTCTTGGAGCAACATATCACGTCTGCTTCAATAACACTGCTGGACAACAGTAGAAGCTAGTAGAAGTAGCTAGTGTAACAGAAATAAGAAAAAGTATTACCTTGAAGTATTGTTTTACTTTTTGCTGAAGAAAGTGAGGATTATCCTTTAGGCATTGTCTAAATCTGGACACTTGGTCACTGATTTTTAAAACTTCCACTGGGTCTCCATCATGATTCCAAGACGTAGCAATAAACTGAATTGTAAATAAGGGAAAAAGAAAAGAAAAAGAACTAAACAACACCCTTTAAAAATACTGTTACAATAAACGACTATAAAATGCAAACTGTCATCTACTGCTTTTATGTTTTCGTAAACCAGTGTAATTATGATAGGCCTCTCTCTACAGTGTCCTATAAACCACAGCTATAGGGTTACTTAAGTCTGTAAAGTTTAGTTCAGGCAGATAACCTTTCATTTACATATCTTTACTTCCACCATCCACGCCTTTACAACAGTCAAAATACACTCATTCAACAATTAACACCCAAGATAATTACTTACTGAAGCCAGAGCCAGTCCAAAACTAGTGGACTGATGCTTCATCTGGATTTCAATTTTATGAAGAAGGGCTTCTATTCTTTCCTCCTCAAATCCATTGCTTAGCATTGAAATGGAGAGAAAAACATGACAGCATTCATGTAAGTAAACGTTTTATGTGGAATAATGGCTTACAAGTTTATTTAAATAAAGTGGTACAGGTATATCTTACTTACTCTATGATCTCATCGAATGTTTGGCTGATTATTTGTCTAACTTTTTCAATGTCTTTTTCAGCAATTCCCTGCAATCCTACACTGAAGGAGGCCTCCTTAGTGCTTCCGTTATATCTGAAAGGGAAAAAAGTATATATTGCATAATCTCAGATACTATAGGTTTTGGAATATCACTATGATAAAAATTAAACCCACATTCTTTAATAAACACACAGCAATACCTGCAAATATATGTATATAAAATGTTTTTATACATTATGTACAGTATACAGTAAGTCATTTTAACATAAACTAATGTGTCCTAATAATCCCCATCTATGAATTGGCTTCATTACTCTGCTCTCCTCCCCACTGATAGCTGAAGTGTGGTGAGCGTTCTGGCGCACTATGGCTGCTGTCGCATCATCCAGGTGGGGCTGCACATTGGTGGTGGTGGAGGGGAGTCCCCATTACCTGTAAAGCGCTTTGAGTGGAGTGTCCAGAAAAGCGCTATATAAGTGTAAGCAATTACTACTATTAATATGTAAACCAAGGAGCAAAACACCGCATTACTACTGCTTTTTTACCTCTACAAAATTTATAATGATTAAGTCTCACTCCATTACTATGCTTACTTCCACAAAAGGCATGTATTACTGATGTTTCTTCTATTATTTAATTGTTCAGATAGAATTGTAACACAGCAAAATAAAATATGCTTATTAGTATTGACTACTCTACTCCTTGTACACTGCATCTCCAACAACCCTTCCTTCAAACAAATTGTGCAGATAACATCGCCCTTGTAGGTCTCATCACAAATGAAGATGAAACCTGTGGCACACTTTGTAAAAATGAAAAAAAAAACTCACTACACATTACTTTTTCAGAAGTTTAAAATAAAACATTTTAACATCTGGATTAAAATACCATTTTGGGGATTTTGTAGTGCTATTTATTAGTCTCATGTTTAAAATAATTTTATAAAAATGATTTTTTTTTTTTTTTTACACACATACTTGACAACACTCCAGTGTGCAGCAGCACAGTGGTTGGGAAATTTAAGTCTTCACTGTGCCACCTGACAGTTATAAAGCAGTGTAGTCCTGCATTTGACAATATGGAAAAAATAAGACTACCACGATGACCATGGCTACCTGCCTACAGACACCTTGTTTTCAAGAAGGCTGCATGTACCAAGCCAACTGAAGCCGGCACCACTGATTCAGGAATCACTGGATGGAATCTTTAGATCAATAATCTACTAACAAGATAAATGGGCTAAATGGCCTGCTCTTGTTTGCATACTCTTGGTTTAGCACTGAAGCACTTGAGAGCAGGCCATTAACATACAGTCTGATACAAATTGTGATTTAAACAATGCAAATTCTTGTAGACCAGTGAAAAATGTAAACAGGATTATAAAATTAGGAAATTATTATTATGAATGTCTGGTTGCCTGAAAAATTGTTTTCAGACTGTCATTAAAGTGTAATGTGTGATCTCCTGGAAATTAAGTAGACTACTTTTAAACATACAATGCATACAGAATCGTGTTCCACATTGTCTGACATATTCATTTTGAATATTATTTTTAGCATACCCCACAACAGGAGAGAAATGTGTTCCAAACTTCGGCTCAATTAGGGCTTTGTAGAATGGTGAGTTGGGTCCAGAAACCATCAGGGATGACAGAAGATTCAATGTAAAAGCTTCAAAGGTATCTGTAATGCTAAAAATTATAATTCCTCATTACTTTCACTAATAATTGATATCCAGCAAAGACAAAACCTTATTACCTGAAATAGCAAATTAATTACACTATATAATCATTATGTTTTGAAATGAAGGAATAACATAACATAACATAACATTACTTTATTAGCCCTATACAATGTCTTGCAATAGGAATTCGTCTTTCACATACCCCATGCTCTCCATGAGACACACAGACACATAGACAGGGAGAGAGCCTGAGGTCAAAGCGCAGGGTCGGCCATTGTAGAGAGCCCCTGGAGCAGCTGGGGTTAAGGGCCTTGCTCAGGGGCCCAACGCAATAGGATTCCTCTGCCGGCTACGGGATTTGAACTGGTAACCTTCCAGCCACAGGCGCAGATCCTTAGCCACAGAGCCACTGCTCCGCCCCATGTATGCCATGTACTGTATGTGAATGAGTAGCCAAAAGATCAGCTTTTTTTTTTGCTTTACAGTGAAGTCATTTGTATTTGAAATAATCACAATTTCAGTTTTTATTTTGGGTAATTTCATAGCTGATTTGGTTCATCTTTGTTTATGAAGTAACCACTGACAGCCACTGCAGAATGAATTCTAAAGTTTGCAGAACCTTTTTTTATGCTTATGTAGAAGAAAACGTTTCCAAACTTAATGGGCTGCTTGATAATGATCCAAGGCATACAGTACAGCCAAGGTAACCTAGGAATTCACCATGAGAACGAACTAAAAAATCTTAGGTCAAACGTACAGATTTCAATGCAAATGAGCATGTAAAATACATACTCAAGTCAGAACACCCCAAGAAGGGGGAAGAACTTGGTGTGGCTAAAGCAAAGGCTTGGAAAAGCACCCCAAATATTGCACAAAGTTTTGCGAGCTCAGTAGATCAGACTTCATACATTTATTGCCTCAAAAGAACATGCAACAAAATACTGACTTTTTGACATTCGGAAATGTACTGCACTTAATGTGAATGAGTACGCTTATGTGTCAGTTATGGTCACATGAAATCCCTGGATTGAACACAAAGTATGTTGTTTTATTCTAAAATAATCAAATGCATGCAATGAATTATTCAAAAATAAAATGTATATAACATTGTAATTAACATTCATATTAATCTCATGATCACAAATATAAATTGCTTAACTGAAAAAATATGTTTTGACCTTGCCGTCTCACTACTTTTGGAAGGCACTGTACGTTGCAGTTGCATGTCATTTCTCATTTTCTCAGGCACAGTAGCGAGCAAATGTATTCATAAACTGTAAAAATGACCTGTAGCATGTAAACCAATATTCCATATTGATGTACTGGATATCTAGATTAGCATAACAATGGAAATCAACATTCAATGAGTCTTTTATACAGAACCTCTTCCTTGGCCCCAGGTTATGTAGTCCAAGATTTTATTAGCTTATATATAAATGTTTTAGTATATAATGTGAAAACTCATCAATAACACCAATGTTTATGTTTGCTTAACCTTTTGATCATTAAGTCTGATGCAGGCTTTGTATTGTTATCCAAGTGTAAAGCTGATTTGTCACGAAGCCTGAACTTCACAACAGAAGGTAGCAGTTCATGGCTACAGTTTTCCTATCGGTTTTCATTTACTTCTATACAGACGAGTCTCTTGAAACCCACATTTCACTTTTATGTGCTATTGGCTGTTACGTCACACTTTCCATTCTGTCTACGTTAGGAAATCTTTAATGTTTACATCTTCTTGCTAAAAAGAATAGCTCATGCTTTGTGTAGACTTGTGTACCACAGAGATGTACAAGTGTACATCCTCATTGACTTACTCTCCCAGGAGGAAGCTCACACACACAGTGCTCTGTTTGGTAGGATCAGGAGCTAGGGCATCCACGCCACACGTCACATGGTCCTCCCTCTACAGAAAGAGGAAAGGATTGTCAGTGAAGTGGAAGCTGAACAATGACAAAAAATGGATAGAAGACAAAAACGAAGAATGACTGATGACTAATGTAAAAATAATGTAAAATACATCTGATGTACAAAATTATAGGTGGCCATCTGTGTCTTTACGAAGTCAAAACCCAGCAGGCTTTATTGGTCACCCTTAAATCGTCAATTCCTGAATACTTGCAACAATTTTGTTCTCACCACTTAAGCGATTGAATATTTCAATTAGACTGTCTAAAGATCATTCGTAATGAAAATATCTATACCCTAAAGACATGAACAAAATTCATGTCTTTGTAAACTTGTTTACAGCTAACTATAAAATCTACTACACTGTACTCTCCAAGACTAGGATGGCCAACCCTTCATTTAATGATGTGGATGTCTTATACAAGTTCTGTGAATTCGTAGATGTAATAGTAAGCTAAAAAATCAGAATATAACTGCTGCTTATAGGAATTTCATCTAGTCCTTCACTGTTCTGTCGGCTTTTGATTTTATCAATTCAAATTGATATTAGGATAGATTAGCCAGGAGCTAATTCAAAACATAACCTCTTGGAATCATATTGTTGACACTGAATACCAATAACGTTTTAGACATTTATATCTACTTTTTTTAATAATGATGATACTGCTAAAGCTGATGGACTCACCGAATTGTTCCAGCGGGGCTGTGGAGGGACAGCAGTGTTCGGCTCAGTACGCTGGAATCTGGAGAGTGCTTCCTCATGAATTTGTTTTAAGTGCTGCTCCAGAGGCAGATCTCCATAGGTGAAAAACCTGAGTGATACAGTACAACCAAAACCTTTGTAATGAGTTAAAATACTTTTAACAAAAATCTGTACACACTGGGTACCTTCATATATACTGCAAGTACAAAACAATTTAATGGTCTGATTAAACCTGTGAAGCATTTTATTTCACTGAAACCATTTAACAATGCAATTTTAGTTTCTGATTTCTTCAAAGCTTTAACATTTTAAAAATGTTTTTCTAAAGATAAGATTCCAGTCATAACAATTACCTTGCATTGCTTGGATGATAGTGTGTTGCATGGAACTGTTTCAACTGCTCCCAGGAAAGGTCAAGGATGGCAAGTGGCTCCCCACCAGAGACCACCGAGTAAGTGTGGTCAGGGAAGAGCTTATTTTGGAGGTGCTGAGCATACAGACTCTCATTATCTGACTTGAAAGGAAAAGTATTATTTTAAGTTCAGTGTCACACAGTCCCAAATATTTTGGATACACTCTGCTTCCACATGGTGTGTATTAAATATACAACAAAACAGCAATTATAGACTTTAGTTAATATGTACAGATAAAGGATTTTCAGTTTTTTATAGAAAATATTTTAAAATGTCATCCTTTTAAAAGCAACAGCATTTAAAGAATACTAGAGAGAAGTACAGTTACTATTTACAGTATAATGGATTAAACAGTTTTTTTTTCTTTGCTAATGCTATTATAACAACTTCACAAATGGAATTGAGACAGTTCATATTACTATTATTTTTCAGGAAATTAATTACATGTGTACATTATAAATAATTATAATATTAAACTGGAAGGAGGATTAATTTTTCATGTAGAATGTTTTGAATAAAAATACAAACTATAACTTACAAATGCACCCTTCATTTCATTAAAAACCACTCCTTTAAAAACTAAATTAGACTTTGGATCCGTGGGATTTTCATTTTCAAGTCTCCAGCCTTCTTGCCTGTTAAAAATAATATTAAATTAAATAACATTATATATGGTACTTCTACAATTAAAACATAAAACAACAATATTGCAATTTTATAATGTATTACTGCCGACTCAAAACAGAAGTAAAGCCTGTATAAAACTTGAAAAAAATCACAGCTTTTATTGAGCTCATTATTTAAAAGAACATCCGTGAAACACATACCAAAAATCCAGTTCTCGAAGTTGAGGGAAAAATACAGCATCCAGATACACAGAAAGGAGATTCTGAAAGTCTTTGCTATTTTGTGTGGAAAATGGATACATTGTGTAATCACTAGCTGAAAAAGAAAAACAGACACCATGAGTACTGTATACATGATCACTTAGATCCATGGTTTTTACTTACACACCTAAACTGACCCAATTTTAAAAGGACAATTAGATCACTGAGTGAATAAAAATGCCCTATGTTCTAGCCACAAATAGCATTCAAGTCATATACGAATGGAAAGGATGTATTATTTTTAATTGTGGAGAAATGAGTTCCAACCACTGACTAATCACATGATAATAATAAAATACCTTTGTCCTGCAAATACAGGTTTAAAAAAACTGTCTGTTGTGCATCCATACTTCCATTCACACTACAAACCTGTGAAAGCATTCATGAATGTAGACAAAGATCGGTTCAGCATTTTGAAGAAGGGATCCCTGCAGGGGTATTTCTCAGAGCCACATAGCACTGTGTGTTCTAGAATATGGGGCACACCAGTGCTGTCCATTGGTGTTGTCCTAAACTGAACACTGTGAAAGACAATTCAATGATTATGACATAAATCACTGACAGAAATGCAGAAAAATAAGGGGCATTACAATCATTGTGCAAAACAAGACAGAAATTCTGAGATGAAAAATTAAAGAACATAATTGCATAATACTGTACAAAAGCAGTATTGAAGAAAAACTAAGTAACAATTTCCTACTGAAAAAAGAAAAGCACATTATTTTTCCTGTGGATACACCAGAAGAAGGCTACAGACCCGAATCAGTTTCTGCATTTAACTTTACTCTGTGTAATTGATCTTATCTTTTTCCGTTATACCTCACATGCTGATGCAGCTTCATGCTATTTTGTTTTTAAAGACAAATTAAATTACTAAGTTAGGCCTCGATTAAAAAAAAAGCAATTAGATCCACAGACCCAAATTTAATTACAAACCCTGTGCTTGACTGCAGGTTTCTAATGTCAAAACGTCAAAAAATAGACTAAGCACTGAAATTCATGGACAGGTCAAAGATTTAATTTAAACTAAAATCTAAACTACATACTTTTCTACAATCTCCTTTCTTCCCTCTGATATTTTCTACAGTACAACTTTTACCTGAAAAGATTGTTGGAGTCATCTCTTGCTACATGAAGGTACTGAGCTCCAGTATCGTCATGGGTCAGTTTGACAGCAGTGAGAAACAAGTCAGGAATGGCTGTTACCTACAGTATTAGACAGACAATTGAGATGACAGGCCAAAACCACATGAATTAATCTAATATGACAAGAGAGAAAATACACTATTAATTGTGCAGGTTATCCTTCTTAAATGTTGACTGTGAGAGTTACACTGATGCAAAACTCAATGCAAAGCTTTGTTTTCAATGTCGAAAGTCACTGATAAACTAACACAGGTCCCCCCCTGCCTTAAAGACAATGACGAATTAAGTATTAAATGGCTACTGGAGACCGACTGTCCTAGGTTTTTAAATTTTTGACTGAAGAACGTGCTGTCGTCAAAACCACAGTAAATACTATTTAGATCCAGAAGATGTATTTTGTCCAAGGTCATACTCAAGGTAACTCAAGTCTTGCTCACAGTCTTTGTAAAATGTAAATATTAAATGTAGCGTTAATATTAAGACTCATACGTACTGTACGGCTGTAAAAAGAAGAGATCGTTCTGTGAGGTGCATACAGAATTGAATTAGCACAGTTCTACCTGTTTAACTGTGAAACCATGGATTTTCTCTCCCCCTTCATACTGGAGTGCTCTTTCTGTGGCGGAGCTGCTGTTGTATCTCCACGTCCTCTGACCTAAAAACCTTAATTTTTAAAAGCGAATATTCAAAAGCTGTGCTGCACGTGTTGCATTACATTTTCTAAAACGCACTGAAAGGGGTCTGCGGCCTTGAGTGGACACATGTACCGTAAAGGGGAAAAAAGAGCTGTATATATAATCAGTGATTTTTATTAAATTGCCATGTACAGTACAACTGAAGTGATAACTGATCGTTGTCAATTTAAATATCGGGCATTTTCTAAGACATGAATAAAGTCTGTCACACATCAGCAGCTGACGTCAACTTTCTACCTTGTGAAAAATGACACTATTCAGAAAAGCTGAGTCACGCTGGGGTTTGCACATTAAAATACAAGGTTACATACAGTAGCGTCAAGATTACATTTTTCTCGCTAACACCGGCACGGCTAACAATGCTGTCGGGGAAAAAAAATCTTGATCGGTCCCTACCTTAAATATCTAAGCTTCTTTGCCACAGCTGACATTTGCCTCAGCATTTTGCAATCGTTCAGATACCCACCGATAAACCACTGAACACAGATGCAGTTATCTTAACACAAACACATTGCAAGTATAACACTTCATTCCGTTTTAAAAAAACATTCGAGCTCTCATAATCCACGCCTCTCTGTCATGTTGCAATGAAACACATGTATTATCTTAGTAATGCCACTTCCCATTGGCTCAAGGATGCAAGTACGGCAAAGCAGATTGGCCAAACTTCCTGAACGCCCTGCTCAGTAAAAAGTGCTCATGTACAGGAGCTAGAGTTTGAGAACGAGCTGCGCTCGATGGGGCTTAGAACCAATCGGAAACTGTCTATACTATGCCGGCGTACTAAGAAGTTTTCAATTGTTTTGCATTTAGATTATTTAAGAAACACGAAACAAGGATACGATGGATTAGCAATCAACGAGGTGGACTTTATGGTCGTAATTTATTCGCGTTTTTAAAGTTTCCTATTTTTAAAACGTATTTATAAATTAAATTTTCAGTTTTCAGATCAAATGATTTTAGACAATAATACTGTATATAGGTTTTTATTTCCAAAGAATCTTAGAATTATTGCATTTATATAAAAAAACTATTACTTAAACTAAACTAAAATTGCAATCATATCCAACAACAAAAAATGTTTTTCTATCATATAAACTATTTCCCATTTCTCCTTTTGGTGACCCAGGTGCTTTGGTTGACCTAGCCATTCCTCATGTAAGTCATAAAATGTCTTAAAATGCTCATATGCTAAGGTTGAATATAAGTATCAAAATTAATAACTGCATGAAAAAGTTAAAAATGGCATGAATTCACTTGAGGTGACTACAATATTGGTTGGCTAGACAGACAATATTGAAAAAGTGCTTTATGTAGGACTGTATGTCAAAAATAAGAACCACAGAAAAATAAGATTAAGTGGTATGGCAGTGGTTTGGAAGTTTTGTTCGATGGTTTGCCTAATAAAGACACAATCATCTATGATCTGTCATAGACAGGTGCTTAATTGTGGAGATTACGTGGAGAGACACAATCAATATGGCAAAAACCATTATTAAGTGCTAGTGATGGTATTTAGCACTGCTCTTGCTTATTGAATACAAATAATATATCACAGTTAGCAGTTCCACAAGATACTATGCAGGATTTTCAAGAAGAGCTATGTTGTCTAAAATCCATGGATGGCACAACAACAGGAGAAGATATAGTAAAAACATTTATTAACCATTTTGAGGAAAGATTAACTGACGAAAATATTTTCTGTGGCAACTGACAGTGACCGTGCTTTGGTTGGAAACTAGAAGACTCTATTTTCATTGTATAACTCATCCAGGAAATCTCTGTGCAAAGATTTTATAATTCTGAGCTCAGTAATGTAATAACAACAGTGGTGAAGATAATTAATCTTTTTGTTGCTCAACCGGCCTTGATGCTCAGGCAGTTTAAAGCTCTGCTTCAGGAGATGGGCAGTGCATACTGGGACATTCCCCTCCACAGCAAATGTTTGTTGACAATTCTGTGGGAAGGCTTTGGCATGACATGTGGATTATTTTGACACAATCAAGATTTTTTTTTTTATTAGAGGGTTCTACAGCAGTGCTGCTAGAGACCAGCTAAAACAGGAAAAGAGAAAGTAGAGGAAGAATCTCCTGCTGAAGGAAAAACTGTACTGTACTGTAGCACTGCAGCTGCTGAAAAGCAGTACAAAGATTTTCAGAGAAGAACAGTATAGCCAACCTCACCTCACTCTAGAGTAAGGGGTCCTTAAAGAGGGGAGGTGAGGGAGGGCCTGTCCGTGGAAGGAGCAGGAAGTCTGGTCACCTGTGACATGAGATATCCTGGAGCTGTGGGAGATGCAGCACTTGTCACCAAGACCTGAAATAGATTATGTACTTTGGCCCAAATCTCCACAATAGAAGGGGCACGATGAACTGAAAATGTCCTGCTGGCCTGAACCTTCAGGTGAGAAGGGACACGATGGAGTAGCACTGCCTCCCTGGTCTAAGGAAACAGACAAAAGTCTGCTATTTTCATGGCCTGAACTCTCAGAAAGGGCAGGGGACAACATTGTACAGTTGTCACCATGGCTGAAAGGTCTTGAAAGGGAAGTTAGAACAGAGCTAGGGTGGATGTCTGTCTCTAACATCTGACTTCGGGCCTAAATCAGCCAAAAGGGTGAGAGTAGCTGGTAAGTTGACAATGTTTCCCTTCAAAACAGAGGAGGAGAGTTGCATGGACAATGTGATCTCTTCCTACAATTCCCATCCATGAATGAGGATGCTTCTCTTCCCGGGACTTGCCTGGTTAATGATAGATTGTTTTACAGTCCCATTTCATTTTCTCCAAAATACCAGATGCAGGTATATGCGTCTGGGCTCAAGCTTGTTTACACAACTTTTTTCTGAGAACCTTTGGCAGATTTGTTACATGTGCAGCAGGGGAAATAACAATGCATGTTACTATGTTACTACACTGTTAGTACAATAAATGCAGCATGTCAGTAGTGCAGCAAATTGCTAGGCTTTGCAATCTACTCTGTTTATTTGCACTTCAAATAATTAAGGAATTTCTAACTTGTGAATGTGTGTATTAAGTTATTTATGTCATGAGAAGTTGCTGTGATTAAAGTTCCTGGAGTGTGAACTGTCTTCAGATTTTAACTTATTCACTTTACCTGTAGTCTTCAACAGCTTTCACAAGATTATTTTCTTTCTCCAAAACTGCATTGATTGCAGCTAGCTGCATCCCTGGCATCATTGCTTAAGCTAAAGACTATGGGATGGAGGCTAGTGCTATTGATTTTAAATGTCTCCTTAGCATGTGCACAGCTGCTAGCAATCACAAGATCCTCTTCCCAATCAGTCGTTCTGACATTATGGCACATGGCCAATAGAGAATGCAATCCGGCAAAAAAAAAACGAAATTTCTCCCTATTCTGTGCATTTGTGTCATAGTCAGAAAAAGCCTCAAGTACCAATCTTGTGAATTCAGCTCCATATTAATCCAGGATTGTATGTGCCTATGTGAGCAATAGTACATATTAGAAAATAAGCAATTAACTGTTTGTATCACCCTTCAGCTTTTCTTAATACTGTCAACATCAGTCCAAATGGGAAGCTGGCAGGCTACAGTATACCACAAAAGAATTGCAAGATCTTTAAATCATGTTGGCAGGAGACTCACAAGTGTGCCCCAATAGTCAAAAACACTTTTACATACATATCAGTTTTCTCTTAATGTTCTCAAGTTACAGATGTCAGCATCCCAATTCACAAAACGCAGTGGTAAACTTTAATGATGTGTAACTTACTGTATTTGCTGTTTGAAAATCCAAGTACAGAGAAACAAGTTTTCAAGATGAAATGTCACAGGAATATTTTTATTTACTAACTCTTCGCAAAAGAGAATTTACATTGCTACATTACCAAATAGAATCTGAAAATATAAAGCAGCAGAAACCCATTCATGCTCCAGATGACTCATAACAGTTACTGAAACCCTTCCAGCAGGCTCAGAATTAAGAAACTTAATTGGTGATTAACATGATGTTCAGCCTCTGTGACCACAAGCCCCAAATGCTGTATTGAGATAACAAAATATTTATATCAACTTGACACTGAAATATGAAACAAAATTAAATACATCACATATTGAATTAGTATTTATGGTACTAGCTTTTGAATAGTTTTTTCAAAGTTGCTAATTTAAATGTTAGGAGTTTGAATCAGATCTTAGAAATTAAGCAAAGTTAGACCACAAGTGCTACCCTCACTTGACAGGAATGACATTCAGTACTATAGCTACATTTGATTTTCAACTTTTGGATTTGAATATTGGTCATTTTTATCTTCCTATCAACCACTAAAAACAGATATTTTTTATTTATTCTGCACCCTTTATGATTAAATTCAAGCCACACAGTGATAAGTCAATAAATTTAAGAGATTTAAAGAGATTTCTATAACACATCTTCAGAAAGTCGAGTGATTCCTGTTACAATGGCTGCCACTAGATGTCAGCGTTAGACTAATCTGAGGAGCTCAGGCAGTATCGCATTTATTTCCAGAAACAACAACAAAAAAACATTTTTCTTAATCCAGTTCTTACGGAAATATATGGCAGGGAACATCTATGTGGAGTTATACACCACAAATGCAGTTTGCATCCGTCATACTGCAAAGGTATGAGCATTTACACTTTAAAACAGAAAACTGTACAGAGAAATCAGCATATACAGTATAAACCCTTTTTGACGCAACATGTACACATTCCCTGATTGAACAGATTTCATAGGAAGGAAATGTGACTGATATTGGATTTATGACAACTTTCTAATTAAAGTCTTTATATTTGTGGTAACTTCAGGAAATGTCTATCTTTTAATGGTTTTCCTTACTCAGGGTCTGAGAACTGAGCTCACCCCTTCTCTTTCCTACAGCATTGGTTTCTCTCAGCCTTTTGAGTTTTTCTTCTTAGATTTTAGTAGATTATACTTTCCAATATTCTTATTATTTTCGCAGACTAAAAATATTCATGTTGAAAATGCAAATAAAGCACTGCCATAAACATATACTGTATATAATCAGGTGCAGTGGCTCTGTGGCTAACGATCTGTGGCTGGATGGTTGCCAGTTCATATCCCGCAGCCGGCAGAGGAATCCTACTCCATTGGGCCCCTGAACAAGGCACTTAACCCCAACTGCTCCAGGGGTGCCGTATAAATTGCGCCCTGACCCCAAGCTTCTCTCTCCCTGTCTGTGTGTCTCATGGAGAGCAAGTTGGGGTATGCGAAAAGACAAATTCTAAGAAATTGTACGGTATTGCTCTATATAGAAATTGTATATGGCCAATAAAGTGATCTTATAAATAGCACAACATATAAATAATAATATAGTATACTGTATATTTGTATACAGTATAATGTTCATTTATACTTAATACATTTACATGGCAGGAGCTCAGAAAACATCCTTGCATGTAAACCTCCATAAGGTTACAATTACCATACAGGTACCCTAAGGATATAGTTATATAATTAAATTGTGTGCCAGTTACAGATATAATATTAGTGACAATTTGGATGATATCCATAGTAAAGAGTTCCAAACAGTTGGTTGATAAGGAGGAGTGTCCAGCATGACAAGCACAGATGGCCACTGCTGCCCGCAAATGCAAAGGAATCTTGTTTATAGTGTGGCAATTTGGAAATCCCACTGGAATCTGAGATTCCACACTGGCTTTAGTAGCTTATTGGAAGCCTTGTAGGACACTTGGGTTGAACACAGTTCTGCTGCAACTCATATTTTCTTCCTAATTGTCCGATTCAGTGCTGTGACGATTTTATAGATTTATGGATTTTGACCTCTTCAAAAAGCTGCTGGTGCGGTATTAAGCCATACTTGTAATATTCTTGTAGTGGTGACGACTATAGCCCATGTTAATATCCTGCATCCCCCAAAATGCCATTGACATTTTTCCTTGTTTTATGCCGCTTAGTTATAATTGTAATAATTATTGCTTACACTTACGTACAGTAGCACTTTTCGGCACACTCCACTCAAAGTGCTTTACAGGTAATGGGGACTCCCCTCCAATGTGCAGCCCCCACCTGGATGATGCGACCACAGCCATAGTGCACCAGAACGCTCACCACACATCAGCTCTCAGTGGGGAGGAGAACAGAGTGATAAAGCCAGTTTATAGATGGAGATTGTTAGGAGGCCATGATTGGGAAAGGCCAATATGCCAGGGTAACACCCCTACTCTTTTTGAAAAACACTCGGGGATTTTTAATGACCACAGAGAGTCAGGAACTTGATTTTACATCTCATCCAAAGGATGGTGTCTTTTTACAGTATAGTGTCCCCATCACTATACTGGGGCATTAGGACCCACAGAGACCAGAGAGTGAACGCCCCCTGCTGGCCCCACTAACACCTCTTCTAGCAGCAACCTTAGTTTTCCCCAGGCAATCTCCCCTCCACATACTGACCAGGCACACACCTGCTTAGCTTGTGTGGAATGCAGTACACTGTTCAACAAGCCCCTTGGCTCATGGACACCAGCTAGCTCAGCACTATTTGACACCTGATCTTTAAACAACAAGGCTGTTTTACTAATTGACTTAATCACAGAAAAATAATGGCTTCTGAAAACTCAAATGAAAACTGTCAAGTATAGTTAAAGCAGTTTTCTAAACTGAAAAGTGTAAATAGCAGTATTTTGTGTAAGAATAAAAAATGTATGATAGTAAAATAATATAATAAGCAAAAACGATAACCCATGTGAACAAAGAGAAACATCCAAACTCCACACATATAACTCAGATTTGAACCTGGAGCAATGAATTGGCAGTACTAATTGCTACACAATCATGTAGACCTTCAGAGCATCTTTCACCTTTATTAAAAAAATAATATATCATGTTACATAAATGCACTGAATACTACAAATAAGGAGTTGACATAATTATAAAGAACGCAACATTTCATAAAGTATAAACATTTACAGTTAAAGCAGTTTATTCTTTTTATAATACTTGTAATAGTTGGTTTTATAACCTTTTACATGAAATAAAGTATTTTTCTGTCATAGTATTTTATTAAAGTGGACTTTTACTTTCTACTTTCAGTGTTTTACTTTTTACAATCAGCATGCCAAGATTGTAATATAGCAGATCAAGCACTGTCTTTTCAGTCCATTAGGCTTGATCTTTTACAGTGCATTAGGTCTTGAAGGATACCAGTGCATTGTGCATTACATTCAATGACATATTGGAAGGCCAGCACACCCTAGAACCCTGTCTCTCAACTTAGACTGAGTAGACTGAATGGTTACCCATTGTCCTTTGCTCCTTTGTATTCTGAATGTAAATACATTTTTATTTGAGTCCATACCCACATTTATTTAGAAATACTAGACTCTCCATGACTGGATATACAGTATTGCTTATTTACTAGATAAAATGAGTCTGAAGTGAATCTGAAGTAATTTTAAGTGTTCACTTAAAAAAAGTATCAATAAATCTTAACTGATGTGTTTGCAGAATTCACGTTTTGCATTTGATTCTCATTTCATCAGCGGTGCAAATTGCAGTAATGGCTGTCTGCTATTACTGCAAATTTCAAAAGATTCCCTCATGCTAAATAAACTGCATGCAGCAGATGTTTTGAGATTTGAAAGGTCTCTTCACATTCCCAAATTTACTGCTGGTTATCCAGACAAGGTTTTTAGCTTGCCATTTTGCAGACATTAAACAGACCATACCATTCCCTGTACTCTTGGCAAGTCCATTATGCACCATTATTTGTTACTGAATTTGATTATTAGGTGATTATCATGTTGATTTTGTTCGTCCATTTGATTACCTTTTTTTAAAATATTCTTATCAGTTTATCTCTGTGTTGATCATCTATGATCTTTTAATCTATGTTATGTACTGGGTCAACACCCACAGGAAATGTGCCCCGAAGCAATGTTCCTATTCTGAATGCCTATGTGTGGAGAAGTACTCTTGAAATACACAATATTTGTGATCTCTTTTTTGTTTAAACGTTTTGTCTTGTTTTTTTTAAGATCAAATTGGTGTAACTTATTTTCCAGAATAGTATCTGTGTGTGCTGTCTGTCCATTGCTTATATTAAAAAAAAACTACTTGTCATGCCTAAGCCTACTGTCTTCTTTGTACTGTACAGTATATTTACACTGTCTGAAGACAGACCAGATCTAGACCAGATGGTTTACGTCAGCCATCAATGTCAAACATCATTTAAACAAAGTCAGGTGAATACTGTAATTAAGAAGCCTTTCCAATAATCAATTAATCCAATTTCACTTATTTAATTATTAAGAAAGTGAACACAGTTGAACAAAACTCAGTGAAGCTACCCTAACTGAGTTCATTGTTTTCAAGTGAAAGGGTGATGAGGTTTTGAGTTCAGGTTTCAGCTTTGATCTGTCTTCTTCCCTGAAGCCAGAAAGGAAGAAGCGGTACAAAAATATTTATTGAAACTCTCAGCGGATGCCAGCTATTTCATATGAGGGTAAAAAAAAAGTCAACAGCTTTCTGAAGCAAGTGCTCGGCTCAGGAAAAACAATGGTTGACTTCCTTCCAACTTCCTCAAAAACTGAAAAAGTCCTGGATTACAGCTGCAATTCCTTCAGAAAATGTGTAGAAGAATAAACTCTTTGTTGATTTCCTCTGTGTTGCACTTTCTTTTAAATCAACCGTAAAGAAGTTTTTTTTCTTAACCGTGTCAAAGTTAAAAAAACTGTATTGGTGAAAGAGGTATGCAGTGAAAATTCAGTGCAGTGCCTGCTTTGTTTGCTATTGTTCTGGCCATTTATTGATGCTAGAAGCAGAACTTTTGAAGTTGGAATTACTGTATTAGTCTCTGCAGTCTATGTATAAAATAGTCATATAATATAATTATACCAGATACAGTATAAGGCTTCTAGAAAGTTAGTGTGAGTTGAAAATGTTGCAAACCAAAACGTTAGCATTATTATCATTTATTAACATATGCCAGGTTGGCATAAAAAACTAAAAAACTGCAGGCTGGAAGACTCCCTACACATGACACTGTCACACACTGCTGGGAGGAAAAGAAGAGACAGACACCTTGTGAACTGATATAAACAGCGTATTAATTTTTGTTTCCTAAGAATATGATAGTTATAAATGAGTGGTAACAACAAATGTTCATTATTGCTCTTAAGTATGATTTATGTTTAAGAAATAGAAGACATTTACTTTTTAACTGCACAATTGTGTTAACTAATCACTTGGATTGGATTTGAGTGCCAGTAATCATCAGTGTGTGAAGCGTTAATCTCCTTAATTCTCTTGCAATGTAAGGCCTCAATCTTTATCATTATCTAATAGAAGGCTGTCAGGTGGGTTCTGATTTTGATGTATGTATGCTCTGGATCCTGTATGTGTGACTTTGAATTCAATTACAGGAAACAAAAAACGCAAAAGACTTTGAGATGTACAGCTTTTTTGGATGTAACATTGTAGTCACACTGTTTGCTATAAGATTTTAAAACAATTGACTTCCCACAGCAGCTGAGTTGTTTTGGACTTAAAGGTTACAGTTACACTTTTAGTTGCAGAAGTGTTATATCTGTTCTGTGGCAAATAAAGAAACAGACTGGGACACTTTCGAACTCTTAGAGTCATGGTCTGTCTAGTTGTCTATGCTCCAATGGAACGAGTGAACTAATTGATCTCCATTTTCTTTCCATACATTATTGAACAGTTGTACATGTATTTATCAAATGTGTGCGTTTATAATGTGACCCAGAATACCTGAATTAAATATAGTATTTACTAGTAATCAAACAACCACATTTAATTAATTAAATTTTATAAATTTAAAGAGTTGTGACTAAATTGGTGCAAGTAATATACTGTAAGTCACTTTTAGTGAAGAATTAAGAATTGTCTTGTTTAAAAAGCATGTTGCCAGGGGAGAACATGGAGAGATTTTGAGTTATTCATTAAGTTGAGAATGTAATCTTATATTTAGAAACTGAAGATAGTCAAACAGGCATATTCATCAATTGATATAATTTGATATAAGATCGTGTGCTTTAAGAACTACCGTACAATTTTGACCATTTTGCTGTAATATCAACTACCCATTATTACTTTATACTTGATATTGTCTATTTTCATAGTCCAAGTCAATTTCCTTTAAGGGAAAACTCTTGCAGACAGCTGGCTATTTTACTATTGAATCTTACAGGAGGAAGATTTGGATCATGGCCACATTGGCCTTGGCTGTGGCAATGCCTACTCCACTCACACTGTGCCCCAGGGAGAGCACCTCTCTTCTCATCATCTCATCTCTTTGCATTTTTCAGGGTGCCGGTCTGATTCCTGTCGCCGCTTTTTTTTCCAGGACTGCTTATAGGACTTAGAGGGCAAATGAGTCACGGTACAACTTGAGGTTGTTGAGGACACTAAGCGCCAGCTCAAGCACCTACTCCATTAGCCACTCAAAGGTGGCAAAGCCATTACACAGGCTAAAGGGCATTACCCTGAACTGCCACAGTCGTGCCCTGTTGAGAAAGCAGTCTTGAGATAGGCATCTGGTGCCAGCTTCACTTGCCAGTACCTGCTCTTGGGGTCTAAGAACCAGAACCAGAACATCACCTTCAGGTGGTCCACGGATTCCTCAATGTGGGGTATGGGGTACGACTCTTTCTGTGTCATGGTGTTTAGACACTGGTAGTCTACACAGAAACTCCAGGTTCTATCCTTCTTAGGCACCATCGCTATAGACAACCTCCAGGGACTGTCAGAAGGTTACACTATTCCTGCCGGCTACATCTCCTCGAGGTTGCCCTTAGCAGCCTTTCCTCTCTGGTCTGACAGGCGGTGAGGCTGCTGTCTCGCTGTGCTCAGCTAGAGTTCCGTGGCCTGGAGCTGTATGTTGAGGGTCCATCAGGGCCTGGCATGGTGTTCCCTCTGCACTGACATTGAGGTGGTTACAGAGCTGTGGGATGGTTTTGGTTGGTTTTGTTGGCAGTGGGTACAAGCTGTACACCCTGGGCCTGGCTAGTCGTGAGAATGGGACTGCCTGGGGGGCCAGCGGTGTCCCGCCTTCACTGCTCTCCCTTCTCTGCGGCTGCATGTCTGTCTCCACCTTGGAGACCTATGGGTAGGCCTGGAGGAATAAGTCCCCAGCTGGTCTCACGCAATGCTCCAATTGCGTGAAAATCGTGTCATACTTTTTTACTTTGTTGCATGACAAATCAAATCTGTTCCATAATGCTATGATGCCGACAGAGAATCAAGTCGCTCTTGACTCGTACTGTGTTCTATGCTTGAGGTGTGTCATTCTGTTTCTGACCCCAGTGGCAGTTTGTGGAAGCAAAGAGTTACGGAGGCTGCTTTCCTGGCTCACAGGGATGGAGAAAAAAAAACAGGAGAGGAGAATAGGGAGAGAAACACAGGTAGTAATCTTCAGAAAGTCCCAAGAAATGTAATGTCTTTCAGTACCTTCAAACGTTCCTCTGTACATACTGTTGAACATTAACATTGAGAGGGAGCAATAGAAAAGAATGCAGTGGCCACTACAGGATCCTACACTACAGGAATACAGGATTAACTAGGCATAGACTTATCATGGCTAGGCCATAGGACTCAATCTGCACTCTGAGAAAAATGCCTTTACAGGTTAAATCAACAGGGAACCTTAATGACATATTCTAGAGCCTCTAGAGCCTCTGGGCTGCAGTAAAGTCATTAATTCTGATGTGGCCAACAGAAGCTGGATCAACCCTGGCCCCCTGGCTAAAATCACTTCTGGGGATAAGTCTATTCCCTTAAGCCCTGGAACTCAACAAATGTCCTGGATTCAGGATCTTGATGCATACAGTATCTCGTTATCAGTGGGTATCCAGGAAATAGAAACTATAAATACAAAATGTGGAGCTAGAAAGGGCTACTTTTGAAAAAGACTTACTGTAGGTGTTTATGTTGATTTATCATTTGCATCTTCTAGACTATGTGGGGGAGGAATTAAATCGGCAAACAAAATTTTAGGATAAAGCCAAATCTATAGAATATATAGCGAGGAATCTTACAGGTATGTTAAAATTGTGTAATGTGCTAGTAAGGTTTTTTAGACTATTTATACAGATTTACCATGTTATGGAAAAGATATTGTTGCTCTGCAGAGAAGAGCAAACAGATATATTCTGGGGTTTAAAGCAATGTTCTACATGGATGGGTTGAACTGAACCCTTTATTCTTGAAAAGAGGACTTGCCACAAATACTTGAAATCCAAAAAACCATTGACAAAGTCAACCCAGAGAATTTCTACATGATGAACAGTGTATCATGAACCACAGAGCACAAGTGGAATCAACACTGAGGTACATGTAAAAGAGGAGGTACTTCTTTACCCAAAGGGTGGTGGGAGTATGGAACGTTACCTGCCATCTTGTTGAAGCTGATACCCAGGCTTTCTTCAAAAAATGGCTGGATGAGATCATTACATGAATTATCTACTAACTACCAAACAGGCTAGATGGGTCCAATGGCCTTCTCTTGTTTGTGACTGTCCTTATGTTCTTACTTTGCTCCTTTCCAACCAGAATTTGAATGGAAAGCACCGTGTCTTGAATGTTGTTATATGTTCTGATAGTAGATTTTGCTTTGTTCTGACTTTGGTCCCTGGCATCCTGCTGTTAGTATTTCTTTTTCACTCATGTTCTAACACGTGTGTACAGTACTGTAGATGTGTGGGATTCTATGAGTTTGCCACTTCTTCATTTTTAGAAGAAAAGTAAGCTTAGAGTTGTGTAGCTTCCTCTTCACGGAGTTTGTAGTGAACGTATGGGAGGGATAACAACAAGTTCAATCAGACTTGGCTCAGTCAGTAATTAGCAATCACCTCTGACATCACTTCCTCTTCTAAAACACTATAAATACTGTTTGGATCCCCTCGTATAGGTCTTTTTGCATCCCACCTGCACCTCATCTCCCCTTTTGCAGCTGCTTCTTGGTCACTCGTCACTCTGCATGGGAATTCTAGCCTCCTCATCCTATGGCCAGGAGGTTAGCCCTCAGCCAAATGGGTTTAGCCAAATTTTGACTAACACTCCATAATCCTTTTAGTATACTTAATTCTTGGGTGTTGTTATTCCTAGTGAAATCTTATTTAACTAAGTCTATTGACTGCTCACACATTAATGCCACATTTGCATTCTGCCTGGATGGAAAACAGACTTTACAGACAACTATGAATAAATGTAATTTAATGTGTTTTATGACACAGAAAGTTGTGCAAATCCATTTTTAAGATATAAATGCATTAAAGGCAGGGGTGTCCTTTATTTACCTTATACAAATATGGTAATATTTACAAATGCTCTCTTGCTGAGATGTTGGAAGCAGACTCATTTTAACTCACTAAATTATGTGACCCTACAGTACACGTTCTACGCATGAATATTCTGTCTTTCTTCTGACCTATGTTTGCAACCTGCAGCTATAGACAATCTGAGCAAAGTAAACTAAAATAAATCAATATTACATTAATTACATTATTTTTTAAGAACTGTATCCATATATATTGCACTGCTTGTCACATTCTACAGAAGTGTCTTTTATATTTCTACAGTGAATTATTTCCCATGATTTCAGTACTGTTTTACCTTTTTGCCGAATACTTACTTTTTTGTTCCAGATGGGAAATTTGCTAGTATTATAGTACTGCATATACAGTATTAATAAGATCTATATATTTTTCTACATATTCTAGGGATAGTATTTTATGTTGAACATATTATTGGTTATATTACCCTATCTGTACCTTTTATATATTTTTTAATTGGTTAGACTGTAATATTATTTTCATCCTGGTAGTACAAAGCATAGCTTACTTACACTTGCATATGAAGTTGTACAAATGATCCAAGTGTCTTGGATAACTTCATCTGTTAAATTAATAATAACAATATATGGTGAAACTGAAGCGTCTTTCTGCTCCCTTGATAGGGTAAATGGAATACACATGTAGTTCTAATTAATTCTTCTTAGTGCACCATACAACATATAACACATACTGTACAACAAATTAATAATTATACATTTTAAAAAATCTAATACAAAGTTTATATATATTAAATACCAACTATAAATGCATTTTACATAAGTGGACAATGAAACCTTGTATATTGCTTCAGATGTCTTCTGATTTGTCAACTGTAGTTACTCAAGAACAGTAAACTTTTTTACCTGCAACATGCCTTCAAACCCCTAGCTGAATCACATTTCTAAAAATCTTTGGTACAACATGCTGGTTTCAAAAGTTGAAGTATCTGGCAAAAATGTTGAAGAAAGGTATGTATATATATTTCGGTAGATTATACAACAGATCTACTCACCCTGCAACACTTCTGATGCACCCAATTGCAGTAATTGGTACCATCCAGCCTAAGAGCACCAAAATGACCCTGTAGGTGTTTCAATCACTGGATTAGAAAGGCAGTAAATGGAGTATGCTATTATATACAGGTATCTAAAGACACATTTTGAGGGACATAAATTTTGACTCTTACCTAGAGGTCTGCTTTTTGTCAAAATTAATCACGGAAGACTAGAACAGTACTAAGTAACATTTAATTACATAAAGAAAAAAAACTGATGTGGGATTTGTAGCTTTAAACAATCACTTAGGAGGCAAAGGAAGGTGATGTGCAATAATATGGTAGTTCTACATTAGGCCTTGTTTGTGTTGCCTTTTTTAAAACTGATGGTATCACTGTAGTAAAACTTTCAAGGAACTGGCTATTTCTTAGCATTACCTAAACAAGACAAAGGTAATCAAACTCTCACTTTCAATTAAACAAACACATGGTTAAAACAACATTCTTTATTATTTCAAATGTAATCAAAATGACAGTAGTTACAGAAATTACAGACAGTTAGGGTATGATTTCTGTCTTTAACTGAACCCTAGAAGCAATGGGAAAAAGCTTTAAACAACCACCAACCTGACAGGTGTACATTTTCAGATGTTATTTTTTCACATTTTCAAAGAATACAGGCAATCCTAATTAAAGAAGCACAATGTGTTCTCTCTGCTTCTGTCAGCTCATGAATGTTTTCTTTTAAAATTGTTGCAAAAAGAACAGCCCACTTTAATAGTGTTATAACAACATCATAACATTGCTTTCCTCTAAAAGCATGTTAAGTTCACTTAAAAGTTAGGTAAAATGACGAAACTGGTTAAATGATGCAAGTGTCTAAGGCAGTACAATAGACCACAGCAAATGGATTTCAGTGGGGGTAAATCCACATGATTAACTCTCAGCTTAATACTATTGGAAAGTTTACTGCAGCACACCTCTCCCCAGTGAGGAGGAAGCATCATCACCATGACCTTTTTGTAGTTTATTTCTTTGTGCAACTTCAATGCGTCATCAAACATTTGCAGATTCAGGTAAATATATTGGTGAAATTAACTGTTAAAATACTTGCAGGTCATTTTCAAAGCTTTTTGTTGTCCATTGTAAAAGGTACTTGTGGTGTGCTGAAATGACTAGTAGCAGATAATGAGGAAAGAAAAAGACTGATTAAATTAATGAATATGTCAAAGGTTAAGCTGGTAAATTCCGGAGCTAATACGGTTCCAGGAATTTTCTCACTGGAACAAAAAGCTTTTGAACTGTTCTTGTGAACAGCTTTTACTGTTTTATAATTGACAAAACACTGCAGTCTCCCCAGGTCACCAGCAGTTGCTATATTGCATGTATCACAGGGAAGTGATTAAGTCATTGACTCTGTAAAATGAAACAGTAAATAAGAATTAAAAAAGGCTAAAAGCTGGTTGAAGCTGACCTGTGATGATTCTTTGGTCTCAAAGTAGTTCAGAGCAGATAGATGTTCAGCAGTCAAGACTCATCTGTGCCATCAGTGATATTAATATGTGATTTGCATGTGCTTATTTGGAGTTGTGGCATGAAAGTTAATAATCCAATTTATGTTTTAATTTTTTGAGTGATACAGTATTGCAAACACAGCGCTTTTCGATGAGTTACAGGGGTTGTTGTTGCATGATAAGCTGATGATACCTGGGCAGAACCAGTGATCCCCAGTGGTGCTTGGACAACAGCACAGGACAATAAAGTATGTTAATCCTGGTCACTGTCATTTTATGGCTCAGACCGGATTAATACCTGATCTCTAAATGTACTGTACACTATTGCACAGTTACCAGAGTCACCAGCAGGGGCTATGTTGGGATCAGCTGTCCAGGATTCTCACAGCTCTTGGCAAACTGACTCTCCAGCACTCCAGGGTCCTGAACCGTAAACAGAGATCAGAGCTCAATGGCTTTGAGGGGTAAGCAGGTTAGAAGATCTTATCTGCCTATTCTCATCAACCCTGTTCAGTACAGGTGTCACCTCTGGGAGCTGAATGTGAAGAAATAATAGGTCACTCTAATCTAAAGATGAAGAAAAACTAAGGAGAACAATTTTTCCTCAAAAATATACTTACAACCATAATGAATAACTAGTTCCTGTAGAGAAAAATGCAGAATTTGGGGGGGGTGTAACAATTTTCAGAGGTAGCTTTTGTTATCCTGGGTTAAAAAATCTTTGATGTCAGTGCACAATGTACTGTAAACACAGTTGAGTGCAGCCTTCTGCAAACATGCTCATTTAAGGACAAAATGGCATAAATGGAAACAGCTTCATAACCAGAAACAACCCTAAAACGCGTTAACTGTAAATCTTATTTTTTCTCAATTTCACCAAACCAACCAGAAGAAAATCTCTCTCTAATTGCTGTGGCTTACAAATGATTAAAACACAAATGCACCACATGCAACAGAACACAAAGTCGGGTTTCTCAGATGGTCTAGCTAGCCTAACCATCCATACTTGAATCCTGGCGTGAAAGCCAGTCCTGACAGGGCAGAGTAATGGGCACCCCACTCCCTTCCTCATGGTATGGTAAGTTTCAATTTATCAATGTAAAATAACCCATTACACCACCCATCGTGTTTCTGGGATGTGGGGGGGAAACAGGAGGACCCAGTGATCAGAAGCCTCTGATCAAAAATCGAAACCCTGGAGCTGTGAGGCAGCAATGAGAAACAATGCTTCCAGTCACCCTTTTCAAATGACTTTCTCCGCCCTAATTTCCAGTGTTTTATTTATAACATTTCTTCATTGAAGATACCTACCACTCTAGTTTCTAACTCTATACATTTCTAATCTAATACAGTTTTCATAAAAAGTCATTTTAATATTACCATGTAATGTCATTTAAGCACTTAAGGGGCAATGGGATTTTCCAGATTTCTATTTTTTTCAACTCCATAATCAAGCATTTTTTTACTTTGCTCAACAGTCATAATTCCCAGCACAGCAAATACTATGTCTAATAATAAATGCGACAAGCATATTGCAGTTATGTCCATAGCAACGGAGCAGAAAAAAAATGGTTTATTTTTTACGGATGTATTTTGAAGGAAGGGATTACGCACAGCTCTGGAAGAGAAAATTAACAGAAATGTTGACGAGAGAAATGATATGCATGTTAAAATGTATTAAAAACCCAAGGCTGATTATATTTTGCTACAGCGTATATTAAGGCTTTGAGGGAAGGAAATCTAAACCCATTTCTGAGACACAACCTGAAACTGCAAATGTTTTCAATATTCTTAATGTGACGTTTTGTAAATAGATAATTAAGAGATGTTTCCAGTTTTCATGTCAGAAACTCTTGCACTGCGAGGGAAGCATAACAAAGAAAAAGACAATCCACCCGATGCAGTGCAGAAGAGCTCCTGCCAGCCTTCTATCCTCATCACCTCCACATGATATAAAGAATTCTAAAATAACCCAAATCAATTCATTAGGATGAATTAAACTGCAGCATCACCATACACACAAGATCCAGTCTAGCATACACTAAAAAAATAATGTAGAAAAATGTGCATTGATAGGATTGTGCAAAACTTCAGAAATCAAAATATTGAAAAGATGATGTACCTCGTGTACCTAAAGAAAGCAAGCCAATCTAAATTAACTACAAAAAAAATTATACACACATGGAACAGTGTAACCTCAGTTTACAATGTGTTGACATAAAAACATCACAGCTAACCACTGAATTGTCAGCTGTGATCACTGTTTCTACTATGAAAAGCCACTCTACAAGACAGTGTGGTAACTGTCCAAAACAACAACTTAAAATGTATATTTAAGAAGCAGGACTTAAGAATTTTTTTGCAAAAAAGGAAAACATCTGAAAATAGATAATTTTTAAACCAAAATAAAAGAAGGATCATTTAAGCAAAATTAAAATCCTAGTTTTTTCATGTGGAATATCACAAACTGTTGCAGTCATAAGAGTTAGCACCTCGGTGTCTCTTAACACAGGTCAGTTCTAGTTAACATTCCATAAAACATGTTAACTGTAAACATTTCAATCAAAATAAGGAATTCTGGGACACATTGATGCATTTTAAAATGGTGTGGGGAATACTGTATAAAATCACACTCAAACCCCTTACATGATATGAGAACCTAACACCTTACCTAAACTTAAAATGTGAAATCTCTGCTCACAAAAACTGCTTTGTGATTTGAAAAATATATAGTCCCCCCCCCCTTCAAGCCTTACACCAGCAGAGCTGCAGAAAATAACACCTATTAAGCTAAATCCCTTAAAAAATAATTTCACTGCTTAAATGCTTGTCAACAAAAGAAGCTGGCTTCCACTGATCTGTAGAATTCAGTTGTAATTTAGCTCCTTGATAACATGAAATGTACGATTCACATTGCAACTGATCTTTGTGAACCCCATGAAGAGAGAATCTCAGAACACAGTCATTCTGGCAGCAGTCCTCCCTGCATTTCCTGTGTGTGTCCAGCTGGTTCAGCCCGGGAGGAATGTTTCAAGATTGCTAAGGAAGACAACTATGCAGTGGTTCTCTCAAATAAGATGAGCCTCTTATTAAAATTCAAAGCTCATCCATGATTTGTTTCTTCTGTCAACAGCTGTAGGCTAGAATGTGTGGTTTCACAAAGATGCCACCCAAATTCCCACACCTGTAAGCCAGCACTTGTACATGACCCTTCGGGAACATTCAGCACTGTTCTGACACAATAAATCCTTCCTTCTCTTGACCCACAGGCTCCACCTCGGCATAAGCTGGATGTCCAGAACCCCTGCGAAATTTCATAGCAGGCCATCTGCTTGGACGTCTCTGGAAAGCAGAAGATATAGGAGAGCAGGTATGTGACTGCTTGAGTTTTCTGGACTTCATTTAATTATTTATGGCAAACATGACTTGAGTCCCTGCACTGCTATTACGATTACAGTCAAATATTTTTAAGCAAGGCACCTTATATTCACAACACTTTATTATGTGATGCCTTATTATCCTGTTGCATAGCAAGCATTTGGAAGTCTGGAGACACAGCATACAGGACTCTTCTCAAAGTACTGAAATGTAGAATGACCATCAGTAGTGTTTGCCATATAATGATTTGTTGTTTCCTCGTTAATGCGTTGAATGAATGACGTCTTTGGTTAAGGTGTGTCTGAAACTTTTGAAGGCTAGATGGCAACAGGTTTGGATGCTGACGAATAAAACATCCATTGATTTTTAATTAATTTAATTAAAACCGTTTTGATGTTTCAGTTTATTCATTTCCCGAATCACACATCAAAAAAAGCAGGTACCTTGTTTCTTACTTGTTATTATTTTAAACATTGTTTTGCATTCCATTCTGCTGTGAGTGTGAGTTATGACTCTTTTTTTTTCAAATTTGATACCACCTACTATGTTTCTCTTTATTTCCTCAGTTTGGAATCTCCAATTTCTGCTTATCTCACAATCTTTGAAACAACACAAATGTGCATCTTTTTTTACCCTCTATCAGAATTAGCACTGAGCAGAGGACAGTTCATGGGCTGCTTGCAGGCTGCAGAGATCACCTTACTGCACCTAATACTGAGGCCACACCGGCTGACTAAGACCCAGTAAAATCTATCAGCACTTGGCCATTTCTGCATTGCTCCTTAGGGAGCCAAGGTTATAGTTCTCAAATTCTTTAGTTGCCGCTATAAATTGAGGGTTTCTTATCATGCATAGAACCCTACTCTCCTGAAATGTGTAGGCAAGCATGCTCTGTGGGTCTTAAAAACATGCATGCAATATCACTCACTGGGAAATTCCATTTAAAAAAATGTTACTTTGTTTCAGATAAGGCAACATGATAATGATATAAAAATGATACAGCCACTTAGGAGTATGACACTGAACAATAATCCAATACAAAATTAAAGATGTAGGTCATTTCTAAGAAAATCTAAATATCAATCAATCATACTACATTATTTTAAATCATCTCAAGCAAACAAGATAAAATCTTTAATGCATTCTCAATGAATTACCACCAAAGGAGAAATAATGGATGGCTAGTTGAATGATATACTTTATAGCTTAAATTACAAAGAAGTCATGAATATTTATTAAGAGTCCAATAGGTAAAGTTTAATGGAAGAATGCCTGCCAAAGTATATATTAATGATAACCATGCTCTAAGAGCTACTGTTTTAATCCAAAATTCGCTCCATCTTAAAAATGTTTTATGTCTTAACAACATTTCAGTACAAAAGCTGTTCTACACAATAACAATCCTCACACTTTTTTTTTTCCATTTTGGGGGACTACCTGTAATTTCTGAAAGATAATTTTCACATCATAATTTAAAACTTCGAAATGTAATACAACCATTGAAGAGATCTAGCAATGCTCACAAGAGAATAAAGCTGTACAGGATGCAAAGCCGTTTGCCCATATCCTGAGGCATTTTCAGTGCTCTGTCATGCTCAGTAAGGCACTTTTATTGTGTTAAATCGATTTTGTTATTAGACTGTGTTTCTCTATACTTCTCTTGTGCAGATGGGTACAATTTTTCAAGTGTGCAAACTTGTGTGTACTCCCTCCTGACTGTAGGGGACTACTGTTTTTTTTACTTCTTTGGCATTATACCAGTTGTGTTTTAGCTAGAAATGGAAGCTTGCCGTTTGTTGTGATTCGACCTGTTGACAATAAAACCATAACGTGGTGAAATAAAGTATGTATGTTTACGTTATTCTGTTGCCTCTGTAAAATATAGATATAAGAGAGACAATGCACCACAATTTATATGCATTATTCTTTGAATTCAGTTAATTACTAAAGAATTGTTTTATTTGCTCAGCTTAGGTAATGCACAAATGTACCATAACAAATGAAAATGTTTCTAGATTGTGTGGAACCATGCCTTTAACTTAATTTAATGGAGTTGCCACTACTATGAGAAAATGTTTGCTAGAATACGAGATGCGTATGTTGCTCAGGTCAAATTGATATTTCTTCAAAATCCTCTCCCATCCCTGGAGAAATGTCCAAAAATTTGAGAATGCAATGTAGGAAATCTACTGTGGTGCATTTGTGAAAATAAAGATGCAGTGTATGTTTGAAAACCAAATCATGCAGGAACTCACCTCAATAAAGAAGAGACTTGCAGCAGATGTGGGATTGTGGTACATGTAGACAGTAATCAGGATGGCTGCAGCCAAGATGAGCACGATTAATAGGATGCCAACTATCAAACCAGCATGCAGTCTACCTCCTTTCTGTTCAGCTGTGCTGTCAGCTGGAGAGGCTGTAAAATATCATAAATGCACATTATAGTGTAGAAGCTAAGAAGGGATAACAGCTATCCCTAGAAGCTATGTAGAGATATACATACAATAGAATAAAGGAGATTGGTTTACAAATCAGGATTAAGCATGACAAATTACATAAACATGAAAAATGGCAGTATCAAATAAGGTAGACTTAAGGTGAATATAGCTCAATATTTTTCTGTCAAACATCACTCAAAGTCAGTCTACTCATTCTATAGAATGAAGGTAGAAGCCAGAATTTAGGAAATTTTCTACCTGAATGCTAACCTCTGCAAGCTTCCAGTAAACAAAAAAAAAGCAAGAGGAAAACAACTGTTTGAGATTTAGGTTAAAATGAGGGTGTGCCAAAACAGACACAGAAATGTTAGTCTTTCCCCAAACAAATTTATATCAGTGAGTACTGATGTCATAGCTGGCTATGTAGGAGCATACCAGAAGACAGGTACTGTATGAAGATAACGTCCTAAAGAATCCTGCTTTGTGAATTTTGTAACAGGATCTTTAACCCATTCTTAGTCTGTTGATATAAAGCCAACTGTTGTTGTGTATAAAGGTAGTAATTAAGTTACTTATAGCACTGCCAATAATGGTATGAATTAGAATAACTACAACTTCTAACGAATGTTTTTTGGAACTGCTTAGAAAGGTTTTGGACTGGATACGAGAAGCCACATTATACAGTAAGTATGTGCAAATGACAAGGTTGGCATGGCTGCAGTGGTTGAAAATTAAGGTAAGATCTGTACTTCCAGTATCACTTCTTCAATATTCTCTAAACAGGATTCCCCTGCCTCTGCTTTTTCCCCAGCAGAGGTCACTCTGACCATGCTTCCTCTCTGCTATACTGATCACAGGATGAACAGCAGAGCTCTCTCACTATTCCCAAAACACAACAGCTTTTATTTCTTCCTTTTAATAAAAATGCAAAGTAGCTAAATATTACATAATGACCAGACCATCAAACAATATGCACATCGTTTGTTTTCCTTGCATTTCAATTTATATTTCCATGAAACGGTAGACAGCTACTACAAGACGATGAGCTTCCTCCATGTGTGAAAGGCCATATCACATACATCTTAGTGAAAAGAAGGGCAAAGGTTCTTCTTAAAGCAGACACTACACACTAAAAGAGCCTGATGTGCATTCTATAACAGTAAGATCAACATTGCTGTCTATCCGATCAGTTATTCAGAAGTACTGTAGAAGCCTGGATGAAAAAAAAATCTCATACAAGGTTTAAAAGATCCTGCATATTGCATAAAAGAATATTACATTTACAGGAGACACTTCTTTAAATAAAATAGTTTTGCGCGTTTGGAACAGGTTATACTGCCAATGTTATAGAAGCTGATACCTTTCTTCTTTCAAGAAACAGCTGGCTGATGCTCATATTCTCATATCATTTAGTTACTAACAACCAAAAGAACTAGATGGACCAATGGCTTCCTCTCATTTGCAACATTTCTTTTTTCTAGTATGCAATAACTTCAATTTATTCTCAAGGATCCCACAACACTTTAAAAGTTAGATCATGAACTTCTGAAAGGAGACTGCAAGTCTGTAGAAACAAAATAAAGTACACACCTCTTCTGACTGAAACCTCATATTGCATCAGCTGGATATAACCAATTCTACAAAGCCTCTGAAACAATGATATTCCAGCTGTGGAGCCTCAGATAAGATCACATAGCTAAAATTAAATAGTATTTGGCCTCAAGATCCAAAAGCAGTTAGATAAGCCAAGGCAATTTAATTAGCAGGTTGTAATCTTCTAGCTACAATTATAAATGAACTGTACAACTTTGTGTTCTGAGATAATTTTGTTCTCCACCATTGTTATACTATCCTACTGATATTGTAACCTGTCATTAGTTGGGCCATCTGAAAGACTGCATCTTTATTGGCTGGGTTCTAATTCCTTTAGATTAAGGGCATGCTACCTAACCATTGCTACCATGCATATAGTTTTGTGAAGAAGAGCTTAGGAGAAAACTGGTTAATAAAGCTTCGAGCTTCTTGCTGGTGAAAACTGTCATATTTATACAGGTAACTTTCCTGTCAGCAACATTAAATATGATACATCTTTACCTCAATTTAATCATGCTCTAACGTGTTGTTACACAGCTGACTGCAGTAATATTTTGAGGCATATTCCTTATAAACCTGTTCCAGGATTTAATTTGATTTTTCTACCCATTCTGTCATTGTAAATTAGAATGTGTGTTCTAACTGACTTCTCTAGGTTGAAAAAAATTTTTTAAATAATGACATGTACTACGTGACGTGGGCAGATGCTGCAGTAACTGACTGTATAACATCTTCCAACATCCAACATCTTTATATAAAGTGACTTTATAAGCAGGCCTACAGGGTGCGTCATCACATCCGAATGTCCTTCCAGAAGAGTGAGTACTAAGTATGAGATCAGCTCACTAATGTAATAGGAAAGATGAACAGTTACTAGAAAAAGGAAACAGGTTACTACTTTCTAGTTTGCCTAGAATGTGACTATAGATTTTTATTGGTAACACAGATATTGAACATGCATATACAGGTAGCTATTTTGCAATATGAGACTACCAATTTTGGATGGTTTATTATTTTCAATGCTGGCTTGTAGAGTTCCAACTAAATTAACAAGAACAATCGCCTTTCAACACTTCAGGATAAAGAATACAGGCTTAATGAAAAGCGAATTATTTACTGCCAAAGGAAAGGTATGCTTTCATTTTTCAAATGGCTATTCCTAGATCTACATGTGTGAAACATTTTCAAAATATGAAGAAGAAAATAAAAAAAAAACTGATAGAATATAATTAAAAAAGGAGCTTTAGAAAGATGGCTTTTCGCATGATTTTCAAGGTATTAACATGCATATTAAAAAGTTCAAACCGACTATCAGAAGAAGCAGGTATAGTACTACGGAATGAAAAGTATTTTTTTTAAAGTCTGAAAAAAGCCAGTGAATTGATAAAAGCAGTAGGAGAGGCAGCCCTCAGCCAAAATCATTATTACAAATTGCCCATGGGTTTTATTTTGTGGACATCGATTGTACATGTATCACAAATCAATTCATTGCACTTCTGCTTCTGTTTCTGCCCTTGTTGCTTGTTCATCCATCTGATGTTGCCTGAATGCCTTACTAATTTTAATCACAGATGAAAAATAATAGTGCATTAAACACGGATGCATGAAAAATTTAAAGGAAAAAAGCACCTTTCCAAAGGTTCGTTTTTTCACGTATGTAAAACAATTTTCCTTGTACTGCTGGTAACTATTTCCGATTCTCTGGAGTAATGTGTGTTATTGCCAACATTGCCAGATGCCAAATGCGGTAGGAACCAAAAATGATGTGAAAATATCTGAGAAATGTCCTGTCAGGACAAACTGGCACACATTGGAATAACATGTTTCTAAAAACTGTCATGTTTAACTATCAATCAATGGACTATCAATGAACTAGATGGAATCTAGTTTACTGTATATTAATGTCTGCTTAGTCAAATGATTATCATCCTAGTATCCCATTTATAGCCCCATGTTAAAATACATTGTCTCGAGATTCCATCCCTGTTTCCAGCAATATGATAAAAATCTAATTCATATTAACCAAAGCCTGGAGTATGGAAATTGCTACAGTACAGTGTTTATCTTGCTCCATAAACACAGGGGTCTAATGCAGCATTTTAATCTAGGGCATTTTTGTATTAATGAAATAATGACCCTCATACCCTAATATCTTTTACTAACAACCAAAGGAGCTAAATGTACTAGAACTAGGTGCTTATTTCTCTGTTTGCATTTCTATATAAGAAATACAATTTTGTTTTACAGCAAACTCCCTAGTACCAAATATGTGATGTGTAATACTTTCTCTCACACATTTCAAACAATCTGAGCGTTAATATGAAAAATGAGAAAATGACAAGATTCGAGATTTTACAGTACATCATAATGACATAATTATTATTTAATCATTCCAAACAAAATGAAAACCTGATCAAAGGAGCAAATTATTTAATCCTGGATTAAATAATTAATCTTTATGGACAGTTGTTTCATATTGCACAATGTGCAACTTTTAAGACCAGGGAAGAATGTAAGCAAAAAAAAACAACTAAACAACAGCAGCAGCATTATCAGCTGGTAACCAGTTCTCAGAACCTAGACTTGGCTGGTCTGGTCTGTGGCACTCTTCCCTGTGAACCAGAACCCCAGTATGATGATTGTTCTTTGGGTGACACATGTAACTGAGGTCCCCAATACATGGTCATCAAAGATCCCATGACACTGTTTGTAAGACAAGAGGTGTTACCCTGGTGTCCTGGCAAAATTCTTCTCTGAATTTGAATGATCTAGCCTGCCTAAAGCTTCTGCTTAATTCAGCTGATGAAGTAATTTCTCTACCTGATCTTTGTAGTGAGGCTGCTAGTGCATAATGGCTTCATATAAAACGTGGGTGAAGTGGTTCTCTTTTTCTCCTTTATATAAAGTTCTTTAGAATTCTTAAGGATGTAAAGACTAGATAATGTGTTTTATTATAGTTTACATAACCAAAAGTGTTTTATAAACAAGCTTTCATTATAAATCTTGTAACTTATGAAGAGTCACAGTAAATCTGTGCTGTTTAAGGTCAATACAAGTTAGCAATTACACACAATATGCTTTCTAAATTCACTAATTAATGTAGCATCTCACAGAATAAAACTGTTTTTAGTGGAATCACTTTCTGTTTTTTGTAATTTTCAAAATGTATTACTTTCAAGAAAATAAAGTAATTCCTTTAATCAGACACTGAATTTGTTGTCTTCGGTCATATCTCCAGCCAGATATTATACTTGCATACGTATTTTTGTTGTTTTGAAATATACATTTAATTTCTTCCATAGAAAACTGGTCACCCTTTAGGACAAACATTCGGTCAAAACCATGACAAGTCTTCGTCAACCTGATGAAAGAGTTATTTCTATTGTTGTACTAGCTCAGCAGGAATTCTGGTTTGCTTCAAAACAAAAAGTAGTGTGACGAGGGAAATTTGCAGAATTTACTATGGAGATCTGTTGTGATCCCAGTGGGGAAAAAACAAGAAAACGGACTGACAACCATCACAAATCGTTGGATATTTTCTGTCCTAAAACTCTGCAGAAACTCTTCAGGGTTTACTCCTTTGTTCACCAGTACCCCCCTAGCTTGCTTTAACCAGATTTATTTTGTCTAACTATTTTATCAGAAAGGCAATTCCCAACCTGGAAACCAGGTTTGCCTGCTGCTTTTTTCCAGAAAGTGTGTGATCTTTTGGTATTTTTGGAAGCACACTCAGGCTTCTACCTCCATTAGCCTGTGACTGAGAAATCACATTGTAGAAATGGTGATATACAGTTTGTCACTGACTTTAAGTTTGCTTTTTAAATAGCATTTTTCACTATATAAACCGTGGCTGTTACCACACACAGTGAAAACTGTCAGTCAACAAAAAGCCTATCGTCAGAATCCCAAGTGATAACAGTTATGAAAATCCAGAACAGAGAAGCATTAAAGCACAACTCTGTTATAGCAACACAGAAAGTGCTTGAGTGATTTTATGTTTTCAATAATCAGAATGACAGAGACGGTTTAGAACCATGACGACATTAGTGTGAAATACTGTTTCATGGCCAACAGCATGGGAAATTGGTTGACCAGTAGAGACATGAAATAAATTCTGGTATGCTGTTCTACTCTGCTTCAGTGAGGGATGAGAGAAATCTCACTGAACTGTCCCTGAACTTGTTCTCAATTTGAAATGGATCAATACTATGCCAGATGCCAATCGCAATATATTGACAATTGCAGTTATAAATTGCAGTCTGTACCACTGATTTATTAAAGACTATATAAATCACGCAATGTGTATTTTTTTGTGAAGGTGCATTATGGTTGAATATAATCAATATTTTCAAAGGTTCTAGTGATGTTATTAAAAAATAATTGTCTAACTTACCAACGAAAATATGCTGTTTCACCTTAAAAATATTTTTTCTAAAAAATAGTACTTCTCTGTTAGTTGCTTTAATGTGATATTGACTCAAAAGAAAATGGGCTGTAGACCTTTTTGTTTCAGTCCTAGATAACATCATTAAATTGCTGCAAAGGAACAAGTAATAGGTTTATTCCTTGCTGAAAAGAGAAGAAAGAAAACACAACGTTTCGGCTGTGGAACCTTCTTCGGGTTTCATGTGACACATTTAATGGCCAATCAAGACATATTAAATCACAATGTTGTGTGTAAGGAAGTTACAGTTTTAGTTAAATTAAAAAATAGAATATTGTTCACTCTTGAAATGAAGCATGTAAACACATCAACCATCTGTATGTACTGTATTTAGAAAACCAAGAATATACAACATGAAAACAGATGTCAAACTTTAATTTGTAAATGTCATTAATTTAAAGTGACAGTGGGAGAGATACTGTCTGAAGCTGAGAACAGCTGCTAAATTAATCAATAAATCAATCATAGCTGAGCATGTCAGCATGTTGCAGACAGACTCTAGACAGAAGTGTATTAGTTTTACTTTATACTTTATACTTTATACGACTAAATACAAAAGTTAGCCTTGGCAGTTCTTTAATAAATTTGTTTTAGGAACATTATCTACTCAGCGGAATTTTAAACACACTGAAGCTTCAAAATGAGCACGCAGTAAAAAATCAAATAAGTGGCCTAATGGAGCAGCACATCGGTTTTCCACATGATAAACCTTGTACAGAGGGTAAAGCGTGATGCATTTAAGAAAATGCCTGTGAAATGAAACACAGACATACATATATACAGGAACAAGTAATAGGTTTATTCCATGCTGAAAAAAAGAAGAAAGAGAACACAACGTTTCGGCCGTGGAGCCTTCTTCAGGTGTGACACCTGAAGAAGGCTCCACGGCCGAAACGTTGTGTTTTCTTTCTTCTTTTTTTCAGCATGGAATAAACCTATTACTTGTTCCTTTGCAGCCTACGCATGCTGACGCAGCTACCCACCTGAGATACATATATACATATGTACATATTATACTGTATACAAATAACTGTCATGGTGCCACTCTAGGTAGACCCTGAGAGATAATACTTCATATTTCTTTTAGTACCTTTTCTTGAACTTATATTATTGTTAAATACACATACTGTACTGTAAATGTATTATCAGCACTTCCTCCCTCTTGTCTTATTATTTGATTGTCACTGATTATACTATGGTGTTTCTTAATTAATAAGAAAGTGAGATACATTATCATATTGTTTGGATTGTATAGCTGGGGTGATTATTTTGATGACATAATAAGATGCATGTAATCAAAAACAGAAAAGACAAAGCAGGAAGGCACAGAAGTATTAAAAACAATGACAACAAAGTGTCTCTCAACACTAGGTAGTTCTAGAAACAGAGCTTATGAAGCAAGAAACTGCCATTTTCCTATCAGTGAATAAAAATTCTTAATTTGGCAGCTATGTGAAGTGAAAATTCTCCTTTGTCTCATAGTGCATTATTTATAAGGTTTTCATTTAAGTATTATTCGGGAACCTGTGAGATCAGTGTAAATTCAACTATCCAAGAAATCAGCACAAAATGCACAACAATCTGTGTGCTTGTATCTTAAGTGTATGACATTGGCATTAACTAAGAGGAGTACAGGTGAACTAAAACCCATAAAAACTGCAAGCTATCAGAATTTTGCAGAATGAAATAAATCCTCATAGGTGATACAGATAAACAGGTGAAAAGGAAAAATTCTGCATCATTCTGCAAGTTTGGAAAGCACATAATTCTGCCATCATATGGCCCTCTTTCCTGCCCACATGGTTACTAAGTGGATAGACTGTCTGATACTACAATGGTATGAAGCTGTCCATGGCTGAACTGCTGCAGGGCTGGTAATGGAGGTGCAACAGATGAGGTACCTGGGTGCTTTTGGCAACCAGACTGATGTTCAGTTCTTGTGTCCTAGTTAAAAAAAAAACAAAATACGTACAGTACAAAAAGAAAATTCAACAATACAAGTAATTAAAATAATTACATCAAAGCCACATTCATTTATAAAGCTTAAATGATAGGGTTGTAACTGTTTTCAGTCACATCTACCTGCAATTAAAATAGACTACTATTCGAATAACAAGAGAATCACAGCCAATTAGAGAAATTTTTGGTTACATTGCAACCCTGATTTCCTAGTTTTTAAAGACTCTACGATAGAGAACGTGTGTCTATTATTCAATGTAATTGAATTTAAGAATGCAAATGGTGTTTATTTGGTGGATTATCATATATATACACAATACATATTGTATATTTCAGTAATTTGGCCAAACCATAATTTAAAGAGGCGTAAAGGCATGAATTAGACAATGTTTTTACTGTCTAATCTTTCCTGGCTGAAGAGAAATCGAACCCGCTACAAAGGTGGAGAATGGGGTTGTTATGATCGTCATCCCTCCTCTAGAGGGCGCTCCGACCCTTTTGTGTTTTTAGTTTCATTATCACGTACACCTGTCCCTGGATTCACCGTCCTTTATTTAAACCCAGTGCTCCGGAAGCCTGGGGCTCTGCTATGGAATGCGGACGACCGGAGGCCCGCCAAGCATCAAGTTGCCCTACGTCCGAAAGTCCGAAAGGCTTCTGAACGGCGTCCAGACCAGCTGAGTCTGGGGCTCGGAGCACCTGGCCTCGTCACTCTGTTTTTAATTTCCTTGTTCCTGTCCCTGATCCCGTTCCTGGTTTTAATCGTGTGTCTTGGAAGGATCTCCTGGCACTTGGACCCTGGACTGCACCCTAGTTTCCCATTTTGGACTACCCTCGTTTGGACATCCCCCATGCACCTGGATCACTGTATATTTTATTGATAAGTATTTTACTGATTAGATTTTTGTTTACCAATCTTTCTTTCAATATATTACCTTCTTATCCTTTTTATAACCAAGTGCATTGTTTGTTATATACAGTATGTTCAAAGAAATTAATTTTAATTCAGATCCTTCTTATTTCAAACTGAGAACTTCAGGACAAGAAATAAAATAGAAATGACCCCTCATTTTCTATGAGAAGTCACTAAATGCTTCATTGGGGGCTTTTATATGTATGTTATTTCTATAATGAACATAAAATGTAATGGATTCCAATTCTCTTAATTAGAAATTACAATTCAACAACCAAGGCAGCACAGTTGCACAGTGATTAGCATAGCCGCCTTGTCGCACTGGGGCCCTGTGTTCAATTCCTTGTTTGGATTTTTTTTCTTCTACCCCTGTTTGTATGGGTTTTCTTTTAAATGCTCTGATTTCCTCCCATAGTCCAAAGACATAGTGGTAGGTTAACTGCTTGCTTGGAAAACTGGCCCTGGTGAGAGTGAGTGTATGTCTATGTTTCTATCTCCTTGTGCTGTTGCTTGTAACTTTTGTTGTAGGCTTTGGTTCCCCCATGACCCTGAACAGGATGAAGCAGTTAGATGACGGATGGATGGAATTTAATAAGTGAAGAACTAAAATATAATTTTAACTGCTTTAAATTTTTTTATTTAAAAACCTTATCGGTATTGGAGCTGAATTTCTCATATGGAAGACAAGGCAGTTATTATGAGTACCCTGAATGTTCCAAAAGACTGCTTACACCTAGATTTAAACAAAATGTCTAGTTTCCTCTGACTCAATTAAAGATTATAATGCTGTGTATTATAATCCTGCACAGATCAGCAAAGACTTTATTAACCTCTATTCATAACTCTGTACCTCTGAAGTCTGCCCAGACCTGCTTAAGATTAAAATATTCTTGAAACTACTTGCAACTACCCTAGCAGACTGCCAAATAGGTGGGGCTTTTAGATGTTCACATAACTCTGCAGGTGTTGAAGGCAGTTGTTCAATCAAGCCAAAATCCTGGCCTTGGCAGCATTCTCATACTGTACCTGAGCTTCTGCTGGCAGTGAGAGAAAAAACTGTGTCTTATAATACAGGTCAGAAAATTTGTTTTAATTTAATTTCTTCTTATGAAGATAAAGACCAATTTGATCCACTTTAGCATAACCTATAGGCCACTTTTGTTACTAAATGTGGACATTAAGCTTTTTGCAAAGGTTCTTTTTAAGAGAATACATACATGTGCCACCTAATACGTCACAATCAAACAAGCTTTTTAAAAAGGTTGTTTTGCTTGAGATCATAAATAATGCCTTATCCACACAACAGCATTGGATTGTTTAAAATTGAACTACCCCAATGAAACAAATTTCCTTGCAGGGACTCATCACAACCAAACATGGAAGGCAACAGCTCTCAAAATGCAGATCCTGAAATTCAGCCACCTGTTTTAACAACTTCACACAGTACTCTACACTAAAAGAAAACGGTACTCTGTTCTCAGAAACACTGCAATAGATACTGTATATGTATCCGCATTAGCGAAAAGTGCACTGCGGTATACTAGTTTTGTTCAACATGCCAAATTCAGCCCCTTACTGCTCAAAGAAGATCGATAGGTGACACTTGGGTTGCGTTAAATAATAATAATTGCATACACTTATATAGTGCATTTCTAGACACTTCACTCAAAGCACTTTACAGGTAATTAGGACTTCCCTCCACTAATGTATAAGTAGCATCCACCTGGATGATGCGATGGCAGCCACAGGGCACCAGTACACTCACCATACACCAGAATAGAGTGGTGAAGCCAGTTCAAAGATGGGGATTATTAGGAGGCCATGATTGATAAAGGCCAATGGGAAATCTGGCCAGATTGACCCCTACTCATTTTGAGAAACACCTGGGATTTTTAATGCCCACAGAGATTCAGGACCTCGGTTTTACATCTCATCCGAAGAACTGCGCCTTTTTACAATATAGTATCCCTGTCTCTATACTGGGGCATTAGGACCCACACAGACTGCAGGGTGAGCAACTCCTGATGGCCCCACTAACACCACTTCCAGCTGCAACTTTAGTTTTTCCCAGGAGGTCTCCCATCTATGTACTTGCCAGGCTCACACCTGCCTAGATTCAGTGGGTTGCCAATTGTGAACTGCAGGGTGATACGGCTGCTGATGTTACTGAAACATTTAATCTGTTAATCAGTTTTTTCTTTGTCTAATAATCATATTTCTAGAAAATATTACATATTTGATGTTATTAATATTTTATGTTATATAAACATAAAATATGCAGCCTAGCTACTGTTTTAAAATGTAACATGGCTAGATCCTTTAGATTTAAAGCTCTCACATTAGACTACTATGTAAGGTACTGGAAACCTATTTTTTAAATCCACTTAATATGGAATCAAGAAACGAAAGGGACATTTAGTTTCTGCAGTAAAGTTATTTCATATGTAAAGATATTAGCTTGATTATGATTTTCTGAACTAAATTGCGTCTTAACAAAATGATTTAGATATATCAAACGGTTTCCACTTTGTTAAGCATGATTCATGAATTTTTTACAGCCTTCACTTCTTTTAAATGCCTTTTGATTTTTGACGCACAATGTTTCAGATGTCAATAACACTTATATAGCGCTTTTCAGGACACTCCACTCAAGTGCTTTACAGGTAACAGGGTCTCCCCTCCACCACCACCAATGTGCAGCATACACCTGGATGATGCGACGGCAGCCATAGTGCGCCAAAACGCTCACCACACCTCAGCTATCAGTGGGGAGGAGAGCAGAGTAATGAAGCCAATTCAAAGATGTGGATTATTAGGAGGCCATGATTGGTAAGGAAATTTGGCCAGGACGCCAGGGTAACACCCCTACTCTTTTTCAAGAAATGTCCTGGGATTTTTAATGACCACAGAGACCTTGGTTTTACATCTCATCCGAAGGACGGCGCCTGTTTACAGTATAGTGTCCCCGTCACTATTTTGGGGCATTAGGAACCACATGGACCGCAGGGTGACCACCCCCTGCTGGGCCCACTAACACCTCTTCCAGCAGCAACCTTAGGAGGAAGGTCTCACATCCAGGTACTGACCAGGCTCACACCTGCTTAGCTTCAGTGGGTTGCCAGTTGTGAGTGATATGGCTGCTGGCTTATAACTTTGCAAGGAAAACACACCTTTTATTCAAACAATGTCTATCATCTAGTTTCAGTTTTTCTAAAAGTTTCTAAGTTTACCCTTTTGTGTATGTGTAATTTTGTGTATGTGTATATTATAATAATTATAATAATATAATTATAGTGAAGAGATTTATGTATGTGCTGTATATTATGTAAGTGCTGTATATTAATGAATTGTTTATTAGTGACCCAAACACATTTCTAAATGACGTGCCGTACAGTTTGTTTGTAATAGAGTTCACATCAACTCTATTAGAGTAGAGATCTATCAATACTGTTTCCAATCATGATAGTAGCAAATAGCACAATTTGGGTTTTCCATTAATCTGTACCAAGAGCTTTTGCTATATATTTGAAACTATTTTATCATAAAAGAAAATACTCTTTGAAAATTCTCTCTGCTTTTTAAAAACATTTCACATGTTACAAACTGTACTGCAATTGTAGCATCAACCAGCAGTTTGAGGAGAGACCATTTGCATTCATTTCCCTACCCCCAGCAGTTGACAGAAAGCGTATAAATTGCATGAGAGGTGTCTTTATCATGTAAATTGCCCATTGTTGTTTTTTGTCAATGGACAACAGGGATAAATGCAGTGACACCATTTATAAAAAAGGCTGACAGACTAGTTTTCTTCAGAAACTCAGGTTAAGATGGATAAAGATATTTTAACACTTTTCAAAGTGTTTTAAAATGCTTTCTTAGTTGTTTGTGTGGTGGCATCGGTACTGATAATTGTAATAGGTTCCGAAAATTAATGAAGATAAGCAACAAATTCATTGAAGTAACTTAAATAAACCTGAATACCCTAAATGCATCTATAAAAAAGGGTACTAAATAAGGCCAAGGGTATTATGGAGTCCGGGGCACAACCTCTCCACTATGAATTTACATTACTCTCATCTGGTAGAAGCCTCTGTGTCCCCAGGTAAACTTGTCAAACCTGCACTGAACTGCTCTGTGCCTTTTTGCATTCCTACACACTGAGTCTGATTTAGGCAATCAATGTGTGAACTGTAAACATTAGTAACACTTCTGAAATTCCAAAATAAATGCTAGTAAACTAGTCATGTTTGAAGATCTTATCATTTTTGGAGGATTAACAAACACTGTAGAAACAGAAAATTAAATTAAAAAAGATTTTGATAAAATTCATATGTGGGCAAATACCTGATGTGCAGATGGTGAGTATACTTTTTGCATGCAAGTAGTGGAAATGTGATCTACACTGTATGAATACAAAATGGAAAATGCAGAGCTAGAAGAGGATACTTATGAAAAAGACTAAGTTTTAAGAAAAAGTGCATTTTTGGGGGGCACTTATTTTTTTCCCCCTGGAATTGTGAACTAGGATGAAACTACTATACTCTAATTAAGGACACCTGTTCCAATCAGAAAAGAAAGAAATCGTTTTGGGGCAAAACAGAAAGAAAGTTTTCTTGGGGATTTTAAATGCTTAGGCAAAACACTCAGAACTCTATTATATATAGTGAACAATGTGTTGATTCCTTTCCCCTAGAGCCTTTGTTACTCTTTCTAAGTAAACAGTACAGGATTGCAGTACAGACGTATAAAAATAGACCTGTTTAAGAAAATACTAAATTCTGTCTGCATTCTGGTGTTCCACTGTTTCGGGTTTTTCCCAGTCCCAGAAAGATTCAATGAGCACCAGAGATTCTCCTTAAGGAGCAGAAACCAAACTGTTGCCACAATGCTACAATATTTATGACAAAATGTTTTTGATTTTTAATAAAAACCTTTTTTGGTGTGTTTATGAGTAATTTTTAGTAAGTTTTTAGGCTGTGTTTTTTTATTCATATTGGTTTATTTTTTAAACACTTCTGGTTTGTTTGGTTTTACTTCCTCTGCAAGTAATTATAACATCACTAATCTTAATTATTTGTTGTTTAGAAATATATTGTTTATATATGATATTGTTAAAATGGGGAAGGGGGTTACAAAATCAATAAATGACCCCCAAACTTGTAAGGATTTCACCAAAAATATACTGTACCTGAGCATTTTCATGGTTGGTATAGCTAAAGGCACATTAATTCTTTGTTCTTTGTCACAGCTTTGGTGAAAAGGGTAATAATTCAGGCACACTTGGTTAAACAATATTTCTTAAAAATGACAATACACACCACACTACACAAAAAATAAATATACAACATACAAGTTTCCCTACCGTATGTACAAGTTTACAGACAAGGCATTTCAGAGACCTACAGTATGTCTTGACCACCCATTAAACCCCAGACTGCTACCAAGAACCACTATTGATTTTCATTCACCAGTAAATAACACAACATACCGTGCTGCAGTATCGCCAATGCAGTACTAAGAATTAACGGATGTTCTGAGTGGCTGCATCTCTATATCAAAACAAGCTTTCAGGCACAGGCACTTAATTGAAACAAGGGACTCCCCATGGGTCATACTTACAAAAAGCATTCAAAGGGCACAATGTTAGAGGTATACCTCAGATTACCACATTAAGATATAAATATTAAGACAGTCTTTCAAGGTTTTAGGTTTAGTTACATAGATTGGAAAACAAAACATTAAATTTTAGTAGCTGAAACTCAAATGGCTTCCTTACTCAATTTCAATAAAGATAGACTGTGAGCAGGATTGTCAGCTATCAGGGAACTGATCATAATATGATATGCTTTGAAGTATACAGTACCTTGAATACAACAGTTTTGTCAGCTACAGTAGGTACTGTACAAGAAAATATAAAAAGGATAGTGTCTCACCCCGACTTCAACAAGAAATGACTAGGTTGGTGCTGCCACCTAAACAAGACATCTACAGCAATTTCTGTCTAAGTTCACCAATTTACATTCATATCTCAAACTCTGCCAATGTGCCCTCTACTGTCTTTCCTTTTCTGGGCATAAAAGTTTCTGTATCAACTCCCATGGACAGCAAACATAATTACAAACATAAAGTACTGATATCACTTAAATATCTACTACATACACAGTATACTGTAGTTATCAGTTCAAAACAAATGCATTCGGTTTTAGGAGTTCATGAAGGACAACAGTCAAAAAAGAGAATAGAAATAGAACAGTATAGTAATGGAATCAGTAGATAATAGATTGTAATAGTTTGAAGTTATTCTACATATTATAATATTCTAAGAGTCTGTGGAGTACTATCAGGATCTCTGTTAGGATTACTGCTCTTCAATGATCTAGAATCTGGAAAAACTAAGGAGTGAATGCTCTGATGGTGGTAGTAGTGGGGGGTGTAATTAGAGGAGTAATTTTCTAGAGCAACAGAAACAAACTACCAATATAAAATGATAAACAACATATTGTAAAAATGTTTAGGTGGGTAGCTGCATCAGCATGCATAGGCTGCAAAGGAACAAGTAATAGGTTTATTCCATGCTGAAAAGAGAAGAAAGAAAACACAACATTTCGGCTGTGGTGCCTTCTTCATGTGTAAGCTTACACCCGAAGAAGGCTCCACAGCCGAAACGTCATAGTGTAAAAATGATAAAATAATATATTATTGTTACAGTGGTGAAAATAGTATTGCTCTGGAATCTGTCCAGAGAAAGCAACAAAGAAAAGCAAACATATTCAATTGAATTTTCTGCACTGACAGACTAAAATAAATATTTATAATTTATTATTTTTCCCACCAAAGGCTAAAAGACAATTCTTAAGAATTCTGTTACCAATTCTGCAAGTGCTAAAGGAAGTGTTTGTTTATATGAACAGGTTTTCATAAATCCATGAAAGAAGAACACGTGCAATATACCTACTGACAATTCAACTGCAATATACTGTATAACACACTCGGTCTTATGTGGGATTGTTATGTTTTATATTTTTATGCAGCCTAATTATATCACTCATTTTCTGTGTTATTAAGTATTTTATATCTCTTTTAAGTGCTTCATTGCCTGTGATAATAATGAATAAAATGGATGTGCTATTACGTGTCAATGGCCACCGACCATCACTCTTACACTAGGTTTATGTGCATAAATTGCAGTAAATGACTAATTGAAGTCATTACTGCAATGTGATGACTGTTTATTGAGTAGCTTTAGGAGAGACTCTATTGACTTCTTAGTGACTGAAATATAATTTAGAACATTTTTCAGGAAAAACTAGTATACTATGATAAAGACCTGTAATAAAGAGTTTCTGGCTTTCTGTAGTTTACTGTTAGATCTAACTGCTATAACCTTGTGAATGAACTTCAGATCTATCTTACTGTGTTGGGTAAAGACTGAGATAAGTCTGCTTAATTCTTGGATCTACTCATTTATAGAAATTGTTCTTATCGAAAGAAGTACAGCTAGCTATCCTTGTTCAATAACTGGACAGTCTGGAAAGATGCATTTGTTATTTACAAAATCTTTTTTATATCTTCTTTCTTTTGTTTTTGAATACCCTTTAATGTTGCTGTTTTGTTCTTTATTTGTTCAATGTTTATTTTCTAAAATGATTTTTTCTTTGAATTTTTTCTTATACTTTTCTGTCGTACAGCTCTAAATTTTGCTCAGATTTTAATTGGATTGAAATGAGCAGGAGAGATTCAGCATGCCTTTCTACCACAGCTCGATTTTCAATTATCCAAGTGGAACACTTGCATTCAGGAATTTAATTTTTTCTTCCATTTTTGAATTTGCCTAAAGGATAACAGTTGATGTGACTGACTATCTTTGATTCTTAAATTTTTGCTTGTTCTTGAACTGTAACAGGATTAATAAAATTGAAAGCCTGAAGCCTATAGTACATATTCTCGATCACTACTTAAACTGAAAGACATGGTTTAATTTGCTCCATAACTCAAGGTACATCCAAAATGATTTAACAGGATATATCTCTTTAAATACTTTTCACGCACAAGACTCAAAGTTTCATGATGAAACTTCCATACATATTAAATCTAAGTGGATCGTTTAACTCCATGGTTTGATTAGTTACATAATATTAAAGATTTTCTGTATACAATTTAAATCACCAAGACATGTTTCTCATTTTTATCTTACTTGAATAGCCACAAACACTACAAGTTCCATGTTTAGTCACTGTTGCTGTTCTCTGTTCCACAGTTCGGCAAATGTGCTGAACAATTTAATAAAATTGGCATTCAACTACCCATGCACTCTGATTATATAAAATTATTAAACAAATTCCTGAGAAATCAGACAATGAGGTATTATCATATCATACTCTAAAATTGTACTTTAGCTTACTATAAATGGAATACAGTACATGCAACAAAATCTTTTTAATGGTATTTAAAAATATTCCTATTGTATCCCATCTAAATGCGTATCATGTCACTATTTAAGCATCCTCTGTCACTGACAAGTTACATCAAGTCCTGTTCTGGCCAGTCTTTTGAATTAATTCTCTTGACTACAGTAAATAAGATTTCATGATCACAAACTGTTTGATAATGTGTTTCTTGTTGAAGAGCCATCATACAGGAATGTGTGCAGCAATTGGAGTGTCAATCAAATTATATCTCCAAATCATTTACATTCATTGTGTAACTCCCGCCTCTCTTCTAGACTGGGGCTGCAGTCCTCTGAATCATAAGCAATGGGTATGTTTGATAAATTTTACCTTTTAAATGGTTCAAGTCACCCTCAAGTTAAAATGACTCTGAAGACAAAGTTGCTGTGATTTTGTATAATATATCTTTACATTTAAAAGCAGCCTGCAACTTACATGTCCTTAATGCCAAAATGATATATTGCTTCACTAGAAACACTGTACGGTGAATTGTTTCAATCACTGGTGAGTAAAGGGTCTAGGAGTAAACTGACGTGTGCACTTTTGTACAAGAAAGCAAGAACCAATTTTATTTAAAAATGGATAGAATCAGTCAGTAAAAAAATAAAACATTGCCAACAAAGTGGAAATCTGATATGGAAATACAAGTCAGCTACAAGATTTACAACCTATAGGAAAGTTTCTAGAAAAAAATAGTGCTGTGTTGATAATATAAATTGAACATACTGTATCTCTGCTGACACCTGCATCATTATACAGAAATGAACTTTTTAGTACTCCCATGTGTCACAGACCTCCAGAGGCAATTTCCACCTGGAATTATTCTGTTAAACATTTTGTAATTGTTTTGTAATTTTGTAAGTACAGACAGCAGAGGCTAGGTGTAAGGCATAAATTGGAGCTATAGAAAAACCTCAATATAATGTAATTTCTCATTTACCAAAATGTTGCATTACCATGCTATATTGTTGCGTAAGTGCGTAGATGGTTTTGCAATAGGGATAATTCTTCTGTAACTAGTTTATAAGAGTGCAAATCTTTATCTAGACATTAGGAATCTCTTTAATATGGTGCTAACAGGTCATTGACAATATCTATTTCTATTTATTTTAATAGTTATGGATTTTATTAATGAACTTAATCAAATCAAATAACAACACATGTAAAAAGTGTAAAGGCCATACAGGCAGAAGCTGTTTGTAGTTTAAAAAGAAATTCCAAGTCATAAATCTTCCAAAGACACCCACTCACACAGCAATGTCAATGTGAAAATGAAGAAGTCCCTTCAGTTAATGAAAGGTATTAATGTCACTCAAATTAATGATGTGTGAAGACTAATTGCAACAGATTATCATGAAGAGATGTTGTGACCAGCTTAGAGTCACACTTAGGCAAGTATATAACTTACCCCCATTGTCCTTCAGGTGTAGTGCAATCTTTGTGTCATCTGAATAATGAAAGTAGAAAAGAAAAATGTAAGATAATGTTATAATGATTTTCAGACCTCAATTTTTTTTCTCACCTGGGTCCTGCTTGCAATAAATGCAAAGGTATCAGACATATCAGTTGCAATAGAAACACTCCTATTTCTAAACATGAAAATGTTTCTCTTTGATTTATAACACCATCTACTTACATTCTCTAACATCAAGTCAAATTATGATTTATGCCTCGTAAAACCTGAGTCAAATTAGCTTTTATTGAATTTGCATTGTAGTTTTTGATGTGATTTATGAAGAATTGTTATAATTTGGAGTAGGTTATTTTCTGAACCCATTAACTTTGATTTTCCAACCTAATTGAGGTCACGAGAAATTGAAAATTAAAATGCATATTCGTCATACATTATGTAAGTTGCATTCCTTTCAAAAATACATTGAAAACATGTGGAAAATACATTTTAAGCATATTCTGTTTACCTTTTATTCCAAAACACAGCATTGAGGGATGAGATAGAATCGAACTACAGAAAAAAATCTGACACACTTGCTGTTATGAGTACAGCTTCCATAAAACATGAATTCAGACTGGAACTGTATTGTTTACACAGATATTATTTAAGAAATGTAAAGTAGAGTTGCAAGGGTACAAACCATTTCACAAACATACTGTCAATCAGTTTAGCCCTCAGAATGAATCACCTTGGTAAGAATAATACTTAAATAATTTAAACAAATATAATGCATTTTTAATGAAAATAACTATCAAGCTTAATTACAAAGTGCCTATCATTCAGGAAAGGCAGACACATTTCTGAAAATGAAATCATGGTTTGAGCATTTAACATGAAAAGTAATGCTGAGAACTGAAACACACTTTTTCATTCTGTTACTAATAATCCTACTTATTCATTATCTTCTTTATGATATTCCTTCTGTCCACATTACTAAATTGTTCATTTTTCCACATGACAACCGTGCTTATTATCCACACTTACACATTTCCCAATGTTTTAAAAATGATTTAGTTGTGTAGTCCCTTGCCACCATCATTACACAGCTATAATTCATAAACTGACCTACTAATTTTTCAGATCTTCCATTTTCTAACCACTTTATTGAATACAGGGTTGGATTCACACTGGATGGGACACCATTGCTCCCTCCATTGCTGGACAAACGCAGACACAAGACACGGTGACACATCATGTCAGGACCAATTTTCCCAGAAGCCAATTAACCTACTACTGTCTCTTTAAATTGTTATAGGAAACCAGGGCACCTGGAGGAAATCCATGTGAACACAGGGAGAACATACAAACTGCATGCAGGTAGCACCCAAGGTCTGGTGTGAACCCAGGGCCCCTGCGCTGTGAGGCAGCAATGACACCCCTTTCTAGTTTCTTTTCTCCCTAAATTATTTTTTACAACACAAAAAAGGGTGAAAATATATGTAACTTATTGAATCCCTTTTACTGTTGACCTTGTTTTATACAAGATTTTACCTTTCTGTTAATGTGACAAAAATGAGTTCTCATTAGGGTATCATTTCAGAAAGGTCTTGAGAACTCACATTGAGCCAGAAACATACTGTAATTGTGTGGGTGCATTAAGACACAGACATGAATAACAAAAAAGGCAAGCGATATTCAATTTTGTTGTAAAATAAAATATTGACTTAATGAATAACTAAACACTCTTCACAGCAATAAAATGAACAATAAAACAAAAGAAAATGTATTGAAAATGTATTGTGATACGACTGCAAGTATTAGATTTGACAGCTTCCTACTGTATATTATGCCAGCCATCAGAACTAATCTATTTCACACTGGAGAAGAGGATAATGAAAGAAGGAAATGTGACTTCTAATTCTAGGCTTCACCACGTCTTTCGAAATAAAGTTCTTTCATCTTTGAAGAGCTTACCAATCACAGCTTGTGTGATTCTTTGGAGTATATACAGTACTCTATGCAACATGTATAGATGGTAGGCTATCATGAAAAAACAGTCCATTGTAACTTAACCTTTGGTTTTTCCCACAGACTGCACCAAATTTGCAGGTACCGACTAAGTGAAAACTAAAGATGCTTGTACAGTACACTTGGGACGGCTACTCCAAACACCAACATGAACTCTACTGAGGCATCTAAGTGTTTCTTGCATACAAACAGGAGATCAGATTAAGTCTACTTGTTCATTTTGTTCACATTCCAAAATTTTAGAACACAAAATGTGTAAAACTAAGAATGCTTGCAAAATAGGTTTACACAAACCATACACCTATGTATGTTACTGCTCCCATCCTCGTGTGACATTTCTATTTATAAAGGGGAGCAAAACTAAACTTTATAATGGATTTAAAAGTTGTGCATTCTGTGTAAATGCATAAATGGTGAATGGTCCTGTAATGGAAAAAAAAATCCTGGGACTAGAGTACAGGATGCACAAAGACAGATTTTTATGATTTCTTTTATCTGTGTTTTTTTTGGGTGCAGATACATTTGGTTTTTTTTAAAATGCAGAATCACTTTTTATACCCTCTTTTGGTATGAACTATAATCAAACAACTTGATATACCACTACAGCTCTTTTATGTGGACGGTAGAACTGAAAGGAATAACTATACAATACATCCACTTCTTTTCACGGTGTATCTACTGTATGACAAGGTAAACTCCCTCCTCTCTGCTCTGAAACTCCCTCTACTCTTGTCAGGTAGAGTCACACTACTGATTTTTGGTAGAAATGTTTTGATTGCAAAGACAGTTAAATTGAAGGTATTGAAGAATGAGAAGGCCATATACAAGCAGTTTGTATTGATGTCCTAATATGTACACCATAACATAAGACACAAAACACTCCCATTGATAACATGGCAAACTCTCAGGTAAGCACTAGAGAATGACTGGTGAATGTCACTCTCATACAATCCCAGCAGTGCTCTGCCAACAGTGTTCTGTCCAATAGGGAATTGAGCAACATCAAAAGCCCATTCAGGGTCTTTATTCTTTCATAATACCCACTCACAAGCCAAGCCAGGGTATGAGCCCATCTTATACCCTGGTATTTATTAATGTTTCCAATGAACCATTACATCTGTTTATCTCACGGCATGCGGCACAACTGTGTTGCTTCATGCAATGAGATACAATGATAGTTAGGAGACAGATTTTGTGGATCTATAAAGGGAGTTTCCCTACTGATCACTAGGGAAGAGAAGAAGGACAGACTATTACCAAAATGATAGAGAAATAGAGCACAGCAGATGCTAAATGTCATGCCTAGGGCATTTCAAAATTCACTAGAATGAATCCCAGCTGCAGTTCCATATTACCTCCAACAAATGCCAATGCAGTTAATGCTTAGTTACAAATGAGAAAATTAACTTAGTGAGCTATGGAAAGTATTGTTAAAAGCATTAAAGGATGCTTATTTAATCAGATATTTGAACCCATGGAAAAATAATGTCTATAAATAATGCATTATTCACCCCAAAAATATCAGATGGCTGGCATGGGCTAAGTGCTGAAATCAGTCATCAGTCATTCACCCCACATGCTGTGTTTGGTGCAGTGGAGCTTTAAACTCTTATTTAGTATAAAAGCAAACTCCTAAGAATGGAACACATTGTTGAAGTGTTGAATTTCTGAATTGCCTGCACTAAACCTTTAGAGAAGCTTGTTAAAGTACAGTTTAGCTCAGCAAGCATTCATTTTCTTGGTGGGCAGGGTGCTTACAGGAAATCTATTTAAACTTTTTAAGAGGTCTTCCACATAATCTATCCACTTGTTTAAAAAATGACATAACGCAAAGACTACAAAATCTGTCCTCTTGAATGTTAACAATAAACAGATTGTATACACTAGTATTTGTGTTGCATTTGAAAGAAAAATGAATGATTGCTACTGTAGGAGCTAGCTTTAATTTATCTTACAAAAACAGGTATAGAGTCAGCACATGACTTGCATATAGAATTAAAGGTTTCCTTAGAGAATATTTAAATAATGAAACACAATTGCTATTACGGACATCATTTCAGTGAGTAATGGCATTTTTTATTTTATAACGCAGACAAAAATGAATAAAAAGGCACCCACATATGAACAAGATTATACTGTGTAATATTAATTCTCCAATCCTGATTTGAATGTCTTCCCTGTTGATGGCTTTTATGTAACAGGTCATAACTCACTCAGTCAACAGCAAATGATGACAGTTTATAGTGTCTTCTACAAAAGGCAATATGTACAGTATTATATACAGCTACACCAATGTATATTAATTTTAATGAATATTTACATGAATATTTACAATTACTCATCAAGTTTATTAAGGATCATAGCAGTCAACTGTCAAAGAAATTCTATTTTACATGCAGGCGGTAACCAGACAAGTTTATATGGAAATGACTATTACTATCAGTAATTGAACTGTAGTTTTACAACTAATTCTAATTGTCAGAATGTAGACTGCTACAAATATTGGATTTTTAAAGTTCGATACTGTTTAATGTTATGTTTTACAGTATGATATTAATTAATAAGATAAAAAGATTTTTCATATTTGTAATCTAAAAATGCATACACTAAATACGATCAGGCATTTACTTGTAGCAATCCTTAAGTAGAACATGTAAAACATGAATATGAAAAAGATTTTCTTATTCATAGATATCTCATTTACCAAATATCTAGGCACTATACAGTCTGGTTTTCATAATCATAAACCTTATCTTGCCCTCAGGAAACATTTCTTTGCATGAATGTTATTATGAAAAAAAACATGGATTTGCATAACTTTGAAACTTCTGTACTGAAATAAACAGTCAAAAGTCTGAGAACCGCAAAGCATAAAAAAAGCATATGGACCATATACACAACAGGACATAAACAAAGAAAAAATGTGAATAAACACAAACACTGTAATTCTGTTAAATTTCAGAGAGTGTTAAAAGGTGCTGTCTTTTCCCACCATCAGTTTTACGTCTTATTTTCCATTCCAGCTCTTAATGCAATTTCCCTCACGGGATCAATAAAGTATCTATCTAATTTAATTTTTACTTTATTATGTGATATTTGCTTAAATTAATTGTTTTCATGCATAGACATTAAAATCCCTTGATTCATGTAAGAATTTTTCCTAGATATTTAGAATTCAATTTCAGTATTAATGGAAAATGTGAAAAGTATGCAGATTACATGGTCAATGACATTTAGAGGTCACACTTCAGAAATTCTAGCAGTTTGTCAGTAATCTCATTTCAACTGTATTACAACACTCTTGAATCTGTTTTAGAACTTTGCATGGCTGTGTCATCTTCACAGCCACAGGTGGATTCCTTCTACTAATGAAGGATTTATTTTTCTGTTTTTAATGCTAAATGTAATTTATAAAATTCCATGCATAATATCCCAAAATAAACTTAAATCAATAAACTTAAATTTTACTCTAGGGTTCTTTATGACTTCCTAGATGTTTTTCTATGTTGCTCTTTTTCAGGAGATCTTGGCAGGATGACTAATCCTGGGTAGAGTCACTGTGGACTTAAATATTTTCCATGTGCAGACATCTGGCATTTATTTCCGTCTGTCTGACAGTGGAAAGATGTACATCCAGTTGTTTAAAAATGGTTTTGAAACCCCTTCTTGACTGATGTACTGCTCTTTTTCTGAGGTGTTCTGAAATCAGTTTTGACTGTGGCATGACGTGTTTCTACTAGCCTTTATAGTGAAGGCCAAACTCACTAAGTTTCTGATCATTATATAGGACATTCCCCAAAAGAACTGCTTGCTTACTTGTTGCTTAATTATTTAACCACCAGAGTCTAATTAGCCCCTTAATTGCGTTAAGTAAACAAAGGGTTCACTTAGTATTTTACGTACAACAATTCTTAATTATTCATTTTTTTCCTCTTCATACACCATTCCATCACAAAAAGATTGAAGTGGTTAATATAAACCTTTTTACTTAATTAAGACAAGACTGGTTTCAAGTAAACAATGGTATCATGTTAAGACATTTCTATAATTATATTGGAGGGTTACAGACTTTTTGTGCACTGTATCTATATTATTGATCATGTCTATTAGATAAGCAATTTATGCTCCACTGTTCAGTTTTACAGCATATTAGGGAAAAACAAAATTCTGTAATCTTTTATTTGGCATTCAGAAAAAAACACTTATTAAATTGATATTCTAATTGTAATTACTTGATTTGAAAAATATTTTCAACTGCCACTTCTGTCCAATGTAGGAACTACTCTGAATTCATTGTGAGCATAAATGGAGCTTTATGACCATTCATTTCTCATACATTTACCATAGATTTGAGTATGTTTATGAGTGTTTCATTGTTAAAACTACAAAAGTACCCCTTAGCTATCATTTCATACCTACAGTACCTGGAATATTGTGGCACACAACTGGGTCAATGAATTTAAAGACATTTTTTTGCAGTTTGTCAATCCACTCTGTCTTGGTAACCTGGCATTAAGTAGGTTCACTTCAAGCCTTTAACATTTTGAAATAGGTTTATTTAGAAGTATTTGTATTTCAGAGATGACCTAATCAAATTAATTGCAAATATTCTAGAAAAAAAAGAAAATATTCTAGAATAAAATAGCAAATGTTTGGCAGTAATTAACACTATCACTTGTCCCCCTTATCCTGAGCTTATTATCTTAAACATATTGCCATCCAGCCATCAGCTTTCATGATTTTTTTAATATGAGACATGTAATAAATAAAAATAATAAAATAAAATACAAAATAAATAAAAACATTTATAAGAAGTCCTTTGTCCCCTCTGCAACAAAACTACTCAATGAAGGTATGTAAATGTATTCCCCCCTCTACCTATTTATTTATTTTTAATTTGCCAAAGACAAATTTCCACAGCAGTGAACAATAAAGTATCTATCTATCTAATTCAGGAGTGGTAATTGCTGTGTCTTGTGTAATAAACTACATTAAGGGCCTGTGAAGATATCAGGAAATTAATAACTTGTGCAATGAAAATTAAAATACCTCCTGACTGGCTTAGCTGTTACATGGTCAGATATCTGCACTTCCCTGAGTGCAGTATGAGCTCTATGAACACAGGCTCAATCCTGGGTCAGGCCAATAACCAGCTGTGGTTAGCACCACTAACAGTAGGGTGAAATTTGGAGTTAGGGTGCTGTTGAGCAATGCACTTCTCTAATTGACACTGAATCGCCAGTAAGGAAACATCTACTGTATATTAATTACTGTATCTATAACATGAAAAGAGACAAATGGCTGGAAGGTGGGTAGATTGGAGGAATCTGGAGGGGTCTAGATGATCTCTCGTGTGCGGTGGAGGAGGATGGTACTTGAGAGGTTATGTGAAAGTGGTCAGGTATAACATAAATAAATATTATTACTAAATTATAAAAATATAAAATGTGCTGTACTGTATGTGAAATTGAGCATTTGTATAATGGCCAATTGTGTATTCAGTGGAATAAAGCAAAATATGTCCTAAATTTTTTACCATTTCACTCTATAATCAGATGTTTTATTGGTGTTATCCAAAAGATCAACACAGTTCTGATATCTCAGACAGTTACAGTAAGATATTTTAATTACTTATGCAAAAATAAAGCAATGCATGGTCTACAGCACATTGTGGAAACTACAGTATATGGAAACTATATTCTTCCCAGAAAATTTCAAACACAAGAAGTATAATTAGAAATTGGATACAACATGTAGTGGGAGACATTTAAACAAATCATTGAATTTTGCCAAATTAAAAATTTGGAATGGAACTTTGGCATTCAAATGCTTGCATTTTGTTCAGAAAAAGCATATTTTAAAAATATTGTAAAATAAATATTTATTGTAAAAATAAAATTTTCCAATGACATAACGTTATACTGTAAGTGCTTCATCTTTTGCCTACCTTCTGTTGGGATGCTGGTTGGAAAGTGAGAGGTAGAGGTTGAAGTGCTGGTTGTCGTGGTGATCCTTCTTCTTGGTGATGTTTTAGGAGCTATAGTTGTTGTAAAGGGGTAGAGCTGTGTGGTGTTTATGATGCTTTCACAGTTTTTTCCTTTAGCCTGCAAAGATAAGGAGTTTTCTTAAGATATTTTACTCTCTTTTATTATACAGCGTTATTTTTCCATTTTTTTTTAGTTTAGTAGTTACATCTGTTTAAAGGCTTTTGCAGCTGACAAAACACAATTAATAAAGAAAAAGAGTTCTCTTTAACTTAAAAATAATTAATGACGTTACTGTTACAGAAATAAAAAGGCTGAATTTCATGTTTTGTATTTTTCAAGTGATATGTTCAAGATTTCCTACCAATCTGGATTGACCTGATTCTAGTAAATTCTTATAATATATAAGCTAGTATTTAAAAGTGAATTGATATCCCATTTGGGGCTGCAAAGTTGTGTTCTGTGGGGAAAAGCTCGAGTAAAGGCAAGTCAAGGACTTAAATCTACCATAGCTGTCATGTTGATGTTTGCTCTGTTGGGCCCATTAAAACTGGAGTCAGATAAGGTTCAGTATTAGTTTAGGGTTACGGCCACAGGTTCAGATCCATCTCAGGACCAATATTTAAGGTTTGAAACAATCTGTGTCATCAAAAGGCTTAAAAATTAGAGTGCTGCCAAAGTGGATGTTCACAGAATTTGTATGCATTGAAAAGTGCTTTATTTTTTAAATACCAAGTTAACTGTTGGAGATGTTATCTGAACTTCCTCAGTTATTGATGGCGTTATTTACCTATTCACATTCATTTGGTAAAATCGAGAGAGCAAATCTGAATTTTATCTTTCTATTCTTAAAGGTTTGGGCAGTTCTTTTCTTTGGACAGAAGACTGGATCTATCCAGCCAATGGGTCTCCAGGTTCTAGTCATTCCAATGGTAAAACAGCCCTGCTAACAAAAAATCTAACTAAAGCTAAAAAAATTAGTAAGCTTTGACTCTGCATGACTGACTACTATCATTGTAAGAAAATTATATGTCTATACCTCATCAGGACAGTTGCTATCTACCCAGTCTTGGCGATGACGGTCAAATCCACTGGAACACCTGAGAAAAGAAAATATCTTTATTAAACTGCCCCATATTACAGATGAAGTGCTTTCGGATCCTTTGGACTGAAAAACTCTACAGAAATTCAAGCCATTATTATACATGGTGTCTCTTCTCAGGGAACTATTATCAAAGATGTGATTTAATTTTTAATCTCAATATATTTTAAGACTTGAGAGTTAGTAGCAATAAAAAGGGTAATCAGCTGCACATAAACCTTTTTTTAAAATAATCAAGCAAAAATGTGATTCAGTATTAGTACAAAACTGTGCCTAACATACTTAAACTGAATTTACAACTACATCTATACATATCAATTTCAGTATTTGCTACAGATACACTATTTTTCTAACAACACAGAAACACTGGGCACAAGATAGAACTACATCTTGTCCATCTCAGACCACACACAAGCACAAAGGGACTGTGTGAGAGCTGCCAATCAACCTACAGAGTACGTGTTTGGAATATGGGAGGAAACCAAAGCACACACAGAAAACCCTCATGTCTCAGGGAGATCATGCAAACTCCACATCGAATGTCCCCAGTCTGAACTCAAAGCCTGAGCCCAAGAGCTGTGAGGGAGAAATATGTACAGCTGTGTCACCTACAGTATATGCATGCATACCGAAGAATTAAAGAGACAAATTAATTTGTTCAAATGTTGCTACCTTGGGATGTTGTCACACTATACCTCTTCATTTTATTGACTTATTAATGCAACAGACAACATTTTAATTTTCTATCTTTTAACGCACAGCTAAAAGCACCTTCGTTCCTTCTCTCAGCTCTAATAGTTCATCCCCTTAATGCAGGTGTCTAGAGCCTTGGTCCTGGGGAGACCCAATCCAATTTTACAATTGAGTTTTGTTTTACAGCACTAAACCATCAGTTTCTGAAGACTTGGAACAACATTTTCGCGATCATTTAAGCAGGACGTTTGTTTAATCAAGAAGTTTATTAAGTAATAATTTGTAACTATAATCCAAGTAGTCTTCGGCACTAGAAGAGCAGTTTTTGTAATTGAATATATTACTTGCTTAATTCATCAATAGCTTACAGATGTTTATAATCTTTAGAAACAAGCGACCTACTCTATATGACTAACTCCACTTCTCTAAGTTGACATACAGTAACCAGGAAACATAACAATCTCTAGTCTAAAGATGCACATGCTATGAGTATACGAAGACTTTAAGCACCGACATTTAAAAGTAACACATTGAAGCTCAAATTTTCAGCTACATTGCAAAAGGCAGACTCTTTACCTAGTAAACAGTTGTAGCTGCATATATATACAGTATATTTATGAACAAAACATAAGATACATTTGTGCTTAGTGTCACGATCGCAAACTCCTCCTCTTAAGGGCGCTCCAGTCCTTCCTTGTTTTCTCTCATTACCTGCACCTGTTCCCTATTTCCGTTCCCCCTTAAAAGCCAGACGCAGACCTCACTCCTGGTTCCTCATTGAATCCCGCTTCATGAGAGCCCGGGGTCCTGCTGCGTCTGGCTCCGTTATGCTTTTAATTTTCTTTTCCTGATTCCCTTCGCCGGTTCCGATCCGGTTCCTGTTCCCCCCCCCCCCCCCCCGGATGGATCGCCTGGCCATGGACTTCTGCCTTTGTTTCTGATTACCCATTTGGATTTCCTATTTGGATTGTTTGGCCCGGACTCACTTCCCCTGGACACCTGCACTCCTTGGACACGCCCCCTTGTCTCCATCCCTTCTCCTGCATGACTTTATTCCTACTGTGTCTTCACCAACCGGATCGTGTCGTCTGCATAGGGCCCGGAAAGAACTGCTACGAGACACTTAGTCAGAACAAATTTGTAATTGGTAACAATGGTCACTGATTATGGTTTCTTCAAAAATAAATTATGTCCTTGCCTCTGCCTTTAAAAAATAATACATTTTACAAATGTAAGGAATTTGCTGTTAAAATCTTTTTTTCCTCATTTATTTACTGATGTGAGATGGTTCAGAACCTAAGGACCTAAAAATGTAGCTAAAATTATTATTTTACTAGGAATAATTTTACTAATGCTTTTGATGTAACAGAACATACTATGTTCAGACTATGTATAGTATATATATATTATGCAAAATAGGGCTGCGGAGGAGCTGGAACCTATCCCAGTAAGTAACGGACACAAAGCAGGATTCACCTTGGATGGGGCACCAGTCCATTGCAGGGCACACTCTGGACACAAACACACTCACACCAGGGACAGTTTTCCCAGAAGACAATTAACCTACCAGTCTTTGGACTATGGGGGGAAACCCAAGTGAGCAAGAGGAGAACATGCAAACTCCACAAAGACAGGAACTGAACACAGGGCCCCAACACTGTGAAGCAGCAATGCTAACCGTTGCGCACCTTACCTCTCACATTGAGCATAGTGCTATTTACATGTTTAATAATAAGCAAAGATTTTGAGTAGTATTGTGATTTCAGAAAAAAGCCAGGTACTCAATATTTCATATTTCAGTTGAATTAAACTGTTGATTAAGAATCTTTATAAAGAGAAAGTCACCATGAATTTAATTAATGAAAGAACAAGGTATTTGATGATAATGCCCGTTAAGTTGTGAAAACTTTCTTTGTCACTATCAGAATGACTGAAGGCAGCTTATACACCAACATACTATCTCTTAGCAATCGGCAGACTGCCCCAGACAAACCAGGAAAGCAGCTCTGTGAACGACAGGACTTGTCCTGGAAGGCTGGGGATCAACACAATAGCCTTGGACTGTCAAGTCTGCAAGATCTGCCTGCATAATTGAGGGCAGCCTTACTGCTCAGTGATAGATTTGCAAGCCCTTGAGCCAACAGGTTTTTTTTTTACATTTTGGCAAGCTGAATACAGCAGGATGATATAAAACCACACACTGCTAGCATTACAATTTCAAGAAAATGTCAAGACCAGCCTTATCTCCTGATCCAGGTCCAACAGATCATCTGTGCTATCAGCCTGCCAATGGCATCAACAGGAGATATTGCGACCAGCCAACGTGTGCCAGCTGGCTGCAGCTGCAGAGGAAGAGCAGTGGAACATCCTGTAGCAGTCTATCAGGAGGGTCATCAGCATGTGTGAATGCTGCTAGAATTTTAATGCTCAGGGAGGGTCACATTCTGAAAATGTATCATGATTCTTTAATCTGTATTTTTCAAATATTCTGTATATTTTGATATCCACGTTATGCTAAAAATATTTGACTAAGTCTATCAGACCAAAGAGTTGTGTTTCTTTAGTTTATCAGTATATTTCCAAACTTGATAGTACCCTATATCTGATATTTGTCATGATCGCTACCTCTCCTCTTAAGGGCGCTCCAGCCCTCCCTCGTTCTGCCTCATTCCCCGCACCTGCGCCTTATTCCAGCCCCTTTTCAGTTCCACCTTAAAAGCCATACGCAGACGATACTCGGGGCTCTACATTGACTCCCGGTTCATGTGAGCCCGGGTCCTGATGCGTCGGGCTCTGTTATGCTTTTAACTTTCTGTTCCGTTTCCCCCCGCCAGTCCCGACCCGGTTCCCGTTTTTCACTCACTCCCCCTGGACACCTGCGCACCAAGGACACGCCCCCTGTCTCCAGTCCCGTCTCCTGCATGACTTTTCTCCCATTGTTTCCTCAGTACTCTGGATTGTGTCGTCTGCATAGGGCCCAGAAAGAACTGTTTCGTGACAATATTGATATCTATCCTCAACATTTCTTATCTAAAATTGAATTTTATTCAATTTAAATTTATCTACAATACACAAGTAAAAATATACAACTTAATAAATCAGATAAATAAGTATTTTCTACATATCATTCACTGTATAATTCATTTAAATTTAATTTTCAAACATTTAGCATACTGTAGAGTGCCCCCAAAACACTGAAAGAAACATACATTCCAAAACTGTTCTGGAACTGATGGTTAAACTGAGGACTTAAGAGTTTTAATTAATCTCACCATACAGGTCAAACACAATTTAGCATGAAACTAGAAGGATATTATAGTCACTGATGTTTACATAGGTATCTAGGTATTTATGCATGCATTTGTGTTTGTGTGTATTTTACACCTTTTGAATGATTATTTAAAGGGAGAGACAAGCAGTGAGAGGTGACAGTGGAACATTACCCTTGGGACTAAAACCCTTGGGATATAAAACTGATGGTACTATCTTACTGGAATACTATCATACCTAACAATCAAAGAGATAAGCAGAATATAAATTAATCTCTACAGCTGCAAGATGGATGAAAAAACACTCTTGTCTATAACTATTATTTCTTCTTTAAGCTTTTTGTTCAGCAATATGTACTGTTCAGTGTTTGCTTTCCATTGTAAATGCAATAAAAACAACCAAAATGAAGTTTACAATCCTAAAACTAGAACTTAATATAATTATGGAAGCTATTTTGAATTGGATCATGAGTGTAAACTATAGTATCAGAGGAACAAGTAATAGGTTTATTCCATGCTGAAAAGAGAAGAAAGAAAACACTTTTCGGCTGTGGAGCCTTCTTCAGCTGTGAGAAAGACAGGGCAGACAGCAAAGATTAAATAGCATTGGAGCACAAAAGCAGGGAGAGTGGAGGAGGTGGGAGCAGGGGAGAGGCAGAGAGGCCACTCAGGTGATGCGAAGTGGGGAGAGGTGATAAAAGTCGAAACCTGCATGAGAATAGAGAACATTACACAAAAACAAGTCTGTGATTGAGAGAAAGGGGAAGGTGTGAACTTTCTGATGTCTTTCTGCCATAGGAGTTAAGAAACCCTTCTTTGAGAACATAGATGGAGAGATCAGTGTGATCATGGGCGTCTGAGGTGAAATGAGAAACAATGGGCTTGGAGAAATCTTTAATCTTCACAGTCCTAACTTGTTTTCTCCTAGTCTCCTTCTGGTTTCCCCAACAGAGATAGCTGGGCATTTACTGTAGGAGATACAGTAAATGAGGTTGCTGGAGGTACAAGAGGTCGCCTGGGTGATCCAGAATTGTCCTGAGGGGCCTTGAATGAGTGTGGTGTTAGATACTGTATGTACAGTACTTGCAGGTGATGCAGCGATCTCTGTTGCAGGGGAAAGTACCTGGTGTGGATGATTGTTGAGGGCGGGCGAGGGAGCTGTGAACAAGAAGGTTACGCAGATTAGATGGTCAGCGATATGAGATGAAGGGGCGTTCAGAAAAGAGGGCCCCAATGGAGAGATCATCCTGTTGGATGGAAAAGTTGTCCTTAATGGTCCTGGGGATAGAAAGTGTGTTAGGGTGAAAGGCTGACACACTGAATGAATGCAGTTGTTAGGCCGGGGGTTCCTGATCGAGTTGATGGTCCCAGGGGTGTTTTTGGCTTGGATGAGGGCCATGTCAATAACATGGGTGGGGTATCCTCTGTTGATGAAAAAGGAGTGCATTTTGAGTGCTTGGTTCTGGAAATCCATGTCATCACTGCAGAGTTGTCGTAGCCGAAGAAACTGTGAAAAAGGGAGAGAGTTTTTAGTGTGTTTGGGGTGAAATGAGCTGTACAGGAGATAGCTGTGTGAATCTGTGGGTTTGTAACAGACTGAAGTAGAGAGTTGGGGAATGGTTTATGGATAGGTTTATATCTAGAAATGGAAGAGTAGTGAAAGATATGTTAACTGTATATTTGAGGGACAGTTGGAAGTTGGTGATGCAGGAGTGCTCTAACTGGTCATTAGAGGATGTGGCAGCACTGACACAGTCATTGATGTATTGCTTGTAGAGGACAGGGACAAAGTTAGTATAGGAAGTGAAGAAGCGTTCTTCTACCCAACCAACAAAAATATTGGCATAGCTGGGCCCCTTGACCTAGTATCAGAGGTCATTCAGCAAAGAGGCACAACAGCAGAGGAGTGGTAACCTTTTTTTAGATTCTCTCTCTAGCTCTCTTTCTTCACCACAGTACTAATAGAGTTGTGTTTTAGGATTTAGTCAGCCACCTACAGTATATGCTAAAACACAACAATAATAGTTTACTGTAACCACCTGTCTGAATCAATGAATACCCATTCCCATTTTAGATTAATACCATGGTTCAGTAGAATCCTGTAATTATCTGTAGAATTGTATAGTATATCTATTTGATAATATAACTTTTAATAAATATTTTTTACAAAAACATTAGAGCTTTGGCTTTTCCTGGGAAATGCACAGTGCTTTTCTCTGACCTAATTTCACTGTTTGGACTGTCATGAATTTGTAATTGAAATGACCAGTGAAGACCGACAGACTATATGTTTTCTGAAGATTACCTAAAAAGTCACAGGACTATCTGATCAAAACAATAAATTGCACAGGGAATTGGCTGTTTGTTGTACTTTAAACACCACGTAATGTGAATTATAAACCTTTTAAAAATACTTTCGCAAGTTTAGAAATCTCTGATAAAAATCTATTGAAGATGAACCTCTGATAAAGCCAGTGTCAATTATAGGAACAAGTAAAGGTATATTCCATGCTGAAAAGAAAAGAGACATACGTTTTGTCACACCTGAAGAAGGCTCCACAGTCAAAACGTTGTGTTTCTTTTCCGCATGGAATACATCTTTACTCTTTCCTTTGCAGCTTATGCATTCTGATGCAGCTACCTACCTGAATTAGCATCAATTATATACCATGCTGAAAAATAAGACCACAAGGAATTATCTTAATGAGCCCTTTTTGTTACCTACATTTGGAACTGCTAGGACACAAAAAGAATTGTGGGTTCGTTTCTAAATTTAAAATGTATCCCAATCCCATTGTGTACTTTTTACAGTGTAGTGTCCCTGTCACTATACTGGGGCATTAGGACCCACATGGAACACAGGGTGAGCACCACCTGCTGGTCCCACTAACACCCCTTCTAGCAGGGACCTTAGTTTTTCGCAGGAGGTCTCCCATCCAGGTACTGACCATGCTCATACCTGCTTAGCTTCAGTGGGTTGCCAGTTGTGAGTTGCAGGGTATTATGGCTGCTGGCTAGCCTACTTAATATTTAAGTGTTTAGTGTTAACTCACCTGAAGGTCAGAGCTGTCACCAATCCCCAGAAGGATTCCCAAAACACAGATTTTCAAACATGGAGCTACTGTAGCACAAGCTTGTTTAATTTTGTCGTATGTAGAGTTTGATCTACTGTATTTAAGATTTAATTCTAAATTTGGTTAAGCTTTGCTGAGGAAGACAAACAGACACTTATTGTGTGGGATTTTTACAGAGGGAGTATGGGCATTTCAGAACCAGTGAAAATTGGGGATATTCATTGTTAAAAATACTATTTTACTACAGTATGTATAGCTATATTTATGTGGGTTCTAAATACTGTACATATGCAAGAGTGTCTGTCTCCTAAACATAACATTTATGGTAAAACCTAATATTGACCAGAGCAGTAATCATAATATAAAAAGTCCACGAGAAAAAATACTAATCTGTGCGTCGCTGTTAATCTCTCAGAAAATGCCTTTCCATATGATATAATGATATAGTGCCAATGGAATGGGGGAATCAGGGAAGAAACCTATTGCTGTGTAGCAACAGAAGTGCCGCACCTGGGGAGTGGGCACCAGCGATGGCCAGAGTCGTGAATGAGTAACGTTATCCCAGTGCGGACTGATGCCACGCACTTGTACCTTCAGGGTACAGGGGACATCAGTGACTGGGGGGACAGCAAAAAGCAGGACTTGGGGTGGATTGGACACTTGACTTAGACTGAACAAATGGAGAAGAGGGGGGGTGCAGAGTTAAGCAAGCGGGCATAGTGGGAGAAGGATGGGAGAATGTGGGGGATGAATAAGCTTCTGATATGTGAGGGATGGTTGACAGGATTAGGAGAAGTGGAATTAAAGAGCAATCCTCATCATGGCAAGTATGTGGAGACTGTTTTTGCAGAAAGAGGCTGAGGTTGAAGGGCTGCTTGCTTGAGATAAGGTAAATAAATGACTCCCGTCCTGGCTTGAAGGAGGTATATGGTCAAAGGTAAGGACTTGCAATGTTGAGTGCGAGAGACATCCTCCTGTCTCCAACAAGCCTGAAATTCCAAATGCTAGAAAATCTATACATAGAGTTGTGGGCAGCAAATATTTAAGAGCAACCAACAGAATTTTTACGTTCTCCTGAACTTCTGTTTATCAAGATAGTTTGTTGTGTTTTCAATGCCTGTTAGTATGTACTGTATGTCTGAAACTTAAGTGTAATTTTTGATACAAGCGACTGAAAATGCAATAAAGAAAAATTACCACATTGCCAAGAGAAGAGTATTGTGTATTAATGAAGCTGTTGTATTTGTATATTAAATTTGCACTGAGGAACTATGAGATCTTTAGAAAAGCTTTGAAAAGGAGAAATTTTGATGACAGTCTGCTTTCATTAAAAATGAAGCTGGTCTAAAAATACTCACACCCCTGTAATATTTCAGCTTTGTGCTTTCGGGATTGACACCGATTTACCACAACCCTCACCAGATCTGTAACAAACAGTTCTATCTGGACCCTCTGCGGACGACACAATCCAGAATAGTGAGGAAGGAATACACTAGGGAAAAGTCATGCAGGAACAGGGATGAAAACAGGGGGGCGTGTCCATACGGTGCTGGTGATCCGGGGAGGTGTGGCCGAGGCGAACAGTCCAGAATAAATCCAAAAGGGAGAATCCAAAAACAAAAGCAAAAGGTCCAAGGTTGGGAAATCCGTCCAAACAGGAGATAAATATGTAAAAAACATAACGGAGCCAGGCGCAACCAGGTCCCAGGCACGCATGATGCGGAGATCAGAAATAGAGCCACGGGTAAAGTGAGTGCCTGGCTTTTAAAGGTGAAAAGAAACAAGGAACAGGTGGCAGGAATGATACAAACGAGGAAGGGCTGGAGCGCCCTTAAGAGGAGGGGTTGCGATCGTGACAGCTCTTACTGATAATGGACAGATGGATTAAGATAGCCTTCTTTTGAATTTGTGTCTGCACTAATGTGACATATTTTAGCTGCAAAATACTCTCTCTCTGTGATTTTAATAAGTCAAATATAAAAAAACACAGAGTGACACATACAAAATTTCCAATTCTGTGTCTGCAGTGAAGTCTAACATTATCTATCACATTGGTTAGATAGAAAAGTCTTACCAAGTCACTCAGCAATTAGTGCTGGCCAAGTCTGGGAGTTTGTTTTGTTATTGTAATGGAAACAGAATAGAGTGAAAGACTGTTATGAGCTGCTCCAATTACTAATGTCTCCAAATGTTTTGCTTCCTCACAGATGAAGCTGTCTGCTCAGTTAGCCAAACTAAATTCCTACAGTTTATGCAGATTCTTTCCTCCCATCTCTAGAGATGTAGCTGGTGCTTTACCTAAATTATCCCCCGCATGACACACCGCTCATGTGTTTATTCTATCTTCTTTTTTCTCTTTGTGGCCATTTAAGACAGTTTAGTGTACACTAAGCTCCACAATTACTAAAGACAAGCTTACCATTCTCAGTATGTTAAAAAATAAATAATTAATATGTTCCATACAGTACATACTGCCAAGCAATATTATAAAAGATTATTTTTATACTACATGAAATAGATTGCTTTTTTCTCAGTTAGCTGAAACCTTGCCATGAAACTATTTTCATATTTTCATGTGGTAATATAGTTTCTCCAGTCTGCGGTTAATGGAAAATATCAGCTCACACAGAGACACAGCTGTGTCGCCTTTCAAGAATCAAAAAGCCAGAGGTCAGACTAATAAAGCAACGTGAAGTGGTGGTCCCACAAGCTCTCCTCTACCAACTGCTTATACAGCATTCCTGTAAATTTCTCCTGAAATACAAGTTTTTTTTCTACTAAACATGTAGATCTCGAGCTCTTGAAAACACTGTGTATAACTAGAATATTGCAGTATGATGTAAGGCTCTTGGCAGAATATCTTTTATTTGTTAGTTTTAATTAAACATCAGGATATCCGGTTAGAACTTGAATTTGAAGGCCCTTCAAAATTCTATAGGAGAGAAAAATGAACACAGTGCACTTCTAGTGAAACAACCTCCAGATGAGGAATCGTCCCATGGAGTATACTTTATTTTAAGATAACAAAATAACAAATAGACGTTTTTGGATAGGGAATGAATTTGCAAAATTTCTGGACATTTTTTCAAACTTTGATTTCAGATTTAATAGAAAAAGTTGCTGGAAATCAAAAATATGTTTAAAACATTAGGAACATGATCTTAGATTATTTTGCTTTTTTCCCTCTCATCAACAGAACTGGCCCAGTCGTGTTAGTTGCAACAGAATGTACTATATAGTGCCTTCCATAAGTACTGGGATGGTAAGGTGAAAATTTATTTTTGCTTTACAATGAAGCAATTTGTATATGTGATCATGTGATTAATAAAAATGATAAGAACATCAAAAATACAATTTTATTTTCTATTTAAATACTCAAAAACAAACTGATAAGGTATGCATAAAAAATATGCAGACAAGATACTTATGTATATGAGAGACTTACTGTCTTCCCCTTATGCAGGATTTACTTATATTGATATTTTAGCTCTTTCACTTTCTCATCCTTAAATCATGAGGTAAAAAATCAAAGGGGTACAGTATGATTTAGTGTAATTCTTCCAATCTGTTTCAGTCTATTCCACAAACAGGTTGCAAATACAGCATCGGACTGTCTGGTCTATGATAGACAGTCTATCAATTAAAATTCTTTTTAAATATGAAATACATTAAGCAGGTGTCTTGTTTAGTCAATGCAAACATCCATCCATCAATTTTCTAACTGCTTTATCCAATATACAGATCCAGCCCTTCAGAATGATAGGGGGATACTGCAGTACTTTGCAGTTCAGGTGCTGCGGAGTACCGAAGCTTTTTAAAAATACTCAGTTGTGAGACTGCACTACTTTGTAAAACCACCAGGTAGGGCAGTGCAAGCTTAACGTGGCATGTGGAGAATTTGGGCTGTTGCCAGAAAACGCCTGGTTTCGAGTCCCAGTCAATACTGAGGGACAATCTTTTTCCAATTATAGAATTTAAGTAGTATACTGTTTAGACTTTTATTAATTTTAAACTGTGTACTTCAGCATGTTAAATAATAAACTAAAAAGTAGGTATATTTTATAAAAGCAAGATTGCTCAGTTGGATATATAAAAAAGAGCTTATTATTATACTGTAGTTTGTGAACGTGATGTGCCTCTTTCAGGTTTACATCCACATAGAGAAAATCCAAAGGTAAATTTTGGTAGCAGAAAATAAAAACAATAGTATAATGTAATATATGAGGTGCCGTTTAGGCCTTTATTTAAACTTTACCTCTCATACACACATTCTCCATTTTACCTCTCACACTCATATAAAACGCTCTCACACTCTCCATTTTACCTCTCGCATACACACACGATGCTCTCACGTACACAGAAAACGCTCTCACATTCACTAGTTTTTCCTCTTACACACAAAACACTCTCACATTCACTCCTTTGCAATGTGAACGTGAGAGGCAAAACTACTGAATGTGTTTTTTTTTTACAGTAACTGGAGAACAGCCTATCAATATGTTCAAACCATACCATGACAGTGAAGACAGACGTGTTACACCTTTAAATGAGCCAGTGACTGTTGTTTACTATGTTTTGTGGCTCTGCAGGAATTTTTCTATAAACTGAACAGTTATAGAGGAGTCACGTTGTGTATCACCTCTTTTTATATTTGTAAAAACGTTCCAATTTAAATGCAATAAGGAATATATTACTAATAATAATAATAATGAATGACCATGGACAAGCTGTAAACCAAAGAGTTATAGAGAAGTCTTGTCTTTTCAGCTTAGAATTAACCTTTAGAGCGATCCTTTTGGCTATATTTTTTACATAGCTGGATGCATAAAAATAGTTTATAATTATAGCTTGTTGCGAACACAATGTGCCTCTTTCAGGTTTACATCCGCATTAAGAACATCTATATTTTGTCTTAATACAAATTTCAGCAATGAAAAATTTAACTTTAAATTTTGATTCATAAAAATATTTCACACATACCGTACTGTTGTGGCTTTGAAACCATACGGTATCATACTGTATATACAGTATATTTACACAGTATATATGAATACACTGCTGATCATTGCCGTGTACGCTAATGTTTCGGCATATCGGTGGATCTGACTACATGGGATTCACATGTTTGGAACGGCAGGAGGTGAGACCCGGCAGGGTGGGGCGGAGTTTTTTTTTATTATACTATTATACTATGAATGAGACCCTGAGGCATTAAACATTTGTGAGGGTTCAGTGCAGAGAACGATAGTGAATAGCAAAATTTCAAATATTACCAAATGCACACCTATACCATCACATAATGAACTGCAATACAGCATGGTTTAAAGATAAAAGTTATACTGTATAAGGTTATAAAATATATAAGTAACCCATGCTTATAAGATAATTAAAGTACTAATGTACTGGCTTTAAGTTTATGTAAATAGCACTGATCAACTAAAAGAAACAACAGTAATCGCAAATTTAAAGTAATCAGTTAAAATAAACATGAAGCTTGCACACAAGAACAAGACCACTCTGAGATGCAGATGCTGGGTTGCAGGTACTTGGGCAGGCAGCAGGGAGAAGCTCATTCACTAGCTAGATTCATCTCATGATCCTAGTCTGTTCCGCTGCTAATTTGAAAATTATAGTCAATCAATTGTAGTTAATTTGCAAGTTGTGTCTTCTGTTTGGCTTATCCCACTCTGCTCTTCTTCCATACGAGACCTCGTCAGCCAGACTGAACCACAAATAAGCCAACTTACGAATGTTACATTTGCAGATATGACGACCATACTGTATATGGTAGTTTGAATTATACCTCAAGGCAGATTTAATAGCTGTAGGTTATTATTTTGATGGGAAGGAAAACAAAAAACAGAACGTGTCTACATGCAATACATTATGTGTACATCTGAAAGAAAATGTAAGAAATGCATATATAACCCGTTGCTTTAAACCTTTACCTTTGGAGCTTGTTACACCAGGTACAGTTGAAGCCAATTTGTGATGTGACACAAGGGCCGCAGCTTGTGAACTGGAGGCACGCTGAGGGGGAAAGCAAAGAAGAATTTCAAATTAAATGTAAATGATTGTTCGGCACTGGAATAAGAGCATTGGTGTGGCAAATAATGTGGCAACTAATAATACTGACTCAACTTAATTTCATGAAACAGCCACTTCCACAAGCTGCTGCTGTCTGGCTAAGCATTGCTCTAAAAACATCCCATACGAACTTACTGGGAAGGGGCAACATCTCGACGGCAGAGAGGTTTGTGATTTTTGTCTTGGGAAGCTCCACGCGGTGATACTCATAGATTGTCCTTCTGCGAACATCTGTTGAAAGGAGAAAAAAAATCGTGCTGTACTGTACATGAAGCTTGAGTAAATGGTGAAAGTAGGACAAGAGGTCCCGAGAGAAAACTGGGGCAGGCAGATTTGGGACAAAAGATATTTGCTGGGTTTTTTTGCACACAAAACATCCATTTTGGAACTGGATATTGAGTTAATTAGTTAATTAGTTTATGATGATACACCAGTATTCTCTCCACACAAGATGAGTCACTAATGTAATGTACTGTAGATGGACAGTATATATTTGTATAGATACAGTAATGTAAACTGATATTTTTTAACAAAAGAAGATGGTGTTGCATTCTAACTTCACTGCCCCCAGCTTGCCATTGTATGTATTGCATAAATGTTATTTTCTGCTTTTATGTCCTCATTCAGGGTTGCCACTCGCTATCCCAGGTTTCAAACCTGCACTGACATCAGGGAGCCAAAAACCCTGTATGGTTATCCTCAAAGATTGCTTTCAATTTGTTTCTTTTCTCTCACATATTCAAAAATACAGAATTCCTTCCCAGGTGACAATGGACTAATTACCCACTTTTTAATTCAGTCCGAATGTCAGTTCTTTAAGTGGAAGATCTGCAAGCCGAGACTCATTCAACCCAGTCCTGGCAGCACCTATCAAACTCACACCTTCTGTGAAAACTGCTGAGCACAGTCAAGCTCTGTCACAACCAGCTACCCTTACAGCTACCCTGGTCTTCAGATTTAGGTTTTTATTAGATGGTTCATTGAGGAGTCATGTATGAAAGAAATTTTAGTAAAACATATTAAAAAGGGGCGGCACAGTGGTGGAGTGGGCAGCATTGCTATCTTCCAGTGCTGGGGCGCTGGGTTCCATTCCAGACTTGGGGTGCTATTTGAGTGGAGTTTGTATGTTGTCACTGTATGTGTGTGGGTTTCATCCAGGTACCAGGTACTCCTGTTTGCTTCCACAGTCCAAAAGCATTATAATAGGTTAATTGGCTTCTGGGAAAACTGACCCTGTTGTGAGTGTGTGTGTTTCTGCAATGGACTGGTGTCTCATCCTTGGTGTATCCTGCCTTGCACCTGTTGTTTGCTGGGATAGGCTAGAACAAATGGATGGAAGGATCATATTAAAAAACCCATTAAAAATCTATAATGTTAATGTATAACAGACTGTCAAAGAATTAGAGGATACTATTTTATAAAATCTGTCAGCTACATTGGTCAGCTGTTAGAATTACCTCAAAACCAGTTTTGTGGTATGAATGACAGGTAAATAATGGGCTCCTGCATACAGTAGCTCAAACAGAAGAAGCACACATTCAGAAAGCAGGTTCAATCCTACTATCCAGACATCACCAAACAAACTGAGCTATGCATTCAGCAAGCTGTGTCCAGGCACGCATCTGTCTGAGTGCTGCTAGTCTAGAGTGGGCGTGAGCCACCCAGGGCATTCTTGGCCTCTGTGCATCAGTGGCCTCTATGACCATTTGGGTGCCACAGAGCTAGCAGCCCCTGAGCAAGACAGAAAGTCAGTGAGAGTTGCTTTACAGCGCCAAATGACACTAACCCCCTTGTAATGTACCAAGGAGGTCACAGTGTGTAAAACAAGTACTTAGTTATCCCTCCTTCACATGTGGATAAGAGAGCTGTGATAACCCCAGTTGAGTAGCAACAGCAGGTTTAGAATTTCAAATATAGAAAACAAAATATTAAAACAAAAATCTAAAAAATCTTTAAAAAAGAATGAATATAGGAATTGTTGTCTCCAAAATGTATATTAAAACAGGTCATAGAAACAATGTACTGTATGACAATATTCTCTTTTTAAAGATGTAGAAAACAAATTGCAGAGATAGAGCAATTTATGAAATGCCAGGAAACAGATTTATGACTGTTGTCCATAATGCTACAAATGAAGCATGAAACAGAAGCAGGGGCAGGCTGTCAGTGCTGCAAACAGTGAAAAATATTCTCGTGGTTTTCTCTGTTGGGAACACAGAATGATACTGGTCACCCTGGCAATCTGTCGTTTTTATATCTTCCTAATTTATCACCCATTGCACAAGTGAGTGATTTTGGTTACCATTCTGAATTATATTTTTGAATGGTATATTTCTGCTTGCATTGGCTGGGAAAAAAAAAACAATTACTGTACATTTTGAAGATGAAAATACAGCAAAGAAAGGGACCCGTTCTGCAGTCTGATAGTATACCTGTTTTTTTGTGTGCAAGTGTGTAACTCATTCTTTGCATATTTTTAGATTTGAATTGAAATTTGAAGTATATATTTTATATTTGAAATTTAAATTCTTCTTATTTTGTATTTCATTTCTTACAGTGTAATAAAATATTACTATTTTATCAAATCATTTTTCACTGCAATGCAATTTCTCCTTGTCTGTAGAATTGACTAAGCGGTAATCAGAGAACAATGGCAGGCCAGCATTTTCGTTAGTGATTCCATCTCACAATAATATTACAATTTTTTAATGGCATTAACCTGATTGAACACCTTATGTGCTTTTATGCTCTTTGCAGTCATTGAGACCCATCCATCTATTTTCTAAATACTTTATCCAATTCAGGGTCGTGGGTCAGGGAGGACATCAAGAAGAGAACACCATGACCGAATTGTGCAGTAGTTGACCTGAGACAACAACTGCTCAACCTGCCCAAAAGTCTATGGATTCCACATTGGTCTTATCAGTCAGCATTTGGTTAATGGAAAATGGTAAGCCTCGAGCGCAGAAAACTTATGACTGATCAGCTACCGTAACATCTTCCCAGATTTTGCAAATACCAGTCTCATACAAACTGGTGACACTAATATAACATAATACACCACAGATCATCCTTTAATTCTTAATTAGCTTGTAAATTGATATAAAACAAAAAGTACTGATAAGGGTTGAATGCTAAAACTGGAGTTATATAATTAGTAGAGTACTACAGTGATTTGTGTTAGGACCACTGTCCTTCTTAATTTGTATCAGCGATCTGCTATAGATTCTGATAAAGTCAGCCAACTAGTCCTGTTCACAGATGATACCAAAAAAGGAGGATTACCAAACACTTTAGAAGTAGCAATGCAACTTCAAAAATACTAAGATAAAATTCAAGTCTGAGCAAGCAGTTGAAGCATGACATTTAATGTGGACAAGTACAGAGTGCTGCATGTTACTACAAATATAAAATGGGAAACACTGAGCTTGAAAAGCCTACAGTACATAAAATACTTTCACGCCTCATTGTCTTCCTCTGGATAACGTGGCAATGCAATATTAAGGCAAAACCAACATTAGTATACAGTATGTAAAGCAGGGGGTGCCCAACCAGTCGATCGCGATCGACTGGAGTGCTTGCCAGTCGATAGATCGTAAGAATGTTTGGCAAAAAAATAAATGGGCTATTTGACTATTTACTTTTTTCAATAGCCGAAAAAATCATTCAGATCTGTGCATTTAATGCCATACATTTGACTGCCCTTGTGTGTGTTTAACCCTTGTCGAATGGGTTGTAAAGGTCTCTTTGCGAGTGCTGGCTGACACTGGAAAAAAGGCCACAGGAGCTCCGTAAATAAAGAGTGTTGTGTGTGCTGCCCAAGAACGTTCTCTTGGTTATTGCCGCGTGAACCCCACATTTGCTACAGTGCATAGTGGAGCGAAACAGACTGGCCGTGACAAATTGTTTGATAAGCAATCAGTCTGATAAGTTTGATTGCCTATTTGAGTTGTACTGTTTGAGCGAGAATAATGAAGCAAAAAAGACCGAAAACTTACCATTACCATAAGGAATGGGAGCATGATTATTTTTTTGTACTTTCAAATCTGAAAAGCTAGTGTCTACGTGAAATATAGAACGACATTTCAAAACTGCACACAAAACGTGTGATGTGGACTTTCCCGCTAAAAGTGAGTTACAGAAAAGAAAAGTGGAAAAATTAAAATCTGAACTAGCAGCAGTCAGTTTTCACGAGGCCTAATACAAGAGGGAAAACGGCAATCATCGCATCGGTCTGTGTGAGCCACGTCCTGGCGTAACACAAGATGTCCTTCAGGGATCAAGAAGTAAAAAAGCGTTTGCTGAGGGTGCTGACTTGCTGTTTGGAGAATTCAAAAACAAACATTTTTGGCAAGGTTCAGACAGCTGTTGCCTGAAATCAAAGAGTTTCTCAAGTCGTCTAAACATGGTGAATATGCCCAAAAAGAGGATGACCAGTGGCTTCTGGATTTAGCATTCCTCACAGACTTGACCGAACTCCTGAATGAGCTGAATGTCAAGCTGCAGGGACAAAATAAAAATGTAATCGACATGCTCAGGAGTGTCAACACGTATATGAATATACATACATATATGATATATATGAAGGAACAAGTAATAGGTTTATTCCATGCTGAAAAAAAGAAAAAAGAGAACACAACGTTTTGGCCGTGGAGCCTTCTTCAGGTGTAGAAGAAGGCTGAAGACACCTGAAGAAGGCTCCACGGCCGAAACGTTGTGTTCTCTTTCTTCTTTTTTTCAGCATGGAATAAACCTATTACTTGTTCCTTTGCAGCCTACGCATTCTGACGCAGCTACCCACCTGATATATATGAATATATATATACATATATGATATATGAAGGATATATATTAGGAGACTCAGAGACCGCTTCAGAGAACATGTTAGGGCTGTGAAGATGAAAGATTTCTCCAAGCTCATAGTTTCTCATTTCACCTCTGATGGCCATGATCATACTGATCTCTTCGTCTGCATTCTCAAAGAAGGGTTTCTTAACTCCTACCAAAATTATCCTGAAACTTGGTTCACTCCTTCCCCCTTCTCTCAATGACAGACTTGTTTTCTTGTACTTCTCTCTTGTCATTTGTAGGTTTCGTTTCACACCTCTCCTCACCTCTCCCCTGCTCCTGCCTCCTCCTCTCTCCTGGCTTTTGTTTTCCCATGCTATATTATCTTTGCTGACTGCCCTATCTTTCTGAAACCCGAAGAAGGCTCCAAGGCCGAAACAATGTGTTTTCTTTCTTCTCTTTTCAGCATGGAATAAACCTATTACTTGTTCTATTGCAGCCTACGCATGCTGACACACCTACCCACCTGAACTACTTCATTAGTATATGTAGTTAAAAGTAATACATTTTAATTTAGAGATATTCTGTTACAATTGTCACCACATTATATTAAACATAAAATTATATTTATAGTCTGTTAGCAGTCAAGAGAAGAGGCATTAAATGTCTTCCCAGGCTTGAAGGAATGTCGATCATAGAACCATACAAACACAGAACATAGAAAGTGTTCTATGAGAAAAAACCAGAACTTTTAATCCTTAACATGGCAGACTAAAACACCTGTCAAATGAATGGAGTGAATGGATATTTCCAGAACAAATAATAAAATATGATCCAGAGGACGCAAATGAAATGTGCATTTGAAAAGAAATTATGCACTTTTTCACAAAGGGTTGTTGGTGTCTGGAACAACCACCAGCCTTGGCGTCAAAACGGACACCTTGGCTTCTTTCAAGAATATGACTGGATGAGTGTCACGCCCTCTGCAGCCAGAGGGCGCTCCTTCTCTGTCCTGTCTCTCATTTCCGGTTCTTTGCTGTCCTTCCGGAAAAAATATATATTTTCATTCTGCCTTGGTTCAGCATTGACGTTTGGATGTCCTGAGACCCGCCTAGCACCAGGTCGCCCCACGTCCGCTACCTGAGGGCATACAGTAGGTTTCTATACAGCATTTCCTGAACAGCTGAGCCCGGGCTAACCCCCGTCTCACCGCTACGCATAGGGTCTTTTCGCTCTCCTGCCATTCCACGGTTCATCCTGTCCGACATCCGTGACAATGAGATCCTCACATCAATTTGTTACTAGAAAGCCCATGAACTAGATGGGCCAAATTGCCTCATAACTTACATTGTAGTTTATTTTCTCCTCATGCTCCTTTTGGCAGCAGGAGAAAACACTGGTAGGAAGAGACATAGTATTCTGTAACTAGGTTAAAACTTAAAGAATGAAAAACTGTGGGAATGCAAAAATGATTGTTTTCTTTAGGGATTAAGACAGAAGTGAAACAGTGTATTAACCTTATATAAAACAGTATTAGCAATTACACAATTACAGTGTGTGGGGTAGTGGTCAAGGCTCTGAACTTATTATTGTAGGATCAGAATCTGGGTGAGGCACTGCGATTGAAGCCTTGAGTAAAGTACTTCATTTGATTGATTTAAATACCCCAGAAGCATAAATGAGTGCAAATGTAAGTTATTTGACATAAAAATACCAAATATATAAAGTGGGGAGGAGAACAGGTGATAGAGCAAATTTCCAGCAGCAACTTTAGCTTTCCCAAGAGGATTCCAATCCAGGTACTGACCAGGCTCACACCTGCTTAATCACAGTGGGCTGCCAGCTGTGAGTTGCAGGGTGATGTAGCTGGTGGCATCAGAAATGCATGTATTATGATCATCCTATATTTCTTTTAACAGTGGCCACACGCTGCAAGGATCCCCTTTTGATTAATGTTTTTGCCTTTGTTAATGGCAATTATAAGAGTTGCTAGAAATTCTATGAACTTGTTGCAGTTATGATTTATTAATTTAGTTTTAGTATTCTAAAACTAAGGGAAGATATACAGTATATATATTTTCTTTTCTTCTTACATGGTTGCTGTCCCAAGACTGAAAGGGAGGAACAGTTCTTAACATCTAGACTGTAAAAATGCTCTTTATTTCCACTGATGGAATTTGAGAGAAATTTCATTAATATTGTTTCGGTCATTGTACAAAACCATTCAAAAACGTTTAGCTTGTCCTTTGAAAAGTCCTTGCTGTCCTGCTGATCTGTCCATTTTCCCTTATAAAGGAAATTCAGTCTGAGAGAGCTGTGGGTTATGCTGTTGTGGAATTTCAAAAGAAGAATCAGAGAAAATGAACTGATGCAGCAATCAATATGTTATTGACGTTCATCATAAGTATTAGAGAGCTGATCTGAATTCCTGTCAGTGTTTACACTAATGTTAGGAGTATGACATTTCAGAGAACAAAATTTGAAAGAAAGGGACAGAATTTCTATGAGCACTATGGACTCAAACTAAATTCCAAGGTTATGTTGTTTTTTTCAATTGCTCTAGGGAGAGGGTTACAGAATTTCAAGTCTCTGCTATGTACTCTCTTTTTTTCTGCCCTAGAAACCTCCTTTAAGCCTATGCATGTTTGTATTACTCACATTATTACCTTTTAGCAATATTTAAACAAATACAGAAAAGTGTATATATATATAATATATGCAGCATAACAATAAAATTCAGTGAAATGTTTATGAAAAGCAAATTCTTTCCAATGTACCCACAGATGAGGTCATCAGAAATTATTATTTTCCAGATTATTTTCTGCTTAATTATCTAAAAAAAACTTGAATAACATTTGAAATAGGCATCGAGGCTTCAAACATGAATATGAACATGTTTCTGCACTGCATTAATATTGTCTTATCTACCACACTTAAATATGAATTTCACTCTGTGTAAAAAAAATGTTCACAAGGCTAGTCATTAAAAGAAACTTTAACCATTTCATATTTGGCATGGATAAGAAGATGATTCCCGTTAGCAAATATGTGTAGATACATAATTAAATATGTTTTGTGAAATCCAAATATTTAACTTCTACTTGCTGTAATTAGTAACTGTCAATACTAATAATGGGTGGCCTAAAACAAAAATAACTAATAGTTCCAAAATAAATGTGAACAATAGCTTCCAATAACAGAAACTCCAAGATGGGGAAGATAAGATACTCTTTCTTTTTTGTCTGTATCTCTTACATACAAATGAATGCAAGTCTCTGCATTTAAAATTTAAATCACACTACTCTGAGCACTTTTAATATTTCACCTAGTCATTTTTGAACAGCATTATGTAGAAGAAAAAATGTAAATATTGTAGAACAGCCTGTTGTCTTGAAACAGGAATAAAATTCAATAAAAAAGTGGAGTTTGTTCAATTTGTACTTTCTTAACTTTTTTCTTCCTTTTGGGACTACAAAATAAATTAAATCCAGTTAACCTTAAAAATTCCATGCTGCAGGTTGGTGATTTGGGACACACTGCATTGGAATGGGTCCAAGGGGAGAGGAAAGCTCACAAAATAAATGCACAGCCCATGGTAAGATGTTTCATTTTTAAATCTTCAATTCATTTCCAGTGGTGTCCAAAGAAAATCTTTTCCCCTTCTGAAACTAGTCACATCTTATAGCTCAGCTCAGCCCACTGAGAAAATGTTACAGTACTTGATAAAAATCCTTTTAACTGTTTGAAGAGTGCAAAGCTCCACAGAAAACAGATCTAACAATACATTCCCCAATTGCACAATAAAGAGCAGTTCCATTATTTGATATGTCTGTGGCAAGAGAAATTTGAATTGAATGCCTTACTTACACTGTGGCACCACAGTATATCCACAATTTGCAGCTTGTGTGCTAACTAAACTGCACACATACCTTGGCATATAACCCTAATCAAACTGTTCCTGTGAAATATAGATTGTATTTTAAGGCTTTTCTGCTTACATATACAGTAGGAAGGAGAGAGTGCAATAATGGGTTAGATCCTGATTACCTTTGGAACTTGTTAGGGGAGTTTAGTCTAACGTGTAGTGGCAATGCTTATTAATAAGACAGAATTAAGTGTTGCTATGCTTTTCCCAGTGAGGCCCATCTCTCTCATCTCTGTGGTCCAAGCCACAGAGAAGCCATTCATGTGGGTGCACTGATTTAGGGATGTTTGTCTTCCTGATAAGGAACAGTTCCCCTGGTTGAGATGCTATGCTACTGCATCTATCATGATGCTAACCAGCTATCATGATAGATGATCATGAAGAAGGCTCCACGGCCGAAACGTTGTGTTTTCTTCAGCATGGAATAAACTTGTATTTATTACTTGTTCCTTTGCAGCCTACGCATGCTGATGCAATTACCCATCTGAACTACTATCATGATAGATGTCCACTCTTGGCCTGGTTGTCTAGTGAAACTCTAAGCACATCTGGGTTATGGTCCTAGAGTCAGAGGTCATGATCAATCATTCCTCACGTTGACCAACCAATCAGGAACCTGAAGGGCGTGGAAACCCCAACTGCCCGGCAAACTCTTGACCAATCACCAACCGTATTGTCCTCCAGTTAAAAGGCATTGCAGAGAGCTCCAAGATTGCTCCTCTGTGTACCCTCACCCTCCTTCAGACTGCAGCAAGACTTAGTGAACTGCTAGCAACCACTGGCATATCCGCCTGATCAATGGAGCAATATAGTTGGACGTTTGTCGACATCTGAATACATTTATTCAGAGGTAGCTGCTACGCCGGAAGCAAACCAAATTTCATCCCCCCAGAGAGTGACTTGCTCTGACCGCGCAGTCACCTCTGCACAGATTGACTAGTTCAACCCGAGGCTAACTAGCAGGTCTCTGGAGAGTAACAACTGTCCGGTGTGCAGCTGACAGAACACTCTCTCCTTCTTCCCACAACTCCGAGCAGCAGGACTGGTTGGGCATCGGGCCACGAGACCTCGGATTGGATGCCGCTTTGACTGAGCCTGTCACCTTTTTATTTTAGCAGCTTTCAGTATTTTGGAATCCATGCTTAATGATTGATCACTTTCTTTGTTTATTCTTAAAAAAAGCTTAGGTTTGTTTTTCACAGTCTTTAATTTGATCAATTTATATTGTAAAAGAACAAGTAATAGGTTTATTCCATGCTGAAAAGAGAAGAAAGAAAACAATGTTTTGGCCAAAATGTTGTGTTTTCTTTCTTCTCTTTTCAGCATGGAATAAACCTTTTACTTGTTCCTTTGCAGCCTATGCATGCTAACGCAGCTACCCACCTGAACTACTTCAATTTATATTGTATGTTAATAAAACTGGAACATGTTTCTAGAACCTGAATAATGCTATCAATCTTGACTTTCGAAAGAATGCATAAGAACAAAACATATGAGAAAGTATACTCCTGTTAAATAACACACACTAGCAGATTCAATTAAAAGGATCTTAAGTTTGCACTTAAAATAATCTGTAGTTTCAGCATTCCCGATACTGTCTGTAATGGAGTTCAACTAGCACAAAGCACAACAACTCCAGCATTCTCCAGCCCCAGCCGCCTGAAGTTGAAATCTTGGGACAGATCTGCACTTTGTCAAATCAAGAAACAATTAGGAAAATATGAAATATCTATCCACTGAGGACTTAATATATTCTTTCTTTCTCTAGCCAGAGTTTCTATATCCCATAAATCACATTACTGTACGATGTGGATGTACTAAATATACATGATTGACTTGAGCCAGCAGTTCATACCTGGATATTCGTTTTATAGTATATTCGACAAAATGCTGCCAGGAAGCCCAGCCCATTGCTTTCCCCCTCCCTTTTTACTGCAACAAGAGGAATGCTGAACTCCCACTGGCTCTTAAGTCAATCGGGTCCAGTGTCAAACCCCAAATCAATCATTATTCTTCACTATACAGAAACTATACAGTGTCCATCAGGGCTCTGTTCTAGCTTGAGTTTTGTTAGTATCAATATGTTAGTTACCAATGTGCTAAAAACTCCATAGATATGAAAACAGCTTTCATTTCTAAGATGCCCAAATGTATGTTCATATGACCCCTAGCTTTACTCAAGCATTCACACCTCTTAGATAATGTTATAATGTTATAATTTGACAAGATCAAATTTATGCTGACTATCTCTCCTCATGAACTTTGCAAATGTATTTGATAATTGATGGTCCTGGAATTAGTCCAGGTCATGTATCAGGTCAGGTATCTTAAAGTTGCTGAAGCTCATTTTTGCAGTGCTGTGACGGTCTATTTTGTTCTTCTTTGTAACACTGTATCTGAACACATCTCTCCCAGTCTGAGGCACAAAAATGAATACATGTTATTCCAGGCAAGGTTATTTGAAAGCAATGCATGCTGATGCAGACCATCTAAAATGCATGAGAATAAAATCAACCATTTTAAATTCCTAATACCTTCTCCCTGCGGATGTAGATTAAAATTCAAAATACTGCTGCTTGAATGGTTTTAAGGGCTTGAATGATTTGGCTCTTGTCTACATACAGTACCATAATCGTGAATTCACTGAACTGATAACACCTTATCTAGTACACCTAGTTTGCACTCTGCAAGGTTTTTGCAAGTGTCAGATCTTTCAAGCCAGTCAGCACTTTTAAAACCTGTCTTATAAGTCACTTTCATACTTAAAAGCTTTTAATTATTTTCATCTTACTGCATTAATTTGTACATATCTTTTTTGTTTGATTGCTCTACTATAAAGCTTTGTTGTAAAGTCCCAAAAAAGGTGAGGTACTTAAAGTAAAGGGTATTATTAAAACAGTGTACCTAACTGTTGTTAATTTTAAACACAATAACATTTAGATTAATAGAATGATAATAATTTAGGTTAACAGGATGTACCATGACAATCACAATATCTGCATAAATGTAAAAATTAAAAAGCTTGTTTTAGAACTTAATTGTGGAAATTTGATGATTTGGGCAAATTGTGGAACAAATTAGAGCAGAGTGAAATTTGAATAAAAAATTATACTTTAAGAGTTGGAAGCATTTTCTACTTACTGGGTATTTGCTGGATCCTGTGGACGACCACAAATGCATCTGAAAGTCCCACTTTGACAGGGTGATTTACCGAGCTTATCTGTGTTACCATAACTGGAATCTGAGAGAGAACATAATGAGAGCATAAAGAGACCCGTCTAATTAAGAACTGGATTAATACATAAACAAAACGGATGCTTTCCAAGATTGGAAATGACAATGGTATGACTTCCTGAAACACATACAGCATGGTACAGCATTATTAGTACATAAGTTAAACATGCCTCCAGTTGAAAGTTGTTTTCATGGGTATCAGACAGTAGTGGTTAGGGCTCTGGAGACTCAGCTGGAGATTTGATGGGGAACTGGGATCAAGTCCCCACTGTAGACACTAACATATTCTTGGCTTTTTACCATGATGTTTCCAGCTCACCCAGCATTGCTCAGGATAAGCCTGAAATAGACAGCTTATTCTTGTTGGGGGTAATGTCAAGTTTGCTTAACCCGACAGAGACCACAGTTAGCTCTGACCTTTCATACTATCCAGTGCTCTTAGACATTTCCACTGAATTTAATCATGTGTTGTATTTTTAGGGTGTGCAGTAGTAATAGTGTTTCTTGCCAGGGTTGGCATAGATTTTTTCACCATGTATAACTCTCAAGTATATATTTTCATTAATACTTATATTACAAAAACAGAGTTTACATTTCATTAATAATTGCTTTTCCTCTAATCTTACAGTGGCTTTTTGGAAAAAAATAATTTATAGGTGAATTCAGCCTTTAAGCTCCCAATATTGCACATTTAGAGGTTTTAGCTGTATCAGTCACTACCATGTTATTTTCAAATGCTTTTGAACTAAAAAATCATAACCTATCTTATCATAACCTATTGATATGTTATCACTATACTATAACATAGTATAGTGGTTATTTAACCAGTAGTCTGCAGCAGTTGTCTAGATCAAATTCAAAGAACAAGGTGCATTGAACAGCACTACTGTATGTTTACAACCATTGTTCAAAGTTTAAACAAACAAATGATTGATTTATATATTTTTTCCTTTTGAAATGTCACTATTTCCACATTTTACTACAATTCAGTGAATAAAAAAGACAATTACTGTAGTAAAAATTGTTTAAGGTTATTCATTTGAGTGCTTTTTAATTTTAAAGTTATTGTTTAATTGTTTGTTCTTGTGAACAAGTTCCAGTACTCCAATTTTACTTAGAATTTGTTTAAATAAGGGAAGGATCTAAAATCTAACGGGGCATCAGCATTCCTTAGAGCTACCTAAAGTACATTAAATCTCTTTGGAAAGACTTTGACAATAAGTTTTCAGTGAGACACCTGCAGAGGAATATTAAAAAATTCCTTTCATGCACTACAGATTAAAGATTGAACCAGTGTGTACAGTATGTCAAGGTCACACATGACACTAGTTAACCCCAATTCTTAAAATTTTAATATATTAAAAAATGTATATCCTTACTGTTGCAGCAACAGATCTAAAAACTTAAAATGTGGCAAATCTTGAATGAGTATATAAAACAAGATATTTTTAGAAGTAACCTGAGAAGCCTGAAACAGAGAAATCTAAATAGTAAGGTAGCAAAATACTGGTTAAACTGGTGAACCGTACTAAGGGAAAAAGTACTATTTTTAGCTGCTTCCTTTGACTACATATACACACAAACTCAGTTTTCAAAGTCAAAAGTCAATATTGTTTCCTATAGCTTTGTGATTAGACAACGCACCAGTTAATTTTGATGCACATAAATTCACTGCACACCTGACGAAGGTTCCATAGCCAAAAATTATGTTTCTTTTCTTCTCTTTACAGCATGGAATAAACCTTTACTTGTTCCTTTATATCTAATATAGTTATATGCTATTGTAAGAAACATAATGCAAATTATAATGAATGCATTCTGGATTTTAAAAATAATAAAAAATGCATTAGATTTCGTATTATTCCCTCTGCAGCGTACATTTCCCAATTCATTGCAAGTCTTCAAAAATGTATTAAAATTTGTCTCCATGGTGATCATATTTAACACAGTCTGCTCACAAAGGTACTGAAAAGGTCCTATTCACATATGGTTTATTTGAGAATGAATTAATTCAAAACTTCAACTTCCTCACCAATATAAAAATCTAAACATTACAAGTCCAGTACATAGTGGCAGGTTTCTGTTTGGAAGAAGCACAAAGCCTAATACAGAAAGCATCTATTACTGAGTCTGTAACTTTCATTGGCAGGAATTCTTAACTAAATATAAACTAAAGCCTGTCCGCATTTGACAGTGAAGACTCAAAGAAAGAAAAAAAAAGATTAATATTCTGGCAGAAAACAAAATATGTACATAATAGAAAAAGAATCAAACAATCTGCACATCATAACAAGGAAATATATTGTGGCATAGAGAGGAAATGTATAATGCAAGTCTGAAGGGATTAAAACTATAATTCATGCTGCATGAAAGGGTTGGGTGTTACAGTTACAAGTTACAGTGTGAATACATGAGATTTTAATAAACATTATATGCATTTTCTGAAAAAATAAAATACATTTAACTGCAAAAGGGAACAGTACAAAAGCAAAGCATTTGGTTATTAGAAAAAAAAATCCCTACAAAGAACACTATCAGAAAGAACTACCACATAAAATTGCTTTTAGTATTTCAGTTTTTTAGTGCCCCTACATGACTGCACACAATCACAAGCATGCCAGCCCAAGACCAAGTGGTCTTAGAAGAGGGAAGGACACCACATACTGTATAAGACATAATACTCACCTCCTTGTAAGCGAAAACTATGCGCCCATCACTGTGCAGTGTAGCCTGGAAAGTGAAACTTCCCAAACTGTAGTTGTCTTGTAGATGAACATGGTCCCACTGAACCACCAGAGCCGTGCCTTGAAGCAGAAGGAAAACTGATTAGAACAACAAATGAATCTATAACAGAACAGCAGCACTAAGAAAGTTTTACAAACTGAGAAAGAGAATATTTTAATATATTTTTATAATCATACAAATATAACAATAAAATATTTTATCCTTGGCCCAAACCAGTACACACAGAGGGTCGACTGTATCAAAGCTGTGAGAAAACTTTCTTGCCATTTTCCTTAAGTATAACTGCAACTTATAAACAACTCCTAACCGAGAGTCTATCTGACATGCGGGTAAGCGCTGAACCTGAAGTACTTATTTTGTTGCCGATTTCAGCCACTTAAACATCCTGTCACGGACAGTTCTTTCCGGGCCCTATGCGGACGACACGATCTGGAATGTGAGGATACAATAGGGAAAATAGTCATGCAGGTGAAGGGTCAGGAGACAGGGGGCGTGTCCGAGGAGTGCAGGTGTCCGGGGGGAGTGAATCCAGGGCGAACAATCCAAGGGTAAATCCAGAGGGGGAATCCAAGACGGGAGGTTTAGTCAAATACCAGGGGATCCATCCGAAGTTAAAACCAGAACCGGGTCGGGACCGGCGGGGCAGGGAATCAGGAACAGGAAACTAAAACCATAACGGAGCCAGACGCAGCAGGACCCCAGGCTCTCACGAAACGGGATTCAATGAGAAGCCTCGGGCAAACGCCTGCGTCTGGCTTTAAAGGTGGAACTAAAGAGGGGCTGGAATAAGGAACAGGTGTGGGGAATGGGACAGAACGAGGAAGGGCTGGAGCGCCCTTAAGAGGAGGAGTAACGATCGTGACACATCCACTCTAATTGACTTACCAAACCAACAGACTGAACTAACCAGGAGACTCCTCCTGAGTTTTTACCCCATTTAAAGAGAAACCTAAGGAGCAAAATGCTCCGTTGCACTCTCAAAAATGCCCACACCTAGTTTCTTTTCAAATTGCCATTAAGCTTAACCTGACAATAACATCCCAGAAGGACAGCCTCTCTGTTACAGGATAAAATAACAAAACAAACATCTGTTTCTGCTCAGACAGAAAGCAATCAGTGATAGTTCAACACTCTATCTGCAGTAATCAATTGTAGTTTATGAAGAGATACAAATACTGAAGTAAAAAATAAACAAGATGGGTTGAGAAGCCAAGATGAGAAGAAAAAAAATCTAGAAAGGTTCACGTTAAAACCAATATTTTTTTTCTCATTCATATTGAATTCAGTTTTGATGGATGGAAGGACAGTGAGATACATAAATTAATGAAAGATATGAACAATTCGAAAACATGATTATGACCATGCTTTTTCTGTTGCTGCTCCTTTATTTGGAATGCCTTTCTTCTGAATCTTTGAAAGGCAAATTATTTGAATCTCTTGAAATCTAATCTGAAAACTTACCTTTTTACCAGGATCTATGTCTAACCACCCTACTTTCTATTCTATATGTTCCTGTATACATTTTATTGTACTCTTCTGTGTTTTTCCTTATCACTATGTACAGTGTCCTTGGGTTTGGAAAGGTAAAATTAAATAAAAGTTCTTATTCTTATTAAGAAAAAAATCAGAATGTGATAAAATATGGCACCTTAGTAAGTTCAGTTCAGAATTAAGAGAGCTCACTGCAAGAAGGCAGATTAAGCTAAAAATGCTTCCAAAATAGAAATGCCAAGGTGATCTCATTGTGAACCTAAATGAGAATAATACAAAATAATTCACAGGAAAGTATAAAAGTACATAAATCATAGTGTAATGCAAATAAATGTGATAATATTATGTATTTTGGGGAGAAATACCCCAAAACAACTGGGTCTTTGTACAGGTGTACATGTGTATTAAAACTCAGGAAAACAGATTCAGTTAATACTGTATAAGATAAAACAGTGCTGATTATAGTACGTAATTAGGGGTTCATATAATTCTAAAGTGTTAGTGTTACTTCTACAGATTTGCATACTATATTAAAGAGTTATGAGAGAACATTCTATATTGTATATCTCACATATCTTGTGTCATAGTGGATCACAGCAAAACTGGGTGATGTATGTACTGTAGCATCTTGGGCATTTAAAACAGTACCATGAATTGCAAGCATCTTCTTTGATAAGAATCGTTCTAAGAAACAATATAGAATGAAACTTTTTCATGCTCAATATCAGTCTTAAAATATGAGCTGAAGTACATAATGTAAAAGGCAGAAGGATGTTAATGAAACCCATTGAGAGTTGTATAGTGTTCGGATCAAATGTGGGTTCATGTTTTGCAAATTCCCTTTAGATGTGATTGGACATCTGTATTATAACTGCCTATCAAGTATTTCAACAGTATGTGCAAGGTTCATTGCCAATGCTCAACTATGTTAACTTCAAATATCTGTAGCTACTTAAAATGTATTGAGTTCACAGAGAAAACAGTCATTCCAAGAACTGCATTCTCTTTTGGGCCTTTCCTCACTCCCAGTCTCTCAGTCAAAATGAATGTATTTATTGACCTTATTTTTCAGCTGCCTAATTTACATACTAAATCGCTTTGATATGACCTTTTCAGGGAAGGAAAAGGAGAATACATTGCATAAGTTGTATGTTTATTACACGTGTAAAATGATCATATTGGAGGCACTGCCATACTGTTATTTTTAACACTACTACCAACTAACAAAACTGCTAGAATAATTAGAATTACCCAACAACTACTAGCTCAGTGAAAGAATCATTCTTCACTCATATCTGTCACGGATGTCGGAGAGGACGAACCGTGGAGAGGCAGGAAAGCAAAAAAGACCCTATGCGTAGCGGCGAGATAGGGGTTAGCCCGGGCTCAGCTGTTCAGGGAATGCCGTATAGAAACCTATGCCCTCAGGTAGCGGACGTGGGGCGACCTGGTGCTAGGCGGGTTTCAGGACATCCGAACGTCAATGCTGAGCCCAGGCAGAATGAAAGACCCGGAAATATATAGCCCCAGGGAGAGAGAAACACAGGACAGAGAAGGAGTGCCCTCTAGCTGCAGAGGGCGTGAGAATATCATTGATATACTGTATGAAGAGAGTCATTCAGCATTCACAGAAAAAGGAAAGCATGTTGGGCTGCTACTATAATTATCAGTTCCCCTTTGAATATACAGCAGCTGTCTGTTTAGGAGTGAAAAGATAACTTTCGGGGGACTTATAGAAGATGAATAAGCATTCATCTCTATCCCACTCCCTAGTTTTTACTCACGTCTCATGTTATGGCACAATTCCCAATAAAAACTGTATGTTTATTTCTGTTAACTTATTAGAACTATGTAGGTGAGTGTAGGGGAACATTTAATCTTGATAGCAGGTTTGTGACCGGTCAATATTGTGTATGTTCTTTGTTCAAGTTCTTCATAGACAAGCATTTGTTAGGTGATAGGTGCTTGTACCATCAGTGGGTGGTTTGTTAATAGCACCACACCTTCAAACTCTTGTGAGAAAAACCCACAAAGTTAACTGACATCAATTCAGATAGAAAATCACTTGCCTGTAACTCAAGAACATGGGGCACGGACCTTTTCAAGGTTTACTCAGTGTAATTTATACTGTCACGACCAGGAAGTAAACCTATCATTCCCATTGCAAAGTGTCTGTAAATGTTAAGAGAAAAATCCAGTAAGACAGCTTTACTGTGTAAACAGGCCCAGCCAAGAGGGTAAGAAGGGCTCATAAATCAGGTCACACTGCATTTACTGGAGAGCTGACTACGGGCTGGATCAGCAGTAGCTCCTGAAACATTAAAGCCAAAGGAACATAGTAACCATATCCAAATGCCAGCTGAGCATCAAATATAGTTTGAATGAATGACAAATAAAGGGTGAATTACTGTAGGTAACTGGCCTCATTGTGCAACATCAGCCTCCGTTTGTGAAAAATTCAAGAACACTAATACTGTATGTTGTACTGTAATGGGCACTGATGAATACATACTGTATTAAACACTAATGAAAAAAAGTAAAATGATTTGTTACCAAATAAATAAGTAATTAAAAAAGTCAAGTAGTGTAGACATTAGCAATAACATATCAGGATAACTGGTTGGACTTTTGACAACTGCTACTATAAAAAAGGAGAAGAAATTGAGGTGTAGATACAGTACTGTCAGTGCAGAAAATATCTTGTCTGTTGTGAATCCTAAATGACCCATATAGAACACGTTGTAGTAAAATTCACATTAAAAACATTCTGTACCTAATATTTTAGCATCAGATTCTGCACGTAATCTGTATTTTAGTATCAGATTTTGAATGGATGCTTTATTCATTGTAGCTCAGTCAGTGTTCCAAAACTTTGAAAATGAAGTGCAATTAGAATATTGCGATTCTGGCTATCACCATGAAGTGTGTTACGTTTTTGTGATTGTGTGTCTAACCTGAGAGTTACACAAGATTAGGATGAACTGTGCCTTATCATATCATATCTAGTTTTATTTGCTATATTAATTTACAAATACGGCACAATATTTTATTTTGTCTTTCAGAGGGAAAACCTTATCCTTACAAATACGCATCATTCCCCATTTTCTGCATATACAGTATATTTTAAAGAGAATGGACATAGTTCAGTAATCTAACTAGTATCATCTTACCATTGTCAAAATAAATAACAGTGGAATTCCTGGAGACGCTTGGGTCAAAGTTTGCCATCAGTGGAGCAATGTACTGGGTGGCTGTCAGCATTCTGTGGACCACGTCGCCTGTGTAGATGAAACCTGAAACAGACAGAGCAACAAATGAACCTGTGGCTTTCAATCCCAATGACTTAGCCACAACATCCACAACTAACAGCACAGGGAAACTCATCATCAGCCGTACAAGCCACATAGTCCATCAGTTTTTGGACAATGTTTCATACAGCAAGTCCCTACATTGCACATCTGTATTTTTGTCATTCACCAATGTGTCAAAACCAGCTGATAAAGACTATGACACTCCTAGTCTTTCATCTTCAGTCACTTGTTTTAAACAATTTATCACTTTGGTAAAGTTGAGGTCAGAGAACTGCTGAACACTAAGGTGGAAAAGAGGTGTCAATGAAGAGAATATGACCTCAAATGTAATAGTCATAGTCAGTAGCAATGTCACCCTGCAACTCACAACTGGCAACCCACCGAACCACAGCAGGTGTGAGCCTGGTCAGTACCTGGACTGGAAACTGGGAAAGCTATGGTTGCTGCTGGAAGGAGGGTTAGTGGGGCCAGTAGGGGGCGCTCACCCTATGGTCTGTAAGGGTCTTAATCCCTCAGTGTAATGAAGGGGACACTACATTCTGTTAAAAAAAGGCACTGTCTTTCAGATGAGACATAAAGCCGCGATCCTGACTCTCTGTGGTCATAAAAAAATCCCAGGGGTTTTCTCGAAAAGAGCAGGGATGTTACTCTTTTCAAGAGTTTCATGACAAAATAGTAAAAAACTACAGCTAAACTGGCAATTAAAACGCTCCACTGAGTCTGTCAAAAGCACTGAAGCCCCCCCACAGCAGAGAAGCGTGCATTGGGCTTGGTGTTTATTTGGACTCTAGAGATTGGTTCCCCTCCTAAATTATATGTAAAGTGCTTTAGGATCCTCTGAGATGAAAATATACAAGTATATCATTTACTCTTTATAAAGTAAATGTGTGTTTTCATCAGCCTATAAACTGCTGTGCTTCCAGGTTAAAAAATTAATTCAAACCATTGCATTTCACTGTCAGTAGCAAGACAATACAAGGCCCTATAGCAACTACTGCCCTCCTCTCGTGTTTTAACATTCTGTACATTTTATATTCTTTCAAAAATAGATGGATGCCGGAAGAATGACTTCATAATGAATAAAAGGCTACAAAAGAAATCTGCCTTCTTTTCAAATTGAATTGATTATACTTTTGTGGGGAAGGAAAATGGCCTTTTTGCTAAAAATGTCCAAGCTTAAAAGGGTATATTGCGAAGTTGCTGATTTTGCACAGCATTGCTCCCCGCTAATAATAAAATTAGGGTCAGAAATGGAATTAATAAACTGATTTCTGAGGGAGCTTCCACAAAGACTTGGCGAGCAATTGCTTACTGCTTTCTGTGCCCCAGTTTAATGCTATTGTAGTGATTCAACTGCAGGATCTATACGTTTCCAGCCCAAATGCTCCAGGATCCCATTTCCTCAATCACTTAATCTTTTTCAGCAAAATGTGGCTTTTCAGTAACTGTTTCCATTATATAGAAAAGACAAAGACAAATGGTTACAGCCTATCCAACTGATTACTATTTAAAAAGCTTAAAAAATAAACATGACTTAAGATTCTGTAATCAAACAGGCACATGTCAATAAATCAACTAACTAAATAACAAAACTACTGTAGGCAATTATTAAATTAAACATGGATATCCATGGATATATTTACATATATTTACTATATTTACATAGAGAGACAGTGGAGACACATGGACCATATTAAAGCAAATGTAAAACTGAATGTTAAGTGTTTGAAAAAACACTTTTTTCAGTCCAACAAAAACAAAACAAGTAGAAAGAACAATGTTTCTCCTCTTAGCGCAGTGGAATGAAATACATAATTTAACAGAAAATAAAATGTGTATTCTTCAGTTGGTAATAAATAAGTCTACCATACACTACTGTTCAAGTAAAACAGTTTTCTAGGCCATACTGTTTAAGCAGCACCCACATCAACATCTGTTGTAAACTAAGGAGCAGTCAGTTTTCTAGACTGTAATCAGGACAGCACCCTGAGTCTCTTTAAGAGGTATGAAGGTTTTTCTTTCTCTAGCAAATATAATAAATGTAATTCTTGAGAATGTCAAGATGTTAAGATTTTTCTATTTTTGTAAACATTTACTATACTGTAAAAGAGAATGTTTGCATCACAGAATTTCCGGATTTGACAGGACAGGCACTAAGGCATACAATATACAATACTAAGTTAAGCAACATTATATTAACTTAAAACTAATACATTATGTCAATGCCAAGTTTATATTGTACACAGTGCTGATAAAAAAATGGAAAAATATACATATATAATATGATGTTTTTATTCTAAATATATGCTTTTTCTTAAAACTGAATTTATGTTTGTTTTTTGTTGTCCATCATTAAACTGCACTTAAAGTGTGTGAATAGATATAGAGTGGTTTGACAACTTCTTTAACTCTGACTATAAGCTTATTCCACCACATTAAGTGGTATAGAATGAGATGCTCAGTGTTATTAATTTTCTGCTACAAGAATGGATAAAAGTCAAATCTAGTAAAGTCGAGGCAGAAGCAAGGTGGGAAAACTATATCTGAAAAGACTTTGAGGGCAAAATGAACATTCAGTCTTATATTTCATAACAAAGTACAGTATATAGTAAAATTCCTTCCTATAGGTTTATTTATATTTTTTATCATAAATGTAGAATCATAAATAAAGGCTTTAAATCATAAGTCCAGGGTGTATCCTGCCTTGTGCAGTTGGTTGCTGGGATAGGCTCCCACTCCCCCACAACCTTGAATTGGATGATGCTGTTAGAAAATGGATGGCTGGAGGTTTATTCCACAAATGTTTTTTTTTTTCAAAAATCTGCAGCTATATATTTTAACAACTGTGTGTGTTCAACCATGGAACTTCTACCTGTCATTTGACACACTTATTAACTCAGCATGATTTTAAGACTCCTTAAGACATTGGTATTCCATAAAAGACCATGTAAACTTTTTCTGATTATGCGATGATGATAGCTTAGCATTCTTTCTGTTCTGATTACTCCATTTAATAATGAATGAGACAGGAACAATTAAGCAATCAATACATGCTTTTCCTTAGCTTTGATCTCTACTGTCATAAAAAGATATTTATAAGGGCCATCATGAATTATTTTAACACATTTTGAAGCCAAAATAGTTGCGCTGCTGTGCACAATATAAAGTAAGATGTCACGCCCTGTACTCCTAGAGGGCGCTCTACTTCTGTCCTGTTCCTAGATCCCTGTGATTATTCATGTCTTTCCGGTGTGTCTCCTGTGTCTGCTCTGCTCCTGACTCAGCTTTGAGGGTATGGATGTCCTGAGACCCGCCTAGCACCTGGTCGCTCCCGTCCATGGCTTGAGGGCATAGGTTTCTTACCGACATCGTCTGACCCCCTAAGCCTGGGCTAACCCCCGTGTTGCCCCTTTTACCGCTACGCATAGGGTCTTTACTGCTCTCCTTGTCATTCCACGGCTTGCTCTTCCGACATCCTTGAGAGTAAGACTTATAAGTAAAACACCAAACTCTTCTTCTGAAGCATTTCCAACCAAGATTCTCTGATGGTGCCATAAGCTGAAAAATGCTAAATATTAGGGATCATTAATGCTAACACAAATTAATGCTAACATATTACAAATGTTTTACTCCTCACTACTACTACCACCTCCAATTAACTTCTCATGTTATTTTCTAGTTTCTGCTTTGAAAGCCATACTGAAAAGTTACTGTAGCAAAGCAAAAATAAATCTGTATCTCTTTGTTATCTCTTCATTTGATCTGAGATCTAGCATGTAGGTTTTAACAGCTGGCATGAAATCACAAACTAAAATTTATTTCTTTGTATTTTATAGGCAACGAAAGCCAAATGCACCTGAGTATTTTCAAATTTGAAAAATGTTTAATGTGCCGATTAAGGTAAGGTAAGAAATTAAGGTAAGATTTTATGTCTTATTTTCTTAAGCATTTATTATTCTATTTTCCCCTACATTCATGTCACCATTTGGACAACTGCATGTATTAAGAGCAAGCTGATAAATATGTGACTACCTAAATGAGTGTTTTATTAGACTGCGGTTATGCCAGAAATTGTCGTCAATGGATTCTCTAATACAGTACCATGCACAAACCTTGCTATGCATTATTTTTTAAAAAATGCCTTCTTACTGTACATACAGTAAATAATCAAACCACATACCAGTGTTACATGAACTGATGCGTTTAACTGAAAATGTTCACTGGATATGAATATGTTCATATGAATATGGTTACACAAGAAAATATCAAATTTCTCCACAAATACTGTGGCAAGGGTTTTACAGAACTTGCTTAAACTAAGAAATTACAGTGTTTCTAAGAAAGGAGCTAACTACAAATGAGCTACTCTACTACACTGGCAGAATGACTTATGACATGTATTTGCTCAGAGATTTATGATTTTGGAACATAAATTGAAATTCAAGCAATTACCAATTGCATAATCCATGAATTCTAAAATCATTACGGGTTAGTGGAAGACAATCAGTATCACAACAGAAAACTAATCTGTAAAAGGAATAATATAACAGAGTTTTAGAAATAATGCATTTTAAAATTCCCTAGAACAGTATCACTTTAAATACAGACCTTTTGCATTGTTTTTGTCTTAAATCTGATATATTGGTAGTCACAAATGAGCACAGTTAAAATTAATTTACATGACGCAATTATTGGATTTCTGGAAGCTTGGAAGGAAGGAGATGGAGCAGCAATATTTCAATTAGAAAAAAAAAGTCTTTCATGAAATGGCTTTCATTTTCTTACTGCATAATAACATAAATCACAAACTCCTTCGGAATGCCATGCCGTTATTAAGTTCTTATTAACTTAGATAAGCTATTATTTTGAATAGCTTCAAGATCTTTAAATTAATTATCACCAACTACTAATTTACTGTAACTGGCTGGCACTTCTATACAATGCAGCTTACATTTTTACCCATTTATGCGGCTGGGTATTTTACTGAAACAATTCTGATGAAGCCATACCTTGCTCAAAGGTACAGCAGTGTCTCACCTGTGATTTGAACCCACAGCTTTCTAGTTACGTGTTGAGATCCTCTTCAACAAAAATACATAGATGTTAGAAAGTGTTATAGGATTTTGGAACAGGCAATTACATTATCAAACTATTTGAGATAATTATTCTGCATAGTGCATGTGCACCTATGAGCTATTCTTTCGAATGTCTTTTATATATTCATCAATCCATCCATCTTTTAACCACTTGATCCAATACAGGGTCATGGGGAAGCTGGAGCCTGTCCTTGGCAAGCAATGGGCAAAAGGCAGGGTACACCATGGCCGGGACACCAGTCCATCACAGAGCATACACACACAAAAACAGACACAGACATGTTCAGCCAATTTTACCAGAAGCCAATTTACCAATGAGTTTTTAGACTGTGGAAGGACCCAAGTGAACACGGAGGAAACATGCAAGCTCCACACAGATAGCACCCCAGGTCTGAAATTGAAATCAGGGCCCCAGAGCCACAAGGCAGTAATTTTAACCAATTCGCCACTGTGTCAACCTAGTATATGATTTTTTCTTTTACGTAAACATACAAACGGATCTTAAAGAGAATGTTTGTTTAAAGAGAATGTGGGTTTCTTAAAAGGGAATTTGATACTACTTTTTAGGTTGGGCCTTAATCATTAAAACTCAGAGTGATTAATGGGTTTAATAATGACTCATTTGTGTGTACATTTGTGTGGTACAAATACATTGGCACTTAAAACTGTGAGGTTTACTTTCACCATGTTTGAATGGAAAGCAATGAGAATGGTAAAAGGATCATACAGTACTAGACTAATAGGCAGAGAGCAGCAGACAAAATAGGCAGACAGAAAATGTGGTAATGAAAGTCACAGGATCATGCTACTATTACCGTACTGCCTGTCCTTTATCTTTCATCTGATTTTCAGAACAGATATCTGAGACCTTCAGATCTGTGCTGTGTCCCTATAGAACAGTGTGGGAAATACATCTCTTACACATTCTGCTCAGTTCAGGCTGCTGCAGCCAGCCAGCTCAACTGCATCTCAACTGTTAGACCTTCCAAATACCTCCCAGGAGCTGTACAACTAAACATGACAATATACAGAAGTCTCAAAAGACTTAACAACAATGAAATACTCTAATTTGCCAGCCTGCCAACTGGGTCTAAAATAGAATTAATCTGCATCACAAACTGTCCACACAATAGTGCTCAGCTGCAATGTGAAGAATTTCAGCAATGCAAACAGAATTCTATTCACTATTCTTGTAATTATGGCTTACTGAGGTTATTGATTAATTTTAGAAAAACAACCATTTGAATGTTAATTTGCAGCAAATTACATGTCTAAAGACTTCCCTTTTATACTTCAAATGTTCATTACAATCAAATCACATTAAACCATTAAACCATTTCTACTTTAAGATTTCCACCATTCCCTGACACCTGTAAGCCAATTGCTTTTTTGCCCATTCATGCAAGAATTGTACTGTTGTATAGTATGACTCTCTTCTATAGTGACAAATCAATCAACAGCAGCCAACAGAAGTATTAAGTGTTAAGGGCTTGAGAGTCTCGCTCAGTCCTGGCCTGCATTTGGCAGTAGAAGCTCTTCATTGTTCCTATGAGACAGTCCTATTCATTTCACTCAGGTTGTCTCAGGATTCTTCCACTAGCTTAAATACAATGGCAGAGGAAATGCAGCATTAATTAAAGAAGAGCCACCACTGATTTAATTGGCTTAATTATTGGCCCTTTTTTGCTATGAAAAGAAAGAATTGATTTTAGTTTTAGCTGTGAAATAGAGTGCAAATCCATTATAACTGTGCTTATGTTTATAAAAATCCTTAATATCGGTATATCATATGCATAGCTTTCACTTGAGTCTCACATGCAAATGTAGTAATTACTTTTACTCTGCTTCGATGTGGGGATCAATGCACCTGTTCTGATGCCAAAGAGGAAGGGTGTGGACCATTGACAAAGCTCACACTGTGTTGTAACTATCCATTGTGATGTACAAACCTTTGCTAACAAGTACCTTAATTCCATTGTAACTCAATTAAATTCAAATTGAGCTGAAATCACTTACAATTAAATTTGACTATTTCGATAAACTGTAACCTGATGTGGATTTGTGGTATGATTCCTTCAGTTTTGAAGTATAGCACCTCTCAAGGGAAATAAATGCCTGAATTGTGTACAATTGTGCATCACCTGAGACTGCCAAACAAAACAAGTTAGCATCTTTTCCCTGCGACTTAAAGACATTCCAGTTGTTAAACTTGAGGGGGTGTTTGCCAAATTGACAGTACCCCTGTGTGTTATCCCAGACAATGGGGAAGTTTTTATGTATGTATCTTCATTTGCAATATGGCAATGTGCAATGAGCAATGAGGATAGCTCAATAGAATCAGTTTTCCAACCAAAAGCCCAAAGCCAAAGGAAATGAATGTATGAATTCCATTTACAATTCCAATTTCACATTGAAACCTGGAATTTGCATGAAAATATAGATAAGCCTGTCCTATGACAGCTTTCTGATTAGAAAAAATATGACTCAGATCACAATGTCAAAATGTCTCTGTTGGTTTACAGCCACGATCTGTAAGTGCACATATTTGGTAATACTGGGTTACTAGTAAACCCCTGGGTTGAGTGTACAGTATATATATTCAAGGTCATGTAACTAATTAGTATAAATATTTTTAATTTCTAACTCCATGTCACCCTATCAGCATTTGACAACTTAGACATGTGACATAAAACAAATTTTTAGAAGACCAGACAGGTCACAATTCAAAGTTGTATTACCACAGGATAACATGATTAAAGTGATTGAAGTGATTAAACATTAAATCACTTTCAGAGCATGCAAATTCAGGTATTCTCCCCTCATGCCCATGATCTCTGACCATGGAAACTGCATGTCATGCCCTCTTTAGGATTAGAACATTTTTCATTTGGCTTAAACAGCAAGTGCCAAGTAAAAAAAAAAGCTACCAAGCTCTACCAAGCTGATCTTTCTCAATTAGTTGTTAGAAGCTTGATGATCTCATACAGCCATTTCATGAAGGATCCCAGGAAATTGTCTTCAAAGGCATGGCCTGTCAGCTAGTTCCAGACACCCACAACCCTTTGTGTAAAGACATCACTCAATCCTAAATGGACATCCTCCTCAGCTTCCAATTATATCCCTTAATCTCCCCTCAATCTTGTCAATTAACTTTGAAGATTTAAAATAAATGCATAAAATCACTAATACTGTGCTTTATTTAGGGCTAAAAATTATTGATCAGAGCAGTGAATCCTTATAATAGTTCAAGCTCATTTGTCATTCCAGCCATATACAAGTATACAGAGGAGTGAGATATCTTTCTCCAGGTCTACAGTGTGAATACAGACAAGGCACGGACAAAAAAATGCTATAGACAACGTAGATATTGACATTTCTGACAGGGTACAGGGTACATAAAGTGCAATGTGAATAGTGCAATTTACTTTAAAGGATTGTGCAAAGAACTAAGTTTCCAGATTTGGAGTAGGTGCAGGAGCTTGTTGAGGAGTCTGACAGCATGAAATTTCTAGAATAACAGCATATTATAAAATATTTTAGGAATTATAAATACTTATATAACTTAAAAAAACGTGCTTGTTCAAATATATTGTTTATTGTTTTTAATTTGAAACATGCAAGTTAAAAAGAGCATTTTAAACCTTTTCCAAAATCCGACAGCAAGAGAGAGAGCAAGAATTTGATGCAGAAAATGTTTATGAAGAAGGGAAATACTTTTGTGTACCTCATTTTTTTATTTTATCATGCATCACTACCAGCAATATACTATATTGCAAATATATATTGATATTCATAAATTAATATTGTTAATAACATTTTGAAACATTATTATGCTTAAGTTATTTTTATTTTGAGCTACCAAAAATTTCCCTTTAGTTACACGATTCCATATTAATATTCAAAATTAAGTGGATTTAAAGAAGTAGTGCAACAGATTGAATGAAGCTACTGTTTCACTAACATCTAACACACCAGAAGTGCCACCTATTGATCTTCTTTGGGGAGTGAAAAGCTAAATTCGGCAAAACCAAATCATACAGCGGCACTTTGCTCACTGTAGACACGAGTTTTGACATGCTTTCTGAATGACTGCATCTGAGCAGTATATACAGTAAATCAAAGAGTAACAGAATTAACAAAACTGATGCGATTTCATTTTTCTAAATTGCATTCAAGGAACAGGAGATCAACAAAAGTGGTTTACCCTGCAATTTGACTTAAACCAATGAATGAAAGAAGTGAAGTGGAATGCTGAATTACACAATCTGCCAGCTGCTGATAACTCCTCCTCACATTGCCTGCAACCTCAGTATACCTTAGAGTGACCAAGGTGCCTTATCACAGAAAAGCACCTCTGCCGATTTTCTGCACCAGCGCTACAGCAACTGGAAGGTTTATATCCACTCGATTAAGGTGCTTGGAGAATCTGTAGATGTGTGCTCTCAGACTCAGACAGCTGCTAAGTGAAGGCAAATGAGAACGATGCAGCATTCCATCCTCCTATTAACTACATTAAGTTTTGCACTTAATATTCCATGTTTTTTAAATGGGCCCCATTTCATGGTGCCACATAAGGTCTCGATGGTACGTTATCTTACGTATCAATAAGAGTTCTGACACACCAACTTATTTAATATATGAAAGTGGAGTCTTGTGATTTGTCCTGTATAAACGTACAGCACAATCCAATATTCCACTATTGCAAAGAGCATACAGTATGTGTCATTGTGAGTGTATTTCATACAAACTGTGCAAGGTGATGAACAAAGTTTGAATGTAATTACTATAGCTGAGACAAAGATTTAAATTTTATGTCATTTTCTTAAGACACTGTACTGACCTTTTGTTCATGCTCCTTTTTTACTAAATGTGTTTGGAAAAAAATACATTTTTTAATTGGGCAAGAACACTCAGAGTGTATAATGTCTAGTCTGGTAGCCAAAGAATGTGTCACAGAAATTACAAATAAGGCTTTCTAAGACAGAAAAGTCTCACCAACTTATATTTCAATAATTTAAATATAACTGTAATTATCAAATGTTTCAGATTACAATTATAAAGCTATCTTAAACACCGGATAATAACAGTATGCTAATGTCTGTGCTAATTTATTCATAATTTCTATTTTGCATTACATTTTTTTCTATTATTTTTCTATTATACCAACAGCTGAGAGTCAGTGACCACACTGCAAAACAAAGAAAATAACAAACATAAAAAATAACATAACATAAAAAAATCACTTGGTAGATAATATATACTGTAGAGAGTCTTTTGTTGGCAATACTGTATATCATAGTAATCTTACATCTTATACTTATAGTTATAAACTAGGGCTTCTGGTCTTGTTGTTTCTCCCTATTTTCTTCTTCTCCCTTATAAACTGATTGGAAGGAGCAATCATGAGGCTTAAATAGTAAAGGCACTCTTTTAGTCCAAACATCTCCTGTTCAAGGCTGGTTATGACACTTCAATAATGATCCCCCAAGTGGCAGTGCACGACTCACTCTGTGCCCATTTTGCTGAATGTGTTTGAGGTACCCCACAAGGGCAACCTGTGAGCTTGTCAGTTAGGGGAGCATCACTTTTCCAAATAGGGTCATTCTTCTGTATGGCATTGTGAGGCCTGCATTGTGTAAAACAGCTCAGGCAATTACATGTTTCAGTGCTAGGTATGCTCTGAGTCTTCCTTCCTCTGTGCTAATGCAAAGACTCTAAATAGGGGCAGTATTAAGTGAAGAGTAGTCAGCAACTACACATTTTAGAAAAACAAAAACAACTGAAGACATTAGGTACAACTGAAAAAACGGTTTTAGTGGAATTAAACATATTTCTGTTTTTAACATATTAAAAATTAAACTGTATTACAAAAGGGCAAAACATTACCTGCCATAACTACTGTAGGTTTCACCTTGACATGTCTAGTTTTAGGTAATCGTAGGTAACTAGCAGCTGGGATTTGAAAGTACTTGCAAACATAAACATTACAATTTCATTGAGAACAAGCCTAAAAGTTTGTGAATTCTAGAATAAATAATAAGGTAAGGCAAATAAGAATAAATATATATTTTTTTAAAGTTTAAATCTATAGCTTCAATAGGCAGTACCTTTAACATTTTAATTCTTCCCGGTATGAAGAACCCTATGGTTGATTGCACCCATTAAAAAATGCTGTTTTATATGTTTTCATTTTAAAATGTTCTCTGTATCTTCTCCTTGAACATTGTGAGCACAGTGATTTAAAAATCAGCTTGTTCACATGTACACTTTTTCTGCTGGTAAATTGCCCTTGGGGCTGACATACCTTAAGTGAATTAAGTTATTGGAGCAAATCCTGCAGTAAATCTCAGCCCAGAACATCTCTGTTCTCGATGCAGGGCAATTTCTTTGTACAGGGGCAGTTATTATAATAAGCAACCAGCTATTCTTGACAACAACTGCTTTTTATGTAAAAGTAAAATTTCTCTCAAGAGTAAATGTGGTGTCATTACCGAATTGGCTGTCAAACACTAGTTAATTAACATAAAAACAGTTGAAGAGCATATAAAAAATCTAGAATCTATATTGTGAGTTGTCAGAATGCCAATTTTCTTAATATTATTTGAAAGCTTCCAAGTATCCTGGTTCACTTACCTTTACAAAGAGAACAATGAGATATATCCTCAGTAGGGAAATGAGGGCAGCCTCTCATAAAACAAGGTTACATGTGAACAAGATGTAAAAAATGAAAGTGTATCAATATTAATTGACTAATTTACATGAAGTAAACAGTACAGTAAAGCTTTAACTAAAGCATATATATATATGGTTGGCACTGTTATCCCACACAAATTACATTTGCAGCCATTTATACAGCTGGAAGTAATTTGGGTGAAATGTACCTTTCTCTAGGGGAAAACAGCGGTGACTCACCTGAGATTTGAACCCACAACTTTCTAGAACCTAGAACCTAAACCACTCCTCCACACTGCTGCCAAAGGACAACTTTAAGTCGGATAGAGTATAAAGTTTCTTACATGCATTCTTCCTTGGCTGCTTTTTATATAGTCTTAAAGTTATTAAAGTCAGTGGCTGCTACGGATTTGTACTGTGGTTAATGCCAAATAACAGCTTTGGAACCATATTTTACTCAAGTGACTTGATATATTTTAGATGCTGCATTGTAGAAGTTAGTGAATAAACCTGCTTCATGACATTGTCCAGTCAGCACCAATACTGTTACCCCCTTTAAACATCTACTACCCTCCTTTTATTGGCAAACACAGTTTAACCAGCACTGTAAAATGTAAAAAATTATGAGCATTGGATTGATGTTCACTTACCACCGGTCGCCACGGTGATCTCACGCAGGAAATGCCCATAAAATGGAAAATCAAAGGACAGATTCACTCTCTGCATAAAATTACAAAAGAATGAAGTCAGTTGGAGGAGTGTATGAAGGCAATAAACAGTATATTTGTATGTCACAGATGTATTGGATGTGATTATTAAGGAGCTTCAGTGCTGTAGTGCAGTTTTTTGTTTTACTGCTGACAACAATATTATTATTACTGTCAAAAATGCTTTTCAAAAAGCACAAAGAAAAAGCACCATTTTTCAAATAATACAGTGTGACTGCAAGCCAAGAAACACACAAAATGATCCTTGTCACTATCTGTGCTGGCCAACAAACAACCAGAATAACAACCTGGAATATATTAAACCTCATAGTAACCACCCCCTACTTTTGGCTTGATATTTCACAAAAGATGGTGCTGCAAAAATTGTACATTAAATGTACAATTTAATGAATATATAGTGAAATGAACTGTTATTTCTAATACAGTACATTAAGGTGTTGTCTTCACTTAATATAGCTTATTTTGATATTTAATGGTAACATAGTTCATGCAATACTTTTCAGGTGGAAGGAAGACCATAGTTAACAACTGACTATAAAATGCAAATAAGCCTTTAAAATATCTTCATGATAAAGCATGCATCAAGCATGTTGAACAAAGTAGCTCACTAGTACATTGGTCCTCTTATTTTTGTGTTACAATATTACAAAAATATATGTACAAATAATATAGACTAAAGTAGATACTTCTTGTGGTTACTGTACTGTAGATATTCAAAGTCTTTCAATCTAAATTTCTATCACTATTACTGCATACAACATAGTTTACTGTATTGACAATATATTTGCCAAAAGAATCTGACTATGGTATTTACTTATTACTTATTTATCAATTATGATTATTTATTCATTGCACATCTCTATCTGACAGTGCTGCAAGCTTTAAAGACACCTAGCAGGTACTAAAGGTTGCATGGAAAGGTGGAGAAACACATGCTCGCTTTAGTCCTTCAGTGATGCTCACCCAGCCGTGTGCTCCAACAAGAAGTAATCATCAGTTTTTAGTTTGTTAACAAAACTTATTTTTTGGCCATTCTTTTAGGTTTTCAGAACATTCCCTCCAGAAGATTCCTTAGCATATTGCAAAAACTGAAAATGGGAACACCTTTTGTGTCTATGTTCTGGTACATCTTCAGAAATGAAGATGCACATGTGTACAGTAGATACCAGGGTGTCATCCTGGCTTAGGCTAGTATCTACTAGATTCCTGCATCCCATAGCCCACGACAGGATGAACTACTGTACTGTATATCTTTTAATTCTAAAGTACTGTACTTTTCCATTCAAACATCAGGAATAAGCAGGTTACCCCATACCAAATTCAAAGACACAACTTTCAAAGACACAAGTTGCTGAATATGCCATATAAAAGTAAGAAAAAAGCTTTAGCTTTGTGTTAAATTAGCCAGACCCAGTTCTCAGTTCAGTTCAGGGTGAAGCTTCTTCCCTGGTTGAATGGTCATTGAATTAATGCACTGCTTTTCAGCTGTATTGAACGTCTGGACAGAACAAATGTCTGTGAAAATATGTCTCCCGCTAAAGAGAAAGCACTGTTCTGTTGCGTTGTTTAGTTCTTCCATTTCCAATGAAGTGGGATAAAAGATATATTGTCGTAAAAGCCCCTTTTTACTTTTCATTTCACTGTTTTTTTTTTCTGGGGCATGCTGCTGTTTTCTTCTTAGTGATGTTTTTTTTCAACATCTCTAGTCCTGAGAGGATGCACAGACTGAGCCACTTGATCAAAATGCTCTTCACATTTGCACACAGAATTTGTTTAGGAAGGGCCAAAGGGAAAACAGAGCTTTTCAGGAATGAAATTCACAGACAAGACTGGCTGGAGTCATACAGCCAAGGTACCAATAAAATGCCAAATGGGAAATAATTTTGACCTGACTTCTGGCAAAGTGAAAGACAAATAATTTATCCTAATGCAAACTTCCTGATCCAAGTTTAAAGATTAATTGACAACAGACCTTTGTAACAATTTTTTATGTAATTAGAAGTGGACTTTCACATTTTGAAAAAGGGTAAAGCAATTGTGTATAATATATAACCGCTTGAGGACAGCTAAAAAGACAGAAAAGAAACACACACCATTAAACCTGAAGTAGAGGAAAACCTAGACAAAAGCATATTCGAGGATCTAGGCTGGAGAAAGTAATTCAAGTGATATGTGTTGTTAAAAATTATTCTTAAGTATGTATATGTCAGTATACAGTACACTGAATTGAATTATCAGAAGATGGCATATTTAAGAAAGCAAAGAGAATGTTTTTTCTGTTCTTTAAATTTTATTTTTCTAAATGTCCAGGAAAGGGGTATAAAAATTAGTTTTTAGCTCATAATCCTATACCATCCCTATTTAAGTCCCACGAAAAGCAGATAATTCAAATAAGATAATAATTAGCATATAATTTAAAACCCATAATATTTATAATAGCTGTCTAACATATCTTCAACAATAAACTACAACAAAGACTTAATTCCTGAACCTTCAGAATGGTGTGTCACAGATGTCACCAAGGAAAGCTTTCTGCTTCTTCCTGACTGAAGTGGGAACATTTGACAAGAATATTGGCTTTTGTGTAACTTTTTAAGTGCATTACTACAGTATTTACAAAAAGCTGATCTAGCAAACTTGTGACATGATTTTGTTGATAAAAATGAAAAGCTATAAATTTTACAATGATTCATTTGTCTTTTAGATGCTACGATGAAACACATGCTGTTTTAATAATACTAACCCCTATTCAAGGCATTTTTGATAGGGAATTTAGATGGAGCTTAATAAACACTAATTCACAATTTAAAAAAAGCAATCCTTAAATCATTGCTTTACAATTATTATTCTGATTAAACGATTAGCATGCAGCATATGGAAGAAACAATTGAAATACCTTGATAAAATGTAATGGTTTTCTAGACTAACGCATTTTGATATAGAGCAGCCATATCACCCTGCAACTCACAACTGGCAACCCACTGAAGCTAAGCAGGTGTGAGCCTGGTCAGTGCCTGGATGGGAGACCTCCTGGGAAAAACTAAGGTTGCTGCTGGAAGAGGTGTTAGTGGGGCCAGCAGGGGGTGCTCACCCTGCAGTCCATGTGGGTCCTAATGCCCCAGTATAGTGACGGGGACACTATACTGTAAACAGGTGCCGTCCTTCGGATGAGATGTAAAAGCGAGGTCCTGACTCTCTGTGGTCATTAAAAATCCCAGGGTGTTTCTCGAAAAGAGTAGGGGTGTAACCCTGGCGTCCTGGCCAAATTTCCCATTGGCCCTTACCAATCATGGCCTCCTAATAATCCCCATCTATGAATAGGCTTCATTACGGTGCTCTCCTCCCCACTGATAGCTGATGTGGGGTGAGCGTTCTGGCGCACTATGGCTGCCGTCGCATCATCCAGGTGGATTCTGCACATTGGTGATGGTGGAGGGGAGTCCCCATTAGCTGTAAAGCACTTTGAGTGGAGTGTCCAGAAAAGCATTATATAAGTGTAAGCAATTATTATTATTTTACACCATAAGCCTTTTTTCAAGTCTAATACTTTTCTATATCATACATATAATATGTGTGTTAACAGAGTTAATTTACTGTACTCCAATGTGTTGGTTACATCTGAATAATACTACTACATTAATATGTGAAATGGATAACAAACTTTACTTGAAAGTAATAATGAATAACCCTGTTTTAGAAAGCTTAACAAATATAAATTTAAAGTGGGGCATTAAAATGTCTCAGAATTTCTAATCTCTATAGATGTGTAATGTTTTTTTTTCTGTAAGTGTTTTTTTTTCAGATTCCTGATGTCCTAACTAATTTACTCTGTCTCCACTGAACTGCAGCATCTAATGCTGACTACCTCAGGAGGAGATCCATGGAAAGGCTTTTTTCTAGAAATAGCGTGCAGGAGTGTTACTAAGCTCAATACCAACTGCTCACAGCATACACTTATTATTGTATCAGACCCTACCTTAACGTACTAATACATGTGAATTACATGTGAATTCGAGAAAGCTCTAATATTGAAATGTGAAACGCAAAATTAAAAAAATCCTGCATCATAATGTATTAAATTCTATGATCAAATTAAAGAATAAAAAGCATGCAATTCTCAAATTTGTGGACATTTGAATTTCCAAAAAAATCTAAGTTCCTAGTTCATCATGCTATCCCTTGTAAGTCCCATTAAAAGCAGATAAGTAAAATAAATTAATAATTAGCTTATAACATATGACACATATTAGTTATAATAGTTGTCTAACATATCTTCACCAATAATCTACAACAAAGACTTCTTTCTCTTAAGCCTTAGAAGTCTCCATTGGCCTATATTACTTCTATATACTGCTCTGCAATCCTTTACTTTATAGTGACGCAAAGCCAAGAGAATGAGTTTATGAGGTGTGGTTGTGGTTTAAAATGCACAGAGAGTTTTATACAAGTTAGTTCCCCCATTCCAGTCAGAGGTATGCTGTACATTTACTATGCTCACTACTTAAGATTGTAAGAAAGGTTACAAATGAGAAAAATTAATTTGGTCCAGCTAACTCATTTGGATGCTACAGAGAGTCACTACTCCCCCCAAATCACTATTTTATACCACAATGAATTAGTAACAAAAAAACGAAGTAAAATAAACATAAAATAAGGATTAGATAATACAGTATGTCTGTGACTGGCCAGTCTTGGAAAGGACTGCTAAAGCAGTCGACCTGCCACTAGATGCTATCAAAGACCTCTCTCATTTCTAAATAGACACACCAGGTGGCAAGTGTGATGTTGGTGGTGGCTGGATTTTTGGTAGGTGTTTGGGGGTGACTGCTTTGGACTGCTTTCATGTGTTTGGATCCCTGGGACCAATTTTTTTTAAGGGTGGGGTCTGTCACAGTAATTTGTTTAAAAACTTTTGAAAACGTTTTACATTGATCGTAATAATGGTCAGAAATAATTTCATTCCAGAAAACACAGGAATTGTATTTATTTCCACCTTGTAACTACTACTTTAAATAAAATCCAACAACACCAAACGTACAGTACCATCCTGCTTTTTGGAAGTGTAAAAGAAGTCTCCAGATTTATATGTTTCCTTGGGGAATTAAAGAAGGAGACACTCAGAAAACACTGAGCAGCAGCATTTATCATTTTGGATGAGCCTTCAGAGAGCTTAGTGAGGGTCAGAGATCATCTCTCTGACCCTCACTATGTTAGGGAATGTATATAAAAAAATCACAAAAAGCTAAATCTACTTCTATTTACACTGGAGTGCCATTATTAAGAAATTTAAGGTGACTGGAACAGTGGAAATACTGCCAAGAACAGGAGGCGCGTCTTGCAAACTGGTGCTGTGAAACAAGGAGGCAATTGTAAATTCAGAGAAAAGAGCTGGATATCTCCAACACAAGCTGGTATCTTCAGGATACATGGTATCTAAAACTACTATTTAGTGTTTCAAGCATGAATGTGGCCAGATTGCAAGACAAAGCCAGAGCAAAGTATGAAATCAGGCAATGCAACTTTGTCAAAGAACATCTGAATGAGAATTGGAACCATGTTTTATGATGAGATGAAACATAAATTGAGGCTTTAAGCCATGTTCATTTGGTATAATAAAAGTGAACATTCATGCCCAGTGATATTTTCACCAAACACCCCAGGAAGCTCACGTCTGGCCAAAAATTAACATTCCCATCAGGGTGTATCCCATCTTGTACCCATTGCTTGCCAGGGTAGGTTCAGTGACCCCTCATGACCAGATATGTGATCAAGTATTTAGAAAATGGATGGATGACTTTGCTCTGTGCAATGATGCTAAGATTACTCCATAAGATGTTTAAAATTTTAAAAGCAAAACACATTATCCAATCTGAAATTCTTATTGGTATATGGTGTTTTTCGTTTCTATTTTATTTCTATTGTTTCATGGGAGGTTTAGGTCATACGATCTGATATTGGGGTATGTGCGTTCATTTAGTGCCTGAATCACTAAATAGTGGAGGATTGGTTATTCCTTGCAGTTACTCAAAGGCCAGAAGAATTGTGAACCTCCCTCTGAAGGACAGTTGCAAGTCATGATTATAAAACCATTTGGGCACAAACAAAGTAGGCCAGGTCATTCACAAGCCAAGGAAAGAGACTGGTTCCACAGATAAGATCATAAATCACTTAGCAAGGAATGCAAGAAAGGATTTTTGTTAAGCTTCAGTTTTAAGAAACTGGGCAAAATACCTTAAATCATTCATATATATATACCCTATAAACACCATGTTTTACCATTCTATATGTATTTAGATAGTAGATTATTCTGATCCAAACATATCAGATGATGGACCAAGTTTGAAAAACCACTTTATCCCTCTTGTGGTTAAATGAGACACAAACCCTTCCCACTGCTTGCATAGAAAATCAGAATTTTGACCAACTACAATAGTATCTTTCATTCTTTATTGATAAAAGACTATGGGGAACTGGATGTGTTGCCACAATACATACTTCATTAACTTACAATAGGGTAAACAAAATATTCATTTAAAATACCGTATAAGGCACCATGATTATTTCATGAAAAAAGTGGGATATGCTTGTTTTGCATCAACTGAATGGGCAAATCATGGGCAGTTCAGAAATCTAAATATCAAACCTAATTACTCAGAAGACATTATGAGGTTTCCCAAATACTGGACATTTTATTCTGTCTCTTCTGATAGAGGCAATAAAAATTCCTGCAGGAGAGATAAGCAGTTCGAATTGGCCAACCAGAACCCCGGCAGACAAGACTTTGGAATGTCTTTGTCTGAGACTAATAAATAGGGAAAAACAGGAACCACAATTTGGGAAGTTAAGCCTGGGAGGATGTGAGGTTAGGCCCATGACGATAGGCCCAAGAGAACTGGAAGTCAGGATCAGGGACATCATGTCACGATTGTAGTCCCTCCTCCTTAAGGGTGCTCCGGCTCTTTTCACTTTGGACTTATTCTGTGCACCTGCCCCTTGTTCCAACCTCCTTCCCGTTCCCCTTAAAAGCCAGACACTCAGTCAGTTCCAGGCTCTGCATCTGATTTCCGTATCGTGTGAGCCCGGGTCCTGATGAGTCTGGCTCCATCGTGGTTTTAAGTCTTTGTTCCTGTTCCCCTTGCCGGTTCCAACCCGGTTCCTGATTTTAATCTCCTGTTTCGGATGGATCGCCTGGCCTTGGACTCTAGCTTGTTTTTGGATTCCCTGTCTGGATTATTTTTGGATTGTTTGCCTCAGCCACAATTCCCCCGTGCACCAGCGCACTTTGGACACGCCCCCCTGTTTTCATCCCCGTATTCCTGCATGACCTTTTTCCCAAGTGTTTCCTCACTATTTCGGATTGTGTCGTCCGCATAGGGTCCAGAAAGAACTGTTCCGTTACACATCAAGACTCAAGGAAGCTGGTACACCAGGGAGAAGAAGCAAAGAGTTCAGCTGGACCAGGGAAGCAAAATATGATACACTGCTCAACTCTCTCCAGACAGCATCTACTTGAGCTCCACAGCAACGCTTGATCAGCTCCTGAGCCAGATCACACAGTTCCTCGCATTGACAAATCTTCAGAGATCAGGTGATGCCTCCTTTTCCTGGTATCCAGAGCATAAGCGATAGGAACACACCAAGCTCTTCTAGTTCACACATTTCCTTAAGAAATAGTTTGCATTTGCCCTGTGTTTGGGTTCAGTTTGTGATAGGTGCAGTTTAAAAATGTTTATCTTGATAAGAATGTAATTTAACTTTATGCCTTTTGCCTCTTATTAGAATTCAAGTTCATTAACATTTAACATTTAATTACCTGATTCAAGTTTTTTTTGTTCCATATCTTAGCAACTTTCACTTTTCTAATTTTCTATTTTCCAACCATTTCCTCACCTCTTTCCAATAAATCTTGCCTTTTGAATTATTTTTATTTTTAATAAACTTATCTATTTAAATAAAATGAAGCAGTCCTGATCTGAATTCACGCAGATCAACTTTACCGCTATCTTGAATTCAAGTTGTTCAACATTGTGTTAATTATCACATTAACCTGATTATGTTTTCAGAGGACTATAATGTATAAACCAGCTGATCCACAGGGACATGGACGAATCTGGAGATTCACTGATCTGATCTGAGTAATTGATCTGAGCTTCTGAGGTAGCTTGTTCCAAACTTTTTACACAATGTTTTGTTAAAAGTGTCTCCTTTTCAAAAACACATTCTCTCAGGTTCAATTTGTGTCCACAGCTTGATTCATTGGGTGGGTTTTGGCAACATTTTTAAGGACTTGAATTCTTGAATCAGGTCACCATGTAGTTTTCTCTACATAGGACTAAAAGGACTAATTTATTACAGTCTTTCAGTGCAGGACATTCCTTTATTGCTGGTAGTGTAGCTGATTTCTCTTCTAAAAACAGCAATATATTTTTGTAACATGGTGACCAAAATTGTGCATAGTATTCTGAATAAAGCTCAGTAGTGTTTCTTTCTGTTTTAACATATAAATCTGCACTTTAAAAAATATCTTATAAAAATATCCAATCTAATGTTTCCCAGGTCGTGTCATAGATTGTGTTTTTGCTATCTGCATGTGGCATGCTGCACTGTACAGTACATTGTGTTTGCCCAGCCTTGAGTTTTGTCTAAATCAATTTTCATTTGTAGTAATTATTTTTCCATTCTCTTGCAGCATTTATGTTGTTTGCTGATCCTCCTGTTTTGGTATTACTGGATTAGTTTAAAATTCTGTAGTTTATTAAATAACTTATCACACAGACATGCCAAATGTAAATTCATTACACTGATTAAGATTTGTCATCAACAAAGCTGCACTGTGAAATCACAGGCTAGCAGCATGTTTTGCAGGTGTTAGATGTAATGCAATTCACCATGCATACGTTGCATCAGGTTACAGATGCTGTCTTGAATAGGATTCTGTCCCATTTCTCTAATTTCTCATAGAAAAGCATGAGCCCGATCTTGAGTCTCTGAGGCATAGATGCCATGTGCTGTCCTAGCTCATTTCACAATTGTTCAATGAGGCTCATGTCTCACTAGTTGGACATCCATGGCACAACAGCCACATTCTCATTTTGCAAGGAAGATTTTTTATCCTTCTGGGATGCTGTCAAGTCAGTATGAGCCAGCAGGAAGGGCAGTGAGTGAGATCTTCAGTGTAGTGATGTGAGGTCAGATTGTTATCAATCACTTCAAGTGGAGTTGTGTTATGGCTAAGCATGTCTTCCTAGACCATTACATTTGGATAATGATGTTCTGAGTTTTGTCTCTCTGACTGTGTCCTACTGTATCTTTTATGGCCTGTGTTGGTTTGTAAGGTCTTGTCACGTTAGAAGCTGCTGGCTCTGAAAAGCCCCAGTCAACAAAATGTGCTGACTTAATCCAGCAATCCAATATACAGATGGCATATAGGTAATGTTCTCTTGATAAGTGTATGTTTACCTTCCAAGCTTTTCTTTTTCAGAGGGCTTGTCATTCAACAAGGTAAAATCACCTTATCACCTGTAGCCAATCAACTCTCTCAGTAATGAGGTGATTTAGTGCTTATGCAACTATTATAGGTTCTTGAATGTTTTATTGTCAGTCATAATTCATACAAATTCTGACACATATAATAAAATACATATAATATATATAAATTATAATCATTACAGTTCAAGTAAATAGCTGCGTCAGCACGCGTAGGCTGCAAAGGAACAAGTAAAGGTTTATTCCATACTGAAAAGAGAAGAAAAGAAACACAATGCTTCGGCTCCACAGTTTATTCAGCTCCATGGCTTATTCAGCATGGAATAAATCTTTACTTGCTCCTAATCAATGTTATAATCAATGGTATTTTGTTTCTTTTGATGGTCATTGTAAATTAAGGACTGAAGTGGTCCTAATACACAGCACTGTGGTAGGTCACCACAGTTTAACTATTCACCCTTATCTGGCTGCTCTTATCTTAACCATTCACCCTTATCTCTTTTCTATTAACCTGTTCTCAGCCCAGAGATATACATTACCTTGTGAGGTCTACTGCCAATTTGAGAATTTGAGAATCTTTTATGAGCAGCATAACCAAAAGATTTCAGAAAAACATTTCATATGCTGTTGTATTCATCACTGTTTCACTGTTTGTTACCTTTTTTGGATGGGTGCTAGATTAATTATTTTCCAGTCAACAGAAATTAACCCTGTCCAAAGTGACTGTTGAAACAGTTTTATTCTATAAATAACATTGCTTTTTTAAGTACAATTATTTCAGGCCCATGTGATTTGTTAATCATAATAATAATTGCTTACACTTATATAGCGCTTTTCTGGAAACTCCACTCAAAGCACTTTCAAGCTAATGGGGACTCCCCTCCACCACCACAAATCTGCAGCATCCACCTGGACGATGCAACAGCAGCCATAGTGCGCCAGAACGCTCACCACACATCAGCTATCAGTGGGGAGGAGAGCAGAGTAATGAAGCCAATTCATAGATGGGGATTATTAGGAGGCCATAATTGGTAAGGGCCAATGGGAAATTTGGCCAGGACGCCTGGGTTACACCCCTACTCTTTTCGAGAAACACCCTGGGATTTTTAATGCCCACAGAGAGTCAGGACCTCAGTTTTATGTCTCATCAGAAGGACGGCACCTGTTTACAGTATAGTGTCCCCATCACTATACTGGGGCATTAGGACGCACATGGACTGCAGGGTGAGTGCCCCCTGCTGGCCCCACTAACACCTTTTCCAGCAGCAATCGTTTTTCCCAGGAGGTCTCCCATCCAGGCACTGACCAGGCTCACACATGCTTACAGTAGCTTCAGTGGGTTGCCAGTTGTGAGTTGCAGAGTAATATGGCTGCTGGCTCATAATCATAAGAGCATCCAACCCGTGCTACACTTCTGTTGTTAATTCTAAATTTATTACTCAGTACTTGCCCTGGGACACCAGAGCAAATTATTAATTGAATAAATTAGCCATTCTGCTTTCATTGCCTATATTTTGTAAAATGAAAAAAAAATACAGCCTTATCCTTGTCTTGCAACTTACACGGTCATGGCTTTACGCAGTCAGTTACGGAAAATAAAAAATATTGAAAAAGCGCTTTATTCTCTGAAAAATTTATCAAGCACACCTACAGTTCGAGAGCTGCAAGAGAGTTAGTGAGCCTATACAGTCGTCTTATTTACTTTTACTTACTGTAAAAGTCTGAAAAGACTACATCAATACAGGATTCCTCCTAGTAGGTATTCTGACAAACATCAAACAATGATAAGTCATGTCTACCATGTCTATCATTTTAGTTTTAGTTGCTGACAGCCTTGATAGTTTTTCCAAATTAACAGTGGAATATTTTAGTCCCACACTTATTCCTTTATATATATTGTACACATCCCCGATTTCATTTTATAAGATTGTAATACAATTTAAGGGTCTGTACGATAGTCCTAATATTATTCCCCCTGAAAGTTTTTTTAAATCTAATTCATATAGATTCTGACACTTTTGATTGGCTGATGTTTCTTTTTGACACAAATTGCTACACCAACACCCCCTCCTGTCTCTTCCAAATGCCGTGTATCCAATATACTGTATTCATCACCATCACTCGCTGTTGGCCAGTATATGTGTTTCCAATTACTGGTAATTATAGCAGCAGGCTCTTTTTGCTGGATTTTGTTCCAAACACTTCTGGCATTTAGATATAAACACTTAATTACCTTGTGCTGTGTGCTTTTTTTGTCTTGGGTTCGCTTTTTGACTCTGCTCTTTGTGTTGTCTCTTCTACTTTTCATTGGATTCTTTCCCATTCTGTTCTAGTTCAAATGTTTTGGAATTTCTCTGTAGATCCTAACCCAAAGCTGACCAATGTCCATTGCATCAAGATGCAATCCATTGCATCTCTACTCATACATTTTACCACAGTAGGGTTTCCATTTGCCAAGAAAGCTAAAGTCTTTAGCACAACCATGTCCTCAGTCTCAATCAGTCATGTGGATGGATTCACATCTGTAATTACTCACCTTTGAATGGTGAATTAAGGGTCCATGAGAAGACAATGGATTTGGTCATATTCATCATTGTGTGTCTAAGATCTTTGAATTTGTTTATTATGTTGTCAACAGAACAGTAACAACTGGGTCTACACCTGCCTTTGCAAGAGACTTGTCTACTTTCTGACTTTCAACCACATTTGTTCCAGGGTGACAGTATACCATCATATTCTTACTTATTGTGTTTGGAAGTCTCCATCAACTACCACTCCGGTTTCCTTGTCTGTTTGGTAGCACTGATTGAAGCTGTTGTTAGTTGTGAGTGTTTTGAATGAGATGTGAAAGCAGTATGCTGGGAGCCAGTTGCTTTGAGCTTCCATATCCCAACTGTATTCCTCAACTGTCAACTATATTGGTACAACCTGTTAGGCAACGTGGTGCTAGGTAAGGTTGTTAGGACAGGATACTGTATTTTACTTTTTTTGTGAACCAGTGATCAACTCCTTTGTGTCTCTCTGTGTTTCTCTCACGACTAGGGATACACAGCTCCATGAATGTAGGATTTGCCCGTACCTCCATTTCATCAACAGTTTTTCATTTCATCATCACTCTCTCAGTTCCTGCAACTCCTTCTCCAGTGATTTTACTATTTTAAGAAGGAAAGTGATTCAATTGCAGTTTTTACTCATGTATTTTGGCTGTTGGGATTCTTCCAGCATGTTGTCCATGCTGTGAATTACAGGTTTAGGGATAATTTCTAATCTGAATACTTTATAGGATATGTTTATGGATAAAATGAATAATGTTTTATTCTTAGTTATCAAGAGAACTCTTATTCATCTATGTTTTACACTACAGTATCTACTTGATTAAATAAATAAAATAAACTTACCGCAGCTTGCCTGTGAGTATTTGACAGAATCCCATGAATCTTCACTTTATCCTTTTCCATTTGATCAATATTTACCCACAAGTTCTGGCTCATGGGATCTGATGGTCCATATGTTTTAGATGTGTAATAGTTGTGATCTGAATCTTCCTGTTAAAAAAGAACAGAATCATTATTATACACTGGACTGAATTAGGTATACTCTAATGTGTTGCAATATAATAGTACTACTCATTAAAAATGGCATATTATCATAGTAAAAGTAACAGTGAAACACATAAAATGGCAATTAAATACACTAACTGAAAGAAGAATGGTTCATCTTTTGACCGAACAAATACTGAACTAGATCTGACACCAAGTGACAAAAATAACTAAAGAAAATGAATAGAAATTAAATACTGTAAATGGGGATGTCTCCAGGCTAGAAAAAAATATATCAATGCATTTGCAGGTGCACCATGGATGAGGAATACAGTGTGTTAATCTATATTTAAATAAAACTTTTAATGTGTCCAGATCTAAAATATCAGATCATAGTTCTCCTAGAGCACCATTAGCAATGTTCATAAAATCGATCTAAAAACCTGAGGTCACTTTTTTTATAAAGTTGTATCTATCAATATCAAATACATGAACCTCAAGAAACTGACATTAGCATGCTGGTATCGTGTGGTAAAAAATATAAACACATTAAATAGACTCATAATGTTAGATTGATATTAATATTATAGTATATAGAATATATTGTATATACTGTACTATACTATATATCATATACAATATAGTATACTATTTAGTTTATTTATATAGAATATATTTATAAAGTATGCATCACATTAATATTTTCTGACATGCATGCCAGTGAATTCCAAAGATGACCACCACAGAGGACTGGATTTTCATGTTACATGTTGGAATTCATCTATTAATGAAATATTCAGAACTAATTATCCCATCACATTCATTAAATTTCATTATAACTAATTAAAACATTGCAACAAATGTGCATTTTTCTTTTTCATTTATAACTCTGGGTAACCCAAGAATAGATATGATGACTGCAAATAACTGCAACTCTATTTAGAGTCTTTCACATTACAAAAGAAGAGACTGTAGCTTCCTCTCTAAGCATAAAATTACCTACAAGTTTCACATGTTCAGCTGATAAGCATTCAACCATTTTTTTCTCCCTTTAAGGCAGCAAACGAGACATTTAAGAAGGACAAATTTTACAGTGGTTTGAAAATAACAGCTCTGATGGAAATCTGCTAACAGTTATATGAAGGATAAAATTTGTTAGAAAAATACAAAACATATGTTTTGAGAAATGCTCTTGTTATAAATCTAAAGTTCTTTACAAGCAACTCAGCTGCTTGAATATTAAATAAAACTAAAATTCATGAGCATATTTCTGCAGTTTTAAAGTCCTTACCCTGGTGCTCACCTTTAATAATTTGGATTTCCTTGTCCTTTATCTATTTCAGTGATGTTTACCTCTCTACACACCTATACTGTAAATCTATTGTGCTCCTTGAACTCTGGCCTTCTTTCAGAGTCAAAACTAGATAAACCTTGAAACACTGTTTCTTTCCTACTGCTCCAAGGCTGTGGAAAAACCTCCTAGCCTGCACTACACAAAAGTCAGTCAGCACTTTCAAAGCTGGTCTTCAAACTGGATTAATTTATGTATACACATCTGTACTAAAAAGCCTTTGTCTTGTTTTAGTATAAAGTTCCCTGAGATTATGTGTGATACAAAGCTCCTTATATTATAATGAATATTAAAAATGACATTTTTATGTAATTTTTAATAATCTTTAGGAAAAAAAACACATATGCTGACAAAGGTCTGGGAAAAAATGCACATATGCTGATAATAGATTATTCAAAGCCAAACCATGTACATTATATATTTCCAAGATACATGATCCAAACCAGTCTTTGTAACCAATATAAAGGCTAAAGACACTCTGTAGGGGATTCTAAATGTAACGGATGACCTCAGAACAATGCGACATGCCAAAATGTTTTCCAAATTAGAATTTCCAACCCTTGTAAAATGAATTGCATTTGCCAACCTTTTTTGTTTACCTACCTGTCATATCCCAAAGTCTGGCTGCTGTGAAAAACCTGTTCACAAGCCTGATTCACACACAAAAAGTAGAACTCAGTGAATCTCATTCAAAACTTGCAATGCAAAACTCCAAGCAAGCCCCTGAGAGGTGTTTTTAGCTAAATAAAAGGAATTTTGGAAGCCATAACTTTTTTCCAGGTCTTCCATGCCTCAGTTCCTGGGGTACAGTTTACGTCCTTTCACATCCATTGTTTGATGCTTAAGTTTGCTCTCCTGAATAACATAACACCCAAACTAAAATAAATCTGAAATATACAGAATGATGCAGAATTAGATGGCTCTAATATTTAAAAAAATATGTCCAAGGCATGTTGCTTTGGATAGAATTTTTACTTTATCCTGCCTTGTTATTAGCACACGATGTTGATATTAATAATGATTGTAATGGATTAAATGTTTTGAAAAAATTCAATGATGATTTTCACTTCATCCTGCCTTGTTATGATCACATGACATTGATATTAATAATAACGGTCATAATGATCCATCCATCGATTTTCTAACCTCTGTTTCCAATATGATTCATGGGGGAGCTGAAACCTGTCTCAGCAAGCAACGGGCAAAAGGCAGGGGTCACCCAGTCTATCACAGGGCACATGTAGACACAAACAAGAGCACACTCACACCAGGGCCAATTTTCCAAGAAACCAATTAACCTACCAAGATAATGCAGGGCAGTACAGTAATAGTGAGGGGTAAATGATGTGTCAAATTTTTCATTAAAAAAATTAATAATTCCTAATATTTAGCATTTTTTCAAAATATAAAATATCAAAACAAACAATCCCTTGAAACAATTCCAGTTTTCTTCGTGATGCCAATAAACAATGTGCTTCTGTTTTATAGAATACTGCACAACACTGTAATAATACTAAAGTACACTTTACACATTTAAAATTAATTAGTCCATAGCATTGTTCTGACGCTAGCTGCAGCCTTAATGTATGTGTTTCCAAGGCCACTAGTTGTTGCTAGAAGACATTTGAAGCTATAATTCATGGATGGTTACTTAATCTTAGAATTCAGAACTACTGTAAAGCATTGTAAAGAAACTTGGCTGGAAATGCTTCAGAAGAGTTTGGGGTTTTACCTATAAATCTTACTTTATATTGAATAGAACAGTGAGAATATTTGGCTTCAAAATGTATGTATTTAAACTATTCAAGATGGCCTTTATGCCAGTAGAGGTCAAAGTTAAAAAAACACTGCTAAACTGTTCTCATCTCTCTCTTTTGTCATTAAGTGCATTAATCAGAACAGAAGGATTATTAAGTGCTAGGCTATCTTCATTGACACTTGATGGGCTTTGACATATTTGTATTTTACATTATTTTTCAAAGTCTTTAAATCATTAACTTAAAAGTTGATTTTGTGTCCCAGTAAAATAAACCTAGCATGTGGTCTGCTGTTTTTTTTTTACATAGTTGAACACACACAGTTGTTAAAATATGAAGCTGCAGATTTGTGAAAAAACACATTTGTTTAAATAAACCTCCATCCATTTATATTTTAACAGCTTCATCCAATTCAGGTTTGTAGGGTAGCCAGAGTCTATAATAATAATAATAATAATAATAATAATAATAATAATAATAATAATTCCTTTCAATTTTATAGCACTTTTCTGGACACTCCACTCAAAGCACTGTACAGGTAAAGGGGACTACCCTCCACCAATGTAATGCACCACCTAGATGACACACACCACCTAGTGCACACAGTAGGCTCACCACACACCCACATCAGTAGGGAGGGAACAGTCAATTCATAGATGGGGATTATTAGGAGGCACCAGGGTGACACCCCTCTTCCTTTAAAAAAACACCCTGGGATTTTTAATGAGAACAGCGAGTCAGAACCTTGGTTCTAGAATCCCGTTCGAAGGACAGAGCCTTTTTATATTATAGTGTCCTCGACACTATACTGGGGCATTAGAAACTGGGCTTTGGAACCCAAAACATTTCAATTGTATCTTTAGAAGGGAGAAAAGGCAATGACTCAATTTGAACAAATCTAGTTGTGTTCAGACAAGTGAGAGGTAGAGGATCATTATTCATTACTCATTTGCCCTAATTGACTACACCATGGTTAATGTACACCACTGACTAAACAAACTACACATCTACAGTACAGTACATCAAAACACCTACAGAGGCATGATTAGAACACATTGATTGCTTTCCTTTAGAAGTTGCCTTGATCTACAGTACATTTTCAATGAAGCTTCAAACATTACAGGAATCAAAAGCACTAATTATAATCCACAAACTGAATAACAGGAGCTGCCTGATATCTTAGTTATATCTTAGTAACACTTCTAGACAAATACACAGTAGCCACATTATTAGAAAACGAAATACAGTATAAACTGAAAACCCACATTAATTCTATCACTCACCCAATCATATTTACTAATATGCCTTTTCTTGAACTGAGCTTGAGATGCACTTCTTTCTATATCAGTTGTACAGTATGAAGGGATAACCTGTAATTTGTCAGGTTTATTGTTTTAATAGCAAACAGGCTCAAAATATCTAAAATCTATTGGCTAAGTATCTTGGCATTTGCTTTCAAATTTGTCTACAATCACCTGCCAAATTATGGGCACCCTAGATTAATGAGCAAAAAAGGCTATGCAGGTAATGTGATTTTGCAGGTAATGTGTAATTTATGCACAAAATATGGACAAACTATATTCTTGTATTCTAATGCAATTGCTCAGAGAAAAAAAATGTTATTGTTAACAAGTAATAACATTATTTTTTAAAAAAATAGGTATCAAAATTATTGGCACCCTTAAAGATATTAAAGTTATAAATAAAATCAAACAAAATGAATTAAGCATCAATATTCTACTTTTACCTGTTTTATGTTTATCTTAGTCATAGGGATCTATATTGTGGCCTTCTGTGGCTTCTTGTTTCACTAGGGTATAGAAATGAAGTACAGTAACATTCTTGTGAAATCCCTTTGTCAACCATCACCCCCATGGTGAAAGAGAAAGAACTCAAAAATGAAAAGAGACAAATGGTTGTTGACTTTCACAATCAGGCAATGAGTAAATAAACATAAATAAATAAGACTTTTAGCACTGTTAGAGCAATAACTAAGAAGTTTAAAACTACCAGAACAGTGGTAAACGTGTCTAGTAGAGGACACAAGTGTATCTTGCCCTCATAGAAAAATCGAAGTGCTACAGCTGGAGAATCACAATTTCTTGTGTTTTGCGAAAAGATGTGGAACTTTGTAAGGTCGTTGACTGCCATACCCCAGTCATGTCAAGGAACGACAAGTTGTGCATTTTTTTAAGGGTCTTTCAACACCAATGTTGCACTGGACTGTCAGTTGACTAACTGTAGGCCATCTGTTGTTCAGCCTCCTTTCACCTTTTTCATTAATGCACTGTTTTCAACCACTGACCTGCTGTTGGCTGGTCAGTGTTTTTAGGTAGTGGACCATTCCAGATTCACACGGGACACTGTGGAGCTTGAAAAACCCAGCAGCTTTACAGTTCTTGACACATTCAAACCAGTGCACATGGAACACCCCGTTCAAAGGCAGTTAAATCTTTATTCTTGTCCATTCTCCCTCAGATGCACAATCCATGTCTCAACTGTCTCAAGCATTAGAAATCCTTCTATAATCCATCTCCTGCCTTTCATGTACACTGACTGAAACAGATTAAATCAATTAGGGATCGTAGCTTTCATCTGGATTCACCTGGTCAGTCTATTTCAAGGAGAGAGCAGACATCCCTAATGTTTTGTACACTCAATGTATCTATTAAATGAATGTGTGTGCAAGTCTCAGTTGATGACTGAGGTGTTTAAATAAATTTCAAAATTACTGGACTGAAATCTGTAGTATGCTTGTCCATAATAGCATAGCGTCTGTTTGTCCTACCACTGCATGACTGAGAAATTCTTTGCTGTGTGTCAGCCTTATGCTTTGCTGTTTATGCATGTCAAATGTTTTGTTTTCTACTATGAAGGGATCTCATTCCTATCACTAGATGAATGTGCATCTCCTCGTCAACCAAATTCCAAATTTGGTTTTACTCACTAAAAACTGCTCTAATGTGTTGGCTGGCTAGGCACCATGCTTGGTAGCTAGTATACTGTAGAAGCAAACCAATCTCACTGAGCTAATGTGCAGAATAACCAGACCACATGCTCTATCATCAAATATCAAAGGAAGCCCACATTTAATGGGTGCATTCACCAGCTTTACAGCTGATGAGGATTGCTAGAAACCGTTTTAATCCCTTCCTGCTTGGAATGTGAACATACTATTTTGTGGCCACTTCATGCAGTGCAAGATATGTATCTATTCCCATGTTTAATTTACATAATTGTTATTTGTGTGCATTTCAAAATCACAAATAAATGAAACATTTTAAAATGAATGCAAATGTTAATAAAAGGATGTCAGTAACCAAACCACAAGAATATTCCTAGTTATTTTTTCCTTTCATAAAAACAGTTCACAGATGTGAAACAACCTGAATTTCCTAGATACGTGATACAAACCAGTCTTTGTAAACATTATAAATTGGAAAGACACTCTGTTGGGGAATAGTGAAATCTGCCCTTTTGCAATCTGAAAAGAATGGAGAAAAAAAGCAGGCATTGTGGAATACGCTGCACTTTATCCTATACAAACCTCGTGGGGTGAGTGGTAAAGCTATTGCATTAGGAATTGTTTTCCAGTAATGTGATAGCAAAAGTCGATGACTCATCTGTTACATACTAGTGAAGAGGAAGGAAACAAAGCCATCAAACAAGATCACCATGCTAACGTCTATGGTCTATCTTGTTTTGGATGCTGGGGATATCTTCCACAATACTGAGCAGCTGATGTGCCAGGTGGAAAAAAAGCAGGGGCAGTGAGTAAATGGGCAAGGGCATTTCCCTTATGAACATTTAGCAGGATAAATTTGGTCTGGATTTTTCTGTTTTCCCATGCTTTCACCATGCATTTGCTTTCCATGGTGTCTTGTTACTTTACCACAATTCTCTTTGCATTCCTTATGGTTTTTACTTCATTAATTCATTAAACGTTCCATTTAAATTAATGAGTTCCATGCAACAGTGTGCCTTTTGTTAATGCTTGCCAAGCACTCCATTTGCCTTTGGGGTCAAACATGATCTAAGCTTAATTGCTTTGATAGGTTATAAAGCATGTTTTAATCTGCTGTCTCAGCTCAAAACACAATTTGCACAATAATAATTGAGCTCAAGGCTGTCAAGGTTGCTTTGCTAGGTGTTATTCAGAAGATGTACAGTACTGCAATTCATTCATCTGTTTGCCATGCACTGTTCTGCACTGAGCATCAGGGCACAGGGGATACCAAAGAAAAAGAAGAGACTTGCTTAGCTACTTAGCTACATAACACCTATCTTTAGCAGACTTCTCTTATCAGCCAAAGCAACAGGACTGTCAATTTATTATTTCGCAGAAACACTAATTATACACTGGTAGTAATTATACAAACCAGTAGTACAAGTAGTTTAATTTGCAAAAGCTAATTTTTATACTGTTCTGAGATTTTACAATGAAATATTACAATGAGTAGTTTATTATATTATATTGATATGATATATAGATCCAACCATTCAAAATACGCTGAGTTAAAACGTGGTGGGCGTGGCGCAATATACTGCATCATACCGCATGTTAATTGAAATATGATAATAGTATCCCAAAGTATCCCCTTGTAAAACCACCAGGTGGGGTTAAAAAAGCTTAACATCTCATGCACAGCATTTGAAACTGTGTATTACAGCACGTTAAACATTAAACATTAAAACGTCTATAGAATTTATAAAAGCAAGATTGCTCAGTTAGACAAAAGTACACAACCTTCCACCTTCATCATAAATAATTTAATTATGCATAAATATTTTATGCATCAAAGTTTAACTTGGTAACTTACAGCGGGTTCTGGTTTTAACGTGCTTGTTCTAACATTATTAAGCTTATATTCAGAACTTCATAAAAAGTTATAATGTTTTATCCTTTTCTAAGAATAAGTAGTAAGAACACCACTTGCTGTTATTGTAAAAAGATAAATGTTGTAGTGATTTAACATCACTTGATCGATATATTAATATAGAATTAATATAAGCAGCTAAAGTATCACAAGTGGACGTTTTGGAAACATTTTGACATTCTTTAAAAAAAAAAACTTCTATTGTCCTTGTAGTGGTAATGAGCACTGTAATGTAGCGAGCTGCACCGCGGTTCAAAGTGCGATCAGAGCATTACTTTGGGTTTGTTTCTCATATAGCTGAATGCATAACAATAGTCCACTATTATACAGTAGCTTATTGTGAACATGATGTGTCTCTTTCAGGTTTACACCCAAATTGAGAAAATCTGTATTTTGTCTTAATCCAAATGTCAGCAGCCAGTAATCAGCCAACAATTTAAATTAAAAAAAAGTTTAAACTGTACTATATAGTACACCGGCTGGAATTGAACCTCGTCCATCAGCATCATTCAACAGAGAACCAGCTGGATGAATTATTATACATGATGGTTTCGTGATTTCGGATTTCTTCATGCAATTCTTTAAGTTAAAGGATAGAGAAGGGTTATATTCACATGTTGTTTATCGCCTCTTATATTTGTAAAAACGTTCCAATTTAAATTCAATACAGAATATATTAATCACATTGTAATGTATTCAGATTCTTGGGCTTGTGCTATCACTGCTCCTGTCCCAGTTCTCCCTTCACCACATGGGATTGAACCAGGGTCTCCTGTGTTGCTCAACAGAGGTTTTTCCAGCTGAGCTACAGAAGACCTCCTTCAGCACCAGCACTTCAGCCCTTCAGCAGCCCTGTTATGCGCAGGGGAGTGGAGGGCTGTACTGTCACCGCACTGCAACTGGCTTGTACCATCTGAACGCCTGCCGTTCGTTACAATATTAATAATGAATGACCAAGGACGAGCTATAAACTGAAGAGTTAGAGAAGACATGTTGAGTCTTGTTTTTTCAGCTTGGAATTTAACCTTTGCAGCTATCCTTTTGGCTATATTTTCTACATAGCCGGATGAGTAAAAATAGATTGGATTAATAACTGGAGTAAGAAAAGATATTTCACAGATACTTTGAAACCATACGGCTTTGGAACAGAGGGAGGCGGGACCCGGCTGGGGGGGGCGTTATTTTGATTTTCCTGCACGAACCGTATTCGCTACATTACAAAATAATGAGTCCCTCATTAGTATAATGAGGCATACCGTTAAAATTTCGGAATTATAAAAAATTAACCTTTGTTAAGTTTGCACGAGAGTTTTGAGTTGGAAACTTTGGTTTGATCAGGGGTGGTACTTGGTCCAAACAGTTTGAGAACCACTGGTTTAAGAAACTCTTTAAAAGGCATCTTCATCTTACAGTGTAACTGTAACTATGAAGGGGAGTGGGGGGTTGTGGCATTAAAATGATCTCATTATGATCAGCAGATTCCAAATAAGCAGGGATGAAAAAATCAGAGCTATATTTGATCAAATATAAAATAAAATAAAACTCCTGGACATCTAAAAACCAAATGTTGGAGTCCTACTGAAAAAAACAGTGTAAAACTCAAGATGTGAGAAAGGCCAGCTGGAGTTGTTTGTTCCAGTTTTTCCTTTCACAGTGTGTTGACAGTGTTCACTCTTATCGAACAGCTGTATTTGTCCAGTGTGGAATAAGCTTAGCCTCTTAGAGCTCAGGCTCCAGCACATTAAACTTTTTTTTACACAATAACCAACAAGGTGGCACAGATTCAGCAAAATTGGAAAAAAGATGACCTGCTGGCATTAAACAGTGAGAGCCTGTCTGTGTGTCTGTGTGTGGGGGGCGAGGGGAGTATATTTGTGTGATCCCCCAAAAAATGTGAGGCTGTGTTCTCACACTCTCTAATGTGTTTCTAAACTTTCAGGATTAATCTGCAACACAAAGCTCAAGTTCACCTTTATTTCTCTGCCTTGAATATGTTTAGATGTTTTACTCAAATTTAAACCTTAAATCGCTGTTTATAAAACATTCACAGTTTTAACAGGAATAAAAACATTTTGGATCCTGGATTGAATCACAGACTGAAACACCTTTATTGTGGAGTTTTCTGAAATCAGCCTTGGGATTCCTTTGTTATGCTCCTCTTTCCTCCCAATTCCCAAAAGACTAGCATATCTAAATTGTCCCTAGGTGCTTATCTGTGCCTTGCATTTGACTGGCATTCCCAGTCAGGGTGTAGAACTGTGTTGGGCTCTATGCTTCCAGGATAGGCTGTGCAATGACATGACCTTTACCATGGATGTTTAAACTGTTTTAGTATCTTACAAAAATGGTCTCTAAGATGCCTGTGTCTGTGGAGGATGTCTGTTCTTCCTGTGTTTATAAACTGTTTTTTTCCTTTTTGCTTTAGGTTTATCTCCATGAAGAAAGAAGGTATGAGCTTGGTCAGTATCTGGATGGGAGACCTCCTGGGTTTGCTGCTGGAAGAGGTGTTAGTGGGGCCAGCAGTTGGCACTCACACTGCAGTTTGGTGACAGGGACAGGGACAAGGACACAATACTGTAAAAAGGTGCCATCCTTCGGATGATAAATAACACCGAGGTCCTGATTCTCTGTGGTCATTAACATCCCAGGGTGTTTCTCAAAAAGAATAGGGGTGTTACCCTGGCATCCTGGCCAAATTTCCAATTGGCCTTCACCAATCATGGCCTCCTAATAATCCCCATCTATAAACTGGCTTTATCACTGTGTTCTCCCTATTGATAGCTGAAGTGTAGAGAGTGTTCTGGTGCACTATGGCTGCTGTCGCATCATCCAGCACATTGCACATTTGTGTTGGTGGAGGGGAGTCCTCATTGCCTGTAAAGCACTTTGAGTGAAGTGTCCAGAAAAAGTGCTATAGAAGTATAAGCAATTATTATTATTAGAAGGTCTGGTCCCATTGCGTCTTTACCTGACCATAGTGCCATTCTTCCCTATGCTTTAGGGTATGTAAGTATACAGACATCAAATATTGTTTTCAATTTTTTATAATTAAACTCAGGGCAAAACAGTGGCACAGTGGTTGGCACAGCTGCCAGTCAGTGCTGGTGCTCTGGGTTCAACTCTGGACCTGGGCTGCTGTCTGTGTGGAGTTTGTATGTTCTCACCATGTTTGTGTTTCCTCCCAGTACTGGATGGGAGTGCTTAGAAAATGGCTGGATGGCTAGATAATTAAACCCAATGTCTTTTAATCTCTTCAAACATTAGGTGCTTTTCATAATGCCTACAGCACAGACAGTAAGTCACACCTATAATACAACAGGTCTTACCTATATTAAATAAAAACTACAATTTTAATTCAGTTCAAAATTTCACTTTTGTCTACTTTCCTATTTCATGCCATTTTTCATGATTTACAAACAGAACATGGAAATGCTTCCATTTCAAGAAAAGCTTTTTTTAGGAAAGATTGAGACCAGATGAGCTCAGGTCATAGAATTCATAACAGTTTAGTTTAATAATTTGACATACCATAGGAATTAATACAGATCATATTCGTAACACTACAGTGCCAAGATAGAGACAGATTCTATTCTGCAGGAAGATAAGAAAGTTAAAATCCCCAGTTTCGCTGTTGATGCACTCAATCTATTTTGCACTGAACTTTGAAGGTTCTTGGTCAGAGTAAAAGTGACTTATGACACAGGTCATATTCATATTACAGATCTCTTTGAATAAAGGTCACAAAATTCATTGAGTAGAATTGTTTAGTAGCGGATACATGTAAAGAGTTAACTGACCTTAAAGCTCTTATGTAAAGCGGAGCTTCATGTTAAAATTATTGCACAGCTGTCAGTTTAATCAAACTGTTTAAAAAGTGTTTTAGAGTTTTCATTCAAAAAGCCCCATTGATCCAACAAAAACAATGGTTTTCAGGGAGTGACATAAGAATGGGTTCCAAAATCCACTCTTACTCTATAGACATGACACTTTCAAGTCTCATGCTGAAGAAACACCTTCATTCACAATGTTGTGAATGAAAGCAAAATCTCAGTTCAGACCATTTAAAATCTGTGTTCTGCACTACCTCAGTCAAATGAAACAGTCTAAATAATAATAAGAATTACTCACACTTACTGTACATAGCACTTTTCTGGACACTCCACTCAAAGCAATTTACAGTATAGGTAATGCGGACTCCTCTCCACCACCACCAATGTGCAACACTCTCCTGGATGATGCAACTGTAGCCAAAATGCGCCATTTTTTAAAAGAATTCGAAAATCCTTTTTTAATACAAAATTCTGAATGTAGGCTGTATTAACTGAACACGCACTGCAGAGTAATAAAGATTCACTGTTTGCTTAAATGGTAGGTTTATATCTATATAATTATCATATAATTAGACTGAAGGATTTATCTTTTGTCAAAATCAATGTCATTGTGCAATCCATTTCTTTAAGCCTTTTAACCGCTTCACTGAAATCATAACTACTCAGATAAATCACATCTAGACAAGGCCACAAATAAGCTCTGTGCCTCAGCATTATTCACACCTCTCAGCTGTGTCTGCTGATAGTGTTTATAGTCCATTATTTTTTAAAGCAGTTAATTTAGACAGAAGACAGTGGTCTTCAACCTTTCAGACAAAGAAAGTAATTCAAGGCAGAAAACAAAATGTGAGTTATTCACCATTTCTATTGATAGATTTGTGTGAAGACTAGCTAACAGAGGCATCATAAGTGTACCATACTAACCAGCTGAAGCTTAACTCTTAGAAAGATGTAGCTCTTCTCTTCTCAATCTGGCACTTGGCAGAGAGACACCCTTGACCTGGATGTTGCTGTCCGCTTAAAAAGGGAAGTGATGGTAACTGGTGCCAGAAGTTGACCTTCCCCAGGGATTTACTGTAGTAGTTATGGAGTAATACAGACCACTTAGCAAGTTATTTAGTTTGTGCCCAGCCCTTCATGTAAGTAGTAAAGAACTTTATTCTTTAGTTCCCATACACCAGTGTTCTCAGGTTCTTTCAGCAACATCACCCTACATTATGAAAAAAAAATGCTAAAAAAAAGTTTTGGAAGAACTTATAAAATAAAAATATATTTTTATGTTTCTACGTATGTTTGACTCTCATCCATGGTATAGTCCAGCGTTTTTGTTTTGCCTTCCGACAAATTAAGATTCATTTAAACAAATGTTCTAAGCCCAGAACACTGTATGAGTTTTTATATTTGGAAGAATTCAAATCTACAGTACAGTATTCATTCATATTACTTGAATGACAAAACAATTACCATTGATGCTTGCTTTACCACTAGCCTGCAATGATGGAACATGACATGTAACATGGGACAACCTCTTCCAAAGACAGCAGCCTAAGACCTCAGTCACTCCCTTCTCAGGTGTATGAATAACAGTGCATCTCAGCTCTGGTCACCAAAAAATTGGCCTAGTTTTAGTACATGAAAATAAATAATATAGTATGAGTTTGTGAATGTTTTTGGCAAGTACTACCATATAATTATTTAATCCTATGGGTTTTTATAACCTACACTAGAATGCTTTAGAGTTTATTCCAGGACACAGAAAATATGCAGATTTCCATGAAATCCTTGATGGCTGATGTCATGCAAGTCTGTAACCCAATACCACAAGTCAAGTTAAGATGCCAGACTCCTGACATAATGTGGCAAACTCTAACACTACAGATGGAAACTTGCAAGAATGAAACTAGATATGTTTTAAATCATAGCTCTGTGCTATATATTTCTTTGTTTTATTTTTATAGAAACAACAAAACAGCTACAATTATATAAAAAGTGAAAGTTGCATGCATTTAGGATATTGTGAACATGACTGTTTTTGTGTATTCTTGTGCATGCATCCAAACTACTGCTACACAAACTGCCAACTAAACGTTTGAAGGAAGTATGAGGCTTAGTAACACTAGTCATCAAACAGAATTTCATTCAGTACAAGGTGACATTACAACTTTAGCACAATTGTCACAGCTTGTAGTATGTCACTTACAGCACTATTCTTTTTCAAATAAAATCCAAACTAATTTTGTTTAATTAAGTAAAACATTAAGCATTTAGTTTTTGTAGTCTCTGGTTCCATCAAAATATCTCCTATACAGCAAGACTGAAATTAAGTTAAAAAAATCCTGGCACTAGAAGACCATTTGAATTTACTTTTACCAAAGAGTCCTGATGTTGAAGGATGTCATTCTAACAGTCAGCTGACATTTCCATTAAGTGTCTACAGTAATGACACCGAACTTGATTATATAGGTGCTCAGGCAGATGACAAGATTATGAAAAATGTGAGACCCAGCAGTCACATGGTAATCAAATTAACAATTAGAATATGTCAAATGTGCTTAGTAAGCTGTATTGTAGAAGGTAAAGATAATTTAATAATCTGCCTTTGGAAGCATTTTAAATAAAATACAAGCAATTTATAATTGATTGTTTTAGGTCCAAATTTATTAGAAAGGGATCAGAAAAATTTTGTTACAGACACCTTTTTGAAGGGAAAAAATTCCAATTCTTTCTAAAAAGTCGAATTCACTGTTGTGAACAAAATATTTACCTGTACACGAAAGAAGTAAACTTCAATTCAAAATTTCTGTCCATGTTCTACTTTACTCTGATTCAGAAATACAATTTGATTCAACACACACATCTCAAACTCTGCTTTATTAAGATAAATATTCAGCCATTAAATTCACACTGGAAATCTTCCAAGCATACTATTTATTAAATAAGTAATCTACAATCTATAAGTAATCTCTTAATGATCCACACAAGGCTACAGTCAGTGACAGTGGATTTATATTTGTCTTTGAGATGCAGAAAAGTCTGGATTTTCACAACTATGGAAAGGATCTGATAGTGTACAAGATTTTGCTAGGGTGCAAACTGGAGCAAAAGATTTTCCTCCCACTGCTCTTTCAGTCATGTTTGAATCCCTTTGCACTGCATTTTGTATATTTGTTTATCCTATTTAATACATTCTCACACTGTCTAGAATATGTAAATAATGTAGCAGCATAAACACTTAAATAAATTGAATCCTTTTCCTTAGTAGCCTCTTCCAGCTCATGTTCTAGTTAGTGTTCACCATTTTCGATTTATAGTTTATGCTTTTATTACCTGCATACACAACCCTGCACTTGTCTACAATGAACCTCAACTGCAAGGTGTTTCCCTAATTTTGAATTATGAATCTTTTTGAATTTCATTTGTTTTTTCTACAGTGTTCACTAATTCTTCTAATTTGGTATAATCTGCAAACATGACTAGTTTACTATCTTACTATCCCAAAATCTAGATCAATGTGATATTATTTCTCACATAAGCTATTTTCTTTTCTTAAGAACATATGAGATCATTTTACTGTAAAAAGAATGAATATGTTAACCCTTTTACCCTTAATTATGTTTCTTGTGTTGAGTGGTTGAATTTTGCTTGTGGTAGCAGTAGTTGATGATGAGACTAAAAGAGAGAATATTAGAGGATGAGGATCAACTACCATCTCATCATTGCTACTGTCATCAAATACCATTAAAGAAAACTTAGGCCATCATATCTAATTAAACATCCAGCATAATGGTACTACTATGTTTATTATTTAATGTACAAACTGCACTAGCACTATGTTTACTACTCATTGTTAAGGAATTGCAAAGATAAAACACAATAAATCTGAAATAAGAGACAGAATGGCACATTGTCACAATATGAAAGAACACGGTAGGACCTAGACGCATTGCTGAGAATTGTGGTACACAAGTTGAGCATTTTCTGGGATCACTCATGACTTAAACAACTTAAGTGGAGGGAATTTAGTTCTTCAATTCACCAACTGCATAAGTAAAAAACAAACTATAGCGGGGCAAGAATAACCTGTTTTGAACTTTCATTTTTTGTTTCAGCCTTCATTGCAACATTCCTTTCCATCCCTCTCTTGACCTTTCTAATATCCTTTATAACCTGTGCTCGCTGTTCATTGTATTCCATTTCTTTAACTAGGTCCTGTTGTTTCTTTTAATAATTTCATAAAGCTCTTTCTTTTTTCCCTTATATTTTTCCTAATTGATATGTTTGAATGATATGGGAAACAGTTTTCAGCTTCTGATTTGCTCACTCTTATGATAAAGTGTCTATGATTCAAACACAATCTTCTGTTGTCATCCCATCTCCACTGATTACATAGCTACTGTATGTACTATTTTTACCCTATTATCATTAACAATACCCAGCACTGAATATCCTCGTACTGTACGCTTCATCGACAATGCACTTTTGATTATTCTGGTGTTGCACCACTACTGTTGAATTTTGTAATTGAGGTAAGAGTGTACCTTTGATTGTGTCATTGATCAAACACAATAACCACTTTGTTCCTGAGAGCTTTGCATTCTTTACAATAACCAACTTTAGTACTATATTTAAACAGGTAGACACTGACTTCAACAGATGGACACATTTTCCCAAATGCTCTAAGCTTGACTTTCCATTATAAAATAAATGTACTTCCTTCGTTAAATTTTGTTTATTATTATAAACAAACCACATTCTAGATTCTCCATTCTGCAGTGTGAGAGATTTGCAGGGGCATTAGCTCTGACAAATTTTAAAAGTCTTTTTCTACCAGGCTGTAGAAAACTGTGCACTGTTTTGCCAGAACTGTCACTTTGGTTTAACCATTTCTTGGCATACTGTATACGTGAATATAGACTTCACAATTTTAATTCATACAGCACTGCCTTCAGAAACAGCATTTTGGACCTACAGTATAATTACAACTTGACTTAATTAAAATATCTTTAATTAAATACAACTTTGTCTTGTGAAAAATATTCATGAATTCTCAGAGGACATAGCATATCTATTCACCTATTATCTACAACCATAAACCCAAATTATCCTTTCTCCTCACTCATTTTGTTTCTGGTTATTGCAGGACTTTTAGTGTAATTTCTTTACTTGGATCTGCAATGAATGCCTATAGCTTTGTCTGTCAGACACCATATAAACTTAAGAAACAGGGACTTTAATGTCACTTTAATGTCACAGATGTAGAATTTGGTATAGGTAGTCCCCCAATACATGGTAAGGTTAGGCACCAGAAAAGTGATACAGTGATTCCCCCACACAGTGACTTACAGTATATATGGGGGACTTTTTCCCCATTAAAATCATGCAAAATAGGAGGTGATAGGCACTGTAAGAATGTCGACTTAGGCTAAGCATAAGAACATAATAAAAAAAGGTGACAAACAAGAGCAGGCTATTCAGTCCATCTAGCTTGTTTGGAAATTTGTAGTTAATTGATCAAAGGTTTTCATCCAGGTGATTCATGAAATAAGCTTTGAACATGGCTAATGCTATCACCCCACTGTGACTCAATATGAGGAATTTAGAAGGGTGACAAAACTGAATTATGTGGGAGATGTGTAGGGACCATCTGTACCGTACAAAATTTACTTCCAAAAATTCTAATAATCTAAAATATGAAAACTTTCTTCATTAATGTACTGTGTTGTACGCTAATCCTGTTAGATTATGTTTAATAATAAATAAAAATACTACTACCTTAAATTATGAAATGTCTTTCAGTAAGAGAAAAAACAGAAGTCATGTAATGGTCCTTGGTAATGTATGTAGCAGCATCAATGTATCGCTTATAGAGGACAGTGACAAAACCAGTGTAGGAAGCAAAGAAGCATTCTTCTACCCAGACAGCACTCGGCAATCATCCCCACCAGGCACCTTCCCCTGCAACCCAACCGAACTCGCTGCATCACCTGCAAATACATATCTAACAACACGCTCATTCAGGGCCCCTCAGGTCAATTCCGGATCACCCAGACGACATCCTGTACCTCCAGCAACCTTATTTACTGTATCTCCTACAAAAAATGCCCAGCTATCTATGTTGGTGAAACCAGAAGGAGACTAGGAGACCGCTTCAGAGAACATGTTAGGGCTGTGAAGATTAAAGATTTCTCCAAGCCCATCGTTTCTCATTTCACCTCAGATGGCCATGATCACACTGATCTCTCTGTCTCTGTTCTCAAAGAAGGGCTTCTCAACTCCCATAGCAGAAAAACAACAGAAACAAAACTCATCCTGAAACTAGGTTCAAACCTTCTCCCTTCTCTCAGTGAACAACTTATTTTCACATAATCTTCTCTATTCTCATGACAGTTTTGACTTCACACCTTTCTTCACCCCTCTACACTTTGCACTTCCTGAGTGGCTCTCTGCCGCTCCTACCTCCTCCCCTCTCCCAGCTTTTGTTCTTCTGTGCTATTTAATCTTTGCTGTCTGCCCTGTCTTTCTCACACCTGAAGAAGGCTTCACAGCCGAAACGTTGTTTTCTCTCTTCTCTTTTCAGCATGGAATAAACCTATCTCTTGTTCCTTTGAGAAGTATGAATGCTACCCAGCTGAACTACTTTATTATAAATATACTACAGTGGCTTTAAAAACATAAAGTATTATACTGTATTTAAATACAAATAAATCTGTAAAAAAATGTGGGTTGTGTACTGTACTGTTGCATTGTAGCTATTAGAAGTCTGTACTATGTTTAGATCAGTATATTTAAATTGTTAATATGGCAGTTTGCCATTGAGTATGCTCTGCTTGAAAAAAAATATGCAATATAATTTTAATGATCGCTTGCAAATCCCCTTTAAAATGACATCACTTTTCTTCTGACCCACTTTAGATGGATCCACTGGACATTGGAGTTTTATGGGTCTTATTAACCTGGAATTTAATACATAAACATAATTTCTCACCATATGCATACTATTGTATATATGGAATAACAAAGATATGAAGTACTAAAATAAAAGCATATTTGTAGTTAGTGGGACAATTGTTAAACAAAGAGGGTAGATTGTTGACTTACTGTACTCTGAATTTTTGGATAGATTCTAGATTCCATTTACCCCTTGGGAAAATGCCATAGTTGTTGTCGCTGTTCTTGAGAAAGTGTTGCGTTTGTTCGAGGGTAATTTTAACTCTGTATTGACCTTCTGTATTTTACAGTTAATCTGTTCTTGGATGGAAATAAAAGATAAAAATGACACATTACCATATAAGGAATATGTGAAAACCCTGCTTCATTCCTCCCTGTGAATGAATGGAAATGCAATATTTCAAAATTTTCCAGAAATTAGTTTGGACAACTACACTGTATTTTGTACATTATTGGGTAAATATTGCCTTACAATCATGGTTAAAGAAATTACATTTAAAATTGTTCAGAGAGTTCAGAAAGTTAAAGAGATCTTGTTAAACTAGCACAAATGATAAGATGATTTATGTGTGCTGGAAGAGAAACTGACATATTTATTTGTCACCTGTATATAAATGAAGTTGTTTTGGATAGACTTGTAAAAACTTTATCTTTAAGCAATTAAATGTAAATAATAGATTTAAGGAGTTTGATACTATCACCTACTTTGCAAGATGTAATATAGAAAAAGAACAATTTTTATAATATTTTGCTAATACTGGGTAGATATACAAAATGGTCTAATTTTCTCCCATTGTTAATAATCATAATATAGAAATGCAATATTACTTCAAACATCATTAAGACAATAAACAGATTTAGGATGAGTGATGTGATGAAAACATACCAAAAAAGTGTTCACCCCTGAATCCCCCCCCCCCCCCCCCCCCGAGGACAAGGAGGCTGGGACCCCCTGCAGAGAGAAAACTAACCAAGGGGTAGCTGCAGAGGTGGAGGAGGGGTGTGACAGGCAAAATGTGAAAAAAGTAAACACATTTTTTTAAATTCAGGGAGCATTGGGCTGGGTATTATCACACATTCATGTCAGAGCTAGTGCTGGGCACCTGATCATTTTAGTTTTTCAAAGAAAATCAGAAATAAGAAACAAGCATGTGTCCCCACCGAAGTTAAACATGCAAAAGGATAGAATGAAAAACTCCAGATTGCATCTTCAGTTTTAAAAAATATTGAAGGATATGCATAATATATGAAGGATTAAGACACGCTCATTAAATCCTTTTAAGAAAATGTTTCCTAATTTTCCCCTTTTAAGGCTAAAACAGCAACTAATTGTGCTTACATTGGAGACTGACTTAATTTTACCATTCACACAAACACACAATACCATTATTCAAATGCAAAACATCCCCCCCATCCCCCCACCCCATATAGACTGAGAAAGCAAATTGCAGGCATTGTATCTTTGAATTCCCTTACTCTCTGAGCATCTGGGAGATTGTTGGTTTTGTGGTGAAGTGGCTGGTTTCTTTTATTCAACTTACAGTATGGCAGGTTTCACCAAACTGATAGCTTTATACATTGGTACATCCATGTTCATCTATGTTATTATTACATTTATTATTAACATTAATTAAATATTAGGTTTAATGTATTATATTAATTACTTATATATTATATATCACTTATATTATATCACTTTATATATAACTGTGATATTTAAAATTAATAACATGGTAATACAGTTTACATATTATTTATTATATTTTATTATCAGAGAAATTGTCTTTATTATCCTCAAGGGGCAATTTGTTAAAGTACAGCTTGTGCTTTGGCCAGGAATCGAACCCGGGCCTCCCACGTGGCGGGAATTGATTAGTTTATGGATTTATTTGATCAGAAGTTTCATTTTCCATTAGACTACAAAAAAGACGATACCTATTATTTACATATACAGTATATATTATTGTTACAGCTTTAGGTGACTGAGAAGTGTCTCTTGGATTTCAGATACAGTTTGTGACACTTGGACGCTTCTCACTTCAAAAGAGAGAGGATGTTTTGCTGAGGTTTGGGGGGGTTCCTTGAGCAGAAACAATTGTAAAGTTTATCTGAGTATACCTAAGCAAGTTGTGGGTTAATGATTGCAAAGGAGCAGGACAGAAAGGGACAATATAAGATCACAGGAAGAGGACAGAAAGAAGGGGGAAGGAAGAAGAAATGAGGAGAAGCAGGGAGAAGAGAGAGGAGTCTGCAGGGGACTTGAAGCTTGCGCCAGGCGAAAACCCCTACTTCATGATCATCCAATTCAAACTGACTAGAGCTAAGTGTTTGAAACTTGTTAGAGAGAGCATGCTTTTCTGTGTTTCCTGGGTAAAAGTTACCTCAGTTAAAAATGTCTTTCCTGCTTAGGGTGCATTTTACGGATAGGGATGTAGGCTCCCATTTATTTTATGGCATCCAGGGTGCAGAGAGAGATTTAACTGCAGGTTGCTTTGTATTTATTTAGAAGGCAGCTCATCTCTTGTGTTGCCTCTGTAGGCATATTAAAATATTATTGCTTAGTAGTGTTCTGGGGTTTTCTGGGTGATGTTAGGCTTCTGAAACACCTTGTTTGCAAATACTGTACATAAACTAACTTGTGTTGTATGTTGTGTGTAATGTAGTTTGTGTTTTGTCATTGTAATAAATATTTATTAACCAAGTGTGTCTGGATTGTTACTCCTCTCAACAAAGCTGTGCCAGAGAACATAAAATTCATGTGCCTCTACTTATACCAGTTGTTCAGGTATATTGCTAGAAATCACTTACAAGTCGGAAGTTATGAATAATAATTTCACTGACTAAACAGCTCGATCAATTCCTGATTTTCACCAGTTTTCTAACCCCCCATTTCTAACAATATATAAACAAATAACTAAAATGTTATGTTATGATGTTATAATTGTTTGCAGCGGACGTGAAACCAATAAAATCAGAAGTGTTTCAAATAAAAAATATGAATAAAAATGCTGAATGAAAACACGTTTTGTTTATTGTTTTTAATAATAATAACTTTTCTGGACACTCCACTGAAGACACTTCACAGGTAATGGGGACTCCCCTCCACCACCACCACTGTGCAGCATTGACCTGATGCTCACCACACAACAGCTAATTTATATTCTGAAAATAACATTGTTAATACTATTTAGAAATGTTATTATACTTAAGTTATGTTTATTTTCTGCTACAAAAATTACCCTTAAATTACATTATTCCATATTAATATTTAATATTAAGAGGATTTAAAAAAACAGTACAACCGATTCAATTAAGCTAACATCTAACACACCACAAGTGTGTTAATATTCTTGTGAAGTGCTAAATCTGGCAAGCCAAATGACACCAATGTGACAATGACAGTATTACAACTTGTTTACTCATGGTGCAAGTTTTGATGTGCATTCTAGATGGCGGCATCTGTAGCAAATAGTAATTGCGTCTTCAAAATTCCATGACTGCAAGTTTTAAAGCAACATGTGAAAAAAGTGCAAAGGCTTGAATAAATTTACAAAGAATCAAATAATGAGATTTGACATTTACAGAGGCAAAATAAGGTTTATGCACTTAAATTAAGCTAAAATTAAATGTTAATGATTACTGACAAAAGTTACATGTTGTCTCCTGCTTGCCGCCTCAATGCAAGTTTGAGGAAAGGATAAAAGCAAAAATGCCAAAAGTCTAACTACAGCACCACATGGATGTGAATGATGGTCTTTTTAAAATACATCCAGACAGAACAAGACAGGCCTGAATTCTGTTTGAATGTATGTTGAATGGTAGTCGGCTGTCTCTTATTAAAATATACAAGAGGGAAATAAATAAAGCTTAAATGGAACAGACTAAAGGCCAGTAACAAAAATGGACTCAGAGGTAATCAAAGGCTGAAAACTGACTTTAATTAAATTCTGAGGTCCTGAAGATGTGATACATTCCTGTAAGATACAGGGCACAAATAACTACAGATAAAAAATCTAAAATAATAAAATAACATTCTCTATAAATTATACTACTAATTTGTAACTTTATAAATTCATATGATGCAATTTATTATTTATTCAGTTGCTTTGAACATGGATAACCATTAAAATGGCCTTTGAATACTGGATTCAGACAGCTCACCCTCACACCAACTTTTTGCTATGTTGGAAAAGATAAAAATAAAGTACATGTTACTAGAATTAATAGACTTCATGGAAATGTACACACCTTTTATGTGTAAGAATGTGTTTATCACATTATTCCTGTCTGTGAGAGATAACTTCTCAAGTACAATGTCACTAGGGCAAGCAAGAAAACGCACAGCCAAAAAGTAACAAAAATATGAATGTATTCGGAACACTATAAATGTATTTGTAAGACAGAATGTGAAACCTATATACAAGTCAAGACTGTTCCACTGAATTATTTTACCCACTGATCAAAATTTTAATAAAGAAATCGCGGTCAGGAATGTAACATCAGTCTACGATTGGATTTCATTTGTAAAGAACTTTCTGTAGCAATTTAAATACATGTGCAGGTTTCAATTTTCAACTTACAAATTCAATTGCGGAAAAAAGTCACCCAAGCATCATACTCATTTAACATTTTGATATCAAATGGTATCAAATAACTTCACATCACACTCCCGGATGCTCATGCTCAATAAATGTGTTGTAACTGTTGATTTAAACCAATAATAGAAAGATTTGGAGAGGCAGCAGGTAAGAACAGTTTTATTATTATCTGTATTGCATCGGATTCTTCGTAGGTATGGCATCAGTTGTCAATTCTATGTTGATGACACATGGAGGGAGTTCTTAACTGATGTTTGGGAGGGACAATGATAACCAAGTCACTTCCACCTTAGTTGTTCCAAATCATAATCATTCCCGACGCCATTTCCCAAAAGCTATAGTTTTAGTAGACCTCTCTGTTAAGCATGTTTTTTTCTGCTTCTGGACTGTGTACAAAGCAAATTTCCTCCTATCTGCTTTTCTGTCACTGCCTCCCAGATCTCCAGAAATGCTACTCTGATGCTGATCTTTCCAGACTCAAGGAACAGTTCTTGGCTCCTCACAAGCAGTTGCCTGCTGCATCTTCTCCATCAGCTGGTTTTGCCTATCTAGTCACCCATTTCTGAGCCACATTGAGCTTCATTGTCCACTCTGTTTAATCAGGCCTTTCTACCTTACTGAAGATTGAAATGCACTGCTGCAATTTACATGCCTACAAAAATACTATCTTAAAACAACCATCTGATTTAACACCCTAACCAAAGCACTCTGCTGGATTCTGTGAAATAATTATGAACTTCTTTTTCTCCTTACTCTTCTCGACGAATGTGTTTTGATAGATTTTACCAGCACTCCCCCATGACAACCTTGTCCATTCTGATCTCCATTTAAAAAAATCAGGGCTCCTTCTCACCATGGATAAAACATCTGGTCCCTCTAGCTATTGAAATAAATTTCCACTTACCTGTCATCTAAATCTCGTACTACAAAGAGGAACTCCTGTCTTTGGTGGGTCTGCTCAATCCCACAAGGCCGAGCATTCATTTAGTTCTTGCTGTATTAGTCTTTACCTTCCATCACCACATAACTCATTCAGATTCCAAGGCAGAGCTTTGGTTATAGCATTTACCTGAGGATGAGTAAAATGGGCTGCCCTTCTTTCCTATGTTTCCTGCGTTTCTGTTTTCTCATGAAGCTGATTGACTCGTGACCTCATGATCTCCAGAATTTTACTGACAGCACCTCCTGTCAGCTATGGATGCCATCATTCAGGTCAATGGTTTGCAGTACCCTGAACCTCTGATTTTTTCTTCATGTCTTCTGCATCATCCATAAATGGAGACGATTCTCCAAGGTTGAAATGTTATTATCATCTCAATGGGTCAATCAATTTCTAATCATCACAGCTCAATAAAATCATCAACAAAATCCAGGATTATCTACAGAACAATTCTCTGACCACTCATGGGCAGGCACAGCCTTCTCAGCAGCCAGTCAAGATATTCCCAACTACACAATTAAGCAGTGCGGTAACTGGTCATCAGGGGCAATCAACGCATATATCAGAACGAATTCTAATGTCCTGAAATGAACATCACCTTTCGTCAGACAGTCCAATAAAAGTCCAACAATTTAGGTCTTTCAGCCTAGTAATTTCAAATTCTTCCCATCTTTCCTTTTATGCATTCGTCTATGGGCAGGAGGCTGGCTGTCAGCCAAGCAGGTTAAGGAAAATCTCACTATACTTCTATAAGCATTTAATAAACATCCTCAAATGCATCTGATTCTTGGGTATTGTTGTTCCTAGAGTAACCAAATTTATGTTTGCAAGAAATCTGAAGTTAATCAAGCTCTATCTACTGTACATAGTCATGTAGCCTACACTGCTTTGATGGCACTAAAAACAGACACAACAACTAATGCAATGTGTAACATTTTTACACATAAACTCTGACAAGATCAAAGTTACAATTGTGTATAACTGCACCTACATTACGTACATTTTACTTTAACTATTGATGGCACTTGAATAGGTCCAGCTTCTTAGATAAGCTACTCAATATCACCTTTGATCTGAGCTCTGTGTTTGAATCTCATATTCACATTCACAAGTGTCTATCCTGCATCTTTAAACCACTGTTAATTCATTGGTGTCTCCCAATCTGATTCAGAAAAGCCAATGCATGCTTTTGTCTTTTCTTGGCTTGATAATTATAATTAGCATTTGCTTGATAATTATTCAGCAACAAGCTGAAACATAATTTAATGCATGAACATATTTCTCCTGTTTTAGGCTTGATTGAATTGCCTTTACAACTGCACCAGTTAACTGTAAATTCTCTGTAAACCTAGACTTCATTTGTACTTTTTGGACTGTGCTTTTTCTTCTTTTACTTAAAGACTGGAATTATCTCACAGCACATTTCAAATCTTGCAAGTCACTGCACTTTCAAATCAAGTCTTTTCAAACACTAGCTCATAATCCTGTGTTTATACTGTTTATCCATGTATAAGTGTCTTTTTTATTTTTGACTTTATCTTGTTTTATTGGTAAGTGCCTTGAGATACTGTATTGTAAAATATGCTATATAATACAGTATATATATATCAAATACATTTATTTTAATAAAAATGAAACAATCAAACTGAACATTGTCCATTGTCCATCTGAGGGATGTTAATATATACAGGCAAATCCCACAGGAAAACCTTCTTGAGTCACCCATAAATATAAAGACAGGTTGAAAAATAATACTTTAGTAGGAAAAAGTGTCAGTGTCAATGTCAAACAGAGTCAATGTCCTTGAGTAACCCAAGTCCTGACTGGAATCCAGTAGGAAATGTATGGTGAGAGGTGATGACTGTTGTCCATCAGCAATCATAAACAAACTTGTCAGAGCTGGAACAAATTTCTCAGGAGGAAAGGATAATTACACTATGCAATAATTATACTTTGCCACCACGCAAAGCTGGCTGCAACATATCTGAAGCTACTGACAGCAATAATTGCTTCCAAAGGAGCTTTCACCAAGTGCAGACTTTGCATATCTTCCTTGCAGGTTTTTCTATAGGATTTGCTTAGACCTTGCACAATGCATTTTCTCTTATTTCCAACAAACGTTGAAGTCCCTGCTGAGAGGCATCCCCATAATAATAATAATAATAACAACAACAATAAACTTTATTTTATATAGCACCTTTAAAGGTGGCCTCTCAAAACGCTTTACAGAATGACAACAACAATAAATAAAAACAATACACCAGATAAAACACAATTACAATATACAGAGGAGACCTTGAATGGTGGTACTAAGAAAAGCAGAGGGGTGAAGAATGGAACCAGTTAAGTAAAGGCTTTTCTAAAGAAGGTTTTGGGTCTGGCTTTGAAGGAGTTTAGGGAAGGTGACTCTCTGATATCCTTGGGCAGAGAGTTCCAGAGCTTGGTGGCATAACAGGAGAAGGCCCTGTCACCCATACAATGTAGATGGGCTTGGGGGACAGTTAGGAGACCAGTGTACCTAGTGTTGCGAAGGGGGGAGTAGGGCAATAATAGTTCAGATGTTTAGAGAAGGTGACTCTCTGATATCTCTTAACAGGAGAAGGCCCTGTCACCCATAGAATGTAGATGGGTTTGGGGGACAGATAGGAGAGCAGAATTAGAAGAGCAAAGGTTGCGAGGTTTTGAGTAGGGTGATAATAGTTCAGACAGGTACTGAGGTGGCAAGCCTTATAGGTGAGCATGAGGATTTTAAAGTCCACACGGAATTTGACAGGAAGCCAGTGGAAAGACTCCAGGATAGGAGTAATGCGATCACTTGCACTAGACCTGGTCAGGATTCTGGCTGCTGAATTTTGGACATAGTGCATTTTTTTCAAAGTAGATTTAGATTCCCCAGCGAGTAGAGTATTACAGTAGTCAATTCGAGAGAACACAAATGTGTTGATCAGCTTTTCAGCCACAGTTAGTGATAACATACGACATTCTGAGGTGATAAAAAGATGTTTTGACAATATGCTGCACATGGGGGTCGAATGTTAATCCAGAATCGAATATCACCCCAAGGTTTTTCAATTTAGACTGAAGCTCAAGTACAGAACCATCTACAGATAGGGTTACAGGATTGGCTTTACAAAGTTGATGGGGGGTGCCAATAAGCATGACTTCAGTCTTGTCACAGTTAAGATGAAGGAAATTTTGAGTCATCCAAGTTTTTATGTCAGAAATGCAATTAGATAGAACAGAGACAGCCATCAGTGTCAGGTTTGGTATGGATGTATATTTGAGTATCATCAGTGTAGAAATGATAGCTGAGCCCATGTGATCTTAAAAGCTGACCATGTGGAAACATGTAAATGCTGAAGAGCAATTTACATGTTTGCTGCTATAACATGATGCTGCTGCCACCATAAGATGATGCATGATGCCATAACATGATGGTGCTGCCACCATGGAGTAAGGATGGTGGTGTCTTGGTGATACAGAATGGTCGGCTTATACCAGACATAGTGCTTTGCAATTCAATCAAAATATTGTTATTTTGACCATATATCCTTCAGCCATACCTATAGTATATCATGTTCATGTTAATTTTCAGTAAATGTCGTACTTGCTACAGACAGACTACCAGAAGATGTGTCCTGGCAACCATGGCAATCAACAATCCTGTTCTTCCATCTGCCAATCAATTTGTTAAAACAAAGTGGCAGGGAGTCTGTCCCACCTGATCGCTATTAACCCAGTACTTACCTAGCAGTTATTTAAAAGCCAGTTTTCCCAGTATTCTCTGCCCTGTCTTTGTTCCAGTTTCAGCTGGATTTTTCCTGCGCTCTACTTAGTTGTTTCTCTGGCCTTGAATCTCTGTCTGTGCCCTGGTTTTGCTCCTGGATTTTCCCTGTTTACTTTTCGCTATCCTGTTGGCTAGGAAGTCTGCTTGTTTTCTGACTGCAGCTTGAATTGCACTGATTACCGACACCTGCCTGCTACTTTGCCTGTTTGCTCCGCCTGGCATCTGAGTCCACCACCTTCATTCGCTGCTCTTCGCTGGTAAGAGCAGTGCTTGTTACAGTAAAGATTTCTTTCTTGCCTCTCACCCACACAAGCCATGTATGTACAGGGACTAGGATAATGTACAGTAAATGTTCTGTATGAACAACAAGACGCTCAGTTTGGAAGTTCTGATCTAAGTATTGTGTAGTGTATGATGCACATTCCAATTCCTAATAAAGCACTTCAGTGTACAGTACTTCAAGGGATAAGAAACTTTCTCCTGATCCCTGATTTGGTTTAAAAGCTCCTTGGTCTTTGTGGTCAATTTGTGTACGACTGCAAATCACTGAGTTTTTGGCTTGTAATTCAATATTTATTTGAGGGAAGTTAATGTGACAGATGCATGTAATCTGAAGCCAATTGAATCCAATATGATTCAGCAAGGACATAGACTGTTATTATAACGTGGTGACCTTTCAGATTGTTCTTTTGCACCTAAAATGATTTAACGGTTCCACAGCAAATGGGTTAAATACCTACAGTATGTAATTGAGAATCTTGTATTTATCTAAAAAGAACAATTTTATTTAGATATTATCAGCAAGTTATAACTTTATCAGTTTTGAGTAGATTGTGTAGATTCTAAATATAGGATCATATTGAAAAGTGTAATTGCAAGTCTTAGACATCAACCAAATGTGGATACTGTGCAAGAGGGAAAATACGGTGGCAAATGAGTACACTGTCATAAGTTTTCATTGTAATTATCCATACCATCAGACATGTTCTGTGAGGATTTCTTGTGAATAAATGTTAAGAAATGAGACTGGTGAACTTCATCAGTATTTCACAGGTTTAACTCTGTATTTAATTTATATTTCTGTACCTATACTCTTGTCCTAGTGTGCCTTTTGATACACTAGTACATATTTCAGTTGACTTTGTCTAAGAATAAAAATGAGCATAATTTGAAGAAGAAAACTTTTTTTTTGTACTTTGTAACCCTTTGATTAATCTTTCTTGTCCCTGGTCACTGCTACTCCCTTCAGAATTCTGCTTTTCTGTATACTAACCCATCTTCTCTCACATACACTAGCCAGGATTCAATCTCCACTGAGGTTTGCTTTCTGAAATATTTATTAACCTCTGCTGATACTAATTTTTTTTTGTCAAAAAAGCTAATAAAAGTAATTTAAGACCACTCTAACAATCTATTTCACTCAATACTTTCAAGCAGCACACTTCCAGATTATTTGTTACTCCTTCAGCCACAGCGTACCATGAAAAGTCAAAATCCCTGCTCCAGTAGACAGAACCCTTCATTCAGACATTTGGCGACACACTTAACTGTAAATCGTTCAAAACTGTCATCCAAACTGTGAAATAAAAAAATTCAAAACAAATGGAAAACCTGGATACAAGTAATGATATTGCCCTTGTTTTTGCTGAAATAGCCTTGAGACCTTTGACTATGAAATCTTTACTCATTTTCAATTTAAGCCTAGCACAGAACTGCATGGAACAACTCTTTGACTACATCTAATTCTCATTAGCCTTCAAATAAATATCACAATTTTATGTATGAGAAGAATTCTACTAGAAACAATATTTTATTTTTATTTATTTTAAATTAAAAATTTAAAATTAAAAATATTAAATAGAAAAATAAGTATAATAATAAGTATATAATGTGGCACTATGACTAACTACAATATATCAATAGAAAGGCAGTAACTACTCTTGTCTTACTGCATATAATTAATGACTGCATAGATATCTGTCTGCTACATGTTTTGAAGAAGTACAATGTTGTGCAAAAATCTTTTGACATTTTATCTTACTATTTATATCATACTAGACTTCTTACTATATCTTACTATTATCAATCTTGTTTTTCCTTCTTTATGGAGAAACTCAATTTGATGGTGATTTTACATTGACAATGTACCCATTTCATTTAAAGCGAACAGTTAAGCCTGATAGATCTGTGTTTTGTAGTACAAAGAGTAGCTTTTTAGCTTTATGAATGTATATTAAATGAGGACAAATTATTAAGGACAAAGAACACATGACAATAAGGCAATTAGATTTAGAAAATGCAATGGATTAGCTACTATAATTCATATTATTCATATTGAGTTGTTGAGGTAATGTTTTTTAAGATTGTTATCACTCAAACTAAATCAATGTAATGATGAAAACAGTTATTACAGCAGAATAATAATAAACTTTATTTGATATAGCACCTTTAAAGGTGGCTTCTTAAAGTGCTAAATAATTGCTTAGAATAATTGTCTTTGCTTATACGTATTGCTCTACTTCTTCAGTGCTGACTCAACTGCAATCAATCATTTCTGTTTAATACTTTCATTAAACCCTTATGCATTGTGAATTGTTAGTCAACAGAATATCTAGTGCTGCCTACAGCAACAGTGAAGATGATCCAGTAAAAAAACATTAATTAAATATGGCCCAGTCAATGTTTACTTCAAAAAGACAGGATGCACTGACAATTCATCTACCACTGATTTGTCTTTCTATTTTCTGGAAAATGTTTTTTTTTTCATATCTGAGGAATACATCAATAAGAAAGATGGGACCCATTTGCTTAACTTTTGTGAATTTGTGAACATGAGTTTTGAAAGAGGCAAAAATAAAAACGAAATAAAAAAATAAAATCTAATTTATGTAACAAATGTCTTTGCTTTACACCTACAGTACTTCCAGTTTATGTGTTATGTGGCATATTTTATTAAATGAAATATAACATATAAAAATTAAACCTATAAAATTGGTTTATACAGATTTTAGAAAATTTACAACCTTTCAACAAGCATCTTAAAAAAAGTTCTGCAATTGTTTTGTGATAAAACTTTGGTTCCTAAATCAGCCAGTTAAAAATACACATTCAGAAGAAACTGACTGTTTTCTATATGTGTTCATTTACACTTATTGCATCTCTCTTGTGGTAAATGTCTCCATTTAAATGTGAAAGTTTATCATCAGTTGCCAACACAGTTGTTACACTGGAAGTCTTTCAAAGCACCATGGTGAGGATTTTGTCTCACAGCTTCGGACTGCCATGTGCAATGTTGGGCTGAGGTTTTGTGTACCTTCATATTCATATATTCGTACCTTCATATTTGCACAGCTATGATACTGTATTCACAAAAAAGGCATATTTAACTTGAAATGCCTTACAGCTGGCTAAAAAACATTGCTTACATTTTAGTTTCCTCATTTGTTTTCATCTCTAGTAACTGGGGGGTATGAACGCCACCAACTAGCTCTGTCGGGAGAGCACGAGACTCATAATCTCAGGGTAGTGGGTTCATGTCCCACATTGGGCCCAAGGTTTTCTAATAAGCCATACTGGGCAGCAGCACTATGGGGCGGTGTTGGTGGCGGTAGATCATGTTTCTGTGACAACAGCAACACTGGCATTATCCGCGTGGAAGAAAGGCCTGGCAATCTACTTCTGTATCTTGCCATGAGAACTCTATGGATAGTGATGGGGGGACTATTCATAGGGTCGCCATGAGTTGACACCAACTCAATGGCACTCATTCCATCTATCCCCCAACTGGTATGAGCAATATGGAGGTGGTACAGATGCTCAAGAGCCACTCACAAAATGGTGAGTTAAAAACACTATCCCTGCGATAATTCTATAAGTCACTTAAAACCAAACTTCAGAATAATAAAATTTACTGGGAACAAATTATAAAACTGGTTAGTTAAATAACTACACACTCAGAGATGTGCAGAGACCTTTCGATGGGCAGTGGCTCAGAAAGGGAGAAGGAGTACTTTCCAGGGCAGGATTTGTTACATTAGAGTATCCTGGACACAAATCAGTGCCCGCTGTATAATTTTACAGGAAGTTTGGATGTGACTTCGGAGGCATTATAATATTCACAACCTTGGCAAAAAATGATTGTCCATAATTGATTATTAAGTTTGATTAACAGACATTAAGATATTACAGCCCTTCTACTGAGCATATACTGTACAGTACTTTATTTTCCTGATATAACACATCTTAACAAGATGACGGAGCAAATAAAAGAATTACAATCTAATGACATGCAATACCAAATGCAATCTCTTTCCATCTTAAGAGCAAGAGTTCACATGATAGCACATCAAATCAAAGATTTGTTTTCCCCAAAAAAGTGTATATTGTGGTACAAATATTCAGTAAGTTGCTAGAAATTATCATCTGCCAGTTTAAATAAAAAGTTTAAAAAGATACAGATCATTTACTTGTCTTATAAAGCATTATATCTGTATTATTATTATGTACTGGATATCTCTTGAAATATACTCAATATACACTACTAAACGTTTAAGCATTGTTTTATACATCACCATACATTTTTATAATTACATATTAAGGTAATTCCAATAGAATTATTTATTGATGGTGTCCTAAAAAAAACCTTGGCAGAGATATCCAGAAATGATAATGGAATTACTACTCATATAGACTGTTTATTTTTTGTAAATATTCATCAAAACTTAAGTCGTACAACATGTACCGATGAACTGGCTTTTTTGATGACCATTTACCTGTTCGACTGCTGCTAGTTGTGACCCAGTTATGAAATGATGTACTCCCTTTAGCTGCCTCCCTAAGTTTTTTCTCTCTTATTTTTCTTATTCTTTTTTCTGAAGGCATGCTCTCCTGTTTCTGTAACTGAACCATATATATACAACAAAGAAAATGCATGTAAGCTGTTTATATCAAATATAAAAAGACTGGCTTGTCTACTCAGTTAACTACATTTTCTTAAGGAGATCTCAAATCTAGCTAGCTACATAGCCATGCAGACAATAACGTGGCGAGTTTGTCGTTTTGCAAACTTAGAATAGATGAATGAAAATAGTCTTTCTTAAACACAAAGTGCTCAATACGACACCTTTGGTGTGTTAATTTTGTACAGTCCTTATGAAAACTCTGTGTATCTTCTCACCATTCAAAAATGTTTAACAGGACCTTCACAGGTGTAGTAGCCTACGTTGCTTACTGCTGCTTTTTACTCCACTTTTTACAATGAACAGGAGGCGGACACTCAGGCCAATGAGGGCAAAGGGGCAGGGACTTGAGCCACTGTAGACTCCCCACTCTGCATGTCCCTGTACACACTGTATACAGTAAAATGGATATTTAAGCTGCTGTAAGTATTTAAATTAGATCTACAGTATATAAGCAGTGCAAAAGCAAAAATACAGAAAGCTATGTAAGTGTTTACAAGATACTGTTTTGATTTACATTTAGTTTTATCACATTGTGCAAAAATTAATTTATGTCTGAGGTAAAGATGATTTAAAACAACAGTGCTGCGAATCTGTGACTAGTTCAATATAGTTGGATACAAAATGTGCTGTTCAGATCACGTAACATATTACTGCCATTTTCCTCACAGCTATCACAAAACTTATGTTCAACAGTAATTTTGTTTTTAAATAACACCTCTTTAAATCTGTATGGATCTATACAATCAGTAAGTAACAGTGGGTGAGATGTAACAAATTTTCCCATCTCCTTCATATTTCATGTTTCAATGAAAGTCACCAAGGCCATTTGGAACAGAAAATTGCAGTAGGTATATATTTGCTATCTGACTGCTATTAGTCTCGAAAAACAGCTATTTTTCTCCAATACATCTACCATCGGAATAGTGCAGTTTAAAATCTAGTTTCTGCTCAAAAAAAGGAAATAGCTTCACTACCCAATGCGAAAAGCAGCGCTAGGACATTCACATGATTCCTTAGTAAAAGACATCTTCAGCTCTGTGTTGGAAGAAGCCTAATTGGAAGAAGCCTAAATAAATATTCCTGGGGAGGAGATGAGGAGATTGAAGGCTCTGTGATCAAATGGCTGTCTACTACAGAAGAGTGCTGTGTTAATGTGGATTAAATACTGTATACCAGCAAGCTGTCAGTCTTGATAAAAAGATTGTTTGACATGAATATGTTATTCATTGGGTCTGAACCCAGACGTGAAGAAATGTGTTTACTGCCAATGTACAGTAGGTGAACCAAATTTAATTTTGGGAAGTTTAAAGAATTTGCAATCATACAATAATAATCCATGAACATGCATTAATGGTTATTAGCAAATTTCTGGCTCATGCCTTTCACTTTGCATGAATTAATCATTCCTGAAAAAGAATGCATCCTGTGCCATTTTTAGTCTGAAGCCCAAAAAGGAGAGCCAAGCAGTTCTAACTAATTGGAACAGCACAAAAGCTCTTACACAGTAACAGACACCCTTTACATGATCCTTCATATGATCTCTATCCATACAGGGTCACTGAAGCCCCGGCATGAGGGCAGACTGCAAGGGACTGAAGTCGACTGCAGGGCTCACACACACACGCATTTTACTGTTAACCTGGATAGCATGTCGTTGGCATGTCTTTGGACTGGAATCTAAAGCACCCAGAGAAAACCCATGCAACTCTATGTAATCAATGAACATAATGTAAATACAGTAGTAGGATTCTGCACACAGATTTCTTCTAAGCAAAAAATCATTCATATACCCAATATTAAAAGCTGTTTATTCTTAATAAGGGTCACGGCAATTTAACAGAAGTGTAAAACTTACTTTTATCCTCTTTCTGACATCTTGACATCTTTCTGACAGAATGTTCTACTAAGCTTACTAAGGTAGCCTCAGTGTTTATCTATCATAAGTACACAGTCCTTTCTATATTTAATATAATATTATAGTATTTCAGCTTATAAACTGTATTTTGAAATACTAAAGAGTACTATGTACGAAATGATGTTAGTATAGACATAAGAGTAAATGCTTTTCTCTGACTGGCTGATATTTTGACTTATAATTTATAGCTGAAAACTATATTAGACTTCCATGCTCTCATGTCAATAGTCCCTGTGACTTATAAAAGTTTTCATTTGACTACATCCTGGAAAAGCCAGAATTTCAGTGTTCATTTGAACTAAAATAAATCTTCTTAAGGCAAAAAAAAAACATTTTAAAAAGGGGGTAAAAATGTAAGAGCAAAAACAGTACAGAAAAAATGTAAGGACCATTGAAACAAGGAGATTCCATTATGTTCTCAATGCTAGATTATGGATTGAAAAACTGGAACTATTTTTTTACATTAAGGTTTTTGGCTAAAATTTTGCATTTTAGCTGACATGAGTCACACTCCTTGCTTCTGAACCCAGAATAAATTTTGACTTTTACTTACTGAATACAGTATATTTTTAGCATCAATATTACCAAAATCCTCCCTCGGAGAAACATGTAAAATGGGAAAATCATTGTTTTTGTGAGTAAGGCAAACTATAAGAATTCTTTAACCTATTTAAGCAGAGCATCTGATGATAACAATTGTGAAACACATCACCATGTAGTTCAATATCTTCAGATAGAAAAGTTTTTTTTAAAGTATAGACATCTACAGAGTGCTCAGCAGAAATTATGAATTGTGATGTCTTAAAGTAAATAGGTCACAAAATGATTAGTTTTTGTTGAAGATTTTTGTAGAAATTTATTATGGATCACTAGAAACATAAAACTTTTTATTCAGATTTTGATATGCATGACTGATTGTTTTAGGAAGATTTATACTCCAAAGTTTATAATGTGGTTGTAATGAAGAAGGAAGAGGCTATAAAAAGATCAACAGCTTTTCAGACTGAGATAAAATATTACCTGTGGGACATACAGCACATTTAAACATCCCTACATGGACTGTTTTTCTTTTTACTTTTTCTTTTCCCATTTCTTCAGTCTACACTACTACTACTACAAGATAACCAAGTCTCTGAGTCCAGGTTTCTGACCCTTCCTGTTGTTTCTCATGTTCTCATATTTGAACCTGTCATTAGCATGATTAGATTGTTGCGGTGGTCCCGGTCTTTTTAAAACCTGTGGTTCAGCTCCAGGAACATCTGGAACTTGATGTTCCACCTATCATCACTATGAAGCTCCTCAGGTACACTTCAGGTACCGCGTCTCATTTTTGTCCAATGGGGCATCTGCCCCCTGTGGATGAACTTGCATACTATAGAGGGGTCTATGACCAGCAGATGCCCCATGTGCAGCAGAAGTCACGAACATCTACATGGTGCCCTCCTGAGTAGAAGTGGGCCTTTAGCCTCCTCACAGTCTTGTTTTACGTTTAACGTTTTAACGTTAATTTAACGTTTCCTTTCAAGCACTTCACAGACTGCCTTCAGCACCCTCAGGATCACCAGCAGCCATTGTTGCTCCCTAGTGCCACACACTGGCCAGCTCTGGTAAAACACCCCATTGAAAATTGCTGGGGATGACATTAGGGCCACAAGCCCTTTAACAGCCCTGGAGCAACCTGACCAACCCATTCCTATTCCATCGAAATCCATACCAGGGCCAGGTATGGATCTCTCCTCTGGTGTATGCTGAGCTTGTCAGCAGCAACCATGGAAACTGTAACCTTTTCCTCTTTGTGCCATTCTGCCTGGTTTCAGTGATCTTAGTTATTCATGCACGGATGCTGAGCTCCAGAGTGATGTTTTACAGTGAAATAGTATTTCTCCAGCCTACAGGCACTATAGAGAAGCATGTTCAGGAGTGAGCAAGAATGGCCTTCCATTGAGGTAGGGAAGCAAGTTTCTAATGACATTGACAAGGGTCAGCAGTTCCAAGTACGTGACACAGTAAGAGATAAGATCACTTTATTAGCCATACACAATTTATTGCATTAGGAATTTATCTTTTTGCATATGCCAACTTGCTCTCCATGAGACACAGCCAGGGAGAGAAGCTTGGGGTCAGAGCACAGTTTCTGGTGACTTCCCATATGCCCCAGGAACTGTATGCACCGGGTAGATTCCGTACCACAAAGATGACCCGAAAGAACCACAGAAGCTCTTTAAGCTGCTGCTGCTGCCTCAGGCAGAGGTCATGACAACTGTATCACAAATCCACAATAGCCCTCTGTGACAGAGGAGTCTGTCACGGGGTACATATAGCACAGAAAATACAACATTCATACACCTTCCATTGAGCAGTTGCTAGATAAGTTCCTGAGGGTGCACACTCAGGGCTTGACTAGTAACTGTTATTACTTAATTTCATATATATTCACTTACATAAACATACCTTATTTCATATACACTGAAATACCTAAACACAAGTATGAGTGAGTATTGTGGTGTGAATGGAGAGTGCTCTCAAAATGGATGTTACTCACTGTTTGTTTGGTGTAGGTACTACCGGCGTGGGTCAGCTTATGGTGGAGATAAGGAGGATTTACCCTTATTTGAATAATTAGTTTTGTTTCTTTTTTTGGGGGGGGGGGGGGTTGTTTTCTGGTGTGGGGGACTGGGAGCACTGTAAATAGACTGCACTTGTTTTGCTTGGGTGTTTTTACAGCGGAGCCAGTCTGAGATAAAACGTACCTACTTTGGCCTTGCTCAGGCCATTGTGTGACACCCTCTCTAACAATACCAGAGCTAGTAAAATAGAAAAGAGGCACTAAAGGCACTCTACTCATGAGTAAGTAATGAGACAAAGAGGGCATCTACCTTCCCCATAGGGATAAACCTGGAGGGACACTTTAGAATATCAAATAAACTCTAACCTATAGTATACAGTACTGTATGTCCACATCAACTCAACACTGACAGGTGACCTGTATTGAACCCAAGAGACTAGAACTGTGAGACAACACTGTTAACCACCTCACCATAGTGCAACCCAGTCTGCTCTTAAACTAATTCAAGAGCCTTGGAGACATTCTGACTGCACGTAATTTGAGCAATATTAACATAAATGGATAATGCAGACGTGGTTTTGAAAATGAGCTTATTTATGTTAGTTCTTCCATTAGACCCATTAGGACACTGGTTAACTGGCTGGAAATTGATCTTCTCTGTAATGGCACTGCAATGATTCTTCGTGTAACCATTTTCCAGCAGTGTGTTTCTTTTGGCACATCAAGCTGTGAGCTATGTGGATCTAACTTGTTTGGTAATTTCTCTACGCAAATCTTACTTTTATTTCTTTCTGATACAGGTTTCATAATGTACATAATGGAATACAGCAATTTCATAGAAAACCAGATAGCAAGGTTTCAAGCATCTGCATTCAGGGCATTCAATTCTCTTTGTGTTTAAATCAGCCTCATACCTCTGTTTGAGTGTTATTGTCATTATCCTCATCAGATGGCATGAGAGGGAGCCGCTCTGAGTCAGACGTATCCTGGTCCTGGCTTGCTCTGTTGTTATCCATAGGCTTTGGTTGTGATGGCCAGGTCTGTCTTTTCCATCTGTGACTATAAAGCTTTACATCTACAGAAATACTCTCCTCTGTGGAAGGTATTCCCTGGACATACATGTATGGTACTCCTGAAAAAGAGAGACAGACAGTGTATTTGCAGTAAATCCACACAGACACATGGCTCTTTTGAAGTGCTTGTCATGTTCTTTATGTTGCAGAAATAAAACTATTTTGTTTTAATTAATTAGACATGGGATCATACAGCTAAGCCCCCTAAAGGGTCTAATATAGATTTTAAAGATATTTCTGGAATCAGTCCAGAAAAATACAACCAGATGGAGCTTAATGGAATGTCCTAAACTGACAGGCTGAAGCAACTAAACTTTATTAGTCTTGAACAGAGAAGATTACAAGGGGATTTGATATTAGTATTAAAAATCCTCACACTGACAAATTCAACACATTCAAAGTCAAATATTCAACAATACATCTCCTTAGAAATGAGGAGAAAATTGTTTGAAAAGATAAAAAAAATCATGCTAATGCTAAATTAGAGTACTATGCTGATCAACAAAAAAATGTTTGACCGTGTTACACACCTGCTTGTACATTTTTTAGTCAGGGGCTTATGAACATACAGTAATGAAAAAGAAGAGAATTTCATCCTATTTATTTTCAATACGGCTACCTACGGGTTTGTTTTTAATGTTTGTTGCTCTGCTCTGTGTCTGCTGAGTGTCAATCACAGTCACTTGTGTGCTCAGGACCATGCTTTGCCATTCAATAGAAAGTGGCAAACTCTGATGCACCAAAACATGGTTCGATGCACCTTCTACTGTGGCAGAATTCTATATTGTCTAGGCTTCAAGGGGGTGAAGTGACCTCTAAAACGTGTTTATTGCAGTTCTGCCACAGTATCTACAGTGTAGGCTACAGGGAGATACAATCAGATACTGAAACCCTAGAGACCTGACAGGGAGCCTAGAGAGTGGAAAAGTTAAAAAAAATGAATAGTAAAGAGTAGGTCTAATTGCATATAATAATGGTATTTAAAGTTACTAACAGTAAAATGTTTTTTAAGTTACCCTTTTTGCATTTTATCAAAATTTGTGTCTTGAAAATGCGTTGAAAGTTAGTAAACGCATGTTACTGTTAAAATCTCTGGTACCTCCATTGCCCCTCATAATGTGCTCTCTCTCATTCACATTGAACACTAGCATCTCATTGTTAAAAATGAAACACTGAGTGGAATGCATTTTCATTTTAACAAGACCTATACTGCATTTAACCTAAAATCTGATGGTGAATTCAATGAGTTAATGATGTATTTTTTAAAACTAAAATTTCAGGTATATGAACTTCTTTGAAAGACAAAAATGACAGCTACTATGCTATCGTGATTAACTGGTACAGCCAGGACTCTCAGCCCCTCATGTCACAGAAGTCATCATCATCAGTGGTCTGAGGAAGCATCTGTAAGTGTAGTTGGGAACCCAGAAGACTAACTCTCTTACTACTGGACTGACATTCTTCACAGTGTCTTCCTCAGACATCATAAAACATAAGACAAGAATGTATGTAGGAAGTGAAAAAATGGGGAAAGGTATGTGCTTATAACATCACTTTATTAACCCTTTACAATTGCTTGCATTAGGAATTATCTTTTCACATACCCCAGGTTGCTCTCCATGAGACACACGGACAGGGAGAGAGCCTGGGGTCAGAGCGTAGGGTGTGCTATTGTACGGCACCCCTGGAGCAGTGGGGGTTAAGGGCCTTGCTCAGGAGCCCAACAGAGTAGGATTTCTCTGCCAGCAGCGGGATTTGAACCAGCAACCTTCCAGCCACAGGTGCAGATCCTTAGCCACAGAGTCACCACTCCGCCCCAACAAATAACAAATGTGTGTTTATCAGTATTCAGAGAATATAATGAAAGGGGTGTTTTCTTTTCCTATTTTACATGGGGATTTCATTATGAGAGCCAGCTGCAACTTTTCAGTTGAGTTATGAATTGTTCCATTATTCTCAAGCAAATCAACACTAGTGGAGAAAAAAAAAACTTTTCACTATTTTTGTGGATTTTTTATAATAATCAATTCAACCAATCATGGATTAGCTCTTCTTATTTCTGTTATAGTTTTTTAGATAGCATGCAACAATTTCTAGATTTAAAAGAAAAAGGACTGACCTCCTGTTAAAATAATAATAATAATTAATAATTGCTTATGCTTACAGTATATAGCACTTTTCTGGACACTCCACTCAAAGGGCTGTACAGGTAATGGGGACTCCCCTCCACCACCACCAATTTGCAGCCCCACCTGGATGATGCGACGACAGCCATAGTGCGCCAGAATGCTTACCACACATCAGCTATCAGTGGGGAGGAGAGCAGAGTAATGAAGCCATTTCATAGATGGGGATTATTAGGAGGCCATGTTTGGTAACAGCCAATGGAAATTTGGCCAGGACGCTGGGGTTACACCCCTACTCTTTTCGAGAAACACCCTGGAATTTTTAATGACCACAGAGAGTCAAGACCTCGGTTTAATGTCTCATCCAAAGGATGGCCTCTTTTTAGAGTATAGTGTCCCCGTCACTATACTGGGGCATTAGGACTCACATAGACCTCAGGGTGAGTGTCCCCTGCTGGCCCTACTAACACCACTTTCAGCAGCAACCTTAGCTTGCCCAGGAGGATTCCCATTCAGGTACTGCCAGGTTCACACCCGATTAGCTTCAGTGGGTTGCCAGTTGTGAGTTGCAGGATGATATGGCTGCTGGTCTATCACCCTAATAAAAATACACTGTTTCACCTAATATGTATACCCGATAAATAATAAATACACCTAATAAAAATACACCCAGTAGAAAAATACGCTGTTTCTACTGGCCAGTACTTCACCTAGTGGTTTCTAACTCAGTTAGCCACTGGTCTGACTCACAATTCATCATTTCAAACAGCCATTTTTATTATGGCATACAAAATGACACCTGCTTTTTTGCTAAAGCATATTGGCAATTATTCAGCAATCAATCAGACAGTCAGACACACTCATCCATAAACTTCTGACAACAAGACAAACATGGGAAATTCTCAGCTGAGCCATGTCTTTTTAAAAATTGCACAATGGGATTTTTAGGTTTTACCTAAAAAAATTGGGATCTTTGAAATTAAACACTTAATAAACAATAAACAATAGATGATGATAGGTGATATAACTGGGAATATTATTTGGTGAATACACGTTCATTCTCAGTGCTGTCAATAGGGCTATAGTTATTACCCTTTTTATTTGGTTTATATTTATATTATTACCCTTATTACCCTTTATATTTATATTGTTTTTGCCAATAATAAACCAAATATTGTAACTTTAGTTAAAGTGGGACTAACAATTCAGATGCCATATGAAGAGCTTATGTGAGCAGTGTTTCATCTTCTCAGGGCGACTTATCATTGCACTGACAAGGTTTTAAATCAATAGGTCATTGAAAGCATGCATAATTTTAAATGTATAAATGTATACAGTATTCTGGACTTGGGGGATGACATGGTGGTACATGCCTTTCACTGCTGGGACTCTGGGTTCAGTTCTGGACCAAGGATGCTATCCGAGTGGAGTTTTTATGTTCTCCCTGTGTTCTTGTGGGTTTTCCCCAGGTGTTCCCGTTTCCAAAGACTTTCTGGTTGGTTAACTGGCTGTTTGGAAAACTGTGCCTAGGTGTGAAGGTGAGTGTGTGGGTCTTTGTGTGCCCTGTGATGAACTGCCATCCTGTCCAGGGTTTATCCTGCCTTGCTCTTGTTGCCTGCCAGGGGCTCCCCTGCAACCCTTTATCCTGTATTGGATAAAGAGGTTAGAAAATGGATGGATCGGTGAATGTATTTGTATTTTAACAGGAAGGAGACCAGTCTGCAGATTTATTCTAAGGGATAACAATATACTGAGCACAAGTCATGAGATTTCATCAAAATTCCAGTGCTTGGTATTTGATTTGAATTACAAGTGTCCAGATTAATGCATTAAAAACGCATTTAAATAGCCATTCAAAAGAAATGATTTTATTTTATGCAAGAATACTAAAAGACATGGCTCTGCCAGAGAAATGAAGATTGCCTGTTTGCTGTTGACATGATTGAAGGCAGCCTGTCTGTAACAGAGTATTCAATCATTGAGGAAGTTAAGGGTAGGCCACCTGGAAGTCACCACACCAGCACATTGGTCACATTGGTCTGATCCATCTGTAAAACTGTTTTAGACTGTGGTTGGCTGCAGTATGAAAAATTCCAGGAGAAAAAAAAGGTTGAATGTCTGTAAAAATGATTTGGTTGCTTGGAGACTGTTCAGGGGCAAAGTTCATTTATTCAAAAATGAAAAATGATATTTTGCACCTGATAGGCCAGACAGAAGACAAATTTGTGTCGAGACATGTTGGGAGCTGTGCTGACTGCTGCATTTTTCTGACTAACCCTGACTGGTCAGCCACTTCCAGCTGGCTGCTGCTGCACAGAAGAGTGACAGAAAATTCCACAGCCATCTATACAGAGGCTGATCGAGGCTAGGTGTCAACACTGCCAGGATCATGCTAATACTCAGGAGGTCAACCACAATGCAAATTTCTAATATCTTTTTTATGCATCAATATATTCTCCAACATAAATCTTTTAATTAAAAGCATTATAGAGCTGTGCACAATTTACAAATGTAAATCTCGCCAAATGAAGCCCTTTATGATTCTCAATTTTGCCACTATGGATTAAAGCTGATCAAATAAGAAAAACATTCTCCAGTTGTGTGTCCAAAAACACATTTTTGAAAGTGTTCAAGATTCAATTTTTAAAACCAGGGCTAACGATCATACAGCACAGAAATCTCCAAAGAGCACGAAAACTGATAGAGTATAACATTAAGAAAAGAAGAAAAATAACATTTTATGTTTTTTCCTACCTAATCAAGCAGTATTTTCTGTTTATCTGCTGCAGTATGATTTGGTGGAGATGGTGTTTGTACAATCAGCTGCAGCGACTCGCACCCACAGCACTTCGGTGCTGCTGTAAGGAATTCATGAGCTATTCTCACTGCACAATGTGTTCTGTAGAGATGTTAAAGTAAATGGAAAGTCTGAATGACTCTGCTTGCCATAGTTCAGCCCGCTGCATGTGATGAATGTTTCTGATGCAATGGATGACTAATGTGTTTTGGGGTGGTTCTCAGGTAAATAAAAGGGAACATTTATTTTAAAATTCTCATGAAGAGATTCAATGAAGCATACCCTTACAATTTCCAAAAGCTTACTTTGCATGAGTTCAGTATTCCACTGTTCAGTGGCAACAAAAACAAATATAGTAAATCATAAAATCAACCCATGCCACTAGGCAAATGTTTCAAATGCGGTTGGAATTTTGTTCAAAGTTTTTTGCACATAAATTCAATGCAAAATGTTCGAAACACGGAGCTCTCGACGAAGGATGACTATGGATACATACTGTATAAAGTTCACATAATTTCAGCATGGAGGACACTGCTTTCCATATCATCTCTTTGATTATTCACTCAAAAGCGAAGCCTCTTCGGATAAATGTCCAGGTTGTTAACAGGTTTTACGGCTGTAAACACTAAGCCAAACTGGAAAGCAAATTCTGGGTGCACATGTCAGTGCCGCTTCACTAAATGTTTCCCATTTTAATAAAGCAAAATCAATGTCTTCTTTTTCCTAACCTAAGCTAGACATATTTCCACACCTGCTAGCATCCCTCCTAGCTCAACAGATGTACAGAGTTATATCTGTTCTGTAGCACTCTGTAGCATTCACAAGCCTTCACATAGGTTCAGAACTACGAGGCAATTAAATAATCTGCTCAAATCTCCTTAATTACCAAAAGCTCATAACTTGCTCTGCAGTTGCTACTTGCAACTGTTTGCATCAAAGCAGAAAACCCCTACTGTACTCCAGACTAGATTCCTAGGCAACATTGCCTTAGAGTAGTCACCTACTCTCAATGGTCTTAATGGTCAGAAGCCCCCTGGAGTATATTCAACAGCCTCACATGGTCCTTCAGTACCCCACAGATTGTGCACACATGCATTTTAACTGTTCCTCATGGAACAGTCACAACAGTGCTCATAGATCAATAACCTGAACTGCTTATTACTTCCTTGTTCTTATTGCCAGTATGACCTTATATGCACTGAATTATTCCACTTAGTTTAGTGCATGTTACATATGGGAAAAAAAACAAAACAAAACTGCAATATATATTCTGCAGGTTGATAAATTCCTGATAACTTTCCTCAAAAATATGATAACACAAAAAAATTGTATTTGTCATTGGTACAAGAGATTCGTGGGACATGGAAGCTCTTGAAAAACACATTGTCCCTTCTCAAACAGATTGATTAATGTGAGATTAGCCATTATGAAGTTCCAGATCTCCCTGCAATCTAGCCAACTATTGACATTGTCATGTTTTTATTTTTAATACATGTTTTTTTCAATTTTTCCTCTTGAACAATTTCAGAAGCTCAACTCAGGTGTACAGAAATTGAGTTATATTGGGGATTACAAAGTATGCACATGCAACAGGCACAGGCTGAAGACTGGACAACCAAGGATTGTCTACACAGTTACAGGGAGTTGATACATTTATACTGTATGCTAATAGTTCGATTAAAAAAAAAACTGTGTATGATATAAGTCTTTTCAATTATTTTTATGGCTGTTTAGTTTCTACACTTTAAAAATATATCAGATTATCTTTGTTTTTAAAAATGCATTATATTTATGTTGATGAAGTTTTAAAGAACATATCTGGCATATTTGTTTATTTGGCATATGTGTAAGTTCAGTGGAATACTCACAACTCAATCAGTACTGCAGTTTTTCAAGTGTCAAAAACCAGGAAAATAAAAAATGTGATTAGTTTACTGGAGCTGAGAGCTTCGTTTCTGAAAGTCTATTTGTACCATTAACTCCAATGTAGTGAATTCTTTGCTGTTGGTGTTTTGCTGCCTCTCAGAAACAATGGTAGCTTTTCATTTTGACAGTCACAACTCCTTTCATTAGCCTACAGGAGTGGAAAGGCAGTACTATAAAACCAATAGAAAAGATACGTACAGTACAAAGGTCTCTGCACATTGATTTTGAAATGAAAATAAACAATACAGATGTCATATTAAAACCTGGCTAATTATAGTAGTAAGAATAGTCTTCATTTGACTGACGATTCCATCTGAGATGATATACAAAGGATAAAGTAGGAAAATACCACTTTAAAAGTGCAGTAAGAAACACGGGTACAGTAAACGTACAGTACTGCAAAAAATTAAATTGCAGTCATGCAGAACTCTAATATACAGAGTGTAAAAGTATAGCCGCAGTGTACAGCAGTACATTATTCAGGCATGAGGCAGGAGCAGATTGCAGCATCTACAAGTACACATCACGCTACTCTGACACCTCATAAACTGAGAAATCTTTCATGCACTATGCGGCGTTGCGGGTTGATAAATCTAGTTCTGGGTTTGTGCTCACACCATTGATTTATCTGTACCGATTCCATCAAGTTCAGTGTAAAATTTCACTAAATACAGCAATGTGAGAGAACATCATTGACATTTTGGATTGCTGACTCATTGCTGAGACACATCAAGAGTAAAAACATTATCATGTAGCTGAAAATGAAGAACTCACACTCTCCATACCCTCACTCTCCTAGAAAAGATCATCATGTCTTATTTCCTTTGGGTATAGTCTGGTGTTTCCATGTAAGAGGAAAACAATCAGGCTTCAGGGAAAAACAAAATGAGGAGCCTTCCACTGAAGTATATCTCTTCAACGGCAATATACCAGGTCCTAAGAGGTGATTTAGATCTTTGTGCTTGTACTTACAGTGAGATTTCCCCTGCCTGGTTCCTCTCAAAAGCAATTACAAATTGAAATTAACACCTGAAGTTTCAGTTTAACATCAGTCTATGTAAGCTACTAATTCTTGCTTAAAGCAATCAGCCTTTATCTGTTTACCTTTATTGTGGCAGGATTCTTTCTCAATTAAAGTGTAGAGTACAACGTTTTACAGCTCAGCAAACCTTTTCAGGCTGTTATCTGTAAAGATAACATTGGGAGCTCAACTTTGACTAATCTGCTCTAAGGTATTTTAAATGATACTAAGGATTTTGAACATATAATGGCTTAGAAAACTTCTTACTTAGCTATCCCAGGCTTCAGGACTTAATTGTAAAATCTTCACTACCTATGAAAAGCATTGAAGAATAACTGCATACTGTACTGTGCTTGTCAGAAAGCCTAACCAAGGTTCACGTCCAGCAAAGCAACATGATTGTTATGGGAAGAAGCGATCATGTTCATTTAAGGCAGCAAGTGCAGTCTGTAATTAGTACCCTAGAGCTAACCAAGTGCCTCTGCTGTGGCCTGTGGAAGAAATCCAGCCAGTGTAATGTCTGAGCAGCAGGAGGGAAAACCAGTGTCTACAGACCTACAAGGTAATTTAAACTCAAGGGAAACCCCTGCTGCACCAGACGGAGGTGAAGGGATGGCTACAGACAAACATAACACATAAGACCTCTGCAACAACCTCTGCCATCCCTGCCTTCATATAACCCGGTTATTTTTCTCAGAGCAAACTCATTTGCAAGGCATGGTGACCGCTAAATCATCTCTGTAATTAATGGGGTCATTTAATTAATCTCAAGCTCAATTAGTTAGCACTCACATAGTACTGCCTTTTTGAGAAAACATCATCAGAGCACAATTGAAAGGATGGGGGGACATACAAGTGGACAAATTTATATTTTTTTTCGGAGGGAGAATTATTGTTTTTGTATATTGCCCCAGGAAATTGCGTTATTTGATCATTGTGACTGGCTCTTGTGTTTTATGTGTGAATGGAATGTGAAAATAAATCTAATTTATTACATTTGTGCCTTAACTGTGCATGACATCCTTGTAATTGATACACTGTTTTTCTAAATAAAATGTGCTTTATCCATGAGCTTAACGGGGGCATTTTGCAAGATGTGCTTCCTGCTAACTGCCCAAAATAAACATTAAAGAGGATATTTGACTATTTTTAAGTTTAATATTTAGTGTAAACTCTCTGCCCTTGAGCTAATTTTGTTTTTTAATGATTGTAGCAAAGCCAGAGCATTGAAGAGGGCTCACAGAAGACATCATCCTTCAGTTCACAGAAGACAATCATCCTCCACTGCAAGAACCAAAGAATGAATTAATTGATCAATTGATTATTGTTAATCAGCACCACCAGCCACCCAGAAATTTAGAGATGCCCCAGGTCTACATGCAGATACTGTCACGACCGTCATCCCTTCCATTCCTAACTGTGTTTTCCCCATAGTCCTTTTCCAGTCAATTCCGGATTATACCGTCTGCACAGGGTCCTAAACAACGCACTACACGGGAGTGAGGACCGGCTCCCGTTACAGATACAGTAAGTCAACTCTCATGTGTATCTGTCTATGACGGGGCAATGGACTACATATAGAAGTCAGCTTTCACCTAACCAACAATGATAATACAATGTGTGACTCAAATAAAGAAAAAATCTGAAACCAGGAAAGGAACCTATTGAAGTGAAAAAAAAACAATGTAAATTGCTGTATTAAGATGAGATATTAATTTGAATTGTTCTAAATCTATTTAACCGGAAATCTATTTAATGGATATTCAGATATCCATTTCAATTACAATTATCGCCAGCAGCCATATCACCCTGCAACTCACAACTGGCAACCCACTGAAGCTAAGCAGGTATGAGCCTGGTCAGTACCTGGATGGGAGACCTCCTAGGAAAAACTAAGGTTGCTGCTGGAAGAGTTGTGGGGCCAGCAGGGGGTGCTCATCCTGCGGTCCACGTGGGTCCTAATGCCCCAGTATAGTGATGGGGACACTATACTGTAAACAGGTGCCATCCTTTGGATGAGATGTAAAACCGAGGTCCTGACTCTCTGTGGTCATTAAAAATCCCAGGGTGTTTCTCGAAAAGAGTAGGGGTGTAACACTGGCATCTTGGCCACATTTCCCATTGGCCCTTACCAATAATGGCCTCCTAATAATCCCCATCTATGAATTGGCTTTATTAGTCTGTTCTCCTCCCCACTTATAGCTGATGTGTAGTGAGCATACTGACACACTATGGCTGCTGTCGCATCATCCAGGTGGGGCTACACATTGGTGGTGGAGGGGAGTCCCCATTACCTGTAAAGCGCTTTGAGTGGAGTGACCAGAAAAGTGCTATATAAGTGTAAGCAATTATTATTATTATTAATTATTACAAACAAATAAAAAAAATGAAATACAACAATCTGTTTCAAATATCCTTTCTCAACTCCTAATGCTCTATCAGGACTCTAAGTTAGTTTTATTGTATTTCGTTTTCTTTCTTTCCCGGTGAATTTTCAAGGTAATGTACCACAGAGAAAAGTTTGGTTCCAGGAAAGAATCAAACAAATGGCAGTGTGTTTTTGCCTTTTAAAAGAAGGCTCTTGTTACTTTTACATCACAAAAACCAGAGCACAGGTTGATGTGTATTTTACGAAACAGAACTATGCTCACGAGTAGTTTTCAAGTCTTAATCAGGCTTAGCTTGCAGGCACATTTAAATAAGATTTTACAGAGTACAAAAGTAATATCTTATTAGACTGCTGAGCCTAGGGCATTCCCCATAGAATTTTAAACAAAAAACTGCAATTTAAAGTACAAATTTACTTTGCTGTACATGACACTTAAATGTAAATTTTGTAACACATTATATCTGTTTTCAAAGACACAACAAAGTGCTGCATTTAAATATTTTTAAATTAAGCTAACTTTACAAGCAGAGTTGATGAGAGATAATCAAAATATGTCATGCACTCTTTTTAATTTAATGCTGGGGTGTTTTTAGAGACATTAAATTATCTGTCTCTAAGTGATTTCTTAAGCTTTTTGCTCTTCTTATTCAGTTTCAAAAGATAAACTGTACATAAAGTTCCCAAATAATATTTTAATTATAAAACAACAAAAAAAACCAAGCTCTGTTACTCAAATACATTTTCTCTTATTAGATGTGCACCTATAAAGAGTTACTGAACTTGTACTTGTACTTGAACTTTATTGCCATATGTAACCGGTACATGTACTGGAACAATGGAATTCTTACTTACAGAAAGTCTCTTGATTGTTAAAACAATACTGTAGCTTAGTATTGCTGTAAATGTATTTATTGTACTATTACAGTCATTATTTTTATTACATAAAAACAGTAAAGCAAAAACTATGGTCTCAGAACAACCAAGCATAAAGATGTTCAAATCTATTAAGCCTAAGTTAAAGGCATTGTTTACAGTTTTATATTTTTCTATTGTATTTTGTGCGCTTAATGATGAATACATCCAGGTAAATTTGTATACTCCTGAAATTTGAAACACAAAAGTCAATTTGACTTACAAAGATTAAATACACTGAACACATGTTCTTGGTACTCTTTCGAGATAAGCTGGCAGTAAACTGTGCAGAAGTGTGATAATGTTCAAGAGAAAATGGACTGCTTCGGTGCTGTTCGCTATGTAAAACCCCTTCTGCCAATGGAAACAAGTGAGGTTTCTATATGCGATCACAAGATTTGCCAGTAAACTGCATGCAAAATTCAAGAGCAATAATAATTTTTTGTGATCTTACCAAATCTCTAACTTGCCATTACTTTAGTTACTTAATTAAACCAGGCACCTTGAATCAGTTATGCTCATGAAAACAAAGGTACTGTAGCAATAATTCTGTACTGAAGTATCCTATCACAAACTTTCAATAACTGCTTAGCCAATTCACAGTCAAGGTGGCCTGAAGCCTACCCCAGAAACATTGAGCAAAGGCATTGAAGGAAATGAGGCAGGCTGGGGGTAAACCCAGGACAAGCAGGTTAGTTTGCCCCAGTCTCAGCCATATAGAGCCCAAGTCTACTAAAGAGAGCAGGCATCCTGTACTTGGGTGTTTGCTACAATATACTCCCTCTAAATTGCTAAACACAATACAATTCACAAACATTTGTCATTGTTCTCTCCATGAATCAATATACTGTATACTGTACATACAAATGAAATGTGCCTAATTTTCTACAGCAGGGTGTCTAAAGTTTTTCTTTCTGGAATAAAGTGATAAATCGTCTTCTATCCTCTTTAGGCACACTGCGACAAGATAGCATTTTTACCTCTCATATTAGTACTTTTTCAAACACATTTCTTTCCAGAATGCAATACTTCAGAAATCTACTGTACCCTTTCAGGATTGAACTGTTTTCTTTTATTATTGTAAAATGTTTATTTTAATTAAATATTTTCCCTCTGTTATTCTATTGGTGATTAGCAATTGTTAATCTAATTAAATACATTAAATCAAAAGATTTACTATAACCTTATATAACCTTTCAAGCAAAGTAAGATTCAGAAGAAAACCTTTGTACACTGGAATGTGGATATCTATCATAACTATGTTTCAAATAAAATGTGTATGAAGATTATTATACATACTGTAGGGCAGTTTATTTTTTCTCTTTAAAAGTCTGTGCTTGTCCAGTAAATTCTTGATAATTCAATTTATTTCTTTGTAAGAAATAAATGTTTATTACAAAAGAGCATTCATCAAGACATTGCACTGAGCAGAATTCACAGCTACTTCAAGGTGTGAAGCAAAACTACTAGATGTAAGAACAGACTACTACAGTACATACTAAGAAAAAACCTGTAACCTAGGCAATGCCAAAGGGTTACCTAGGGATTCCTAGGTATAAGTTATAAGGTACAGAAAGAGAAAGAACAATTGAGTAATCAGAAAATGTCTTCCCCTCGATACTAGGTTTTGGATATTAAAAATGCAAAGACTGTATCAGCAAGACATTAATCAGTCTACCTATCTGAAAACACAAAGGCATCTGTCCACCTCAAGCACCTCATTTGAAAGTCTAAGTGCTAGGCTGTTTTGTACATGTACAATATTAGTCTGCTCTAATTACTATGCAGATCTCAGTGCTGTTGTTCTTAGATGGCTGAAGCAATTCCTGTATCCAAGCACTTGTTTGTCTGCACAAACTGAAGTTCATTAGTTACATTCACAGACAATGCAGTCCCAGCTAGAGTTCTCACAACTGCCTCTGCATATGTAATTTTCAAGACACCTATACATTTCCAGGACACACTATCCTTTCAAATCCTTTGAAAGGGTCTCACTGCCTTTGGAATACAAACCTAAATATGTAACATGTGCTAATATGTTAATTAAATAGATGATATGCAAAGCGGAAAATTGCTGCTCCAGTACATAATACCGATAATGAGTCAAATACTGCATAGGCCCTTCTCTGTAGATTCTTATGTAAATTCTCTATAATCCAAAATCCCAATTAATGTTAACTGCAAGTACTCTTGTACTTTGTGTAAAGTTAAAATTAATTTTTCACACACCATTGCTGTTTATGATTACATTTTCCCTATGCTGTTGGAATATTAAGAGCTATCATAAGATCCATTTTGCATCATACTTATATTTTTTATTAACTGAATGTTCTTTAATGATCATCAGTAAAGCTTCACCGGATGACCCCCAACTGGAATATTTTTTCCTGACCCATCTATCATTTCACACTGCTGACCACATAATCAACATAGCTTTCTTGTCTACAATCCCCTTAACCACATACTACCCTGCAACAGACGCTATTGCATCACCCAGAGATGTGTATCTAGGAAACTTATTTATTGCATCTCTTGCAGAGAGTGCCTTGACATTTACATTGGTATCTCTGGAAGCAGAGATAGTTTCAGGGAACCCTTCAGTGAGCGCAGTGAGAATCAAAAATATCTCCAGGCTGATAGCTCCTTATTTTACCTCTTGTGGTCTGGATTTCACGGAGATTCCAAGACTCCTAGTCCAGAAAGACATCTGAAGCCACAATTATCCATCAGCTGGGATCACACCTTTCACGAGCTCTCAATGACAGAATATATTAAATTGTTTCTACTGAAAAAGTAAATCACACTTCAAACTTGCTGTCTTACAACCCAGCACTACCGCAGTAATAAAAAAATATGACTGACTATTTTTCCGATACAGAGCACAGACATTAAAACCCTTGTAAACCCCTAATACTGCCTGGGTGTGTCACTTTTCTGGACACTAGAGCAGATTATTTTTAAACCTTTATAACAAAAAGCACAACATTTATGCTCGGTGTGCATTTGCAACTACAGTTCTGGCTCTAGATACCAGCTGATTTTTTTCCTCTCTACTCAATCAGAATCAATCCCAGGCAGGCTTGCTGTCATGTATTCCTCACCACACACTACCACACATTGTAGCTGGAATGCTAATTCAGCTCATAGAAAGGAAACAAAACAGATACAGTGCCTCCTAGCTTCAAAGGCTCCTTTTCAATATCTTTTTGTCATGTTGGTCTTTGCCAAAATCTGTAACTCTCTGGCAAAAGTCTCATGTTTACAGTTCATCAAAAAAACAAAATTATCATTCTTCAAAGGCCATGTTGGATTAAAACATCAAATACATTTTTCCTGTGTGGGTTAGAATGTCAAGTCCTTAAATTAAACAAGAAGTTATAGTGGATGGTTGTAAATGATAATATATTAGTTAATTAACAACAATTTTGGCATTTGCAATGTGTCACTTTGATATTAAGAAACTTTCCTAGTCAGGTTTACAAACTGAGGCTGTTGCGAGCAGTAACGATTGGTAATATCTGGACGTATTTGACATGTTTGAGCAGAAATTTAAAGGGGAATTAATGAAAAGTATTATTTTTCTCCTGGAAAAGTGTGATTTTAATTGATAAATGGGTATATAAACCAGCAGGAATGTGCAGTGGCGGTTTAGAATTATATAATAATGGTGTGTCTAGGGTTAAGGATCCTCAATCTGACAACTCTTGTTATTGATAACATCACAGAAGTAGGGTGGACAAGCATTAGTGATCCAAAAATTCTACAGCACCTGGTTAGAAAGATTTCCTATAAAAGTGGGTCAAAGTGTAACCCCACATACTGTACAATGGAGGTTATGACTATCTTTGAGGTTATGACTGCATTGGTATAAAGAGTCAAGCTTGTAAATAGCACTATCCCACTTAATCAGAAGCAGGAACTACAATTCACTTGGAATGCTATGTCTAGAATTAGAGACACTGTTTGCAAACATTAAGAAATGACGTACAATGAACTGAAAGCACGTTAGAAAGGCTATTAGAAACTGGAAGAGAAAGAAAGGAATACTGCAGAAGTTAAAACATTTTTATCAGTATTACAATAGAAAAAGAAGAGTAAAGAATGAAGTAATGTGTCTCAGAGATAACAATTATAGAAGTAAAAGTTACCTATTCAGGTACTGTACCTCTGTTGCTGCCAATGTTATCATTTTGATCATTTTTATGATTGCATAGAAGTAATACTTGTAAAACCAAAGTAGTATTACTTTCTACAAGAAAGTAGCAGAGAAATTAAATAACTAATATGATAAAACTAATATGAGACATAGCAAACCTCCTTATTGAGCTTTTAGTATAAATATGTTTTGTGTTTTTATATGTAGAATCTATAAAAACATATAATGGACAAACTTATTTAAAAAAAAACATGGTAAAACGGGGTTGATTTACTGTATGTGTAGCTATGATCTACATTTACCCTCATCTTTTTAAAACAAATCTCTTTATAGTCTTAATTTTCAAAACTGTCCTTTTCCTTTCTTCTCAGCAAACTTTTTCTTTTTTTTGTCTTGACTGTTTTATAAATAATTGCCGAAACAGCTGCTAAGGCAAACAATTAATATCAGACAATTTTAATTACATTTTCTAAGGATGTTGTACATTAAAATGTAAATAGTTGACAGTTACACAATTTCAAAATAATCATATTGGTTATATTAACAGTTTCTGAGGTACTGTACAGCAGAACAGTGCTCTTGTAAGGGAAGCAACATATTTCATGCAACAGTTTCTGATATAGATCAGGGAAAATCTAGACTTAATGATACATCATTACTCTATTCACGTCATTATCTGAATTGAGGATATGTGCACTGCATCCTCTACTTTGGACTTTTTGTTTTATTTTAGAAATTAACATATCAGTACACATTCATTTGTTTTATGATTAAAATGTCTGAAGTAGTGTTTTCCACCTCAACCAGGGATTAGTTGAGTGACTTTCTTGTGGAAGAACTGTTCCACATCCCTACAGCAGAATTCCAGACAACATTAGACTCACATCTGATCAATGGAAGTGGAAAGTACTACTTCAGGCATTTCAACTATAAATAAATGCTTGATTGGGTTCAGATCTGGAGACTGAGAAGGCCAAGACATACAGTATGCATAAAATCAGTGTCACGTTCATGTCCTTTGCTTGTGCCCGTTCCAGCAATGACCTCACAAAATGTGAATTTGCTAGTGTGATGATTGATTTCTTACAATGGTAACCTGCTCTGCTAAAAACTCAAAATATATTTAAAATTTTTTAAAAAATATTTAAAAAAAAACATGTTGAAAAATAATGATAAAAATTAATGATATATAAAAAATCACCACCAAGTCTGTCGCCCTTAACAACACATTTTGTGCTGTTCACCATAGTTTCAGGCTTTCCCATCAATTATGCGATGCAAATATCTTTAGACAAATACATTCAAAACACTTTTTTTCCAGTTTTAAGTGAATGGTCTTCATATAATATAACACATAAACATAAGGTTAAAGTCAACTGACAGACAGTCACATGCTGAAGATTTTAAGGCTGACTTAACTTATTAATCGCAATTAATCTTCACAAAAATCTTAAATAGGTCTCCTGCCAAGTTCCCAGCAATACACTGTATATCACTGTCGGGAAAAGAAACTGACGTGCTTTCATCTGCGAAAGGAATGTAACACAGCAGCAGGACTGAACGCAATATTTGTCTTTTAACATAATGAAATTTCAGAATTGTTTCCAGTCATCAGGCTATTTTCTAAGTTCAAGACAAGCATAGATACAACTACTAATTGTATATGTTTGCTTCACAGTTCAGTAGACATTTGATACATGCATCTGATTCGTCTTCATCTTCACAAGTTTCAGAAACACAAAGCAAAAGGAAATGAAAGAATATGTAATTGCATATTAGAAATAACACACTTGGAAATAATTTCAAAGCAAATGGGAGCATTAAAAATAAGCTGCTACATACACTGTGAGAAACAAAACAAAAAACTATGTAAAATCCCAGAGGTAGAATAAACACACACCCATGAAAGACAGCTCTACATTATGCAGGAATGCCTACAGTTGTCAGGACCCAAACAATTAAAGCACTTGGCTGAAGTCCACAGGGCAGGTTGTTGAACATGAATCTTCGAAACTGACAAGCTGTCTCTGATAAATGTGTAGTTTCACCCTCTCAGTGTATTTAGTAGTCTAAGCTAATAAAAGGTATGTTTTCTCGTGAGAAAAAAAAACCAGCAATATCTTTTTGATTGCTGCAAGTACGAAAGAATGTAATTTAGTCTTCTGAAGTCACCTCAATGTATGGTTTTCCTCTTAAAATTACCATACCAGTACATACTCTTTTTAGCTGAAAGATGAATAATATATTTAGACAGAGTTACTGAATGGCTTCAATAAATAACAATAATCTCAATGCCAAAAGGACAATAAAAGAATCATCACTGAATATTAGTCCGTTGGGTAGAAAGAACAGCTTGAACAAGATGTGAACAAAATTGTAGTATTCCATAAAATATTGTGCCCAAACACCACATTCTTGCCAAAAGATTGCTATCAGTTGAGGATAGCGATGTTTGAGATTAAATTGCTTTCTATACCAATACTACAAGTTTTTAGCAGCTCTAACCAAGCAATTATTACCTGCCAATTCTAATGAGTCTGTAAATTTGACTAGGTGAACCTAATGTTTAGGACCGGATTTGTGTATGGGTCAAATAGGCAAGTTTTAAAAAAGTAGTATAGTGCAAAGATTATTTTTTTCAATGTCAACACAGGAACCACAAGGTGGAGAAAACAAATTGGCATGAATTATAAATATACTCAGATTGAATTAGGGGTCGATGTTTATTCACAACTAAACAAATTTTGAAACCATGCTGTACTAATTAAATTCAAATTTGTTAACCGAAGTAATGACCAAAAACATATCCATGACAAGATTAAAAGGTGAAGGTGATAAACAATAGTGATAAACAACATTGGGGCAACCATTACCCATTTGTTCACAATTGTCACTTTTATTTTCTTACTTATGATAATAAGTAGTACCAACTCAAAACACTATACACTATGGAGACACACTGATCTACAAGTCACTGCCAGAGATCACACCACAATGGGAGAGTGGAGCTCACCTTACAGGTTGGTGCAATCCTGACCTGAAACTCTTTTTGTCATAGTTTTTTTCTGAAACATACTGAAATAATAATTCATGTTCACACTTCATATCAAAGCTGGAATTTAATGGAGAGAAAATAAAACTTGAAAAAAATTCAACTTATTTAAAAGTATGAAAAAACATGGAATTCTTCTGGCTGTCTACCAGAGATACTGTTTTTTTTTGTATATGATAATACCTATGCCTCAGCCATTTTGTATTTCTTCAAACCAACCACACGTTTTTACAACACATTAATTTGGATATAGGGATCTCCTACACTGCAATTACCCGCTTCCCTTTGGATAAACAAGCACATAAAAGTTTCTCAAAATCCAGAGACTCTGGATGGAGCCAGGCGTGAATGCTGAATGTAATATTAACAATACTCAACAGCTTGTGTAGGCTACTTAAATATCACACAGACACTTAGTAATGGGTCTATAAAAAGGAAACAGACATACTGTATTATTAGCCTGTATTTAGTTAGATAGAAGCTTTGTTGTGTAAAGTCACTCCTGTTTAAACCTGTCCTGTTTAGAGGCAGTACTACTCCATGATCCTGGGCTGGTGTGAGAAAGAGCTGTTGAGAAGATACTCAGCCAGAGATCTGACAATCTGCCAGACACCCCTGCATCTCACTAGATTTCTCTAGATCTGAGAAGGAGGTATTGCAGTTTGCAGCTGTTTCTATTCCTGATTGGGCATAATAAATGGTTCAACATGTCTGGCAGCACATATCTCTGTGTATACAGGTGAATATATTTCTGCAGCTCTCCTGGAGTCAGAAAATGGGTACACTGGCCAATGAAGTACAATACGGCTCATCGGTTTTAATTGGAAAATCTACGCAGAAAAAAATCAAAAACATTTTAAACTGCAGAAGAAAAGCAAATCACTGATTAGCACTAATCTAGGACTTCTGTATGTTAATTAAAGTAGGCAAGTCCTGGAGTAATACTCCTGGAGTAACCAGTCCTACTGTAGATGCCTGGAGAGATAGTCTTGAAATGCCAGTGAGCTTTCCACTAGCTATCTACCCATTTTGAAAAGAGCCCTTTTTCACATCGAGGAGATTGTGGCATGATGAAGCACATCACCTCTGGATAATATCATTTCAGTAACTTCAGAAAATCATTTTTTGTTATGCCAAGCCAAGAAATCAACTTTTCCATTCTAATACCCATTTAATGAAATACAGTATAATACTGATATTGTCTATTTCCAGACAAAGGACTTAAATGTGATCAATTATTTGTAAATATATCATATATTCCTCCTTAGGATCATAATTCCTCCTTAGGATCTCAAAATGGATGGCATATTCTATTATATTTTATACACTGCATGACTATAACCTGTCAACAAATGTAAGAGTTCTATACTCAGAAAAATGTAAGACATAACATTTGATTGCATAATAATAAACAACAATAACAATGATAAAGATAAAACATGTCAATTTTGTTTTTAAAAACAATTTAAAACATATAAATTAGTACTTCAAAAATCTTTGGAAGTGTTGTAAAGATCCCAAAAATAATGTTTCACTATTAACAAGATGTCAATGAATTTTCTGGTTTTATTCCAGAATTAAATTAGTGTATTAGATTCAAATAAATTGTAATTCCTGAATGAAAACAGTTCTGGAATAAAAAATCATTCTTAAATTGTAAAATAATACAATCATTATTAAATACTGTAATATAAATTTATTATGGAAAAAAACAGGCACAGACAAGAAAAGGTGTATTTTCTCAATCTGGTCTTTTATGTTCCATTACACATTAATTAATACTCTAGTCTCTGAAATACGTTTTTTTCATGCCAGTTCGATCAGAAATCGTTCCAACATTCTTTTATTTATTTTAATGAAGACACATCCAATGATAAAATACACCGAATTCACAGCTGGTGTTGACCTTCGTGGAATAAGAAGATATTCCTGCCCAGATGTTAGACCTGGCCAGTGTATAGCCTTGGGCAGGCAGGTGGAATATTGAAATCCACAAAGTAGGCAAAGGTCCAACTGGATAAGGTTGGACACAAGGGAAGCACTGAAATTGGGTCATTTTAAAATGAATGGTCAATATATGCTAGCTAGCTATTTAATCTTCTGCCTGCTGCTTCACATGTACAATGGTCTAATGTTATTTTCAGGCTGAACTTAACTGCCCCCAAATAGTTTTTGTTTCTTGTGCCTAAATCACCATTCACTTCAATATCTCATAATGTTTGAAACTAGATGTTAGAGAATTATTATCATATGTATATTATATATACCGTAGAATTGATATTTTTAAAATATAAAAAAAATCTAAATATTTTTAGAAAATCAAAAATATGGCTTCAGTCAATCTGAGAATTAAATGATCATCGAGAGTTTTGGCTTTATGTAATTATGGGTGGCTCCCTTGACAAATGATCCGGTTTTGAAAAACAGGGTAATTTTTTTCCTCTTTAAACACATGCCGTAAACCATGACTCTAACCACTTTGTGATTCTACACTCCTTCTCTTCACCATGGTGGGTTATTTCATATAATCTGTGGTTCACCCAATTCTTACTAGTCAACACCAAGTGTATGTTCTAAATTCAGCAAACTTAAATGCTTTTGAACTGAATTATGAGTGACAACTGGATCACAGAGTTTACTCTTTTAAATGTATAATGGTATATATATACAGTAAAGCTGGAGTTGATGGTTACAGCCAAAGAGAAGATATATAATGAATAACCCTCTGCAAATGATCAAATCAAGTCTAGGTTCAAGATAAGCATGGTAGTTCACATTTCTAAATTTTGTAATATGAAAACCTCACCCACTACTCACAGGACAGGTTTTGAATTATTGAAACAACAGCCCATTAAATTATTTATTCTATGTGAACACTGGCATTGGTCAAATATTTAATTTTAATAACTCTAGAACATGAACATGTACTGTTTCAATTAGCAGAAGATCTAATGAAATTAATCAGACTAATTTGTCCTTTTTTATAACTTGCAGGCTGTACAGTACAGGTTCATAGTCACTTGGTTTGCTGACAAAATTATTAAATAGCTATTCTGGCAGATTTTACACTCCTGTCTTGTCCAACTGTCGTAACAATCTGATGTAACATTTCATTTTCACTGTAGTGAGCTAAATGAAACCAAATAGAAAATGTACTCTTAAAACTATGTAGCAAAATGACTCAATAAATTAAGAACATAAGAACACAAGAACCGTTTGCAAATCAGAGGGAGCCATTTGGCTCATCTTGTTCTTTTGGTAGTTTAATATCTGAGTGAATCTAAAATTTCATCTAGCCTTTTCTTAAACATGCCCATAGTTTGGGCCTCAACCACCTGGCTGGGATGCCTATTCTAGATTCTTACTACTCTTTCAGTAAAGCACTGTTTCCTATTCGCTGTCCTAAATTAATTTCCCTTTCTTTGAACTTTCTAAGCCTATAATATATTTTTTGTGGTATGGTGACCTGAACACTGTATTCCAGATAAGATTGTTAAGCAGCAGGATATGGAAAGTCTTTCACATTAGGTGAAAGATGTGGTCTGAAGCATCAGTGTTCCGGAACAGGTGCTGTATGTGTGGAAGTATAAAATATGAATTTCCCCCAGAAAAGCTCTAAATATTCTACCAAATAATACACCAATACACTGACCCACTACATTTTGGGCAGTCCTTGTCACAATAAAATGTTTTTATTTTATTTAAACATGGTGCCATTTCGATAAAACTGGAAAACAACAACAAAAGACCAGCTACTAAAAAGCAATTGAGCCAGTCAGCAATATTGGTGTTCACTCCTAATTTACCAACTACTATAAGAACTTTATAGAGACTGTCATTGTTCAAGCATGGTTCCCTCACATAAATACAACAAGGGCTTGCTTAACAGAGAAGATATTATTGTCCAGATTATTCCTTTGAACAACTTTGTCTTACTGTAAGTGATGCAGAAAATGCTACTATTTAATCCAGAAATACTAATAAGGACACACTTATTGATCTTTAGGTTAGAGGTTCCCAATCCTGGTGCTGGAGAGCAACACACATGATGGTTTTAGTTCTAAGCTCTCAATTACACAATTGTACCCTTAATCTATCATAGCTACTTGTGTCACAGTATCACAAACCACACTGGAAACACAACTAATGACAGACCTGTCAATCAGGTTGTTGCCTTGAGAACACGATCAGTGTACAAATTAATACCATATATTTAACACCCGAATGTATTAAGACCTGTCCTTGGGATACTGTACTATGGCACCCAGTCTTAGTGTGTTTTCACCTGGTTTCAGTGTTTCTTAATGTGCTGATTTGTTTTTCAACGGTGCTGTTTTTTTTACTTCAATATTTGGATTTTCCCTCTGGCTTTTTGCTCATGTTCTTTCTGGGTGTGGAATTTTTGCCTTCTCCTCCTTTTGGCTTTTGGATCTCTTCAGTACCTTGACTTTTTTTTTCCATGGCATCGACCACTGCCTGTTGGCTGACTTCCAGCTTGTGTTTCAGCGTCTCGTTCGTTCTGCTCAGCTACCCCGTTACTAACCTGAGACTGGATCCCATCTTCAGGTCTTCAGATTGCTTCACTTAAAGTAAGCACAGCATCATAGATAATAATATTTTGAAGTACTTGATTGTCTTCAGCAAAAAATAATTTCAAAAGCAGTTTTTCTTTTGCCCTTTAAATATTGCATTTAGTACAGTAAATTACGCAAAATCTCAGACTTATGAGAATAAAAAAAAGGCAAATATTCCAATCAATCAACTTTTTAGTTTAATTAAGTCTGCAACTAGGTAATTAAGCTCATCTGGAATGAAACAAGCATGTGTGCAGTGCTTCAGGACCAGGACTGGGTACTTTGTTAGGTCACCACATTTACTTTTTGCAGTGAGTTTTCAAATTTTCTCCCTGCAGTTAGTGTCAAATGAACACTATGATCAAACAGACCTTTCATAGTGCCATAATCAATACCAAGGCAGTGTGCTTTAATCTTCTAACTCTTTAAATGGAGCAATAGGATCTACCACCAAGCTAAGTGGGCTGTATAACCAAAAGGAATCACAAAGCAGGGCAGGGGTGGCACGGAGTTAATGACTTTAAAATAAATTTTAAGGTTTAGCTTGAAGTTACAACACAGATAGTAAAATATTTTCTTCTTACTATAACAGTTAGGCCAGCCTTTAAACACAGTGTTATACAGGACAAGATAAGGGATACTGAGAGAAAAAGCAGTGTTATTCCAAAATTAATTCCTGAAAGGTTGCAGGCCATAGACATCAAATGATATTAATTCCCTCTATATGTCAGGAACCCTCTTTACTGCATTTTAAATTAGTTGTTACCTGCGATTCTCTGTGCCTAGAAAAATGAAGTAGAAAACCAAAATCAGAAATTATCATAAGAGAGCAAGGCAGGAAGACAAACAATTTAATTGACTCCATAACATTTACTGCTGCTGTATGAATTTACTTTGAGTTGGGAAATAAATGGTTTGACAACATGCTGCTGCAGGTTCCATGTCCTGAGAAAGTGCAGGATCTCCCACTGGTGACACAAAAGTACATTAAACCTGAGCCATAGGGTTTCTCAGACTTACCCTACCTGTAAGAAATTGCTGAACTGAGTAAAGGGTCATGTGTGTACATCCTGTATTACCTCCTTCCAACACAGCAGACCTTTAATTAATGCCCACTTTTTAAAGCAGAAGCAGTAACATTATGTTTGTGACTCACACATCAGTGTGTGAGTGAAAATAAGGACAACACCGGAAAACATTTTCCACGTCCCCTTGAATAAGCTACATTAATTTGAATCCCAGCATGAATCATCTATTTTCTTAGATGTTATGTTCCAAGCAGAAACAAAAGGTTTAGGAATAGGGTTATTTCTCCCCTATTACCATATGGTTTAAAAAAAAATCAAAACCCACTAATGCACCCTGTGCAGGAACAAGCTTTAAATTTTTCCACTTTGAAATTACTTTACAGGATATCTGTTTTGTTAAGGTGGTTTTCTGTTAAAGTAACAGATATATGGACTAATGCTAGAAGTAGTGTAACAGTACATGCATTTAAAATGAAAACCCTACAACCTGGTGTTTGGATAGGACAAAGACTTAAATATGTGTCAACATAATCAACTAAATTGTTTTCACAGGTCAGTTGTTCTATTTCTGTTGCTTTTTTAATATTTGTCATGCACATTCTTCTTGCTTACATACAGTTGCTTTACAGGCAATATAAAACACTAAAACCTTTGGATTAATTACAAAGCTGCCACTTACTGCTGAGCCAAAAGTCCTATGTACCAAACCATAACAGACTACAAGCTGAGTACCCAAGGTGATTTATGATATAGCATATAGCCCCTTTTAATGACATTTCATTACACTCTCTTTTGTTCCCAAAGAGTTTTGCAGTGATACATTCTATGCCACATAAAAAGGCAACTGAAAAGAATACTGAACAGAGTTTTTGTAATTAAGGTGAACCCTTTATTTTTTGTTAATTAATCCACACAAAGGGGAAAAAAAGGAAATACTACCCACATTGACTCATTTCTTTGCATCACCAAACCAGAAAAACTGTAGATTTTTATCATACGTTTTGAAAGTTGAAATTATACAATATATATGCTCAGGTTGAGCATTATGGGAACCACTATAAAGAAACTGACTAGATGGCTGGACTGGACTGAGGTCTTTATCCACTTTCTTTCAAGAGTGGACACCATCATTTTCCCTCTTCACTAACAGATAACAGTTATTACATGATAGATCTGGTCCTTAGTCTATATGTACAAATATATATATAGTGTTTTGTATTGTATGCTTATCCAGGTTATTTTTCGAGTACTTATTATGACTTTCATGAATATGTAATTGTATTTTAGGATTAAACTATACAAGAATGCAGACCAACCTAAGGGTTCGCAAACATTTTCTTGGCACTATAAGGCCTTAAATCCTAAGAACTAATGTACAAATCAATCTCATTCTACAAGTCTCATTAACACCTATTTAATTATAGTATCAACCTAGTTAATACTATTTAATACACCACATAATCTAGGTAAAAATAATTTTAATAATAAGGGTGATGTCATCCAAACTAACACCCAACATCACCTAGCTGTTTTATTTATCTGACAGCTGTCTTTAAAATGAAAAAAAAAAAAACAAGACTATTCAGAACACCTCAGTTATTTGCTCACAAACTGTCAAGGAAACAGCTCCTAACATAGCCCTCAAGATTGTGTGAAGCTCAAAGGCCGAAAATTACTATGGAAAAAACAAACCAGAAGCTTCACTTCCACTTCAGGCTGGGCTTCAGTACTTAACAGGAAAATCTTTACACTACAGCTAAAAAATGGTTTTTAACAGTTGACATAAAACTCACTACAATACCAAAAACTGTTAAACTGGAAAAAGTTCTTCATCTTGACATTCTCTTACCCACATTCAATGCACATTCATTTCATAGCCCAGGTATAGCAGATGTAGACAAAAGTACTAGTCAGCCTCATCTGAACCCAGTTACTTCACCTGAAATCTGCACTACTACTTGTTAGAATGAATCAATTAAACAACCTTCAAACAGATATCCTGGATAAATATAAATACTTTAGTAAATAGTTCTAAGTTGCTAAGACTTTGTCTGCAGTACAGAGTCAATATACTGTAAAATGCATTGCAGGGGAAAAAACACAACATTATTATTCATGTTCAATCAGCTGGAAACTTCAATTTTGAATTTCTACACCATACAAATGAGGGAGCAACAATGAAACAGTGCTGATTAACTCGCACCATATAAATAACACACAACCATTGCCCATACTTGTTGTGGTAATTGAATTATACTTGGATTTCCACTTAAATATTCTCCACCAGCTGAAAAGGTTGATTAAACGAGTCTCTGAAGTCTTTTAGGAAGTGAAAACACATTCCCACACTTTTCAGTGTAACCTTTCTTGAGAAGCTGGAGTGATTATAATCACTGAAACATGCAGTATTCACCACAGTGCTCTGTCGGGAACCAATTCTGTTGAAGAATTCTGTATCACTTATGCACAACATCCAGAAAAGAGGCTAAAGTACAAAGAAGCTCTGATTCCAGCAAGTGACTTCATTCAGTCAATTAATTTAGTGATTTGTCAAAATGTCTTGTACTTATTCACTTCACTTCCCTGAAATTGAAATGCCAAATTAATTGACATATTACCAGATAATTCCAGCTAAATTATGTTAAAATTAACTGCTCTCATGCAGAGAATAGCAGAACTAATGAAGCAATGGGAATGTGATTTCCCACATTATATATTTTTGTGGCATGCTGTAAAGAATAATGATAACAATAACTCGTGTTATCATTACCTTCATCACTGACATGAAAACAAGAAGGACTGGCTTTAGATAATTGGGAAAAAGGAGTCATTCTGTATCTGTAAAAGGCCATCTTAACTACTTTGAAAGATTTAAACATTTAATTCTGTTGCTAAGAAGCATGTATGTTTGTCTAGGGTGAGAGGTCAAAACAGAAGCTTCCAGTTTTGTTCCTTATAGGCAGGATTAACTTTTTAATTGACTTCTCCTGGTCAACACTAACATATAAGGATAGCAGATTTATTCATGTCAATATATTGATTAATTTTAGATGTAATACAAATATGTACTCATCAATTATGTTATTTACATAATTTTATCCTATGTATACTGATTAAAGCTTCTGCTTCTGTAACAATAGCAACACATTTTCCATTATTCAAATTACACAATACTGAGGTTTTGTATCAGCATATAACAGTATATATACATATAACCTTCAAAATGAAATACTGCAATGGCTTATGATTTGGGAAAATGAATTTCAATTTGTGAAAATAAATTATAATCTTGCACTTGTAAAACATACTCGTATAATATTCCATAAGAGTGTAGCCACATTAATAGGAAGATTGTACTAGTTTAATATACCAGCTCTTAAAAACAAACCTTTTATATGTATAGTATAATTTCACTTTGTCTCATAAAACACATAAAACAAATGTAACTATTCTGAACCAGCCAAGGAATATTGTAGAAGAATCATGAATCAATCAATATATATGAAATATTCTATTTAATATATTTTCTGCACAAAGTTCCAGCCTTCTTTTAGTTGTCCTAACACAGAAGATCCTGCTTAAAGGGAAAAAAGCATTGAAAAGTGGCACTCAAACCCCATTTTACATAGGGAACTCGTATTCCATGTTTGATAAGGTAGAGCTAACCTATGAGTTTACCGTAGGTTCCATATGAAATACTGTATAATCCTTTAGGCAAACAGAATGAATTTAGTATTCTGTTCACACAGACTTAAATGAAAAAAAAGAAAAGGCAACTTCAGACAAAAGATTTGATCTTATCTAAACCTGAATATATGACAAAACAAAGACAGTACTTTCACTAGCTCCTAATTTTTCACTTTTTCATTGGGTTTCTCTGGCATTTCTATTTATACTTCATAACTATGTGTCACCTTACTTACAGTATAGTACATTATGAGCCTGTTAGAGTGCAGTTAGGATCTGCACCTGTGGCTGGAAGGTTGCTGGTTCAAATCCCACAGCTGGCAGAGGAATCCTACTCCATTGGGCTCCTGAGCAAGGCCCTTAACCCCTGCTGTTCCAGGGGTGCTGTACAATGGCTGACCCTGTGCTCTGACCCCAAGCTTCTCTTGCTGTCTGTGTGTCTCATGAAGAGCAAGCTGAGGTATGTGAAAAGACAAATTCATAATGCAAGAAATTGTATATGGCTAATAAAGTGATCTTGTCTTTTCTCCAAACCCCCATGACAAGGAACCTGATCTGTTTGTTTCAACCTTGTGACTCAGGTGTTTGGTATTTAACCTTGCATTTGGCCTCTATTTTTCTAAACTAAGAATTTTAAGGAGGTCAAATTTCTGTTTCTCTTGTTATTTGATTTTTGACTTCAGATACCTACAGATGAATGAATCAAACCAGTGTGTGCCTTTCAGTACTTGCTGAGGTACTATAATAGACACACTTTAAACAAAAGATAAGAAATAGGATATTTATAGAGCATCAGGAAATTCCCAGTCCTAGATCACTAGTGAGTGATGGCTTGAGCCACAGGGAAAACTCAAGTGCCAATTTACCAGTTCCTCGAAAGGTAAAAAGTCTGAAAGTCCTGGCTTTATAAGAGAAACAGCACTAAATTCCAATACAGTCAAGAAGTGAGTTCTCATTACAGGCTTTAGTCCTTTGTTTAGGCAAGATATCAAAATACAAGAGTAGAGTGGGTCAGGAAACCTAAAGAAAAATATTTAATTGCACAAAATCACGTGGGTAGCTCACATAAATACGTGGACACTAGTGAAAAGGGAAAGAAACACTCAGACTTATTCAATTGTAACTGTGAAACAGAATGTATAATGTTTAATTTATGTCAAACAATACATCTCCACTTGTTAGAGAATCGCAGACTTTAAAAAATAATTTAAAAAAATAATTTAAATCATTTAAGTCTCATTCAATTAATAAGTCTCTTCTTATTTCTCATTTCAGCTATGAAGCCTTCTCCAGACTTGCTGTCCAAGGTTTTATCCTGGTTTGCACATACAAAGCTCTTTAAGGTCAAAGCATTACATGAATAAAGTTAGGATTTGTATATCTTTTCTCTTTTTCACAGTCTGTACAATCAGTTTGTGACTCATCTGGCTTTGGACTTTTAGCCAACAAAATTAGGACAAACTGACACCCAAATTTGGAAGACATACCCTTCTTCCTGGGAAACATACTCAGCAGTGGCAAAGCATGAGACAATTAAAATATCGTGTTACCCAATTTAGTTATATAAGGCACAAACAAACTTGAATATCAATTGCATGAGACCATGGTTTTATCAAGGATAGCCCACATATGCTCCATATGTTTCATCATTAGTGATCTGCCAGGACAGGGCAGAACTGTGACACCCTGAATCTCTTTCTCCTCATTTTTGCATTGCATGTACACTGTGAGGTGAGGAACCACGGTCCATAGCAATCCTACCTTGGACGGGTAACCATAGATATAATAATTTTTTGATGTATCTGGTGGTACTTCCAGTTCCAGAAAACCAAAGACTAGCCCAAATGAGTAAACGCTGAACAAAAACACTTTGAAGGACACCCTAACATACTGTAGAATTAGTGGCAGGAATAGACTGCTATTCCACAGAGAAGCATGACTGATAATACCCATGCAGTAGGTGAGGATGGGTGTTTTATACAGTGACTTGTTTACATTGTATAAGGCCTGTAGCTTGTAGCCGGAACAATGAGATACCAGAATATGAAGATGTTTTTGCCCAAAAGTGTATATTTATGGAAGTTTCCTACTGTATCTGTGTCTTGAAATTGCATTTAAATTTTAACAGAATGCAAAAGTCAATAGCACTGGTTTCAAAATACAGTATAGATCTTACAGGAACCTCAGTGTTTACAAGCACTGCCCAAATGTCAAAACTCTTCTGAGAAAATCACAGCTAATCAATAACATTCCAAGAAATAATTCCTGGCTCTATTATAATAAAAATGTATAAATTGTTCTTAATGTGTGCAAAAATGGAAAATAAAAGTATACAATTATAAAATACAAAACATTGTAGTTTACAAATTTCCTTTAAATGGTGTGTTCAAAGGAATGTTCCAAAACATATGCCAGCAAGTTACATATGTACAGTATACTTATTCATGTGGGGATGGACAAAATGAGTGTATATATAAATGAATACGGACTCATGGGTCTGTAATTTGCATTAATATAAGGAAATTAAGGCAACAGAAAATTGCTATATAATTCAAAATATAAACTCCAGAGAGCCCTGACATGATTCTCAATCATTTAATTTTCTTACAGCTGTCACATTTTATTCGCATTGTCATTTTGTACCCTCTTCAGCAGCCTGATCCCTGTACTGCACGAAGAGATGGGTAGGTAATTGCTTTTATGGTATGCTACCCTACCCTCCACACTAAAATTGCAACTCAATTCTAAAATATGAGTGCTAGTCACAGCTCATAAGACTATCCATCAACAAGCAGAACAATGATAGCAATAAGGGGAATTACACATTGTTTTCATCTGAAAGGAAGAAGAGAAAAAAAGACTATTATCTGTAATTACTATACTGGAATTTCAAAAATGAAATTTTTCATTTTCTCTTCCAGGACACATACGTCAGGTTGATATCTAAAAGATCTGCTATTAATTTCTATAATATACTGTTAAACAGACTCAGTGGAACCTCCTAAATACTTAAGACAGATTACAATTAAACACAATAGTAAAAACTAGAAATCTGCAAGCAGGTGCTTCTTGGGAGATATCTGTTTGACGACTGTGTCATCTGGTCATTGTGTGCTCTCTTCAACGGTCCCTTTGCTTCTTCATTCTGATACCTTTGGGTCTCAAAGTGCTGGGTCAAGTAACTGATAAACATTCTTTTTCAACATTGAATTCAGAGATATTGTCTCATTCTTCACAGAGACGGCAAATCAGAGAGAAAGAAGCTTTCAGATGTGTGTTAGTGGAAAAGGAAAGAAGCGTAATGACTCTGTTTAGAGTACATTAGATAACCTTACACCTGTCTGCGTATGCTGAATGCCTGTCTGGCCCTCTATCTGTATTGAATCCCTGCAAGTGCAGATTTTTTCTTCAAAAGAGTTTTTACACATTTCCTTTTCTTTGTATCTTGCTTTCAAAGGGAAAAGCTGGCATTGCATGTGAAATTCTGGAAAGGTTGCTCTTTTGCCAACTTCCAAGACTACACTGAGGGCACAATCTTTTTGAAGTCATTAATACTGGCTATCAGCTTCTCCTAAGACATTTCATTATTCAAATAAGTTGTCATACTTGTATCCAGATTTTGGGAACAGTACATATGTATTCAGTCTACTGGCATATATTTTAGAGTTGAAGAACAATCATAATAATAAAGATTTAATCATTTTAAATATTTCCGGTGCTATGTCACGTGGAAACTCAAAACTCATAAGATTCAAAAGCTGAGCTGGCTTCATGACTACATTGGTGCAGGAGTTGCCACTGTTCTTGCTGAACCAGAAAATCCAAACATATGCTGAAATGAAGCTACAGATAACTCTATTATATACTGTTAAAGGCTCCATGTTTGAGATGGGACCAAGGCTCTTTCCATGCTGTAGGCAAATAGACTGGAAATCACATTTCAGTCTAGGACAGTCGTTGACAGCAGAGGTAAAACAAGTTATAATAAATTAAATAGCCTGCTTAAAAAAAGAAAATTAGCTTGTTCTAATTGCAAGTTAGTTTGTTCACAACATCTAGCTGTTTCACAAAGATTACTCAATAAACCAGATAACTTTATTTAATACATTGACAAAAGTCTGGATTTTTGGTTTCACAAAGCAAGACTGAATTATATCCTCTAACTCTTAACCTGCTCAGAGCAGGTTAGTTGAAACTTGTTGAAGCCTGACTTTGTAGTTAAGAGCTCAACTACAGTATCGATCCCCTTCAAAAAATGATGTCACCTTTCTCCAGGGATCCAGTTCAACAGAGAGAAAGATACCACTTCAGCAGACAGGGTAGACTTTACAAGCATGATCTCTTAAGTCCATACAGCACAGTTAATACTGTTCATCATACAGTGTAGCTCAGAGTTAACAGAAACCTGAACCCTGTGCATAGGGCTGAGATTCCTTGTGACTGGTGCAGCTTTTGACTGTGTTTGACTGTGTTGTAAAAAATACAACTCTAGCCTCAAAATATCAAAATTGATTACACAGAAGACAATAAGAACTAACAATCATTTCCATCAAAAGACGTTTTTAAGCATGTCCCTACAATGGGTGTACCTAGAGTGAGTTCATAATGTAGTATTTTCATCACAATGTTTCCTGTATTATCAAATGAGTAATGCCAATATATGCATGCTCTCTGAATTTTTATAGTTTTTTCTTATCTTGAGAAATTTCTTTGATTTTCATAATTAACTTCCATATTCAATTTATTGGCAACTCTTTGCCAGACATCTTCTCTGGCTATTGTATTGGCTACAGCATAGCTCCTCTCTATTACAGTACAACAGATTTTTATTTTTGCATTCTTTTCTTTAAGGAGTCATAATTCATGGTCACTGGATTAATGTTCTATTAACACATTTTTTGCTGTGGTTTTGCTGGTGTGGATAAAGAATTCAATACTGAACCCCCTGGCTACTGAAGCGCAAGGTGGAAGCACACTAAGATTGTTTAACTCCACCTTGTTTCAACCGGACAATTGAATTCAGAATTTACCTTTGTGAAACTGGAGTAAACCTGAAGTCAGTTATTGGGTTAATTCTATTTGGCTAACTTGAGAAAATCTTCATTTGGTTTAACCGGCTTTGCGAAACTCTGGTTTGAATTAACCCAGTTTGAAATCTGAGTTTGAATTAATTCAGTGTAGCAACTGCCTAAACAGAGGCAGCATGAAATGTGGCAGATGTGTGACTATCTTGACATATGCATTACTGAGATTGTGTCGGATGTTAAAAGGTATGATCACTAGAAGGAAAATAAGAATGTTTGGAGTTAATTGACTAAGTGGTTTTAAACAGAACAGTATAATAATAATAATAATAATAATAATAATAATAATAATAATAAACTTTATTTTGTATAGCGCTTTTAAAGGTGGCTTCTCAAAGTGCTTTACAGAATGACAACAACAATAAATAAAAAGAATACACAAGATAAAACACAAATGCAATACACAGAGGAGCCTGTGGATGGTGGTAATCAGTAAAGTAGGCTCAGAGGGGTAAAGAATGGAACCAGTTAAGTAAAGGCTCTTCTAAAGAAGAAGGTTTTGAGTCTGGATTTGAAGGAGTTTAGAGAAGGTGACTCTCTGATATCTCTTAACAGGAGAAGGCCCTGTCACCCATAGAATGTAGATGGGCTTGGGGGACAGATAGGAGACCAAAATTAGAAGAGTGAAGGTTTGCGAGGTGGTGAGTAGGGCGATAATAGCTCAGACAGGTACTGAGGTGCCAAACCATCCAGAGCCTTATAGGTGAGCATGAGGATTTTAAAGTCCACACGGAATTTGACTGGAAGCCAGTGCAAGGACTCCAAGATAGGAGTAATGTGATCATTTGCACTAGACATGGTCAGGATTCTGGCATGCCGAATTTTGGACATACTGCAGTTTGTTCAATGTAAATTTAGATACCTCAGTGAGTAGAGCATTACAGTAGTCAACTCAGGAAAACACAAATGTGTTGATAAGCTTTTCAGCTACAGTTATTGATAACATAGTGCGTAGTCTAGCGATATTTCTGAGGTGAAAAAAAGATATTTTGACAATATGCTGCACATGTGGGTCGGATGTTAAGCCAGAATCGAATATCACCCCTAGGTTTTTCAATTTAGACTGAATCTCAACCATCTACAGATAGGGTTACAGGATTGGCTTTACGAAGTTGATGGAGGGTGCCAATAAGCATGACTTCAGTCTTGTCACAGTTAAGATGACGGAAATTTTGAGTCATCCAAATTTTTATGTCAGAAATGCAATTAGATAGAATAAAGACAGCCACATCAGTGTCAGGTTTTGTATGTATGTATATTTGAGTATCATCAGCATAGAAATGAAAGTTGAGGCCATGTGATCTTAAAATAGTGTTTTGGACCACATGAATACATTGAAGAATAAACAGGTCATCAGATGTGGTCGGGTCATTTTGGTGACCTTTTTGGTGACACAGGCATTGTACTTCATTTTCAAAAATAGATTGTGTCCCACTGCTGTGTGATGCACAAATCTATGTAGCAAACATAAGAGATGGGGAATTTACAAAGTTTTGGTTGTTGATGGAATCTGTTCCATTTCAATTCAGTGCAGCAGTTCATAATAAGCTTTTAACAGAGTTTCCGAATATATTAAGTCTATCATTTTTGGTGACACAGGATTCCAGTACTGTCATACAATTTAATGGATTGACTTGTCTCAGTACTCTTGTCTATCATTGTATCAATGATCTAGTGAGCACCTGCAGTTTTAAATGCTGGAAGAAACTCAGTACAATTGAAATAGCCTTCCAATTAGAGCCTTAAAGCTAAGCCAATATAAACTACTTTTATTAAAAGAAATTAATGTTGTGCATGTACATAAATGAGAACTTCCATCCATTCACGAGAAAACTGGAGCCTCTCCTGAAGCAAGGCAGGATACACCCTGAATGGGATGCCAGTCAAATACAGGGCATATGTGGACACACACACCCTCACACCAGGGTCAGTTTTTCCCAGGAACCAATTAACCTACCAGTGTGTCTTTGGATTGTGGGAGAACTGGAGCATGATGGAGGAAACCCAAGTGAACACGAACATGAGGAGAACATGCAAACTCCATGCATATAGCACCCCAGGTCTGGAATTGAACCCAGAGCCCAGCATTATGAGGCAGCAATGCTTACCATTGTGCCAAAATGCAGACCTAAATGGCAGCTTAATCATACAAAATCTAGTGAGTGCTAATCTGGTATAAAGGCGATAAAACTTACACTCGTATTCAGTAACATACATTCAGTAACATTACATACACTAAATGGCTCATATTTTGGGTTTCTTAAAAAATCTAGGTTTACTGGCATGAATACTACCATGACAAATCATATTAAATTTAAAGCAATCCTATTAAAGAATTCTAATGCTTTTATAAAAAAAGAATTTATAAAAAAAGAAAAGTTAATCAGAAGGATTAACCCATTGTCCATATAAACAAGCACATAGTTCATACAAACCTTGGCATCAAGATCACTTAATGATCTATTATTAATTGATCATTTAATAACCACTCTTTCTGAACTTGCTGAATGTTTTCGATGGATGATGGATTAATCAACAAGACAGTATTTTCTGCAATAAAAGTACTAATGAAAGCAAAATGAAGGTCTGTCAGCAGCATTAAAGAAAAGTCTGAAGAAAAGGCCAACAGCAGCAGGATAAGCTAAAGACTCAAATTATATTGAAAGTTCTAAAATAAATTAACTACAGTGAAAAAACAGCAATATTGTGTTTTTTTTCAACGTGGCCATTTTCTAACATATTAAGAACATGTAAAAAAGGTCACATAGGCCTTCCTATATTATTCACAAACCATTGCACTTACAGTACAGTATGCACAGACAGACCATATTTCTCAACATGAACGCATTTTAGAATATACTTCTGTACCAAAGTAGATTTTTAAAATTTTAAGATTTTAAAATGTTCTGGCAAGCAATTCTAGCAAGGCAGGATATAGTCCATCATAGGGCGCACACAGAGACAAACATGGGGAGAACGTGGAGCAAAACTCCAAGCAGACAGCACCCCAGGATTTGAACCCAGGACCCCAAAGCTATAAGGTAGTAATGCTAACCAATGCACCACTATATATTCACTGCAATAGAAGACAAAATAAAAATAAAATGACTCAAAAGATGCCTCTGAAAAAGCTCTAATATTTCTCTTTCCCTTTCATTAAAAGACAATGGTTTCATTATCCAGCAAAGAAAAATGTGACTGACATTGGTATCTACCTCAAACAAAATGCCACCTCTGCAAACCTCTGGGTTATCAAGGACACTGCTCGTCTGTACTCTAAAACTAAATATTTTGCAAGTATAAAAATACTTTGAAAAGATGTGCTCACATAAAGTGCCATTAACAGAAGTGCTACACAAAAGGTCTGGTGGAAGGCAACAAAAGTCCTTAAAATCGAATGTGTTTAAGAAAAAATGAAGCCTTCAGATGTTTTATTTGGATTTCCTGTCGTCTAGTCAAAAGCCTGAGATATGTACACCAAATATGATGAACCTGAAAAGGGTAACTTTTCCAGATGAGAAGGAGATGGATAGCACTGCCAAGCCAATTCAATGTAGTGAATCATGACACTGTGGCTGCCTGCCATAGTACGCTGCTCCAGATACTGTCCCAGATAATGTTGTCTGCCTGCCTCTCTCTCTCTGAGGGAATATGGATCAGTTTACACCCAGATCACAATCATAAAAAACAAACTACACCCAATGAAATAAATACAGACCAGGAAGGCACGCTGAGAGAATAATAAAGCTACACAAAACATCTATTACACCAAGGTGCTACCACATTGTACCCTGATCTTGTCAAATATCAGAAGCTAAGCAAAGCTGAGTCTAGTCAGTACTGGATGGGAGACCTCTAAGAAAAACCACTGCACATTGCTACTTTAACTTAAGTAATGCTGGAGGACCAAGTAGGCATTGTTCTTCCTCTGGACCAAAATCGACAAAATAAGTTTCTAGAACACATGTACTGTAGGAAGTGGCATGAGACATTAAACTCTGGTCCTGCGTACTTGCTGATTAAAAAACTTATGGCACCTTTTGTAAGAGTAGGGATATTCACCCCAAGATCAATGCTAAATAAAAGTTTCTCTAAATTCAGTTGAAGAGGCAGTTTATCTACCCTGTAGTGGAGGTGTTGGTACACAATGGCTCCAGGACATTGCTCAGATGGGTGCTAGACTTCACTGATCATGTGGGCCCATCTGATAAGTAGGGCATTTTGTGGTACTTTTGAATAGAAAGCACCAAATAAATACAACAAATTAATTTTCTTGCCTCTCATGTATGGCCTAATTGAAAATAAATGTTGTTAGGGACTCTTCATCTTGCCATAGCTACTATACCTTAAGGTGATGTAATTAGTGGATCACAGGATCACTACACTTCCTAATTTTGTATCAATGATCATACTTAGGAAGCTAGTCAAATTTGCAGATGATACCAAATTATGATGACTGGCAAACACTGTAATAGTAGTAAATGAAATAAAAAAAATGTAATAAATTTCAAGACTGGAACACCTGACAGATTACAGGTGTAATATAGACAAGTGCATGGTTTTGCAAGCAGGTGGCAAAAACAAACTATACAGTAAATACAAAATGTGGAACACAGAGATAGAGGCCTTTCATGAAAAAAACATAATGTAGCTGTTAATGTTGACACATCATTTAAAACTCATAGACAATGTGAGAAAGCAATTAAAAAGGCAAACAAAATGTTAAGATATATACTGTAATAAAGCATAGAATATAAATCAAGGGATGTTATGCTAAAGTTGAATAATGTACTAGTAAGACCTCATTTAAAATACTGTGTGCAAATCTGGTCCCCATGTCATTGGAAAGACATTGCTGCTTTAGACTCAGTTCAGATAGAACAACTATTTAAGGTTTAGTGGAACGTCCTACACTGACAATCTGAAGGAAGTGAAATTCTATAGTCCTGAACAGAGAAGATTATGAGGTGACTTGATACAAGTATTCAAAATCCTCAAGGGCATAGACAAATTCAAAGCAGTAGACTTCTTCAGACAGAACGCTGGAACACCAACCAGAGGACACAAGTGGAAACTTCATGGAAGTACAGTTAAAACAGAGAAAAGGAGGTACTTTTGTACCCAAAGCATTCTGGGAGTAACTAACTACTAGCCACTCTGTTGGCGCTCTGATAGAGTCGGATCTGAGGGGGAGTTGCCTGAGTACCGACAGAGCGCTTCTTAATCCTTTGCGGTGTGCCGGTGTGTAGTCGTCTGCAGAGGTTTCTGTTCTCTAGTATAGGAGAGAATCTTTTCTTAGTTCTGAATAATTGTTTGTGTTGCCGGTGAGGAGAACACATTCGGTTCTAAACTGAACCCCATCTGCGGGCGTGTGGGGATCTTAAAGCGCAGCCCTGATTAGCGTCAGGTGCTGTAGCTGCGCATTCCCACGCTCCACGAGTGCAGTGGGAGGTGTGTTCCACTGTCACAGCGTCAATACCCTAAATCCATCAAGAAATGGTTGGTTGAAAATCTTTGATCAATTAGCTAATCTCTACAAACTGGGCAGATGGCCTCCTCTCAATGTAACTTTTCTGAAATCTTTAGCTATATACAGTGCACTCCAGAATTATTGGCACCCTTGGTAAAGATGAGCAAAAAAAGCTATGAAAAAATGTATTGGTTTATCAGCTTGATCTTACACTGAAAATATGAGAGAAATCTAACCTTTTAGTGAGGTAAAATTATTCAAAGAAAAAAAATCCTTATAAAAAATAAACATTTTTTCTCAAAAATACATTCCTATTCCTAAAATCTAATTGACATATATTCCCATTCATATTTTACCTTTTATAAGCACACCTGAGTCTTAAACTCAACCGGGTGTGTGGGGTCTTTGATGATGCTTTGAGCTTTCCTCAAGCACTGTCTGTCATAAATGTCCTGGGTGGATGGGAGAGCAACCCCAGTGATGGACTGGGCTGTTTTCACCACCCGCTGTAGGGCTTTGCAGTCAGCAATACTGCAGTTGTCATACCACACTGTGATGCAACCTGTCAGTGTGATTTCTGTAGTGCAGAAGAGGGCAATAACCTTGTCCATTTTTCTAGTTTTCTAAATGTGGCAGTATCAGATCTTGGCATTTTTCACTGAGCAGCTTCACACTATCTGATAATCTACAAGGGGGTTTCAGATAATACTGTCCTACCACTGACAGGCTAAGCTGTGTTATTAACAGAACAGCAGAATTAAAAAGGTTTTTTTTTTATTCAGTTGAATTACGAGAGTTGGCTTTTTACTTCCATCTGCCTACAGTTTGTCACACTTCAGAGCTGCAGGCAAACATACCAATAAAATAAAACATATTTGTACATCAAAAAGTAAAGTTCTGTATGAAGAACAAACGGAAAAGCAGTCAATAGAATTTAAAAACATGTAAAGTTTTCTAAGTTGTGCGATATTAAAGTGTAAAAGTTAATTGTTTTAAAATTTTTTTTAGATTTTTAACAGAATTGTAGTGTTGCTAATAGTGCACACATGTACAGTAAACACTACTATTATGTTCAAACACTGAAGTGGCAGAAGTGAGTCATTTGTTGATTCTGTATCCAAGCTCTCCATGTATACTGTAACAGTCATGTTGAAATGATGGTTTCCCTTGAAGGAGTATTTTATTACGTAGCAGTGAGGGGTCATCAGGAATTTGTAGAGAATTTGAAGGTATAGTGAAAGTGTCAAACCTTGTGTTATTTGGAAGAGAGTGACTGTACAATATTGTGCTGTTTTCAAAACATTTGTAGGAATGGTGTTAATGGTTTCACAAATACAGGTGTGTGAGATAAAAACAACCTGGATGACCAAAGTCTGGTGTCACAGAGGCCATTATCCGCATTATTCTGATGTACTGATATACAAAGACAGGCATCTATCTCTAGCAACATACTGTCGCTACCAGAGGTGTATCTCAAGGTACAATGAATAACTGAATCAACAAAACCCTAAGATTCTGCAAGCACCTAAATATGAAATGGCATGTTTGAGAATATAATTAATAATAATTATAATTCATAATAATAATAGCTTACACTTATATAACGCTTTTTTCTGGACACTCCATTCAAAGCGCTTTACAGGTAATGGGGACTCTCCTCCACCACCACCAATGTGCAGCATCCACCTGGATATGCCACTGTGTTCACCAGTAACACAAGAAGTGCCTATTTCTGTTGGACATCATCATAAAAAATGTTCAATTTTACAAGGCTGAGAGTATACAAGCATCTATGCAATGGATATAAATATATTTGCATACAAAAAGGCAGTGTAAGAGATGTCCACCTATTCTGAATTTTCTCAATATTGATTTACCTCCTTTATATTTCCCTAAGAAAAAAGTTATCATCATCTGATTACTGTGAAAAGCTCATCATTTAGTTTCTCACATTCCTAAGAAATATCTTATACTACAGTTGTACATTAAGACTACGCAAACATTTGGCATTGCAATGAAGACCATTAAAGCACTTGTAAACAAGTCATCAGTCAGCACACGTCCCTCATCAAGGAAAATATAAAACAGAATTAAAAGCAAAAAAAGGTACAGCATAAAAAGAGACATGAAAACAGGAGCTTCAATGTACATTTATATATCAAAAGCACACTGTTGCAAAGATTACCGTGGTGACTTAATCACTAATAACCCTTGAAAGAGAGAAAAGAAGAAAGCCTGAAGAGAGAAATATTCTCCTTCAAACAGCACATTTGAGTAAGAAGCAGCTGTCAGAGGAGAAAGGGCTCAGAGTTTGCACCAAAGGATGCGATGGGTTACAGCTGTTTCTTCACTCTAGAGCTGGCCTGTTACTTTGTTCTAACTGGGGGTTTATACATCTGTTTGTGGCAGAATGAATCTGACCTGAATCTACTTCCCTTGAGCAGCCTTTTCTTTGTTTTAGTGTCCTGTCCTACACAGGGCTGGACTTGTTTGCTTCAGAACAGCTGTGCTGAACTTTATGAGTATTATAAGGTGATTCATGGAAAGGGGGACACTTTTTATTTTTTGGTACCCAAAAGTCACGCAGATTGTCTGTTGTGACCTCTTCTACAAAACAGTGGTGGATCCTTGACAGCCCAAAAATGCTTTTATTTACAGGGAAGATTCCAAAAGGTATCTCTCTCAAATGGGATCAATTTGAGGTTTTCAATTCTGCATCTGTACATTTACATACATATCAGTGCAATTTAAAACAAATGAACAGCAATTTAAGAGTACTTATAAGCCACGTGTTAGATGTTTATGAACAACATAGCTCCTAATATGACCTTTTGTCACTATTTAATTACTAATACAGTACATATCCTATAAATTTCACTAATAATGCATGCATTTCAGATGTGCTTCAGTAATAAAGAGTGCCTTACAGGTGACCCCTAAAATACCAACATTTTCCTGTGATCTGCAGATGTTTTACTAGCATATCTAAAAGAGCAAAAAAACCAACAGAAAAAAAGTAATGGTGCTTGTTCATTAGTCATTTCTGACCAGAACTCCCCAACTTGCCCCCAGCTGCCATCAGGATTAAGTGAGCTTTAGTCAGCCAGTCTTCTCAAATTTTCCAACACCAGTGGCTACTGGGATTGGCTGGGAACCTACTAGCTTGCAGTGACATCACGGAGATGTACTGTACACCCTCCCTCCAGTTAGCGTTTACTTTCCTGGAAGACACTGCAGAGCTGGCAGCTTGTACAATGATGTACAGTATGGCTCAGACAGGTGGGCAAAACAAAGCAGCATACAAACAGTTCCTCAGTCATCATCCTCATCCATAGAGTAAGAAATTGTACTTGTACCAGTGAGCCAAACTGATGAACAATTACATACTAGCTGGCTGAAAAACAGGAAAAAAACTGCTAATGACACATTTTTTAAAATCATCAAATCATAACAAACATGCAGGGATAAGACTATAAATTTTCCAAAGGTGAAAGCAGAGCTTCAGGAAGTCATGGCAAACGTATTCTTAAGGACAGAGAGGTAAGATGTGAAGCATGATGCCACATAAAGAAGCAAAACAAAAGTAAATGTTTGGTGTAAGATTGGTCAAGCCATAGAAAAATGAAAATCCTGCATAATTAAGGTGGTAAACTGTCTAAACAGATGCCCCAAGGGTCATATTGTTCAGTCAACAAGAACTTTTATCTGCTGCCCTTTCAGATCTTTAGAGACCCAGATATAATATGAAATGACCTGTCAGCTGTGTCGGTTACTGTATCTATTGCATTGGGGATGACTTATTTATAGTCAACATGGTTATATTCCTTTTTCAGCTTCAATTGGTGGAGCATGAGCAGTGTTCAGGAAAGCTAGCAGTTCCGGTGGATCTTATTTCAAACTTGGGTGTTTCAAAATAGCACTAGGACACTTATAATTACTGCCCTAATCCCCCCAAATTTTACAGGTATGTCCGCTCAGAGCTGTGACTTTGTGATCAGCAATGACTCCTCTACTTGTGAGACATGTTATGTTTTTTAAGTAAGTTAAGATCCATGCTTTTATATTTTAAAAAGCTTATTCCTCATCTGTATATTCTATGAACTCGAAGGACTTTTTTTTGAAGAAATAGTGTTAAATAGAGGAGGCCAATTAGCTATCCTCCCCTTTTGGTAGTTTACCTACGAAGTGAATCTACAGTTTTATCCAGCTGTTTCTTAAAAGTGCCCAGAATCTGGACCTTAACCGCCTGGCTGGAAAGCCTGTTCCAAAAACACAAAACACAAAACACAAAACTAAATGAATTCCTTAGTTTTCAAATGTGACCCTGTATCCTTGTTTTGCTATAGAGTCAGAAATACACCCTTGGGTTGATCCTATCTATATTTTTTTATACACGGATGAAATCTTCTCTCAATCTCCATTGCTCTAGACTGACATAATTTAATTCCAATCAATAATTCTTATTATTCTTCATTGAGGCTACACTATTATGTTTGTTGTACAGTAACCAAAACTGAACACTTAATATATATAAACACACAGACATTGCTATGTACATGCACAGTGTAAGCTCTGCCCTATTCTATCAATCTAAAATAGTAAACTTAATTTTACACTGAAACTTTGAAGACATAATATATATATATACAGTATAAGGCTATTTTGTTATGGTTACTATTGCTCAGTAGTTCTATCATATCCCTTCCTTTCATTATGTTCTTTATTTTGAGAAATTTTAAAAAAATCTCTTGTGGATGCCTTTATTGTTATGCTGGGTTAAGAAGCAATTAAAATATTTATTTCATTTTCTGTATTCTACATTACAGTATCCTAGTTAATGTGTAGAAAACTGAAACTCAAGAATACAATGTCAGCTTTGCTACACACCTTGCCCATTTCATTATGTAATATGCTGTACATCTCTATAAGATACTTTTGCCCATGTAATCCTGAGACAAGTACTGACCCACACACACTACCCTAATTCCAACACAGCTAGTGTCACCATAGTTTTTTACGTTGTAAGTGGCTCTCATTCTGATCCTCTCCAGGATCCTAACTCTATTACACTGTTCCCCTCTCAAGAAACACTGCACAGTCCTCTCCCCTCAAGTTGCTCTTCACATGGCTATGCTGACATAACTCACTAGATCTTTTCACCAACTCTTCTCTCTCCATTTTCATTAAGCAGCAGGCACTGGAGTTTTCAACCCAACTAACCCTGCGTCACCTAATTCTCAGTCTTCACTTCAATAATAACTTCAACTCAACTCTTTACTCTCACCGTTCAACAAGCCTCAGATTTTCACTAAGAGCCACTAACTTTTCTAATCACTAGATTTCACAAAATATCCTGTTTGGCCAGGGACTCCTCTCAATATCCAACACTCGTCTTCCTGATACTGTGTTAGCTAATTTGTGATTCTACTCTCTCTCATCTCACACCCAGAGACCCTCTGTTGGTATGGCATTGTTGGTTGAAGGTAAGGCATAAGGAGTACTCAGAATTCAAGAGGCACCATCTACACTCTCTCAGATGTGGGGAGACGATAACGTTGCTAACTTGCCAAGCAGTGCCCCACTCCTAGTCATCCCTTATTTAGCAAGTCAACCTTGTTCCTCTGCAGTACACTTCCTAATCATTGAGCCTAGCAACAAACTACCACACAGCCCATCTGTCCAGCACCTGTGACGTTTGTCAGTATAGCCTACTTACTGTAAACTGTAAACTGTATTTACTCAAGCCTTCCTAGCTCACTGAGTCCCCCAGGCCTGCAAGACAGCCCAATTTGTTACTAATGGCATCTCTGCACTGGAGCGCTACCTCCTGAAGCCTAGACATAGACTGATACCCTTTTCCTTCCAGCTAGTCTAATAAGCTTCTCAACTAGCCCAAGGACCAATTCTACACAAAGCCTTTCCTAACAGCTCCTTTCACTCATGAGAAATTCCACTCCCTCAAAGTGCTAATTACCCATTAAGACTAGCTGTGCCTCATTCTACAGGTTCTTCTAATTAACAGGAGGACATCTTGGCTCAAGGCCACACACTGGGCCTAGGTTTTGAGCTAAGATCGTCTAAAAAGCCAACTCTGACTACCTCACATAAAGATTTCTAATCTCTTTAGATGTTTAGCTTTCAGTTTTTTTGATACATAGTATTCCCTTTGACCTGTTCATTGTTCTGAAAATGTCTAGCACTTAATTTTAGATTCATCCTCATTATCTTTTCCTAGCCATAGGTTATTCCTATACCATATTAGCCCTACACTTGTAGCATTCAGATTTAAAAATGGAAGTTCTTAAATGTAATTTGTTTTAAAGTTCTTCTTTGCTCTCAGAGTTGCCCTAAGCTTTTTTGATCCCACCAGAATTGGCTTGGTATAAACTCCGTCTTCCAGTTTTCCAAGGTAAATAGAACTCAACAACTCGACACATACACTTTTCCAATACATCAGTGTCTGTCTGAACGTTTGATTTAATAATGCCTGCATCATGCATTAAGACAGTATTACATTATTTAAAAGAGCTTTTAGAACTACAACATAAAGTGTTCACTTAATATTTAAAGAAATAATACCTAAGTAAAAAATAATTGATTCATATAAACTAAAAACATAGAAAAGTTTAAAATATATATACGGTATATATCTACTGTATACAAACATAGAAAAAAAGTACTCCCATTACAATTTTTCAGGCTCCTAGCTTGTGGTTACAACAAAATATTTTAACAATGCCGTACATTTATTCCACACCACAGTCATATACACTTGGCCCATACGTCTCACACAGTGCATTTAAAGTATTGCACACCGACCACAAGGGATTAAATGTTCAAAGGGAGCCAACATGAGGCCCTGTTCTACTGCCGCAGGGCCTGTATTATACACAGCAAGCAGACAATTGATCAAAGATATATAATACAAGGATGTATTGGAAAATAAAGATGTGCTGAAAAAATATTACATATGTGTAATTATTAGTTTATGATTATATATGTGACCATGCACATCAGCAGTCACAAAGCTCTTTCTTAGTGCCCAGTGAACTCCAGAGTATTCTCTGCTCTTCATACGGGGATTGTGTCTCAATTAAACCATTGGAGAGTCATCCCTTCTGCTGATGCTGTGGGATTCATAACACTAGAAGGCTTCTCCCACCCAGGTGGATATTATGCTATAAAATAAAATAAATCTAATCATTGGTCATGTGGAGGTGGAACATTCACAGGCCACATCTCTATGAGAATACCTGAACAACAGAATTAGTTGAGATACTAAAGCATGTTATCAATAAATCTGAAATGCTGAGGTGAGTTTAAACTGCACTTTACAACTGTGAAAAATGTTATAAGCACAACAGTATTGAGTGTGTTTCATTAAAAATAAAAGTGGGGTACAAATAAGAAAACATTTGATGGTAGAATGTAATGGAACACGCAAAAGCACAGTCTTTGTATCAATGATGAAATGAACCATTTTATATTGTTGCACTTTCATCTAGCTGAATCAAAGAATAACCCCAAAATTAAATTCCATGTGTATCTGAGGAAGTTTAAAATGTCAATGTAAGACAAGAACGTGTGAACTGAATATGAATACTTATTTCTAGTACATAGTCAGAGGTGTTTTACATTGCATTCAGATTAAAACTGCATTTCTGATAACATGTTATTAAATCTCTAAATACAATACACATTATACATTTTACAATCATATCAGCATTTAATTGTCTGCTCTCTTTTGACAAGCAAATTATCAAATATAGTATACAGTATGCTCCATTTCTTCATTCACAAACTGTACTTGTGCATGTTAATTATCAAAGGGTGAACTGGTTTGTTGGTTTTAGAAAATTTGTTCTTCTGTACCATGGTTCTGAAGAGAGCAGAAGAAAATGGTCTCAGGTCATCGAAAAGAGAAAATACTGCCATTCTCTTTCGATTCATTGTGTATGAGCTGGTGTCAAAGGTTGAAAGACAAAGACACTTAACAGAACATAGATCTGTTATAAAACCACATTACCACATTGACAGCACACGTTAACAGTCTTTCTTTGGGAATAAAATGTCAAAGGTTATGTAGGGAACAGTAAGAAGCACTCTGCCAAGCAGCACCTCATCAGAAATGCAGATTGAGAGAAATGCAGTCATCCACTGGATTAGAAATACAATCTGCCTTGTGAACATGATGGATCAGGTGGCATTTCCTGCACAGCTATTTTAATTTAACAGCTGTGAATGAGAACAGTCTCTGGAGAAATGAGTACAGAACCTCCATGGAAATGTTTTTAAATGTTTTCTTAATGTTATTATGGAACAGAAATTATCTGAATCAGAATTTTTTTTAAACTAAAATGGACGTTACTTACTAAAATCTTACAGTTCCACAGAAAAGTATTCACCCCCCTTCCAGATTTTCAGAATTTCTGCATCCTTTCACCACTGAATGTGAGTCCTAGTGGTATATAAAGACCAACATTTGTTGTGTATTACACTGTGTGAAAACGTTAACACCCTCCTGGTTGAAGCAATTCAATCAAAGGAATAACTAGGGACAGCTGTACAGTATGTATAATTTATTAAACAATGAGGGCTAATATGGGACAGTCCTCTATAGACATCTCACAAGCTTTGGCTCTGATCATCACAGCAAAGTTCTCACCACACAGAACCTAAGGAAACATTGTGGCCCCTCAAAATATAATAGCCTATGAAAAAAACTCATTGATACCTATCATTCAGAAATAGGTTAAAAACTATTTCTAAAGCTCTGGGGCTCCATCACTCCACAGTCAGACACACTGACTTAAAATAAAGAAAACTTGGGATAATAATGAATCTTCCCAAGAGTGGCCATCCTGCCAAAATCACTCTATGAGAGCAGTGTAAAATCATTCAGGAGTCAAAAAGCACCCTAGAACAACATCCAGGAATCTCCCTAGCCTCTCTTGCCTTGGCTAAAGGTGTGCTCATGACTCTACCATCAGAAAAGCACAGTGTAAAAACAGGATTCATGGGAGGGTAGCAAGGCGGAAACCACTGGTCACTCAGAAGAACACTGACGCTTATGTCAAGTTTGCCAAAAGCATCTGGATGGCTCTCCAGATGTCCCCTCCATAGGAATGTTCTATGGACAGGTGAGTCAAAAGTGGAACTTCTGGGGCTACATAGGTGCCATTATGTCTGGTGAAAACAAAACACTGCATTCTACAATAAGAGCCTCATACTGTAGCAAGTCTACAAGAGAATAGATGAAGAAGACAAAATTCAATATTTTGGCATTACCAGCCCTAAATCCCATAGAAATGTTGCAGCAGGATCTGAAATGAGCAGTTTTATACTAGAGAACACTCCAATGTTACTGAGCTGAAGCAGTTGGTCATGGAGGAATGGGTCCAAATTCCTATACAGTAATGTGTGAGACCACTCACAATGGAATCACCAATTACAGGGAAATGAGTACCTATCCATGGTATGTTGAATATAAAAATATATTGTTTTGTAGATGATGTGTGTTAGAAAGATACCAACTGCATAAAGCTAACAAATTATTTCATATTTATTTTTCTCTGAAGTGTGAAGCACATCTAACTAACCTCTAACTTTGTGTTCAGCTAATTATGTGTGACCTGGATCTGGTCAGGGAATGATATTGGTAGGAATGTCTGTTGGCTTTGGAAGTGCGAGGCAAAGAAGGGAGCAAATTGTGCCAATATAGTTATAGTATTCATAATCACAATTCCTCGTCTTTACATAGTGCTGTTAATCCCAAAGGATCTCAAAGCACTTTATATATACTTTCCTGCCTCATGGAAACCTGACTTTGTGTTGTATATTTTACATTTGTCTTTTAAAAACAGTTTTAAGGCAAAGAAATTAGTGGCAGGACTGGCATTGATGTATTTCTGCTCAATGCTCATTATGGGTAACATAACAATTTTGTGTCAACATCTTCACTACACAGCTGTTCAGGTGGAGAAGTAATAAAATGCATCACGTGTGGGACTGAAAAATAAATTCCACACAACAATGTCCTCTTTAGGTGAATGAGTGGTAAGATTTTATGACCACTGTAAATCCATTCAATTAATCTATAGTGTGGAAACATTATATGTAAATATAACTTAAACAGATTGCTGTGACTTAACAGTTAACAGGAAGGGGGGCCTGTACTACAGTTCTGAAATGCTGCCCAGAGTCTTTCTGAAAAAGATTCAGATATGCACATGGAGGGCTAGGAAACCATTGCTCCTCATTTATCATCTCCAAGAAGAAATTGGAAATGTGCTTGGAAACGCTGAGTGGAAACCAAATTATTTAGCACAGCAGCTTTAGATAAGGGAAATGCTAAAAAATTCCATCTATCTCTCACTTGCCCTCTCTGGAGTAGTAGTGTGCTATATCGCTCAGAAGATGAAAAAGAGCAGTTCTATAATTAAACATATTTTGCAGGAAGGTTGATTTCCATTCTGTTTAAGATCTCTCATTCGATAGTTATTTTTATAATTCTCAATGCACTATAATTTGCTAAGCAAGTGATTTTTCCCCTGTCATTTGGAAGGGATGTAGAAACTTCTATCTAAAACAATAATTAAGTATGGATAATTGCTTGTTCATGCATTTTATAACATAACATATACAGTATTCACACTTCAAAAACATTCCCAAACTTTTTTATTTTGTATTTCATGTTTTCTGAAATATGAAATGTAGGATAACATTTCATGACATTTTAGAGCAAGACCAATTCAACATGTTTTGAGTATAGACTTAATAATTATTAATTAGGCTGACACATTGACTGGCAATCAAAGTGACTTGAAAAAAAGTTATAACAATTTATTTAACGAATTGTCTCCTCAATTTCATGCTGAGGAATATGTAAATGTCCACCTTTGTGTCCAATACACTAAAAACACGTTTAATTTAATTTATCTGCCTTGTGTCTGGAAAAAAGAAGATCGTCCTCCACTTCAATATTAGATTATATAATTTTATAAAGAGCTAATTAAATAACTGCAAAAACCTGTTTTTCTTTATAAAATATATAATTATATGGGAGCAGCAGTGTGGAGTAGTGATTAGGGCTCTAGACTCCAGACGAGATGGCTGAGGATTCAAACCTCAGGACGGGCAATTCTTAGTCAATTTCCCTACTATACAAATTGGTATTTTTGGGAAGTCATTACAAATGTTAAACATGAGAATGACACCCCCTACAATGCATTATATTTTGTAATAAAGAAACTTTCACATAATAGGCATACTTAAACAGCATATTGCTGCAGCAAATTCCAACTTTGTATTAACACATGACTTTATACATGAAATTACAAGGCCTGTAGCAGGTACAACATATGACAGAAACTGGTACAGTAGATAATGAAACTTGGCAGGTCCTGTTAGTAGATAATAAGACAATTTAAACAATAATACATTTGATAATAGGATAACATAACTGCATCACAAAAAGCAAAGGTTACTTGAATAATCTTATTTATAAAAACTTGTGTATCTTTTAAAACCAGTATCCATTTTTTTCCTTCTCAATGTACTGTGAAAGACACAATTAGAAAGACAGAAGGTACTGTACAAAGGGAGAGAAATCCTGAAGAAAGAGATCATCAGAGTTACGGCATAATCAGAGTTTGAGCATGTCAGCGGAAAAAAAACAACAACAATCTATTACTGGAGGATTATTATTAACTTTCTTCTAAAAGTTTGTGAAATAAGATTTCACATTATTATAACAGATTTTAGGACATGCCAAAAGGCTAACATGGCAATAATTAGGCTATTTTGTATTGGAAATGTAAATATATTTCAAGCATTTCATAACAAAGTTTTCATAAGAATACACAAAAATAGTTTTGGAGAGAAACTTCTAGCCAGCTCACACTACATCACAAAGAAAGCCTCTCAAGGCATTTTATGAGTTGTATTCAAAATGGCAGGGAATAGCATCAGTTTGAAATCCCTCAAAACACTACTACAATTTAATTCCACATCCATTTTTCCTGAAAGCAAGATTAAAATCACTCTTATTGATGCTCAACACTTCTGTATACTGACCATATGCCATGTACTCATACTGTAGCTTTAATTCAGCTTTCTGTGGGCATTTGTCCAAATCCCAAATTTATCAAAAATTTATAGGGAGCCAAGGATAAAGAAAACAATGATGAATGTCCGAAGGACTACAAATTAACTGTTAGCAAAGCTGAGGTGGGAAGAAATGGATCCAGATGAGAGGGGGCCATTTGGCCTATCCAACTTATTTGGTTGCTAGTAGCTAAGTGATCCAAGTACATCATCCAGTCATTTCTTGAAAGAAGCCAGGGTGTCAGCTTCCAAAACATGGCTGGTCAGCTTGTTCCAAACACATACAACATTTTTTGCAAACTAGTATTTCCTGATTTCAGTTCTGAATGCACTTCCTCTGTATTTGTTATGCTACAGGGATTCCTTATGCTTTGGGGCTATTTTGCTGAACTTTTCTTATAAATCTATTGAGGGAGTTTTCATTCGCCTCTTAAATATATATATACCTATGAATTAGGATAATATAGAAATGTTTCTATAATGTGTCTGCTAAATCAAAGCCAACATTCTACTCCCTTCTCCATTGATAAACATAAAAAGAGAAAAAACAATATATTTTTGTGATTAGAAATGAAGCACATGCACCCATTACTTAACCAGGGTAACAGACCAAACAAGTTACTATACAGTATATACTGTACAGTATAGCCAGTACCATTAAAGAAAATGTTGATAAGATAAGCCATTTACAGTTTAATGAAACACTGAATTTCCTGGCATTGTATACTAGATTCATGTCTTTAATGTTCTGATGTGAGACATATTTTTTTTTAAATCCCCTACCGGTATAAATGATAAAAAGATTCTATCCATTAACAGAAGTCAGTTTCTCAGTACATACAAGCTACTGATAAAAGATTGCAGGTCAAACATTATCCACGTGTCAGGATAGCTGTGTTATTAAGAGTATCCCTCATGATAAAATTACTAACAATCCACATCCACTAGTTTACAACTGGTTACAAAATCCAGACAGGTTTGAAAAAAAAGGAACTCTAAATCACACAGGCTGACAAACACAACATACTGTACCTGCCTAGATTTTGCATACCTGCTTTCATTTCCCAGTTCTTTACAAAGTAACAAAGGCAACTACTGGTGTGGTGGTTGCCATACTAAACTTGTATAGGGGTCGTATTGGTGGCTATTTTAACAGCTACTGCAAGCCAAATACTTCAGGAGATGCCAAAGCACCTAATAAATTCCAGCTTTATACTCAGCCTTGCACAAAAATGCAGGGAAAACTGATCAAAACTGATTAAATATGACACTGACCAGAACTACTCAAGATGAGAGTATCACCTCTAGGTAGATGACCTATTAATTAATTCATGGTTCATACACCAAAAAAAGTATTACCAAAAATCAAATTTTTTTTTACTCAAATACTCAGACGGCACTTTTTAAAACGGTGTTTTAAAAAGGTAGATAAAGAATCTGTTTACATGTTTGTTGGCAATGAAATGATCTGCTTCTGGAAAGATATGCCTTGTCCTAAGATTCCAGTCTCTGTGAAATGCATTATGTCTACTGACTATGTTCAATTACGTTTCTGGAAGTGTGTGATGCAGAGCCTTGGAAAGTTGTTCTGAAATTATTCACTAGCTAGCTTTTTAGGTAAAAATGAAAATACATTACCATTAAAATTAAGCGTAATTATAAAGCTATTGTGTATATGAATAGCTCACTGACAAAACATTAACAGCACTGCAATAACGTGATTGCACCTCAACAGGAGAATTTCAACTGACATATCAACAGGAGGAGGGAGATTATGAACACTGTTCCTGTTGCAGTAAACACACCCATGTGTTTACCACAATCTACCATCTGGATATCCCAAAATATGCCCTTCTGAGTTTTTATTAGTTAAATGCAAGTCACCTACACAACGTTTTTTCATCACAGTTAACAAAAATAACACCCCTGGGGTCTTCTAATTTAGCAAGAGTGAATCACCCATTAAAGGTCAAAGTGGATTTGAACTGAATTTTAACACTAGAGCCAACAGTCAAGTCATTTTTGTTATTTATTTCTATTTATTGAGACTACAGTATTCGATATTACACTGCCTTTTAGATACTAGAGACTTTCTTTTATCAACTTTGATAAAATATAAATTTACAGAACCTACCCTTCAGCTTTCCCAGTATAATAGGTTTCATCTGTGTTATACTGCTATGATGATTTTTTGTTAACTGACACTGTTACGATTATTTCACTCCTCAGGTGACTCTAGAATATCTAAACCCTCAGCAGCAGGGGTAGTAGATTTGCTGCTCGGCTGTGCTATATGAATCTCACTGCAAATAGTACACCCATGGACTGCAGTGTCCACTTTGATGTTGTTTTAAGACATTATTGAGACAGACTGTAGTACTGGTTTAATACCTGAACCCCCTGCATGGAGCTCTGACATTACTTTGGAACAAAAGTCCTGGTAGACTATTTCTTCTTGTTGGCCACAATGCATTCCTATTATATTATATATCCCAGTATATTGTTGAACTCAAAATAAGCTTGAATCAGTGAGAAAATGCTGAAATGAAAAAATCTAGGTTGCTGAGCTATGTGATTTTGTTCTGAGAATTCAATGGGTTATATCATGTTTAGTCAAAGTTATATTTATTTCTATTAATATTCTAAGATCTTATCTTATGTCATGTTTAGTCAAAGTTATATTTATTTCTATTGTATTCCAAAAAGGTGAATGGTGAATTATTTACACTGCTTACAGAAGTGATTGTGATTCTCATATCTGGCTAAAACATATCTTCTGAATGTAATTCTGACAGGGACTTACAGTCAAACAGAGTGTGAAACGAGGGAGGGAAACTGCTAAGTCAAAATTGCAAAGAATAAGGTAATCTTCTGGAGTTTACTAACTGGAGTTTAGGCATTCTTTTCTGGGATATTTATAGTTTGTAAAATTTAACAACAGCAAATCTTATTTTACTATTCCAATATACAGTAGATTGTTTTAAAACAAATTCATTGACTTTAAACAACACACTGAAGGATTTCTTAAGAATTCTTTTATGAAACATTCTACAAAGCTTCCACAATGAACTTTTTTATAAATAAGTCCTGTTTTGTGCACTTACTGTATGTACCTCAATTCTTAAGTTAAGACATCAACACCAAGCTGTTAAGCTTGTGTACAATAAAGACCATGTTTATTACAGAGCATGTCAAGATACTTTATATTTTGTCTTGCAGTTTCATTTTTGAAAAAAAACAACATTTTATGTTTAATGTTTCATGTTTAATGTTTCATCCACAACAGAAAATGATATAATGCTTTTACCAATTGAGGATCACAGGGGAGCAGAAACAGGCACAAAATGGCATACCCCCTGGTCGGGTTGTCAATCCATCGCAGAGCACATACAGATACAAACATGTACACCATGGCAAGGACAGTTTTCCCAGAAACCACTTGAAAAAATTCCTCTAAATCAAAATATGTTAAAAAAAACATTTTCATTAATTAAAACAAAAGTCTAAAGAGATCTCTCCAGGCCAGCAAAGTTATTACACTTACAGTACATGCAATTGACAATGCTGAACCCAGAAAATATTACTAAATATAAATTAGGATACATTTTCTTCTAGAACAGAACAAAGCTAAGATGTATAACAATGATCCAACTGGTTTACAAAAATAAACAGGCCATAATATATTATGCAAATAATATCGGTTGTCGACACCTGAAGAAGGCTCCACGGCCGAAACGTTGTGCTCTCTTTCTTCTTTTTTTCAGCATGGAATAAACCTATTACTTGTTCCTTTGCAGCCTACGCATGCTGACGCAGCTACCCACCTGAACATATATAATATAATAGAAATCACAGTCTTTACATTTTTGAGCAAATAGCAGAGATTTTCAAATGTATTAAATTAAATGTGAATAGTGACTGTGCAGCATTTATTCATTGACTCAATAACCTGTTCTGGATCTCCACTTACTTGATCTTTTTAAAAATCGGGGATATAAAATCCTGAAATCCAAAATGATTGATTCTGTTGAACAATTTGTTTTAACCATTACATAAAAGTATTGCAATTAATACAGTTTGTGCATATGCTTTAATGCATTCCCTGTGAGTGATATTTGAGGACTATTGTTGAAAAACACTGGTAGTTTAGCACACATATTGAACAAACATGTTGGAAAAGAAGACACTGAGGAGCTCTCATCCATTCCAATTCTCATTCCAGAGAAAGCCTCAGGCTACTGGTAGAATGAACCCTGTAACAACCTACAGTTCAATGGTTCAAGGTGCTGCTAATCTCCAGATGTAGCAGGATTAAGCAGGGTTAGATTGGTCAATCACCTCCCAGTCAGTCCAGAGAGTTTGAGAGGGAATCTCTGCAGCTGAGTGGAGAGCCTGCAGCTTTCGCAGTGCGAGTAGAAGCCGCATCTGCTTTTCATAAACCTCTCAGAGAAATAGTGACTGTGCAGCTTCATTTGTCCTCCGAGCTCAACAGAGAATGTAAAGTTAAGATGAAAAACAATCAGAGAATTGTAACTGGAAAATATAATGGATACTGGCAATTAGAATAAAAAAAAAAACGTCTTATATAATCTATAAAAAAATAATAGCAAGGTCATCATGATGGTAAGATCAGGCAATCTTCTGGGCACCATAAAAACATATGAAACATTAAAAACAAGAGGAGGTAATAATAATATTAGCAATAATATGAATGTCCTATGCAGCATCTACATTGCACTCATGTTGCACCTCCTGTCAGTACCCAGGCATGCCCCGGGAAGATAATGATCTGACTAGCTGACAGAACAGAAGAGAAGAGAAGCTTTGGGAGAGGACTCTCGAAGTATGCTAGTCCAAATCCCAAAGCCAAGATGATATACAAAAAGCACACCATTGCCAGACCAGCTCTGCTAATATTCCAGCTACATGTTGAGGGCTGTGGGTCAGCAGCCACGTGTAGCCTCATCGAAGTCCTTGCTGCTCAGCAGTCAAACATCACTCCTTTACATTCCTTTTTCTGGGGAGGTGTGGTGGCTCTCTGGCTAAGGATCTGCGCCTGTGGCTGGAAGGTTGCCGGTTCAAATCCTGCAACCACCAGAGGAATCCTACTCTGTTGGACCCCAGAGTGGTGTGGCGCAGAGGTGCTGTATAAATAGCTAACCCTGCACTCTGACCCCAAGCTTCTCTCTCCCTGCCTGTGTGTCTCATGGAGAGCAAGCCATGGTATGCGAAAAGACAAATTCCTAATGTAAGATATTGTATATGGTCAATAAAGTGATCTTATCTTACACATCCGAGGACTTTAACCCACAAGATACTCAAAAAGTTCCAAAAGAGTCCTCACCTGCTAATACAGTAGGACATACAGTATTTAATCCACCAAAGACAGGTTTGCCTTCAAGAAAGCCAATCTGGAAAAACTCTCCCCAACAAGACCAATGCAGACTTCATCTGGGCTTGAGAGAGGGAATCACTGGAACTAAACAAACAAGCACTTCATCATTTCCCTAACCTACAAACTCCAGGCTTTCAACTTCCAAGAAAAGAGTGGTCCACTCTAAACCACTTTAGGACTGGTCATGGTCCATGTCTTGCCAACCTATATAATTTGGGAATCAGTGCAAACCTCTTTTTCCTGTGGCATGGAGCAAATTATGTAGCACATCCTACTCACACTGCCAGACCAAAAGCTATCACTTGGCTTGACTTTGCATTCGCTAAATAGTTTGCAAAACTGACTAGTCAACTAATTAATACACCAGAACCTAGATTATTGATATAAATTAAGTTCAGTGGTCCTAATACAGATTCTTGTGCTACTCCAAAGCTTTATGTGCCCAGAGAAAACAAAAAGTAATGGCACTTCAAGGTGTTAAAGTTTTATAAAGTTTAAATGACCAATACTACTATCTACCATCAAACCTCAGTTGACTCAAGACTTATCATTTTTGTTTTATTTTCCATTTTCAAAAGTGCTTCTGTATTATTTGTAATTTGCCATTTTTAAAAAGTGTCTCTGAGGTATACAGTACAGGCCAGTTTAGGTCACTGATTCAAGTGCCTCAGGTTGTAAAGGTAACTGATAGAATAGTGGGTTTATGAATAACCCATTAAGGCTCATGACCAGGGTCAGTAATCGGTCATGTATTCATGGCTGTTTTGCAAAACTTTTTTTTTATTTTTTAAAAATCATTTGAAACTGAACTTGAAAATATGACAAAATATACAATTAATTAATCAGGTTGTTGTTAGTCAATGATCTCTTAGTGTGTCAGAAGAGAAGTAGTAGTCAATGCAACCTTCAAGTTTTATGCATTTTGTGATTTCATATTGGGTGGATAAAAAATAATTGATGATTCAAAAATTAAAATAAAATACACCAGAATTTGGAATCGTAACACAACTGGGGTAGACTAATAATAGTTTCTATGTAAATGTGTCTAAATTCTCTTGGAGAACTCTGTATTAATTGTCTGTCCCTTCTCCCTCCCTTCTCAATCAGAACAAAGGTACCTGTATGATTTATGGATGTGCTCATAAACAATGCCCTAATACAGAATAGGTATGTTCAGATATGAACAGGAACATGAGTCTGATGTTTTTGTTCCTGGTAGACGAATTGTTAAAGCAATAATAACTGATGATCTAGACTTAAAATTAATGACTTAGGACGAGGGGTGGCACAGTGGCGCAGTGGTTAGCATTACTGCCTTGCAGAGCTGAGGCCCTGAGATTAATTCCAGACTTAGGTGTCATTGGCGTGGAGTTTGTATGTTTCCCCTGTAATCGTGAGTTTCCTCCAGGTGCTCTGATTTCCTGCCATAGGCAAAAAAGATACTTGTAGGTTAGTTGGCTTCTGGGACAGTGTGGCCTGTGTGCATGTGTCTGTGTCTTTGTCTCTGCCCTTCAATAGACCGGTGTCTCACCCAGGCTGTACCCTGCCCTGCGCCAGTTGTTTATCATGATAGGTTCCACCCTCCCTGCGACCCTGAATTGGATGAAGCAGTTAGGAAATGGAAAAAAAATGGGCTAATAATCTCCAAGACAACTCTCTAGCAAATAGTTTCACATTAAACTCTTTCATCCTTTTTCTTGGAGTCTGAATGAAATTAGACAGACTTCATAAGGTCAAAGGTGCTTTCCCAAACAGTGTTTCAAACACATCCAGGTGTTTTTCAGTTTCAGGATAAAGCGATGGCTAATTAAGAGCATTTTCATAATGCAAAATGAGCATTTCAGGATCTCAAAAAAGCAAAAATGTGTAAATAAAATAGAAAGTTACTAAACCAACTTTATAGTATCAGGCTTTTCACAATATTTAACATAGGTTTGAATGAAAATGCTAGTTAGCCCTTTTTTATTTATGAAAAGAAAATATGCTTATCTGGTATAACTAACAATGGAACAACTTTCTGTAGGCCAGCTATCCAGCTTTGATACCAGTTATACTGCGTATTAAAGTTCAATAATATACAGTGTGAAAGTCTACTTCACTAGTGGGAAAAGATAACAGCAGAGAATTCTCTGATGTGAACTATTTGTGCATTTAAAAAAAAAAATCTGACATCCAAAGAACGTAAGAAGAATATAAGAAGATATTATATTTATCATGCTGAACAGTTAAAAATTTATGTCAAGAGAAGGTACAGTGTTCTTTGAACTGGATGAATTTGTGCACATTGAAAATGTGGAACCTGCACAAAGCTCTGTGAAGTGTGAACTTGGGAGTCAGATAGAGGATGACCCACATCATCTGGGGAGCTTTCAGCTGACATGGAGACCAAGGTCATCTGTGGTCGACCAGTGCACCCTTAAGGTAAAACAGAATTGACAGATTTCTCTGTCAAGCCAGAAATAGCTGTTTCTATACCAATAATCAGGAAATTGCTACAGGAATATGTGAAACTTCACAGCCACAGTGTCGACGGACACATGAGCAATAGTGTGGTATCTAGCAAGCAGCTGCTACAAATTCCCATAATTCAAAGCAACTGCCCTTAACGCCGTAATTCTGCAAGATGTGTCTTGTAAGCTACATACAGTGGGCTCAAGAACTATTGGCACCTTTGATAAAGCCCTATAAAATAAACAGCACAGATAATGAGCGATATTTTATGCCCCCCAAAATGAGAAAACTATAGGCTTTTATTCTAATATAATTGTGTATCAAAACTAATATGTTTAAATAAGCAATGGGTAAAGATTTTAAATGAAAATGAGTAATACTATTTTCACAAAAACATAGGTTTCACAATTATTGTATCTCCTGTTTCTCCTGTTGCAATCTCCTCTGGCACAGATAACAGCATAAAGCCTTTTCTTAAGGTTGGAGAACACATTGGGAGAAATCTTAGACAATTCCTCTACGTATAAATTTTTCAGATCCTCGATGTCCTTATGGACTGCTCCCTTCAATTCAGACCATGGGTTTGCAATTGAGTTTAGATTGGAGACTGAGATAGCCATTGTAAATGTTGATTTTGGTTTCATTTCTTTGTTGACTGTAATTTATTGTCATTTTCATGCTGGAAGGTCCACCTGTGACTAAGCCGCAGCTTTCTGCCAGAAACAACCTGGATTTTGGCCAGAATATCCTGATACATAGCCATTGATCTTAACAAGGGCCCCAGGGCCAGTGGCAGAAATAGAGTCCCACAATATCAACGATCCACTGCCCGATTTCGTGGTGAGTATGAGATTCTTTTCTTTTCCCTTATGTGACACCAAACTGATGGTATGAGTAGCCAAAGAGCTCTTTTTTTTGTGGTCTCATCAGATCATAGCACCCGTTCCAATTCCCCAATGGTGTTTGGCAAACTCTAGCAGTTTAAATTTCAACAGCTGTCTTCTGGCAACCCTTCCAAATAGCCCGTTGGCATGGATGCACCATCTAATTCTTGATATGGCGATTTGGTGACTCTATGATTCGATAATAACAATAAACTTTATTTTATATAGTGCCTTTAAAGGTGGCTTCTCAAAGCGCTTTACAGAATGACAACAACAATAAATAAAAAGAATACACAAGATAAAACACAATTACAATATACAGAGGAGACTATGGATGGTGGTAATAAGTAAAGTAGGAGCAGAGGGGTAAAGAATGGAACCAGTAAAGTAAAGGCTCTTCTAAAGAAGAAGGTTTTGAGTCTGGATTTGAAGGAATTTAGAGAAACTACTTGGGGAGAAAGTATGCCAGAACTTGGGGGCATAACAGCAGCAGCCGTGTCACCCATAGAATGTAGACAGGCTTGGGGGACAGTTTGATGACCAGAATTAGAAGAGCGAAGGTTGCGAGGAGGGAAATAGAGTGATAGTTCAGACAGTTACTGAGGTGCCAAGCCATGCAGAGCCTTATAGATGAGTATGAGGATTTTAAAGTCCACACAGAATTTGACAGGAAGCCAGTGCAAGGACTTCAGGATAGGAGTAATGTGAACACTTGCACTAGACCTGGTCAGGATTCTGGCTGCCGAATTTTGGACATACTGCAGTTTGTTCAATGTAGATTTAGATTCCACCAGACTCTTCAGTTCTCCTGTGACCCTCCCAATCTTTCTCACTGTGTGTGGGGACAAGGTGCACTTGCCTACTTTTCCTGTAAGTTAACCTCTCTTTTAATGGTTTTGAACTTCTTGATTAATAGTGCCTAATAGTGTTAAGTGGTATATTTAACTTTTTATGTATTTTTTGTATCAATTATTTGATTTGTGAAGATTGTATTACTCATTTAAAAACATTTATTTGATTATTATTATATGTAGGAAATAAATATAGCTACAGAAGATAATGTCTGTATGCCTAAAAAAAACAAAGCATCCTCCTAAAGAACCTGCTATGTAGAACTCGTCTTGTTCAGACTTGCACACTGCTGTAGATGCCATCAGGTGAAAAGCCAACTGCATTTTTTACACTGAAAGTATCTGTAGAGAAGGAGACTGGGTGTTACAAGCACTGCCGGAGGAAAAAAGGAATGTCAGCTCCAGAAATCAGTGTTGCATGACTTGTTTTGTACCTTACCTCTGATTATGCACAACACATTATTTTTATGTAAAGATGCATGAAAAAGGTAAGCTACAGTATAATTAAAACTACCACTTTATTGCAATAAGTATTTCATAAATATACAGTAACTAGTCCAATCTCAGTGGATTGTGTCGCATGGTTTAAAATTCAGTTGGGAATTAATCTGAAATAAAATCTGAAAAAACAAAACAAACAAAAAGACTTATATCACAAATGTTGTCTGCACACTTAATTGTAAGTCCATCGAGTTCTATTTAAAAAGATGACAACTTGCTAGCTATGTTCAATTTAATCGAGTAGACTGTGAAATTCTTTGCATGCCTGTTGTTCAGTATGTAACAATAAGAATGTGGAGTACTCTGTGCATAATAGCATGTAATTAAAATATTTATGCAGTGTAGCCCTCCGTCTTACAAAAGAGATCTGTCCTCATGCTGTGGTGAGGAAATGAAGCTGCTTCAGAGGAGGACGGGAGAATTAGAAAGCACTGGAGGGTCAGTACCCCAGCCATTGTTTAATGTTCAGCATGCCCAGGCAGCATTTTAGCAAAGCCAGCTCAACATTCAACATAAGGGAATGCAGGATACAGAGACTTCATGCAGGCTTTTCGACAAGGACCTGTGACTCTGAGGTGACTGAGAAACCCACCACTGAGCCTCAGCCCTCTTTAGCATGGCCACAGCAATAAAAGGCCAAATTAAATAGTTTTTTGTCCAGCCCCTTCTTGTCGTTCTTGTCAGAAGATTTTCTGAAAATGAAGATGGTGTATATGAACAGACATTTGCATTGATAAGCATTCTGTTTATTATAGGGTTATTATGAAGAACAAAGCTCTACATAATATTCTTTTAACAAAAGTGCTTCAAGCATACACCATGATATAGTCTTTATCAAGGTGCTATTTCACCCCCAGAATACTTTCATCTGAAATGACTGAGTTTCTAAATAAAGACCCTGTTCAAAGGGTCAAAGGAAGATATATCCAACTGTCATAGCAAGATAACTGCTCATGGAATAAGTGTAGAAGATTGTTCATATGGCGTAGCATGCATTGACGATTGTCTTAGGTTTCTGGAACATCTGGCTTAGTCGCAGGTGGACATCCATTTTTCACAAAGTTTTTCAATTATCACGTCTTCTTATAACCTCTTGTTCAAGACTAATAACAGTGTTTAATTGCTTTAATCAGTCTGTGTATGATATTAACTGTAAGTCAACTTGCTCTTCCTCAAGCTCTTTCCTGAGGAAAGGTGTCCTTTTTTAATGTGGTGGGTAAAAGCATAAAATAAGATTATAAAAACTAATCTGTAACATAACTTCTTGGATTTCAGCACTTTTCACTATATTCCTTAGCGTTTTTTTGGCCTCTTACAATCTTACAATAAGGACAGAAAGAACTGTAGATTAGGTTGCTCTCCATAGTGTGACTCTTCTCAAAATTACCAACAAAGTAACTATGTCTTTCCAACAAAAATGCATACAGAACTCTACTTTTACATTTTTCAAAGAAACTAATAAAATGCCCTTTACTGTGGTATCCTTTTGAATGCATAGAAGACCTGACAAAGTAATTTTTTTTGTTAAAGCACATTTTAGTAAAAAATCTTCTGAAGAGATTTTTTGTGTAAGAACCCCTACTGACAGTCCCCTGGCGCTCATGTCTTTCACTTTCATACCTCAGACCACAGTATTCTACTGTAACATCATTGCAGTAAATAGTGTGCTACAGTACCACTCTCCATTAGGGACAATGTCTGTCAGTTTATACTTGCTAAACATTTATGAAGTAAATCATATAGTGTATCTGCCTTATTATCTGTCTCGCCTTATTTTTGATAAAAGTTGCATTTCAGATCCCTTTTCTTTTTAAAATCTGACAGCTGAGAACAATTTCTTTACCAACGCCTCTAGAGGTTTCATACGCCCAAAGCAGTTCACTTTGCAGAGTGATTGCTTGTACCCTTTCTTCTTAGCAACACCACCTGCAGAGCATTGCAAGTGTTACTGCTCCAATGCACAGAAGGATTATCGCAAATGTTTGTGCAGTGGTTCTAAACCACAGGTGTAAATTCAGCCCTGGCCTCCTGCTACTGTGCAGTACTTTCAGAACAATGTGGAATGTTTTACAATGGTTGAAGTAGCATTGGATAGCCACTAACACTGGCTTCATATTGTACATTTACTATTAAAGATGTTTTCTGAACCCCGTCTTTTAAATTATACTGTATGCAATATCATCACATAAAGGTGTAAATATACAGCAAATGGAATATGCACATCCATCTTTAACACAATCTTGTTGAGACTTTCTATTGCACTTCATCAGAAAAAGTTGTACAAAAGCTATGTAAATAAGACTTGCACAGAGTGGTCTGCTTTTGTATCGTCATTCTGGTGCATCTTCAAACAATTCCTCAAAAAGTCCTGAAAGACATAAGGTCTTATTGCACCTTAAGTGACACACAGGGAGGGTTTCCACAGTACATAAGAGAGTGCATGAATCAATCCACCTGGATTCAGGCAAGTCCTTGAAAGCCTTGCTTTGAGAGATCAGGGCAGATTACAACAGGAATGCATCTGCTAGCCCCTGCTATCCTTTTCCGGCACACAGGAATACTGTACTTCACTTTGACAAGGTAGATATACAAGTTCAGGAGTCAGTTTTGTTAAGTTTCACATCCAGGTATTCTTAAGAAAACTTGGAAATGATTACGTTAGTAAATTGTACAGTAAATTTAAACCCTTTGATACACTTCTGTGAATGATTTAAAGTTTTACAGCAGATTGATGTTATGTGTTTTTCTATGTCCTGTGACATATCAAACTGTGATGCTTTCCAGTACAGTCTAAAAACATTGACCCTTAATATGTTCAAATGTGTCAACATTTCCAGTTTACAAATAGGTTTCAAAAACACTAATATGTGTCTAAAATGTGCTTTTTATTTTTTGAACTGACTCAAACACTCAATATTGGAGAAACCATCAACTATAGAGAAGCTGGAGCAAACTGCTGATGACACATTCTGCTTTGTCATCCAATCCATATTACACAATGTGTCACTCTGTACGAGGCTATAGATCATTCCCTGGACTTCCAAATGCTGTCTCTATCACTTTGTGAAATAAAGAGCTGGTGTTGAACTGACATCATTAGTCCAGGTTTCAACTGCTGGTGAACACACTGTAGAAAACAAACACAGGGGTATAACAAGCAGAAACTGTTAGACTTCACAGCACTTTTAACAGCACTGTCTGTGCATGTCCTATATTCTTAACATACTGTACATGTATTTGGGTTTTTTATAACTCCCAGTATGAAATACATAACTGCTAGTTAAAGAGCCATGGTGCCAACAGCAGCCTTGCAAACTTGTAGACAAAACATGTCACCTACAAGGAGTGGAACCAAGCTACAGTATGAGCTTTGTGATCACCACTAAAGGCCTAGAGCACAGTGATGTGATCCTGAGGGTGTATAGTACACAACTTATTATTACTAATTTATTGACAGAGGTTTGTAATGAGCAACAGGAGTGAATTACAGGACAGGACCCTCCCAGGCAATTAAACCACATTCAACCGTGGTTCACCTAAATCAATGAAGTGACAAGAATGTAACCTGTTCATTACAAGAAGAAAATGACGTCTGGATTCATACCAAAGACCACTAGGCTGGGGCTTTCTTCAGCAGTCAGTAGATGTGAGTTAGAAAGCATATTGTACAACTTAATACACTATATCTCAACATTCAAAATATGCCCACTGTCAATGTTAAGATCTTCCATATACTGTAAGCTGTACACAAATTTAATGTGAATTTGCCTTATCAGAGTGCCTTAACACTACTGAAAATAGGTCATTGAATTTTATAAGCCTTATTATAAGCCAATTTGTAGAAATTTACTTTTCTACAAAACTAATTTAGATCACAAGACCTCACAAGTGTCATGATTTTAAGAACGCAACTTGATTCACCCTGCAGACGTTAATCCTCTAACCTCCTTTAACCTAAGTTTTTAGCACTGTAACGCATTTATGTTGATCTTTGATGAAGAGGCCTTTTGACCTTCACTACCTGATAGGAAAAAGACTTCAGGATTGAAAAAAAATTCTATTGTTCTCTTCCAGTTATAGTATTTTAGAATTGCCCAAAATAAACCATTATACATCTAAAGCTTTCATGCTGCCCTGTGTACTGTAACGTCTTCCACAACAGAATTCCTCTATTATTAGTAACATTCTCATCTACTGTACCATATTGTCCTATTATAAAAAGAACAATATTTGTCTTAGTCTCAGTTCAATATAAATTCTCAAAACAAAATGACTATGCAAATACTCATGTACAGAAGGCTTCAAAGATTATGCATTTTGAGGTTCTACAGGTGGGGATGTAAAATAACAGGAAAGTAAAGCAGGGAGGGAACAGCTTGCAGCCCTATTCCCCATTATCCAAGTCATGACACATGCAGACCACCCACTTAGCTGGGGGTGTCTGGGACCTAGGTAAAAAATGTTTAGCCTCCATGATCACTAATGCTGGACTAACTAGAACACAAATGTTACCCTATCCAGTCACAGTTACACAATATGGCCTAAAATATACCAAGACACTACCAGAATAATTTAATTTCTCAAATAAAACAGGACAAATACAACTACAGATAAAAGTTTTGGAAAGCCAGTTACAGTACAATGCTAAAATTCTGTCATTTTCTGCTTTAAAGTAATGCTAATAGCTAAATGTCTGACTGCATTCGTGATGGCTAAACGTCAGTGATCATTCTTGTAAATGACTCCAGTTGCAGTCCCTTGCTTTGCAATACGCATAAAAACAAAACATAAAAAGCCCCAGCAGCCATTTTAACCACTCCTTTCACTGCACTCCTTCCAATAGTTCAGCAGGTTTCTCATATACATTTTACAATTTTACATTCCTTTACAGGTTATTTTTTATTTTTATTTTAGTACAGCTCTGTAGAAAGTACTATAGAGGAGAATTTTGGAACAATGCCAGTATTATAACTGAACTATTAAATTGTGCGACCTGTTTTAAATACAAATCAAACTGAACATCTTCTAAAACAGTGCAATGGTATGTACTTCTTAAACTACCAGTTTATGGCATTAACTTCTTTTTCTTTACTTTGCAGTTTCTTCTCTTTTCAAATCTTATGGTCACTGCACCCAATGACCTCCTTTTTAATGGTTTACCGTTCCCCAACTCTGGCTTCAGGAATTCCCCTCTCCCTGCTGGAGCACCACCATGACTAATGCCTGTTCCTTGTGTCCCTGTGTGGCCATGGGGTTGGGGGGTGGTGGCTCATTCCAAGGGCCAATGGCTTCCTTTGCACTGGTGCTTCACAGAACGCTCCAAGACAACACTCACTCACAATTTCGAATTCACTGGAGCCTCTTTTGGTCACTGTGCTTTATTCTTCGGAAGAACAAAAAAACCTCATTGTCTGTTGTAATAAAGCAGTAGAAGTGCAGTGTCATGAGTAGCTCTGAAACAAGTTACTTAATGTATCTGCAGGAACCATTATCCTGCTCTACAGATAATGCACATGATGTTTTGAGGTATGAAAAAACACTAGAAGTGAAAGTTCCTGCTTGTTAACAGTGTAATGAGGTTTTGAAGTACAATTAAAAATGCAATATACTGTACCCTGCTGTAATTGAAATAGATGCTTTCGATTATAATTCTGAAGTATACCTCACATAATGATTGCACATACTGTACTGTACTGTAACTTAACATAACCTCAAGCATAGAAGCCCTTGTGTTTTCAATTTTCAGCTTCAAGTATTTGAGTGAACTTGGCTTTGTCTAGTTAATGTTTATCATTTGGAAGACTTGAACAATATATTCAGGCCAAAATAAAATTTCATTACTTCTGTGTTTAGGGGAGAACATAAACTGCAATTACAGAAGAAGGCTCCATAGTAAAGTAAAAACTTTCTTCTCAGGATTCAGTCTTGTTTAAACACATTTCAAGGCCTAATGGCTAGGATATGAAAAACTGAAAAAAAAACTGCAGTGGAGCCATTTTGATCGATGAGATAGTCTGTGAATCAGGCTCATCCACATGTTAGAAGTCTGGGAGATCACTTCTTCAAAGTGGATATGATACAAAATAGCTGTTACACATCTGCACAGTGGGGGAGCCACCATATATCTGAACATAAAATAGTATTTATGTACAGAAATTACATAGCTTTGAATTTTCAATGTATAACTAAACTCATTAATTAAACCACACTTTAGGAAAACAACACTTTTTTGGTAAATTAAAATGGAAAGAATAAGTCTATGTTTACTTGCCAGAGTGCCGTCGGGTTCCATGGTTGCAGAGAAACCAAAACCCTCCCAATTGAAAGGGAGTGATAGAACAGACATCATTCTCTTTAGAAAAACATATTTCAAACAAATGTATATACTAATAACATATTACACACACAAATACTACAGAGAGTGTGCAAATTATTTGTTATTTTTCTATCTTTTATATGAAGTCATATTGATGCTGTGCTTCTTGCAAGGAACCAATGACCACTGATCAATGCTTCTGAAGTCCAGACATGTGAAAAGTACAAGTATTCACATGGGCTTAAATGTGAGCTTAACCACGATCACTGAAGAAAGACACTACTCTGTCTTCCAGGTCAGTGGGGATTAGTGATAAGCCAACATATTCACTTCACAAGATGTGATACAAGACTCCTTTTGTTGTTACTTCATCTTTTCATTAAATAAATTAAGGCTTTTAAGCCCCAAAAGTGAGCAGACAGTGGATTGCAGAACTTCCATCTGATTTAGGTCCAGAACTTAGAACACCATCAGTATTTCAGAGTTCATAACACCATCCAAGATCCCAGTACTACAGTTTGAACAGAAATTGAATTAACCAGCTCTAAGACAGCAACACACAGTGCAGGAACTGTCAGTTGGGTTTCTGAATAATGGTGATGATTAATACTGCTGTTAAATATACATTCCAAGTCATTGGTAGCCTAAAGTGTTATTCACTTGCAAATACCAGAACATATTTGTAACCACTGACATAAGTATTATTTATATACAGTATATTTGAATCCCAGATCCACACTATTATGCAAATAAGGACAAAGAAATGTTGTACCAGTTATACTGTACTGTACATACTCCATATGAGAAGAAAGTGATAGGAAAGACCTATACTAGCTATTGCTGCATTACCCTATGGGTTAAAACAGTCAAGCTGGAGAAGCTGTGTGCAACAGAATAGCACTTATTCTAAAAATAACTTTAAATGTGGGGCAGAAGTAAGACTATTCCAGTTAAACCATAAGGACACATTCAAGCCTCAACAACTCAGGGAAAAGCTTCCTCACCTTTTTCTGTTATTCATTAAGACATAAAATAGGTATGTCAGATTATTTATATTTTATCTGTCAGAAATATAAGATTTTTCAAAGAACTATTGTGAGGGTTTTTATTTATAAATGAGTGTGTATTTACAGTAAATAAAATCAAGAATATCTCTGGTAAACAGGGTCACTTTCATATACATGTATGAATCCACTTTATCCTAAAATCATTCCTTTGGGATTTGAAAATCCCATCTCAATTATAAAGGCATGCACAAACAATTAACTCAATTAGAAATACAGTATGTTATCTTTAGTTAGTGTCAGTGAGAAAAAATGTATAAATTAGTTTCAGCCAGATGTACAGACTGCTGTTTGGTAATTTAGGTTCTGACACTAACATAAATACAGTACCTTGATTGTAGCAGTGAAAAACAACTAAATATGTCAAATAACTATTCCATCAGTATCTTGACTGAGACAGAACTGAGGAGACCGAGACAGCGGTTCCTATTATCGGTGACGGTGGGACCAACCGGCAGTGGTTTTACAGAGGCTTCTCTCACAGTGAACCATCTGCATTCACAACTACAGGATGCATCTTCCATAATAACATAATTCCAGCTGTGATGCAGAACTGTTGACCACCCTACGACTGCACACAGTGCAAGGGTGATACTAAAGAAAACACAGGCACACAGTGGTTACGGACTAGAATTTTAAAAAAAGTGCCAACCAAAGCCAACTTCATTTTCATTTCATTTGATCCATTCCATGTATCTGAATAAAAGAAATCCAGGAAGCCAAGAAAGGAATTGCTTCTAAAAGCATTAATATTGATAATGGGTTTTGAGGATCAGTTAATTTCACACACAACTTCCTTTTAATACCTTCAGGATTAACTTAAAGGCTTTATATCACTTTAATGGAAATTTGGATTCCTCTGCGTTGCTCCAAGTCCTTACAAAATGCTGGCCCAGGTGTCATAGAAGCCAATAATAGAACTCCACTGCTATACCTAGAAAGTAGGTTTCTTTCAGCAACACCTGCAATAACCTCTGAGGGGCCCTTATCCACTTGGAATTGATTAGAAGTGTATCTGGAAGAACAGCATGATATTCCACAGCTAAATATTAGGCATGGTCTAGGCAACAGCTTTGGCAAATGCAGCAGTACTGAAGTATGGAGCCAGTCTTAAAGGATCAATTCTGACAAATTAAGAAAAGGAAGGAAGTAACTCGTAGCTCACATGGATCAAACTCATGAGGGCTCAGTTGCTCTTTAAAGTAGGAGTTTGTGAGATCTGTTGCATAAACAAAACAGCCTGCATGCAAACAAGAGATTAGAATTATATAACAATACCAAAATACATATACTAGAGTATTATCATTACATAAATTTTGTAATCTGTACTTCAACAGCTTCCTTGTAACTATACAGTGCTGTGAATGACAAAGTACAGTACTTACTTCATAGTATGATGTATTAACAGAACATATACTGTACATGTACTTTTGCATTAAAACACTGATTTCAAATACAGACAATCATGTCACTGACACAAAAACAACATGACAAAAACAACAAATGAGAAAAATGTTTAATTACTTTTAACTGTAAAATCTGTCAAATATTAAACATAACATACAGCGTGTACAAATATGACAAAATGAAGTTTAAAAACTGTGTATCTTTTAACAATATATATACTCAATAAGATCATGTTTAAATCCATTGAATGAGTAGAAACTTAAAAACAGACCAGGAAAATTAAAAACAAATGCCTTTTATTTCAGTATGTATTAACCACTCCAAGAGCACAGTTAAGTAACCAGAGCATGGTGAATAGCTTAGATGTACAATAAATGAAGATAAAAGAACATTATAAACAATTAAATGCAATGTAGAGAAAATGGGACAGCTGCAAAGCACAGCAGCATGATTTTCTGTATAAGTATAATAAGGCAGAACAGAGAACAGTAGGTCTGCCTGGAGAATTTTGAAAGTGTTCCCTCACATCTACACCATATTTCTTTAAGTGGTTTAATAAAGAAAGAGCTTTATCAAGACTGTTGCTAAATACTCTCATTATCTTCAAATTCACAAAATGACTAAGAAGCTTGTTCCTTACAACCACAGCCCTTTATGTAAACAGACAGCTCCTGTTCTCATAATTTTAATGTACTGTACTTACTCCAATATTAGTATTGTCTAATTCTGGTGAAGGACATACAGTATTCAAAACAGTTTTTGTTTATGGTTAAGATCAAATACTTCAAGCAGATCTATATTAGTACTGTACTTTAACCAATGGCACATTTTGTGCACTTAATGTCTATCAGTACAGTACAGTATATGTCCAATCTTTCTTGGTTGTGTTACTGTTAGCACAAATAACTAGTTCTTTTCCATAAACGTGCTTAAATTTTGTTGTTGTTCTAACTGTGTTCCACTTATTTTATTACACTCACCTATTTTAATACATTACATGTGTATGTACTGTACATTTGTCATACTTGCGTAAACACTGATTGATTATTAAATGTGTTATGTCAGAATTTAGTTGCCATGGTGATGGGGCAGTTCACTGAGCTGATTCACAGCTCTTGGGTGCAGCATCTAATTCCAGTCTGGGAAGTCTTCTGTGTGGAGTTTGCATGTTTTCTCAGGTTCAATTTGTATTTGGTATTTTTAATACTGAGGAAAACCTGTAGTTTGGATTGAAATTGATTTACCAAGCAGTTTACCCAAGTGTAAACCGATCAAGTATGTCTGGGTTCACCCTGAGAGCACTTGTGTACAGAACATCACAGCACTGTTTAGACTTGAAAACAGACCACAGATTTCAGGGTAGAAACAAGATCTTGGGAAAAACTATTATCAACCCTAATAACCATTTAAGATTGATCTGCTTTTCACTGATTCCAGAAACAAAGCATATTTATGGATTTACCTAATACTATCATATTAATAATGCAAACTACTGTACAGCTCACAAAATCTGCATATAGGAATACATGAAGTTGCTGGCAGTATTGTAGCAGAATCTTATACTGTATTTTATGTACGTGCATTCTTGATATACAAGTTGGTTATAATCTATTTTATTTAATTCTGCCTAATAGACATATCTCAGCAACTGATGCACAAAATGTTATTTCATTTCCCAAACAGCAATAATACACTAAAGAAAATCATACCAAAAAAGTAAAATCAACAAGATGATAAATTCTGTGTTTTGGTCACCATTGTTGAAGACAAAAAAACAATAAAGGCAACTGAGAATAAAAATTCAAACATGGTTTTATCAATCACTTGACCTTCATGTCTACAAAATGCTGTTTAGATGTGAACACAAATTTGTCACTATATACAGTACCACCTCAAAATAAGCAGGCAATATAGCCACTTGAATTAAAAAAACATTTTAAGAATTTTAAGCATCTAAGCATTTTTAGAAATTAAGATGCATGCATATGTACTGTATTTTCACTTAACTGAAGTTTGCAGCCAATATTCAACAGCAGTACATTGAAATCATTCACGAGCATGTTGTCTCTGTTGTATTCTCTATTCCATAGTAATTGTTGGAATTTGTTCCATTACTGTTAGAACATTTTTAATGCTAATATGCTAAAAATACTAATTTAGTCACATTTATAATTTTTATAGTAATTTAGTCTGTTCCGAGTAATTATTACACCTGCAACATTTTATAATTCCACCTGGAATTCATTGGTAACATTGATACAGCCCTGCATAAGGCATGGGAAATAATCCAGTAGCATTTTATGGGCTGGAGCATGCTTTAGTACTTTTTGTACCTTTCAACCAATGTCTGCATATAGCACTCTGAAACACACATTAGCCAGGACTGCTGTTGTCTTCTTCAGCAATATATGCAGCGAGGTATACAGTATGTGCAGCAAGGTTACACATACCAACAAGCATGTCTCTGAAGTCACATGCATCAGCTTTCTTTTCCAGAGCACAGCACACTAAAGTGAAGGCCTGGTACTTCTTTCCTGTCGTGAGCAATTTTGGTCTTAGATTCAGAGAGAAAAAAGGAATCTCCAGCACAGAATCAGGCAAACTGCCAGAAAAACCCGATAACAGCAAAGACAAGATGGAACTAGTTTCCTCTATTATCCATCTGTTTTTTCAGTGATCTTAACTGTTTTGGTGTATCTTAAAATGCCCTTTCACAAAAATATCACGCTATCACAGTATAGTAATAGAATGTACCATACAACATTTATAATCCATTCATTTTCTAAACACTTCATCCAATGCAGGGTCACAGGGGACAGGCAGGAACTCTGGACAGGATGCCAGTCCATCACAGGACATAGAGTATACAGACAAGGACACAGCACACACTCACAGAAAGGCGAGAAGCCAATTAACCTACCAATATTTGCCATGCACAGGTAAGAATTATTTTTAAAACAGTATGTATAATTTATAGAAAAGGGATTTCTATTTTGATTTGGTTTAGACTGCAGTAACCAGATACATTTCCAGGTTTAATGTATTGGTATAAGCCAACGTCTGAAAAGCAGTGAATACTTTTAGTCTTCAACAGAGAAGACTACACAGGGACTTGATTCAAGTATTCAAAAAAATAAAAATTCATTAACAGAGTCAACCCCATCAACTTCTTACAAATCCACAATGAAACATGAACCTGAGGCTCTCTTTAATGCCCTAGCCTATCAAACTGTATAGTAGCCTTGACAAAACCTGGAATAATTGGAGGTGCAATAACTTTTTTTTTTATTTCAAGCAACTTTTAAAGCTACTTTTTGTAAATGTCTGTCATATTTTTAATAGCCTACCTAGCAGCTTCCAAATCAACAGTTGTGACATCTAGGCATATACTGTAGCTGAATCCTATACCATGCTGAGAGATATTGTACAGATGGGCAGGCATACTTTTCTGATCGGCTCACCTATTAATCTATTCATCTTAGTATTCTTCGCGAGCTTCATAATGTCTCACAAAAAAGGTGGCACTTGCAGGTGCCCGGAAAGCCACAAGAGCCGCTATTTCCTGGAAAGCTGAGAGAGGCTTGGCGGACCCAACATAGAGCTGTGGTCAGTGGTGCTCTGCCAATTGTACAGTCCCATGTGGAGAATTCCAGCTACAGTCATCTATAGTGACACGACACAGTTTCAACTGTGAAATCTGGATCAGAGTCAAACCTGGAGAGTGACAAGGTGGGGAATGATAACACATAAAAAAATTGCACATTTCCAAAAACGTACGTAATTTATATCAGAAAAATGTCTTATTAACCTGCATCAGCCTTCTCTTCACTACAATTTCTGGGTTGTCCCATCTAAATGCTGCCACGTGCAGAAGCTGAAAACTGTGGGAACTGAACTCCACAATCCATACACACTGTGTGGACAGCACAGATACTGTGGCATGGTCTAGAGTTTTTCAACATTTGCACCCCCAGTCCGTTCTACCCAATCACTTGGAGTCCTGATATTATTTCTCATAGAATGCTTGAGTATAAGTGTGTCATACACTCCTCAATGACGCATTTGCAAACTGGAATATAATATGGGCGATTTATTAGCCTATGTGTGAAGTATCATATATTTCACTGTATGATGGAATAAATAAAGGTTTATTCCATGCTGAAAAGAGAAGAAAAGAAACGCAACATTTCGGCCGTGGAGCCGTCTTCAGGTGTCACTTTGGCTGTCACACCCAAAGAAGGCTCCACAGCCGAAATGTTGTGTTTCTTTTCTTCTCTTTCTTCTCCAGCATGGAATAAACATTTACAGTACGTGTTTCTTTGCAGCCTACACATGCTGACGAAGCTACCTACTTGAACTAATTCACTGTGTGATGACAGCTTAGTAGGATCTGAGACTCTTGGAGGGACCTGCCAGTCCATGCCAATGGTCATCTTTTCAGAAACAGCAGTATTATTGTGCTAGCTCCCATGGCCTGTGCACTGGCTAAGCAGCATGCATGAATCTCACTGAGCACATGAAGGATATCCTCACTCAATTCATATACAAAGAAATCCTTTTGCAGGGTCTACTTCATACCGGACCTTTGCCATTATGGATTACAATCTCACAAACCAAGACTACTAAACCAAAGAACTCAAAATGCCTTCACTATAACCATTAAGAAAAAAATATCTGAAAATATATGAGATAGACTTATATTTTACTAATATTATATACTGTAGGTTTCTAAAATAAATGGGTTATCTTTTAAACTAAGGTCTATTTATTGAAGCATAAATCACTTTGCAATTATGATGGAACTTTGAACGATAAGGTACATAAAGCTTAGTATTTAAAGGCACATTTTTAATTCCACGATTTTCAAATAACTAAACAGTAATCTGTGTTTAAGAAATTAATAGTTTGGAATTCAGTGTAAAATAACAGGACTACTGAAGATCGTCACAGTAAAAACGCCTTATTTCATCTGTAAATATGCTTCGTCAACCCCTGAAATTAACAGATGTAGCAGCGAATCATGAGTCCCGAATCTTTTATACTGTAGTTTCTGCTATTTAGGTTATGCTTAAAAACTTGAACACACGTAAGCAACACGACTGGTAACAAAAAACAGGACCTGAATAAATTCCAGAAATAGACTAAGAAAACCGTACAATAATTGATAAGCCATGTCATTATGATATTCAGAAGCTTTACCTCCTGATTTTTCATGGTTAATAAACACGTTGTGTAAATATGTATTTTCAATAAAATTTCTACTTCTATTTTTTCAACCCATTTAAGTCTCTCCGAGTCTAGACTTTTTACCTATAGTCGTGTAATGTACTACTGCACTGATATACAGTACAGTAATAAGACATTGGAGAAAAATATTTTAGGTGGAACACCAAACTGTTCGTTTCTGAAGCCTGCAACACTTATAAATGCTATCACATTATTACGAAATCGATAGTTTTAGTGCGTTTTGGTGCCTCAGTTACAACCTTTTAATAGATGTGCAATCATATTTTTAAATACAGACGGTAGTATCATGGCTTAATTTTAGTTTCATAGTGCGGTGTCCTATTTTGACCCAGTAAGCAAAACCGAAGTTACCGCCTATTACTTCATGCAGCCGCATATCAAATGTGATAATTTTAAGGCATTATTGTTTTAAGATTGTCATTTAAAATCTTATTAGCATATGCATGGCCGTTTAAAATTATTGAGCTCATACTTCTGTAAAGCTGTCTGGATTACTCAGACCGCTAATGTCAGAGCCAAGTCAGAAACACCAAAGGTGTTCATCTCAATAAGTGGGCAATTTATCTGCACAAGATAATTGAGGAAAGTCTTTAGAGAATAATCAGTCATGTCCCTGACTATTAATCACTCATTTTGAAGGGGACGCAATGGATTATTCCTTTGTATTATAATCAGCTAAAGACGTTACACGAATTCGAATTTCGCAAGGCACTGTAAAACGTACATCTTGCAAAAGTATATTGCCCCGCGACTGGTAACAGAGCCGGAGAATAAGCCTATGACTATCAAAACATTAACAAGCAGCTATACATTTTAATGTAGTTTACTTACGTTTTTAATGCTCATAGTTAGCCTGAATGCAAGCTGTATAAAAGATGTTACCTTACAAAAATATAAGACAGTATAAGTTAACATTGCGTGGAATGCACGTACAGTAAAACATCAACAATAAAAACTTTGTCATAAATTCTGAAATTGCCAAACGACTTAATAGTTTTTTAGTACCCTGCGTATTAGCTGGTCAAAAAAAAATCACACTTGATAAACTGATGCTTTTTTTAAAAGGGAACAATGTATCGACACCTCCAAGTCATCATATCAGTGCTCATATAAACAGTGCGAAAACATTTAGACTCGACTGTTTAGACTAGTTCTCAATAATAAACTGTTAAAAATGTGTTCTTCGAGGTTTCGCACACATTAACGCATGAGATGAACAGAGGTGTCTGTAAGTTTGTGAAAGCAGCGAAGGGAGATTTAAGAATTTGTGTGAAGATGAAGGTTCCTTACCATTTGCTGGTGTGCTTTCTCCCCGAGTTAGCCGAAAAACATTTCCAAAAGACTGTAAAACTAAAGCAACTCCGACAATAAGGTCCATTTTCTTTATCAACGCCATAATGGACCTTCACGGAGGACAATCTTGGCGTTCTGAGATTTATATTCACTATATAAAACAAAAAAGGCTTTTAAACAGTCTCCACGCTTCACAGTTCTGATCTCACTTAGTCAAGATTGTCCCGCTAATCCCCTCGCTTGTTCTTCACAGTACAGATGGCGAAAGTGAAATGTGTGCGCGTCCTGCAGCCACACGAATCCTATAAAAGAGTGCAGTAAATAATAGGGTCAGTCCGGGACCATACAGGTCTAAATCTGTTTTTAATCTAAGAATAGGTGACCCATGTGTTTTCAGAACATGGAAAGAAATCGCCTTCTTCTTTCCTGACTGTTGCTTCTGACTTGCAGACAGCCAGTTCTAGATTCTTTCATTCACAACCCTTCCAGGAAAAAAATAAAAGAATGCGCTCTCAACTTTTTGAAACTTGTCCAGATTTTTCTTTGAACGGTTATAATGCACAGAAGACGCGGACAGTGAATCATTTCCCAATGTTCTGCTTTTCGTTAAAACTGTTTTTACGCTCAGGCTTTATAAATCACAGACAGCATCTTCAGTAATGACATCCACCTCGAATTTCCTAAACCTTTCAAACAGAGCTTGCTGCACAGCACTCGTGCGCCGCTTGCTTCTAGCCTTCACTTCGGCTTGTTAAGAACCAACAACAGTTTTCCAGATTTTTTTCGTAGTGATTTGGTTATCCGCTCCCGCCGACCTGGGTTACTTCAGAAGAGCAGCTCCCAGTTTCTAAAGATACAATCTGTCGGTAACCGGAAGTATTCTAATTGCTGGGATTTCAGAAGGGTAAAACGGGTGGTATCTGTGAACTACAGCTTCACAGTCACGACTGGGCTAACACAACGCTGACAGGTAACCTACAGTATAACTAGGCTGGCGCGTTACGCACGAGTATTGTGAAAAACTGTGATGCACCAGCTCAAAATCGGTGTTCTGTCTCCTTTAGTGTTACCGATTTATTGTGTTCGCTTTATTATGTGCAATTAACAGTTGCAAAAATACGTGTTTATCCACGTATGTTTGCAACTGTAAATTGCCCTAGTTAAGGGCTCTGCTAAGCTAATAAATACACACATAAATAATACAGATTATTTCATAATATAAACACTTGAAAATAAAAGCAAAGTAAATCTATATATATACTGAACAGATTTACCTAAAAGTGTAATCTAAAATTAGGTATATTTTGCATTTAATAACCATATATATATATCCCAGTCAGTTTTTAATGGAGTTATGGAGTTGAAATAAATGCTTCTGTACAGTACAGTACAGTATTTCCGAAGACGTCCGGCGGCAGGACAATGTACAGTACAGTACTACTGGGAGTGCCCAGGTAACGAGGGTAAACCTGCGTAGGAGCATTGTGCTCCTTCATTCTGCTCAATAAAGCCGTGAACTGTGCCCTGTTTTAGACAAAGGCATTAGATTGCAACAATGTATTACATTTCGCAGCTAACATTTAAATCTCCTCCGAGGGATGAAGTTCAGAACACTCTCTAAACGTTATTTGTGTTTCCTTACGATTGAATAGGTGCCATGCCTAACTTTACATTGTCCCTTAACCCTTACAGCACTTTGTAATTAAGAGTAAACAGCAGACTTTGTTTTTACTTTTCTTCTCAGGTTTTGAGAGAGGACGCTCCAGTATTGACCCAAAACTATTTGCAGGTTTTTAAAACTATTTTGTTTTTTAAGAAAAAGGGATAATTTACTGAAATATATTGCATACATGTAAAGCCTAAAGTACATAACTACTGATCAGTAATCCTGTCAAAGCCCAGCATGAAGACAGAAATTCATGCCCTGAATTGTACATTGACAAACCATCTGCTTTTAACTTTGGAAAGCCATGACTGCAGAGCAGTTGCAACACAGTTTTCACTTAAAACACCACAGTCTCATTGACACCCAGTAAGGTGTGTGGTAGGCTGAAGTTATCCTTGGCAATTTCATAGTACCAAAACTAGGTGCTGTGAGACCGGTTTTGTGGCACTTTTTGGGATCCCAAGGCTAAACTACCAAGTCATTTTGTACTAGTCAGTTCCTGGTGATCATTCATGAAATGGGTGGATGAGATCCTTGCATCATCGGTCTTACAATGCTTTTTAGCCTTTGTTATCATTGTGATCTTTCTCATATCCTCTCATCAAAAAAGGCAAGATGAACCTCTGCACTTGAGCTCCATATACATATCAGGCAGCATCCATACCACCCTGAAACTCGCAACTGGCAACCCAGTGAAGCTAAACAGGTGTGAGCCTGGATAGTACCTCAATGGGAGACCTTCTGGGAAAATCTAAGGTTGCTGCTAGAAGATGTGTTAGTGGGGCCAACAGAGGGCGCTCACCCTGCAGTCTGTGTGGACACTATACTGTAAAAAGGCACCATCCTTCGGATGAGATGTAAAACCAAGGTCCTGACTCTCTGTGATCATTAAAAATCCCAAAAAGAGTAGGGGTGTTAACTCGGCATCCTGGCCAACTTTTCCATTGACCTTTACCAATCATGGCCTCCTAATAATTCCCCTCTATGAATTGACTTAATCACTTTGTTCTCCTCCCCATTGATAGCTGATGTGTGGTGGGTGTTCTGGTGCACTATGATTGCTGTTGCATCATTCAAGTGGGGCTGCACATTGGTGGAGGTGGAGGGGTGTCCCCATTACCTGTAAAGCACTTTGAGTAGAGTGTCCAGAAAAGCACTATATAAGTATCAGGAATTATATGCAGTATAGTAATAGATAATTCTTGCACACATGTGTTTGTAAGTTCCATTATCATAAGCAAGTGCAGTGAGTGCAACAGAGACCTGTGCCCATACTGCCTTTGAAGTTCTCACCTATCTGTTGTGTGTTCTATGAGTCATTCATTGGGCCTTCACAGGAAGCACACATTTAGGAAAAAAGATTGCGAGAAAAGCTGAAAGGTACCAGCTGCTGCTAATGTTTTTTTCATTTCTGGTTTTCTCAAACTCATGGCCCTCATAAAAATACACTAATCAAAGCCACGTTCAAAATCTCTTGATTGTTCATTGAAATTTCCACACCTGCTTACAACATAAGATGACTAAGTCTACAAAGTTTTGACTTTTTTTAAGGAGGTAGTGCATTTAGTAGTTGGATTTTGTAGGCTACAGAATGAAATAATTATTTCTGCCTCAAATAAGTTGCAATACTATACTTTGCTTCCTAACATTTTCCTGCTACACACACTGGTATGGTCAAACAACAGAGAAACAGGACCTGGTTAAATGAATAGACTGTGTCATTAGAACAGTTAACAATGAAAGAAGGTCATTTGGTCCATTTAACCTGTTTGGTATTTACAGTAGTAGCCAGTTGATTCAAGGATCTCATCCAGCCATTTGTTGAAAGAAGGTTATTGGCTTCTCAAAATTTGCTGGGTAGCTTGTTTCATAGTCACGCAACCCTTTCGTTAAAAAAAACGCTTCCTGTTCTCTGTTTCAAATGTAATTCCACAAGTTTCCACTTGTATTTAAAAAAGGGTTCTGTTTCTTCAGCCTGTCAGTATAGGGCTTTTCCTCAAGACCCAAAATGTATCTGGATGCTCTTCTCTGGACTGATTCCAGAGCAGCAATATTTTATTTCTATGATGTGGTGACCAAAGTTGTGCACACTATTTTAAATGAGGCTTTAGCATTACTAATGCATTGCACAATTTTAACATAACCCTTGAATTAAATTCTGCACTTTAAATTTTCTAACATATTTTGTATTTTAATTTGCTTCCCCACATTGTCTAGAATATGTTAATAATGTGTTGACAAAAACTATAAAGTACAGTATGTTTCAGAAGTATCCTCTTCTGTCTTCTTGTCTCCCATTTTATATTTACTGGACAATTTATGTTTTTGCTACTAACATGTCTACATTAAACATCATCTGTCAGTTATTTGGCCAGAACAAATCTAAATCCACCATTTCATAGGCACTGTAGGTATCAATTACTGTTGTTGCTTGTTCAAAGAACTCTAACAAGTTCTATTCCAAATCCGTTTTGTCTATTACTGTACTTAGTATCTGATTTTCATGTGAGTTATGGTGTAATTTAGTTCTAATAATGATTCTATAAAATTAACTGTATAATTAAGTGCTGAATTTGGTCTCCTCTGCTATTGATGACTTCTTCTTTAGAGTACACCTGAGTTAAATAATAATTTAGAACATCAGACATTTCTCTTTAATTATCTAGATGTTTCCCATTAATGTCCTGGGTATATATTTTATGTAATCCTCATCGTATCAAAAGTGCTTTTTATTATCTTTTTTTGGCCTCAATTGCAATATTCCATTTAATTTCTTCTTTGGCTTTTCTAATTTTTTTGTCAATTGTGCTTGCAGTTCATTGTGCTCATTTTAACTGTATCAGTTTTTAAACATTTTTAAAGTCTTTATATCTATACTCCCTTAACTCTGGATTTCAATTCCAGATGAGATGTGCTATCTGTCATGGATGTCAGAAGGGACGAACCGTGGAATGGCAGGAGAGTGTAAAAGACCCTATGCGTAGTGGCGAGACGGGGGTTAGCCCGGGCTCAGGAAATGCCGTAAAGAAACCTATGCCCTCAGGTAGCGGACATGGGGCGACCTGGTGCTAGGCGGGTTTCAGGACATTCGAACCTCAATGCTGAGCGAGGAGCAGAGCAGAAGCAGGAAGTAAATAGGCTACCCAACAAGACACACCAGAAAGACATGAATAATCACAGGGAACTAGGAACAGGAGAGAAGTGGAGTGCCCTCTAGGTGTACTTGTACTGGGCGTGACACTATCTGTGTGGCATTTATATGTTCTTCCTGTGTTCTTATACTGTAGGTTTCCTCCAGGTGCTCTAGTTTCCTCCTACAGTCCAAAAACATATAAGTTACTAGTAGGTTAAGTGGCATCTGGGAAAACTGACCCTGATGTGAGTGTGTTTGTGTCTGTGTGCTACTGGTGTCCTGAGAGTAGCTTTATTATTTTTCTCAAAAAGAGTAGGGATGTTACCCCGGCATCTTAGCCAAATTTCCAATTGGTCTTCACCAATCATGGTCTCCTAATAATCCCCATCTATGAATTGGCTTTATAACTCTGTTCTCCTTCCTACTGATAGCTGGTGTGTGATGAGTGTACTGGCACACTGTGGCTGCTGTTATATCATCCAGTTGGAAGCTGCACAATGGTGGTGGTGGAGGGGAGTCTCCGTTACTTTAAAATGCTTTGAGTGGAGTGTCCAGAAAAGCACTACTCTATGGAAGTGTAAGTTATATTATAAGTGTAAGTTATTATTATTATTATTATTATTATTATTATTATTATTACTATATAGTCTAGCAGTGCAGAATTTAAATCAAACAGATGCATCACTATGTGAAAAGAAAGGAAAGTACCCTACTGTAAGGAAAGGCTACTGTAATTCCATGCCATTCCATGTTTCTGTATGACATTCCAGGGAATGTCATACAGAAACAAGATAAGAAAATGTAATGTTTTTGCTTGGAAAGGAGAATATCTGAAATGTCCCAAGAAGGACCTGATCCTGGTATTCACAATCCTAAAAATCAATAAGAAAGTCAATTTTTCTCAAGATCAGTACCAATACAAGGACTTAGTGACACAAGTCGTAACGGAGCCTAGGAATGTTCAGCACACAAAACAGACACCTCTTAAAGGATTGTAGGAGTTGGGAACCATGTTGAATTGCTGACTTTGGTATATTTTATGACATGAAATGATAAGTAATCAAACAAACAAGGCAGAGATGCAGCAGATCAGATAGTATCTTAGGTAATGGCAAAAACTGCAACTACATTAACATCATTAATAACACCAATAATAATGATGATGTTTAAAGTATGCATTTGCTTATCCCTCAAGACAGTAAGGCAGAGATAAAGTACTGTACATATTAAAGCTACAGTATTCTAGATTTCAGGCACTACTTTTCACTATGCCTGCTTTTTTGTAGGATTCATTGAGCTTCTACTTTCTTACAGTTTAATAGCATTCATGACATCAGACTATATGACATCAATAAGGCCTAATTCACTGGTATTGTTTCTCTAGTTCTCCACAATCTCTGTAAGTGTCGTTATGGAGGAAGGTGAAAGCCGGGGAATAGAAATAAGACAGTTGCTTTTAGACAGGAGAGCAGAAAGTGCATGCCCCTGTGCTTTGTCACATAAGACTTTGAAAGCAATGACAGGCTACAGGTTTGAAAGTTACAAAGTGCAGAGAGTCTATGTTCAAATTGAATTATCCCACTAAGGATCTTGGATAACAATACAGCCTGAGGAGATTAGATGGCTCAATGAGTTATAAAGCTGGAATTTCATCAAAAAGACCCCAGTCAGTCTATGTCACCAGTGTCATCTTTAAAATGACAAAGAGAGCAAAGAGAACACAAATATATCAGAGAGCAAATTACAACTTTGATATTACATAATCATTACTTATTTTTAAGGTATTGCCTGTTTATTTTTCACAATAAAATTGTTTATAAAGTGATATTCTCTGACTAGTGTGAATGTTTAATTATTTAACATTCATAAATTACTTGTAGTTAAGGTGGGTCAGGACTGGGTATAATTTTTAGAAACATTTCATCCTATATCAACTATATTCTGATTATATATTCTTATTTCTACTAACAGCTACTGTATCTACTGATTACAATATTAACTTCTTGAGTATTAATGCTATTTTTATATTTTGGGGTTAGAAAGAATTGGCATTGATAAATACATTTTAAAACACTATGAAATTAAAATTTATACAGTAACGTGTAAAACCTCCAATTTACATCACAAAATAGATTACATTTCCAGGTATTCGCAGCACCATATTGCTGTCTTTGTCTGTGATTCAGAACGAGGCAACAAAACTTCTTGTGACATGAACTGGCCCTATTACATTGTAAACCAGCAGGTTTGTGAATACATCTTTTTTAATCCAATAGAAATATTGCTCTTGACTTTGAGATGCAAATGACATTGGAACATTTCTGCAGTGTAATGTCTACCTGCATAACCTGTACGTATTCACTTGTACATCGCATTAGATTAGTCACTACAGTGACTAGTGAACAAGAAGGGGTGGTTTAAGTTGCAATTCTTGCAATCTCTCGCTCTCACCCGTGGCGAGACCAGCAGATTGAAACAACACGCAACAATAGACTTTCACGATTTTAATGATTTTGTGCTTAATTTGGAGTTCTTGCAATACTGTCAAATAATGTACTTACCGAGAAACTGGTTTAATAACTGGTCTGAGATATTGAGACCGTAGTTCCCCTTTAAGTAGGATGATTCCGGATTTTGTCATTTTGTCATTAGTTTAGCAGGACTGTGCAGTGTACAATTTTCAGACTTCCACTAGATCTGTGTGGGCCAAACACTGTAAGGATTGGGTCAGCATCCTTAGCTTCATGCATTAGTGCATTAAGTGATTGACGCAGCTGCCTGCAATGAGCCATCATAGCCATCTCTGTCCATGACTCTAGCTCTCTTGTTGGTGTTGTGAGCTTGAAGCAAGCTTGAGATTCAGCTGGCATAACATAAGAACATAAGATGGGTTACAAATGAGAGGTGTCTATTCAACCTATTTGGCCCATTTAGTAGTTAGTTTGGTAGTTAGTAGCTTACTTGACCCAAGGATCTCATCCAACCGTTTCTTGAAGGTAGTCTTCAAGCACGTGGCTGGTTAGATTTGTCAATGCTTTATTGACTTTGTCAATGTCATTGAGGATTTGTAATACAGTACCTTTTGTAGTCTTCTCTGTTCAAAACTAAAAAAATCAGTTATTTTAACGTCAGTGTAGAACATGCTTTGAAGTCACAGAATGAATCTGACTGATTCCAGAGTAGCAATATCTTTTCTGAAATACTGTATGGGTTAGATATTACTGGCTGGGCAATGAACAGGTTGAGAGCAGGATGTTGCTATAGTTACTGTGCCAAAGCACCCTTTATGCTTTTAACAAAAAGCCTTGGACTTTTTGAGCCCAGCTGTCAGGTATCATGATTGTAAGGACTGACAGCTGGATCCTCTCAGGCAGTGATTCAGGCTGACTGCCTGTCATAATAGCCCAAAAAAAGTTTCTGCCTTTTGTATTACAGTACATTCCCACATGTTACATGTTAGCGATATGTCACCAAATAAACACTTACAGTATGTCTTTTTCAAAAGAAGCCCCTTCTAGTTCAATGTTTCTTCAATGTTGTTGATTTTAATTTTACTACCCATCCTGGGAAGCACTGGGTGGAAGGCAGAAGACACCTTGGAAGGGATGCTAGTCCATTGCAAGGCACACACTCACACCAGGGTCAATATTACAGGAGCAGATTAACCTAGCGGTATGCCTTTGGACTGTGGAAGCAAACCTGAGCATCCAGAGAAAACCTACAGTACCCCAAAAATTGAGATCAGGGCACCTACAGTAGCACTGTGAAGCAGCAATGCTAACAACTGTGCTACTGTGCCACACACCCTGCCGATTCTGTTTTTAAGAACAAAAATAGAACCACATGTTGTACAGGTATTAAGAATCACTGTGTCTAGGGTGAATTCCAGTGACACAGCACTGGCAGAAGGTCAGTTTTTGGGCACACATTTGCTGTATTCGAGCAAAGTATGTAGGCTGTCTCTCGATCATGAACCACACAATGCCTGAACTGCTGAACTGTCATCATACCTGTTAACCCAGTACTGTATGAGAAATCCTGTCCTACAGAAGAGAGAAAAATGTAGCAAACAGAATGAAGAATAGTAAAGCATATACATATACAAGTAATATATACAATAATACTGTAGAGAAAACAACACAATTACAATGCAACTATACCTTGGTAAAGTTTCATAAGGGCAGTTGTTCACTGTCTACCTTCTGCTGATATGTGGAAGCCTACCCTTCCTCATGCTCTGAAGATATAAACATATTGTGGGATTATATCCTCATCTCAAAGATGACAACCAGTGTCTGAACTCCATTTGCGGTAACCACACCTTTCCAAGTTGCAGTAGAGAACAGATTAAAAAGATTAATCAAGATAACTTAAGACAAATCTGAAATAGATCAAATGTTCATCCCAGTGAAGATTTATAGCTGGGAAAAGTCAAAGAGTAAGCATTTAACAGTGGAACCCAATTACTGTATTTATTTTACTTCATGAAACATTTTACTTCATGGAAGTTTTCTTTTATACTGTAACTTGCTTTTACTGGCACTATTTACTGAAAATCATTTGATTTGTTTCATATTGGGCTTTACATACTTTTGCCAACAAGAAAACCCAGTGCCAGGAGCTTCTGCCTCCTGCAATACATCTCCTTTGTGCTGAAACAGCAGTTAAATCATCACAATGTGGCCCAAACGAAGGAAAACATAACGAGACATTGCTCCTGCTTTCAGTTTTAAACCATTATGTTCCATAGCATTTTGTAACCACAATATAAAAGACTCAGCACGTGTCAGCAGCATGTGGCAACAGTATCACATATTCCATCAGTCATTTCCTGAGGTGACATCAGATCTGCATTTAACAAACCATTTCTTTTATTGCTTCTTATTTATTTAGCTACAACTTCCAATACAAACATTTTAGATCTCCTCCACATGTAAAAATTAGAATTATAATCAAACCTGGTCTACTATATCTAGGATCTATCACACCAAAGTAATAAATAAAAATACAGTATGTGTGCAATTAGTGTTAAATAACCTAAAAGTAATTACATAAAAACACTTTTAACTGTTTGAAACTCAGTACTGTATTAAATATTTTAATATAATTCAGATAATTCAACTTTTATTGCTGTATATAGGAGAAAAACTACTTTTAGTAAAACTTAAATTGAAGTTCACACAAAGTAGTAGTTGTATTAGTTGTACTAGACTGTACTTTTTGTCCATGATCAAATCGATGGAAGAAATAAGCTGCTGAATTTTTATTTTTTTCATAGTTTTATGTTACCTGCCCTAGGGAATGCAATCTAAATTGCTGTATTTAAAATTAGAAAGGGTAACCAAAATCTATAATAAATAGTTGTGCAGGTGACCTGATACTTTGGCAGTTTCCTGTTGCCTGAATGAACAGTATGTAATGAAACAAGTCAGCTTGGAGAAATTGCTTTACAAATGATAGGATCATTACATTTCTTAGTGATGTCAAAGAGCTTGATTTTGTAACTGCTCACTGCTCAGTTATGGGTTATCTGTTTTTAGAAGGGAAGAATTTTACATTTTTAATACTGAGTACAGGACGCTAGTAGTTAAGATAGTAGGGGATGTTCTCCTCAATTATTTGTTCACACCCTTTTTAAATAGTAAACTGGCAGTCATTTCAGCTAAGGATGAATAAGTGTAATGCATTTAGGACAGTGACTTGGGGGCTATATTTACTTTAAGAATACAGTACATACAATGGCCAGTGTTTTCAAGAATTCAAGCTTGATGAGAGAGGCACGACACTGTCTTCTTCCCCCTACCCCCTATGGATGTTTTACTGGAGTGTAGGGTAGGGGAGAGTGTAATGGATCATATTTTATGTTTGGTTAATTGAAGGGCGATGTTTCATCTCTATTTTCTATGTGGAAGAGAAGCACCACAATATTGACCAAATACAGAGCTGATTTGGGAGAATGATGCTTTTGGATTTTTTAGGGGACTTTTGTGTTTGGGTTACTGGGGAATATAGGATTTATTTATTTGTGTGCATGTCCCTTGTCAATACTTTATTAGTCTTGTATGTTTTATTTGAGTAGTCAAGAATTAACTTATTATGATGTATAGAGGAATAACAGAGGCAATTATGTAATATAACCATCTTCTTGTGCTTGTGTATTGGTGGCTCTGGGAGATACAGTATAATGAATGGAAAGAAGGGTCCTAGCACCTTCACAATTGCTAGGTGGTGTCATTTGATACAGATCCTGCATGGTGTGGTCGCTCTATATCTGTGACATTAACACACACTTTTCTCTAAGCTATGCATTATTAAGCTACAGTACCACCTTCATAGCACTGTGAGCTGCACAGCACTCACGGGACTCACAGGAGTGGAGAACTGAAGCTTCTCTTACTGCACACACAATTCTCTGTTGCAATCCAACCCAACTCCAGCAGAACTCAGCTTTGCTCTAAAATCCTGAATAGCTACATTCAGACTTTTTAACTACATATGCTGCTAATTCAAGTCTGGAATATGCTCCTTAACTATCCGAGATCAGATTCCTCTAGTGGAAAAGATCTGGGTGTTTGAGGGGATGACCACATTGAAAAGTAGCAACTAGGAGAAATCTCCCATTGAAGGTCTCATCTGCATTTTCATTAGATATCTCTTCTGTGATGGCACACACATAGCTATTTTTTACAGTATATCTGTTTACATGGAGTGAGTACCTTGCTTTCTGTTTCTAGGTAAGATGGAGGTGTTGGAAGTGCTCTAGTGTACATTATGAGTGAAGCTGTAACAAAACATATCAAGTGCTTTATGTTTTTAAGTATCTGTGTCCTATGAGCTGCCTTGCCTTTGGCGGTTTCCATTCCTCATGAACTGCCTTGTCATCGGAAACCACTTCCAGTCTGTTCACCAATATGTTATCATTTAAAATTGATGTCAAAACAAAACCTTCAAAATGCTGGTGTCAGGAAAGATGAGTTCAATGAAGTAATGAAGGAATGTGACAGACATAAGAATATTGTAGTACAGGCTAGATTTAGAATCAATACTCAGGGGTTGGTTAAAGTTCAAGGACACAATGCTGTCATTGCAGAGAAAAATAATCTCTCAGATAAAAATGTGTCAAAAACTGGTCACAGTAGTTGAACAGATCTGTTAGAAAATGGAAATAGTACTCTTTTCTATACAGATTTAATTGAACAATAACATTCATATGTTTATCTTTCTGTTTCTAACATTTTTATTTAATAGTTCTACCTTATTTATTTTCTTTCACTTAGGTTGATGTACTTACAAATACTGTATAAACATTCCATTTTTATGGCATTTTTTGGGGTTGCCTTAAAAAAGTACAAGATTTTTGTTTCAAAATAATTCTTAAAATGTAAAGTGAAACATTAAAAATATCTTTCTGAGGAAACTTCAGTTCCTTTCAATTAATATGGCTGTTAGTCAATTGTGTTAGCTGGTGTTGATCAGATTCCTGGTCCATGCTGTTGTGAGAGTACTGGACACAACTGTTAACATTATGCCTGACCATAACATACTGTGTTAGCTGTCACTGAGAATATTTTTTTTCTTTTAAATCTGTAAAATAATGTGCTTCTTTTTGTACATAAAATTTTACTCATGAAATGAGTATGAAAGTGAAGTGTACTATAAGTTCCCAGTTTAGGAGCAAAAAATAGCTTTCTTTTAACAAAAACAGTTTATTTGGTTACCTGAATATTGTATACATTCTCTTGTACCAGAAATGAGAACAGTATATCTAAATCATGTTTAATGGACATTTGACATTACTGAAAATTACTACTTGCATTAAGAAAACTAATCATGCTTACATACATCTTATTTTCTATAGCACTGTCAACTCAACATGCTGTCCTTAGGCAGCTGAACTCTCTTCAGAGGTGACCTTCAATGGACCTTTCTGTACTGTATGTAGGTGTGTCTCAGGCTTCCTTAATCAGAGTCCTGTCACTCTGATGTATCTTTCTAAGTAAAGTACAGGCCAGCCAGGTCATTCCTGGCAGGACCCATAGCACAGAAACATGACTTGAGGCTGTTGTTTTAGAGTACAAAATATAGTTAAGACCTGGTAGCTTCGGACAGTTGAGTTTACACAAAGTTCAAAGTAAATATAATGTATTTTTTTATTTTGCTGGTATTTTCCCTCTCAGTATATAGAACAGTAGAAATTCATTAAGAGAATGCAGAAATAAATCATATTTAATGACATAAAAGAAGCTTACATATGGGAATTATTGTGCTCAAAATTATTGTGTTCAGCTTTTTGATTTTTTTTTGTATCCCATAGTAATGCTGAAGGAAATTAACTGGACCTACAGTGCTCTATTTGAAAAATACAATCTCTAAAGAACAACCACATTGTAATAGCTTTATACATGTAACTGTAATAGCTGCTATGTTGTAGTTTAACAAAAGTCCTGAAAGCACCAAAGATATTCTGATGGAAAGCCATCCTGTGTTTGAGAATGTAGAAGAGCAGTTAACAGCAGGGATCTATTCAATTATATCACTAATGAATCTTAAGTTCTCAATGGTTAGCTTTAACCAAAGTCATCCATGCAGTTTACTGGAATAATTCTGCTAAAAGCCACTTAACATTTGTATTTGCAAGAACAAAAGCCTTTTGTTAACACAGTACTCATACACAAGAACATAATGGAGAAAAACTATGTTATGTTTTTGAGCTTCTACTCAGAGATATCTCCATTTTATTAGATACATTTTAGCTGGAATATAGTTCCCTAAAGAAACAGGTTATAGAATTCTGCTGTGATCAACTTGGGGTGGTTCTGCCGTGTTTTAAACCTCATACAGAAACTAAAACCATTTACACTTGCCATTGAAATGATTAGTTTATTCTGGTTTCATTAGCAGTTACCTAGACCTGGTAACTGTGGTGAATAGAAAACAAAATAATAGGAAATTATTATGCACAACATAAAAGTTTGTTTTCTTGCATTATATAGTACAGTATATACAGTTTACTGTATGTTGGAAAGATACTGTAAAATACAAGCTACTTGGTTGCAGATATACAGTATGCATTATATCCAAAGCTACAGGCTTCCTGTTTGTCGATATATTGTATGTATTATATCCAACATACATATTTTACTTTTACAGTTATCCATAAAACATGAGGTACACAATCTAAATTGGGTTTTATGAGAACAAACGTCCAGAAGGACATTTTTAATTTACAAAATTAAAAAAGAAGGAGTAGGGTTGAATATATTGGGCAAGTGTTCCATTCTCCCAGTTTAGCTGGGTTGATCCGTCATCAGATAATGTCTTTTTGGTTTGTTAATCTTTCAAGAACAGGAAGAAGGGCCCAAAAGAAGAAAATCCAGCATTTGGATCTCACCTCTAGGGCCTTTAAAATTCACATGTGCTGGAAGTACAGGTGTTGTAGAACAAGATTCAGGGTTCTAAACGGCAGTGTATTCATCCATCACTAGAAGGCGCCTTATTCTAAATTGCAGTTGCTTATCCAAGATGCAAAAGATCAAGACTGGGCTACACCCTACATGATATGCCAATCCATTGAAGAATACAAACACTGTAAACGATACAGACCTAGCAAACATGTTTTTGTAATATGGGAAGAAACCAAAAACCAAATCATCTGGAAAAAATTCAAGCAAATATCCATAGAATATGCAAACTCCACACAGAAAGCACCGAAGTCCAGAATTTATTACCTGTAATTTACCTCTACCTGTAATTTATTCTAATTACAATGATCTTAAGTGGAAATATACATAATCTAGTTATTATAATAAAATAACTATGTGATCATAATAAGGTCACTAAAGTGGCTATTGTACTACTTTCATTTTGTGATTAGTATTAAAACGTAATTAATATTTGACAAGTTAAACAACAGTTAATTTAAAAAACTTTAAGTTAATTTGATGTTATAAAATTGCTGAATGGCATAAAACTTACACATATAACCCATGTTTCACAAACACACATTAAACGAACTGAAGTAAACTGTTTTCAAAAATGCAACTGAAAATGACGTTAGTACAACAACTCAGAAAAATGATAGAATTATTCTGCTTTTTCAAAATAGCAATGTGGCGTCTAAAGACATATTTTCAACTCAACATGTTTTACAGTTTGGATCAATAGAATTTCATTGAGTAGGTATTGACTGTATAATGTTAAAAAAATAAAGAAAATCAATACTGTTTCCTATTGTTGACAGATTGAATTACACATTTAAGCCTGGGGGGTAATGTAAAATGAAAATTAAATGATTTGCTGAAAAGTGTATGGTAAACTAAAACCATAAATAATTATATATACCTGTTTATTCTTTACATTACTATTACCTAACGGCTGAATGGGTTAGATGCATGCCAGTATTTTTCTGAAGTACTGTGGTTATTAATCTAGTAATATGTATTTTGTAGGTCAGGGCTGATAAATTTTGAAAATAATAAAAATTGTAATGATTATTTAATGATTCCTAATAGACAGCAGAGATTAAGCTATAATACTGTAGCCAGAGGTAAACAACAATATCTCCACAAAACAATATCCATCAGATATCTGCTACACTGCATAAGATACTGCTACCTGTCCAAAAAAGCACATTATCTGGGAACAAAAGGAACTACTGTGGAGTTATTTTGCTTTGCACTTTACAACATTTTATGTTTTTATTTACATAATGGATTTAAATATAGAGTAAGTTAAAAACAGCAATACCTGTATGTTATTTTATAATTCAGAATATGTTTTCTTGTTTTAAAAACATTATTTTGCTGTGAATTAAGACATGTTCTTCTGATAAGGAAATTGAGGTCTTAAGAAGATTAAATGAGCTGCCTTAGTTACCCTATTTGGAGGCAGCAAAACAATACGTTTGCCTGCTCTGAGCTGGCTTAGCTTCAGTCATTAATGGAAGTCTTTCATTCATGCAATGAATAAAGACAGTTCCAGAGGCAGACAGTAGGCTTTGAAAAAAAAACAGAAAGAATAAAAACCATGATGGCTGCACATTTTTTTATCGGCTTTGTGTCACATGAAAGCAGGAATGTAGCAGAAGCCTAGAAATAGCTCAATTGCTTTGTTTGTTCTCTTGTTGTTTAATGTTTTGTTAGACTTGAACAAGCTACAGTATTGCAGCACACACCATAAAAGTCAAGAAAGTGCATCAAGTGCTTGTTTTGTACATACAGTGTATATAAATACTAAGACTAATACACTTTATTTTATATAGCACCTTTACAATTGGTTTCTTAAAGCACTTTATAGTAAGGGAAAAAAAGTAGACAATGAGAGGAGACAGCAGTATTATACAATTACAATAAGGGAATGGGATAAAGTAGGAAAGCAATTAAATAACAGCTTTTCTAAAGAAGGTTTTGAGTCTAGATTTGAAAGTATTCAGGAATAGAATTCCAGAGCTTTCGGGCATAGCAACTTCATCACCCTGCAACTCACAAATGGCATCCCACTGAAGCTAATTTGTGTGAGCCTGGCCAGTACCTGGATGAGAAACCTCCTGGGAAGAACTAAGGTTGCTGCTGAAAGAGGTGCTAGTGAGGCCGGTAGGGGGTGTTCACCCTGCAGCCTGTGTGGGTCCTAATGCCCAATATAATGATAGGGACACTATACTGTAAAAAGGCTCTGTCTTTCGAGTGAGACATAACACAGAGCTCCTTCTTCTGGTCATTAAAACGCCCAGGGTGTTTCTCGAAAAGAACAGGGGTGTAACCCCGGCATCCTGGCCAACTTTCCATTGCCCTTTACCAATCATGGACTCCTAATAATCCCCATCTATGAACTGGCTCCATCACTCTGTTCTCCTCCCCACAGATGTGTTTTTTAGTATACTGGCACACTTTGGCTGCCATCACATAATCCAGGTGGGTACTGCAGATTGGTGGTGGAGGGGAGTCCCCATTACCTGTAAAGTGCTTTGGGTAGAATGTCCAGAAAAGCACTTTGTAAGTGTAAGAAATGTATTCTGATTCTGACTCTAGCAAGAGAAGGCCCTGTCACCCATAGAGTGTAGATAGACGAGACCACAACAGGATGAACGAAAGTTGCGAGGTGGGAAGTAGGCAAATATTAAGTCAGAGAGGTACTGAGGTGCCAAGCCATGTAGAGCCTTATAGGTGAGCATGAGGATTTTGAAGTCAACATGAAACCTGATAGGAAGCCAGTGCTAGGCAAGAGTAATCACCTATACAAGACCTGGCCAGGATTCCTGGCTGCCAGATTCTGGACATGCTGAAGTTTGTTCATTGTGGATTCAGATACCCCAGTGATTAGGGCATGACAGTAATCAATTTAAGAGTAGACAGTTGCTGACCAGCTTTTCAGTAACAGTTATCAACAATATAGGGCAATATAGGGCGATATTCGTGGTGGAATAATGATTTTACAATATGTTGCACAGGTGGGTCAAATGTGAAATCTGGATTAAATATCACCCCCAAGTTATTCGTTTTATATTATAATTCAAGTACAGTGCCATCCACAGATTCTGCATTAACCTTACAAAGTTGATGGGAGGTGCCAAGAAGCGTGACTTTAGTCGTGTCATCATTTAAATGAAGGAAATTTTGAGTCATCCATGTTTCGATGTCAGAGATCCAATTAGACAGAGAAGAGACAGTGTCAGGGTACGTATGGACGTAGATTTAAGTATCATCAGCCAGTGTGGCTTTGCTTTGTGCTTCAGGTCATTGTCCTGCTGAATTTTTAACCAAGTTTTAGATTCCTGGGTGACTGTGGCAGGTTTACCCCTATGATTCACCTATACTTTGCTCCACTTTCCATCCATTCCCCCCTCAATCTTGACAAGCTTTCTAGTGTCTGCTCATAAGAAACAGCCCCATAACATAATGTTGCCACAACCAGTCTTGACAGTAAGAGTAAGATTGGTGTCTACTGGGTGATGTGTTGAGTTGAGTTTGCACCAGACCTAATGCTTTTCATTTAGACCAACAATTTCCAACTACCTCTCACAGAGATAGACCTTACTGTGGTATTCTCCATGGCCTCTTCCATCTGTATGAAGGAATCCAACCCGTAGTGTTTCCAACTCAGTAGGCCATGTACTGTAGCTGATTCAAAAATGAAACCATGAAACTATCTAAAGTAAAGAAAATCATTAATGCCTTTTCACAAGTCTTCCAGCGGTCAGTTTCACTACTCAGACACCTTTCCCTGCCCATCTGCACTATCCTTCTCCTAACACCAATTTCTGGGTGGTATGATACACCTTCCACTACTTATCGACTTCATTATGTTCAAAGGGATATTCAGCATATTTGAATTTTATACCCTTCAAATGATCTGTGCCTTTCTGCTTTTTGAAAGCTGCTCTTCATGGCTCAATCTTTGCTTAAAATTCACTACCTTATTCATGGACCTTACAAAGGTGTTTTTATTGTGAAAATCATATGAACCATTATTATTAATCACAGACAGGCAATTCAACTAATTGTGTGACTTGTCAAAATAATTTCTGTGCACCTGAACTGATTAAGATTTGTCATAGCAAAGGGGGTGTAATAAACTCCCTGCTAGTGACTGGCATGAGCACCATGGCGACTTCCTGTGTGAAAACTTATCCCATCTGTCCTCAGCTACAGATAAACTCATTTTCACTATAAATTAACCAAGGGCTTTAACGAAGAGACTGATGTTAACTGGATAACACTGTGATATGTCTTCAACTTAAAGAGACCTAACTAGTGATGGCTGCAGCAGACTGCTCTGTTCCAAGCATATGAAAATGCCCAAATTTAACTGGTGTGAAAATGCCTGCATCAATCTCTTTACATAAACCTTTAACCAAAACATTATATGGTTCTTCAGATGTCTCAACCTACCAAACTCTTTAAAACAACAGCTGTTTGATTATAGGGGGTCATAATAAACGTTGTATTTCGGTTTTTGATTTTTATTTGCAGTTTTTGATGGCTTTTAACATATTTCATCAATAAATGTCTTTAGTTTAAGCATTCAAGTATTCATTAAATATAACATTTAAAAGTACAGTATATGCATCACAATTCAACAAAATGGGACTTCATTGGAACTGGATTAATTATTTTCAAGGCACTGTAAAGGAAATAAAACTTCAAAAATGTCAAAAATAAAACTTCATTTAAGGCTCAATGACTAATAGAATACTTTACTTAAAGAAGGAGACAGCTGAAACAGTTTCAGTCTGGATTAATTTTCTTAATTGTGTGCTTTCTTCATAAGACAATTATGTACTGACAATTTGCTAAAAGCACATTTACTGTATCCTGGTCATTTTTTTTGTTTGCATTACAGTCCAAACGAAAATATTTTGTGGCATTTCATTTTAGAACTACACACAAACAAGTAACGTGACAGTAATTCAGCAACCACATATACTGTTCAGTATATGCTGTGATTTTTCTGAATAGGTAGTTCTAAGCTTGGGATGATGTGTCATTTGGCTCTGCATCTCCAGCAGTACCTTCATACAAAGGATTGCGAAATGAGTAATCTATGTCTCTTTTCCCAGTGTAGACGTCCTGTTGAGAAATTGAAAAAAAAGCACAGACCACAGTATTAACACACTTAAAGCTTTAAATAAATTTGAACTGACTGGTGTTCTTTGTGATCAGATTTTGTATAATTTATAAGCAACTTTCAATTAGAAAAACTTGAAAAATGTAGAAAATACAAATTCTTATGTAATGTGAGCACTGATGTTGCATGAGATTCGGAAGACAAAATGTATTTTATCTTGTTTATCTTAATATTTATTAAAATGTCTAAGAATTAGTTACTCATAGGCCTTAACATCCACACACACACAAAAGAACAGATTTATTGCAACTGAAAAATAGATTTTCTTATCTCACATTGAAGTGTATTTAGGATCATTATCTACTCTGTCAGCTTCTCCCCAGGTGAACAACACAATGCACTGCCATATTACAACATTAATGCTAATCCCAGATGGTGTCGACTGTATGAAGATAACCAAGGTCAAGATTTTAAAAAAGTCCCTTGTGCTTTACTACTGGTGACCAGAAGTTTATTTTCTTTTACTGAACAATTCAATTATGTTTGTACTGAAGAGTATTGAAGAAAATGTGAATAATAAGTCAACATCAACATTCCAAAACACATGATAAATGTTGACCTTTCCATGCAGATAATATGATCATTTTAATACAAATATATATATATTTACCAGCAAACATTATATGCACATATATTTAACTGTAATAATGCAGTTAACAGTCACAATGCAGACTGTGACAGTTACAATGTCAGTGCAGACTACAATATGTGCTGGAAAAAAATATTATACTATACTGTACACACAATAAAATTCTAAATATATCTAAATATAATCTGTATTTACTAATTCTGTCATATTCAAGAATATCAGAACCTGTCAATATGGGAATTTGAGCAGTAATTTGCATTAATTGCTAATACATATGATAAGGTGGTGCGTTGGCTCTGTGGCTAAGGATCTGCGCTTGTGGCTGGAGGGTTGCCGGTTTGTGAGCAAGGCACTTAACACCAACTGCTCCAGGGGAGTCGTATAAATGGCTGACCCTGCGCTCTGACCCCAAGCTTCTCTCCCTGTCTGTGTGTCTCATGGAGAGCAAGTTGGGGTATGCAAAAAGACAAACTCCTAATACAAGAAATTGTATATGGCCAATAAAGTGATCTTATCTTATCTATATAAAAAAAGAACAAAATATAAAACGTTCATTATTCATCAATGCAGTATTTAAATTTGCAATTCAATTTTATTTATAAATGCTGATGTAGACAAACATCTTCAAAACATAAGACAGTAATTAATATTTAGTAATAATATCAGAACCATGCTTTTAACAGCATGAAAGCATAGATAATTAAGAGAAAAATAATTACAGGAAGTAAATTGTAGAACAAAATAGCATGCCACAGCATGGAAAATAAAGAAGCATTTGAGTAACAAAGCAAAAAAAAATTAAAGTTGATACATGTATTATCAAAAAGGTTTTAGGCTGCTCACTGTTATGTGCTTTAGAGATACGGTTCTATAAATTGCACTAGATAGAGCACATTTTGATCCCTACCTCCTGTAGTTTCAGCCATGGATAAACACTAATATGAACACCAGGGATTTCATCACTTAAGGGGGACTGGAAGAAAAAAAAACACAGCAGTGGGGCCTCGGTTAGACATGACACTCACAAACTTTTAACATTGAGCTCTGTGAAAGAAGTGCTCTTATTATGTAGACACAAAGCCATACAATTTCAGACATTCCACTGAATGCATGCCAGATAATGCAGCACATTGTGCTGCACACACCACAGACTACTAAAGCACACTGCCTTTAAAACAAATATTCCATTGCAGGACTGCACTACTTCATAAAACCACCAGGTGGAACAGTGAATGCTTAACATGACACGTGGCAGAAGTTGGCCTATTGCCAAAAAAGGTCTGGTTTCGTATCCCATGCTGAGCCACTTGAGAGAATCTTTTTCCAATTATAAATTTTAACCTGTATAGTGTTTAGACTTTTATTAATTTTAAACTGTGTATTACAGTATGTTGAATATTAAATTAATTTTAAATAAAGCTATTTTACAAAACAACACTACTCAGTTGTATATATAAAAATAGTTTATTACTATAGTAGTAGTTAATTGTGAACATGATGTGTTTCTTTCAGATTTACATCTGCACTAAGATAATCTATATTTTGTCCTAATGTAAATTTTAGCAATGAGTAATCAGGAAACAAGTTAACTTTATATTTTATTATGAAAAATATATTTCACACATATTGTACTGTAGTGGCATTTAAAGCCAAAGCCTTTGTGATTACTGGATAGTTAATACTTCCAAATTGCTTTGTCAGTCTGTCTCTGAGGGGGGGGGGGGTATACTTAAGTGATCATGAATGTCCAGTGAATATTTAATATGCTGACATATACAGTATAAAATTAATTAAACATCAAAATTCTTGTACAGTGTATTTACAATTTATTTACAATTGGTTTAATTTGCCATTGCACTTTTAAGTTGCATCAGAAAGAAAATAAAGTTGCAGCACGAAGAAAATAAATATGGTAGTAAACTCTTCTAAAGCTTTCTTCAGACAAGAACCAGAGAGTGCAAATTCAATTGCAGCCTAAAACATACTGTAGCTGAAACAAACACACCAAAATGTTTCCAATACAATCACAAGTGACCGAGTCAAAGAAATTGATGCAGATTTTTCAGAAGAAAGTGGAATATGGTACTACAACCAGCTATATAAATATATTATATTTAGATCCATAAATTAATATTGTTATTAATTTCTTTAGTTACAGTATGTGATTCCATATTAATATTCCCTATTAAATGGATTCTAAAAAGTATGTTTTTTTTTACAATAACGACAGCAGGTATTCATTGGAAAGGTTAAAACATTATAGTTTTTTATAAAGTATATAAACTTAATATAGTCAGAATGAGCACATCAAAACTTTTCCAAAACAACCAAGTAAGCGACCAAGTTAAAGACTTTGATGCATAAAATGTTTATGAAGAAGGTGGAATACTGTTGTGTATTTTTTATTTTTAGCTACCACTACCAGCTATATACAGTATGTATAATATATTTATATTCCTAAATTAATGTTGTTAATGACATTCAGAGACGCACAGTAGAGAAACAGATTAAATGAAGTAATCATTTCACTAACAATTAATGCACCACAAGTGCTACTGCACCTATCAATCGTCTTTGGCTAGTGAGTTACATAACACAATGTGCCGCATTACTTTGGAAGAAATACATCACATTCTGAGTGGCTGTATCTGTATATGATATCAAATTTTATCCAGTTTAGTCTTACAAATATGACAAAATACAATATACGGTTGAAGTTAGCTTTAGATTTTTATTCGTGTTATTTTCACCTTCTTTACACTGAATGTTTCCTATTCTGATTAGGTTGTGCAGGAAAGACAACAAATTAATCTTTATAACACCCTGTGCCCTAGCAATCAGAATTCATCAAGGCAGTCCATACCACCAGCACATACAGCAAACTTTAATGTTTCACTAAAAAATGGAGCATGTTATCATTCCTATTATCAAGAGACTATCAATTGGGCTGCATTGGATTCAGAATCAGGATTAAAATTATTTGCTTATCAGGTGGATATGGATTCAATGATATACACTCTCTGCTTTGGATTACGAAAATTTTTTATCCTTAACTATATCAGTATCTTCTGCCTACACTCACTTCCTGTTATATTAAAAAAGACATCATTTCTACCACATTTTTAGTGCCTTTTGTTAAGATGCTTTTTTCTGGTGTTATCTTTTTTTGTTCAGACTGAAATGGACATGCACACTGGGGAGCTTAAACTTCCATCTCTTACAAAGAAACAGCAGGGGAAACCATTTCTGTAGAGTGCAGAGATACTGTATAGCCATTGAAAAGATGAAGACCTTAGTCCAGCTCTCAGGTGTCATTACTGTGGCCGTTCACATTGTGATTTACATAACTCCTACATTTAGAACCAACACCTAGTCATACGCCACAGAAACAAATTTAAAATCACACTTATGACATAACTAATTGCTTATAATTATTCTTAATTATTAGAATGGAATTACAATTTCAAGGCTCATTGAGTCCCTTCCTTTTCAATACTCATAAAACCTTTCTTTATTCTGCCCACAATTCCTTTTTTCCTTGTATGAAAATACCAATGTATGACAGAAAACAACTTAAACAGATATACGAGGAGCAATAGCCCTTCTCTGTCTTTTCCATCACAGCAACATAATGAACACTGTGCATTTGTTTTGCTTTGCATACAAAGGGAGACTAGCAATCTGGAGCTGACAAGAACATAAACAAGACAGTTTAAGGTAGACTTACTGTATGGCACAGGACACTATATTTATTGGAAAACTAGAATGTGTTATCACAGTAGAATAATATTATACTGGTTGTAAAATTATTGATCTGCCTCATGTTACGCCACGACCGTACACCAGGCACAGCCGCTGTGTAATTGGTCTGAATCCAAGAGACTAAAAAGTCTAACTAACAATGGAGGGAAGGTGATGGGAAGAACAGGTGAAACATAAATAATGAGATACTGGCCAGTGGAGCACCAGCTGGGCAGTAGGGGGAAGAAAAGTAAAAAAATAGGAATGAGCCACCCTGGCCCACAGTTGTTGTATGTCCAGTAGGCTACTCAGCGCAGAAGGGTCCGACCAGTCCTGTTGGGGGGCACCAGGAGCCAGCTGATTCAAGACACATGCTCTAAAGGGGGGTCTCTTCCAAGACTACTCCTGGAGTGTGCTCGCTGCTCGATCTCCCAGCTGCAATCCTCCGATGAAGGGCACAAGGTCGGATGAAACTGGATTCCCTGGCACCTGATAGACTGAGCCTACGGAGACAACTGCTGAAGACGGGTCCTTGACCTTGACCCTCTCTAACTCCAGAAGTCCTTGGACAGCATGGTCCCGGACAGATCTCCCAGACAGAGCTCGAGGAGCAGAATCACAGAATGAGGAGGGCTCTGATGTGACCCTTTAAGATGGCCCGGTAAAGAAGGAAAAAAGCTTAAGTGCAGGAAAAAAGATTAAGTGCAGGGCGAAGAATGAGACTGGAGCAGCAGTGCCAGGGTTGGCGTGCAGGGCTGGAGTGCAGGACTAGTGTTTGGGGTGCATGATTGGTGTTCAGGACACAGGACTATCAGGACTGACGTTCAGGACACTAAAAAGGTGCGGGTTCCTTTAAGAGTGCAGGCTGCTTCAGCGGAGATTCGGAAAGCAGTTTAAGGTGCCTGGTGCTCCAGTCAAAGGAGGCTCCCCCAGAATAGAGCCGTGACGTGGCAAAGATGGGAGCAGCACAGGAGAGGTCTGGAATTCCAGGACAGACAAGACCGCAAACAGACGGGTCACTGAAGAATCAGCCTGTATCAACTGGGGAGAAGGGACTGTGGAATAGAGAGGAGTGAAGGAAGAATTTGAATAATTGAAGTGATTGAGTAATTTGTGTTAGGTGATAAAGGAACACAGACTGAAAGTGGATCTGGTTGCAGCGGAAAGTCATGGGAAATTGTGGGACAAGAGATGCTGCAGGACAGTGGGAATAACACCCCAAGGATGATCTCATTTATTGCCCTCAGGAACCTCCTCTACCTATCATTATATCACACCAACCCTTCTGTTATAGAAGGGTTGTTGTATTCTCATTCTGTCCTCAGTAGTATGCTATGTTTATGGATTAACATTTCCAGTTGTTCATCTTTTGTATAGTGTATGCAGAATTCCTGAGAAAACCACTTAGCCCAGAGCTTTGGTTTTGTATGGAAAAATTGCCATTTATGCCAATGTCATTTGTCCCAACATGAATAACAACAACTGGTTCTTGCATTTGTTAGGATCCTATTTATGCTTTGGATAATGCTACAATATATCCAATGTTACATTTATCTTAATCCTTGTTACTTAAAAAAACAGATTTCATCAATACAGAAAAATTTAATTTAAGACCCTTTAGGTCCTACAGCTGTAAGGTGCGTTCTGGTAAGAAAATAAGTTTTCTCAACATATTTGGTGATAATGACAGAATGTCCTTATGGTGTCTGCTTGCATGATAACTAAGCCTTACCTTTGAATACACAACATCATGGAATATTGTTTGTTCTGAATGTAAAGAACTTTGATAGAATCTCTGATTATCTTTAACTTTTTATTACATGAATTATTACTTTTACTATTACTACTCATATAGTTATTATTACTATAAATGATTTTTTTTTCTTCATGCATGTTTACATTTTGAGAATTTCTGAACTGATTTTTATTTTTAAAAGTTTTTTTTACACTTGAATGGGAAAGATGTTCCAGAGCCTTTAACAAAAGGATTTCCAACAACAAAATAATATAACACATGGATGATATTCACCTCTGCCTTGCAATCAAAATGCGCAAAGACAGGATTGTGCACCGTGCCCAAATCCGTTGTGGTGGATTTCCTACACAAATGGGAGAAAAAACAAGTAGATATATATTTTTTTTATTCTGTATTGATGGATTAACTATTGTATTTTAAAAACACTGTACACATGTAGTCCCTTATATAATACCATCTGTTTTGACCTGCAAATACTAACACTGTTTTTATGCTGCATATTTTTTTAGTGCTTGTATTTTGTAATGTTAGGAAAAGTTAACAATCAAATAAATGGTGTATGCTACATCAATAATTATTTTAAAATATAACTTACCCAAGAGCATGTTTTCTTCTGTGCACAATCAGTATTATGCTTACAATTCCTAAGACAATCACAAATAATCCAGCTCCCAGACCCGCAAAAATGCCCACTAGAGGAAAGAAACAAACCCATTAGTTTATTGTATCATGTACATTTCGACCTTTCACTATTTAAAGAATATAAAAATGTACCTACCAAGCCTGTGTTGTTTTAACAACAACAACAACAACAACAACAACAACAAATTGTATTTTTATAAAGCACCCTTTAAAGTTGCATCTCAAAGCACTTTACAGTAGGTTGAAAAAAACAGTTTAAAGGATAGCAAATTACAAAGTACTGTAAGTGCAGTAGGAGTTAGAAAATGGAGCATACACAGATACCAATTAAGTACAAAGCCTTTTTGAACAAAAGGTTTTGGGTCTAGATTTCAATTTACTCAGAGTGAGTGACTCCCTCACCCATGGAGGTCCTGTCACAAGCTTGGGGGATATATGCAGTAGAAGACCAGAGTCAGACGGTTGCAAGGTGGCGAGTAGACAGATAATGTACTGTAAGTCAGATAGGTATTGAGGTGCCAAGCCATATAAAAGCCAATATGTGAGCTTGAGGATTTTGAAGTCGACTTGAAACCTAATAGGAAGCCAATACAAAGGCTCCAAGACAGGTGCAATGTGATCACTTGCAGTAGACCTGGTCAGGATTCTGCCTGCCGAATTCTGAACACATTAGAGTTTTTCCAGTTTGGATTTATTTACCCCAGTGACCAGGGTATCGCAATAATCAATTTCACTGTGCACCAACTTTTCGGCGACAGTTAGAGACAACACAGGATGAATTCTGTGATGGTTCTGAGATTTAAGACTGATGTTTTTACAAGGTTCTGTACATGATGGTCATAAGTATAACCAGGATCGAATATCACCCCTAAATTCTTCAATTTTGATTGAAATTCAATCATAGTGCCATCCCCAGATAGGGTTACTGCATTAGTTTTATGTAGGTGATGTGTGGTGCCGAGTAGTATGACCTCAGTGTTGTCACAGTTTAAGCCAGGGAAAGTTTTGGTTATATCAGAGATTCAATTAGAGAGTGTAGTAACAGCTATACCATTATCATGTTAAGTATGGACATAGATTTGAGTATCATCAACACAGAAATTATAATTTAAATAATGTGATTTTAATATGACCAAATGGGACTATGTGAATGCTGAATATTGCTTGATATAGCCATTCTTGGTTGTAAAAAACTCTAAAAAAGTGTTGTAAAGTTGGGATGAGGCAAGTAATACAGTGGGGCAGTAAGGCTTTAATGATTGATGGTGAAGAACAGGTATTTAGTATTGTTTAGGTTATTATCAATGATATGGGAGAAGTAGCTCGATCTAGTAGACTCCATTGCACCCTTGTATTCAATCAAGTACTCCTTTCAAGACTGTACAGTAGATGTACACTCAAACCATAAAAGAAGCCACCTCCATTCGAGGGTGAGAGACTGCCTTCATTGAATGCAACTGGTCAGTACACCTTGGGGCATGGCGAGTATGGAAGTTTGACTGAGTTTTAAGAGTAGCTAAGATATCAAGAGGAGTTAAAAAAGAGTTATTGAATGTTTGCTCCTTGTCATACATAGTATCGCAGATAGGAAAGCAAGACAATGAAAACAGCAGATGCAGACCTATTTAGAATAGCAAATCTATTCTGGCCACTTAGAAAGGTAAACTTGAAGAGCGTGAGACAGGGAATTCTAAATCAAGGAGAACTGCTACTGTATGTGATCAGAAAGGTCTAGTTCAAAATAAATGTGAAACAAAAGAGTCATTTAAAATGATTAAGTCCAAGGAATGACCTTTTCTCGTGATTTGGATTAAAAACAAGCTGTGTGAGACCAAAGTCTTTCAATATACAGTAACTAGAATATCCTTATCCTTAAACTGGAATGCTGTAAATCAATGTAAATATTAGAATCTGCTGAAATATAGCAGAGATAATAAATCAACAAACTCACTTAAAAAGCATCATTATGCTTGGGGAGGGGTCTATAAACTCTAACAATGATTGTAGACTGATGAACAGTGACTTTTAAAAAAAGACACTCAAAATTAGAATGCACAGACACAGTAACCAGACTTACACAGAAAACTAAGCTATACAGTAATTAACAACAAGGCCCCCACCATGGGCAGAGGGGCGAGACTGCTCAAGGCATATCCTGGAGGAATAATCTGGTGAAACAGGAGACCTTCATTTTGTTTGTGCCACATTTCAGTCAAGTACAAAAAGTTTTTTTTTATCAGTGTTGAAGTCACTGTTGTTGTTTGCAGAATGGATGCTGAATAAGGTTGATTTGCCTGGTTTCAGTGAGGCAGGGGGTTTGGTGAGAAACACAATGTGTTCCAGACATGGAAGTCGGTGTAAATTGTTAATATCTGCACCAGAATGGGACAATTTAGGGGCCTGGCACTGAAAAACAGGTATAGTTTTTTCTACTGTCATCTGAAGGAAAATTTAAAATGGTAGTGACCATTGGTAGTGAAATCCATGAATAATGAATTTAATGAACTTCAGAAAATTCAAAACGTTAATGTCTTCCATGCTTCAGGCCTTTGCCAAGACAGTAAAACGTCATTTGGATTTTATTGTAGCATGTCAATTCAGTATGCAAGCCAGTTTGAAGTGTGTTAATTTAATAAAACCCTGTAAATGTTTAATGCATTTCATTAACCTTGTGTGATCTCTCTGTAGGTTTCTTATTAATTTTTTTTGTACTGCTTGCAATAAGCACTGCAATAAAAGATTATTTGGTACATACATTTTCTTCTATTTTTGTTATAAATATTATGAACTGCATGCATATACTGCAGTATTATTCATATATTACTGTATTCATATTACTTTATTTTTTAAAGGCAGTATAAAATCTGATATAAATATTTATCATAAACAATATTTCTTATTCTGCATAATTAAAATATTGGATATATTAATATAAAGTTTATGTATATATATTAGATGTACAAACTCAAGGGAAACCTAGAATGTATTCCAAGAACACAAAATGACTGACAGACTATTAGACTCCTGTACGATGGAAACAGCAAGAGCCAGCAGGATGAGTGCAGCATGATTGGGACTAAAGACTTTGAGGAAGCCTTCATCCTGGAGGGTATCAATATATCAAAGAACTAAATATGCATGCATTTCTACCACTGCATTCTCTGAAATTCCTGAAAAGAATGAATGCAAAATCTAATTTAAAAAGAACAAAGGCTTTTCAGACCACAGCAATTGTGGATTTGTCACTAATTTCAAGTCTTTTGAAAAGTCAGTCCAGTATGTATCTAAATTCATTGACCATTGCTTACAAAAAATAACTGTGCCTCTTTGCTCAGTGGTAAAGCACAAGGCAGACACAGATCAATGGATGTACTGTACACCTGGATTCCAGTATAGGGTCAACATGTACAACTATTGTTAGATGATTTCCATCTCACCAGTTTCATTTTCATTGTAAACAGTAGAGGTGGGGAGAGGTTTGGGTTTTTCTTTAAGGTGACAGCGGTTTCCCCTCCATCCTGATATACATCTGGGGAAAATAAAATATATATACACACACATTAGAAACAGAGCAGCTGAAGCTTAATTTTTTACATATACAGTACATCAGCTATATTGAGTATATGTATACTAAATTATGTATAGCTGTGTGCATTATTGAAATTTTATTGTTCCTACAGTGATACCTGATACCACTCTGGGTACTCCTAGGCAGAAACTAACTTGCACAAATTTCTTAAATTTTCACTTTATTAAGCTGTGTTTAAAATGATCTGTATATCTGTTTCATAACTGTTCGGAGCAAGCCAAAGGAAATAAACACATCTCCTCAGCCAGAACATCACACCTCTGGTTCTTAAAAAAACTGCAGAGGCTTAAAATTAATATTTTATATAACTACAGTAGGTATGCAAGTCTGTATTACAACTTAACATTCAATGCATGTCAGTGAATATGTAACTTGCTTGCTTCACATATTTTTGTTATGAGGAGTTTATTTGTATGCTTTGTGGTCTTCAGAAAGGTATCATGTCAGGTCGAAGGCCCTACAAGTTTTTCAGTGATTGTAGAATTCATAATATTTACATTTTAAAAAAGGTCTTCAGAATTTGATTAATCCTTGAAGAACATTTAAAAAGCTTGCAAAGTCTTGAAATAAAAATATATGACAGGAGAAAGTGCAATTAAAAAGACCTGTTGGACTGTTAGAGCAAACAACATCCATGGAGACAAGCAAATTTGCATCACACCTTTTGGGACATACAGATGCAGCCATTCAAAATGCGCGGGCGATACCGCATTATTTTCCGGTACGCTGTACGCAGTCTACCGCAAGCTACCGGTAAATACCGCGAGTTACCGGTAAATACCGCTAGCAAAATAATAGTATCCGGAATTTCCGCAAGGTGGAGCTAATAAAGCTCAACCTCTCATGTTTGAGCTGTAGCCATCAAAGTCTTTAACGAAGATATTAATAATAGTATTAATAATAAATGACCTTGGACAAGCTGTAAACTCAAAGTATTGCCCTGGTCCACATTCTTTTTTTCATTGACCGTCTTTGTAAAAGTAACGCCACAGCATTTCGCAATCACGCATTTTTTTCCAATCATGCAAAGTACAGTGATTCACCATGCCTTTCACATGCTCATAAAAGAGATTGATTTAGGGACATAAACATATTACCGTATGCAAACTGTACTGTATACAGTATGTATATGTATATTTAATGTCTTAACTGTGCCCGTTTAAGTATTGAATATTCATATCTAATTTTACCACTGAAGGGAAATCTTAGTAGCTGAGCATAAAAACAATAGGAGCATACTGCAACGCGTGTGAAGGCCATAAACGATATTAATTTTGGAACATAAACATACAGTATATGGCTGGTCTCGGTACTTTAAAGAAAACATACACGAAACATGGTTTCATTATGACCAGAATCTTGAGATATTTTTAACTTGATTTACAGTATTTGAGAGGTATGTCTTAACACCGATACTACAGTGCTTAAGTACTACTCACGTATATGTTTCTAGGTTTATATTATGCATTTCATACGGTCAAATTACTTTTGAGCAACTAATAAGAAGCGCGAAACGGTATGCGTTTTACTTTCGTTTCGTGCTGGGACCCGTGGATTGATTAGAGATATCAAGTACATACAAGTCATTTTTTAAATGTTGTAGTTCGTCTTGAAAAAATGTTACGAGTACATCATCTATCAACAATTACACAGGTTCTGTTTCCATATTGCGGATTTTGGTTACGTAATATTATTTTCTAGATTTCACGTTGTGAATATATGATTTGGGCAAACAGAGCCGCAAAGAAGTACATTATGGGTTGTTGTTTTTTTTTGCAGTTTTATCTAGAACAAGCGATGCTTAAACCTTTGTCTGATTCTTGTGAAACTATCCACACGACAGTTACAGTACCTAGGAGTTGACTTCAGTGATGTCACTGATGGGATGTTTCTAAAAATCCATCCTCTGTAAAACGTCTTCTCTAGTTGTCCTGCATATGTATTCGCTAATGAAGCTGTGTGTTCTGAGCCTGGATCTCTACATTTCTGTATGAACCACCTTAGAGGGCTAAAGACAGCTTGTGTTTAAATTGAGTGTAAGGCAATTTATGCTTCTAAAGTCATGGTCAGCATTTTTGTACTGTGCTGTAAACTTGTTCTGTGCCTAGTCACATTATTTTATAGCGTTTTCATAGCGTTATCAAATCTGGTGGCGCTGTGTTAGTTTCCTGACTCCCATGTCACATGGTCTGTGATTGTAACCTGTAATACCGGTTTAATTCGTCACAGCCAGCACTCCGGTTGTAAAGTAGAAGCAGGCGAGATTTCCAGCGAAAAACACCTCCCCCTTCTTCAGGTGTGAGGGTCTTCTGCTCAGAATGAAACGCTAAAATGTAATGTAGGCTCTGAATGGGTTCTGACTTGCTTTAACAAAATATGTTTACAAATCCTTTCACCTGGCATTTTCGTAGTTAGAAATTATGGAACGCTCTGTTAAAAGCAAGGGAGTTTTTATGTCCGTTGCAGTTCTTTTGCAACATGAATATAATTATATCGTTATTAATTTCTTGAGATACGCGATTCCATATTATATTCCCTTTTAATCAAATTCTAAAAGTATGCTTGTTGACTCCGGTATCGCGTTAGTTAAAGACTTCGATGCTTAAAATGTTTAGGAGAAATGGAATACTGGTGTGTATGTTTTCTTTAAAGTACCGAGACCAGCCATATACTGTATGTTTAAGTTCCAAAATTAATATCGTTTATGGACTTCACACGCGTTGCAGTATGCTCCTATTCTTTTTATGCTCAGGCACTAAGTAAAAGGAGATGCTTCATATTGCTTGACTAATTTTAAAAACTAAGTTAGAAATGCAGACGCTCCCTCGGTGCGCTGCTCTGGTGCGCCGGCTCTTACACAGTGCCTGTCTGCCGTAAGCGTTACAATATACATACCCAACACTGCTTGTACCCATCTGTCATGCAAATAAAACACCTTGAATTGAATTGAATTGAGGGGAGAGGGGGGAATACTAAAGGCAATACTGGCTCAATACCCTCGATGGGCTTTGACGTGCTAATGTGTTGGTTTAACAGTCCGGGTGTGGCAGGCTTCCAATGTCAACTCGACTCGATTGGAAGACAATGAACGTATTTTGTGATATTTAGAAATATAAATTTGTTTGGTGCGAGTGAGGTTTTATTTAATCTCTGACCAAGGGAAACGTTTCATTTTTTCAAAGAAATGTTTGTTAAAAAATAAAGTCATAGTTCTATGGGATTCAATCACAGACCATGTGACAAGGGAGTCAGGAAACTACTCTAACACACAGCGCCACCGGATTTAATAACGCAATAAAAACGCTATAAAATAATGTGACTAGGCACAGAAAAAGTTTACAGCACAGTACAATAATAAATGCTGACCATGACTTTAGAAGCATAAATTACCTTACACTCAATTTAAACACAAGCTGTCTTTCTGTATGAACCTCTAAGCTGGTTCATACAGAAAATGTAGAAATGCATTAGCCTGATTATGATTAAAAAACACATAATTAAACACGCGTTTGCGATTTAAATCAGAACACGATTTAAATCAATATAAATGTTTATATTGTAACGCATACTGTCCAGCCTCCATTTCTCTATAAAAATTTACTCTGTTGCACACACACACACAATAGAAGGAGGAACCGCTGTCAGAAGGGAAGATATGTTCAAAATATCGCAAATATCGTTCATGTTGCGATATTTTGAAATATAAAAGTCAATTTATTGTCCATAATATCGCTATTCTATTTTTTCGAAGAAATGTTTGTTAAAAGAAAAGTCCGGCACCAGCTGGATTCGATCACACAACCTCCCAGTTGCTAGTCACGCACCTAGACCAGTCGGCTAGAAGACAGCTCGCATGAACAGGCAGGCGAAAAAGCCCTACACAGCCCTGTCGCAGCACACGAATACCGTTATTAAATTCTTTAGATACGCGATTCCATATTATATTCCCTTTTAATCAAATTCTAAAAGTATGCTTGTTGACTCCGGTATCATGTTAGTTAAAGACTTCAAAGCTTAAAATGTTTAGGGAGAAATGGAATACTGGTGTGTATTTTTTTCTTTAAAGTACCAAGACCAGCTACAGTATATACTGTATGTTTATGTTCCAAAATTAATATCGTTTATGGCCTTCACACGCGTTACAGTATGCTCCTATTCTTTTTATGCTCAGCTACTAAGATTTCCCTTCAGTGGTAAAATTCAATATCTACAACGGGCACAGCAAAGACGTTTTTACTGTAAGTCTTTCTACGACAGACCAACGGACCACGAGTGCCCCTGTCGGTCAACCAATCACGTACTGCGGTGCCACGCGTCATCTTGCGTCATACTGAGCGACGTCACCTGCGGTACGTGTCTGTGACGCGCACTTTGAATGGCTGCATCTGTAGTTACAGCTGAAATATGACAAAGCCTAGAAATGAATCTAGTTTTGATTTAATGGATGGAGTGCATTTATAACAGCTAAACTACCTCATGCATATGTGTTGACTGCAAAAAGTGCCTTCCACAAGTACTGGGACAGTAAAGGCTAGACTAGGATTTCACTAAGATCACTTAACAATACTTCTTTCCCATGATAAAATAATATGGCTGATAAGTACAACAACTAAATAGTGTATTTCTCAATAAAGTGAACTCAGTTTTATCCTCTTAAGCCAATTAAAAATTTGTTTAGCCTACATGTACAGTACTTATTTTGAAAGGTCAAAAGTATTTGGGACAATTTCTTAACAGGTATACAGTATCTTGCCTGTCAGGTTCTTGTTATTGGGTAAGTAGACACTTGGGGGGTAGTGTAGCATACAGTAGCAGGTAAGTCTGGACTCATAATAGCACTCATAAATAGTCGGTTGTAGGTTCAAATCTCAGACATCAAGTTGCAAACACTTATGTTGTACCCTGAGCAAGGTGCTTTTCACTCAATTGCTCCACTCAGCTAGATACTGTATATAAATAAATAGTAACCAGCATTGTTGGGGTTAGGCCTTGTGAAGGACTGGTGTCCTATCCAAATGGGGAGTCATATGTTCACCGATCGTTTCATGCCTAGAAACCAGGATAAACACTGCCCTAATGCACCATTATGGTCTGCATGGAATTACATACCTAATTTCTCCTCTCCTGTTCTGCCGTGAGTATTCACCGGGACTGGGACCGGGGCTGAGTAGGCCTCGCTCTTTTCTATTCTAGTCTTCTAGTCTGTATCCTGCTGTTCAAAGCAGTGATTTTTTTTAGTCCAGTCTGGACCCTGCTGTCAAAAGCAGCTCTTCCTTTTTTTTAAACCTTTCAAGCTGACCTCATGCGAGTGCCTCTGCCCCCTCAAACAGGGCATCAAATTTTACTGGTGTTCGCCGCGGTTCATTCAAACCCATATTGTAACAACTCATAAAAGAGCTGTGAAAATGTCTTGCATTGACTTCAGTGTTTGGAGTTTGTAGACTGAAAACCAAAGACATTTGTGTGAAAGAAAAGCAGAAACTGAAAGAAAAGATTCAATCAGAATGATAGAACATATGAAATCATACTGAACCTGCAGAATGCAGTGGTGAAAGTATCAAAAGTATCAAAATTTGCAGTTTGCATATAATAATAAGCAGAATTACAAAGGCTACATCCCAAGATATAAACCTGGTCAGTACAAAGACTGAACACCTCAAGAATAGGCAAATGCAGCAAAGGCTTGGCTAAGCATCTTAAATTGTTACAGAGTTTGGTGCACTCAGTTGATCACAGACTTCCTGCAATTATTGCCTCAAAGGGAAGCGATAATAATAATAATAATAATTGCTTACACTTATATAGCGCTTTTTCTGGACACTCCACTCAAAGCGCTTTACAGGTAATGGGGACTCCCCTCCACCACCACCAATGTGCAGCCCCACCTGGATGATGTGATGGGAGCCATAGTGCGCCAGGACGCTCACCACACATCAGCTAAAGTGCAATCAAATACTGAGTTTCCAATTCTGAAATTGACTTAAAATGAATGTGTTCCAATATTTATAGTCACTGAAATCACTGGGTTGAACACAAGGAAAGTTTTTTCCATTTGATCAAAAGCATGCATGAAATTAACCTAAAATGAAGTTATTATATTGTACTGTACTTATACATATTAATTTCATGCTTATTAATAAAAGCTACTCAACTTTTTTCTATTTTTTTTTTCTACAGAAAAAGAGTTTTTGTCCAGGAAAAATAAGTTTTTGACTTTGCTTTCTCAGTACCTTCGGAACTACATTTAAGTCCATAACACTGATAAATAAGGAATTAGAACGGATCAGTAGGAAGTCTGATCAATACAGTACAACAATTACTTGAACCTAAGCTGCACATTTTAGAAGGCATGGCAACAACAGTGGTCTTAAAAGTGTAAGTGGTCACCACTTTTATTTAAGAAATTACAAGCAAATCACATTCAGTGTTACAAGTTTGTAGCATTGTAGTCTTGGAATAGTATGAAAAAGAAAAAAGAAGCAGCATTCTAATTTCTTTGAATTAGAATGTTTCGCTAGCAAAAATATTCTCAGCATATTCTTTGGTCAGCCACAGGAAATAAATGCAGCAGTTGACTAGACTGTGGAGCACATATTGAACATTATATATGTTTTTTCTTTGGAAAGTCCCCTTCTCACACTAGCATTAGCCGTGAATGTGGTTTTCAATCACTTGGGGATACAAAGCATGTTGAACTTATTCAGCATGGGGTCAAATATCTTCGAGGAAAACAGCGGATTAATGCTATTTGGCATTTGGTATGTGGTCTCTCTCTTAAATGGTTGTGGTGGAAGAATGCTCAAGTACTGACCAATCATATTCATAAAAAGCTCTTGGAAATGGAACTTAAGTCTGGAATGAATAAAGGTTGGTGCTGCATCCGTTTTACAAAACAACCACATTTTAGACTGATTGTCTACAATTGGCAAATGATTCCCCAGTAGAGACCATAGATTTTATGTGCAATATAAATAGATACTTTATGTCATTTTTGCCTTTTTGAAAAGCATGTTCCATAGTACACTCTTGACAAGGATTGTCCATTTCCCCTGAGCTGTTGTGTGAATTTAGAAACTTGATTGTGTTTAAAACAGAAAACCAGGTTATCTCTTTTCTGGGTTAAAAATTAGGCCCTTTTAAGAGTACATAACTTTATTTTTCCATGAAAAAGACTAGTCAAAATAAATCTCCCATTCGCGGTTTAATGTATGGCATATTCAATCTGAGCTTGTTTCCACTTTCCTTGAATGTGACAATCTTCTTAATGACTGACAGAGACATTGCTAGCATGGCTTGCCACTTAAATCTCTAGCCCAGCTAAGCCACTCTCTACCCTTAAGAAAAACCTTTCCATATCTTTGGCTAGCCACACAGAAAGAGGAAGTCAGAGTGTTTGCTGACATGTCTTTTCTGGTTTTGGCATAGATGTCTGATCATGTCTCTTATTCCAGACGTTTGAGTCTGCATGGGTGGTGGTTTAACTAAAACACGAAGGACTGAGTTTGGCCATGTTCCAAAGCTCAGAGACTGCAGCTAAACCACCCTTGTGGTCTGTAGGATAGAATTATTGGTCCCACATTTTCTTTTCTTTTTCTCCAGGCACACAGTCAATTTGTAACTCTTTCAATGTAAGGTTTCTGGTATTTTTTAAGTTGGAGATGTAGTACAGATTCATACTGTACTGTATATACAGTAGTATGATGTGTTTATATAAAGACTCTTGGAGTCCATAATAGCTTTGCCTTTGGGTTGTACAAAACAGATTGGTTTAATTAAACATATTCATGCACAGTACAGGGACAATATCTCTTCAAATAATTCTGTACGCTATTCTTAAATGTGCAAATATCGTACTGTAAAATGAGGCTGCTTCAGTGACTTCACCTCTTAAGTTGCTCAAGACTCTTCAAATTCCCTGCAGCCTGGAACCACTCTTTTGGCAATGTGACATCTAACATGTCTGAACATTTCAGCTGGCCATACTAAGATGTGTCTGATGGGGACTCCAACTCAGTCTCCAGCTATGCATGCTATTACATGTTACTACATGCTTAACACTAGAACATTCAGTTTGTTTAAACAAACACAAGTCCATTGACCACATATACCTGTATGTACTTACTTGCAAATGGGGCCTTCCTTGCCAACATAACATGTTCCTTCATTGATACAGTAATTAATTGGGCATTCTGTAAATAAAGAAAAGCATGTTAATCCCATAACTAAAATAATTGTTATTTTATTATTACAAATATATTTTTTATTTTACAATAAAGATGGGGGGGGGGGGGGGGCACAACATTTAAAGAAAGGAAGAAAAAAAGACCCAAACAGACCTGAAAGTAAATGTATGCAACAACATCCCTGTCTCTATTCTCCCTAAAGTTTCACTGCAGTCTTGGAAAATGTTTAGGGTAAAAACTCTGTTTAAAACGAATCCTTTAGCCTCTCAAACATGTTATCAAACATTTCAGGATTAGGGACTCCACTTGAATGGAACATGATCACTGTAATGACTGATGTCTGCAGTAAAGGGTCACTAACTAGTACAACAGTTTTCAAAATGGTCAAAATAAAGTGCTTTCTTTTTTTATTTCCATGTCATTGTGAACATTAAAGTGTAAATGAGTATCACAGGAAGGAGATATACTGTACCAACTGTCAAGACATATTAACTGTCTGGGAGTCCTGTTTGTGTGATTACAATGAAGTCTTATAATTCCACCTGTTTAAGTTCTGTGAGGGCTAATTATGCCAACTGCCCATAAGGACCAGTGAGCCAGGAAGAATATGCTTAGTGCTGACAACTGCAGTATTTGTTTTTCTTTATAGTGATTGATGTCAGATGTATACAGTGTCCCAGTGGACGTCATAACACATATTTCTATTCCAGTAATCCAACAACCTCAATAAAAAAGGTAAAACAAGGCTTAATGGCAAATAATGGCTTAATTGGCAATTCTTAGTTCTTATGTAATAATAGTGCTTTTCTTTTTCTAATCACTTTTAGAGAATAAAATGCAAATCACCTTCCCTGGAATGTTTCTAAGAAACAGTAGCTAATTTTGCAACCATTAGAACATAGTGCTGTACAATCCCTGAAACAAGTGCTTGTTCTCTACAAAGTTAACAAAGAGGTGCTAACATGCACAAATATAGTATTTAAATGTTTTTTGACAAGTCAAGGTAATGGTTTTTAAAACTTTTTTTTAGAAAAGGAACATTATGATACAGGTCTGCATGACTTAGAAGTAAGAAAAATCATTATCCTAGACTGTACACAACCAAGAAAACTGCTCAGGTTACTCATGCACTTCATGTGGTCTCAGGTAATGCCCTGAATGATGATCTAAAAAAACCCAAGAAGAATTGTCTTCTAATTTTAAGGGAACGCTGTCTCTCACCATTGCAGCTGGACTCATCAGGCTGGAAGAGAACACAGTTGATGGAGCCGTCACAGCGCAGGGTTGAAGGCAGGCAGCTCCCCGTGTCTTCACAGAGCAGAGAGCCATTCAGACACAGCTTCACAGCTGCAAAGAAGCAACAAAAGGTACAAATAATCACCCCTGATAACAAGAGCACGCTATCTATAGCTGTATTGAGCTTGAGTCTTCACCAAAATCAACAACGATGCCAGCTCCTTTGCCATATTCAACAAACTGACCAGAACAAAACTAATAAATATAATACAATCCTTACACTTATATAGCACTTTTCTGGACACTCCACTCAAAGCACTTTATAGGCAATGGGGTCTCCCCTCCACCACTATGAATGTGTAGCATCACCTGGATAATACGACGGCAGCCATAGTGTGCCAGAACGCTCACCAAACTTCAGCTATCAGTGGAGAGGAGAGCAGAGTAATGAAGCCAATTCATAGATGGGGATTATTAGGAGGTCAAGATTGATAAAGGCCAATGGGAAATTTGGCCAGGATGCCAGAGTTACAACACTGCTCTTTTCTAAAAAGTCCTTGGGATTTTTAATGACCACAGAGAGTTACAGAGAGTTGTCCCTGTCACTATACTAGGGCATTAGGACCCACGTAGACCCCAGGGTGAGCGCCCCCTGCTGACCACACTAACACCTCTTGCAGCAACAACTTTAGTTTTTCCCAGGAGTTCTCCCATCCAAGTACTGACCAGGCTCACACCTGCTGAGCTTCAATGAGTTGTTAGTTGTGAGTTGCAGAGTGATATGGCTGCTGGCATAAAATTGCAGTCTCAGTTTATTAGTGTTATTTTTCATGTTATGTAAGGATTGGTGCAAGTGTAAAATACTTTAAAACATTTTAGAGATGAAAGTAATTTTATTAAAGAGTACAATAAAATACGCTCGGGAGTGATGCCACTTAATGTGAACTGGAAAACTGTATATCAGATACCATTTAAGGAGGTTTTAACAAAAGTTTGGAGATATAATGGAAAACAAGTTCCCCTTGTAATCTTTTATGTTGTCACTTTCTGAAATGAAATGCTAAAGACAATCACATTACGCCCCTTTCTTCCACACATTTGTTTTTCCTTGGCATCCCTCAGCTAGCCAAGCTCCACCTTTGCAGCCACCCCTTAGTTAATTTTACTCTATATGGGAGTCCTACTTTCCTCTTCCAACAGCCTATACTGTAGTTGCCCAATTTTTTAAAACAAAAATGGATAATGCATTTTGTGATTGGATGTCATTATTTGTCATGAAATCAGCAAGATTGGAATTTTAAACCATTTTAAACGTCCAATAAGGAATAAACCTGCTACTTGTTCAAATAAAAAAGCGGTATGCATTTTTTTTCTCTTCTGAGCACTGTCACTGGCTGATGGCAAAAGGAAAGGGCTGCCTTGTCCAAGTGCTCATTGTGTAGAGACAGGGGACAGGATCTGCAACTGAAGTTTATAGTATATATAAGAGTTCATAGTATACCTCTCAACCCTGCAAATTTTATTGATATGTAAAACGGGTGTAACATCTCATGGTCATAATAGTCAAAGACTATTCTATTAAAGAATATTTCCTGAGTTATTGCCGGACTCTGGAGATCACTTTTAACATGCTTGAAGGGGTTTTGTCTGTACCACCTTTAAAATCTGTTTAGAGAATCTACATTACTTGTACATGCCTGATTGATGCTGCATTCAGCATGTAATTTAAACTAGGGATTGGACTCTTATTTACCAATTTAATTATGTTATATGCATGCCATATGGATGGGACTTTGGGATATTAACTGAAAGAAACCATGAAAAGGTAATTTGTATGACTATTATCATCAATGCATGTTTTTAGCTTTTTCTATTAGATTTTGTTCTGCTGAAATTACAAAGCATCTGAATGGATTTCTTTCATTTTAAGATTATCTTTCATTCATAATAGCTGTTCTACACTGCTTTTAACTTTTTGAAAAAGTATCCAAGACAAAAACAGGAATCATATTTGCGTAAGCTCACTTCCCATTTTATATTGTAAATGATTTACACATAAATGTTTCTACCACAGAATAAGAAAGTCTTCTTTACATGCTATGGTTCTAAACACTATTATTAACAATAGTGATACTTCAATACTATAACACCAGGACTGCCAGTCCCACTCTGCAGTTTAAACACAGGAAGGAATCTCAATCTATTGACTCAACCAAATTTTGGGAGAATTCCACAATCTACAATTGTCCATGTTGGTACAGATGTATGGAAATGATCATTAAACAAATTAAATATAAACAATAAATATTGCCAAGAAGCTAATAAATAATTGCGTTCCACATCTAACTTATAATACTTAAAGATTTACACCTGCAACTTCATACAAGTAATGTATGCTGAGGCTGCTTTCACAGGTATACAACTCTCAGTGCACCTAAAGACAGGTCCCTTTATTCCATATTTCTCCCCTACTATGATACTGTTGGACTAGAATTCCTTCCTCTATCTGCAGTCAGTATTGTGTGGTGTTCTCGTGATCCAAACAGCTGCTGTGGTAAACCCTGACCCAATCACTAACCTTCACTTAAAATTGTTGGTCCCCAGGTTATTCTCTATAAGATTGTTGAGATGTGGTGTTCTAATAAAAATATCAATCAATATAATGAGGGTGTCCATTCGTTCACCTGTTTTTTTAGTTGACGTTTAGAAAGAAATCCCCCTTTTACAGACACTGTATGTACAGTATCTTTTTTTCTAAAATTACATTAATACTCATAAAATATTGCAAGGTTATCGAAAACCTTCAGCTTAAAATGACTTGATAAAAAATTAGTTCAACTGGTTGATGGATGAAACTAAATGAGTAAATTACTTCTTGGCATTCTAAAATTATTTATTTATTCTGATAATTGCTGAAGTCCAGAGAAACAGTTTGTTATTTCTTGGCCATAAAGGTTAAATTTTTAACTGTATCTAAGCTGTATCTAAGTTTACACTTTTCATCAGTGAATACAAGTATAAATTCATTCTTTAAAATACTTTGTTGTGTGATTTTACTCATGCTTTCTTTTGGTTATCTGTCTGCTACGCACAAATTTGCTTTTCATTTAACTGCCCTCAGTCTCTCCATTGTTTCTGCCCATTTCATTAATAAACAGTTAAGATAATTACTGTTTTGGTCACCACCTGCTTCCAGATTTATTTTAGGAACTAGAATGATCAAAATTGAATTATTGTGGCACAAAGCCAGCTGTTCTTTACTTCTCAGTTATAGACATTTTGGTTCTGCTGGTTTACATAAAAATAACTTGTTTTAAAATAAACTATTCATGCTGAGAGAGGATGCATGGTGGGGAATTTGCTTTGATCACCATCTGCCACCTGCTTTATATTGTTTTTCTCCTTGCATTGTAGTTAATTTTCTTTATGTCACAAAACATCATTTGTTTTTGTTTACTGTGGGTTCCAGACTACTTTAAAGTGTTTCCTCCATTATATTAGAACAAATGGTTAAGTCAGGAGGAAAATACCTTTGAAACAGTAAACATAAAATTATCTCACACCATCTGCTACACATGCTGCTATCCTTATTATTGTTGAATAGCAAAATGCAACATGTTCAGGAATGCTGTTCTAAAATTGTAAGTCTCATGCTTGATACTATCAGTTTTATGGATTTAATGTGTAATGTGCAAATGAGTATAGCGGTTTATGGAAACAAAAACAGCTATCTGTAAAAACAATCCAAATAATTGTTTTGTTTTAGAATGTAATTATAAATTCTCTATACTGATTATACTGTATATTAAAATACTGCATACCGTTTACCATTTAATACAGTATATGTTGAAAACTATTTCATTTTGCAACAGCATTTACTCAGTCAAAAACTGTAGACACCCTTTAGTTTTGAGGAACCAGATTACAAGAATTGAAATATTATAACACAATGTCAGCTATTTGAATTCCTCAATTCTTATAAAATGTCCTAGAAAAAAAATCTCAAATACAGCTATGTGACAACACACAGTTTCCGTTATGCCAGCTTGAATTTTTAAGGTAATCATGTTTTCAAAGACGCAGATGATGATGTGAGCAAACCATGCCTGGAAGAGGTTGCATGTATGGCAATCATATGTGAAATAAGTTAATATGTGAATATCAGAGATATGACAGGTCATTTAAGGCAACTGGTAGGATAAATTGTTTGTAACCATAACTGGAAGGTGACACTGTGCCAGAGTAGCCCCAATACTGCCCTGAGAGCAGCCTTGCACTTCCTTAGAGTTGATCCCAAGTGAAGATAAGGGTATCTCACTGTGACATCCATTACACATTAAAAAGAAACTCTCAAAAATCAATTGTGGTCCTCTAGTGTGTCTATTTCTTTGGGTTGGATATTCCATAAAGAATAAAGAAGTGGCTACTGTACATGTTGCATTTGTGAATACAAACATATAGTATCTGGGCCTGCTGCATGAAGTGACTGTACAGAAAAATAGAAATAAGCTTACAGTACAGTTCTGTGGTGAATGTTTCCAATAACTTACAGAACTTCACCAAAAAGCCGGCTTGCTCTGTCTCTCACATCAGGCAAGGGTAGTGTATGACCAGAAGAGTCGTGGACACTCACAGGGAGGGACGGAGATTGGTTAATGATGTTGCTGTGGATGCACGCTGGGCAGTTCATGCACTTCAAAGTCCTCCTGTTTGAGTGCCAGCTAGAACCAGGTCATCTTGAGATAATGTGTCCTGGGTCTCTGAGAGAATTAAAACCTCTTCTTTCAACAGCACACCCTGCCTCATCTTATGGCACGCTTTATCTCAGACTGGGCTAAATATAACTAACATGGAGCCTCAGCCTTAGTCAGTTTATAAAAATGTTTTAATATTAAACCATAAAAAATGAATGATGTGCTTACCACTGCCAAAGACAACAATGTAGTTAGTATTCAAACATTTTCAAAACTAGTCTTTTTGTCACAAAACTCTTTTTATAGTAAAATGAAGAGCAAATATTTTGCCCAGTAGTTCAGGTACACTTTTTTTTGAGGCACTGTTGTAGTTTTCTGGCAGATTCTCATTAAAATCTTATCCCTATGTAGGGTGGAGTACTAACTCTGGTGTATTAATGACGGTCATCACAGGCCTTCACAACATGTGGTCCTGCCTCCATCTTTCATGAAAGACACTTGAGACGTCTCCCTCTCAATCTTTGTACAATATCCTTGTAATGTTTCCATTTAGTGGTTTAAATAAGATATTCTGAAGTGTTGTGCACTGATACATTTTTTGTGTATGAAATCCTTTTGTATAGGAAGGATTGCCATCCACAGATTGTTTGACCTGTGTTTGTTTGAGCAGTGAAATCTGTTGTCACGCTATTTAAATTGAAACCAAACGAAGCAAAATACAAACTGGAAAAGGTGTGCCATGTGTAGAAACAGGCTGGTGGATATGTGGATGCCATACTTTTTTCAACTAAAAAATATGTTCTGAACTACCTGTTTGATCTTTTTTTTTGTAAGCTTGTTTACTGCACCTTTCCATGATCTTTAAACAAATATGACCAAAAAACAAAAATACGACGAAATGTCATGATAGATTGATAGATCACAACAGTCCTGGATCTCTTATCCAAATGGTCACACATCATACATATAAACTCAGGTGTGTCAGAGACTACAGTTTCTTCAAGGCAATGTCATCCATCCATCCACTTTCCAATCAAAGTGGCTCAGAGTTCTGGTGGCCACTTCAACCAATTCAGGGTCAAGGGGGAGACAGAGCCTTTCCCAGCCAGCGGCAGCCCCAGTGCTTTAGGCAGCAATGCTAACCACAGCGCATACCAAGCCACCCTCTTCAAGGAACTGTTCTTGGATTAATTCTAAATACGCAAGTTATTTTAACAGTATAAATTATAATATTTCTTCTTTTGTTCAGTGTGCACTTTGAAGACACCAGATGAGACTCATGCTACAGGTGGAAGGAGTAAAGCATTTGTAGAATAACTGTCACGATTGTAGTCCCTCCCCTTAAGGGTGCTCCAGCTCTTTCACATTTTAGTTGATTTTGTGTACCTGCTCCCTGTTCCAGCCTCCCTACAAAAGCCAGACGCTCACTCTGTTCTGGGCTCTGCATTGGAAGACGGTCGCCCGGAGGCCCGCCTACCACCGAGTCGCCCTACGTCCGCGGCTTGAGGGCATACGCCTCCTATCAGCGTCCCAAACAGCTGAGTCCGGGATTTGGAGTGCCTGGTCCCGTTACCCCGTTTATCTCCCCCACCCTTCGCCAGATCCCACTCCAGTTTTTAACTTTGGCATGTCTGTCTTCGACCCTTTGCCGGATCCCGCTGCGGTTTTTAACTTTGTCATGTCTGTCTTGGATTGGATTACCTGGCTCTAGACTTTTGCCTGCTCTGGATTTCCCTTCAGACTCCCCTTGGACTGTTTGCCCGGACCACGCCCCCCCGAGCACCTGCGCACCTTCGTCACGCCCCCCTGTTTGTCTACCAGCTCAGTTCCTCGTCTCCTCCCCAAGTCTCTTCACTCCCTTCCGGATTCTGCTGTCTGCATAGGGTAACAATAACTATGCGTACACTTATCTGTTTAATAATCTGTTTTGTTACTTCCCATGTTTTAACCTGCAGCGCGCAAGTATATACTGTAAATATGCACCACCTTCCTCCCCCTCCTTTATATGCACAGCCGGTCCAAGACACTTACGGCAGCTGAACTCGTCTTCCCCCCAAGGGCAGTCAGGGACACCATCACAGCGAAGCAGAGAGGGGATGCACTGCTGATCGCTGCACTGGTACTGGCGGTCTCCACACAGTTCCTGGGGTGGCAGGGTGCCAGGCACTTCTGATGGACAGACCTCCTCATCGGACATGTCCTTGCAGTCGGGCTCCCCATCGCAGAGCCAGCTCTCAGGAATGCACTCGTGTACATGGAGGCACTCGAAGGAGCCTGATCTGCACGTGGGGGGCTGAGGGATGATCGGCCCTTTATTTAAAAAGAGATAAAACAGCAACAAAAGCAACATCGGTATTTCAGGGAGCTGCACAATTGCATGGTTGGCGTAAATATACAGTATAACCACAACAAACATGTTCAAAAATGTTAGTGCTTTTGCAGAATGTGGGTAATTGTCAGTAACAGAATTAACATACATTGAGTTGCTTAATAATATTCATTCTAATTCATTCTAATTTCATTAAGAAAAATGAAGTTATTGCTTCTTTTACTGTGTTAAAAAAACTTTAAGACGTTTACAGACTGCTTCTGGCAATTTTATATGACATGTTTTAAGAGGAAGAATACAGTATGTGCTTTTTAAGTCCATATAAAAAACCACCCAACCATGCAAAAAAAAAACAACAACAACAACAACAACTAAAACTTGTCTTAGTCTGTTGGTTGTAGCATTAGAAACCCACAGGCCATTTTTTGACATTTAATGATAGTCCTGGTGGAAACTAATGACATTTATATGGCTACTGTTTTGTGCCTCAATAGAAAATGTGCAGGTAGAGTTGGCTGGAGGTTTCCACTTGTCTCTTCGATGAATTTATGCGGGCTCAATAGAAAAGCAAATAAATTGTATTTCATTCTTATCTTTCCTGAGTGTAACTTTAAGGCATTTAAACACAATTGTTAAAGGGTTTTTGAGAAATGTGTTTGTCTGCTTTTCTCTGTTCCTATTACTAGCAGGTTCAAAGTGGCCCAGAGCTCTGGTGGCCAGGTCTAGACAATCCATTTCATTGCTTACCTTTTTGAGTACTGATTTCACAGCAACAAAGTGCTGAGTCCTTGACTGTATTCTTGGAAAAAACTGAACTACTGAAAAAAGTTTTTTTTTTATTATTCATTGTTGATGGATAATAAGCATATGCCAGATTTGATGGACAAGTAAATGTCCATAAATACAAAATGTCTCTTCAATTATTTATTGTAAAAACCTAAAACAAAATGGCCTTATAAGTATCTCGACTAGTTGATTTCAAACGCAGGTTGGGTCCTACAGCTTCAGGGAGCAAAGACAGAGAACTGGTAGGGATGGTTGTATCAGTGAATCTATACAACACCTACTGTATGTGACTTGCTGGGGGCCTGTGAGTTTACACTGTTCCATTCAATGGTAACTTTTCTGACAAACGCTCTGAATCCTACAGTGTATAAAACTGCAAGTGGCTCTGAAAGCTATTATTTGTTAATATTGGCAATATTTCATAATATCATTTTATTTTTTCTATGTTAGCTTCTAGGTAGATTTGCCTTTAAATGCAGGAAAGTGAGTCACAGAATTCTTAAATTATTTATGCTAATACTAACTGTATTTAATGTAAGCATTTAAAGTAAATTTGGATAATAGCCGAGGAGAAGTTTAAATGGATTTTTTGTTCCTTTTTGAACACTAGCAAGGTAGAGGTGACAAGGCTGAATGGATTAAATCTGAGAATGCCAGTGAAAGCAGAATACAAATAGCAGTTTCTTTTCCTTCTTTCAAACCTGGCCAGATTCCACTGTGAATTTATATCAGGCTGCAGTACAGAACGTATAAATTCACAGCTTCGTTTTGGTGCAATTGCCTAGTGTTAAAGACATAGAACAACAATGTATAGTTAAGATCATTAATTACAATACCTCCAACTGTACATTCTGGGGTGAAGGAAATATCGTCCAGTGCAATATCAGTTAGGCTATCTCCACCAATCTCTGCTTCAAAGGCCACTTGAAAAGGTTGGTTGTTGGATAGTATCACATTGGCATAATTCCATTTGTTCCCTTGGTTTCCAATCACAGACCACATTAACAGACTTATCCCATTGGATCCAACAGTATAAATCTATGAAGATTAAAATAATGACTGATTTATGTGAAAGACCTAAAACATTTTTTATGTGTAATAATAAAAATAAAAACATACATCTCAGCACATCACAGTTCAGATTAATTTGATATTAATGTACATAAATCACAAAACTGAAAGATTAAATTTTTGTTAAACTGTGGAACACCATGTTAGACAGAACATAAGTTGAATCTATTACTATACTATGGAATATATTCAATAATTTTTTTTCTTTATGTGAATCTTATATGCATTTGTAATCTTGATATTTAAAATCTGTTATTTAGAAGTAAGAGAGAATTTTAAAAACATTTACCAGCCATGAATTGCAGTTGTAAAGGCCAAAATTAATTAATAGCTTATAAAGTTCAAACACTTAACATGTTTTTCAGTCAGGATTTTTTATTCTCACCATTGCACAGTATTGCATATGCAATTAATAAGATCTCATATTTTTTAAATAATATATTATAGAATAATATTTTATAATTAGTTAAATAGCCATAGCACATTCTAAACCTTGCAGTCGGGAACTAAAGTAATAAATCACACATTTAATAACATAGAAACAGAACCAGTTGCAGCAGGCTATTGTTCAGATCAGAACTTATCTGAGACCTGTTAACCAAGTGACCTCAATACTGTGTTGCCATTTCTTACAGAATCCCAGTTTACTGGTTTAAATTACATAACATACTGTAACAAAGCCCAACTGTTATTTTATCAGTTTGACTTTTCCATTTTGCAACAAAGCATCCAATTTATTTATGGCATTCTGTAGGAAGATATAATATGGAAAATGGATATACTCCTGTCAACATTAGGAAGAGTTCAATCAAGTCTCTTTAATTAGTTACATTTCTTCTAATCTGTTATTACAGCTACTGCCTTAAACTGGCTATTTTCATCCCTTCACCCATATGCTGGGTGTTTAGAGTGGTTTACAAAAGTATTCTCACCCTTAAATATTTTCCACATTTCCATAAATGATCCAATCATGACATTGTCAAATAGAAGTTCATACTGACAATATTCCAAATGTACTTTAAAACTGATAAAAATAAAAATTGCTGAAAGTATGTATTTAAATTAAAATTGTGAGATTTTCAATTGCATCAGTATTCATCTCCTTCACTACAGTGATAAGTCAGATGCAAAAGAATGGTTTGAAAGGTCATGCAATTAATGCACTGTAATTGTCTCAGTACTGGTGTGTAATCAAAGTGGATTTACTTGACTTCAGAGTAAATGCAACTGTCTCATTAGGTTCCCTCAGACAGATATTGAATTTCAAGCCACAACGCAGTGATTTGTAGTGATACAGCAAATCGACCATGAAAACCAAGGAGCTTTCAAAACAAATCAGGGATAAAGTGAGATAAAAGCATGTTCCAGAGAAGTCCTTGTGACTACAGTATAGTTCATAATAAAGAAGTGGAATGTGCATCATATCACCCAGACATAGATCGGGCTACCCTTCCAGAGTGAGAAGACTTGCATGTAGGAAACTGCTGAGGGTGACTTTGAATATCCGAGATGGAAGTTCATACTGTCCTTTACATTGCCTTTATCCTATGAGTTAGGAAGGTCAGGGACGCAATAATGGAAAAACTTCAAATGTATTTTATTCATCTTTTTACAGACAGTACTCAGGGTTTTATTGTAGGAAATATGTTATTCTGTGTTTACTTAGAGTCTGAGGCTTATACTGCACAGTATGATAACTACTGACACAGTAAACACTTAATATGGCAATTCAAGAGCTTCACCTTACCAACAGTTTTCATAGAACAAATCACTTTTGTATCTTGAGGAATGTCTGTACTTGTGATTAATCAAAAATATGTGTGAATACTTTAGCAAGGCATTGTACTGTATGTACCTTTATGATGATGTGCAGAAGTGAATGCTGTATTCCTACTAAAACAACTAAAACACATTTATTCATCTTAATCTCATAGGCCTGTTGTTTGATGCTGTTAGATATGCAACCACACCTCCTGTTTTTATAATCCCCTATAATGCCTAACTGCTGAACATGAATAATCCTAAATCTTTATTTTCAGAAGTACCTTTACAATAAAAGTGTTATAGGAACAACTTGGCAACCCGAAGCTGAGTTTTGGGCTTTTACTGTACTCACGTGTCATAAGACAATTTTAAAAGGTTCCTTACCTTCAATGTTCCCATGTGTTGTGATCCATACATGTAATACCAAAAGCGCAGATGACACACACCAATGCTTGCTGGATAGGGTGTACTTGTTGTAATTATGGCAATGTCCCCTTCTTTTTGAATGGCGGAGTTCACATACAGGAATTTTCCATCTCCGTCTTGTATTGTACAAAAGATAAAATCATACAATATTATTATATTCTGTGTTTTATTTAAGAACTGTATATTAAAAAAGAGTTCAATGGAGTTGAAATAAAGATACCTGGTGATTTACTTTTGCTGTATTCTAAAGTATTACCTGTTTGATTAACTAAGAAAACTAATGAAGATAACAGGCTTTAGCAGTGAACAAACCACATTTGAAACCATGCCTTCCTTCAAACTCAGATGACTTGTAATGATAGTTATTGTATTATAATTACACTATCCATAACAATTTAGATCCATCAAATACAAGAAAGTTCAGTCATTTTTTTCAAACCCCTGGAGTGAAAAGTCATTATCATCTTTCGGAGAATCATCATTCAACACTTTTGCTGAAAATATAAAGAAACCTCTGCTCTCAGCACATTTAACAGTTCTCTGTACCATGTTAATTCCCAAATTGTATAAGCTAAGACAACTCTAAAATGAGACCAGCTTGTGAAATATTGCTGCCCATCTCCATGGGGAAATTTCTGGCCATCTATTATTAGATACATTTAGTTCATGAAACTCTTAGGTTGATTCCCTCATTAGAATGAAAAGCAAAACCTTGAAACTGTGAAATCCCCCTTTGATATAGCACAGAGCCTGAAAACATGTTCACACTAGCTGAGTATTTATTGCTAACCTGCTTTAGTGGAGCATCAGTATAATTTTGAAAGTTAATTAACAGGAAGCCACCATATGATCCATACCAAAAGGAAACACATAATGGGAGTATTCTTGGAGGAGAAAACCAGATAAAATATCCCACAGTTTCAAACAAGTGTGTGGGTTCTTGATTTACATTTATAATTTACCTTATAAAACCTTTAACTAATAAACACTTATAATACTTCATAATTTTATGGATTTATACATTTTGATGGGACACATAATTTTAAAGGTTTATATCATATTGTCAGGGCTCTCCTATTGTAATAGATTTAGATGCCTAACTTAATATTTTGAACTTGAAAGAAACATCCAATTCATATGTATATCTTTAAGCAAATGTACATTAGCATCAACCCCACATTATATACCACTTCATTTGATTCTCAATAGTTTCCAGAGAGATACAGTATACATGTATATAACAGATCCACAGTTTCTGAAAGAAGACAACCCGTACCATACAGAAAGTTGTTAATTAACTTACAAAGTATAATAATTATGGTTAAATATAACATTGGATATTCTATCTGATGTTTGTTCTCTAAGATGTATGTTATTTAATTTGTTGTTGTTGCTGCCACTGTTTTGTGTTTATGTTGTTGGTGTTTCCTTAATGTTTTTGTATTTGTATTAATACTGTACATGCAAATGAGCATTTCATTATGCAACAGATTTAGACATTTAATCACATTCTTTCAATCTTGTGCATATGACAAAAAACTGAACTGAACTATATCTGGTGTGTGTTGGATATTCTAGTGAAGCAATCAATTTAAAATACATCATTATTACATAGATACTTACTATATACTGTACAGCACCTGTTCAAATCTAAAAAGAATACTTAACTCAAACTTCTATAGAATTATAACTCATAATGTAAAATGTTTTGTTAGGTGAAAAATACAAAAGCTCCTTTCAGATCTGAGAGAAGGAAAACGAATTAAATCTGTTTACAGTAATATTATGACTTGCTGTACATCTGCAAGTGAATGGCACATAAAGGTTTCGATATTCCCTACTGTATAATTCTTTGGTCTTACTGCTAATATTCTGTCCACGTATTTTGATTTTGCTGTTATATATCAGAACAAATTTAGCAAGACATAGCAAGAAGCATGCAGTAAGTGTGTCACAAGGGCTTATGATGAAGAGTGTTAAGGAGAGGAAATTAATTTAAATTTGCTCTGCAGATAGGTGACAATGAAATCTGTCATTGTTCTCTAACAAGAACCATTCATCTTAACTAAACATAAAATTACAAATTCCTTTCTGTGATACAAGACATGAATGGATTTGCAATGCAATATATTACTGTTGATAACATTTCCAACTTAAAATGGGTAAATGGGTAAGGTGTATTTGAGCAAAATATATATATATAGATTTCTCCTTCCTTAAATCTAAAAAACAAAAGCAACTCAAACAAAAAATCAAACAAAAATCAAACAAAAATCAAACAAAAACAACTATTTGTCTGTATGAAAGTACTAAACAAAGCCAAAAAAATATATTGCAAAAAACAAAATCAGATTTGGCTGAGGTTGTTTTGGTTGTTTGATGTTTTTCAAGAACTTACATAAAATGGGCTCTGAACCCCCTCTCTAGCAACCTCAGCAATGTCTGAAATATTCATCATCACTGACTCCACCTTCCTGGGACCCCTCCTTTGTCTTTCTTCATACTTTTAATGTTCTGGACTTATATCACTGTCTTCAGTCTGTACCTTAACCTGTTTTTACACCCTCCTGCTCCTTCTCATCTTTGTCTTCCATTGCTATCCATTAGTACAATTCCCTAAACCATGGACCTCCAGTCACAAGGTCTTCCAGCTTTCATTGTAAACCAGTTCACAACTCCAGTTCTTCAAATCTAATGTAGTGATTTAATTAGTCTGGATTAATGTGACATTGAAATATACTTATGAAGCTAAACAGGCTGATCTTTTCAGGATCAAGGCTTGAGGACACTTCTGTTAACAAGTAGCAAAGCAGTGTAATTCATATTCAATTGTTAGTTAAACTTTTTAAATTAATCATCCTGAATAAACTAATGAATACCCCACAATAGTGCACATTGCAGAGAGTAAACTGACAGCCACAGAAAAATAGGGAGGAAAAATATTTTTTCTGTCTGTAACATTCTGGATTATTTCTTGAAACCTCCACAGAGAATCAAACAGAGCTAATGAAAGAAAGAATCTATTTACACAAACTCTCCAAGCTCTACAGTAGAATGGAATTTGAAATAGGTTATTATTATTTTATTTAAAAAAATAGTTTAATGCTCACTCATATAAGACAAAAAAAACAAAAAAATAGAAAGAAGCTTGCTAAATGTACTGTACATGTTGTTCTATACAGATTCCTATGACCTATTGAAATGTTTTTTTAAGTCTGCTGAAATCAGCTAGTGAGATTAAAATTGTGAGAGAATACAGAGAAACAACAGCCACCCTTGTACTGCAAGTGAATTACATATGCCTTTTAGGAACACAACAGCAAGTTAAAAGAATATGAGTCATTTTTCTGTGAATTTCTTCATTTTCCTCCAATATTCTTTTAAAACTAGAAATCTTCCTGTGTTTCTTCTCTGTTGTTTTCTGTACGTGGATTACCAAAGCAATACAATCAGACAACCTACCATTCAAGATACTGTTTTTGTAAACAGGCTTTTCTTGCAAGGGGAAAGTCATTGACAAGTTGTTCAGGCTTAATCAGTATGCTAACACAGAGGCTGGCAGCTGCTTGTCAGCAAAGAATAGGTAGCTAAAATAAAGCCACAGTGTAATCAAGCACAAGAGCCATTGTAAAAATGTTCTGAGACGAGCCATCTATAAAATTGCTTTTGCCACTGAATAAGAAAGGACTTCGGAAGAGTAATTATACAAAGCTGCTACAGGCTTCTGTCCCTTATATAATCCATATGATTGTGACCTTAAATCCTCCTGTCAAAGAATAACTATCCTAAATGATCAATTATCAGTTATACCTTTGAACACTTAACTATTGATGCCGCTTTAGTATTTAATTATGGTTAAGTATAAAAATGATAATAATGAGTTTTCAAAAATGCAAGAAAAAAGTATAGATTTTACATTTTTCATTGTCAGTTTTCCTGTTATCATTATTATATCCTAATATTATTGACAATTTGTTTATCATATAATTTTATGTTTTTTGAAGTACTGGGGTGAACTTTGGTATCAATGACTGCTGCTTCAGGAGAGTCACTTGGAAGAGGTTTCACTATGCATATTATTCTTAGGCTGAAGCATAGTGAGTCACTGAGCTGGGGGATCAATCCAGACACCACTTCAATGTAACACCCATGATAATTACTTAAACCACTGGATAGCCTTCATAGTTTACCACATTCTCCTGGGTCATAACATTTTAACAATCTTAAAATGATGCACACCATTACAGTGTAAACTTAAAAGGATATGCAACAAGCATGCTTGCCAAAAGAATAACTTCCCCTTTTCTCTTTCTTTCATGACTTTTGTGGAAGCCTTTTCTTTTTTGAACAATTATCCATCCATTATTTCCAATTCATGGTCATGTGGGATCTGGAGCCTGTCCCAGCAAACAATGGGTGCAAAGCAGGACACACTCTGGAGAGGATGCCAGTCCATCTCAGAGTAAACACACAGACACAAACACACAAGCTCACACCATGGTCAGTTTTCCCAGAAGCCAATTTACTGTACCTACTACTATGTGTTTGGACTGTGAGAGAAAACTGGAGAAGCCAAAGAAACTTTATGCAGATACTATAGCACCCCAAGTCTGGAACTGAAGCCAGAGCCCTATCGCTATGAGGCAGCAATGCTAACCATTGTGCCACCATGTCACACTTGAGTATTTATTTTTCTTTCAAAACAACAAAATACAGTTTATCCACCCAGTCAAAGTTTCATAGATATTTTAGCTGCCACATGACATGGACAGTGTTATGTCTGAAGATTGATTCTGTTCTCACTTTGGAACAGTCACTGTAAAGGAGTGTCCCAGGGCACAGCCACACAGTCACAACAGTCAAATTCAAAATCATGTTAGTTGCATAAAATCAATATAGAATTTCATATTCTAGAATACTCCAATAGGGAGCTGGGTCTGCCTCCATCAAATTGGGAACTGGAAAATTGAGCAGGCTGTTGTAGTCAAAGATGTCATCAAGACTAGGGGCTGTGAACCTATCTCTTGTGAGGACAGGGATTAACTGCAAATCAGTGATAGCTTATGAAATTATTGCACATTTTGAAGAAAACAGTTAACTTTCCTTCAAAAATTCTAGTGAGTTTCAAAATGATTCAAAAGGAAGATATACTGTAGCTTAGAGGCAAAAAAAAAAGAACCTGGAGCCTAATTATGTTAAAATGCTCTTTTATAATGCAAAATACCAGGCACCGTATAGCTTACAAACAATGTTCTAAACACCTTAACTGATAAGACCAACAATATTATTTATTGTAAATTTTGGCTGCATTCAGGCTACCATAAACTTTGGAATGCTATAAGGTTGTTAGCTAGACTCTTGGTTTTTCAAAGTCATTAACAAGGTCTTTGGCATCTTGTCAGATGATGAACTTTACTCTCAAGTATGTAATAGTTTTCCTCTTTACAACTGTAAAATGCTAGTTTTTAACTGGAACAACTGCTCATTGTTTTTTTGTAAAAGCAAATGCACTTAAACAGCACATACTGTAATAAAGCTTTTAAAACTGTGGTTTGATTTCAAGAATATTATTAATTTCTCAAACCCTTAGAGTGATACTTTAGGAAGGCATAAGTCTTAAATAGGAAAGAGGTAAGATTCCAGTGCTTAGAGCAAATAAACATACACTATAACGAGAGAATGATTTAATTATCAGAAATACAGTACAGTATATCTTTGAGGGCAGTGAATTTGCAAGAAGGACTGAAAAACAAAATTATAGTCAATGAGGGAAAAGCATACTAGATGCCACACCAGTACTTCTCAATCTCCAGGCACCTCACCTTCAGATTGCAAGGGCTGAGGGTTTACACAGTGAAGAGGTCTCCAATGCAAGAATGAAAATCTAACATTAAAGTCTTCTTCTATAACAAATGCATGCTATGGAAATGATAAGATTACAACTGTGTACATAAGGTGATGGCAAGAATAACTTACATTAAATGTTGGAAATTACTTTCAGCACCAAATAAAACCAAAGATGGTACAGTAGCATTTATCAACCTATCAACCACTACAAGCATTCCCTTTGTTTATTCCACTTTTTAGATGGATGAATTCAAGCCACATATGCTCAAAGATATGAACTTAAATGTCAAAGAAATAAAAAAAACACAAGAGTGAAAGGCAACTTGCAACACAAAGAAAATGAACATGACCCGATGGTAAAAGACAAAAGTAGAAACCGTGCTAAATGATCCCACAATGACTGAACAGGAAGCTCTGAAATGCTTAGATACAAAGTACAAGTACAATCTAAAAAATTGAACCAAGACACACCTACAATATACTGACTATTTGAGCAGCAGCCAACAATTTGCTTCCATGGTTTCAAACTAAAATGTAAAACACATACAAGTTCCTAATAAATGCACCACAGATGGGGTGTCCTTCAAAATATTGGTGTATTTTATAGTATACAAAGAATTACTGTAACATAAAACATACCAACACCTTTTTTTATTCAGAATTGCTGGGCTTTTCACTTCCTCCCTAATTATGATCATTTGCTTTGCAATGAAACACAATTGTTCCAAAGCATGAATAGCCACAAAAAAGAGCACAGTCAGGAGAAAAATATACAACTCCACTGGTTAGCAGTAAAACAATAGGTACAGTATAGTCTATAAATTAGACTTTGTTTCTCCGCATTTGAGCTTAATCTCCTCATGTTCTAAGTGGAACAGTCTTGGACAGTCTACCATGGTTTATCTTCAGCTTGGCTGGGTAAAACAAGAAGCAGAGGAATCCTACTCCATTGGGTCCCTGAGCAAGGCCCTTAACCCCAACTGCTCCAGGGGCGCTGTACAATGGCTGACCCTGCGCTCTGACCCCAAGCTTCTCTCCTTGTCTGTGTGTCTGTGTTTTATGGAGAGCAAGCTGGGGTAAGTGAAAGACAAACTCCTAATGCAAGAAATTGTATATGGCTAATAAAGTGATCTTATCTCTCTTATCTTATACTTAAGCCTTCTCCATTTCATTGAACATTGCTCGGAATTGTTAGGTTCCTCGGAACTTCTTGCCTCGCATTTATAACTACTTGTTCTTGCTTTTGGAGACTCTAACCTGAAACTCACCTTTGACCTTGATCTTGTCTAGCGTTTTGGATCTGTCTGCCTTCTCCTCCTGGATTATCTTTGGTATTGAGCCCGGAACTCGTCCTTGACTACGTCTCTGCCTTAGGTTTTGGATTTACCTAAAATCTCTCCTGACTCGGCTCTACAACTCCGCATAGGGTTCATCATTCAATCTACAACGTGCAGCGTCACAATATAGTACCTTTTGAATTAGGTAGCCAGTGGAATTTCTTAAGTGGCCATCTTTTCCGACTGGTTCAGTGCAGGTAGAGGCAGATTATATAACCACTCTTGTCAAAATCTTTGTTAAATGCTACCGCATTTCTCGTTTTAAACCTTAGATTTTTCCAGGAGAGAATGACTATGGTCTACATGGTCATGTCACTAGTATTAAGATAGATAGATACTTTATTGATCCTGTGAGGGAAATTGCAGGATACTGAGTGAAAGGATTTAAATCTGATATCAATGAGTGATGCAATGTGATGCTTCAAGAACCCATAAGATGATTCGCAGGATTTTAAAGAAGAGGAGGCATTGAAGTGAAGTAATGAAAAGCAAGGATTTTTCATGTGAAGTTAGCGTATTTAAACTGCTTCGGCTAGTGGTGAAACAAAGCCACAAAGCCTGACTCAAAATGTTTTTCTTTACTCACAGAAAAGTTTCCATTTAATTTGGCTTTTTTTTATTCAGATTTGACAGCTAGCTAAGGTTTTTAGTTTTTGAATGGGCGAGACTTTAGCAATGATGATTATTTTTTTATCTTCTGGACTGGGTTCAGATCTAGATGATCATTATTTTTTCCAGTTTAATGGCACAAACAATATTTTTTTTAACAGTCTCTACTGGTGACTGGCCTCTAGCTGGGATGAAATCTAGATTGTATTTGTTACGTCCCAGTGTGTGTTCTGTGTGTGTTTTTTCTGTTACAGTATGTCCACACTGCTGACCCTTGATTGTTCTCCCTTCCCCATTGGCCCACCATTACACCACACTTTCAGTATGACATCATCATCAATTAGCTCTCAGCCAATCAGAACACATCTTATTCAGCATATAATATGGAGGTTTTCAGCAAGAAGAGGCCTTTCGTTTGACTTCGGTCCCGTTTGGTTTTGGTTATCGCTTCGCTTCGCTTCGCTTCTGGTTATTGCTTCGGCTTCGTTTGTTGGTTTGTTTTGCTTTGTGTGTGTGTATTTTCGTATAGCTTCGGCTTTGTTGTTTTGCTGTTTTTTTTGTTAGTTTCTTTGTACTTTTGTTTGTTTGTGTGTTCATCCTTGTTTTGCCATTACCTTGCCCCAGTGTTACATGTTCAACTTTTGTGTTCTTTTGTACCCTGCTCCTGTTGATTACTCTTGTTTTCCCTAATTTGTATTCCTGGTTCACTTGTGTTTTTGTGTGAACTTTTGAATATAAGGTTAGTTTAGGTTGTTGGGTACACTTACACACTTAGTTGATTTTGTATTAGTACACTAGTTTAGTACGGGTGAGTGCCGTTTGTCTTGTATGGTTTTGGGCAGTCAGTGCAGGTTAGCTAGGGTGTTGAAGACGCCAAAGACCGTGTGTTTCAGGTTTTCTTTTGTATTCAGATTAGCTTTCTCTCAGTGTCCTAGCCTGCTCCATTTTGTTTGTTATTTTCTTTCCTTTGGCACCACTCTAGTTCCTTACCCTTGTTATCATGCTTCCTAGTCCCTCACCAAAACCCACCTGCTTCCAAAAGAATTATCCTAAATGTTACACCCCTTTACCCCTAGACACTTGGGGTCGTAACAGTATTGTTTGCTTTAGATTGATGAAATCTAGATTGGTTTTGTTAGTGAACACTGCTGGGTAGAGGATGAGTGTTGATATCCTTGCATTAACAGTATATTTATTATTTATCCAAAGCAATTTACAATCCCATCTGGTCAATTATCTAGCTTTACTTTTTTCTAAAAAAAGGGGAACAAAATATTCTGCACTAATTTTGTGCTGCATTATGTATTTCCAAATATATTTCTCCATCAGGTATTTCCAATATATTTTTTTAACAAAATGCAATCACTTTTTTATTTTTCTACCCCTCAGTTTGAAATCCCTAATTGTGAATCAACTTGGATTACACGTCCTAGCCTCATGTGGGGGAGGGATGTGGATTGTGTACAGTTTCCTCCTAAATGTGCACTGTGAGAGCTATCTACTTTCCCCCTCAACCAAGGTAACACTAACTGAAGGAGATGTGATCCTCATTACTAGCTGCAAGACAGGAAAGGTGTACAGTATGTGCTAGTTCTCAAAGCGCTCCTCTGCCAGCACAGAGTGGACGATTTCTCAGAGTGATCCAGCAGTATGCAGACCAAGGTTGGGAGACCCCTGGTCTCTTTGCCACCCTGGTTGAACCCGGAGCTGGCCTGCGGTCCTGTGGATCTCTGTTCACCTTCCTCTAGGTTGATGCTGCTTCTGTAGTGGGTTAGTCCCAAGCGACCACGTACTGGACAAAGTGATTACAAAGATGGATGTATGATGGTTAGGAGTTGTGTACCTTCATTTTGCAAAAACAAATCCTAAGTATTTCTAAGGCTAAATCAAATAAGTGCAGTAAGTCTATTCATTTTAAATACATACAGTAGAAATGTGCCTACAGTGTATATTAAAAAAATAATTTTAATAATAAAACACAATGCTGATTGTATTTATGCCCTTGTTAAACATTTTGCATTTCCCTTATTGTATTCATTAACAGCCTGTGCTGGGCTGTCAGCCATAACTGAGGTGGTCTGAAGAAGTTGCTGTACGATCAACAATACAGTACACTGCATGTGAGCACTAAGTGTGTCAGCCCCCCTGTTCTGTCTACAGTGTGGATTCTTCCAACCATGGAAAGAGCCCTCTCACAGGTAGTGCTGTTGTGGCACTAAACCCAGGACAGCTGTCATAGTTCCATAATACAGCAAAAATAAATACAGTCCAGAATTTGCACATTAAAATTCATGATACGAGCAGACATCTGTTTCAAAACTAAGAATTCTTTCCTTTTTGATACATTTCCTTGATACAGTTCCCTATTTTCATAATTTTTTCCACTCCTCAGTGCTGTCAGGTTCTGTGTGTAATGGGATGCCTTTCTGGGATTCTGCGCCTGGTATTGTAAAGTTGTGCCAAGTTCCCTTTTCTCTGTAGTTTCCTTTTATATCTTTGTATCTATAGGAATTTCTTTAAATATTTTATTTTACATATTTTAAATGTTGTAACACAAACTAGTAAGTAGCAGTGCATCTGAACTACATGTAATGTTTAGTTTTGAAGCATTTATTTTTTAATTTTATTTTTGCAGAAGTATTGTTAACCTGGCCATTAAGAGGATGAGCTAGTTAACAGTAGTGATTAAGCTAGGTAAAATCAGCTTAAAGCAGAAATAACAATGACAAAATGTGATACCTTTAATATAAAATTAATTAAGACAAATAATTTGTTTTTGTCTGATAGTAAAATGGATTTCCTTTCATAATATTGGAATATTATATCCTACATCTGGATAGCCTCTTCTGTTTCCTAGCTGGGATCAAACCTAGATTTGTACTGTTTGCTGTCACTGGCTCTGATTACCTAATGAACACTGCTGGGTGGAGTACTAATACTGTTTGCATTTACATTTTTTCATTTGGCAGATGCTTTTTTCCAAAGCGACTTACAGTACTATTACATCTGCTGCTCTGTATTTCCAAGTACCAAAATTATCATCATTAGTACTCACAGTCCCAGCATAGACAGAGAAAAGAAGCATGTCTACATACAGTGTAGGGCAGTGGATCATGACTGTTTCTGTGAGTCTGATTCCCTGAATTGTCCTGTGCAGAGTAGTAGAAACTGGTGAATGTTAATTAAAAATAAAGTGATATTTTAGGATTCCTTTGGTAAATAAGTTGACATAAAATACATTCATAGAAGATACCAATATGATATCTGAATCTAGAAAGCCTAGGAAGCCCACTCTATAATTTCAACTGCGATCTGGCTGGTCAATGGAAAGTCAGGGCTGAATTTGCAATCGAAGTTAACATTTGTACTGTCACTCTGGGTGAATTAACCTGGTTGTACAGAATTATTTAATGGCTACAGAAGTGCTACAACACAAAGTTATACAAATTATGTATTCTACAGCTGTAGAAATACATTCTATACACCACAAGGGAATTTAAAGCATTTTTTCTACCGTGGGTAAAAAACCCGGTTGCAAAGATAAACTAAAAATTGATATTTTTCCATTGTTTACTGCATTGAAATAGAGGATAGCACAATGCTATGCTTGACATAAGGTTTTTAAAGATTGGTTATATTTTTGTTTATATTCTGAAGACAAAAAAGAGTATTTAACACGAAACAAAATGTATAATAAAAATTCTGTATCTGTGATTTATATACTGTATGTATTGATCCAAAATTCAAAATAACACATTTTATAAATTAATTATTTTGTGTCATTCAGGTGCCATGCTTTTGTTCTAGCTCTGTAGCTTTTTGTATGAATTTTTTCTTTCCTAGTTAGCTATACAAGGCTGAGACCACAGAATGTTTTTTCTAATAAATAAAAGAATGTTCTAATTTCCTTTGCTGGGAATACCTCCCCACAAAGCTCACAACACCTTATTTCCTGCACATAATGATCCAGAAGAGAAATGCACTACATAATATATTTCTGCCCAGAGGGGATTTTAATATCATTTTCACATCATAATACCTAATATTTTAAATATCTTATTGTTTTTATACATGATCCCAAGCTCAAACAAATACCTTTGTACACCACTATTGTCTTGTTGTAAATTTCTACTATATTTTTCAAAGTATTACAATTATTCAAATTATTAATGGTTATATTAATATAGTAAGCAAATATGTTTTTATAAATCTATAAATTAATGATTTAAGGGTGGCTCATAAAACATTCTGGATCGTGACTCTCCAGAACTAGTGTTTGACACCCAAGTAAGTATTAATACACATAAGATTGTTTCCCTAAGGCTGGAACTTAGTGCAAGTGAGTTGTTTTTCACACTAATATTATTTAAAACTTTTGTTTTCACTTCAACGACAGACTCAACTTTTTTCAGGCTATGATATGTGTCCTGGTTCTCAAGCCTGATTATTTTAATTGGATGGCAGCTTTTTGTAACATAAAAAGTGACAGAGAAAAAAGGTGAGAAAACACACAAACAACAAAACAAAAACTGACACATAAGCAGTTATTTGTAATTATGTTGATGTTGCCACGTTTGATTTTTGAAGTTTTCGTTTTTTCCAACATTTTCTTTGCTCTAAATGTTTTGAGCTGTAGTGCATGTGAAGAAGAGGGTCATTTTAAAGAGAATTGGCAGATGTACCTGGGCTGTGGTCAGCAGTTGGTCCTGTTCCTTCTGTCTCTGTCCTGCTGCCTATCTTCCAATCAAAATCATCATTGCTATTCTGAGTTAAATGACACACTGCCTCCCAGGACTCTGTGCTTGGCATATTGAAATTGCAGGCACCAGGGGAACCCAGAATATGACCTGAAAGTGATCAACACATCAGTCAAAGTAATGTTTCACAAATCTTTCAAAAATATGCTTGATAGTATTTCTTTATATTGGGATTCTGCCAAATTACAGAGGCATCATACTCAGTATTTAAAAATCTTAAAATACTTCACAAAAATCTTAACCTAATTTAAAAATAGCTTTAATTGTTCTCCTATCTCCCATGTCCTCTTTTTATGGTGGAAGTAACTGTCAGAGAACATGAAGACTCTGTCACCACCTATCGGTACGACCTCAGAGATCTTTGCTTTAATTATACTGGCAGATCCTCCAGTCAGCTGTCACCCATCACCTACTGACTGCTCTGCACTGCTGTTTAGCCACTTATTGCATATTTAATGTGCTGCATAATTTCACTGCTTGCCACTGCTTTAAGTTGCATGAGATAAAGTTTTACAGTAAGTCAAATAATAATATTTCTACAAGCTGCTCAAAACCTTGCACGTCAAATGACATATATAACTTTTTGCTATCTAATCTACTTCTATCTGTTATAATGTTGTATAGAAAACTTTAAGGGACCTTGTTACGATCAGTCACAAGAATTATTAGTTTAGGATTTTTTATTTGTACAAAAGAAATGTGTTGGAAATGTACTTGTGTACTGTACTTCACAAATTTTTGCTCTCTGGCTCTTAGAGGTCTTCAGAGTGAATGCATAATTTTTTGTTTTAAAAACATTTTTTTCAATACAACTGAAACACATACTGTAGTCAAACAGTGATATTTACAGCTAATAAAGGGATAGGCTTATCATTTTTTCATGTGAAGTCTAAGGATTTCGATGGAGAGCACCTGGTGCTGGAGAATCCAATCCAGAAAGTTTTAGAGCTAACCAGCAATTCTAATAAAGACTTTGAATAGTTTTATTGGGTTAAATTAAGAAGATCATTTTTAAATTAAGTATTTTTAATGATCATTTTGAACAAGTCCCTAAATATCTTGCAGTTTTCAAGAACTTTTCATGTTTACTTACAGTAATTGGTCAATAACCTAAGTGTTCCCAGTTTAAAGAAACATGATTTAGTGCCTCATATGAGATATATTTGGAGATACTATTCAGATTGAGACCCTCAAGGACCCTGTGTGGAGACCCCAACATACTGTACAGACAGACCAAACACTGCAAGAGATGATAACCTGGTAAAGGGAGTTTGGACAACTCAATTTTCACACAATAAGGCTTTTTTACAGCTTCAATGAAACATGTATATTTAAACCTTAACTTGAGCAATCCAGAGGTACTTACCACAGTCTAATTCATCTGATTCATCTTCACAGTCTGGTTTGTAGTCACATACAACATAGGACTCAACACACTTGCCACTCTGACACATGAAGTCGGTGACATCTGGACATGACCCTGGCAGCTCTGCATCTGAAAAAGAGAAGGCTCTACAATCAAAGGCCACTCATTAAGAGGATTGTTTCACATTTAAACACATTGTCTTGAGTTTTCTAACATTTATTTTTAAGCAATTTTTGGCCATGATTTTTTTTTTATCAATTAAGGTATCACAGAATATTTTACACCTGGAGCACTTAAGATGTTGAAAAACAATTATTAGAAACAGATATACATATTAAATACCATATTATACCATGCCATTACTTTTTATCAATCAGCATATTATTTATACTAATTTACAAATAATGTTTAATATCTAAGAAGTTATGTAAATTGGTTTAGAATTAAGTTTATAAAATAAATAATTTGCAAAATGCTGTTGTCCTTTCCCTGATATAAACCTCATTAAAATGAAAGATTAAACTAGTAAATGACCGAATATTGAAAAAAAAAGATTTTATCAGCCTCCTGAGGAAAATCAAGAGAGATCTGAAAATGTGCTGAGATTGAGGGTAATGCTTGAGTGAATATCAAACAGATGAGACCTTTTTGAGTCACCTTGGCTATTAGCTACTGTATAAATTAGGGCCTTCAAGCTTTTTGATTTCAGTACAATATGTCTTAGAAAGGGGAAGACAAGTAGTGCACATAACCTTAGACAGTATTATGTGGTAGCGTAAAACAAAGATGCACAATGCAAGATAAGCTTGACTACATTCACAGAAAAAAAGAAAAATCACTTTGTTCCAAGATTTACTGTTTTTTAGAGGCTTCAGAAGGAAAAACAAGATGCTGCAGTTCTTAAGTGAGCAGGTTAACAAAAGAACTAAGAATAAGAAGGCCTTTAAATGTTTATTGAAAAGAACCAAATACTACAGAATTTAAGCTAGTATATATTTGAAATATAAAATATTTTTAATTGATTTCACATTAAAAATGCCTCCACATCAGATCATCTTAAATCATAAATTGACATGCTCATGAAATTTAGAGATCACAGAGAGCTTGTTTTGGCTGCAGCAAAAATAAAAATAGAAACAGAAGAAGCTCACAAGAAAGAATGCACAGGGTCCATATGGAGTGTTGTGAGATTGCAGGGTAGAGACGTCACACTAATTGTTTTCATACTGTACTGTATGTCCACTAACTGGTGTCGAAACCTTAAAGATCTTTTTTTTCCTTGGTGGTGTGGGAGGATGGCAGGTCTAGACAAGATGGTAGATCTTGCCCGGCTTTACTAATCTCCTACAGAGCTAAAGAGTCTCAATCATTGTTAGGCTCAAAAGAAAGAAGCAGAATCTCACAACTCTGAGCCTAAAAAAGGGAGCTGTCAAGGCATGCGTCATTGCCCATTCTGTCAGTGTGGGAAGAAGCTGCAGAAACCTTTGCCTATGAAAGAGGAATTACTGTTCCCAGACCTGAGCGTGAATGAGAGCAATTCATTGCCACAGTAAACTACTGTAGGAAATGAACGACTCCCAAATGACCAAGGATGAACATGCAAGCCACAGACTGGAGGACGAGGCTATCATCACTGCCTGAGATCAAATCACTTCCATTGCCAGGGCTTGTCACCCACAACAGTAGGCCACCCTGAGAGATGGACAGGAGTGTGCTACCCTTTCCTGAACTTGCCATCCGTGTGATGGCTGTTTTCATCTACAGGATGTTCTGCTGCCAGGGGAATGGAAACAAGCTGCACAGATTATAAGAATGCCAACTAATCAGTACCATGTCAAGTGCTAAACATGTTTTTTGTTAAATTATATTAAATGAGATGATAATGTGTGTGTACAATGCTGGCATTATTAGAAACAACTATTCTAATTACTGTAAAAAAATGATCCTTTGAGAGAAGTAGTCAAGGAGCTGACACAGATGTATGAATCTTCACAGGAAACTGTGTTCTTTCTATCTCTCAGACTTTTTTCAACTACTTTAAAAACTGTAAGGCACAAATGTTGTTTCATTATAATATTTAAAGATAAGGACATTTTCAGCATCGGGTTTAATACAATTTTAAAACTTTTTAAGGCACTGTATGTCTTAGTAACTCTGCATAATGAGTCTGTACAGAGTAATTTGAATTGAATTAATTTATTTTCAAAGGAAAGGTACAGTACTTATGCATCAGGAGAGGTGTTTATTTCTATATAATTCAAGGCTTCTCTGTTTCTCATTCAGGAAATAGAAGTACTGCTTAATTACAGCAGTGTAATCATGTTTTATGAATGTTAAAAAATTATTCATTATAGCATAAATGTTTGTTTGCTATGAATACTTTGCTGGAGGACAAAAATAGGCAATGGCACTAGTTGTCCTGCTAGTAATCAGACAATTTAAAAAATTGGTTTGCATAGTTGATGTCTAGCTATGATTTTGCTCTATTTCAACAACAATTAGAATTCAAAACAAAAACATCAACATACTTTCACTTTTTCTACAGGTGTGCATCTTCACTAGAGCACTAAACTAAAAAAACAATCATTTACATTGCTTATAAATACTTTCCTGATTAACTGCTAAACTGTGTTCTCAAAAAACACTGTAATGTAACAACACTACATGTTACAGATATATTTATATCAATACATATCTACTGTAAATATGTACTGTAACAATCAATGTGTACTGTAACAAATACACTGTATATACATTGATAAAAATGACCCCATAGTTTATTATATATACAGTATAATAAAACAGTACACTAGATAAACTGAGATATGATTTATTTAAAATGATCAATATCCATAATTAAGATTACACATTTTGTCTAAAAGTGTTAAAAGCCCCCAAACTAAATAAATGAGATCAAGCTGAGGGATATACTAATTTAACACGAAATAATGCAGCACAACTTTGATTATACTAAAATCAAAGGACAAAATTATTTTATGTGCTCAAAATATTATTGTTCAAGACATTTTGTGCATCCTGGGGATCTAATTTTTACACCATGTTAATTTTAAATAAACTCACAAAAAGTATAAATTAACTTTAGAACTTTAGTCTCACTCTAAGATTTACTAAATTGTTATTATTACATTGTTATTACAGAATTGCTTCTGTAATTGCTTCACTAACTCAAGTGATCAAGGCAAACTGAACTTGTAAAAGTCATTTTGGAAATTTATATTATTTCAATATAATGATTTCAGGCACCTCTGTGACCCTATATTGGATAAAGTGGGTAGAAAATAAAAGGATGGATGCAAAAAGAAAGTGGCAATGCACAGCTGGCATTAACACTACCTGAAAATTTCTTATACCCACTTGAAAGAAATGCAATTTCAGTGTTAGAAATTAACCAGCTTTTATTCCAAAATGTCACAAACAGTTTAGTTTCAATCTGGTAAAAAACTACAACTTAAGTAATACAACTTCTAGTAATAAAAAGTTAATTGATGTATTACAGCATGAACTTTATGATCTCTCATTGTGCATAACACATTACATTCTTACATTCTTTGCCATATTCAGTATTCACTCCAACCTCTTAGTTCCCATGAAGGAAATATTTCTTATTGCTCTCTTCTCACACAAAAATAAGTACAAATTATCTTTCATTTACTGTACAAGCATTTCTTTTCATTTCAAATCATCATGAACTTTAAAGGTCTCACTACTTCAGCCTCAAAAAAATTAACAGAATTAGTATAAGACACAGTTTATATATACAGTAGGAACAAGTAAAGGTTTATTTCATGCTGAAAAGAAACCTCAAACAGGGGTTTTGGAACTCCTATTGCAGAAAGACATCCAAAACCTAGTTCACACCTTCTCCCTTCTCTCAACAACAAACTCATTTCCTTCTAATCCTATCTATTCATTTGCAGGTTTTGACTTTTTGACTTTACACCTCATCAACATCTTATACAGTATACATCCTTATTAACTACTGTATTTTGTTTTTTTTTACACCTCTCTTCACCTCTCTTGACACCACCTGAGTGTCTAAACTGCTTCTCTCCTGCTCCCACCACCTCTCCACTCTCCAAGTATTTTGTTATCCCATACTTTATCATCTGCCAGTTCTTCTCTCTCTTATACCTGAAGAAGGCTTCACTTCACTCTTCTCTTTTCAGCATGGAATAAACCTTTACTTGTTCCTTTGCAGCCTAAGCATGTTGACGCATGTTGATGCAGCTACCTACTTCAACAGCTTACTGTACAGTATATACTGTACATCCTTATTAACTACTCTATTTTGTTTTTTGAACATATGGAAATGACACATGCAAACCCCTGTCCAAAAGTAGGGTGTCTAAGTCGAGATGTCTCATTACTCACTCTGATGAGTCAACCCAGCATAGGGTATGTTACAAAAGCATAGGGTACGTTAAAGTATGTCACTCAGTGCTGTCTCAGTAGAGTGACATGCGCCAGAGATCATTTTAAATTCAGAGATAACTTTTTTATTCCAGTTATTGTGTTTTGATCCATATAGTTGAGGAATCATTGTACAAGTATGATAAAATTCTCTGGAGCAATGTTACACCCTACCCAGCCCAGAAGCTCTGGAATCCTGGAGGAAACAGCAACCTCCATGACATATATTTAATATCACTACAGAGAGAATAAGTAACAGTTCAGGATTATTGGTCTCATGAGTGGCTAATGACTGACTGCAGGACATGCAGTTTTACAACTGCGTACCTTCAGATAATGGCACTCCGGCAAATTTCTGTGGTTCTGCACATTTTGTCATCACATGGTTGCCTAAGTAAAAGTCTTAAAATGCATCTATTTTATATCCAGTCATGCATCTTTCAGGGTACTGAACATCAAGCATTTTCTGGTCTTTTTGAATCAGCAGTTAGGCTACCTTGAGATTTTCAAGGTAAGACTTATTGCATAGTCGTAAAACTATATTTTTAACCATTATTTCAAAATAAGGAAAAGTGTATTGGCAAATAAAAAAATAATTCCTTGCATCTGCATAGTTCTGTTCATTCCACAGTTCTTGGCAGGAGGGGACCTACTTAACCTACACTGAGGTGCAGGACACACTTGCGTGACAAAGTACTGTAGGTAATAAGATGATGGCAGCCATTCTGCACTAGCATCCTCAATATACAGCAGATTGCCGAAAAGTGAGAAATTGCTTCATCAGTTGAAATAAGGAAACTTTTAACTGATCAGATCAACTGATCTGTTGTATTTGCTGGTTATGTTCTCAGAGTTTCAAGGACATTATTTAACAAATACAGTAACAGAGACTAAAATAACACCTACTTGGTGCGCAGTTGATAAATTCCAAGTCATCGATAGCAGCTCCCCCACTGAGATCTCTGGATCGAATTCCCAGGAAGATCAGTTCAAAATTCCTCATCTTCCTAAGGGGCACCACAGCTTTGTTCCATTTTTCTCCCTGGTTCCCAGTCTTGTTCCACACTTCAGTGAGACCCTTATCTGTCTAAAAGAAATAGCTTCCTGGTTATCTTACTGTAATGCTTTGACATGATTGCTTCTAATAAATTCCTAATTCCAACACAACAGACAAATAGATATTGTAGTACCAGACATACTGTATGTGGTATTGATTTTAGTGTTGTTATTTAATTGGAATTGTGTGTGCTTGAAGAGTAATAATTCCAAATATTTAGCATACATTACAATATTCAATACATACAGTATTTGTTTTTACAGTTAGCGGTCTGAGCAGAAATGTTTTTTCGGTTTTGTAAAACATTCATTTCCCCTAGGCTCTGAAAGCAGTAATGTGTTGCTATGAAAGTTTATTAAAACAGTCTGGTTAGTCTGAAGAACACAAGCTCATTTGGCTCAACTTCACTGGTTTGCAGGAACAACAAAACAAAATCATCCATCAAAACAACAAAATGACCATAATATCTCTGCAGTAAGATAGTCAAATGGATACAGTGAGTTACACTATTAGACTTTGCCTTTAAGGAGAATGTAATATAGGCACGACATGGATTAACAACTTTACATATACCTCAAACCTATTTGAAGATTCTTGCTGAGGGAACTGTCCATGTTGGTTAGGTAAAACAGCAAATTTGTATTTAACAGGGAGAAAACCCTGTACCTTTACTAGTACAGTACAATGCACCACATACCCGAGATACATACTGTATATGAGTATGTAATACTGATCACAAATTGTACATTGTTGTACATTGCAAGAATGTGTGAAATTACATTACTGTACTTACTGTACAGTGTATTATGGAATAAACAAAGAAACAAGGAAAAAGAAAGAAAATTAATATTTTTGGAATTATTGGGCAAACATTTAATGATTTCAAATAAATAATCATTGGGGTGAATCTATTGAAGTGCAACAATCCAAAGTGGATAAGGACTAAATGTGATTAACAATATATTATCATTTTATTATACAGTACCTGGTATACATTAAAATAACATTAATAAATGGAGCTGCCCTTTCAATCACAGTGCCAAGGCATGATAAAAATGTTTAATAAATAGTATGAAATAGCCTGTTTCTATTATTTTCCTACAACTATTTGGTAATTAATTAAATGGAAACCGATAGGTGGAGTTCTAGGGAAGAAGTGGGAGGAGCTCCGCCCCTTCCTCTCTCATTCAATTATCTCTTTCCTATTTAAACTCTAACCCTGCTAACACACCACACATGTCTAGAATTTTTGAATTCCCTCCTCCTCCTCTTTCTTTCATGTTCTTTCACATCCAGGTTCCCTCTGAGGGCTAAGTGAAGCTTACTTCCCCGACCTCAGGATGGCAGCACCACCTTGACCCTTTCTGGGGAGGTTCTCAAGGGCGAGCCAGAGGGGACCCCCGGCCGCATTATTCTCGGGAACTTGAACTTACTAATTCTCATTCCCTCTCTCCCCTGAGGGTTTATCCCAGTTGCGAGGCAGTGCCTCAAAGCAACTCTCAGCGAGTCGGGGGACTTCATTCGCTTCCTCCTCGAGCAGCTTTCTCTTCATTCTCACCCCCTCAAGCTTTGCCTTTTAAAGTGATTCCTCCAGTCAGGGATTCTTTCTCTACCCCCTTGAGGGGTTCGTTCCCAGTCTTAAAGCAGGGCATCTCACGCGACTCTCAGCGAGTCTAGGGGATATCTCCTCCTTTCTATCCCCTGAGGGCAGCGCCTCTCAAGGTGACTCTCAGGGGAGTCTTCCTCTTCCCTTTCTATCCCCTGAGGGCCTAGCTCCCAGTCGTGAGGCAGCTTCCTCTTTCTTCCCTACCCCTGAGGGCCTAACTCCCTGTCATGAGGCAGCACCTCTCAAAGTGACTCTCCACGAGTCAGGTGTGTTCATGTTTTCATGCCCCGCAGGCTGTCAAGTCAGCCAACCCAGTCAGCCACCTGGGCTCCCCCGTGTGGTCCGGGTGCTCTCTTCTCTACTTTACTAACCCCTGCTTCTCCCCTTGAAATATAATGTATACAAAGTCTTTGAGAATACCTTTTCCATATCTTAGACTTGAAAAAAATATTTCTTCAAATCTTTCTGTGTGAGATGAAGTACAGATTAATTCTTAGAATATGTGTCATTGATCATACGCTTTTTGCTAGATAAAGTATCAGTCTTGCATTGGTAAGGCAATAGCATGGAGCTGGGGAATATTAAAATTTGTTTTAAATATATTTCGATATAAGCTAGCTGAATATTGAACACTTACAGTAGTTTACTATGATTTGTCACCTGTCAAATCATGATAGAAGTTGCTAATAGTTTTATATCTAAATTATATAATCAAATTATATAAAATACTGACAGCGGCACTTTTTCGAGATACTCTAATTTTTTTCTTGTCATTTAATTCTTTAACCTTATTGTTCAGTGTATTGGCTAACTGTGTATGGCTTCTAAGAAATTATAGGTTGTAATTCTCCTTCCATCAAAAAGTCCTTGGTTTAAAATCTAATACACTGTATATTCATTAAGAGAAGGTTGTATTGATTTTCTATATCTGTTGATTGCAGGGCTTTATGAGTACATTGCGTTGTGCAAATACAAATCCATCACTTTTGATCTTGTTCTGTTTTTCCATAATATAGGGGCATTTCATATTTTATTTGGATGCAAGTTTGGTGGGGACACACAGGACAATATAACAACTACAAGTCTTAACCAGCCATCTGTTTTCAGTATATCCTAGAAGCTTGGGGAACTATATTCTGGATGGGATTCTTGTTATTTGTGCTTTACATGACTCACAAATGATTTATGATAATTTAGAGACATCAATTATCCTATCCAGTCTTTCATAGGCATGAAGAAACTGAAGCATCTAAAAAAAACTCCTGTAGAAATAGGGAGAACACACAAACTGTAAACCAGCATGACTGTAAATCCTGCCACCATGTGACATATCTCCACCTAAAGTGCTAAATGTTCTGTAGGCTAAATGTGGAAATCTATATTTGTTTGGTGATGCAAACCTCAACAGGATACAGTATATTTCATTGTCTGAGTTAAGTATTTAATTTATCTTTAGCACTAAAAATATATACTTTGTACAAATGTACTGTTTATTTTAGACTTGATGCAGTTCCAACCCTTAGCATCGACAGGTCTATAAAATAAAAATATTATTCATTTTAACCATATTTGCATCTATAATAAAACACTTCAAAAACTGTACTGTATTCAAAATAGGCAATTAACTATCAAATTATGTATAAATGCATAAATCTAATTACATTTTATTTGCAGGGTAGATGAGTCACTGGCTACTTTCCATGTCCTAATTCCTTCCCATAGTCTATCTTTCAAATTAAAATTCCATAACAAAAAACATTTCCCAGAAAATGCCATGAAAATATCTCCTCAGCTACTAAGAGTCAGCCATTTATCAACCGCTGAAGTAAAAAGTGTATACAAAAGTATTATTATTAACTTATATTTATTCTTATTATTCTGCAAATGGGGTTATGGTTTGTGTTCTGTTTGGGAATAGCCCACAAAAGTAAAAGGAATGTAACAAACAATCAAGTCAATGTTTTATATTGGCCTTATAGATACATACTGTATGTCAGTGATCTGTTTACTAAAATATAATTAATACATGATACAAACTTATTACAATTAATACATGCTACTTTGATTCAGATTATACACACTTCCTATTTCCCCCATTGCCTTTGCCAGGACTACAGTATGATAACACTACAGAAACAAACCAGTGTTGCTAATTCTAAATAAAGGACTGGCCTACTTACCTATGTCTATTTATAACTATGATGAAAATGCACTGTAAGTCTGGTTCCTTTTTCACTCGTATTTTTATGTTGGAAAAGAGGAAATAGTCATAGTACCAAGTGAAAAATTATTTACAGGATGAAACTAACACCTGCATTGTTACAAAAACTGTTTAAGAATTATCTAAAGAACAAACAGTGCATACAAAGAATGACAATGTAAATTAGAGTTAAGTAGAAAGCAACAGAAACTACTGCAGTAAAATTACTGCCTTTGTTTAAGCATTCATGATGTTCTGTTACTTACCAGCAATATTTTAAAATCTTTTTATAAGCATTCATATTTCTGAGACTTGCATTTTCTATATACACACATTTTTTTAAAAGAAACGTGCATTTCTGTGTGGCATACTCAGATTCTTTTTTTGGAATTATATGAAGCACTGTCAAAATATGACAATTTCTAATGTAGCTGGTACAATAGCACAGTGAGGAATTTAGTTTGCTGAGATACTTCTACAGGGGTTTGTCAATCATAGCTCATATGTATATAATATGCATTTGAATCAACTGATTGGCCAGCCAAAGGCACAGCTGTAATCCTGCTGTAGACTAGGCTTGGAATTTAAACAGTAAGGTTCTTAGTCTTAAGGTATGCTAAGGAAGGATAGACTTAAATAAAAAAAGGTAAAGACAGCTGAGTGTCATGAATAGACTGAAACATGAATACAATGTGATACAATGTTTTCTTTGGCCTGGATCTGACTTTGGTTTTTGCTTTCTAATTTCTATTAAGCACATTCTGCTGTAATGTTAACTTCAGAGACAAATATTACACATACAAAGAAGACTCCAGTTTTCTGAATTTCACCCTCAGCCGAGTGAGACCCCGAGTGTCACCCTACAGCTACTAATCCACACAGAGGCAATTAAAAAGATATGATATATCTCCCAATTGCCCAAAAATACAACAGGGTTCTGAAGGTGCACCTAAAATGAATTAACATGTAGCCTATGTGAAGCTGTTTTTGTTACTCACCACTGCAGCATGATAACATCTTGCCAATACAGTATATTGTTGAGTATGTTCTAAATATTTTTGACCAATAGAGTAAACAAAAGACCAAGTGTGAACAACACATTTAATTTAATTTTAATTTAACATATGTGAATTTATCAAAATGGTGGTAAATGCTCACAAATTACTATTGAACACTTAGAAATTAGCCCCTGGATACCATATGCATTTCATTTTTTGGGTCAGGGGTATGGTAAGCATTGAGATTACATTTACAGACTAAGAATGGGGTTAGAACTTTATTGCTACACTATCTAATAGATCATAAAAGTGTGGTCTAGTTACTTGGCAAAGACTCATTTATACAATGGTGTAGATCAAATTTTTTATTTTTTTTCCTATAAAGAATATTATGTGCAGTACGTCAATGCATAATGTGAATTATACAGTATATTTAAATATTAATTTAAGGTGTTTGAGTAAACTTTACCTACTTGCAATGATTAATATACATATGGCATAATTAATTGTTCAAACTGAAATACTGTAGCACTATTACAATTTTTTAAATAGCTCAATTCCTTACATAACCGACCCAGTTTATTGTTATTTGCCAAGGTAAGTTCTGATATGACAAATGGAATGTACTGCCCTCTGTAAAGGAACCCAATTTTAAATCTGCTGAATCTTCAAAGGCTAAAACAGGGACAGATGCAATCAATCTACAATTGTTATATAACTCCCGAGAGTAAGCTTTTTTAGCTTTGTAATGAATTACTTTTATTTATTTCTGTTAACATCATATTCCTGACCCCATTATGCATACGATCATCAAGGTTAAATAAATCTGTATTTGCATAAATTAATTACTTCATAGTGTACATTAATAAAAGTGTTTTCACTAGGCTCTGTAATATAACCACACCAGAAAAGCAGTCTAGTGTCTTTTTGCTTAATCTGATAAAATAAAACTCATATAGTCTTCTGTAAATGAAAAAAAAAATCTTATGGAATGAAAGTCTCCATTTCTGTACCTGAACTATTAATGCTAGAACACAATGTATTATGTAGTTCTACTTGGGATATATTGAACTTATTATTTAGCCAAGGTATGTTCAGTTTCAATCAATCCATACATGGTACAGAAATTTCAGATATGATTTGTTTTCCTATGGGATTTATTTCTATCTATCTTAATTAAAAAAAACCAAATATAATTCTCTACAGTACAACATTTGTATTAATTATGAATCAAAAGGGAATAATTAATTAAAAAATACAAATATTGCAGATAAACTGTCCTAGCGCCCTTCTATATTGAATGTGCTGTTAAGATGAAACACAATTTATATTCATGGCTCTTCATTCCATTTGAGTGTCAACTGTCATAGTGACATTCAAATAAAGATTGTTTTGATTTTTTTTCTAAGAAGAGTATATCTGGATAAAAATCACATTGAATTCAACTTAAAAATATATCTTACAAAATTAAGTAATCCTGAAACAAAATTATTTTTGATGTACATTTTAAAGTAGTTAATCTTCTCCATGCTTCCTTCAGCTGTATCTGGGTGACACTGGCTGAGAAAAAATGGAAGAGATCTACTGTAAGATGCCCTTTGCCTTAGAAGCCAGTTCCCTTCTCTCATCTTTTTTCTTCAGTGCTTACTGCTGAATGATCTTAGTACCAATTAATCATCACAAGTCTTGTTCTAAGAATCTCTGGAGGCCCTTCTACCTTTTCCTCCATCTTAGCTAATGAGTTTATTTTTCTACTCCAACTAAATCCTCACTCCCCTGCCTCATAGTCCTCCACTGGCTCTTCCTCTTCCTCCTCCTTCAGACCTTTCTCTGACTCAGTCACCATCTCTTCGCTCCTGGCCTAAAAACCTACAACATGCATTCAGGACCCTCTCTCTACCCACCTTCTCATCTGAGCTATAGCCTTGTCTCTCTTCACCCCTTCCTCACTAAAAGTCTCAAAAGGGCAGCACACCACCTCTTCTCAATTTAACTCAGCATTTGCAGTTTGACTCTTACTAGTCTGGCTTTTGCTACAGTATCTTCCTTTTCATCTGTCTTTGACCTCTCTGCTGTCTTCTGGGAATCTCTGGCACTACTTACACCTGATTCTGCACCAAACGTGCTGATTGCAAGTACTAGGTTTCCTGGCACAGCTCATACTCTGCACCCGCTGGAGTTGCACAAAGCTCTGTGCTGGGTGCCCTGCACTCCTCTCTTTAATTGACATGCTCCCTAAGGTCTATGAAATCCTCCCACAGGTTTTCATACCACTTCAATGAAGATAATGCTCAGATACATCTCTTTTCCACACTCTGCTATTCATATCTCCTCCCATATTAATCCTCATGGATGCACTCCCAACATCTTAAATTAAACCTTTTGCACCATCTCCCTCCTCCTCTGTTAAGAACCGCCTTGTCATTCTTGACCCCTCTCTCTAATTCCCATTTCTGATTCCCATCTAATTTTGTATTTCTACACTACAAGCAATATCTAGAAGATCCATAACTTTCTCATTAACTATTCTATTACAACTTGTAGTTCAGATCCTGGTGTTTTCTTGTCTGGACTACTGTACCTTCCTAGCCTACCAGCTATTCATCCAATTAATTCAGACATCTACCACAGACTATTTGCAGTCTCTCATACATTTTCTATATTCCCCCAGACCTAGTTTTGACAGGAATATAAACTAGTTTCCATGATTTTTGTTAAAAAAATGAAGAGCAACTTGCAACACAGTTGCAATGGAAATTCCATTCATAAACACATCTTAACCTGCATTAGAATAGCAGAACATTCTAGATAACAGAAAGATAATAACAAATATTGCTTTCATACTGTGAAAATAGTGACAGAATCTAGACTGTAACTGAAAAAAATAGCTCTAGAAAAAAGGCTAGAGTAAAGGGTATATCCTATAGAAATGAGATGCTCAGTAAGCAAGTGGTGACAATGTACTCACGGGAAACAGCAAAAGGTTTTATTCTAATGTGATTTTGTTAACAAGTAGGTAAAATCTGCTGACACTTTCTACAAATAACAAATAATGGCTCATTAGAGTGACTGATTTTAAACAGTTTTGTACTGCTTATCTTGGATAGTTTTCAATTCCTATTGACATAGTGTGGTTGTTTAAGAGGGAACGTACTGCCAGAAGAAGGGAGAGACTGATTGGTTTTGTTTTCCTTGGAAGAACAATATTTTCTTCTGAAGCAAAGTTGGAGTTGAACTTAAAATCTTATTCTACAAGAATTGTTAAAGTATCCCTATTTAGTCTACTTTTGTTTCTGGGACAAAATAATTACCTTCCTGACAACAGCAAAAGAGCCAACTAAGTATTTTTGTATTATCTGGGGAAAAGTTTTGACTTTTCTTTATTGAAATGTCTCTGTGTAACTTATGTCTCTGAAATATAACAGTCCTATAAATATTTACTGGGTTTCTGACCTTATCTGTTTCTTTCAACCAGCTCTATTGTTCCAACCTAGCTAATGACATGAAGCTATATAGGTGCTTGTAAATACTAATTGTATGAGTCTGACAGTCTACAATATAGAGGTAGAGCTGTCGAGTAAAAGGCCAGCCATCTCTTACATTGAGAACTGAATACACGTAGTGTTCTAGAATGTCCTAATAAAGTCTCAACATTATAACTCATTCTCCATTTCCAGTACACGGTTTCAGAAGTGCTGGAACCAGTGTATGCATCCAACAGAAGCTCAGAAAAGAGAATTTTATGAAGAGCATGCCAAAGTTATTCATTCAGAGCCTTTTGACTTTGTTAAGCCATCTTCATTGCCTTTTGGGAAGCAAGGTTTCTCTAAAGGGTGGCATATCAGCACATTAGTTAGCATCACTGCCCTGCAGAAATGGGGACCTGGGTTCAACTGTGGATATGGGTGCTATCTGTGTGGAGCTGGAATGTTTTCTCTAAGTTTGCCAGGGTTTCCTCTGGTTTCCTCCCACAGTCCAATGGCATACAGATGGGCTGATTGGCTTCTAGGAAAATTGGCGTGATTGTAATTGTGTCTGTGTATGCCTACTGTAGCAATGGACTGGAGTCCCATTCAGGGTACATCTTGCCTTGCAGCCACTTGCCAGGACAGGCTCCAGTGACCCTGAATTGGAGGAAAAGGTAAGAAAATGGTTTGATTGATGTTTCTCTAAATGCTGACAAATTCTATAATAAGGTGGATGACACCATACGGCTTGTATTATAGGTCCTTCCCTTTGTTTATGGTATTCAAAAAGATTTTTTCTACATGAGACATCAAGTCTTCTTGTGAAGAGAACAATGCCTTCATGCCAGCAGTATGACGGAGACTGGATCAAGAGAATCCACTGTTGTTCATTCTCTGGAGAAAGCAAGTTGTGGCAACGAAACAAAGTTCATCAAGAACAGATCCAATTCTAGGACACCGTGAGTCACTAAATCTTGTCAAGATTGACATATCATGATGCTCAATCGTTGTGATTATTATTGCACTGCCACTTCCACTGCATCAAAAACACCAAGTTATACAGTATCAGCCTGGGCAGGCTGTTAAACAGCAGATCAGCTGTGTGAAGAGCACTAAACATATTTAGGTGAGACAACCACACAGGGTCCGAGTGCTTTCCAATGTTCGGAAATGCAACAGAATGACATGCTGTGAGCAACACGTTGAAAGGTGTCTGTCAAATCCAGGAGTGGAGCCAAGTTCACTTTAGCAGTCATACACTGAGTACAACAGACTAAAGCAGACAGAACCTGAGTGTTTTTATAAACAACAGAATTCCACTTGTAGCGATTGATAGCAACTTAACAGCACAGCATTACATTGACTGAGTTCTAGGAGTACACTTGCTGTCATTCTTGGTGGCGGATACTGATGTGAAATCTTGTCCAGAAGGACAACAAAATCAAAACTAATAAACAAAATATTAAAAATGTCAGTCCCCTCATTCACAATCATTTCTTTCATGTGGGCAAACTGTTACGTGTTTAGTTTACCCAAAGGGTAGTTTTATGATACAATGATACAATCTACCCAGTCATGTTGTTAAAACCAATATCTGCTTATTTAAAAAAATGACTACTAAATTATAAAACTAACGGGCTAAATTGGCCGAATGATACAGTATTTATCATGTTCTTGTGTTTGCTATGTTCTGTTTCTCTTTTATTATTTGACAGGTTGATTACATATTTTACTCAAAATGCCTTTTAAAAAGTCATCTACAGAAGAAGGGCACTGCTCAAAGCTAAAACTGAATAAATCAAGTAACCTGTTAATTGCAATTTTATTTTCAATTTTGTTAATACTGAATAAACGACACTCAAAGTTGAAATAAATATTAATGGCTTTCCATTTAAGTCTTCCATCTTATTTTAATCTTTATGGTAATGTGTGAGGCAGTATCCTCCCAGGATCATAGACTTTACAGTTAAATACATAGTGCGCTACTACAGTATATTCAGTTTTCAGTCTTCATATCCAGTGTGTGCTCAGATTTTCTGCCGTAAATTTCTAGTTCCTCAAAGACTGAAGCTTCAATTAAGCAGGAAAACAAATACATACTCTGCAAGCACTGCAAATATTTTAATTCTGCAAAATTGCAAATAATATTCCAAAAATAAAGGACAGTGCTTTAGTAAATTATAGTTAAGAAATTAATGAACAAAAATAAACTCATTTGGTATTCCTCAAACCAACAAGGTTGCTAAAAAAAACAATACCAAAATTCACTTAGGAAAATATCTCACTATAATACATAAGCAAGAATAAGTATTAAAATATTTATTTTGCAGAGGCTATATGAAATTGAGCACAAACCAAGGGCATTAGATCATTCATCTTCACTGTCCAACAGAAAACAAAAAACAGTTAGAGATGATGAATTACATAGTGAACCGTAATTGATGAACTTCAAACTGGATTGCCCATATAAAGTGCTTTAAATTGAATCTTATTTAAAATGTAAAATACATACAAACATATTTGCCCAGCTTCATTTATATTTAGTGGAGAACAAGTGAAAAAACATTGTATCATTATATCAAAATTTCGTTTCATTTGCACATGTCACAGTTGGCATCCCTCCCCCAGGGGGCGCTCTCTACCCTTAGGTGCCACTAATTCCAGTTCAACCCCTGATTGCTTTCCTGGTGTGTGTAATCAATGATTTATTATATACGCCAAGTGCTTCCAGTGCTCTAGGCTCAGCTTTGGAACATGGACGTCTGAAGGCCCGCCTACGACCAGACTTTGAGCAAGTCTGAGGGCGTAGGTTTTATCCCCAGATATCCTGACCTCTGAGCCCAGGGCTTGGAGCGCCTTGTCCCATTTCTGTCAGATGCCTCATGTCTCCCTATTCGTGTTCCCCCCTTCATTTTAATCCATCCTTGTCTTGATTGATTGCCTGGCTCTGGAGTTCTGGACTGTTCCTGGCTACCCCTTGGACCTGAATGAATTTGGATGTTATCGGATCTTTCCCCTTTTCACTATGGCATGGATTATCACAATATCACTATTGTCACAATAAACCTTGTGTGTCTTCCGCAAAGTGTGTCTCCTGAACTTTCCGGATAAACCCCCTCGCACAGGGTCTTAATTACAAACCCACACGAGAGACCAAGTTCTCTGTTCCCGAACGCTGAGCCTCAAGTGACACCCTCCCTTACCTATCAAAAACTACAAATCCATGGCTTTGATTTTGATTGTCAGAAGTGTCTTATAAACCTTGGAAACCCATGATTAAATAATGGGTTTGAAATGTTCCTTTGGCAATTGAGTTAAAATTTAATTCAGGTTTTAGTATGAAATATGATAAATCTCATATATCAAATACCCAAGCTACTTTGAAATTAATAGTGATGCTTGGCCTGCATTATTATGTGCCTGCACTGACACATAAACAAACCACTGTTCCTTTATGGTAGACAAAAGCATAGTATACAGTATAAAGAACAGTGCACAATATAACAACAGAGCATTCTATGAAAAAATACCCTATACTGTAAGACATCAAATATGCTATGATGGAATGCAAGCCAAATTTTCATTCAACTACAGAAAGACAGCAGTAAAGCAAATATTTCATTTTTAATAGAAATGTTATTGAAATGTCTTAAAAATAATTCAGATCTGAATAGGAGATGGTGATATACAGTTCTGAGACTCAGAACCCTCAGATAAATCATGGCTCTCTAGGATTTAATATCTTGGAATTAAGATTAGCTACATAGAAAAAAATGGCATTTCAGAGCTTTCTTATTCACAGAGGTGGCAGCCATTTTTATTATTTTTGGAACAATTGAATATATCAAGGCATGTCATCGTAATGGACACAGTTATATGACAAGCCACACTGTGAGGGAAAAACACATCTATGCTAAGATCTACAGTATGATGCTAGCATTATTCTTTTATCATGTTTATCAATGTATTCTTTGTAAGGATAAGATACTATACATAAAACCTTTCCAGAATAAAGCAGAATATCTTTGACAAAAATATTATACAAATTGTTATTCAAAATGCTGACAAGTTTTTCAAATCTAACCACTACCACAGAGGTTCTCAATCCTGCTCCTAAATGCTCACATTGCTCCTAAATGCCTCTGTTGGTTTTGGTTTAAACCAAAACCTCATCTACCCTTTTATTTTCAAATTGAACCATTTACCCTTTCTATTTTCCAATTAATCCCTTAACTTACTCAATGTTCAAATAAAACATACTGTATCTGATAGTTTTCAACTCGGTAACATGTTGGGAGTTGCTTTTTAAAAATTGCATTTCTTAAGTTACATTAAATTCCAAACTTTTCAGTAGAAACAATTGCAAATGCTCTGATAAACTAAATTTCTGGTTTAATTAAATAATTATACACAGCTGGAATGCAATCCAGCAGGTGTGTGTCCATCTTTAACTTGACGTGAGCCCTTACTTTATTTTACCGTAGCAGGCCGTCTTTTGAAGAGGCTGAGGTTACAACCAATCTGCCACAAGAGGCCACTACATATCTTCTAATTAATAATAATAATTGCTCACACTTATACAGTGCTTTTCTGGACACTTTACAGGTAATGGGGACTCCCCTCCACCACCACCAATGTGCAGCCCCACCTGGATGATGCAACGGCAGCCATAGTGCGCCAGAACGCTCACCACACATCAGCTATCAGTGTGGAGGAGCGCAGAGTAATGAAGCAATTCATAGATGGGGATTATTAGGAGGCCATGAATGGTCAGAGTCAATGGGAAATTTGGCCAGGATGTCAGGGTTACACCCCTGCTCTTTTCGAGAAACACGCTAGGATTTTTAATGGCTACATTAGCTACAGAGGGTCAGGACTTCGGTTCTCTAAAGGATGGCACCTTTTTCTTTTACAGTATAGTGTCCCTGTCACTATACTGGGGCATTAGGACCCACACAGACCACAGGATGAGCACCCCCTGCTGGCCCCAGTAACACCTCTTCCAGCAGCAACCTTAGTTTTTTCCCCATGAGGTCTCACATCCAAGTACTGACCAGGCTCACACCTGCTTAGCTTCAGTGGGTTGCCAGGTGTGAGTTTCAGGGTGATATGGCTGCTGGTAATTACTTGTAAATACCCACACTGTGGTGACTGAATTATTAGTTAATTGGTAAAGGGTTTAGAAACTCACATTCTTACATGTCAGATAAAATAAGACTTTTTGTTTGGTATTGAAAGGGAGTGCACCATGCTAATGGTAGTTTTTTTATTGCCGATTTACTGTACCTGAAAGGGTTGAACAATAAAACCTGGACTTTAGTTCTAACCATTTTGAGTTTTTGTGATGACCTTTGGGACTGCCTCAGTGAAGGGTAGGGTCTGTCACAAATTGGTACTGAAACCCAGCAGTACCTTGAAAAATACTGCTGCCCTCTTTTTGAGTACTACACAATGGTCATAGTAGGCGCCATCTCAGGCAATGTGCTTAACTGAGGAGGCAGAGGTGTGAGGTTACCATTTGTGGGATTATGACTGAAAGTCATTGTTAGAATTTCTGCTAAAATACATACAGAGAGCTGAACCAACTCCAAAGACTGGGAAAGGTAATGGAATGACATAAGTAGTGTGCCCTACAGTTGAATGGACTTTTACCTGAGACACCAGGTGGTGGTGCAGTGAACACCTCTCACCATGTGGTGGAGTTCCCAAAAGGAGATCTACATTTCTGTGGCAGCTGTGAGTAGTCTTGGCATAACCGTCATTGTTGCCACAACCACTGAACCCTGAAATGCATGTCTTGCAGCTCAGGGAAGTACAGGGCCAGGATCAGAGTATGCCATGGCTTTCTTAAAAGTGTCTGGGTGGGTGCTGAAAGTTTCTACAAAGGGATGAGATGAAAATCAGCTGTCTGTTCTCCAAGTAACATGAAGTAACATGAAGGAAGTGTGGGAGAAGTACACCCCAACCCCAGTGTATCCTGAGCTTATGGAACTTGGCCTATGGCAACTCTCCTGCAAGAAGAGCTGAATGGGGAAATTTCCAGGGCTTAATTATGAGGCTGGGCTGAAGGATCTGATGAGCATCAGCTGCCAGGACCACATACTGTAAATGAGTGCAACAAGTTTAGAACAAGCAGCAGCTGGAAGAAGACCATGGTACTGTTAAACCTTCTGCAATAGGAGAATTCTACTCTGCAAGACACATTTCAGCAGAAATGGATCACATTTCAGCTGGATCAGGAGCCAGCAAGGTAGAATCCTTAAAGTTATGAGTGCATGAAACTTTACATGTCAATGGAGTGTGGTTCTACAGGCTAGTGAAGAGCAGAGGAAGAACCTGGAGTGCAAAACTGCTGCATGTGAGACTTATATCAGCCAGTTCAAATCCAGCCAGAGTGAATATAAATACACACTTCAGAAGAAACTGAAAGATGAACAATATACAGGAAAAATCCCAGTGAAAGGCTGCCACCTTTTTTGAGCTCTACTGCCAGCTGATGAGTGTGGAGATGGAAATGACCAAAAAGGGATCAAATGTGAAAAATCATCAGCCTATGCTAAGCAAGGTCCTTTCAGAAAAGAAATGGTTAGATGGTAATTTCGACAGAATCACTGTTAGAAACTAGCCAATCACAGTTAAACAATGTGGTTCAGTATGGCTGCTTTCAGTGTGAAAAGTATAACCTATTTTCAGACACTAACTGAGTAGTTCAGGTAATTACACAATCAACCATTGTGAGTGATATAATTAGTGGAGTACAGCACGGATCTGTCCTAGAACCATTGCTCTTCACAATGTACTGTATACAATATGTACAGTACTTACTTGCAGTTAGTTAACTAGCCACGTTTGCACATGATACCAAATTAGGAGGAAGGAGGAAATTAAATTAAAAAAGGTTAAGCAAAATGTATGACTGGGCAACCATTTGACAGATGACATTTAATGTAGACGAGTGTAGGGGTTTACATACAGTACAAGCAATAACTTGTAAAAGTTATTTACTGTACATCACAAAATAGACAAAATTTCCAGGTTTTTCCCAGCACCTTTCTGCGATTCAGAATGAGGCAACAAAGGTTCTGGTGACGTGAAGCTGCCCTATTACATTGTAAACAGGCAGGCTTGTGAATACATCTCTTTTAATACAACAGAAATATATAAATATAAATATGATCAATGGAACTTACTTGTTAACTCTGCATGCAGATTACAAATCTTTCTGTGGTGAAATATCTGCTGCACAACCTGTACTTAATTCACTTGTACATCACATTACTTTAATTATTACAGTGACTAGAAAGCAGAAAGGTCTGCATCACGTCACAATTCGTGGGAACTCTCACTCTAACCCGTGGCAAGACCAGGGGTTTGCAACAACATGGCAACTTACAGTACTTTCACAAATTCACAATTCAAAATTTGTAGATTTTTTCTATACGGTCAATGAATTTATTTTGTTACCTCGATTTTATAACCTGTCTGCGAAATTGGGACTTCAGTTCCCTTTTAAAAAGGCAAATAAAATGCTAGGATTTATAGTTAATAGCACAGATTTTAAAGCAAGGGTGTCAAGCTCACTCCCACTGGAATGCTATGCAGTGAGTTAGCACCGCCATGGCAGATGGCCACAGCTCCACTCACCTGTCAGTCAGTGCTAGTTACCAAGGAACTTATTCTGAGAGTATTCTGAGAGGGTAATTATTTCACCTGTGGGAAATTTAAAAACACACCCGTCCATACAGTACATACACTAAGTGGTGCAGGATATTTAACTTCAATTTTAAGGTCTGCTCTCACTATACGTTTTGCTCTGAATCTCAGCACAGCTCTCTAGCTTGGCATTCTATGCTCGGATTTCTCTTGGACTCCTCAACGTCTGGATTGCCCCAGCACTCTGCCTCTAGTTATCGACTCAGCATGTTTCAGGACCTCAGCTTGAATTCCCTTGGTGCTGCTACAGTGTCTTCCTGGCTCCAGCCCTTGCTAAATCTGAACTTCTAGCCTGCACCATGCTCTGCTTGTACCCCTAGCCTCCCATCCCACCTCACTGCCTGCAGCTTCACTGTTTTTTTCTTGCCCTGCACCTACAGTAGGTTCACCTTATGAATAAAACTGCTGCTTAGTTCAACCTTAAGCCCCGGGTAACACAAAGGGATATAAAATTATATAACACACTAGGAAGGCCTGATTTATATTATGAACAATTTGGGCAAAACATTATAGAAAAGATACTACTGCTCTGGAATCAGTCTGGGGAAGAGCAATCACATATTAAAAAAGGTAATGTCCTACACTGACAGGCTGAAGGAAGTGATCCCTTTTAGTGTTGAACAGAGGAGATTATGACTAGGACCAGGGTTTCTAACTGTGTGTTTCTAAAACAAGTGGAGTTAGTGTTCAATTTAAAATTCTCAAAGGCACCGACAAAGACTAATCAGCATCTTTCTTCAGATTTAAAAGTGAACAAGAGGGTACAAGTGGAAACTACTCTATGTGGATGTGCATTTAAAACTGAGAACTTTATGGATTTTTTTACTCTTCTGGGGTAGAGTATGGAACAAGCTACCCAGCCATATTGTTAAAGTCGATAGCCTAGTCGATTTATTTATTCATGAAATGATTGTAACGGATCCTTGGAACAATTAACTACTAAACAGGCTAGATGGGCCAAATGGCCTCCTGTTCATACTTCATACTCCATACGTAAATGTTTATTATTCTTAAAAATTGCATCATTTTCTTCCTAAAAGGTAATTAATTTATTCATTGAAGATCTTTTGATAATCTAATGAGAACTGTCATAAGGAAACACTTTATCACATATAGCATGAATAAATCATTGAATACAGGGATTTAGCAGATTACTGAATTCAACAGGTATTCAAGAGTTACTGTATGTTCTGCATATGGATTACATTATGTTATGAGACTTTAATTATCTAAGCTTTTTTGTAAAGACTGTAGTTAAAATTTGTTTTTCCTCCAAAAAACATACTGATGCATAGAATTATCTTTCCAGTAATTCTATGAGTGATTAGTAAACTCTATGGTTTTTTTTTGGTTGTTGTGTGCTCTCAGAGCCTGACAGAATCACAATTACTTTGCTAAATGTTAAATTCCAACAGTACGTTTTGATCTAATAAAGTGTAAACGTTAATCTCAGATATCATAATTTAATGATTCTGTGAGATAGAGATTACAGAGAACTTCAGAAGTACTCGTATCTTTCATCACTGCCAGCGGTGGATTTGCATAAAATTACTTCAGGCCTGGTATATAATTAGAATATTTAGTGTAGGCACTACTGTACACTACCTCAAATCAAAGGTGACTGACTTTGTATCTTAGAGAACAGTTAAATACCTGTGAATTTTACCATAGTCTGGATGCAACAACCTTCAGTTCAACCAGAGTGTTAATATGTTGACTGTGTATGCATTCATGACAGAATAAAAAATATGCAACAGCACACAGCTATGCTACTAGGATACATAGAACTGTAAAATTCCCAACTTCACCAGAATGTACAGTAGCTGAGACCCCCAATGTACAAAATAAAAATAAAATAATTCTGTGGAATTACTTTGATATCAAACTCCAAGTACATGCACACTTTGTGCACAATTGAATTAGAAAGCTGCATGTTCAGCTGATGTGAACCACTACAAAACTGCATACCTTGATGCTTTATCTATTGTTGCGGGGGACTTTAATCAGGCCAGCCTAAGTAAATTTCTTCCGAAATATTACCAACACGTCTACGGCCCATCTAGGGGTGTGAATACTCTTGATCACTATACGACTATAAAAGACACCTACCTTTCCATGCCTAGACTGCACTGACAGTCTGATCAATTGGAGCTACAAAGAAGGCACAACAATGCCTTTACTTACTATGACAGTTGAAAAAATTTGGTCTTTCTTTAAATATTTTTAATACATTTTACATGTGCCCTATTGAAAGTGTGCTCACATGTGGTTTGGCTGCAGCTCGATGTCTAACTGAAAAGGCTTTACAGGATGGGGCCAGTCCATTACTGGAGTACAGCTCCCCTCTACTGTGGACATTTTAACAACCTGCTGTCTCAGGAAGACTGGGGGTATTGCTAAGGATAACAATCATCCTAGTTTCTTACTTTTCTCTCCTCTGCCCTCTGGAAAGCATTATGGAAGCATAAAGGCATGTACCTTCAGATTCAGAGACAGCTGTCAGATTATTGAATCCTGCCACTACCACTGACTCACACTGATGTGTTTTTTGCAAAGTGCTTGTGCTGACTTTTATTTAAGTTGTGTGTTATTTAACTTTGTTGTTGAACATAGTTATATGCCATATGTTATATAAACATAAAATACATAGTCTAGCTATGGTTTTAAAATGTAACATGGCTGTACATTTTTTCAGAAAAGGGGATTACTGTACATGCCATGAATGGAGCCTGGATCCATTAGAATGAAACTTCTGCCATTAGACCTCTGTGTATGGTACTCCAAAGTACATTACTGTAACATTCATGTACTGGAAGCTTCCTGCTTTAAATCAACTTAATACAGAATCATGTAACTAAAGGGAAACTTTGGTAGTTGAAAATAAAAATAACCAATATACAGTATAATTAAGTTTTTGAAGGACATTACTAATTGTAATTTGTGAATATCATTCATACTGTAAGTAATATGAAAGCATTACAAATTAAAATACAGTAAAAAACATGCAGTCTAAAATGGAAATTTTATTACATGGAAATAAAAATAACTACTATGTAATAACAAGAGCCCCACCTCGATCTTAATGTGTCTGGTTTCATGGAAATCTTCAGAAAACAAGGAATTTCATGGAGTGACTATTAACTAATCAAAACCACAGAATTTGTTAATATTGCAATTTGCCATTATATTATGTTGAGTTACAGTTTGCACCTCTCCAAACATTTTAATATAATTTTAATGATTGCTTGCAAAACAGTTGTACAAGTAATTGCATCTACAGTAGATGAAGGCAGTCTACAAGAACAGCTGTAATAGTTGATCTATGGATACCGTATATCTGGATATAACCTCATGGAATTCTTTACTTTGGTAACTTTTCACTTAACTCATTTTGACATTACTGTGCTTGGTCTAACTGATACTGTATGTGATAAATGGTAACGATGTGTGAATGCCAGGAAATCTATTTTTTTGTCCATGTATTTGACTAACACACCAAAATAAAAACTACAAGCTGCGCTTGGTGATGGATGCACTTCCTATTCCATTTTAAAGAGACCCATTAAAAATAAAAAAATAAAATTATTAAGAAAATCTAAAATTAATAAATGCCACTCCCAAAATCTAAAATTTATTTTTGTCCTTGTCCTTTTATGTCAGTGCTAATAGCCAAAATATGTAATAAGGCCTGGGCGTGACCTACAGAACAGTAGTGTTTGAAACACTACGTAATAATTTCTGTAATTCAGAAAACAAAGCATCACCATTTGCACTAGGGACATACATTATCATATATTATACTAAGAACATGTTTTATTGAAATTAATCAAATATCTAAAATGCATTGCATGGAATGAACTGGATTTAAAAAGCCTGCAGATTGTCGTAATATGGGGCACAGCACACACGCACTCATACCGAGGAGTAAGGAGGTGGGACATGACATGTCCGTGTTTGAAAAGCTTCTGTTTTAAATATAAACATATTATGTACTTGATTATGATTGGTCATTTTTAGCTGGGCTTCCATTAAGGATAATTCACAGCAGCAACAGAAAGAGCCACTACAGGGAATTATTTGCTCACATTTAAACGTGCTGACCAAAAATATGTTGTGTTACACATTGAGGGAGCCCCCTGGCGGCCTTGGAGCCCTAGGCAGTCGCCTAGTTCACCTATGTCCAGGGCCGGCTCTGAAAATATCCATCTTTAGAAATACAGTTAGAAAATTTACTTTCTAAATCCATCATGCAATAACGCACATATTCACACCAGCGCCAATTTTTCTAGAAACTAATTAACCTACCAGTATGTCTTTGGACTGTGGAAAGAAACCGAAGCACCCAGAGGAGACCCATGTGAACATGGGGAGAACATACAAACTCCATGTACAGTAGACAGCACCCCAGGTCCAGAACTGAATCTAGGGCCCCAGGTCTGTAAGGCAGCAATGCTATCCACTGCGTCACATGCTGCCTTACAGAACTGTCCCATGTAAATTCAGTTGCAGAAAAAAAATCTGATACAATATTTTTCTTAGACTGTAAAGTCTGAATCCAAACACTGAAGCAAAAGCCTTTTTGAAGAATACAGAATAAATGTGTAACTACTTCCAATGAATTAAGAGGATTATGTTTTCAGTTATGCTTTACACATTTTAATAAATTGTGTAAATCCTATTTGGGCATGAGTAATTGAACCAAAGCCAACTTCACTGTGGCACCTTGATCTTGCCCCTGGGACTATGCAATGAATCGGCACAGATAGATCTCATGTGGTTCTTCTTGCCTGTGGGTAAAGTAAGTCCATCTTAAACACCTTTCTGCACTATATTTCATATAACGAAAATGACAGGTGGTTAGCACAGCAGTATCTCCAAAAGTGATATGATAATCAATTTAATTAGATTAAAGAATCACACTATGGATATAGTAAAATGAAATATGGATATTTCGTCATTGTTTACAATGTCATTCATTTTGTGTGTGAAAATGTTCAGATTTTGAGCATATGCCTGCACATTATTATACTGTACTTTAAATAGACTTTTACAATTTAACTTTTTGATATAACTTATATAACTTATGATATAACTTTAGGTAGAGCTTGTAACAGACTTTCAATTTGATTGTGACAGCCTTATTGTCATTAATTTATTTAAATTTTGCTGCCTGCTATCATAAACACTATTTGCACCTATAAACTTGGAATGGAAAATATAATACTTTGATGATACATCACCACTATGTGTTTTAAAATAAAACAATCAATGAAAGAGAGGTATACACAAATTAATAAATAAAACAGATTTTAACTACTATACTGTACCATTCTACACTATACAGTACAAGTAGAGCATAAAATCGACTTTTAAGACAGAATCTGAAAGTGCTGACTGACTTGCAAGTCCTGATATGAGCTGGGATATCATTCTACACACAAGAAGCAACAGAATAGCACAAATTTGTAGTTTTAGAGCCTAAGTTTAGTAATTGAACGTTGCCAGAATCTGAAGATTGCATGTAAAATTAAGGTGCATAGGGAGTTATCAGTTTACTGATATAGTCAGTAGCTAAAGTGTTCACATTCCTAAAGGCAAGCAGTAAAAATTTGAATTTTATTCTGAATTCCTAGGAAGCTGGTACAAGGAAAATAAAATATGCATTCTGCATTAAAAACACTTTTATAATTCATCCATCACAGCAAGAAGATTAAAAAAGAACAAGCATACTAGTGTTTTTTGCTTGTGTTTCAGCTCATTTGTCTTCTTCTGAGTGTGTGAGAAGGGGATGGGGATTTAGATCTCAAACCTCAAACTGACTGGAGATGCCATATCCCCTGTAACCTTGTAGCATGTTTCCTTGGTGAGATTAAACGTGGGAGAATAAAGATACGTGTATCTGCTTTGTATTCTCAGCACAATCATTAATATAAAAGGCATGTTAAAACAAGAGAAAGAATCCCTACCTTTACAAGGAGACTGATAATGCCAGTAGCTTTTGTGGACATGTAATACCAGAAGGACAGTTTGCATGTTGCACTGGACTCTTTCCACACAGAACTTTTCATGTGGGCCTTGTCACCTTTTAACCCTTCAGGAGTGGCTTCAAGATAGATAAAGTGACCTGGAGAAGAACATCAATATCAGGTTGCTTCCTTATTATTACTCTCCTCTTGGGCTGGTGGCTGGTATCAGTTTACTTGTGTAATGCTAAGTACATACAGTATACAGTATGTGGAGTTGGGGGACTATAGAAATCAAGAATCGCCTTCGATATTACAATTCTAAATATAAAATATAAATGACTGCATTAATTTATTAATTGAGTTGAATCATGAATCCTTACTTTCTGGCACTGTTCAACTTGAATGCCTCAGCAACACCCTTCATCCACCTTTTAAATTGTACTACTTTATTATTTTGTCTGTAAATCCCTAAAATAAAAAATAAGGGATTGTTTTATCTTTCCTTATCTTGGTTTTAGATTAATTGTAAACTGACCAGTAATTTAGGATCTACTGTATACTCTTAAAGAAGTTTCTTTCCTCTTCCTACTTGGTGTTTGCTATCCACTACTAAGTTTATAATCTGACATTGATTAATTGCAGTTTTCCTGGACTAGGAACTAGGTCTGAAGAGACTAGGTTTCATCCACCTACTTACATTGCCACATATGCTTTTGAGCCATCACATTAGACTTGCTCTTTTTTAAGGATACCTTTAAAGGCATTGGTATCTAATTATAAGAAACGAAGTGCAAGAAGATCACTACTCGGTACCATTTTCATTTCCCAGTGTATGATCGTTAGGTGGCCTGAAGCTCTGGGATGAGCCCATTCCCAGAATCCAGTCAAAGTTATCAGCCAGTGAGTTTTTCCACCCACAGCGGCCACTCTCAAAACTGCAGGACGTTCCACATTCCTCCTCATCTGTATTGTCTTCACAGTCATTCACAAAGTCACAGCTCTGCTCTGGTTGGTAACACTTCCCATTTTTGCATTCCAAGTAGCCTTGTGGGCAGGAGCCTAGGGAAAGGTAAAGGAGAGCCCAGTAAGTGTTACAGAAACACATTCTCCACAAGTTCAGGCGCCTGGCACGGAATGGGGCTTTGGCAATAGTGTTTAACAGCTCAGAGAAAACGTTACTCGTTGTAGATCAATCTACTCTCAAGATCTTGCAGCTATCAGATTCATAACCACTAATCATAATGATCTGGGCGGTGAGTCAGAGATCAGGAACACAGAATGGATTCTTAACATTATTCTGAGCAAAGACCTTGCTGAGCAATGTGAAAGCCGAGAACATTGAAGCACTGCGGTTCTGCTAAGCTGCAGATCTAACTTCACCACACACAATTTGTGCTTGTCACACATTGTAATATACTGATATACAGTACCAAAGTGGAAAACCAGAGTGAATGTTTTTAAATCATTATAAACAAATATGCATTGATAAAGCTAACTGCTTCGTAATTAAGAAGCAGTCAACTTGCAAGAGAAGCAATTCCAATGAGCAATAGGATAATGTATAAAAAGTCCAGGTGATTGCCAAACTAAAGAAAACACCAACATAAAGTGTAGTAGTACGGGGCTGGGCCACCAAGAGTCACCAGAACAGCTTCAATGTGCCTTGGCATAGATAATACAAGTCTGGAACTCTACTGGTTGTGACACTATTTCTTCATAAAAAATCCATCATTTGGTGTTTTGTTGATGGTGGTAGAAAACGCTGTCTGAGGTGCAGCTCCAGTATCTCCGAAAGGTATTCACTTGGGTTGAGTTCTAGTGACTGGGACAGACGTGGCATACTGGACGGTTTATATTATTTCATGCTCATCAATCCATTAAGCAACCACTTGTGCTCTGTGGATGGGGGCACTGTCATTCTGGCAGATTCTATTCCCTACAGGATAAAAATGTGTCATCACAGGATGAAGGATGAATGTGATCACTCAGAATGGCTTTGCATTTATTGGCATTTACTTTGCCCTCTAAGGGGCTGAGGGTACCCATACCATCAATGTAAAATGCACCCCACATCATAACAGAGCCGCCAGAAAACTTCACTGTGGGAAACAAACACTTGAGCCTGAAGACGTCTTTTGGCTTGCATCAGACTTGTACCTGTACGTGTCCTCTTGTTGAAAGGGTGAAGGATGACTCATCTGACCATATGACTTTTTTGTATTGTTCAGTAGAACTCTACCTTTACTTCTTTATCTCGCAAAAGTGCATTTTTAGGTGTAATAAAGGGTTTATGCACCGCAACCTGACCATAGTATCCCTCTCCGTGAAGTTTTTGGCAGACTGAAATTGATTAAACTGCATTTGCAGTCAACTGTTTTAAAATATTTTGTCTGTTTTTCCTTGCATTTTTAACTAATGCACGGATATTACAGATGAGGAGTATGTGCTTTCACAGCCTCCCCTAGCTGATGATGTCTTTCCCTCAGACTTCCATGCCAACATCACATTAGCCAATGTTTCTTATGAAACATCAACAATGTGAGCAAGTCTTCACTGAAGCTCCTGCCAAACATGCCCCAACAATCACCTCTCTCTCAAAGTCACAGATCTCTTCTTCTAGCCATGGTAGGCAAAATAATGGGCAACTGGGCCAGCCCAGCATTTTTATACATGACCCTAAGCATGATGGGATGTTAATTGCTTAATTAACTCAGGAGCCACGCCTGTATACAGTATTTCATATTAAAATATGATTCATGTGCTTCTTTTTTAAAAAAAACAAATCCACTTTTTTCTCAAAAATAATTTTTTCCCTCCACGAATAATGTCAAAACATGCTGTAATATATTAAATATTACTGGTTTCTATCTACAATGCTGACTGTCAGCATAACATTAATATTTTTTTAGCTGAGTTCATTATACTGTATGTAATTCTCAAGGTTAATGTATTAGAAATGGCTGTGAAGAGGAGTTTCCTTGCTGTTTCCTCAAATAAATATACATTATGTACTGTATATGGTCTTTAAAAATTAGTACTTAACTTGCAGTTCTTTGAAATTTCTCCATTCCAGAATCATCATTTCAATATCGTGTACACAATTACATAAAAAGTTTGTAAGCAAAGATATATTATTCTCTCATGGAAGGGGTTAAAAATAAAATCTTAACACAGAGGTCAGACTGGGGTCAGATATTTAAGCTTAAAATACCAAGACACAATTATTTCCACTGAAGTTCCAATAAATGCATTTTCTTGATTAAAGCTTCCTGCATCAGAGTTTCATGGAACAACCTGTAAACACAATTCTGCACTTTACAGCAAATTCAACAAAACTGTAAAAGTAAAGTGAAAAACTGGCTTCATTTGGACTTTAGCACTTTCAAAAATTTTTGGGATGGCTTTTGTGGACATATAATACACAATAATACATATAAGTAAAAAGAATGTAAAATAATAATAAAAAATGTATTATATAATAATACATATATTACTGTACATATAATAATACATATAAGACAATTCTAACTATGTACATGTACAAATGTCCTACATTGGCAGCTGCTCACGTGACAGATCACAAAGGCCACTGGACGATTGCCTAGCAGAGCCCTTCCTCTTTTCATATCATTAAACATTAATAGTTTAGTTTTTCTTATATTTTTTATTATTCTCTTGTTTGTGTGTTAAACATTCCTACATCTATAATATTCTCAACTGTCTTAGCTAGCTATCTTTTTTCATTTTACACTTGCAGATAAAGTATTATTCTGCCCTTCGAGTAAGACTGTTATACTTAGATGCTTTCAAACCTTGCAGCTTATGGTTATATTGTATTTTTGAAAGCTAAAAGTTCAACATTCACAACAAAAGGTTTATGAATTTTCATCAATGGGGTCCAGTAATGGATTTCATATACAAAACCCTTTGTATATTTGTATATTTATAGCTAATAAAAATAACCTGCACTGACGAAAGCAGTCCTTCCACTATGCATCTCAAATGTTTTTAAGAACCTTTAAGAAGGTTGGCAGTTGTCTTAAAAGATGAGAATGCTTAACTGAAGACAGCAGGTGGCTATGATGTATAAATGAAGCAAAATATGTCCTACTATTTATTTTTAATTGTATCCCTGTTTTTTCCTGTGTAGGAACAAATATATTTCAAGGACAGCACTGCAGGAAATTAAGAATGAAATTCAGTGATTAATCACAAACCCAAAGTAAAATGTATGAGAAGGTAAGGTCAAAGCATTTTTATTAACAGGCAGTGATAGATTAATGCTAACTTGTAAGTGACATTTTAATTTCGTTTTGATTTAAAACTAAACTCATAAACCATACATACCAAATACTGTAAATATCATCAGCAAAATATGATCCATAAAAATAAAAATCGTAATACTTTACTGTTCTTCCTGTTTTTATAAAATGTACAGGAAACATTAATGTAAGAAGAAATAATCACATTTATACTCAATTGTTTGGGATTATTAGGATATTTAAGGCTCAAGAACATTTTTATAGGAGACACAGGTCCCCATGTTTAAAACAGAGTTGGATTATTTTTTTAAGCCATTGTGACTAACGGAAAATCATATTTTTTCCATAGAAAAGATTTCATTGAGGAACACTATACAGGGCTTTGAAGTTCATTATAAAACAATGAACATTGTCACTCCATAAGGTGGGTTTACTTGATATGCTGCAATTAGTCAACATGGATCTTTTAACAAACAGTACTAAAAGTATGGAAGAACATTCCCTGCAGATTTGTTGTTACCTTGATCACCCATAAATTTGGACTAAGAAAAGAGAATGCACCCTTTTTGACCTCTCTGCATTGAATATTTTCTTCAAAATAAGTCCCACAATGTTATTTATAAACCATCTTTTTCTCTAATTCTACTATCAAGGACGAAGCTCCACAGTTGAGCAGCTCTCACGTGTTAAGAATATAAATGAAAGACCAACAGTATAAAGGCCTCAGCAATGTTGATACATGTCCTTGCATACGTTTTGTGGATCAAGTCTGCAGTTTCCATCATCCCCAGGACTTAATTTGTGTTATACAGGCAGATTTGTATTTTATTCTTTCAAAAATTGTGCTGTTAGTACACTGTGATGTGTGAAGAGAAAACTGTACAGTATTTGCAGGCTCATTTTCACCACTGCATCATCAATTGTGGAGAACCAAGAACAGCGGCTTGAAATGGAGAACTGGAAGTTAATGGCAGACACTACCTGAATTGTTGCAGATGCTGGCACTGAGAAAATGTATTTTTTAGACATTCTTGCTGACACACTTAATGCTTACATACACTTACAGCTAATGGAGTGGGGATCATTGACAGATAAACCTGGAGTTAATTCTCTGCTGCCATGTTACAGCCTGACAAGAGATTCACTTTTCTTGTTAATTACTGGCATAACAAATGTAGCACTGATGTTGGGATCTTTCATCCCCAAATGTGCCACAAAAAACAAAGATATATGCTAATTCTTACACCAAAACTGGCTGTCAGCCCCAGGCAAAACAGCCTTTATGATTTATTTCAAAAGCTTTAGAGAAATAAAACACAGGAGCCTCTGTGTGACAGTCCAGGATATTTTGGTTTTGGTTTATTATCATCACTTGCTGCACTATTAATTTCCCTGCTGTTTTTTTTTTTATTTTTAAGATGCGTTTTTATCAACCTTTTATTGCTGACATTAATATTTCTATGCACATAAAGGTCAATAAATTCCAAAACCTTTATTACAGTGTTCTCCAACCGCATATTAAACTACACTTCAGAAACCATGATCACTGTCATTTGTATCTTAATAATACCTTTAAAGGAGCCAGCATGTTTAGTAACTAAGTGTATTACATTATAAAGTATGGACAGTTCCTAAGATATATTTGCCAAAATCAAGAAGAGACAAAAATCACACATTTAGACGAAACAGTGGAATTTTGTTTCTGTTAGGAGGGAAAATACAGAAAAGTTGTACTCAGGTTACAGAGGAAAAGAATAAAACAGAAAAAACAGCAGGTTAACAAAAAAGCAGGTTAAATACGAGCTATTCTTTGACATTTTGCTTTAAGATGTTAAAACTGATAAAACACACTATGGCTATTTAATTAAAAAAACCTTTATGCATTAGGGACCACCATTCATTGTTACCATCATTGGTGTTTTTCTTCTGCTACAGTCATTTGCACAAACTTCCACGATGAGCAAAAATTTGATTTGGTGTGTTATCAGAGATGAAACAGGCTAGTTGTTTTTCACAGTCAGCAAAACTATATGACAATGACAAAGGTGTTGCTGTACATGGATGGAAAAAAAAGTATGATATAAAATTGTTGTCCACAAAATAGAAATACTTCATTAAAAATAGGCTTTAAGGTCATCATGTATCCTATAATTACTGACACTTATTCAATGTCACAATCTTTGTTTACAATGATAATGAAACACTTGAAGGTTCTGGCTGTTTCCAGTCAATGCACAGTGATACAACAGTACAATGAAAAGAGTTCCCAACACCAAGTTTTTTTATGACATAAATGGTGGAGCTCAGTATTCTTACAGCAAAACTGAGAAGCTCAGACATGGTTTTATCCCATTCTTTATAAAAATATTTTTACTTGATGACTAATATGTTCTTTCCCCCTTACTTTCAAACATGAAACCAATTAAGATGCTTTTTTGAAGTGCAGTGCCTCCAAAAGTCTGGCTCATTTAATTCAGAGGCAAAGCAACAAGGCTAGAGACTAAATGGTTTCCAACCAAGCAAAAATTACCAATCATCATAGCCAGGAGCCACAAACTGTACTTCTGTTTTTTTAAGAAAATTGACAGCTAAAAAATATCTCACAAATCCTCAAAGAATAACCATAAATCCCAAGGGACAATTGCAGCTATAAAGTCTAGACAGTAAATAAAACCCTTCAATGCATCCTTTTTATGAGAGGAAGGCCGTAAATAAAACAAGAATGTTCAATACTTGGAAAGGAACCTGACCTTTCTTTGCACTGGACTCTAAGCAACCCTGCACTAGATACTGTATGTTTTACTACAAGCCTGAAGATTGTCTTTGCCTTGCAGCATCATGACCTTTGTTTTAATAATGAACGTTAAGAATAATTTATTATTCTTTCTTTTATCTCAAATGTGCCTTCAATTTTAATTAGTGGAACAATTTCTGCACGGGGAAGAAACAGAACAAACAATAAAATAAGGCAAAAGAAAGGAAAAGGGCTGAAATATGAGACACATTTTGAAGGAAACAGGTGAAGAAAATTGAAACGAATCTAAATACAAAAACTTCAGCCAAATGTTTCTAATCATTGCATTTCATTGTGTTTTTAGAGTCCCTGTGGCACTTTTGCAATGCAACACACATGGTTTTAATTATATCATAATCATATAACCTGGGGGATGAGTATTTAGTTTTAAGAACTGTTCCTTGTGCAAGACCAGAGGAAGCCTTTTAAATATTAAAAATTAAGGGCATTTGAAAATTGTAGAAAAAACAATATCATGAATAGTTTTAAAGATATGGTACTGTAAATATGCAATTTCACATCAATGTGAAAGAGTTTCAGACTCAAGAAACAAAATGGTAGATTAAATAAAGTAGTCTATAGTGCACTTCCTTCTCTGTAAAGACATTTTTTACATTGAGGAGCACCATGCAACACAGGTTATGTTCAGATTTTTGGAATTGTCACATAAATCTACATAATTCTTTTCAAACTTTCAAAACACAGCAGAGGGGGATTTTGTCTTCGCTAGTAAGTCCAGAAACAGTCTAGAACACAGTGTTCACTCATGAGCCAGCAGCCCCACATAAAATAAGGGTTTTATTAACATTTTTTATTGTTCCTTTATACGAACAATAAAAATAAAAGTATGCTTACTTTTGATATTAAAAAAATGATACAGAAAATACAGTAATGAAACACCAATGAGACTACTGTAATCTATATTGTTGAATACCAGTGGCAATATTCTATTCAGTGCTACATATTACTAATGACAATATTTCAGCCAGTTAGAGGAGAATGTGACCAGTTTCACAATCATTGACTGTGATCATAATCATTGTAAACATTGTACCGTATCATAAACATTGTACTGTTGTATCACAATATTTCCCTCAGTTAGAGGAGAGTGTGACCAGTTTCAAAATCATTGACTGTGATTTGTCATTTTAATTCTTTACTTTTCTGCATTTCATTAAACACTTATGTGTTTAACTGGGCGGGGCGGTGCACTGGTTCTGTGGCTAAGGATCTGTGCCTGTGGCTGAAAGGTTGCTGGTTCATATCCTGAGCTGGCAGAGGAATCCTACTCCATTGGGCCCTGGGCAAGGCCCATAACCCCAGCTGCTCCAGGGGTGCCGTATAAATGGCTGACCCTGCGCTCTGACCCCAAGCTTCTCTCCCTCTCTGTGTGTCTTGTGGAGAGCAAGTTGGGGTATGCCAAAAGACAAATTCCCAATACAAGAAATTGTATATTGTATATTGATCTTACTGTATGTAGACAAACAGACTACTGGAATACCTAACTGGTTTGTATTATATTAAAACAAGTTTAAATTCTTACCAGTTGGAGGAAGAGATGTAGGCTCAGTCGGTCCCACAGATGAAGCCAGAAGGCATTCCCATGTGAAGGTGATGTCATCCAGGGAAATGTCAGCTTTCAGGCCTTTCCCAACCCTCCCCTCAAACATCACCACAAAGTCTTCACCTGAAGGTAGGGGGACTTCTTTCCTTTGCCAGTAGCGCCCCTGATCCCCAGTTAAGTTCAGAAGCAACAGGTACTTTTCAGACACTGTGATCTGGTACACGTTCAATGAGCCAGTGCCATCTCCAGACATGTGCAGGTAGAAGATTAACTAGAAAAGAAAAGAAATGAAGATCATTTACCTTCATTTTCTGCAGAATTACTATGTGAAAAGGAAGCAGAAGATGATCAACATGGTTATAAATCAAAGACACAATGTCTCTGTTTTGCTGGTGGTTTTTCAACCTGCTGTGGATAAACACTCTTCGCACTGCATAGCTAAGTAAGATACTGCAGTTCTGAACACAAGTTAAAAGAAAGCCAAAAACTAAAACACCCCAAAATTGTTATTATTATTATAGCCATCATCAACTTGTTTTGTTATTACCAGACATCCCACCTTTGACATCTTAGAGTGATCGCATGGTTTTATATTGCTTGCTTGAGATCCTGACTCTGGCTATCTTATGCAGAAATATGGATATATACCTTTTATTCATGATGTCTGGACTATCTTAATGCTTTATGTACTGGGTTATCTTATAAGGCTCTTTAGTACTGTATGTCCGGAATCCTGTGACCAAAATGCTGACTGAATCTATCATTATCTATCATCTGATACTGTAGGTTCTATATAAATTGCACTGGCTGCTTCCTGTCACATTTAGAGTGAACTGTAAGGTTCTCCAAGGCCATGCTGGATGAGCAGGTCAGTCTTGCCCTATAAAAGAAGGTTTTGCAGGAAGGCAGAGTCCACCAGTGCCGAAAAAAGGGTGGCAGAAAGGGAATGAAGAAGGTTCATATCTACCACTGGGAACCACCAGCAAGACAGAAAGAGACATAGAAATGAAACCTACTGTACAGTACTCAGGAGGTGAAAGGAAGTCATTGGCGGTTGCAGTTACTTACATGATGGAGACATAAAGTACTAAGAATAAATCAAAGACCAGGAAAGAAGATCATGATTTTGAATTTTGAGATTACAACAATGTTATTTTGTGTTGTATTGAGTTAGGAAGCAGGATAATTGTCCCTGCTCTTGTTTGAAAAGAATAAAAGATGTTTGGACAGGACTCTAAACCATAGTGAGGCTTGTATTTAGTTTCTTTTGTTTAGCTGAAGATTTACCAGTGCTCCTGTATATAGTATTTATAATACTGAATGAAAGAACTGCTTATGAACTATTTTATTTCTGTTTCTGCTATTCTTGTGTGCCGTTCACATATAATTCAGTTCTAGGTATCTCATGTTCTTCCAGGATATCAGCATATACTTTATGAAACTTTAGTAAATTATAATAATATTAAAGGAGCAATCAATTCTATGGTTTTGATCCTGAAAAGAAAAGGCTGAAAATTAGATTAAATATGGATCCCTATCTATCCACAATAGTTCAACCATCTTGAGGTATAATATGCACAAAAGTGACAAACTGCATGATGCACTGGCTGTCTGGTAGGAGTCTGAATGATTGACTAACGAATTAGCTTAAGAATTTATGGATGGTTCAAACTGACCATTTTTTATAGCTGCTTAACTGGTTTCCTCAGACATCAGGTGAGACTTGTGAGGAAATCACCTGTTAACTCATCCATGATACAACCCCCAGATTCCCCTTGTATTTTAAGCCTTTGAGTGTAAATAATCTTACAGTGTAGTGCTTACTTATACTATCATCATAATATAAAACTGTAAATAGAAATAACTTCAGCTTTATACAGTACTGTATATAGACATAATTTTTAACATTGATTTGCAAATCAAACTAATACAAATTTTGTAATTATAGTACTCTTTTAATAATGAACATGGCCTTATGTGAAAAAGAAAACACTGTATTGGCACAAAAACATTTCACAAATGTATTTGTTTACTTGTATAGATTTTTAAAGTAATGGCCCATTTACTTTATTTGGTGTACGTTATAATAATTGTAATAATAATTCCTTACACTTATACAGCACTTTTCTGGACACTCCACTCAAAGCACTTTACAGGTAATGGGGACACCCCCCACGACCACCAATGTGCAGCATCCACCCAGATGATGCGATGGCAGTGTGCAAGTACACTCACGACACTATCAGCTATAAGTGGGGAGGAGAACAGAGTGATGGAGCCAATTCTTAGATGGGGATTATTAGGAGGCCATGATTGATAAAGTCCAATGGGAAATTTGGACAGGACACCTGGTAACCGCTACCCTTTTAGAGAAAAATTCTGGGATTTTTAATGACCATAGAGTCAGGACCTTGGATTTATGCATCATCCAAAGGATGTTGCCTTTTTTTACAGTATAGCATCCCCATCACTATACTGGGGCATTAGGACCCACATGGACCACAGGGTGAGCACTCCCTGCTGGCCCCACTAACACCTCTTCCAGCATCAACCTCAGTTTTTCCCAGAAGGTCTCTCATCCAGGTACTGACCAGGCTCACACCTGCTTAGCTTCAGTGGGATGAGTTGCAGGGTGATATGGCTGCTGGCTGTTAGAATGTTTGATTAATTCACTACCTAATCAGAAAATTATCTTAACAGAATGTTTGTTTCTCATGTGGTATTCAGTTAATTATCGATTAACATAACTCTGTAGCTTTAGGGTTTCAAAGTTGCACATCCAATGCAGTATCTGGGTGGTATGATGCACCTTTCATTTCTTGGTGACTGAGAAGTCTGTATACAATGGGATGTTCAGAGACATTAATATTTATAGTACCCTTCTCCTGCTTTTCAATGACTTTATTCCTGACTTGCTTTGAAAGATCCTTAGTTTTCATGGTTGATAGCTCCTTGGTTTTCACTTTTTTGCCTTTGCTTGAATTTATTTGACCAACGAACTTCACAAAGGCAGGTGTTTTAGTCTGAAATAATGAGAACCACCATTACTGCATTCAGACAAGGCCCACCCAAATAAATTTAGGACTTAAGCTAATTTAATTACTAATTTTAACTTTATATTAAGTTAATTTAATTATTTCTATTTTTCTTTCATATTGGTTATTTACAGTATGTTGTATCGGTATTTTTTTCTTTTTGTGTTTGTTTTGAATGTGCTGAGCATGTTGTGTGTAAAACAAATATGAATTAGTACTTCATAGGGTATCACTACAAAGGAGCAAGGATCTGAGTGCAAGGCACCCATGATAGACATGTTTGATAAATCAACAGATAAACTCTTGAAATTGAACTGAAGTATCGTTGAATTGGCAATGCAGAAAGCAGCAGCCTGAAATAGAGAAAAAACTAAAAGCATTTCTTTGTCAAGCTCAGTATGGATTTTAAAGAATGTCATATGCACAGAGATGACAAGATGTCTGCACCAATATTTCAGTGCTATTTGCCACATCTTAAGTGTATTTCTAATATTTTTAATTTTAAAATATTAGATCAATAATTACATTCCTTAAATAATTATATTTATATATATATATTATAAGAACTATTGTCAAAATTGATTTTTTTTCCTTTTATTAAAAAGTAAAATTTGTTGTGATTGTAGTGCCTTCACACAGCAAGCAACCCAAGACAAAGTGGAATACTTAATTTGTCTGCAAGTAAGTATCAGCTTAAGCCCGGAGAGTAACAGATATAAAGAAGATATTAAATTAGGTATACAGATCACTACAATATGATTTACAAACATTTTTAAAGATAAAACAATCATTTTGATAAATGATTCTGCTTTCTAAAAGCAGATAAAATATAAATCCCTTATTTATCCCTAAAAAATAAATTCCTTTGTATTTAATATTAAATGTGAAATGATCAGGTGTGAAAGTGAGACCTTCCCATTAGGTTGAAAATAACTTCTGACATTGCTGAAATAAATATTCTGTCTGAAAAGTAGTAGTGTAGCCATTTTCTAGGCTTTTAGGGCAAATTTCTATATTCATTATCATTGTGCTCTTCTCTGACTCACAATGAAGCCTCCTTCTCTGACATGGTTAGCAGTGAATCATGTATGTTTTATTTTTATGGCACAAAGCAGACACATTTTGACAAGGACTCTGAATTGCATCTTCATGGTTTTAGCTCAAGATTAAAGTGTAATACAGTAATTCAGTCCAAAACTGTAGCTAAGCAGGCTTTATAAGCACATTAAAAAATCAGCAGATGACCTGGAAAATGCTGAATTACTCCAATTTAAGAAAAGAAAATTAGCTCCATTAGGTAACTCAGATGAAATGAAATCTGGACAGAACTATTGCCCTTGAAGACTGGAGCTAGGCACACTGGACATAAACCAAACGAGACTGTAGGTAGAAATGCTACAAAAAATCAATAGCTATTCCTTTGGCTTGAGGGCAGCTTTGTAGTGGAGTAAAGCAATTTAATTTATTTAAGGATATCCAGGTTATATCTTACTTTTATTACTTCAGCGAAAGAAACATTTACCATCACTCAGCTTCTCATTCATTCTGTGAGCTGCCTACCTTGCAGTCTTTGCTCTTTTTGCTGAAAGTCAGGCCTGAGATCCGGGCTACGTCTCCAGGGGCATGGGGGAACGAGCTATCGATGTGGATGTAGTGACCAGAAGGGTCCCGCAGTGTATGGTCTATCGAGGGGCCTGTGCCAACATTAGGTGTGCTTCCAGTTTTCAGAAGCCAGTCAAAGTCATCTCCTTGCCACTGGCGCCAGGAGCAAAGGTCAAACTCAAAATCACAGCGGCCATGGAAGGTTTCTGTGGAACAGTTGGATAATGTATACCATTATACAGAGATCACCTGTACAGTAAAAATGACAGAAATGTAAACTTTATCAAATCTAGAGAACAAACAAATCAGTCAGTAGGCACATGAATGGATCACCAAAAGGAGAAGAGTCCCTGTCTTTTACTAGTACTAAAATGTATTGAATGTGTTGGACAGTATTTGCTATTGAAAGTTTCAGAATGTGTTATAAAAGGTTTGCATGGTTTATGCACAAAACACTCTACATATACTGTGATGACCTCATTGTTATTCATTATGTAGACAATCATTATACTTCAGACAATCAAACAATTGTTAAACACAGTAGAACAAAAAATGTACTTGCTGTAATGCAGATTTTCTTAAAATTGTACATCTAGGCTTACACTAGATGGTTCAAGGAAGGATGTTAAAGGTGAAGCAGAAAAATAAATTGCTTAATGCTCTCACATGACCTTGAAAACTCAGGCAAACTTGACTTCTGTTTACAAGATTGCACTTGAACTGTTAAAAGCAATATCCAATTTGTTTCTTAATTTAAAATAAAACCTTTATTCTGCCTACAGATTTTTGTGTTCATTGAACACGTTAATCATGAACTCATTCATGATCATGTACTTTTTTGTGTTCAATTAATTCATTTAACAGAAAAAAAGTACACAGAAAAAAAGTAAATTAATGATTGAACCCTTAATATTGTATCGCAAAATGGAGAAAAATGTATTTATGGTTTTAGCACTCTACATACAATACAAGTATTCAGTTTTGTGTAGCATTTATGAGCTTTTTCAGAGCACATTTATCTTGTCAGTTTGAACTGGTCTTCACCAGGATAACCATGCAGCTAATAAGGTAATATAAAAAAAGAAAATGAAGTTCAAAATGAATATATAGTATTCGCAACTTTGTTGAAATTATAAATTATCAAGGGGTAGGGACTGCAGAGTCTTCTTCTGGTAACTGAACTGCCAGAGCTCACTGTATCTGTGTGTATGTTTGTTTACATATATGGTATACTGTACATGGAAAACATTAACAATACCTTAATTCGCATTTGTATAAAGAGCCATATTAAAAACTACCTGCAGTGCATAGAAAATTGGACTCTTGAGTACACGAAACATTGCAAAATATATTTGTATACCTCCTAATATTTTGTCAGTGCCTAGTGAGCTACACAAAATTGTTATTATCGTGAAACTGGACTCAAATACTATCCAGCACATACTGTAACAAATGTATTCAAATCATGCCTCTTTCTCATGTATGTATTGTGTCTACTCATATGATTCTGTACTTACTGTATTTTGTAGTCATATTTATTATCATTAACTATGACAATTTTAATCATGTTACATGTTTCCTTGGAGAAAGTCTTTAAGGTACAATTTGTAGAACAATATGACATCTATTTCAAACACTGCAGACTACTGAGAAGCTGTAAGAACTTCCCAGCTATAGAGTACTAAAACCATAAATACAGAAGTGCTAGATAGGAATTTTAATCTGTGCACTCTTACTTGACAATAAGGCTTGTCTGTTTGCATACTGCTCATAAAGATGGAAACTCATGGAACTTACACAATGAAAAGAAGCAGTATAAAAAGCAGGCAGCCATATTTTCTAAGTAGGGAAAACACACCAAAATGACACCATTCCCTTCTAGTCCTGTGTTTGTGACACAGACATTTAATCAACCTAAACACTAAGAATCCTCTCTTTACTTCCCGTCTTCTAGACAATTTTGAAGTTACTGTGTACAATTTAGTGTACTTTCTACCTACAGTATGTATAAAAGCATTTCCATACAACTTTTTACTGGAAACCTTATTATGGCAAATAAGAATACAAACTATGAATGTCTAAGGTGTTTTCTATGAAAAATGTAGGAGTGACACTAGAATGACTTAGTTCGATAAATATTTGCAGTTCTAAAACTGAATCCTACTCACATTGCCTTTTCTGTTAAGTTTTTGGAAGCAAATTAAACACTTTTAACACACTTCAACTCTGATGTTTTATTCAGAATCACATCAAGAAGTTCTTTTTAAATATATTTTTATGATAAGGTTTAGAGGTTATAGAGACTACAGCTTTTATGCGGTGTTTCTATCTTAACACAGATTTTTGTATTCATAGGATATTAATTCATTGGGGATTGTTATATTTGAAAACCTCTGCTTCTGAACTTCATGTGCCATAATGAAAACAAATACTAATTTTGGGGTAAGTTCTGTCATATAGGATAAAGAGCACCTGGTGTGTGGAAGGTGCAACATACAGTATATCTCAGACAGCAGATCCGTCTTGCTTCAGGAAATGTCTAAGAAAAGCTAACCACAAGTCATTGGTTCTGGCATATACTGTACTGTGCTCCCTTCATACTTCATTTAAATCTGTGCTTAAAATCAGTTAGGAATAGTTCAGTTTTCCAAACACAGGAAGAAATCAAAATACATGTACATTCCAGTACATGACAGTTGATAAAAAGCTTTGAAAGTATCCTTTCTTCACTTGCAGTTGCTTTAAAGTCTTGGTTAGAAAAAACAGAAAAGAGAAAGAAGGACAGCTTTGGGAATAGTAACACAAACGTTAGTGGTGGTAAACAGGCTTGTTAAAAAGATTATTACTCACTGCAAATATATGGATTCTCATCTGTCGAATCTCCACAGTCGTTGTTAAAGTCACACAAGTTGTCTTCTGGGATACAATATTTGTTGGCACATGCATATTCATTACTGTCACATGGCCGGTCTGGAATCAGGAGAGGGGCACAGTTTTCAAAGGACACGTCATCCACCACTACATCTCCGATGTAACTGACACCACGTTTTGCTCTCAGTATAATCTGTCAGAGTTAAACAAATGCAAGTAAAAAAACAAGTTAAACCGTTTCTGTATAATTTATCAGACTTTTCTCATGGTTTGATTTAGTGAATAGTACTGTATATCTGCATGACAATAGTGATTATTCAGAATACAGAATGATTTTACACAAATCTATGCCTTTTGGTATTAATGTGTGTTTATTTCGAGTTTACAGTTAGGAGCAGTAAGCACTAAGGCACTTGGTTCAAAGATAATATATTGCACACATATTCTGAATACTGTATATACAAGCAGCTTGTATATGTATGACAAGAACAGCAGTTTGAGAAGGTGTCCACACTAACCACAGTATAATAATATAATTAAATTTAAAAGCATTGTCAAAAAAACCCAAGAATGTGCAATAGCACACATAATGCATACAACATAAGGAAACAATCTCAGCAAAGAAAGTCCAATGGCCAGTTCTTGGGCTATGCTGTTAATTAAAAGGTAGTTAACAGGGATTCCTTTGCAGCAGCAAATTTAGCGGGATTGATTGGACTAGAGTTACAGTACCTCATCTTGTTAATAAATGTAATAAAAACAAGTAATTAATGTATTAAAAACTAATACATTAAACAATGAATGTATTAGAAAAACTCTTTTCTAATACATTTGCTTAATCAACTATTGGAAAGCTCTAATGCACACAAGGAAGTAGGTTATATAGATAACAATATGTACTGTGTGTATATTGTATCAAGTAATAACAATATTTAGTAATATTGTGCACTTCTGTGACTTGAATATCCTAAACTGTGTCAAACAATTAGGAAGTGTGGGAAATTTGATTTAAAATTAATACAGCTGAGAAGTAGACATACATGTGAGAATGTGGGCTCTTTATTCTTTAGCATTACTCAGGAAAAAGAGTAATTAAATCAGAATAAAAACTTGGACAGAGAAACAAATATTAATTAACAGTTACAGTAAATAGCACAGTGCTAAACAATACATTAACTAATAACACTATACACAAAACTTCATCAATCAATACACAAAAAATTTCATCAATTTCCCTACGGGATTAATAAAGTATTATCTATCTATCTAAAACACTGCATCCCAGGGGCCTACATTCTATAAACTAATTTTGAACTGGTAGAATTTGGATTTGGCATAGGAGACAGAGATGATGAAGGGATTGTAGTGTTTCATAGCCGTTCAGGGACGCCAAATATGTAATCATAGTGGCTCTCTGAAGGCACCAGTTCTGTAGGGTTTGGGCATTTACTGAGACAATTATTAATTGTAGCAGTAAATCACAAAATTGATTCTTTTGATGGCTTTAGAATCCAACCATGCGACATAACTCAAACAACGCACACACACAGGTACTAATACACGAGGATACATTTATTAATACATAGAATATGCATGTAAACCTAACAGATCTTATCGAGAGGGTTATCAGAATACAAAAGGTATATATTCAATCAGTTACGAAGTGTTACACATCAAGAGGACATACGTTCAGTATATCATTCATTAAGACCGTTTCGTAAAGTGAACTTGGTTACAACTTCTACATTAGATACTCAAAACAAGTACATAACTCTTAGGAATTAAATTGATATCAACTGGTTGGGATAACAATTGAATTCTCGAGCTGTAATGCATTGAAGTTGAATACTCATCCAATTTCTGGGGATTCAGATCTCCTGCAGGCACAAACAATCAGCTGCAGGCTTGTTGCTGTCCAATCCGCGCTCTCTGGCTCCGTGCCAGGCTGTGCTGTGCGGCTTGCGACGGTGCGCTGCAGATGCTCACTGACCGGCTAGTTAGTGTTGGCTTTAACTAGCAAAGTTTGTGCACAGGAGAAAAGATGACTGTGGATCCCAGCAAGTCAGGAAGAGGACCGGTTCGTTCCTGATGAAGAGCTAGTTCTGAATAGTGATTCAGCTGTCCACAGTTCTGACCTGTCCACGAGGCCTGCTGCTGGTTACTCTCTGGCAACCTCCACTCTAGACTCTTAGAACAAAGGAAAGTTCTGGCACTCGGACACACTGGCCGTTCCGTGGTTGTCCGGGCTGAGTCTCGGGATGGTCAGGAGGCGCGCTGCGAGAATGTCCTGCCCTTGGGAGCCTTCTGCTCCTGGGCCGTCCTGCCCTGGAATTCTCCTTTGAATTCCCTTTAGAACAGTCCACAGAATCCTCTCCAGAATCTTACTGAATCTCCCGAATCTGAATCTTGTTGAATCTGAATCTTGTTGAATCTCGAGTCTCCAGGCCTGTGTTGCCTGTTTTTACCTGGAGGAACTTCAGCTCGTTGATTGGCTGAAAGTTCCATGGGCATCAGAGTCCCACGTGGGTTACTCGGCCCTACCAGTCCCTGATTGGTTGACCACGGTGAGATATGAGTCACTTACTCCTGACACTTAGGAATGCAGTCCAGATGTCCAACTGGCACTCCCTAGACAGATAGGCGCCAATGGATGACCATTGATCATGATAGCCAGGCTTAGCTAAGTGCACCCCCCTTTGGGAGCTGTCCTAGGAAACCTTAAATCACCCTAATGGTCTCTCTGTGGCTGCACCACAGAGATGAACAGAGAAATGGGGCCTCATTTGGGAAGCTCAGAAACACTTAATTCTGCCTTATTATTAAGCCTCGCCGCTACATATCCCCCCTTTTTGAAGGTCACGAGGTCCTGAGGCGTTGTTGCCTTCAAAACAAAAACAGAGTTAAGTGATGTCCCTTGCCATTAGAACATTAATCTTAAATGTCCACATTACTCCTCGAGAATTCATACCAGAACCAGCATTGGATACAAACAGGATGAATAACATCTGGAGTATGTATAAACACGGTAGGAGACATTATCTAAGTCTAGGAATTACACATCAGGAAGTTCACTGTCAATATCTGATACCTCTGTGGTAGATATTTGGGGAGAAGTCACTTCCTTTCTTTTGACATGCTACCTTTGACTCATTCATGCTACCCGGAGTACATCTTGATGTGAGAGTACATCATTCAGAGTACACTGTCAGTCATGATCCAGCTACCTGGCAGTAGTGTTACAATAACAACAGTTCCTGTTCCCAGCCCCCCGATAAACCACAACACCTGTGTTGGGTATCTGCTAGGGTGGTTTGGAGGTTTGTTCCATTAAAGCAAACTAAACTACCTGTACCTCTTCAGGGCTTACTGTTTCTTGGATTTCTATCCAATTCCTTAGTGTGGCATCTGAAGGCATCCATGACCTCAAGTTTGGTCTTATGTTGTCTGGTTCTAGACCGTACAGTGTTAAGTTACCATGCTGTACTATGGCCTCCTCAGGAACTTAAAGGAACTGTTTTATTAGGTAGCTGCATCATGCCTGTCACAAGTCACAGTGTCAGTTAAACGTGGTGTGCTGACCAGCCATTTACTTCCCACCTGCTCTTCATGGGGTTCATTAACCTTCCTCTGCTCGTTAGTAGCTTTACACCCTTCATTGGTGAATCGTTTAGACACAGCCAATGGATAGCTTTGGTAGCCATACCCATCTCAAGATTTGGAACCGAATTCAATCTTGGTTTGCCTTCTGGGTGAGCTATGAACGATGGGGTTAATGTCACACACTCCTCTACTGAGAAGAGTGGAATCAAGTGGGTTGGGAATTGTGCCGTGGTTAGACTGGCTACAGTGGCACTAAGCTCCCTTAACAGGTCTTGTGTCAACATTCTGGCCTGTTGCACACAAGCATAAACCCACTGTATAACACCAACAATCATGTCCACTGGTTGGGGAATAAGGTTTAACCCTGTTGCATAGGAAATTGCCTGTAGGGTTTTCCCTAAGCTTTCCAACTTTTGATACTGTCGATACAGTCTGTCACTACCCTCTGGTATCTCTGACACCTGCCTTCTTGGGGCAGTCAGGGTGAGAGTGCCAGTAGCACACAAACCTACCAGAAAAAGCAAACGTGCAACAGTGGCGACAGCAATCAGTCCTCCCAAAAGTCTTTTCGGGTGGCTGATCCCAGTCATCTCCTTCTGAGTGACTGTCGCCTTTCTAAGCTGGCGCAGCGTGTACATGGTGTCTTTCTCAGTATGCCATGTGGCATCTTGGGCACCAACATCCTGGAAATCTGGGGAGATCTGACGCAGCTGCTGATGCTGCTCCTCCTTTTCCAGGGCATCTACTTTTTCGATTTGTTCATGCCTGTGCTCTAGGAAACCTGCAGGGGGCGGTGCAGCGGTGGAGCATGCCTGACCCTCGGCTGAGTGGTCATCTGGAGCACCTGAGTGATCTGGGATTGTTATCCCATTCTCACTGTTCAGGTCCACCCTGCACACTTCCTGATTGAGGAATCCCTCTATCGGCATGTTTACAATCGTTAGCTGGGCGTGGGTGTAGGACACCTGCTCGCTCCCCCCTTCCCTCGCTAGGGGTTCAGGGAGCTGCCCCAGCACTGGGATAGCTAGTTCATTGTCTTCGAACTCGCTATCACCCACCAGGCCCATGTCAGTGCAGGCGGGGATTCTGACACCCCTCTTTGCGATGTCCTGCACTGGCAGGCGGGTGACTTGACCATCCAGCTCCAGTCTGGCTGAACCACTGTTGGTCAGACTCAGACTGACAGACTGAGCTGGTGGCTGTAAGAAAACCGGCTCGGCTTTCATTCCCTGTCCCTTCTGGGGGACTGGGTGTGTTGGCAACCCTGCCGTTGAGGCAGGAACAATCAGGTCAGTCTCACTCACTACCTGGTAGTTGTGAGAAATAATGTTACCTGACTGCAGGTTCCCTGGGTCACAGCAGAGGGAATCGGCATCTGGGATCAGGTGTGTCCACAGCGCAGTAGTCTCAGCGTCCAGCTGGACCTCCTGTCTAACCTGTGAATGTTGCACCAGGGGCACCTGGCGGTGGCCCCGTGACAGCTGCTCAAGCAGATCCTCACTAATAGAGGACCTCTCAGGGCTAAGGGCGAGGGCTACATCACCAACCTGCTCTCCTGCCATCTGGATCCCTTCCACCACTGCAGGGTGGTGGTCCTGACCCCTCTTGGGTGCCAGGGTGCACAGGGAAAGCTCCTTTTCATCGCCAGGTGGGGAGATCTGCTCCTCTTTAGGGATGTAAAAGGTGTGTGCTTTACCTGGTGGATCAGGCGGCTGCTCGGAGCACCGCTCCTGTGGCATGGAGGCTGTTGGGACCTTGGCCAGGGCACGACTTCCCTGTATATCCGGGGAACAAGAAAATATTTTTATTTCTTGTCCAGAGGGAACAGAAGGAATCTCCGCATAGGCTTCTGTGTTCGGTGGGCACTGTGTAAGCACAGTCTGCCTCTTGGCCCCCCTTTCCTTCTGTACAGAAGGCTTAGGAGCCTTGACCTGTTTCCACACTTTGCCTTTCTGGTGATCCACCAAAGGTTCCACTCTGAGTCGCATACCCTTTTCTTTTTCTACCCGTTTGAGCTTGCCGTGTGACATCAAACACCTTTCAACCTCAGTGTCAATCAGTGTCTCACTGGGTAAGACATCTCCCATGGCAGCCTTGAGGTAAAAGCTTCCTGCTTTTCCTCTGTGTTTTACTGCCTGCTCTGTGACTTCAGGGGTGGAGTCAGCACTCGCTTGGGAGTGGCTGACCTCATCCAGGCAGGAACCCTTCCGCTCAATCAGATAGACTGAGGGAGGGAGAGGGGGCGGGTCTCCGCCTCCTCCAGTGGAGAGTATCAGCTCATTCACGCTTCCGGCAGCCTTGGGGAGCGGTTGTCCCTGTCCTAATAAAGCTTGTTCAAGCCTGGCCAGGCGGGCGGCTACTGAATCCTTTTGTTCAGCCTTTTCTAGCCCTTTCCCTTCCCCGGTGTTCTCATGGCACTTAGGACGCTGGGTGCGGTCCTGTGTGAGTGCTTTGGAACGGGGCTTAGCCAGCTCAGGAGCCTGTGCTCCTTCGAGCAGGGGGGAATTAACCCTGCTGGCTCTGACGGCGAACACAGTCGCTTTAGCAGCTTTTTGCTCAGAGCGACTTTGGACATCATACTCCCAGGCTTTCTGCGCGAATCTCTTAATATCAGTCATTTTCATGGTCTGTGCATCTGTATGCATTAAGATCATCTTTCTGACTGACGGGTGGAGATTCGCAATGAATAAACCCTTGAAATGTGTGTTCTCTTCGCAACCCTCATAATTTCGCCCTGCAAAATAAGTTCGTCTAAGTCTCTCGTAATATTCGCGAGGGGACTCTGCTCTCTCGTGCTTAATGTTAAGAGCGGCGGCTATCGCAGCAGTCGGGTCAATAAACGCACTGTATTCTTCGATAAGTGCATGACAAAGCTGTTCAAAGTCATTACAGACTTCTTTCATCTGCCTAGCCATCCACTCATGTACAGCTCTGCTGGTAGTTTTCCTGACCAGAAACACTTTCTCCTGTTCTGTGGCGTTTGGCAGGTACTGCAGGGTATACCTGAGGTCCTGAATATAACTCTCGATATTATTCTCTGACACTGCGGGGTCAAATCTCTCTATGTCCTTCGCTAGCTCTCTCAGAGAATGGAGATTTATCCTTCTAGCTTCTCCGCTGACGGAGATATGGAAGAGATCGTGGTCAGACTTGCCGCTGCTAGAGAGAGTGCTTAATAGCGACTCGAATTCAGACCTTTTAGCAACCATCGTTAAACTTAAAGAGTATTACTTTTAAGTACGAAGTCACAGTTTTACCACAGAAAACCACAAGATCAAGTATGCAATCAACCCGGTAGATTGCAAAAGATCACAAAACAATCAAGCACTGCTTAAAGAGCAAGGGGAACTTTTTTCCTTTCGGCTTTCAGCACACTGTATTGTCGTGTATGAAACCCGCGGCGTTTTATATTGAATTATTCCGCTTGGTTGATTCATTTCAGTCTTGCCACGCCCGTGCCAGGGACGCCATAAATGTAGCCTTTCATAGCCGTTCAGGGACGCCAAATATGTAATCATAGTGGCTCTCTGAAGGCACCAGTTCTGTAGGGTTTGGGCATTTACTGAGACAATTATCAATTGTAGCAGTAAATCACAAAGTTGATTCTTTTGATGGCTTTAGAATCCAACCACGCGACATAACTCAAACAACGCGCACACACAGGTACTAATACACGAGGATACATTTATTAATACATAGAATATGCATGTAAACCTAACAGATCTTATCGAGAGGGTTATCAGAATACAAAAGGTATATATTCAATCAGTTACGAAGTGTTACACATCAAGAGGACATACGTTCAGTATATCATTCATTAAGACCGTTTCGTAAATGAACTTGGTTATAACTTCTACATTAGATACTCAAAACAAGTACATAACTCTTAGGAATTAAATTGATATCAACTGGTTGGGATAACAATTGAATTCTCGAGCTGTAATGCATTGAAGTTGAATACTCATCCAATTTCTGGGGATTCAGATCTCCTGCAGGCACAAACAATCAGCTGCAGGCTTGTTGCTGTCCAATCCGCGCTCCCTGGCTCCGTGCCAGGCTGTGCTGTGCGGCTTGCGACGGTGCGCTGCTGATGCTCACTGACCGGCTAGTTAGTGTTGGCTTTAACTAGCAAAGTTTGTGCACAGGAGAAAAGATGACTGTGGATCCCAGCAAGTCAGGAAGAGGACCGGTTCGTTCCTGATGAAGAGCTAGTTCTGAATAGTGATTCAGCTGTCCACAGTTCTGACCTGTCCACGAGGCCTGCTGCTGGTTACTCTCTGGCAACCTCCACTCTAGACTCTTAGAACAAAGGAAAGTTCTGGCACTCGGACACACTGGCCGTTCCGTGGTTGTCCGGGCTGAGTCTCGGGATGGTCAGGAGGCGCGCTGCGAGAACGTCCTGCCCTTGGGAGCCTTCTGCTCCTGGGCCGTCCTGCCCTGGAATTCTCCTTTGAATTCCCTTTAGAACAGTCCACAGAATCCTCTCCAGAATCTTACTGAATCTCCCGAATCTGAATCTTGTTGAATCTCTTGTTGAATCTCTCAGGCTCTCTGTGTTGCCTGTTTTTACCTGGAGGAACTTCAGCTTGTTCCATGGGCATCAGAGTCCCACGTGGGTTACTCAGCCCTACCAGTCTCTGATTGGTTGATCAAGGTGAGATATGAGTCACTTAGTCCTGACACTTAGTAATGCAGTCCAGATGTCCATCCGGCACTCCCTAGACAGAAAGGCGCCAATGGATGACCATTGATCATGATAGCCAGGCTTAGCTAAGTGCACCCCCCTTTGGGAGCTGTCCTAGGAAACCTTAAATCACCCTAATGGTCTCTCTGTGGCTGCACCACAGAGATGAACAGAGAAATGGGGCCTCATTTGGGAAGCTCAGAAACACTTAATTCTGCCTTATTATTAAGCCTCGCCGCTACAGGATGAAGAAGGAGGTTAAAAGATCTTTGTAAATCTTTGTAAACATTATTTCCTTCACAGACTGAAAAAAGATAATTCCTTCATAAACCTGAAGGTTCCAAGCAAGTTTGTGACAATATCGGTGAAAGTAATACAACTCCTATAATCAGTGCTCAGAGCTCACAGCCTGCCAAAGACACAGAGCTCTGACAGGTGGGAACCTCATTCCTGTACATTACAAGGGATGTAGTGGTATGCAGAGTTGGTGATTAAACTGGTGATTAAAATTTAGGAGGATACAAAAGAAAAAAAACTGTGAAATCAAATTTTGTATAAAAAGTAGAAAAATGTAACATCGTGTAATGTAATGTAAATCATGAAAATCTCAGTATACAGTATAGTCCTCAGTAATGAGAAGCAAAAACCTTGCTCTGTTAAACCTCAGTTCCATTTGAATCAATGAAAACCAACCTTTGATATTTAAAATGAGGATAAATAGTAATGATTGTCAAGTGAAGTGTACAAAGATCATGGTATTTATCAACTGAACTGAATACTTACTGTATATCTCAAGTTGCATCTTACAGCTAAACCCTATGCTTTCCCAAATAAACTTTACTTTTAAACAGGCTCATATGAATGGCTGTGCTGCTTGAAGAGAGCAGGTTTAAATCCTGTTAAACTTGATAACGCTTGAAATCAGCGGCCTTCAGGCCTGGTAGGTATATCTACATATTTAATCATATGGGGTGAAAATGAAAAATGTTGTCCTTAAAAATGCAGTAAAGAGCAAGATCAAAGTCGTTTTCCCCTTACAGGTTTTAAGATGTTTTAACTCAATTTTATTCAAATGGAATAAGACAATATTACATCAACATCAGTTGCTCTTTCACAATACGAACAAACATATTATGCAGTTTTTATTCAAAAAAAAGCCTTCTAACTTCTAACTGTCTTATTCCTTAATTTAGTAAATATTTCTCTCCAATAATGTATTTTTATTTTTTTAAAATGTTTAAAAATGATCAAACAATAATCTTACCTATTTTCACCTATGGTACCTACATATACTGTAAAAATAATAGTTTTTATTTGATTTAGTTTTGACTTATGTATTGTGTTTCTGCATTTGCCATTTGCATTCGCCAAACACAGATCTTACTCTGCTACTGTCCATGGTTCTTTTCTTTTGCCTAATAAAGAAAGCCAAATGCATCAGTTAACTCAATAATCTATGAAACACCCCCTGATGTGGAATTCAAACTATACCCAAAAGCGAAATTCTTGCAAGTCTCCTTGCTGTTTGGTCTCACCACGTCAACCTCCTACTACTCCTATCGAGCTACAACAATCCACTTACTTACAACCAAATCTATCTTCAGTCCTGTGTCCTTTTTCCAAGCCTATCCGGTCCTACCGCCTTATGCATTTGAAACAACATGCTTTTCTGAGTCCTATGCTGCCTCGCCTTAGACCTCATGTCTCCATCTGCCCCACACTCTATGCCCATCCTTCTTTCCATATTATTAGTATTATTTCACACTGATCATTGCACTTTTGTCTGCCACACCACCAAAACCTTTTCAACACTTTCAGAAGCTCTCTACTGGATCTTTATTTACAAGTTTCCATCCATCCTTCATTTCTCCTTCGGCTTTTATTCTGCTTTTTTAGATGTATGAACCCCCTTCAACAGGGAGAAAACCAAACCTTCCTTTGAGACATTTTGGATTGTCCTTGATTCTCCCCTTTCACATCTCCTAGTCACAAGCCAAGCTTGACTGCATTAAGACAATTCTCACCAGTCAATGTGAGCTCTTAAACCTCCCCAGTTACTTAAAGTATGTTAAACTATGACATACTGTATATAGCTAAATGTGCTGCTACCAGTCAGAGAGCCGGCTGCTTTCCACAGCTGGCTGGAGCAGTGAGGGCGAGCACAGCAAAGGAAGGGTCCTGCAGTGTGTCCTGAACCAGGCGGATACAGGCAGGTGATGGTGAAGATCCAGGCAGGCAGAAAAACAGGATCAGACAGGAAACAAGAGGAATTCAGCCTGGCAGGGCATAAGTAGAAAGCAGAGGGGACTCCTTGTGTTGAGTATCCTGTACCCTCAGCATTCAGTGCAGGGCAGGCAGGAGGGTAGACGTGGCCCACAGTCACTACAGATCAATATGCCCTGCCACTTCACAGCGTTGGTGGATGTACTGTAACACAAATCTGTCTCTGCAAAATGTCCTTTCTAATCTATTTCAACGATCATATATACTCATCTAGAATAGCTATCTCTTCTTACCCGCCACTCTTCAAAATATTGAGTGAGTGACTTGTTCCTAGTTCCTCCACTAACTCCTCAAAGCTGGAACTAAGATGGCTTAAGTACCAAATACCATTCCTTCGATTGGCACAGTCATCTTCACTGCTTATCAAGAAAACCTGACTGCCATGTTTGATTCCATGAACACTGCTGCTCTGAAGTTATGGAGTTTATATCACATCTGAACCCAACCACTTTATTTCTGCTCACTATGATCTGTAAATAAGGGCTTTAATTCAGTGTTATGTTGAATTATATATTTCCCTTTTTCATCCTTGCTCAAACACTGTTTTTTGTCCTAAACTTACTTTTTCTTTGACAGATTTGGAAATGCTGCTGAAGCGTTCTTCATATCTTCTATTTCCATCTTTTCTATTTTAGCTTTCATAATTTCAGGATTCTCTCTCATCCTAGCATTAATCCCGCATCAGCAGGATCCGCTTGTCAGCACGCCCGTCTCCATTTGGTGGTTTGAACCAAATCTTTGAGCTGTCATGCCGCCTACTGTCAGAGTGGGGGGGGGGGGGGGGAACAAAGTAATGTAGCCAATTCATTGAGGGGGATTATTAGGAGACATGGGAAATTTGGCCAGGACACCGGGGTTACACCCCTACTCTTTTCGAGAAGAACGCTGGGATTTTTAATAACCACAGAGAGTCAGGACCTTGGTTTTACGTCTCATCTGAAAGACAGCGCTTGTTTACAGTATAGTGTCCCCATCACTATACTGGGGCATTAGGACCCACATGGACCGCAGGGTGAGCACCCCCTGCTGGCCTCACTAACACCTCTTCCGGCAGCAACCTTAGTTTTTCCCAGGAGGTCTCCCATCCAGGTACTGACCAGGCTCACACCTGCTTAGCTTCAGTGGGCTGCCAATTGTAAGTTGCAGGGTGGCATGGCTGCTGGCTTCATAATTGCAGGATTACGCGTCGGTAATCCTTCATCATTTCTTTAGGGGGTTCTGATAGCACTGTTTGTACAGATGCGTTGTTGTTCTCTTCAGTCAGCTGAGTTACCTCAATAAAGCTCAGCATTTGATTTATGCTTATTCTATGCCTTAAATATTTTTTGAACAAACTACATCATTTTATGTGGTAAGATTATCTTTTTAATAGAAAAATATCTGCACCATGTTGCAAACCACTTGCTCTCAATATCACATCAAAGAATGAATGCAATAATTGTTTCCCAAGTGCCTTCTATTTCATAAAACTCCCACTTTACTGGTGAAAAGTCTGCTAGACAGGATGTTGTGTGCAGTATACTAAACAGCTACAGTACGTATTCAGTACCTCTTCCTCACAGACAGTAAAATCTCTTATCACATAGCATCATAAATGTTGTAAGGAAAAGATATGCATTTCACACACTTTATCCATCTGACACCAGATGGGGAATTGAAACCTTTTCTGAATTGTGCTATACAGTACATGTAAAATAAACATATTTCAATGAATTCAATATGAGATGCAATGTAAATTAAAAAAGGAACCAAACCTCAAAATTCAAACGAATTCCCAGGAATACTTCTCCTTTCCTCCAAAGGTCACCCTGATTTCCAGTTTGAGACCAGAGCACATGTGTCACATTGCCAAATTTACTGAGAACCTGCAAAAAGAAATGGGATTTTAGCTATCCAACATATTACCTTTTTAGTCTGAAACAAGTGTAACTTTTTTCACATGGATGACAAACTCCTGAACTCTATGACAAAAACATTTTACACTGAAATATTTGGGGGATTATTGAATGGATGGTGTGATGCAGCTATTCATTAGGCCATGCAAACCAAGATATTATTGTTAGAAGAAATGTTAAGTGAAATGAATAATGTGTTTCCAATTACTGAGGAAAAAACAGTAACAAAATCAATCTACCCTTTCTAGTATCATACCCCTTTCACTACCTTTTATAACAAATACCCCTGAACCTTTAGGGACATTGAGTGTAAGTGAATGCTACATTTTAAAGACATATTTTTTTCACACTGATCATTGGTTGATCATAGTATTAAGTTAATTAAGGATGCTTGATTTTAGTTTCTCTCTAATTTATTAAACTCAGACTAAAGAGTTAAAATGAGATGGGCAAGTTCTAAATGAAGAAACCCTCCAGAAATTATTTTTACTACCAACTTTAATTATTGCTGGAGACTTTCTGATTAACCAGGAAGTACTACAAAACTCTTAAATAAAAAGCAGATGCATGGTACTTAAAAATCCAGCTTTCTCTTTTAATGAGTACAGCATTCTTCAAATAATGAAAGATATATTCAGTTCTGGCACGTAAAATGGATTGAAGATGAATAAAAATCAATATGTGGCTGAAGCTAGCTCATTAATAATTTCACACATGGTGTTATGCCAAGTGTGTGCATACTTCTATCTCTGCAGGTAAAAAAATAAAGCAATTTTACAGAAGAACAGTCATTCACAATTACCTGCAAGGTCCCCACTGTGACTCCTTTCATGTAGTACCAGAACACCAGTGTACACTGCGGCCCAGTCTGAGATATGACTGGGGTCACAAGGTCAGCGATGTGGCCAAACTGTCCATTTGAACTGTCTGCATACACGTACCAGCCTTCTGGAGTGCCTCTGGGAAGGAAACACAAAACATTAAGTCTTCTACTGTGTGTATGTCCGAATGCACTCCTTAGAAGCTGAGAAACATTTCTCTTCTTGATATTAATAAGCTGCACAACTCAAATTCAACTTTGTGCTTTATATTTTGTTCATAATATTTAACACTTATCATGCAACTTGAGGTCTTATAGTTTATAATGGTATTTTTCACTCAGAATAACAAAATCCAGGAATTCAGCATACTGAAAGGCTTAATCCACTTGACTGATGGCCAACCTGCTAACCATAGAACAAATAGAACAAGGAGGCTAGGACCCCCAAGTGGTGTGAGGAGTCACCAAGGGGCAGCTGCAAACATGGAGTTGTGGTGGAGGTGGAATGCAAAAAGACATACAGTACAAGTACAGTATGTGGGGGTGAGAATGGGAATATATATTATATATGGCATTTATAATGTTTTAGGTGAAGAAATGACATCAGGATTAATTATGAATCACTGACAGTTGAAGTTGGTTGAACTTAGCTGTTGTCATCCCTCCCAAACGTTCATTATAAACTCCATAAAAAGTTACATGCTGCACATCTTAATCACCACCCCCCTACGCACAAAACATGGCATGGTTTAGATAGTGCTCCACAATGAGTACAGACCCATGGAGAATAACTGGCATGTATTTTACAAGTAGCAATATAAAATATCTCAAAGAATGCATTGTCACAAAATCAAATAAGTATTTTTGCATAATAATATTTAACATGACTTCATAGGATGATTATGCTCTACTCAATCCAAGTTTTTACATTTTTGACACATGATTTACTTCAGCTGAATGTTTCTATGACCAGATCACAGCTTACCAGCATGTGCAAAGTTTCCTAGTCATGTACAATGATAATCAAGGATAATCATCAGTTTGCAATACATTCAAATACTGTTGTCTCTCTTGACCTCTTGACAGAGGGAACAATTGAATCTAAGAGCAATAGGAAAATAATTTGCTCTTTCTGAATGTGGGTTTGATGAGACAGTCAGACAAGCATCCTCTGTAAATTGATACTTACAAGGTATGATCTGTTTTTGGTCTGTGGTTTGCTTCCCCAGGAAATATTGTTAAACCTTGTCCAGTAAGCCACAAAAATGCTTGTTTTATTTTTGAATTTGTTTTTAGATTCTGATACCAGCCACACCTATTTCCCTTTTCAAAATCACACTTTGGACGCACTGCAAGAGAAAAGTGAGCAAAACATGCACAACAAATGCACAGATGTTGTTAGCAATGTTGTGTGTATACACAGGGGTTATACTGTAGTTGTCATAAAATTTAAAAGCAATGAGTTTCAGTTGGGGAGTTTACCTAGCTGCTTATGGTAGCCTTAAGACAACTATTATTCTTTGACGGCCTCTTCAGATTTTATGTTCTAAGGTGTTGCACACATCTCATAAAGCTGTCTCAGAAAGTACCTGATGGTGACTCTAGTCACTAACATATCTTACGTAATGTCTCTTTTATTACACATGAAGATACAGTATTACCACCTTTTGCCATGATCTCATCAGATTTTGGAAGCTTAGCAAGTCGTCTGGGTCTGGGCAGTAAAAAATAATACAATAATGTTCTACAAACAAGAGGGGGCCATTTGGTCTCCTCTTGCTCTTTTGGTAGTTTAGAATCTAAGCAGATCTAAACTTTTGACCACCCATTTCTTAAAAATGTCCATAGTTTGTGCCTCAATAGCTTATCTGGGAAACCTGTTTCAGCCTGTCCCTCCACTTTTTGGGTAAAGAAGTTTCACATTCTGTGTCATAAATTAATTCCTATTAAGTTTCTAATTTTGATCCTGTGTTTACATTTAACTGCTTTGTCTGGCATTTTATTTATGTCCATTAGCAGGGGAAAAATACTGAAGTCTGTGTATGATTCTGGAGTTTGGAATAGCACACATTTGATCTTGTACAGTTAAACTGGTTGATTCCAAATTGCAACAGAAGTTTTCTAGTGGATTGCAAATAACATTTCTTGAGCTCTGCAAAATTAAGCAAAGGCAGTGTGTGACATTCAGACTCCATTTTTCTTTGCAAAATTTAAAAAAGCATTTTGTCATTTTGTGTAGGCGGGGTAATTCTGCTGAACACTGGAAATTTGGGGGTGCCTGAGGACACTACATATGTTTCAATCTCTTGCACATGGTTTTTATTATGTTGTGTAGACTAGCTACACTTATGGCAAAACTGAATAAATACATTATAGAACGTCAGAAGAGTTAATAAAATCTTGGTTTGTAATTGTGATCCTAAACACAACACAATTTCCTGTGAAACATGTATAAATGCATTAATAAGGAACAAGTAAAGTTTTATTCCATGCTAAAAAGAGAAGGAAACAAAACACAATGTTTCGACTGTGGAGCCTTCAGCACACCTGAAGAAGGAATAAACCTTTACTTGTTCCTCATTTAGAATAATGTGTGTCTTCAGCTGCGATCGACTGGCATCCCATCCAGGGAGTGTGCCACCTTGTGCCTTTTGCTTGCTGGGGAGGGTCCAGTTGGAAGAAGTGGTTAGAAAATGAAGGAATGAATTAATGAATTACAGAGACTAATACTACCTGTATACTTGTAAAAAAAGTACCCGTTTTCAGAACAGATGAGGATCTCAAAGATCCAGACTAGTTGTGCTTTTAAAATAATTCTCAATAAACGATGTGTAAGGCTGGACCAAGAAGTAAAAAGAACAGAGGTAATATGAAAGGAATGCATTGTTCTTACCACAGGCTAGTTCATCTGTTTTATCAGAGCAATCCTCTCTAAAATCACATTTTTTCACAAGGTCAATGCAATCACCAGTTGCACTGCACATATATTTGCCCTCTGGACAGCTGTGTGGATACTCAGTTGTAGGATATAAGGTTCCTGAGGGTATTGTAGGGCCATCTGAAGGTAAATCACCTGAAGAAAAAAAGTTAGCTGCATAAATATTATTAGGAGAAAGTCAAGTGCTGTGGGGATTTAGTCTGTAAGAACATTTTTTACACACCTCTACTATGCGTATTTTGAAAAACAGTATTGTAGTAGTAGCTGTTTCCCCACAAGACTTTTATCAGGGAGAGGCGCTAAGGTGATTGACCCAAGAACTGGAAAACCCTGTTTGTTCCAAAGGGGAGACGAGGATAGAATTGGTAATTTCCTGTAACCTCAAAGGGCCTTAAGTGACCACAGAACTGTTCATGTCAGAATTGCTCCAAACTCTCAAAAGTTCAGAATCTGGGCTTAGCCAAAGTTAAAGGGTATTAAAGATGGTTCGCCGCAGATACTGTAGGTGTGTTCAAGTTCTAAAAGTAATCTCACACAATAATATGGTCTGTGAGTAAAGGAGATATACTGTAGAACAAGTGCCCACATCTTTACACCACTATTTATGTTCTACTCCTTTGAGCTTCCTCACTAACTGATAAATATGAGAATGGAGACCTCTCGTAACCAGAAAGTGTCAAGTCAAAGTATAACTCACACTCACTGCTTAGTCAGTTCAACCATCAGCCGCTGAGGGTACAGCCTTCAACTACAAACAGGTTCGGAGAGCATTTCATCTCTGGACTACACAGAGTGCAATGCAACAAAATCACAGAGCGGCTAGTTTCCTCCTTTAATGTGTGCATGTTATTTTTGTGCCTTTATTTATTTGAATTTTTGGACCACTGTTTCTTTTTTGTTTCCTTTTCCTTGTTTTGTTTAGCTATTATTAGTATTATTATTATTGTTGTTGTTATTGTTGCATTTAAAGGGTCCAGTCCCAATTGTTTTATGATATTTATATTTCTAACATAATTCTACAGACATAATTACTGTACTCATGCTATTGACTGAATTACATTAAGCAGATTTGAAGTGCAGAAAGGTTTCCTGCTTCTTACTGTACATTGAGCAGAAGACACCCTTCTTTTACAAACTGTAAAGTGCCTAATAAAAGTATGTTTAAGTAATTAATACAATCACCATAATAGAGAATGCAGCCCATGAAGGACAAGTCATCAATCGCTATGTCTCCATTAAAGTCATCTCCCACAGTGCCTTCCACCAATATCTGTCAGAGAAAAACAGCAAAACCCAGAATGAATAAGCAGGCATGAAGATCATCTTACTAGCACTCAATGAAATAAAAATAGAAACAAAATGTCAAGAGTGCCTATAGAAAACTATGATTAAAATACTATGATATATAATACTTCTGTAGTCAAGAAAACAGCTTCCGAATGACATGCCTATACATACAGTAATTCAGAATCAATAGTTTATTATTTAGTTCATTTAGTTTATTTAGTTATTATTATTTGTTCATTTAAAAAAATACAAAAAATAGACAAGAATCAAGAGAAATACTATTTTTGGCTTTTGATTTACAGGGACAGTGCTTCAGCATCTCACACTGCAGGGAAAGAAGTGAACTAAAGGGCTCTGCACATTTTTACTGATTTGCAATTCATCTGCAGGATTTCATTATTGCAATGCAGTACATTAGCTGGTTTGTAGATGGAGCAGCTGAAAATCGAATCATTTAAACACTTATGGCTTTATGTTACAGTTAGGCTTTATGACTTCAACAATGCAGCTATAATTGACCCCCAAAAATGTTTTAGCCTTTGTGATCCAGCAATAATAAAAGAACAGAAGCCTTCATACTAAGTGAAAACACAGACTATGCACAAATTCTATAACTCCAGATGCACTTTGGTTTCAAAGCAGCAAAACAGAAAACTGTTAAGAGACGTATTGGCATGCAGTAGGTGCTAGAAAGATCAGAGAAGTTACAGTGATAAGGGAACCTGAAGAGCAAAAGTAAATTCAGTATAATGGTTTAGGCACCAGCAATACCACTTTTAATGTGAAAGCTACAGCATTTACGCTGTTCACCCACACTTGTACCATGCATTTACTTAGCTGTGCCAATGTTCTATGCAGTTTGTATGACATACTGTATGGTCTTCTTTGTGGTTAAGCTGTACTTTACTGTGCATTTGTAATGTAAGAGCCCAGTAAAATGTTATTGGTACAGTAATCAGATTTGTTGTTTTCTGATGAGGTGAAATTCTGAGCTCCACCATCCTAGAATCATCAATGAAACAGCACTCACTGACTTTGTAATGAGACAATACTGTAAATGAGAATATAAGTACGGTTTAGTTAACATAAACTAATTAACTAATTATGCTACATACAGTACCTCCAAACCAAAACTGGAAGGAAAATAAAAAGGAAAATTTCATATACCCTGAAAGCATTGATATTTTTCTGATGCACAATTCTAGGAGTAAGACTTGGTTTTTTTTTAAAAAAAAATTCAGCATGGTGCATCATAAAAGTTGTTTTCCCATACTGACAGAAAACACCAGCAGCAGAAATGAAAGTCATACTCTTCACAGTCAACAGAACCTCATTCACACCTGATATGCATGATTCAGCAGTTGTGATATTTAATAAGCCCTGAAAAGGGTTCTGAAATGCAATTGGGTTGTGGAGTTAAGCATGTAATTGTTCAAGTAAGCTGGATGTTCAACCATTAAGATATTTTAATGAATGCTGTCATCACTCAGTTTATAACCAAATGTAATATTTATGATTAATATACTCTGTACTTATTGCGAATTTCTAAAGACTGTTTATGAAGGAAAGGTTCTTACACTGATACAAGTTTTTTTAAAGTGAAAGATATATCACTTCACTTCATCTCTTTTGTAAAGTACCCTCCAAATTTATTCATACAGTACCTCTGATGGAATAGACAGAATTATACAACTATTAGCAGATGAACAGACTGAATGATGTTTATCACTTAAAAAAGCCTAAATATATCATAAAGTAATCTTTCAAATTTGTCATAAATCAAGGAGGGTCACATTGTTTTCACACCACTAAGTATTTCTTTAAATAAAATTAAACAAAAACAAATCTACTGTAACATTCTTGTCTTTGGAATTTAAAATGTAAGCCTCTGTAACTACTGTATACTGTATATAGAGCTCTAATGGTATCCCCATTTACCACGCACATTAAAGAAGGTTTCAAATTATTATATACTGTATAACAAATATGATTTGCTCTGTGCAATACTATTATGACTACAGTTCAATATTATTGTAACTTTTTGAAACAAATTATCCAATCTGTAATTTATTCTGCTATGATGTTTTTTTTTGTTCCTGTTTAATCAGGGGCAAGAATAAACCTGGAGGGCTCTGTATATCCAATCTCAATTTCGCTAACATCTTTATAATCCACATTACAATACTTATACTGTATTTGTATGAATATTTATAGTGCTCTAAATCTGTCATTTAATATTAGGTTCCTTCCCAGTGCACCATGATCTGATTGTTTGCGTAAGGTTGCTAATGTGTTTGTAATTAATACATCATTTTGCCACTAGTAGCACAAATGGAGATCATAGTTAAATATGAGAACCATTGCTATTAATTCAGACAACATACTGATTTCCTTTACTTCCATATTCAAATACAACATGCTGTACTACATAAATACACATAACCAGGTTAAAGTGGTATAAAAGTTAGGATCAGCTCCTAAAATGAAGAATCAAGATCCAGCCAATAAGTCCTCAAACCCAGGTAAAATAAACACTAAATTATTAAATAAAATGGTTTGAGCATTCACTCAAGAATCATATTATGGTAAACATTGAATTACGAAGTGTTACAGTCATAAAAATCCATAAATATTAGCAAATAACTTCAGTGAAAAATCACGAATCTTTCCAGATAAGCAAACATCCCGAGCAGCCACTACATGTATTGCAATTTTTGGATGTAGAGTACTGTAGTTTTCTGTACTGAATATTATTGTATGTGGAGGAAATTGCAGGTGTTTTTTCCCTGTTATGACAAATTCATTATTTGTATAAAATTAATGTTTTTTTTCTTCAAATTATATTTAACTATCCACTTTCTAAAATTAAATAAAAGACCAAAGGTTGTAACGTACAGTATGTTTCAAAACAGTCTTGCAATGGATATTTAAACGTTTTGTGACTTCACTGACTTCAGTAGCAACTGCTTTCACAATTCTAGTTTAAGACAAATATGGCATGTGCATCCAGTTCCTCAACAGATGGTTGAGGAATGCAAAAATATTATCTTTTCACTTCACAGGCTACAGAAAAGACCTGCCCTCTTTGTCAGCAGACAGTATCCTAATCCTAATCTTGTTTTGTCCAAATTGTGAATGAAATTCCACATTAGAGTCACTTACCATTCTGTACATTTTATACAACAGAAGCAGGCTTTTCTTTTCTTCTCCTGAATAGGGCATTATGATAATTTATTCCATGTTTCTGGGAAACAGGAGCTTAACACATCAATTTATACAGCCTGCCCTTTGCAGGAAATACTATTTGGAGTGTTTGGATTTTAAAGGGAAAACAATCTGGACCAGTCCACATCAAAAGAACAGGAAACTCCTTTCATTCTTTCTTTTGTTTTATAGATACATAAATGCAACATATAAATGCAAAATATATTAACATATAAAAGGAGGGGAATTATATCAATTAGAAAGCAAAGTCTTACACAGCACAAAGGCAGGTGAAGACACATGGAGACAGAAAGTGACAGGATTATAAAATACAAGAAATAATACAAGAGCATAAGAAAGCCTGTTTACATTTTCCTCATTGCTTGTATTATAGGTATACAGTATATACAGTATATATTTTAAACCTATAAAACAATTTTGAAAAGAACTGTAATATTACAGAATTTACAGAACCTGTAAGGAATCATTCATTTTCAAAACTGTGAATAACTTATAGTATATAGTAAATATACTACTGTATATGGTATACAGTATATGGTATACTGTATACTATATAATAAAGTATACAGTATATACGGTAGTATAGTATAGTGTTATTACCGTATAGTAAATATGTTGCTTGAAGCACAAAACCATGAGCAGTATGTATATGTAGATGCTTTAGATTTGTAGGGTGTAGGGTGAGAAACCTGACCAATAGGAACATGTGTACTCTGACATCTTCCATGTCCAGCACTTCTGTTTCCTGTTACATTAAGTGTAAGAAATATTTTGAAAACATTTTACAATTGTATCCCATTTATGTTTATTGAGTATTGATTCATCCAAGCAAGAGCTACCTAGTGATTCCTAGTGAGGTAACTAATCTAGAAACCAAAGATGAATACTTATTTCTGCAACTCCATATAACACTATGGCAATTTATACACATGCATTCACACCTTACATTATTATAGAATATTAACTATTAACAAGACATCCAGTAAATATATTTTTCCCATTAGTAGTATGTTAAATGTTAATATCGCAACAAAATACTACAAACTGAATTCAGGAATGTAAATTTCATAGCACAAAATATTGTGTATTAAGCATGGTAGCCTTCAATTCATTTTACAAGCTGGGAACATCAACTATATACATTTCCTGATCCAAAGCTTCAAGATGTCTTCTTTCTTAAATACGAGTTTAACACATCCCTACACATTGAAAATGTCTTTGAACACTGAATAAAATGATTGCACAAAGGATTTATATTAAACAGCCATTTTAAGGCAAAGTGAGTTATGATTAAAGTCATTTGCAAGGTGAGTTGCCTTTGTTCTCTTTTTCACAGAAATCCAGAATGTTTTCAAAGATGTATTTAAAATAAGAAGGGATGTTTTTATTGTATTTAAAGTAGGTATGAGGGTGAAATTACTGTTGAGTTACACTACAATCCTAAAAACGTCATATTCTTTTATCTTCTTGGAAGCTATAAAAAATCCTGTCAGTGTGACAGAGAATAATATTTTTAAATTACATTAGGAATAATAAAATAGTCTGAATTAATTTCTAGAGAAGAAATAAATGTTTTCATAGACTTAAAATCCTTTTGCCTCCTACACTGCCTTTTGCTGTTTATCTTTCACACATCACATAAGAATTAAAGGGCAAAGATTTGCCTAAATTACATCCAAACAAAATAAAACACTTCTTCGGCTTCCACCATTTACTGTAAAACATTGTCAAGAATGATTTACAAATTGCTCTTAAATCTAGAGAATAAACGGATCATTTTGCTTATTACCCCTTACCCTCCTCCTACGAATGAATCCCAATCAAACTTGTTGCTGGCTTTTTAGGCTCACTATATATTTGACTCAATGATAGGAATTGTCCAGCTATCATTAACCATACTGGCTGCATCCACGTTTAAAAAGTTCACTGTTTCTCTTTCTGATTTTTGTCTTTGTTCTCTATCTGCTCCTTATATATATACTCTTCTTATTTCTGTGAATTAAGTGATGTTCACCTTATAAATTCCTTTAAATATTTTCAAGGCTTCTTTCTTCATCTGCTGTGTACTGGGAGAAATCTAATTTAGTTCTTTCAAACTATCACTAGAGCTCATGTTCTTCAGCCTAGAAATGCCTAGAAACCTTGTGTAAAGGTCAAATAACCTGTCACGTTTTTAATCTGGAGAACTGTTCACAGTAACCAGGATGTGACCAATTCAGTGGTTGATAAGACGGAGTGGATTCAACTTCATTTTACCATTTCAGGTCCTGTGTGCTGTATGTAAGGATTCATATAACTTGTCAGGTTTTTTTTAAATTACATACAGTTTTGGAAGAGCATATGCTGTGCATCTGCAGAAGCAAACCAGCAGATGGTAGGAAAGGACCCAATGACTTAGATAAAGTGAAACACTTGAGTCACTTCATTACAATGCTCTGATGTTGCACCATGAGAAGGAATTGGCTGTATACCATGAGGATACTGTACAAGTGCTGTGAAGTACCAGAATTAAAATAAAGTGAAAGGTTTTTTTTGTTGCTTTGCCAGTTTGCAGGATGTGTAATAAAAGTAGAAGGTATGTTTTCATTTCACCTTTACTTCATTGCAGGAAGACTAGGCAATTATGAAAGATTTGCCTTTCAGCATGATAATTACCTTAAATACACAAGCAGACCTAAATTAACTTAAATTATTTAAATTAGAAAAGCAACCAGGTTTTTCAATCATTTCAAAGGACTATAAAACAAATCCAACCTGTTACAAATGCAATTACAGATTAATGGGACCAACAGAACATACAATTGGTTCAAATGAGAGGTCCTATTCATCAATCCTTTTAAATGAGAAATGTAGAAGCTAGGTATGATACTATGTGCTAAAGGAATCCAGTGACTGTAAGTACATACAGTATTTCAAATCTAAATTTTAGCAGAAGAAAAGTAGACTTATGAACCTTATCTTTTGATCTCAATTTAATATATTTGATACAATCTGAAATGATACTCCTACAGCAAAGAAAAACCTGTGTCCTGCAGAAAAGACTTGTCAATTTTTTCAAAGCAATCTTTTTCATTTCTGAACTCATTTTGTTGAAAGTCATAGCCATTTAAGTAGTGTGAAAACAAATTTGAACAATAAGGAATATCCAGTATCTAAATCAGTATTTTACACAAACCCTGATTAAGGTGGTGTACCTTATTAGATGTAAATTGAATTTGAAGTCAGTAGCACAGAAGTATGATATTTAATGTACAGTATACAGTATAGATTTAGGGAGAAGTGGACTTGTCCTCCTCAATCTCAGTAGTTTGGATAAACCCTAATTTAGTTGGAGTAGAGGCAAAAGGCAGAGATTGTTTTGAATCCCCAAAGGAAGCCACTAAGAAACTAATGCATATGCACAATACTAAAGGTATGAAAGTTAAGAAAATAATAGGATACAGTTGGTAGAGTGAACAAAGAAAAGGAAGTTTTAATAATATTAATTAAGTGATATTTCTGAGTCAATCATTGAGAGTGGAGTGTTCAAAGCAAGATGCTTTGAAGAACATCGTCTCGAGTAGAGAAGAGTACAGTGGGTGGAAGGGGTGCTGGAATATGGTTTTTGAATGAGTCAGCATCAGCACAGCATTACTTCCACAACACAGCTCCACATAGAATCAACCATCTAAAAAGTGCTTATATAGACTGAAAGATGCTGATGAAGAATACAAAAGGGGATTTGGAGATATTTCACAAAGTCAAAGTGTAACCAGGTGACAAAGTGGTGGCACAGGAGTCAGGATTAGCGTCCTCGCGGAGGCTGCTAGCCAGATCCCCAATACCAGCTTTAGTATTCCTGTTACCTCTGTCCACCCTCCTATGTTTTTTGTAGTTTGTTGGAAAAACAAAACTTTTTAATATGGGATCCCATGTGAATTCCTTCTGTGCACGCATCGGTGACAACAGACCATCAATGTAACCACATTATCATAAGCTGCTAGCACCGGGAGGGACATGTCATTCCAGCCAGCAGCATAGGGACTGTCAGGAAGTGGCCCGGTGGGTTTTGTGGGAACTGTAGTCCCAAAGTAACGCAGAATCTGTAAACAATCTGTAGAGAATTTTTGTAGGCAGTTTCTGTACACATTTCTCCATAATTGGTGTTAACCCATACACCCTGGCTGTAGCTACTGCCTGCTGTCAGGGTAACATTTTATTATTTGGTTCCCTGGCCATGAAATTGTTTTTGCTCAACATATTTTTAATAGTGGACAATTGTTGCCTCCACCCCTGGAGGCAGGCACCATCCAGGAACAGCTGCCATTTACAAGTCCAGTAGATCCCCCTCTTGCTCACTCATTTTATTATTCCTGTACTTTTTGTTGAAATTGTATGTGTTTGCATTTGTTTTATGAGTTTGATGAATATTATTAGTATTAGTATCAGTATTAGTACTGCATATGATAATCTACTGCCCACCCCTGGATGCAGGCACCACCCAGGAACACCTGCAATTTACAAGGCCAGTAGATCCCCCTCTTGCTCACTTCCAGCAGTTATAGTACTCCCAATTCCCACACCGAATGTGGGGCCACCTGGGAACCTCAGCACCACCATCCATCAGGTCAAGTGGGTTTCCATTTTTAGTGTAAGAGTAGTCTTATTGGATCAAATAATTATAGTATTATGGGCTTCTATAACATCCCAGGACACCCACAATTCTCCACCAGTGAAGAGGGTAGGGCGCAAAAACCTTGATCTCAACCTCCACCAGTGAAGCAGTGTGCAGCCAGGGCCTTTGAAAAACTACATACAAAGTACAGTGAGCACCAATTATCTTTTTTCTTTTATGAGCATCCATAGCAACCCCAGAAGTCTGTAATTGAGTATGCCATAGAACTAGAGGCTATCCTGAGCACCACTGCAGAGAACACGCATCTGGGTTGTCCTTTTTACAGATAGGGATTACAAGCTCACTCATCAGTTAATGAGGGGGTTGTGGGACCTGGAGGTCTGGGACTGGCTTGTTCCCATGAAGCCAGATTTCTGAAGTTCAGGGAACTCCAGATTGAATTGCAGCAGCTGGCCGGGGAGAAGTCATCAGCAATGAGAACCGCCTGATTCTGCCTCTCCCAGAGTTTGACCAAGAGCTGAAAAAGCTGTGCCCCCTCAAATGTCTTCACAGCCCCAAGAGTCAGCAGTTGAAGCAGGATAGGAGGGGAGGGGTTAGTCTAACGTCACTTATTTAGAAGTTGGTAACAAACCAACATGGATTGGAGGACAAGATAAAGGAGTGGAAACAGATTATGTCACAGAAAGCATAGGTTTCAGCTACCAGAAAAGCAATCCGATGGTGCAACTGAGATAGGAATAAACAAGATCAGCAAGACCCTAATCTTGGGAGACTTCTGAGAAGACCAGCAAATTCAAGGAAATGGAGGCCAAGCAATGGTGCTGGCTGCTCCTGAGTGATAATAAGAGAGCAGATCATGTGAAATCTGCTGTATTGGGGAAGGGGGAGCAGACACTTGAAGTGAAACAGCAAGAGAACAACTTCTAACTTGCAAACCTTCATGATAAAGGTCGATGCAAGATGACCCAGGAGGAAAACGTCCCTTTTTTAAAGCGACCCATTACTGCACTGCCCCATTAGGTTTTACAAGGTCATTGCATATTCTCACTAAGAAAATTTCTTTATGGTATATTTATTGTACCAGTGCGCAGTCCATATCAGTCATTTAAGAAAGCATATAGAGACAAAAGATGTGTTTGAGCAGAGAAACTCTTTTCAATTCTATGTCCTACCTGAAAGGGCAGGGAACTGGTGATAAACAGAATTTCTCTTAGCCACATATTGCCTTGCTCTCCATATTTCTCCCATAGAAGTTCTCCTCTGGTATTGGTGGATGTTCTCTTGAACACTGCAAGTCTGTATACATGCTCGCCGAACATGTGGTAGTTGAAGCGAAACATACACTGATTGTGTTCATTCAGTGTTGTGGGATGGAAATTGTGACTCAGAAGCACTGCAGTGTCTTTAAACTTCTGAGGTGAGGAGGCCTCGATGAACAGATAGTGGCCATTCACGTTGCCCAAGGTATGGTCCTTCCAGGGTCCAGTGTTCAAAGTTGGGGTGGGGCCCTGGATTCTGGTCCAATCAAACTTATCATCAGTGTCCTGAGACCAATTGCAGAGGCCTTGTTCAAAGTTGCACTGCAGATCAGCAGCTGCAATAACACAGCACAAGGGAAATCGGCTTTAAAAACAATTTTAAAACCAATCACTTATTTGTTTCTAAGAGATTAGCCCATGAAGAAAACAGTTCAATTAGACTTTAATAGTAAGTCTGTTAAATCGTTTTAATTACTACAAACTGTGGAGAAAAGGCTAAAGTTTTTTAGCTGCACGGATAACTTTCATGTCAAGACTTTTAAGAATAATGAACAAATTCTATAAATCAAATGCCAGTAGAAGAAGATAAGAACATAAGAAAGAGTTATAAGAGGAAGCCATTCAGACCATTTCTGTAATTTGATTTATGGCTCATATTCAATTTCAAAATGTTGTCTAGCTACAGTACTTTTGAAGGATTTCAAAATACTTCAATTACTTATTGGTCAATTTTACTCCAGAGAGCTAAGTAACCCACCAATTTGCTCGAAACATGCCTAATATTTTCAGCCTGAAGCAGTTTCATTTCACAGTTTCAAATGCAGAAAGTGCAGAAAGTAACTAACAGAAAGTGCAAAATGTAAATTAAATTAAATGAGAATGTAATCACCTACCACAGTTTTCTTCATCCGATCCATCTCCACAATCATCCACAAGGTCACAGAGCAGGAGGTGGTCAATACAGCCCCACGTCTCTCTACAGTGGAACTGATCGGGGCCAGCGCAGTTGGCTGAGGGTGGAGGAAGGGAGCAGTTTTCAAAGTGGATATCATCCAAGGCGGACACACCATCGAAAAAGCCGAGGCTGAGCTTGGCTAATGAGAACTGGAAAGGCTGTGTCAGGCGACCAAGCTGAATGACCACCTTTAGCCACTGGTCTCCCTGGTTGTATAGGGTCCTCCACACAACGGTGATGTTGTCCACTCCATCAATCCGTAAATACATGTCAGCTGCTCCAACAGCAAGCCCATAATTGTAATGCCTGAAAGACCAGTGCAGGTTCTTTACATTGGGGGTAATCAACAACTGCTCTCAGAAGCTTAGATCTCAAGGGTTTCCTTTCCCTTGATCCAATAGTCAGCTAATCAGACTTCATGTCGGCAGAATACAGCAAAATTAAAAGCTTTCAGAATTTTGCACACTGATTAAAGACAGATATGGATTGTATCTAAACAAGGACATATGGGAGCAGCACTGCATTAGGAGGAAACCAAACCAGTATGAATCTCCTGCCAAGGTGATTGGATTTAATTTCTCCATCACTTTAATAATTCTGTACACAACCTAGTGAGATTAGTTTTAAAAGTATTAAATTCATAGATGTGTAAAAGTATTTTATTTTACCAGAATGACACGGAACAGCCTGATGCAGACTGACTGTACTTTGGACTCCTTAGAAGGGCCTTTTGTGAAAAGCTGCTGCTGTTTTTCAGAACAAACATAAAATGTCCTGTAGAGATTAAAATAAAGATACAAGTGTTTGGAAAACACAGCATGTATTAGGCATAAAATAAAATAGGTATCAACAATCAATATATACAATACCAAACTTTTAGTTTTAAGTTTCTTTTTAATTTTAATAATTGGGAGCAGAATTTTTCAATCCACATCCATTATATAGTATCTGATTGTAATTCAGTAAATTCTTACTGTGTACTGTAATATCTCTCATTTTCAAGTATTAGATTTAGTGCTTGAGTGCAGACTGAAAGGTTATGTCATATAAATTATTTGTGATAGAAGGAACACAGTAGGTTCTATGAGGAAAATGCAGAGGTTGTGGAAACCAAAAGTACTTTATACCAACAAATATTTATTTAGGCCAGAAGCAAATTTAAACCTCACTACTACTTTAATAAATATACAATGCTGACAATGCTGAAACTTACATAATAATCAGAAAAAAACAGCAAGTAGCAAATGAAAGTACAGGACATTCTAAATCATTTATTTACATTAAACAGCAGCACGATCCTCTTGGGTCTGAGGAATTTCACACACAGTTACAGAATATCCTGTGGTAAATACTTGGAGGTTTGGATAAAGTTTTCCCCCATTCCTGCATGTGGTCTGCCTACATACCCTCAGTTGTATTTGTAGTGTGGTCCTGTGGGGGTGATTGGTCTCGGAAATCTGGAGGGACAGATATGTGAGAGCTTCTGATCCAGTCAAAGCCATCACCTGCAGCAAACTCATACCATCCACAAGAGTCCTCTTCAAAATCACACCAGGCGGCTGCAACAAAAACATCAGCACACACTTCAGCACAGTGCAAAAGTGTGCCACAGATTTACACTGTTCAAAGTAGATGCCAAGGTAGACCAATGTGGTAATTTATTGTACTGTACGATTTGAATCTCATTTAATTTTTGAAAGATTTTACCATGTATATTAGTAAGTAAAGCAGGAATTACTCTTGAAAAAGAATTTGTTGGAGAACATTTACTATTAAATTTAGAAAAGAAGCTACTAAAGCTATTATTCATGAAAGCAAATACACAAGGAACAAGTATTAGGTTTATTCCATGCTGAAAAGAGAAGAAGGGAACACAACGTTTCGGCTGTGGAGCCTTCTTCAGGTGTAAGCCTTCATTGGAGCCTTCCTTACACCTGAAGAAGGCTCCACAGCCAAAACGTTCCATTTCCTTTCGTCTCTTTTCAGCATGGAATAAACCTATTACTTGTTCCTTTGCAGCCTACGCATACTGACGCAGTTACCCACCTGAACTACTGAAAGCAAATACTATTCATATGTGAAATGTTTCCAAGACTGACTCACAATTCCTGCAACTACTGTATAAAGCAGAATTTATTTTGTATAGTATACTTCTATCCTTATCTGTACAAATACATAATTAATACTGAAACTATGCTGAGAATGCTAAAGAACATATTCCAGCAATTCCTAAAGCAAATATTAGCGTGAAGAATATTCTTCCTAATGTTCAAGAACTGCTTTAATTTTTTGGGGATTATCTTAGCTAGCATTTTAGTTCTCGAATGGAAAGTGAGAAAACCTCCAGACATTTTTAACTGGAGTCAGGTCTATGCCATTAGGCGCTGATGGTGTTGGCTTTTAAAGAAATGTGACCACAGTCCTCTGGCAAGATAGGAATTAAGGAAAACACTGCACTGCTAAAGCTAATTTTATTCAGAATTATTGACTGAAAAATGATGAGGAAGGTAAAAAAAACAATAACTGGCTATTTCCAATGTGAGCTCTCCAGGAGATTCAGTTCCAAGAGTTTTTCACAATTACTTACGGCACCCAGCTTCATCGTCCCCACTGCGACAGTCTACTGTAAAATCACAGACTCTCTCCTCATGGATGCATTCCCCACTGTGACAGCGAAAGGAAGACGGTGGGCAATGAGGTGGAGGAGGAACTGTGGTGGAGATATTTGCTGAAAAATAAATGATTTCATGTTGGTGAATTGAAAAAAGGCAGAAAACTAAAGCAATAATGAAGCTCAAAAATGAATCTTGTATTGTGAAACCGTGAAAACTAAATCACTGCAAATGAGTAATCACCCAGAGATTATGATTAAATTACCACAATAAATTAAACTACAGTAGTTATTATTATTGTTGTTGTCATTGTTATGCAGTTAATTTACTATTTATAGGCTATTATAAGACATTTTTTATTTTTTTACATTTACAAGGAATTTTTTTTAAGAAACCATTGTTGAATAATTATGCTATCAGTAACTTACCCAACAAACCCAACAAAAATGAAACGAACAACCTATTCAGGACCACATATTCCACTTAAAAATCTTTACCTGCAGTGATTTCCCAGCTAGCACTCTTCTTGAAGGTTTGGCTTCCATTATCTTTTGCCAAAGAAACAACTGTGTCTACATGGATGAGGTAAAAACCAGGAAGGATGACTGGCTCCACAGTAACAAATCCAGGGAACCACTGACTTTCTTTCACCCAAAAGGAGGCTTGGACTGTAACTTCACTGCCAGTGGAAATCTGTTTGACGGACAATTCGGCATTCCCGTGCCCAGATCCAGTGAGGGAATGGCATAGATAGAGAGAGCTGTTCAGTGCAGACTTGAAAGAATATGTGCCACTGACATTCTGGTATAAACTAGGTGACAACAAGATGAAAACTGAGGCAGGATAGTCAGTAACAACTCCAACAAAGGCCTTGCCATTTTTGTCAATTGTCAGTCCATGCTGATGTGAAAGAGACTGATTTGTAAGAAGCACGACCTGCCCATAATCTGTAAGAAAAAAAATATTGAATAAGAAAATTTTATTTAATGAGATGACATGATTCAAATATACCAAAATGATTTATCCTAAGTACAGTTGTGGGTTTAGAAGCAGTTGATAAAGTTGAAAGGCTACAAGTGAAAAAAAGAAGAACCCTGTCCTGTTACATGCATGGATTTTTGTAAGATGGACACATTACATCTCACATTTCATGTGCTGCACAAAACATGTGTAGAAACATAGCATTGGAACCACATCTGTTGCTCATCTAACTGCCAATAATTCTATTGGTTTTCAAGTGAACAGAATTTCAGATAGTGTTCACATGCATTGTTTACATATACTGCAGCCACAATCAGGCAGTTTTGATCAGAGAGGATCGCAATATTGATTTCAGGGTGTTTTTTTAAATTACAATATCAATTGATTAAAACTGGTGTTTGACATTTTAAACCTGGAATTAATATTTTATTTGATTAATTGCTCTATCAATTTCAGTCTTTGAATTATAGCATGTTCATGAGCAACTAAACAGTGCTAATTCCATTAAATTAATAAACACATTACTTACAATTATAATTAATTATAATTAAGTTTCACTATATGCTTGTGTCGCAGTTAAACATTTTCTTATAAAAGTAGAAAGCCTATATTTAATTAATGGGAATATGATGATAACTGGATTCTACAGAATATTTCAAACGTTTCAATTATTTCAACTTCTAATTGTAGTTAGTAGTGGTCTGAAATACTACTGGTATGACATTAATCTCATGAACAACCAGGCCTTAGCCCACTAGTACTGGCTTTTTGTTTGATAGAGGTGTCTTTTGTCTTCCAAGAAAAACTAGTGACAGGATACAAAGCAGAGTTTGTGGTTTGTGAATGGCAGGTGATTAGTGCTGTTGCCTCACAGCTCTTGCATCATGGAATTAATTTCTGCCTGTTGTCCTGGTGGATGAGAGTATACAAACCTCTGTGTGGGGTGTAAATGCTCTCCTCACATTCATGTAGACCCTCATCAGGTTCTCCGGTTGTCTCTAAATTATTTGTGTGTGTGCCCTACCACCCCTATCAGAAATGCATAATTATCTAAAAATGAGGGATGGAATTCTAGTTGTACATTTAATTTTAATTAAGTGCAGGCTGCTGTGCTTAAGAACATTATTTTAGTGTTAGACCTTATATTCATGCAAGAAGTCCAAGAATTTAAATCTGGCTTTTAAACAGTTAATACTTTATTGTTTCCAAACTGAGGCTTTCAATTCTCAGTTTCTCAAAGTCATTATTGCTGCAATCTGTAAATTGAACTGTGATGAAACCAACCAGGTTTTAATTTAATCAGTGCAGCTGTTTCAAGGTCTGTGGTAGTTTGAGCTGTAAGAACAAAATAATGATTGTGCATCAAACTGTTTCTGTAGCAATGACAGTGTATCTGAGGCAAACTACAGTTTACAGTGATAATCACTAGGTTATCAATTAATTCATTAAAGCTTGAATGAGAACAATTTGTGTAATGGGCAGTCTTTCACATAGGGGTACATGCCCATATTACATGGGTATACAAATTAAAGCACCAGATTTTCTGGTGCAAACTTTAAAAAATCTTTGGTTTGTGATTAAATTGAACACATTTCAATTTAATAGGTACTGTGGTGCAAAACATAATTAAAGGGTTTTCAAATATGTGGATTATGCTGGCATCTTGGTTGAATCAGCACCCCAATATTTAACAGCATATTTGTTCCAGTATCACTATTATTATTATTATTATTATTATTATTATTATTATTATTATTATTATTACAGTACAGAACATGACTGAAGCTTCAGCAAAGGAAAGACAGATGTGTAAAGTAGGCACTTTTTCTGAGAAAGCACCACTTGCCTTTGTGCTCTGTTGTGGTCTCAGGGAGGGATACATTCGTAGAAGAACACTGTGGTGCCACACTAATATCATCTACAGCAATGGTTGCATTAGCTGAATCGAGAGAGGCCTGGAAAATTATCTGATATGAAAAGAGAAAAATAAATAAAATTCACAATGCTCACATTTCCATTATTATCTTTTACCATACAGAAGTTTACAAATGTATATTAAGGCTCCAAGCACATTTTAATTAAAATGAATGTTTTTTACTTTAAAGAGTAAGTCTCATAAGATGCTCATCAGACATACTTTCTCCCTTGTTAGCACTTGTCTTTCTAAAGTACTGCCTGCAGGACTGAGAGCTGTAAACACTGCAAAAACATACATGTACAGATCATGTACATTGTGTTGTGCACACCTCAAAGAACCACAGCATGCTGCCCTTTTAAAAAAATATTCTGTTGTAGTACTACACTACTAAACCTACCACGTGGAGCAGTGAATGCTTAAAGTGGCGTGTGAAAGCATTTGGGCTGTTGCCAGAAAATGCCTGGTTTTAAATCCCAGTCTGTGCCTAAGCTCTTAAGACAATCTTGTTCCAATTATAGAATTTAAGTTGTTTATTAATTTTAATAATATTAAAGTATGTTAAATATTAAAATAATAAAAAAGAAAGTAGGGCTATTTTACAAAACAAAATCAGTTGGATATATAAAATATAGGTTATTATTATACTGTAACTTGTTGCTGATGTGATGTGCCTCTTTAAGGTTGAGAAAATCTGTATTTTGTCTTAATGCAAATTTCAGTAATTAGTAACAGCGAACAATTTAACTTCAAATTTTGACTATGAAAAATATATTTCACACATACTGTACTGTAATGGCTTTAAAACTATACGGTATCATACTGTATATAAGGTATATTTATACAGCATACGATTACACTGTGGTTTATTGATATGCATGCTAGTGATATGACTTCATGTGATTCATGCATGTGGAATGTTGGGAGACCTAGCGGGTGTTTTGTTTTAATCATACTATAGATTTGTCCCTGAAGTATACCGTCCAAGGTTTCAAAATTATAAAAAACAGCTAATTTTGTTTGAAGAATTTAAAATCTGTCTGCCTGACTGTACTGTAGCTTTCATGTAATTGAACAGTCACCTTGCTTTGTGTTAACACACTGCACAGTGAACAAGTCAAAGAAACTGAAGCAAATGTTAATAAATAAAGTGGAATATGGTACTACAACAGCTATATACGTATATTATATTTAGACACTCAAATTTATATTGTTAGTGACATTAAGAAAGTTTTTTTAGCTATCAAAATTTCTTTAGTTACATGATTCCATATTAATATTCTCCATTAAGTGAATTTTAAAAAGTTCAGTTTTTACAACAATAATGACAGCAGTTATTCATAGAAAAGGTTAAAAATTATAGCTTTTTATAAAGTTATACTTTTATAAAGTATAAACTTAACATAGTCATAATGAGCACAAGAGAGCAAGTTAAAGACTTGCATAATTTTTTTTATAAAGAAGGTGGAACACTGTTTTTTTTTATTTTTAGCTACCACTACCAGCCATATACAGTATGTAAAATATATTTCTATTTCTAAATTCATATTATTTATGATGTTCAGGGATGCTATGCTTCTGTTATTTTATGCTCAGCTACCTTAATTTCCCATTAGTTGTAGAGTTCCATATTAATATTCCATATTAAACATGATCAGGAGAGAAACAAATTAAATGAAGCAATCGTTTCACTAACATATAATGCACCACAAGTGCCACCTATTGATGGTCTTTGGCCAATTATATAACTCAATGCGCCGCAATACAGGTAACACATTCTGAGCGACTGCATCTACAGTATATATGATATGAGACTTCACATTTAGTTTACAATGTTTTTCAGACTTAAAAATAGGGGACACCCTGATCTTTTGGATGTCTTCTATAGCCACTTGCCATGCGTTTTCTCACAATAGGCTTTTGAAGCTAATTTTTTATGTGAATTGCATCTGAAAAGTAAAGTACATTAAAAACTGTATATATACATTGAATTATACATTGTTTAGTATATTCAATTTTTTAAAAAAAAAGTCACTCCAGCTGAGCTAGGAATACCAACGCATTTGTGTGTGGAGTGAAAAAGTAATAGGGTTACAACTGTACCATTATAAGCTCATTGTATTATTATGTTTATTTGTATGATTAGCATTTGAACTGCTTGACTGAAAGTTGAGGGTGATTTAATGGATGTGGACTGCAAATTGAGAAATAAAAGTTGGGAAACCAAGGGTTTAGAATACTTATGGATATTTATGTATTACATTGTTTTGCAAGATTTGTACCATTTATTTTGTTGTTTTGTTCATCTAGATAGCACTGTTTATTATCTAAAAAAGTAGTGCTCTGTATTAATAACAAAAGAAAAGACTTGCATCAAAAAAAACAGTGAACATACCTCCATACCTCATACCTCATTTAACATCTGCCCAAAGTTTACATGGCACTGAATAATGGCTAAAGCAATAACTGCTCTACTAAGAGCCTGGCAAAGTGACTACCTTCTCAATGTGCCTTTTGAAAAGGTTCACTGGAGATTTTGCTACACAAATCCATACAAATGTAATTACTTAAGAATTTAAACTGTTTACAATCGTAACTCAGTACTCATTGCAAATGTTGCATAAATATTAATCACTTTTCTATCTGTTATTTCTTGTTTTAAAAAAGAAAATACTGTGAGGGCTTCAATCAAGCAAGGGTTTCTACACTTTACTATCTTATTCTGCATCCTGAGACCCATGCAATAATGCAAAGTGTGCTAAAGAGGAACATCTTCAGAACCCTGTACTTTGCAGGAACAGATACAAAAGTAAGGTCAAACACCTAAACACTGCAAAAGTGAAAGCATCAGAAAATCTTGTAGATAAGCCAGTTATGTTGATATCTGAAAGATATGTAGCATTTAGATAGTAAACAAAACACATAATGTAATAATTACCTGCTGAATTTCCCTTACACTCGGTCTCAATGACCTTTGCTCATAATACTATTCTGTCTCTACAATCTTAATTTGTATTCCCTCTTTAAGCACCCACTAAACTAATTCAATTCAGCCACTTCATTGCCTCTTATTAGCAGTAATAACTAGAGATTTTGGTCATGTAGTTTACTAAAAGTGTTGTCTCAATATCCAGTATTCAGGTGTGGCTGCATGTATTATGCAATTTCAAATTCCAGGTAACTCTGTCATTGAGTCTTTTGATTTTAGTTAAATGAACTAAAAGTTCCATTGAAATCTATTCCTTAATCTATTTAACACTAAACATACAGCAAATACATGGGTTTTCAAACTTCAAACTTCAGTGTTAATTTGCCTGTGTGTTTATCACACTCAATCCATACTGTTTTCCTCTCTGGCCTCATGCTACGTTGTTATACTGTGCACTATTTGGACAAGTACATTTCACACCAGGAGTTTGTGTCAAATACATCATGGTCACCTCTTATTTCATGGGATCAATATAACAGATGTAGGATAAAATATTGTTACGCTTATTTGAAGGGGCTATTGGATTGTCTGAGAATTTATAGACAATGGTTAACATCTAGTGTCAATATCTGCAGTTCTTTGAAGCTTCAAAGTATGAAAGGAACTGAGGTCTTTACTGAGCTGTACTGGGTCTAAGACATATTGATTAAAGGAATCATCTGGTTTACTTTGGTTAATTAAGTGCTTGGTAAATCATTAAGAGTCATCAACAGTCCAGGATGAGAGGATAAAAGACAGAGACAAAGAGAAGGAAGGAGATGGGATGGACAGAAAGATATAAGGAGAAAGAAGAGACTGGCCAGGGAGATCCTTGTTCAAATCAGTCTTTCAGACCAGATTTGAGTTGAGTTACTGTAAGTTTGAGTTAAGAACCTTGTTAAGAGAGCTTGCTATTCTGTTATTATAGGAAACTCTGATTTCCTGTATAGAAAATCCCTATGTTAAATATGATCTGTCCGAGGAACAAGTAATAGGTTTATTCCATGCTGAAAAAAAGAAGAAAGAAAACACAACGTTTCGGCCGTGGAGCCTTCTTCAGGTGTGAGCCTTCTTCTTCATGTCACAAGGCTCCACGGCTGAAACGTTGTGTTTTCTTTCTTTTTTTTTCAGCATGGAGTAAACCTACTGTATTACTTGGTCCTTTGCAGCCTACGCATGCTGACGCAGCTACCCACCTGAACTACTATGATCTGTCCTAGTCAATGGATGCATTTTTAAAGTAGGGAGAAGTAAAGTAAAGTTTTTCTTTACTTTATACCATCCAGATTCATGGAGACAGATTTAACTTTAGGTCATATTCTGTGTAGTTTAGAAGGCAGGTTTATCAGTTTTTAGGTTGTTTTGTTGGCTTGTGAACCATGTCACAGTGAACCATGAAGCATATGTATAATGTATGGAAGGGCATTTAAAACCAAGGATGCAACCTTCTTTACACAAAGGGTTGTACAGTATGGAATATGCAGCAAGTTACCCAACCATGTTGTTGAAGGTGATATCCTTCAAAAAACACCTGGATTAGAAAACTCCTTTTACTGGATGTTTAACTACCAAACAGAGCTCAATGAGCGGACTGCTGTACCAATGACTACTGAATTCCTGGTTACTTAAAAGTGTTTGAGTTCAAAACAGCACAAAAGTTTAATTTTTGCACACTGTGTAACTTTAGAGAGCAGCTCTTTTCTTCCTTTGTTTGAAGGATTAGGTGCATATGATACATAATAAACTCTGCAAATGCCTTTTGTGCTGTGTGCTAATATTCTGTATATGGACACCAAAGACAGTGGCAAGCCTTCTGAGCTGACTCTAGATTAATTCGTCTATTTAGATGAATGGGTTTCTTTAGAATCTGTTTGTGATATTAAAAACTCATTTGATAAGCTATTGTTTTCATTTATTAACATTTATTAATCTAAAAAACAAATGTACTAATTACAAAAACAAAAACCGCAAGCAAGAGAAACCATTTCTGTCAGAAAGATGCCAGTGTGCTATATGCTTTCCAAAAGACAAATATCAATATTACTTTATTTTATTTTTAAGAAGTCCAATAATCAACAATCAGTATTAATTTATCTGGCAGACAATTTTATCCAATGTGAGTGGCCCACTGTATGTTCCAAGTTCTAGAGCTTGGAATTTGACTGAAGTGTTCTCAGTGAAGAATCTTTCTCAAGAGTACAATATCCCAAGTGAAAAATCCAGAGCTCATACCAGTTTTAGGTCAACACAGCTGCTTACTGGTACTGTAACTCCTTTTTATATTTAAGTAGCTGCACTGTTATTAGTATTCTGTCTGATTTGCTATTCCCACCCTAATTGCTATTTGGCATTGTGACAGGAAGAAGACCTTGCAGGGGTACCTGGCGTGCAATGGGAAGGCTTAAATCACTGCCCAAATGGCAAAGTAATTCCAATCAATCAGGCACTCATCCATGTACATGAAAATGAGCCTGAGGTGCTCACTTAATTGAGAAAAAGAACATTTAAACAGCCGCAAATGGGATCTGCCTAAACTATATACGTGTCAATTTAGCCCATCACAGCATATTAAAGGCAAGTTAAGGAAAAGAGAAAAGTTATCTGGAGGTCATATACTGTACTGTAGGAATGATAGCAAATTGGGCACAACTTAAAACGTGGCATTTTGTGTGCCACCTAAATGAGGAGACTTTAGCATTTAAGAATTTAATTATATAAGTTAAATGAAAGAATGCCACTTGCAGTTTTACAACTCTTATCTACCTTATGTCCCTGACCTTTTACTTTCTAAAAATCAGTTTAAGACAGTAGCTGAGGACGTCAACAGACACTGTAACAAGAATCACAAAACTTATCTCAATCCCAGTTCAAATCTGAGAAACAGATGAGCATACTAATCACAGACAATAAAAGCAATTGTAACAAACAAAAAGAACAACAAATAAAAATTACAACTAATGTTACTGGATGTTCAAACTTACATTTAAAAACCATTATAGAGGTACAGTAGATACTGTTTGTTTGTGTAAAAAATACGGAAATTCATTAACCAACCTAAGAATCACAGAGGTTTAGATTCCTCAGATTTACCTGGAAGGGAATTCTGGTTTCCATGGAGGTGGGCTCTATATCTACAATTCCATTTGTCCAGGCTTTCATTGTGGGCTGTGTGAAGTTGGCTAGCTTCCTTAAATCACCACCCAGAGCAGTCCTTGTGAAGACTGACAGTGCTGCTCCATTTGATAGGTGGTACCAAAACCTCACCTTTCAAAAGACATAAAGGAAGACAATGTCAATTAAAAAAAAGAAAGATTAAAATAAATTACTGTACATCAGGTGTTAATTTAATCCATGTTTTGTGGGAAAACATCAAAGCCTTAAGAGGTGTCAAGCACGAAGACACAAGTAAAGTAACTGTAGGAGCTTTCCATTTAACTACCTGTAAAAATACCTGTATCTACGCGTGCTGACGTAGCTACCCACCTGAACTAATATTAAAATGGCCTGAATGAGCTCAGTACTGCTTAAGACCCTAGAAGTGGTTCCCTTTGCCACCCCTAGAGGTCACCCCAGCTTTAACCGGACTACTCAGACTGACGATTGAGGATGTAGACACCCTCACGTCTTTCTAGGGACTTGAGCACTTTGTATGTTTCATGTGAACCACATTCTCAAGAGATGAAACTCAAACTAAAAAAGTACACATTATGAAAAGCCAAGCCTTGCATTTGCAAAATGTCCTACGGAGTGTTGGCATTGCTTTTGTTTTCTGAATTGTATGTTTTAGGTGATTTGCAGCCACTGTGTACAGCAATGAATTACAATAAAACGGTCGCCAACTAAACAGCTACTAGAACAGATGGACAGTGGTTTCGGGGGCTTTACATATTTTAAGTTTCATTACAATGGCCAGTGTTTCATTTGGGATTTGGTGTTTTCTGTTTTTTTACTTTTCGTGCTTGTTTTACTTTTTAATCAAGGTCTTCAAGCCTCCCTGGCACAAACCATTGACAATCGACGAAGAATGAATGACAAACTATTTGCCTGGACACTCATTAATTACCACACAGTCAGTGGTGACACATTAGATTGTGTGGGGAGCTTAACAGGCTGGAACAGACCTGGAACAGGGGGACAGAAAGGAAGCACAAGGATCAAAAGGAGAAGGGACAATGCATTGTAACACCTGGTCAACTGCATACTGTTCCTTAATTAGTCCCAACTTGTTAGGTCTGCCTTCCCCCTGTGATCACCTCTCCCAGCCTGTCATTTTAAGTCCTCGAGTTATGTGAGGATATACTGTATAATCCTTGGCCAGTAGAGATGTTGGGGGTCACAGGACTGAACACAGAATTAGCCTCAGAAATAATGGGGACTTAACAGAGAGAAGCAGAGGACGGCTCAGGCATCATCTTCCTCCCCATACCTTATATCCGTTGTGGAGAGACAAGTTGGGGGGGGGGGGGGCATAATGGAACAAACTATTTGGGTCTGTTTATATTGAAAAGGATGGTTAGGATAATAAAAGTACTACACAGAGTTTTGCTCTCACTTCAGTCAGTGCAGCGGAATGAGCCACATCAGAAAACAGGACAGATCTGATTTCAGGACAGTAATGCTTCTGGATTTTCTTTTTGGGACATACGATTTGGATTACTAGGGACCATGAAGGTAATTTGTTTCTTTTTGTATGCATGAGTTGTGTTCTTTAATGGTGTAGTAGCAGTATAATGTAATTGCTAGAGGAATAAAACCAGCCATTATGCAGAATAACTGTCTTGTGCTGGGTTGTGGATGCTGGTAGTTCTGGAGGATACAATGGACCTTTTGTAGGGAGAAGGCCCCAGCAGCTTCAAATTGCTAGATGGTGTAGTAGACTACAGATCCTGCAAATGGTGGTGACTATATTACTTTGACAATTATCAATTTTAAATTGTTAATATTTTCGGATTTGTAATACCAATAATGTCCATTACACAATCCAAAACAGTACAGTACCTGGCATGCAAGAGAACTGGCAGTCTGTTTCTGTAATATGGGGCTACCAAGATGAGCCACAACATTCTGGTTGGAAAGCACGCTCCCATTAACATAAAGAAATGACCCTGAGAATAAAAATGTACTTGTTATTGTTTTGGATTACATACAAAACGTGCAGTGATTATTTCTCATCCATTTTGGCAATGGATGTAGTATTTTCATAAAGTTCACATATATAGTACTCTTAATAAAACAGAAGATATATTTACTGTGCCTATTTCAGGCTTTGATGTGAATCTATTTTCACTCCTTATCTTGCTAATAGAAAATACAACTGAAGTGTAATTCTACTACAGACTGACTGAAGTTCATGTGCACCTACATTCCTTTTTCTATGCACTTCTACACATTCTGAGTTCTGTATTACTGACCACATGCTTTGTTTGTATAAAGCTGATATAATTCTAAAGTTTTAAAGCATATTCTGTTGTATTTCTCTTTTCCAGTTTGTGTACATGTTTATATCAGCACAAAGACACATACGAAGAAACAAAGGAGATGCAGCCTCTTTCCATTTTCAAACATCTTGAAATTTAAGCTGTTTATACAAGATAATTGGCTAATGCCATTTTTTATTTTTCAGGACCTGAAATATCCATGTCCTGTACTGACCAGAGCTGCTATTGGTGGTGTGGTCTGTGCCAGGGACTTCTTGGTTGAATGAGGAATTCCCTTGTGTTCTGATCCAGTCAGCATTGTCTGAAATCAGCTGCTCCCAACCACACCAGTCAGACTCAAAACTACACCTTGTATAATTGCCTGGAAAAAAAACATTTTTTAACATGACAGTTTTAAAGTAAAAATATCATTGGTTTCAGCATTAATAATCTAAAGAAATGAAAGACATGACATGAAAGACTCAGAGTGAATTAGAAAAGATGGTACAGAAGTATAATGTATTAATATTTTATGCTATTATCAGATTTATTTGTGATCCATTGGGATGCATCCCGTTAACAATTAATAAAGCAATCAATATTCTGAGATAGTCTGAACCATTTTTTAAACTACCTGCTGCATAGTTAAAGCATTTTTATGTTTCTGTAATAGTCTGCCAGGGAATACTCAATTACATAATCCATCAAACTTTAAAAGCATCCTCACAGATAAGACAGATGGAAGAAGGACAGAACAGCACATTAACATTGCAGTGACATCAATTTAGAGCATCAGCATTCTGTACAACTAGACTTCAGGTGAATATACCAGCCTCCATGCAAGTGTCACTACAACAGACCAGAATTATTAGCAAAACTCTTTCTTAACACAATACATCAATGGTCATGTCAAAAGAGCCTTAAAAGCACATAAACTCAGAAGCCTTTTAATCTTTGATTTCCAGCTATCTAAAGGAAATAAGAGATGGGACTCACACCTTGTCCAGAATAAGTTTAGGATTAGAATTAGGATATCTTTCATAATTTATTTAATTTAATAGAAAATGAGTCAGATACTTTATCTCAGATGTTTAATATAAGGATTGCAACCGGATACTTTAAAAAAGCTTGAGGATTTCTAGCAACACTATCTGACTGACACATCAGATGTTGCAAGCCCAGAAATTTAATCATGACATTGGGGTTAACACCCCTACTCTTTTAAAAAGGAGTTGGGACTTCAGTTGAAGGATTCATCTAAAAGATTGGTCCTCCTATAGCACTATGTCCCCAGTTACCATACTGGGCTACTGGTTTAAAAATTATGGCCTTGAGGAAATATTGCCATCAATTGTTCCATTTTCAGCACTTTCAGCTGCAACTTGGTATTTCCTTGGTGTCCTGTCCTCACACAGTCCTGGTACAGCCTTGTTTAACGTCTAACATTAAAATGGAGGCTATCAACATTTAATTAGCATATTGGAAGTTTATAAATGTGATATTTGAAACAATGGAAATGGTCCAAGTATACATACAGTGTACAGTGTCTGTGTGTGGAGTCTGTGTGAATATACAGTATACACTACACTCATGATCTCAGTAGAGATTGTGTACTGAAATTGTTTCAATATCCTTCAGATAGGATAAAAAGAAGTAGTAAATACAAAATAACATGGAGAAGTTATATGTTTTACTATACATTATACTTATGAAGCCATGTAGGAATGTCTCAAGAGAAATGGTTTCCCTGTGCCTCATAAGTTGTTTTCTAGGCTTCCCCCCCCCTCCATATGATGGCGATGTGCAGCTCATAAGAGATGGGATACCAGCAAGCAATGGAGCAGGTATCAGCTGCTCATCCTGCTCCAGTCAGAATAATGAATGAAGAAGGAGGTAGTTACAGGTATGACCAGGAGCACAAGTCCAAGGAGGAACTCCACCAGATCACTCCAGCATATGCTGAATCTTGGTCTCCAGGCCAAAACTTTTCTTTTCCAACAACTACAGTCCCATCTTACAAACAGGCTATTTATTCTCCTAGCATGAAATATGGGAAAGCCATTTTCTACTACAGCAATGGCAGCTTCTCTTTCCCAGATAGAAGGCTGGAAGGGCCTCACATGGCATCACATACTATTAATAAAAAAAAACCATTAATAATACAACTTTTAATAATTAAATAGAAATTGAAATTAATTATTGAAACATATAAATAGTATATATGTTTACTATAGCATACTGTATATACAAATAGTAAATTTGTAATATAAAAAGCCTTTCTAAAATATAAATTAAAAAAAATAATCTCCACGTATATTGACAGTAGAAACAAAAAGTTCTTGTTCGCCATATTCCTAACCTCATTACATAGTCAGCTGAAATTGAAAGGGATATAGAGTCAGAGATAGAGAAATCATTCACAGTGACTAAATAAAACCATAATAAATTCCCTATTCTCTTAGCTAATAACCATTCTGAGATTCCAATGTACAAAATAAACTTATTTACTCTGCATGTAAAAATAAAAACACTTTTCCTCCTTTAAAATCAATTACTCTCCCCTCACAGGAAATAAGCAAAACCTAAACAACAATATATTTCTAATATTAAAGGAGTGAAAAGAAACATCTTAACCATATTCATCCTTGGGTTATTGTGTTGGGCAGCACATACAGTATGTTATTCTGGAGAAAGACCATATCTTAGATAGCAGTCTTGTTGAAATGCTGCTAATGTTTCCCAAAACAGACAAAAACTAAAAAAGAATAATTGTTATTGAATATGAATGAGTGTCATTACAATCTCCTATCATTAACACTAATTTCTTCACATTGCATAGTTATGATTTTCAGAGCCCCTAGATAAGTCATGGATATAGACAGTATTTTCAAGAAACGTTTTATGTTTTTATTTGGGTTGGTTTTGGGGTTTCCCCCGACTCTAAAAAATCAAGTTCAGGTAGAAGGTGTTTTAAAGTGCATTGTGTTCCTTTTCAACCACCCATTGTACCCCTAAGATGCTGACAGACATGTTCCAGATTCTTCATGATAAGCAATTACAAACACAATACAGTAAATATACAGGAGATAATATAATGAACTTACTGCAAAGCTCAGTGTCTTCATCTGTGCCACCACAGCAGTCCAGGCGATAGTCACACAACGAGGAGGTAGGTAGACACATCCCATCACTGCAGGCAAATGTTCCCAGTGGGCAGGGAACTGACAATTCTGTCACTTCACAGTTAAAAAACTGAAAACTGTCCAAAGCTAGGTATCCACTGTGGTCAAGGATAGTTCCTTCAAAAGTCATCTGAGAAGCATAGCAAAGCAACTCTGATATGCATCTTACTCCATCTGATACGATGATACAATATATAGGAAAACAAAACAGCACCTATAAACTAAAATAACATATTGAAGTCTTTTTCAAAGGTTATGAACCTGATTCAGAAGAAAATACCAAATATAATTGTTGCTTCTTCTACAGTATATAGTTAATGTAGAATATACTAAGAATAGTCACAATATTCTAGACAGCGCTGTTACTTATTCTTGGTTTTTTTTCAATTTCAAGTAGTCCATAATCCAGGCTGCTAATCTGCAATATTAGCATTGTACAGTCAGCTTTTTGTAATCAATCATAGGCATAATGTTACATAATATGAGGGAACATTTTTTTTTAATTTAAACAAACTGGCCACAGTCAGTGCATTTCTTCATACCATTCATACTGACATATACTTCCGGGTTATTACTAATTAGGGGGGAAAGGGTTTATGGACCTAAAACAGTGCAAAATTCAATCTTGTGACCCAAGTAGGCTTACGTAAACACACTAAAACATTATTTTATCACTATATAAATATGTGTGTGTATGTGTTATACTGAATATCATAATTCAGTTCTCCTCTGAAAAAATAACCATATCGCAAAGTAACCATGTCTTTTCAAAAATGTCATTTTGCTCAAATTGCACATACTGTAGTTCTGTAACAGATCACCATTTTGCTTGGTTCTTGTGTTGTTGTAATAAAATGTTAAAAAAATATAATTTAAGTTATCTAAAATGGACAAGAGTTCACAGTACACTTTTGCCTTCAAGAAGGACTTGATCCTGAACAGCATGGGAACCATCTGGCTGAAAATCAGTTTGAAGTAGATTCTCAGTCACAACATACATTAGAAAGTTTAAAGCCCTCGAGGCAGCTACAAAGCTAGACATTCCAATTCAGGAATTCAAAGCTAGATAACTCATTTCAGGAGGAGGAATGGGATTTAACATTGTGGTGTCGTCCTAAACATTGTGTTTTGTAAAGTTCTTTTTTCCACAGACAGACTTTTTGGGAGCCGCTTAAATTCAGAGGCAGATTATATTTGGGTAAATATGGATTTTTTCATTAGTTTTTATTTTCATAACAACACCCTCTATCCTATCACCCTCCAAGTCCTCAACAAAAGCATCAGACAGATGGGAGACTGGGAACTACTGTAGTTTCAGATGACTAGGTATACAATTGATCGACTACAGTCTTGCAAAATTGAAACCAATCATTCGAAGATTAGGATTTCCGGAAGCCAAATTCATATTGGCATAAATGTCGTCCCATGAAAATTCTTTATCTTTAACATTCATTCTTATTCCAAATACTAACAGCTGCTAAGAGTTTGTACAAAACATAATAGAAGTAAAACAGAAAAGAAAGCCAGTCCCTTTGTTTTTCCCCTGAAATCTAATGCATTGGTAATGCATTGGGTGTACATACAACCTAGCCCCAGGAGACGACCTAGGCAAACATGAATACTGTATGTGAATTGCATTTACAGTATGTACTGCATGAGACATCTATCATCTATCGTACAGTTCTGATAATGTTTTTGAATTTGTGCAGATGACTGGCACAGCCATGGATATAACATTTAAATGTTACTTTTGGCATGCTCAGATCACTACACATTTATTTCCTTGGTAAATGACTGAAGTCTGATATTGAGAGTAGCATATATAAAATGAAGACTTTAATTGTATATTATTTTTCAGTCACTCATTGCAATATGTGGGTTAAATACTATGTATTTAAAAATATAACAAGAAGACAGTGAACTCAGTTTTTTCCTATAATAAATTACTTTAAAAAAACAATCCCAAATTAAGAATCATGATGATGAAGACCTAGATTACAAGTTGGTGGTGTTGTTTCATAGCAGAGAAGACATGTTGACACTCCTGCTTACCTGAACTTCTTCAAGACAATTTGAAAATTCAATTTCTCCTCCCAACCATTTATCGTGTGTTTCATTACTGTCATGGAACAGCTTTTGAATTCCCTGTCATGGACAAAAGCAATTACTAATCTTCATCACCTTCAAATAACATCATCAAAACAGTTTCCCTTTATTATCAAAACAATATACTTTTTGTTGTTAACAATGACAACATTAAGCACAAATGCTACAGCTGATGAAGGAGACACCAAACATCCAAATTCCATAAAATATACAACAATCCATAGAGATAGGGTGGATAACTTGATTACAGATATTTCAATGCAGTAACGAAGAGTTTAGTTAGAGTGGAAACCTATCACTGTACATATTTGAATTTTAATGTTAAAATTGTATGATTCTAAATTTCTGGAATCAGTTGCATTGTACAACTTACTGGGACTGGGGTTTTTAAATTCAGTACAGAACTGAACAAATACAATCAGACGTTGAAAACCTCTGAGAACACTGGAGAAATATGCACTCCACTCAGATAGCAGAAACTCCATGGAGATAGCACCCAAGGGCCCCAATACTATGGGGCAGCAATGTTAAGCACTGTGCCATTGTGCTGTCCAGATCAATATCCTTCAAAATTAGTTATCTGTATGTTACTGCAGGGCTGTGCCTCACTGAATAAAGCAGTGAAAACATTTCTATTTCAGACACATAAACATTGCTTATTTCTCCTGTAATGTAACATGTGATTTACAGTACATCACACGTGTGCTGTACAGCGTGTACAGCCATTGTAGTACTCAGCTAGTTGTGTGCCATCACCTGCCATCTACAATTCTATATTGTAGGCTTTATTAAACCAGAGTGGAACAGGCAATCTTTACTTTAGGACTTTAGGACTCAACCTGTGGTCCAAACGGAGACCTATACTAGCTTTGACACTCCGGAGTCTGTAATATTATCATAAACTATTAACTATCATAAACTAAACAGACTAAAGAGCTTTCATTTGACAAATTAAATTACAAGAATTACATGCGCTTGGTGTTATTTCTCTAGTAGTGAATTTACAGAAGAAGGGTATTTTTTAAATGAATGTTCTGTTTTCTCACCTTTTCTGTATGCAACCACAGCTTCAGTGTGTTATTTCCCTGAATATTGTAGTAAAATCGAAAGGCACAGCTAGGCCCTGAAGAGTGGTATTTGGAGCTGTTAAGGAAGACACTCTGGGAGAACGTATCGTTGTTAGCTGCAACCCACATGTAATGTCCTATTAGAAAATAGGGGCAATAAAGAAATCAGTCAAAACACAAAAAATACAAAATTCAGAAATCCAAAAATTTCTGAATATGTGAGAAATGAATTATTTTTCTAAAGAATAAAAAGAAAACATTGCTTCACAGTCAGTACTTTATTTATAGCTTTTCTATTGTTAAAAGTTGCTACGAGCAGTCACTAAACTGGGAATGTTTACATCTTTAACCAACTTTTACACATTTATTACAAAGCTAAAACTTAAAATGTGCATTGTGCATTTCAAAGTTGATTCTCTCTATATTGTGACACTCTCTCAAAGCAAATAAATGTATTCTAATTCTTGATATAAATACTAGAAGGAAGTGATATACTGTACAGTAGATACTAGAAGGAATTTAAGATGAACAGATATCCATGGCCAGATTATTCTACTGATTAAGGAAACCATTCATAGGCTATCAGAAATGTTTTAATAATCCCCATCCACCCATCCAAGGATTTCAAAACTGAATCACACATAGACCAATACGTCTTATTATATTACATGTAAGGCTATGGAAACAATAATTAGAACCAGAGAGGTTCACATATACAGTATGGTAATAACATCCTAGGGGATAATCTACAGTATATGGGTTTAGGAATGGTAGGTCTTGCTTAACTATGTAATTACTGAAGTACCACAGGGATTTGTATTAGGACCACAGCTCTTCATAATTTCTATCTTATCTAGATTTTTGTATACTGTAGTTAGCAAAATATTCAAATTTGCTAATGCTATTATTTTGGTATCATCTGCAAACAATATAGGAATGGCAAATGAAATGAGAAAATATGTAGAGAGAAGACTGGAAAACAACTTAAAGATGTAGAGAAGTATAGATTATTATATACATGGAAAAAATATACTGTACATAACTACAGATACAAAATGGTAAACACTGAGCTTGAAGAACCAATGAATGAGACTTAGGTGTTTAAGTCACTGCATCTTCTAGACAATGTGAAGAAACAAAAAGAAAAGCCAAATAAATAGAAAATGTGTGGTTAAAAGCATAAAATTTAAACCAATGCATGGTACATTAAAATTATACAGTGCGTTAGTAAGACATTAAAATTTAGGTCACAACATTAAAAAAAAATATTCGTGCTCTGGAATAGGGCCTTTAGAAGAGAAAACAGGTACATTCCAGAGCTTTAAGTAATGTTCTGATATGGTAAAACAACAAAACCTTTCTAGACTTGAAAAAAACATTCAAGGAAATTTGCTTTAATGATGTTTCAAAACATTAACGAAATCAGCAGTGAAACATGAAGCAATTGATACAAGCAGAGACTACTGTATGTAAAAGTAAATTTAAAACAGAGAAGAGGAGATTGTTTTTTACACAAAGTGAGTGGGAGTCTGTTACAGGCTACCCAGCCATATTATCAAAGTTGATGCTCAAAAAATAGAAGCTTTCTATCAAGAAATGGCTAAATGATACACACAGATCAATTAACTACTAGGAACCAAATTGGGCCAAATGCCTTACCTCTCATTTATTTTTATTTCAATTGTGGCACCATATTCATTACAAATGCTTCAGCCTTAAGAGCAACTGAAGTAAACACACCTGGCCAAATTAATTGTCTTACTAATGAAAAAGACCACAGGCCAGTCAAAGAATCAATTCTTTAGCAACTGAATTTTGTACCTGTGCTCTTACTAATTAGATTTTCTTAAGTATGCTTTAATGAATAAAGATAATATTATGATAAATGTTAAAAGAGAATTATTATTCTTCACAGAGTATTCTGTGAATTCTGAAAAAGTCTTCCTTGTTTTAAGAGTCTTATTTAGTTTACAGTATATAGATCATACAGTAGGGAATAATTAAACTGGAAATATCAAAAAGCCATTTTCACTTTACATTGATGACATTCTTCTAATAATGTAATAATATATTTAGTTATAAAGATTGTCATTGATATATTTGTAATGTTCTATCAAAGTGCAGTACACCACCTTGCACTCATGGAGAAATTGAAACACTGCATGCATCTAAAAGACGATACACACATTACTAGTAAAAAGTGTATTTGATTAAACAATAATGAATAAACATGCATCTAACCTATAACATAATATCCTGCCACCTAGGTGTTAAGTGAAAAAGAACTCAAAACGCAATGAAAAGTAATTTGAAAGCAGAATGTCTTTATTGTGGAGTTTTCAGAAAGCAAACCATCATCTGAAAACGCACATCCCAATGTAAAGCAAAGTAAAACAACTTTAATATTCAGAAACAAGCAAGGCTTAGACTTTTTTGCTTACCTTCTGAGGAGCGGAGGCTGTGATCCTGAATGGGTGCACTCTCATTCACAGAGATACCCCCAGCTTTAACCCAAGACCACCTAGCTTGTTCCACTGTCTCAGCAGTCCACCATCCACATTGACCAGATTCAAAATCACATGTGTCAGCTGACAAAAGTAAGACGTACAGATTAAACTGGTGGATTCATTTCCTGTTCTTTCTAAATCACCAACATTGGGTTACTGCCTTTGCAGATTTGTAAGAAAAAATTCTGCAGAGCCAAAAAGCTTTTATCACAAAGCAGGTGTGATTTTTCAAGGAACCAATGTAAAATAAGGTGCACCCTGAATGAAATGCCAGTGTATCACAAGGCAGACATACAGACACAAACAGGACTAGTTTTTTTTTTTTCCCAGAAGCCAATTAACCTACCAGTATGTTTTTGAACTATGGGGGAAAGGGAGGAAACCAGAGCACCTGGAGGAAACCCATGACAACACATGGAGAACATAAACCAAACCCCAACTGACAGCACCCCAGGTGTGGAACCCAGGGCCCCGGACTATTATTTACTATTATTATCAAGCTGTGCCAGAAAATAAAAGAACACGTGTGACGTGTAACACTCAGCTGGTGTCAGAACTTGATCTTTCATACTGATAATAATCTATTTCATACTTTATATCGCCCCAGTTGTAATACTGATTTACTGTATGTATTAAATTACTATAACTGAATTAGATAAGATACGAAAGTTCAAATAAAATCAGAATGTAAATCATTTCTAAGAATCTATGCAATATTTTAACTGCCTGATTTTTAAAAGGGAAGAACATCTTACCCAAGGTAGATATACAGCCTTCACTGAATGAAATGTCATCAATGGCCAGTGCTTCTGAGGGCTCACTGACATGAAATATTTGCCCATAAATAACAACCTACAAAAGAGGACATGTTAAACCCCATCACTCACAGCTAAATGTGTAAAAGTCAGTTCTGATACACATAGGGTTTACTGTTAAGTACATCGAAAAGGTCTGAAATATTTAGCACTTTATTTTGTTGATTTAGCAGCCCTTTGTAGTGATTTCCCCAACCTGATCAAAGTTCAGAAGCTAGTTAGTTTACATTGTGTTTTTTATGGCACCCAGGTGGACAAAATGGCTCAATAATAAATTAATTACATTTTATCACAACACTGATCAATTTGTTTCATTCAATCAGAATGTTGGAAAATATTCTAAGAACAACTAACATCTGAGTCTCATAACTCCTTTTCTCTTCTTTTACTTTCACATGGGCTATTACAACTCAGTTGTTACAAATACAACAAAATAAATTAAGCAGAGGAAATTACATGATTACATGATTTTTTGTCTTTGTCCATGCCTAACTACCCTTCTCCTAGTGTGGAAAGCTGTCTGAGAATACAGATCAGGGAACGTTTCCATGGCAGTTCAGGCACTGAACTACACTTCTGTAGGAAAATACTAATCAAACCTTTTTTTATTTTAAAAACCAGAAAAGCTATCTTTGTTGTTTTAGGCTTTCTAGTCCTTTGCTTTTCATATGCTGGTACTTTTGATACCAGAGGGCTTCAACAGTCAGCAGAAACCTAAATTCAAAACAAAAATGAACTACCGAACTTTTCAGCAAGGTCATTGTAAGCCCTCATTGGACCAGGTACCATCTTGACTTGTCTTGACTCAATTATATTTTTTACACTTTTGTGTTCAGGTGGAAGCTGCACATTGGCGGTGGAGTCCCCATTACCTGTAAAGCGCTTTGATTGGAGTGTCCAGAAAAGCACTATATAAGTATAAGCAATTATTATTATTATTATTATTATTATTATTATTATTATTTGTTCTGCTACAAAACCCTAGTATTTTCTAAAGTTTTTGAAGTTAGTGTTCCTAAATACAGACACAGCTCAAACAACTGAGGTACAGAATTCGGTTGAGCTCACAGCAATTGAACAACTGAAATAAACACACAGGTCTTCATCCCCAAATATTAGCTTCGGTAATATTTGTTAAGAGATTTTTCTAGAAAACAGGTACCACAAAGCCAAGCATTTTACATAAAATGTTAAATGTTATGTTTTAAAAAAAAAGCAGGGCAGTGCAGTGGTTCTGTGGCTAAGGATCTGCGCCTGTAGATGGAAGGTTGCCGGTTCAAATCCCATGGCTGGCAGAGGAAATCTACTCCGTTAGGCCCCTGAGCAAGGCCCTTTACCTCAACTGCTCCAGGGGTGCTGTACAATGGGCTGACCTTGTGCTCTGACCCCAAGCTTCTCTCTCTGTCTGTGTGTCTTTGTCTCATAGAGTGCAAGCTCGGGTATGTGAAAAGGTGAATTCCTAATGCAAGAAATTGTATGTGGCTAATAAAATGATGTTATGTTAAACATACCATTATTATGAAGAAAAATTATACAATAAAAAAGTACAATAAACACATCTTCAAGAAATCTCCCAAATTTATAGTATGTTCTGTAAAATCTGACACAATTAAATCAAGTGTCATGTAATTCTGTAACTTACAATAATGATAAATGTAAAGTAGCATATATGTTATGTAGCATATTAGTACTGTATATCCAATATACAATATTCTTAACACTAAATGACAAAAATCTTCAAACAAATAGCGAGTGGTAAATTCCATGAATTCTCACATCACTGACAGTTTATACTGACAATGTTAAAAGCATACAGTGCATTTTGTGACTTGCATCATTGAAAGAAAAAAATATGAATCTCTCAAAATTTAGAAAACAAATACAAACCTCAAATTTCTCAGAACTGTTTAGTGTAACAACTGTGCGCATCCACTGCTCTTTCTGAGGTGTGGATTGTGTCCAAACCTCCCTATAGGGACCAGCATCCAGCAAGCGAACACCGAGTGTGCCATTCAGTCTCCCAAAGTGATGATAAAAGGTCATCTGCAAGGAGAGAGACAGTTGAACAATATATCACATGACAAGTGTTCAGAATATAACAATGTACCGTAAGAAAGTTATATTGTCTGAATTACCTGACAAGAGTTAGTTGGAAGGAAAACAACACTTCTCAAACTAGCAAATGGCTGCTCTCCATCTTGTTGTGACAGTGATAAGTAATGGGCTATTGAAAGAGATAGAAGTTACAATTTAAATTAATTTGTTTTAGAGTTTCTCTTTATATTCATTGTACTTGTGCACCTTAAGTGTATCACATTACACGTGCATGAGCAAACAGTTTACGGCCCTGGTCAAATTCATAATTTAAGAGTTTTAAATATCTTTAAATGAGTTAAGGTTAGGTTTATATACATTTTTATACCTGGATGAATCAGATAAAGTGGTTTATCAGAAAGAGGTATGTTGTAAAATCCTCAAATATTCCAGAATTCAGTTTGATTTTTAAATTTTATATTAATTCATGACCATTGTAAATACCCAATACAGATGCCTAAAGGAAATTTAAACAAGTAGACAATATAGTTTAAAGATCATACAGGCAATAAATTGAGACAGGGTCAGATAATGAAATATGAATGCACACATTCAGACAATATATACTGTACACAAACATACAGAGTACATATGACTGGATACTAACATCCTGGGAAGCATACAGCATCTAGTGTCCTGATAGGTCCTCTAACTGAGCATTTTCCTAGTGTTTCTGTGCATTAAGCCTGTCTGACATTGGTGTGGGTTTTTGGGGATGTATTAATGAGATATTGTAGTTTCCAGGAACAGCTCTCAAGACTGGTTATGCATTGTGGACAAGGTATAAAATACATTTTGAAAAGACGTAAAAATCAGACATGTTAAATAAATGAAGAATAATCAAAAAAGCATTAAGTCATCTTAAATCTTAAGTATCTTCTGCATCTTTCTGTGAATGTCCTTAATAATCTTTTACACACTACAGACTAAAACTTCAAAAGTATGTAATTATTTTTAATATTATCATGTTGTTTTTAAACTTTTCGTTGCCATCTCAAATTTTGGGAAAGGGTAACCCAGAATTTGGGCCTGGTTAAAAGAGAAGCTTTATATAATATTTGTAGAATATATATTTACATTACTGTTTGTTTATACTATTATCTCACAAATTATGCCATATTTATTTAAGACACATTTAAAGACAATTACAGTATACCACTTAATTAGCTGTATTTTGTTTCCTATAGCCTTGGAATGGATTATAAACATAAAATATAAATTCAGACATCTCAAAGCTTTATTTGTGTTTTTCAAAAATGTATAATTCCACACTACAAACACATTTAATCAGACTGTAACTGTTTAAAACAGAATTTGAAAGAGATATAGTTTTGATAATATCAATTTAATTTTGGGAACGGTGTCAGAGATGCAGGAGTTGGTGAAATTGTCAGGTGACACATTTGCCACAATTGCACTTACTGTACCTCTTCTTTTAAAAGAGTCATGTGAACACAATGATGATGGGAACTACCCCATTAGAGGAGTTACAAAAGGAAATCTCTGCTCCTATAAAACACTTATGTGAGCTGACATTAGGCTCAGGACTTAAGTTACCCTTAAGCTCATCGACACTCACTTAATTAGATAAAGGTACTCAGAGCTGGTCAGTCCCAGACCAGTATTAGTGCTATTCTACAATGTTGGGTCTGTGTTATACTGTAAGTGTTCTGCACCAATATCAGTAAAATATTGAGATGATAATGACTATAACTATAAATGGACTGGAGCACTGACACTGATGTTAACATGAAGTTTTTTTATACAGCAGTGAAAGAAAACATAGTTATTCAATACCTGTACAGTTCCCCAAATGGTCAGAAGTTGGTTTGATATTGGTTAAGCCGTTTCTTCTAGTCCATAATGTTTGTGAGTCTTTGCTATGTGACATATTACAGTAGCCATTCTCAAAGTTGCATCTTTCAGAGGCAGAGCCTTTAAAGAAACAAAAAAAAATATTACTTTGCATGTACTGTATGTAGCATTTTTCATCCCAAAGGATTCCAATATACAGTACCTTTACATAGAAAGGGACGCATGTCATCCAGTATTAAAACACCAACCTAAGAGACAGGAGTCATTATGGCCCAAAAACCCTCTACACAGCAAATCAGGTGTATGTGTTTAGAATTGAACAGTCATGTTATATTTTAAATGGTAACTAGGCTATATGTCTTATATGTTTATATAACATATAAAATATGTTATATTTTCAAGAAATTTGATTATTGGACTTGGGCCGTGTCCCAATATGCACACTTGCGGTCTTGTGCCCATTATATGTGCATTCTCGCTGTAGTCTGCAAGGGCTCAGGGTGGTCCCATTTCTAAATTTGTGTTTCACAATGGTTCTCCCTTAATGCGCCCTTCTCTGAGTGGAGTTTACTGAAGGAAATTACCCCAGGTTCTTTACAGAATGGTAACATTGGTGACATTTAAAGCAGAAAGAAGTTGCCATGGAGAATAAAATATTCATAAAATTAAATTTTCGACAGTTTTAAAACTCATAACATTTTAATTGAAAACAACATTTCACGAGATTACTTTAGATTCATACTGTATGTATTCTAGCAAGTTTTTGACATAAAGCTTTGATTTCGTTGCCCCCATTTCGACTGATGAATATTTGTTTACCTGCAGTGTATTTTTTATAGGGTATAGCCAAAGTATAATGAGGTATTGCCAAGTTTACCTTATTTAGTTTACTTTGATTTAATGTGAATGAACCTCATACTGTCATTATTGTACTGGGACAGACATTATGAAATGTATTTAGTAGTACAAAGCTTTGAATAAACAGCCAAGGTTTCCTTAGTTTAATTCACCTGTTGTGAGTTGAGCCAGCTCAACATGAATGAACATGCTGTGTCACTACTTTTGTGCAGGGATAGACAAGAAAAACTGCGGGCACACAATGAAAAATTTACTCTTAAAAAATCCTGCCGACATGCACTTAGCCACTGGAAAAGAAGTATCAACTATGGACAGCATTTTGACTGTGAGCCGTGCAACAAATGAGTGATGTCAGGCAACGATGTCAACTTTTGCAAGTTGACTGCATATTCCTTTAAGGCAATAGCTGCATGACATATCTGACCCATTGAGCACACCATATGTATATTGTCATTTAAGATGTTTTTTCCTTTGCTGTAGATATTTTGAGTTTGTCTGTATTCTTGGTGCATTTTAACCTCAGGTTTTTCTTCAGGATGTAAAACATAGGCTCAATTGGATTTAAATCTGGACACTGATTTAGCCAGTCTAATATTTTCCACTTTTTTCCTGTCATGCTGCATAGTGAAGGATATCCCAATACCTTAGTACATTAGCTAATACATTAGCAGACAAAATGTTTCTGTGAAATTCAGAATTTGTTCTGCTGTTGCCATCAATAGAAATGAGTGCTATACTTTTTGGCAGAATTTTAGGTTTATCTGGAGAACATCACTTTAGCAAAGCAGGAGAAAACAGATTTATTCTAAAAGAAAGAGTGTGAAGCCCTGTATGAGTTAAGAAATAACATGAAAATTACAGTTCTGCTTACTTCAATCTATCATTTAATAGAGTTTTCCGTGCTTTACATTAGAGAGCTTCAAGTTTGACAGTCTGATCCTGATACACTGTGTTCACGTTCCAAGGTCATGCTGCATCTTCTAAAGCTTAACCTTCACATTAACTTCAATAGTTTTATACCAATGCATGTTTTAAAACTAAGCCCCTCTTGTCTTCTCCTTATTATTATTGTATTTTTACTATGTGTGGAACACTAACGGTGTCACAGGAAGACACATTATCATGCACCATAAATAAGAGCAGTTAAAGCTGAAAGGTTTTCATCATTTCTGAATGTCAAAGAATGACAAAAGTGGGCGTAGGGCAGCTGCTTAGAGGACTATGTCAGCTTTAAGTCTTCATATAATAGTGTTTTTGCCAGCATTTGCAGTTTTTTCCTTTTTGTGTCTGCTTTCTTCCTTTAATGAAGGTTTACAAGTCTTTCTGGTGCAAACGATAGGGTGCATGACAATCATTTTGTTCATAAGCATCCAACAATGACCCATCAGTCAGAGATGACATGTTAGATTGTTTAGTGATGCCGAGCAGAACCTGGAATGGGAGCTCAGATAAGAAGCACAAGGGACAGAGGAGGATGGGACAGTGCATCGTCAGCTATATACTGTATGGTCAGTTTCCATATTTCCCCCCACTCGTTGGGTTTTCTTATCTCCTGTGACACTCCTGCCCCTTTAAGTCCAGGAGTTCAGAACTGAGGAGGATGTATAAGCCTTGGGAGAAGGGGCTTAAAGAAGGACTCAGAGAGCAGCAGAGGTCGGCTCAGAAAACGTCAGAATTCAGTAGGCTCAGAAATTGTAGGGAGTAGTAGGAAAGAGGGGATATAATCGAACATTCAGTATGCTTGGGAGCTGTTGGGACAGTGGAGAATACTATGGGCAATTGAAGAACAAACAAAAGTTTTGTCTCCTTCTTTATCTCAAAAATGTGCCCAGGACAGATATTTATTTGTCCCTCCTAAGCTGCTTATTTTTGCAAAACTGATTATGTAACTATGATTGTACAAAAAATGGAAGGTTTTAAGCTTCACAAAGGGATATATATATATATTGAAATGCAAACATATTAAGTGAAATCATCTGACATCAAGACAGAAATCTGTTGCCCTGAACAAGTTGAAAGCTCTGTAGTGTGCAAAATTGTATTTAATCATACATTCTCCTAATAGATTAAGCTAAAAGAAAATAATATTTTCCAAGGGCTAGACATATTTTTTTTCTGTAGTAGGTGCTGTACTTTTACTACAAATATATAATCTCAAAATTTCAAAATAAACAGAAAACATTTAGAAAAGAAAAAATAAAATAATATTAATACATAAAGTTTACACTGGTAATGTTAAAGTTTCTACTCCGACAAAGTTTTTTCAGACCTTACAATATTGGCAATATGGACATTCATCCTAATGCCACTTCAAATAAAAAAGTCTTGGATAATATAGTTACTCTCATACTGTCTGAAAAGACTGAAGATGTGACACAGCGTTGACAACTAAAATTGTTTTTTTACCATTTAACAAAGCAGTTAGTTAAAATGAGCAATAAAAATCATCAGCTGGAGCAAAACCCAAATAGCATTTGAAGCCTAGCTTTTTAGCATTTAGATCTTGGCAGATGTGACCAATAAGATTAACTCAACAGAATTATGGCTTCATAATTCAAAATGAACCTACAGTATACCTAACACCAAACAGGTGTTTAAAGAATTTCTAATGGTCAAGGGTAACTATGAAAAAACAAACGATAAGACTGGTATACTCACAGTCATTCTCATCACTGCTGTCCCCACACTGGTCAGTGAAATCACAGATGCTGTCTTCAGGGACACAAGAGCCTCTTAAACACTGAAACTCCCCAGCTGAGCAGGGCCTGGGTGCTGGAAAAGCCAGGTAGTATATGACACACAAAATACACCAATCACGTTGCATTAGAAAGGGCATTAGAACATAAAAAATAACAATATTGGAATACTGTGGTAGACAGAGATATGCCACAAAAACAGACTAGAAACAAAAACCTTGATTCACTAATGCTCAGTGACAGTCTGACGCACTACTTTATAAATGGTAACAATGGTGCAAAGTTCTTCCTACAATAAAACATACCTAAATGTTTACCGACACAAAGGTGAATTCCTAATCGGCACCACTAGTCAATAAAAATGTAATTGCTAAGTGAATGGCTCATAGATTTGTTCAAGGGATTATGCTTTCTGTGGAGACTGATTATGAGGATAGATACATTTTCTTTTTTTTTATCAATGTGTGTATTAAATTGCAATAGTTGTAGGTCCATTTTATTTTAGAATATAATATCCTGGGAGAAGAGAAGTGCTTGCTGTCCATGCACTATACAATAACAGGACATATTCACACCTTTCATATGAAACAATCTAATCATTAATTAATTTAATCAAATAACTATTAAGTCCAAACCTACACCATCAGTGATATATTTTTAAGTAGAAATAAGTAAAGAGAAATGCAGATAATAGATAATTGATCAGGTGAAATCAGGAAGCAACAGCTTCAGAGGTTGGTGTATATCTGATGTCTGATGGAAGACAAATCCTCTTAGTTGTGCTACATTAGAGTAAGAAGTGAAGATGGTGTCTGACCAGTTGTAGAACCTGTAATTGGAATTGAGTAAGCATCATTGCTGCACCTGAAGAAGGCTCCAAGGCCAAAACGCTTTGTTTTCTTTCTTCTCTTTTCAGCATGGAATAAACCTATTACTTGTATCATTGCTGCATGGCTTTTTATAGAGGAACTTTGTAGTTACAACTCAAACAAGAATGGAGGTAATAAAATAAAAAGGACTGTTTTTTTTTGGCTGCACTTGTGTGTCTGTTTACCAATACTCACCTATCAAAAGATTGAAAAGATATTGCTGATACAGTAAGTGTCATGGATAGGAGACCCTTCAAACAAGACTTATTCTTGCTTAGTTCACAACTACACTAACTAGCATTGTAAAGGATGCTAGGAACCTCCTTTCTTTACCACTGGTTCTATTCATCTCCCAAATTCACCAGTGATAGCAGACCAGCAAAAGACACAAGTACCCTTTTTATTTTCTATTGGTTAACAGCATTCAGCACTATACACTCACACACATTATATAAAAACAATTCTAAAAGACATGCATTCCAGACATCTGCTATACTGTGTATCTCCTGAGAGATCAACACAAATAAGACTTCCAATGTACATGTAAATATGGCAATACATTCCTCTATTCTACTCAAGACATATTTATGGAATGAAAATGTTTTTTGCTATTTTTGCAGAGTTTTTTTTATCCTGTGTGTTTAAGAATATTCATTGGACTTTCCACGGTCACAGTTAAGAAACTGTAAACAAATCACCACAGAAAGTCCTGATATATTGTTAACAGGAGTGACAATAGTAAGGAATTTTACAGTACAAAAACCAGTGCTGTGAATTCTGACCAGCCTCCTCACAAGATGAAAGTGATTCTCTTTTTTGCACTTATCTAATGAATAAGATACCCTTTACATGATTTCCAATTAAAACACCTCACTTTATGTTCCTCAAGATGCAGTATGAGAATTTATATAACCATCTTCAAAACTCCACTCTGGGCAAATTGAATTTTTTTTTTTTACTTTTATTGAAGTGAAAATTGTACTGTATGTTGATCAACATTTTACTCAATGCTTGTTTTACCATCTGTCTAGAACAGTGATAGTCTCACAGAGAGGTGACCCTTCAAAAAATAATTATTTAATTAATTATTTGTGCATGATTAAACACCCTACCAATTATAAAGGGTGCACCATTGCACACTCAGACCAACAATAGACAGGGACACCTGAAGAAGGCTCCACAGCTGAAACATTGTGCTTCTTTTCTTCTCTTTTCAGCATGGAATAAACTTTTATTTGTTCCTTTGCAGCCTACGCATGCTGATGCAGAAACCTACTTGAACTACAACAATAGACAGTATTACAGTATAAATGCCCCTTTTATTTTTTTAAAGATAAAACAGTTAATACTGTCTATGCAATGTCCAGGGCACATCATTTAAAACCCAAACCCAGGCCAACAAATATCCCAAGTTAATTCAGTCCCACAGTTCTGTCCTCTTTGTAGCTCTTTGGTAGTTCTTGGGCATCTTCCCTGGTCCTGGCTATCTTGAATAACATACTGTAGTTTCCTTTTGCTCTCCCTCTACCTTGGTTTCCCTGAGCCTTATCTGTCTCGCAAAACTTCCTTCATTCAAATATGTAAATTTTTCTGTCCTGACTGGGGCTTGTTTACACCTTCTATACAAAGGGTCTTGGCTCTTCCCCCAGTGAGGAAAGATTTGTGTGGGCAGAGCCAAGTAGTCAGAGCATTTTCAGGAAGTGGTTTTCAAATGTTGTCCAGTTCTTAGGCCCCTCTCTCAAACACAGATCCAGTCCTGTTTGCAACCCCACAGATTATCCCAAAATGGTGTAGTAATTGCCCAGCACTTATGTTAAGAGGGCCTTTGATCAGGACATAAAACTGAATCATCACTAAGGTGACACTGGCCCATACAAAACTTAGCTGGTGCCCACACAATCATTCTTTTCACTCTACGACAACAGTATTTTCGGAAACTTTCACCATCAAACGTATTTGCATATGAGACACACTGGCAATCAGAATATAGCAATTTTAAGTGAGCTGTTTTGCAGCATACCTTTAATAAAAACCCAGAACAAGAATTTAGAGTTACTATAATACACAGTTAGATTTCAAATGAATTAAAAAGAATAAAAATGGGAATGGCATATAACAAACACCCTTAAGGTAATTTTCACAATCTAAAATCTAAAGAAAAGACTCCTAGCAACTCAACCAACTAATCAAGGTAATCATTTGAAGCACAGATTAAGCCCTGCTGTCTTTAAATTCCTGGTTTGAATGTGGGAATGTGGGTAGTGATACTAGCTGACTTTGAACAGGACTGTGCAAGGTGAGGTTCACATTTGATTAAACACTGTTGTAGTTTCCATATAAAGCAGACCCCTGGGGATTTTTAATCCTGCATGTAAAGAGGTTTACTCAACATGGACAATTACTACAAACAACTCATACACTAAGACAACTCACCTGGAAATGAGCAGTTGCTTAAACTGATGTCATCCAAAGCCACACGTCCGAGAACTGACATTGTCCAGACTTTGAAACGTAACTGGAAAAAGGAAACATAAGAAGATACAAAATTATCAGATTTCAGACTTATAATTTATGAATGCAAAGTGACACTTTACAAAGCAATTTGTTTAAATCTATTTTTTACTGCTTATTAAAGCAAGATATTTTGTTACAAGGATCTATTCAAAACGTGTTAGATTAGGTATGCCAATAATTGAAGATCCCATGAAATAAATGTGTTAAAATGCAATTAAATACTACTATAACCCACCTAAGCATAAGATTGCTTGGATCCTACTCAGGCAATTTAGTTTTTCCAAATATAATGCAACTGCCACAAACTGCATCACATTATTTTTACAAGAGGAAAAAGTAACTGTGGCTTCTTTACTGTGATCAGGAGAGCCCAATTTGCAACTGCACAGCTAAGATTGAAACAGTGGAACATAACAATGATAACAAGATCACATATTCAGCAATACACAGCCATTTGGGAGTCAATAGTGTCTTATAATCAAAACTGTATTTCAAAGGCAAAATAAGAGTTTGAAACAACAAGGAAAAGGGCTTTGAAATAAAGTGAATCTAAGAAAAACAGATTGGGATAAGAACTAGAAAGTTATTCAACTGAGAGTACATCATTATGATGGTTAAATGCAATTCTCCCAGAGCAGTATAAATTCAGCCTAAAGCCAAGATGATCAAAGTCAAATAAGCAAAGGCAGCATTGAAGAATACTATGAAGAGAGGAAGCTTTATTATATCTCCCTGGCATAGGGATGTAAACAAACACAACCAAGTATATTGAGAGTCCCCCCCAAAACAAGGTTTTTCTCTAAAAGAATAACTGCATTGGGATACAGAAACTATGGAACAGGCAGTCCCCATTACAAGTCACCTGGTATACATTATTTCTCTGTCATGTTATTGTTGAATTGTGGAACTCAATGTAAAGACTCAAACATTTTCAAGGTTCTCAAAAGCAATGTACTGTAGGTAGCTTGTGGATTATTTAGCTTCTGAAAAGAAAAAGATCCCATGAAGAGTAATATCGAACACTGAAAATTCTTCTTTCATGGACAATGCTGTTGCACATAACTTAAATTGTGAATTATTATGTCTCAATATTAAAGCTGAGCTCTTATCATCACACATTACTTTGCTGATCCAACCAATTGATCAAGGTGTGGTTGTTAACATTAAATGCATGTACAGTTTGTGTAAAAAAATCTACCCTAAATAACTTTTTGGGTTTTGATGAGACCACAATTTGAGTTGGTGAATTTCTATTTATTGTTTTTTTATATGTACATTAAATATACAGTATATACTGTATAGAAATGGATAAACAGTGTCTGACATGCAATACAAACACTATTAATAAATAATAATAAAACATTAGAATAAATCTATAAATTAGTGAACATGTACAGTACCTCACATACTGTATATTATACTGTACCAGTATTACAAAGGACATCAATAACATGCCCCAACTTTAGCATATCTTATATTAAGACAAGTCCTCCCACTCTCCTGTGTAAGGTTAGCAGCAGAGCAAAGTTCTACTTTTTGTAGACAAAAGTAGAAGTAGCAAATAACATGAATAATAAATCCATAAAAATCTGGAATATTATTTTGAAGGTAAATGAAAAAAAATCAAAAAGAAAACATCTGGATCAACAACTGGAAAAGTAATAGATTATATATATATAATTTTTTTTAAAACGTATCACGTTATCAGCACACAAGTGGGATTTACAGGTCACATATAAAGGAGGTTTTGCTACCAATAGTGGGAAAAAATAAATTATTTCAATGGCTCCAATCTACTCCATTTTCCAATATATTTCAGACTATGGGTTTTTGAACAACTAGCATTTTAAGTATTTAAGCATTAGACATTTTAAACAATCACAATTACAATTGTTAATAACAAGCTGCTACTGTACATCTGAGTACAACAAAATCCCAGTATTTGTGAAATCTTGATTAGCTGGAAATGGTATTATAGGGAATAACCTCATTTTAGAAAAGGTTATATAAAGGGTCTTTTTTCTCTACACAACCCTTGTTTTTGTTCCATCCTGTGGATAAAATCTTGACAGCTATCGGGAAAAAAACACGAATTTAATGATTTCTGTATGATACATATGATAATTAACTTCAAAATTAGGATTAAGACAGACAAACCAATGTTTCTACGTATTGATTTGTGGATGTTTCAAAGAAATACAAAAACATCTACAGATAGGCAAAGTAAATATCTTATATAGAGCTTATACTGTATACAATATTTTGAAATTTTATGCCTCTCATGTACAGGTGCAGCCACTCAGAACGAGCCTCCAGTCTTATTACTGAGTTTGTGGTACTGCAGCATGGTACTGTACATGGTGTGATTTTTTTCTGGACACTCCACTTAAAGCACTTTACAGGTGATAGGGACTCCGCTCCACAACCACCAATGTGCAACCCCAACCTGGATGATGCAATGGCAGCCATAGTGCGCCAGAACGTTCACTATTAGTGGGGAGGAGAACAGAGTGATGAAGCCAGTTCATAGATGGGGATTATTAGGAGGCCATGTTTGGTAAGGGCCAATGGGAAATTTGGTCAGGACACCAGGGTTACACCCCTACTCTTTTCGAGAAACGCCCTGGGATTTTTAATGACCACAGAGAGTCAGGACCTCGGTTTTAAGCCTCATCCAAAGGACGGCGCCTTTTTATAGTAGTGTCCCCATCACTATACTGGGGCATTAGGACCCACATAGACCGCAGGGTGAGCACCCCCTACTGGCCCCACTAACATCTCTTCCAGCAGCAACCTTAGTTTTTCCCAGGAGATCTCCCATCCAGGTACTGACCAGGCTCACACCTGCTTAGCTTCAGTGGGTTGCCAGTTGTTTGCTGCGGGGTGATATGGCTGCTGGAACAGAACAGAACAAGACAACACAACAAAGTTGCACTTGTGGTGCATAGCTTAAGTTTTCTGATGTAGAATTGGACGTTGGAGTGTTTCATGCTTTGGCGGTGCACTGTGTTTTCACAGAAGGGGGGGAGGAAACTGGGTGTGGTCTATTATTTTCACTCTTTATCTTCAATTCACATTCCCAATAGTCACTGATGCAACTTTATCTTAGGAAATCTAATCTAATAAACCCCAAAGGATGATTTAACGGCAGCGTCTAAGTCTCCTGGTTACTAAGGCAAGTTACAGTAGGTGACAAATTCATACAAATGACTACTCAACAGTTTTGTCTCAATCTGGCTGTTTAAATATAAAGCTTTTAAAGTCACTATGTCTAATACTTTTTATAATCAAAATCTTAAATAAATTAATTCATTCTCCAATGATGAAATATAATTAATATTTATACTGTATTGACATTTTTATTAATTTCTCTTAAGCCCATAGTGGTACTGTACTGGGGATGTTCCAGATGTTAATTTGAGTAAAGGAGACAATAACTTCAGCCACAACCCCCACCCCCACACAGACTATCCAGTCAAAACTGTGGAATGACGTAGAGATCAGCATATTTGCCGGATAATGAGAGGCTCCTGTTTTGACGCTAGTGGTTTTACAATAAATCAAATTCCGATAATTTGACATCTTCTTTTTCTGTTAAATGAGACAAATAGAAAGTCAAATCGGCCAGGATCTCAGCATTTAAGAAGCGAGTACAGGGGTCTAAAACATTTTGCATAACAAAAAAACTATCAAAGAAACAGACCTTAAGCTTAGATCAGATGTCACTGTAGGTGTCAGAACTGCTAAGTTTCTATGATTTCCCTGAAAGGAGGGATGAACATAAGTAGTAAACACAAACTCATCTGCTTACACAGTCACTGCCTTCTATGAAGAGAGCAATCTCCCATCCAGGTACTGGCCAGAGACCCACACACTTAGCTTCAGTGGGTTGTTAGCGCTATGTTGAAAAGGTAATATAGCTGCTGGCTTACTCTCTACTGGTCAAATGAGCGGTAGCAGTTTTCACACAATTGTTTGTCACAATCGAGACGAAATTGAGCTTGAAAGATTTCAGCCATGTGCAAGAAAGCTGGAGACCAGCTGAACTTTTGCTTAGTATAGTGGTGAGGGTTCAGCATTGGTGGGGGCTCTTAATCAGAACATTTCAATTAATCTGATCAGTAAATTAATATGTACAGTAGGCCATAATTATTACCTTTTTTGTCTAGTGTTAGTATCTTACTGAATGCCCCTGGTAATGTTAGTTTTTAGTTTAAGAATGGCATTTATATTAAAATATAAGATAAGGGTATGTACTGTAACTACTAATGTACAGTAATACTATATTGCAATTAGTCAGAAAACAAACTAGAACAGCAGCTGTGCTGAGTTTAAATACTGTATGTATCATATTATAACTGCTATGATGTCCATTAATACTTGATGAATACTCATAAGGAGATCCTTTAGATGAATAAGCGAACACATCACTATTTTTGTTTTATGTATAGGCTTTACAGTATTTGTGTCTGCAATACTATAAACAATGAACAATTGTTGAACATTGACCGACTAAAGCATGTACTGCATATTCTTACAACAGAGATAGCAAACCGTGACAAAAAGCACCAGCTAATGTCCAATACCGTTAGCAATTTTACTTCTTAAACAAAATAAACACTGATATAATGTGCTAGTACCTGGGAGTGAATTTCATTTACAAGAAAAAAACAAATTATACTGTATTTGCAGCTCTTAAAAGGGAAACTTAGGAGACTTCTGTAACAGATCTTTTCAGGTCATTTCAGTTCAGTGCTGTTCCTCTGATCTTGTGAGCCTTAGGTATTTTAAAACAGTGTTTTGTTTGCTTCTCATTTGGTCTGCGTTCCAGTCCATTAAAAGCCAGCACTGTGGGGCATGTGCGGTCCCACACAACTTTGCTATCGACAGGATGAGCCTCCTGTTCCATCTCCAAGACATTCAGCACACTCCAGCTATTTAAGCACCGTTAACATTAGACCACAGCACCACAGGACAGAGAAGGGACCATGTTCCAAAGAACCATCATAAATAATCACTTTTAAAAAGATGGCAATAATAGTATTTTCTTTAATGTACCCTGACATTTGCCTACACAACTTATACAGTACTCTGTATCTCCAAAATCCTCAATATGCCTGCTGTCCTCTGAATATCACAAGCGTAGAGTCCCATCACAAAAAAGAATACAAAAAAATCGATTCAATTAACACCCAGATGTGACAGGACACATTTAACACTTACACCCCATTTACAGTAAATATGTAATTCCTTAACTTTAATTTAAGACAAAACCAGGCTTCTACTGTATAAACTTTCACACATATTACAAAATGACAAAATATTTGAGGGCACATCATCTCTTATCCTAGTGTTAATCCCGCATCAGCAGGGTCTGCTTGTCGGCACGCCCGTCTCCATTTGGTGGTTTGAACCAAATCTTTGAGCTGATGTTGCCATTATATGCGACCGAGAATACTCCAACCGGCGCGTCACTCTGCCTGCCGTCGGAGTCGGGGGGGGGAGGAGAACAAAGTAAGGTAGCCAATTCATAGAGGGGGATTATTAGGAGGCATAGGAAATTTGGCTAGGACGCCGGGGTTACACCCCTACTCTTTTCAAGAAACACCTTGGGATTTTTAATGACCACAGAGAGTCAGGACCTCGGTTTTACGTCTCATCCGAAAGATGGGGCTTGTTTACAGTATAGTGTCCCCGTTACTATACTGGGGCATTAGGACCCAAATGGACCGCATGGTGAGCGCCCCCTGCTGGCCTCACTAACACCTCTTCCAGCAGCAACCTTAGTTTTTCCCAGGAGGTCTCTCATCCAGGTACTGACCAGCCTCACACCTGCTTAGCTTCAGTGGGATTTGAGGGAACATCATACCAGGTGGAAATCTGTTTTTTCTTTTTCACTCTTTTTCCAGTGGTGACAAAGTGTTAATTTCAGTTCTCTTCAATAGCTTGATATTTGAATAATATCATGATCGCATATTAATGGCTCTACATGCATTACCTGTAATACAGTTTCTAATTAAAATAGACATTAAACATCATTGTTAGAAATTACACTCTTATTAATAAACATATGTATTAATAAACTTCATTACAAATAATTGTGGTGTGCTTGAAAAGCAATTTTAGTTAAATATTAGAATAATTTTCAATTAATGGATGCTCACTAAGCTTATTACTTAGTGACAATATTATTACCACTATGTTTGGGAACATTCCAGAGTTCCACTTTGACTTTGGGTTTGTTGCAATTGAGAACAGATTTACGGTAATAAATTAGGAAACTACATACTAGTTTCAGTGGCCAAGTTAATTACAATAGGTCTTAAGGTGGCGCACTAGTTTAGCACTGAGCTGCATGCTAACTATGGGTTGAACTCCAGTTAGTATGCTGCTTTCAGTTTGTTGTAACTGACCCTTTGTGTTTATTCGCCCTTAAATACAGTATGATGCTGTATGGTTTTAAAGCCACTGCAGTATGTGTATAATATACTGTATATTTATAATCAAAATTTAAAATAAAATTATCTGTTTCCTAATTACTCTTACTTATGTTTGCAATAATTATATTTTAAAATTAATTTAAAATATAAATTATTTTAACGCCAATGTATACATGAAAAAACATTGTATTCACAACAGCCTTCAAAGTAGTGCAGTACAAATCTTTGTAAAAATTAAAGGGTATTGTGCACAACAATGCGGTGAAATGGAGTATACTACAGTATTTGCAGTATAGCGTATAACGCTTCAAGCATTCTGAATATCTGGATTTCTACTGTATATCACTGTTTGAACACAAGGAAGTGGCTCAGGACAGGATAGAAAGTCATATACATATGGCAAATGAGTATAAGTATACATACTTTTTAAAGTGAATAACTGCAAATCAAATTTAGAAATCAAATATATCAAATCAAAAAAGTCAGTTTGAAAAAGTCACAGTTAAGTTGAATGGCCTCTGTCTGTGTGCAATAATAGTGGTTCACATGTGTAATGTTTCATAGCCGTTCAGGGATGCCAAATATGTAACGTTGTGGCTCTCTGAAGGCACCAGTTCTGTAGGGTTTGGGCATTTACTGAGACAATTATCAATTGTAGCAGTAAATCACAAAGTTGATTCTTTTGATGGCTTTAGAATCCAACCATGCGACATAACTCAAACAACGCGCACACACAGGTACTAATACACGAGGATACATTTATTAATACATAGAATATGCATGTAAACCTAACAGATCTTATCGAGAGGGTTATCAGAATACAAAAGGTATATATTCAATCAGTTACGAAGAGTTACACATATCAAGAGGACATACGTTCAGTATATCATTCATTAAGACCGTTTCATAAATGAACTTGGATACAACTTCTACATTAGATACTCAAAACAAGTACATAACTCTTAGGAATTAAATTGATATCAACTGGTTGGGATAACAATTGAATTCTCGAGCTGTAATGCATTGAAGTTGAATACTCATCCAATTTCTGGGGATTCAGATCTCCTGCGGGCACAAAGAAACAGTTGCAGGCTGTTGCTGTCCAATCAGCGCTCTCTGGCTCCGTACCAGGCTGTGCTGTGCGGCTTGCGACGGTGCGCTGCTGATGTTCACTGACCGGCTAGTTAGTGTTGGCTTTAACTAGCAAAGTTTGTGCACAGGAGAAAAGATGACTGTGGATCCCAGCAAGTCAGGAAGAGGACCGGTTCGTTCCTGATGAAGAGCTAGTTCTGAATAGTGATTCAGCTGTCCACAGTTCTGACCTGTTCACGAGGCCTGCTGCTGGTTACTCTCTGGCAACCTCCACTCTAGACTCTTAGAACAAAGGAAAGTTCTGGCACTCGGACACACTGGCCGTTCCGTGGTTGTCCGGGCTGAGTCTCGGGATGGTCAGGAGGCGCGCTGCGAGAATGTCCTGCCCTTGGGAGCCTTCTGCTCCTGGGCCGTCCTGCCCTGGAATTCTCCTTTGAATTCCCTTTAGAACAGTCCACAGAATCCTCTCCAGAATCTTACTGAATCTCCCGAATCTGAATCTCCAGGCCTGTGTTGCCTGTTTTTACCTGGAGGAACTTCAGCTCGTTGATTGGCTGAAAGTTCCATGGGCATCAGAGTCCCACGTGGGTTACTCAGCCCTACCAGTCCCTGATTGGTTGATCAAGGTGAGATATGAGTCACTTAGTCCTGACACTTAGTAATGCAGTCCAGATGTCCATCCGGCACTCCCTAGACTGATAGGCGCCAGTGGATGACCATTGATCATGATAGCCAGACTTAGCTAAGTGCATCCCCCTTTGGGAGCTGTCCTAGGAAACCTTAAATCACCCTGCACTAATGGTCTCTCTGTGGCTGCTCCACAGAGATGAACAGAGAAATGGGGCCTCATTTGGGAAGCTCAGAAACACTTAATTCTGCCTTATTATTAAGCCTCGCCGCTACACATGCTTTCATGTGTTTCATGAATAGATACACCCATAACTGTGAGATCCCTAATCAGGCAGTGAATTTGAAGCAAAGATTCAACCAAGACATCCAAGGAGCTTTCATAGCATAAAGTCATAAAAAGGATATCTTTATCTCAAGGATAAAGTTGTAGAAAGGACACAGATCAGGGGAAGGATATAAAAATATCTGATACTGAAAATATTTTCAGCACTGTGAAGGTGATCATTAAGAAGTGGAAGGTGTATCATAGCACCTAGACACTGCTTATGACAGAGTGCCCTTCCAAAGTGAGCAGCTAGTCAAAGGAGGAAATTGCTCTAGAAAGCCACAGTGAGTTCAATGGCTTAAAAGGAAACCGTCAATAGTAAAAACTAGCAGAATGGAAAGGAATAATTCATTACTGAAAAAAAAATCTCAAATTTGACATGAATTTACAATTAAACAAACAAAATATTTAACTGATACTGCATCTGATTATTTGAAAAAATAAAAGTGTTACAATGCAGTGAAACTGAGTAGGCTTTTTGCATTATCACGTTTTATGCTTTGACCATTCTAAATGACTGGATCTGTAAAATGCCTCTCGTTAGTAATCCTTTGCAGCTTTACACATATATCTTTTTAATGTTCATATTGAATCTAGGTATAAAATATAGCACATACTAAGTGTTTATGGCAAGAAAACAATTTTAAAACAATGGTTTGGGAAGAAAAAGGCCTAAACAATAAAGAAACTCACTGTACTTAATTTGCCTGAACTTTTCTGATGTCCCAAGGGAATAGAAGAAGGAAACTGAAGCAAGACATCAAGACAAGAATGTGTAAGCAACTATATGGAGCAATTGATATCACTATAAGAAATGACTGAAATAGCAAACAGAGCAGAAATAGAGTGGAGTGGTCAGTAATGGAAGACTCAGTGTTATTCTAAAGGGTAAAATATGCCTTTGTGTCTTAAAGGGAAGGCTTGTATTAACAAATTGATGTTAAAAGCATTACAGGAATTACAAATGAACCAAAAGATCATGGAAAGATGTATTTTCAGACTAACAAGTAGAGGCAGTTAAAGAAATGAATGGATTAGAGACTGGGCACAAAAATGATGATGTACAGTAACACAATTGGAGAGTAAAGAGACAAAAATAGCAACAGACTGGATACAGCAAGAGAAAAGATCAATGTAGGATTAAAAAATACTGAAATGGATCCCAAGAGCCCCCCAAAAAACAAATAATATGTTCTGTAAGACTGCAAGGCAAAATCCAAAAGGATGGGGCTGAAAGGATAGACCCAAGGCTAAAGCTTCTGGAAGAATCCTGGGGAGTCCTTAATCTTGGAAGAAATTGACAAAAACTGAAGATGATGATATATAAATACTGTATACACAAAAAGGTGTAATTATTCTGAATGTGCATGAAAACTCTTGTCTGAGGCAAGCTAGCTTCACCATAAGGCAGTGTTATTCAACATGCCAAATGTAGCTTTTCACTGGCCAAAGATAATCGATAGTTGGTACTTGTGGTGCATTTGATGTTATTGAAATTGTAGCTTAATTTCATCTGTTGCACTACTTCTTTAAAACAACTTAATCCACTTAATATTAAATACTAATATTTAATATTTCTAAGCATAATGCACTGTACTGCAAAGAGCATACTTCATTACACAGTGTTTTAACGTAAAACACCTTTTTATTTTCGCAAATAATCTAATGGAGAACTGCACTACTTTGTGAATGCTTAATGTGGTGTGTGGAAAAATTCTTTCACTTGAAATGCCTGGGTTTAAATCCTGGCTAATGCCTAGCCCTGTGAGGAAAATATTTGTCCCACAATAAAACTGAATTTGGAGAGCCGGACAAGTACTTGATTTTTTAAATTTCTTTTAGGTTAGTTTATTTCAGTGTAGCCAGTTAGTTGCACAAAATACTTTTTTGGCATTACTGTTGTTGTTTTTCAAGAAAGGGAGTCAATGGGTGAAACACGTGAAATAGTGTAGTATGTGCTTCCTGTTAAGAATACCACTAATCTTAAGTGTTTGTTGTTTATTGTCTTTTTAATGCCACAGTAAACAACTGAAAATTGGTCTGAACTGCTTGTTAGACCTGTCTTTTATTCCCCCCACTGTCAGTATTCACACGTTTGCTCATTTACACCTGAAGAAGGCTCCACAGCCTCTTTTCCTTTGCATTGAATAAACTTCTAACTCTTCCTTTTTAGCCTATGCATGCTGATGCAGCTCCCTACCTAATCTTTGTTTGCTCATTCATGTATTGATAATATTATATTTGTATTTACATATAAATATTGTGATATATAATTAATAAAGATGTCAACAAAACTATATGCATATAATTTCATTAAAATATTACAGAAAGTCAAGGGACATGACTGGGTCACTGTGCCTAGTACTCATCCTTCTTGCTAACCGAAGGAACTTTAGCATAAAGACAGCTTGTCACATACATCAATTATATTTGAGATGTACTGAATATCCCGCATTACAGAACTTTGCAAAGAAGATTCACACAATAAGACCATATATAGTCGTACTTTAAGTAGTGGGAATGCCTTTTAACTTGTTTTGATTATACTGTATAAAAGATAACCCTTTTTGCTGTTTTACTTTGAGTCTTGCAAGAGCTGGGCTCCCATAATTATACAGGAACAAGTAAAAGGTTTATTCCATGCTGAAAAAAGGGAGAAAGAAAACACAACATTTCAGCCGTGAAGCCTTCTTCATGTGTGAGAAAGACAAGGCAGTAAACAAAAGTAATGTAGATTTTGTTCTCGCGCTACATTACCTTTGCTTACTGCCTTGTCTTTCTCACACATGAAGAAGGCTTCACAGCAGAAACGTGTTTTCTTTCTCCCTTTTTTCAGCATGGAATAAACCTATTACTTGTTCCTTTGCAGCCTATGCATGCTGACGCAGCTATCCACCTGAACTCCCATAATTATATGTAAGACTTCTGGTACACATACACCCGAATTGCTGCCATTTTGTTTGGCACAACAATGCTGTATTTAATATCCATATTAAGTGGATTTAAAAACTTACTACATTTTAGTTGCACGAAGTTAATGTTTTCACTAACATCTAACACATCCCAAGTGCCATCTATCAACTGTCTATGGCCATTGAACCAGCCTGTAGTATGTAGTAACTATTCTACATCGCAGTATAATTAAGTACAGCACGGCCCCTGTAACACATCAGTGGGTTCTGCAGTGTGTTATGAATGGCTTCATCTTCAGGGGGAGTAAAGAAAATCAGCTCTACTGGTTTTTGTATTTTGTCACCTTGTCCAAGAGAACAATAACCTCCACAATGCTTTGAGTGACTAAGAGAATTTTAAGATGCCCTTAAACAGAAATTGCAACTGAGTTTTGTGTATATTTACTTTTAAGTATTAAACATTAAAGCTATTATGTACAGTGTATTTTCATAATGATAATCTAACATAAAAAGTGGCATTGAAAAGACAGTAAACAATAAACATTTAATTTGTTATGAAAACAAACCAAAAATGTGTTCACCTCTCCCTTTATTTCCCTTCCTGAACCTCCCCCCCTTTGTGAAGGCTGTGACCCCCCGCAGAGTCAGAAGTGACAAAGGGATAGCTGCAAAGATAGAGATGGAGTTGTGGCACAGATGAAATATAAAAAAAGAGGGATTTGATATGAGAACTTCAGTGAGACCCGTCATACCGTGTTATGAGTAATACCTTTCCAGATCATCATATTCTTGCGCATAAATATAATTTTGTCAATTCACAATTCAATTCACAGTATTATCTTGAAATGGTTCAACAAATAAAATAGCAAAAACAGTTGGATCTGGTTGTAAATTAATTATTGCTCTTTAGGTTTGTGTTTCTTCACACATCAAGGACAATAAATGGGGTGCTGGGAAGGTTATGTTTTTGGACTGTTTGCGCAGCAAGCAGCATAAACATTTGTTGTTGTGGCAAGAGCTTACTTTCCTAAAGTATTTTGCATACAAACACAATGCACTGACTAAGACAACTGTACCCCAAACAGTAAGCTCACTACCACTCAAATCAAACTGGGGATTGTGATGATGTAGTCAAGGGAACCCCAGGACTAAAGGATGAGATGGAGATGTAACAAACATGAGGGAAATAGTTTCACAATGAAAAGCTCCTACTGTGAGGCACAGTGTAATGGTTTGTTCCTCAAGGAATCTGGATCTAATGGATTATCAGTTGAGGGCTTGGACATTGGCCGGAAGTGGGCACTGCTCCAAAGGAATGTCTAACTGATCTGCCAGGCCAATGTCGATGAAATTCCTTGACTTTGTAAGAAATACAGGACAAAATAACAGGATTGGTGAAACATTTAGCAGGGTTCTGAGGAGAGGCAACATCATTCAGTAAATACTCCTCCCTATTTATTGAGTCAAGACAATTTTCTGAACCTCAAGCACTTACATCTGAGGTGTGTATTGCCTCCACAATAAAAACACAGTCCCAAAGAATAGTGATGCTGCCATTCTAATGGGAAAATCCAGGCCCTGCCAATTTGCATCAGTTACTGTATGTTTCAAAGGAAACTGCTGATTAAGAAGAACATGCAGTTCAGCTGATGGAGTGAGGGGTCATCAAGGTTGTCACTGACTCCACGGAGGCACCACGCTGTTTCAACTGCTGTCTCTCACAGAGGAGGCACCAAGTTAAATGACAAGATGAATTAAGGATTCCAAGTTTTAAAGTAAGTCTCTACAGGCTAATTCATTTTTTAAATCTTTAGTAAGGCCGGCATAAATAATACTATCAGGGCCTCTACTCCCCACCCACTCTCCAAAGCCAACAGTTGAAAATAGATGGCTTATCATGACACAGGTTGAATACCTTGATGCAACCATAAAAGCTGTTGAGCAGACTCTGCAGGTTTTCTAGGACTTATCAAAAATCAAAAGAAATTTGTCTTTGAATAAATGGGAATTTCTACAAGCAGGATCTCCTTTCTGCCACAAAGCTTTGGCTTCTCCAGTGAGAAGAGAAATCACATAAGCCACCTTTGCCTAATCATTAGGGAAAGCAGGCAGCTGTATGGAAACAATTTTTCACAATGAGTAAGAAAACCTTGAAATCAAAATGAATTTCTAGAAAAAGGGCTGTGGAGGACGTATTTGTGATTGTGAGTGAAGGGCTGAGAGAAAGCTGGGCAACATCTGTAGTTGCAGCAAGAGTGGGAGTCGCCATGTTTAGTGAGGTTAAGCCTGCTGCAATTGTTTCAGTACCTTGTCCTTTGTTTTTTATTGAAAGTACTAATTTTTAGGACATATTTGCTGAGACTTTATGGCCGAATCACGGCTGGGAATTTCATCTTCACCTGCTGGGTTCATAATGGGTTTAGTTGTACTTTGATGTGCTGTTCTTACCTGAAGCAGAGCAGCCAAAGCCAGGCAAGTACGGCAACCAGAAGATCACATAGCAAAGCACCAAAGGGAAATCCACAAAATGAGTCAGAGCGAAATAACAAACTGAAAGTGCATAGCTGATAGCTGATTAACCACTGTAGTAAAGAATCTAAAGGAAATCCACCAAAGAGTCAAAGAGAAATACAATCCAAGTCCGTAATTTTTGATCATGTCCATTTGGACATGTGCCTGATATCTCCCAAAATATCACAGCCTAGTTGTTTTCTTAGATAATTTACATTGTGCACTGATAATTTCATCCAACCATTTTATAACCTCTTCTTCCAATTCAGGGTCATGGTGGAGTCAGAGACTATCCCAGCAAGCAATGGGCGCAAGGCAGCATACTTCCTCAGTGGGACGCACACACTCAGACATAGGGCCAAATTTCTCAGAAGGCAATTAATGTACTTGTATGTGAACTAGAATACCTGGCAAACATGGACAGAATATAAAAACCCAAGGCCTCAGCACTGCAAGACAGCAATGCTAAACACTGTGCCACAGTGCCACCTCCTACTGATAAATAAAAACTGAAATCCCAGGAAATATCAGCCTTTATAGAAATTAGACTGAAAGGTAAAATAAGTCTAGGGTGTTCTTTCAGGCTGAGGTACAGTAGGTGACTGATTTCCTAAATTCAACAAAATGGAAAAATTTGCTTTTAAAATCTGTAACTTGGTAAGTACAGAAAACAAACCTGTATTTTTAGATCTGATAACTACTCCACAGAAGATCTCTCAAAGGTACCATAAATTCTAGGAAGGTTTCAGAGGATGCAAAGTTGTTTTTATAAGGAACACATCTTCCCATATGCTGGGATTCAGCATTGCTATAAGAAAGCCATTTATGTGATGAGGAGAGCAATTGGTATAATTAAGGCAGCTTAATGTAGAGCATGAACTTGGTGGCAGCTAAACCATTACCCACAGCCTTTGTAAGTGTTTCCAGTAGACTGGAGATGCACTTAAAGCATAAAGAACACTGGAGGACTGATAAAAATCCAGGGAACAAACAACAAGGATAATCTTAGACCTGGTATGTATGCATTGATCTTTGTGATTCTGGCTTAGAATAAAGGGTTTTCAAGCTTTTATTCCAATAACATTGGTGTCTAGAACAAAAGAATATACAGCATTGTGTGGAAAGTGCTGGCTCACTCAGTTCCATTTTCATCTGTTGATTTCAGAACGATCTATAATGAGCATCTGGATGGGAAAAACATCCAAGTTAGTGGGACCTACAGCATAATGAACACATGAAGAACTTTCTTCCTATTTGAAATGTATCTTATGCTCTACTGTAATCAATTTTAGCACGATTTGGACCATTCAGTGAATTTCTTCAGCTGTGTATTAGGATCTCGGACACGGAAAACTTTGTAGTGAAGATGAAGCAAGGTAATGTCTTTCAAATAAAACTATTATTCCCCATTCTCATGAAGCATGACCACAGTCACTGTCTGACTTATAGCAAGAGGCTAAGCTCCTTTTCACCATTAAAGTACACTTGAAAACTTGATGCGGACAAAAAATAAAAACCCAAGGCCTCAAATTTACACAATGTAATTTGATGCCTTTCATGTACAGTAAAATGCTACTCATTATTATTTTTTGGGCCCTAAATGATAAGTTTAATTGACTTAATTCCCACATAAAATACCTTTTTTGAGGGTGTCCTGGAAAAGCTTATTTAAAGATGGGACTATTACTAATAAATACAGGAGAGCTTTGCAAAATATACTGTAGACAGCATAGATTAATCCAGCCTTAGTATGGTTAGAAAATCTTTCCAAAAAATATTATTTTTACACAAATAAACTAAGTATAACAGTATAAATATTGTGACTTGGGTAAGTATTTTTCCACAAGGAATGATAAAAAAAACTATAGAGAAGTCTTTTGGCAGCTCATTGTGTGGCAACCAATACATTAAAAAAATTGAACATTATCTTCTAGAAACACGTTTCATTCTGTAAAATATCATTTTAGATACAAACATTTAATTGCATGATAAGATTCCCTGTCTGTCTTTTCATTTGAAATTCATATTTCCATTACCAACATGTGAAAACTTGAAAATTACCTTTTTACAGGTTATTTGCTGATTATTTACTTGTCACCTTTGACAATATGCAATTGCATATTTTGCATTGGAAAAATATGTTATACAGTTGGAGACACAAGTACCCGCATCTGTTTCCATCTGTCCCTCATTCCATCATTAGTAAGCCTATCCTGGATGTACAGTACAGGACTGACATTGGGAATTTAAAAAACACAATTGCTCACTCAAGGCAGGATGTCAGTCTATTGCAAAGCCAGGCCCAATTTAGAACAGCCAACCAAATCTAGTCAGCATGTCTTTTGGAAATGAACAGAAACTGAGCACCTGCAGAAACCCAAGTAAAGGACTTGGAAGTGCTGTTAGACAACACAGAGAAGAAGGAACAGTTGGGACCTGGTCAATGTGATGAGAAGAAGCACTACCTAAAGGAAAGGGATTCCTACATCAGATTTTTGAGTTTACTGCTAAAATACCAAAAGAGAGAAATGTTCTTATGTTCGAAGACAGATCATGTTTGAAGAAGAGAACCCTCTAAAATCTCCAGTCTTCAGTAAGGCAAAAACAATTTCTAAAAAATACAACTATTGTAAATACAATGATGGATAAATGCAACCGTCAGTTCTTGTAAGGTTTAAACTAAAGTACCCTTTATTTGTTCAAGCCATTTAATTAAATATTGTAGTTATATGGACAGCTTTTATAGAGTTTTTTTTAAATATGTTGTAATTAAAGCATTTTAGATGAAAAAATGTTACAATTATTAATAAAGATACAACATGAATTTCGGTAACATTATTATCTTCTGTGTTGCTTATAATTGCTCAGTCAAGCAGTACTTATATACTCTGACTGAATGTATACTTATTACATAATTATTCTTCAACATTGGCGCACTGAAATGTTTTTTCAAAAGAAAATATTCTTTGCTGTAAAAATAAACTATCACAGATGGGATCGCACAGCTTGTTTGTGTGGGAATCAGGCATAAAGAGCTTGTGATATGTTTATTCTCTTAATTAGAACCTGGTTGTTTAAAAAGATTAGATCAATAAAAGATTCTTGTCCAAGTTGGTGCTTTAACAAATTGGATGAACAAGAATACTTAACCATTTCATTCATCTTAATTTCAGTTTCTGTATTCCCCATCGCAACATCCCAATTGATATGTGGAAAGTTGAACTTTTAGCAACACCTTTGCTACATACATGCAGCAATATCTGCATTAGGTGATCTACAGCATATACCTATTGAATTGAAACCTTTACCTTGCATTTGTTTATATATAGCCCCACATTACCACCTCCTTTTCCCCACCTATCTGTCCACACTTAACCACCTTTCAGTTATTCCTATAATATCATATTAAGCTCTTAGTTTGGTAGCTTAAGTTCTTGCATTTTGTATTTAAGAATGGATGAGCTATTTGTTTTGAATGTGTTCAGTGTGTTGCCTAGGTTTTTTCTGATCGCACCAGAATTGGTCTGTTTTATGCTTCTTGCCCCCCAGTATCCCTCAGCTAGTCTACACATACACTTGCCCAATACATAAGATCCCCGCTGGTTGAAATACAGGTCACCTCTGCTGCAGAAGGACTCTCTATGCTCAATAAACCTAAACCCATCTTTTCTGTTCCAGGCTTTCAGTCACATGTTTCATATCTCCATTTTTCCTCCTGCTTCTTGACTTGCATGTGGCTCAGGTACAATTCCTGAGTACTTCAAAGCATACGTTCTGTTCCTAAGCTAATAAGCTAAAATCTTAAATTTGTCTTGCAGAATCAAGAATATTGCCTTTGGCCTATTTATTTAGTAACCCTAAGTTAGATTACTAAATACCTAGTTGAAAAGGATTATGAATTAAGTTTCATGTATTTAATTTGATGCATTGCCCTAAATATTAAATGCAGAGATCTCTGAGAATGTGAATGAAGAATTAAATTAAATTTAGTTGAATTTATGATTTCTAGTCTAAGTCTATGACATGTTTTTTATTAAAATTATTATTTTAGTGGTAGTGGTATTTCAGATTTTTAAGACTGTTGCCCTGGGAAAGCAAAAAAGGAAAAGAAAAAAAGAGGAATAATGCCTCCTCAGTAAAAATGAGCAACAAATCCTTCCTGTTTGTCTTCCTTCCCCTAGAGGGCGATCCATTTTACTCCTGTCAATAGTTCCCTGTGATCGTTTATATGTGTTCCAGGTGTGCCTTGTTGTGTCTCCGCCTATTTATTCTTAGCTTCTCCAGGGCTCAGGGCTCAACATTAGGGTAAGGAAGTCACAAGGCCCACCTAGCACCAGGGTGCCCTACATCTGTCTCCTGAGGGCATAGGCCTCATCCCCGACACCTCCCGTGTTCTGAGCCCGGGGTCTGGAGGATCTCGCCCCGTTATCCCAGGATCTCCATGTTGGTTGTCTGTTCGTGTTTTCCCCATTCCCAGGGATTTTAATCTGGTCACGTCTCAGAATGGATCTCTTGCTAATGGACTCTTGGACTGTGCCCTGACCCTCCTTCGGACCTGCTTGGATTTGGATGCCATTCGTTGTCTCCCGCGCTCAGTGTCTCATGGACTGCCACTATTATTTTGTGCACTATTAAACCCGTGTGTATTCCCATACCACACCTCCTGCTTCCTCCAGCTCTTACTGCATTGCATAGGGTCTACTACAGAACCCAACACGGGCTGCAGAACCTGATCGTAACACTTTTGTCTTGTTGCTCATCCCAGGGATTCCCAGTCACAGTCTTCAGGGACTCCATTACATTCTTTGTTCCTTCTGAGCTCAATTGAAGTCTAAACTAAAGTAATCACTTTCTCACTTTCACCTCTTTATAAACCATCCATCCATTTTCCTCTTGCTTCCTCCAATTCAGGGTCATGGGGGTGCCAGAGCCTATCCCGGCAAGCAGTGGACACAAAGTAGGGTACACCCTGGATGTCACACCAGTCTATTGCAGGGCAGATATGTAGACAGACACACAAACTCACACTTAGAGGATGGGCACAGTTTCCCAAAAGCCAGTATTTTTTAAATGTGGGGAGGAAACCCATGGGAAGAATATAGAAACTCCATGTAGAAAGCACCCCAGGTCTGGAATTGAACTTTATAAAACAACACAATTCACATAAAATTTGAAATTTAGATTTGGTTTTAGAACTGCAAACAATTCAAAAAGGCCTAATTCTGAAATATATCAATTTAGTTATAGTTTTAAGTCCACTCAGTTCAAATTCAAAAGACCAAACATTTCCACTGTTCAGGAATGGGAAATGCTGTTTTAGTCACTGTTTTCTGAGATGCTGTACCTTATATCCAAAGGGTTGTCTCCCTATTCTGACTGCTGCCTGAGTCCACTGATTTTCCCCTTCTGCGATGTGAAACCAGATCTCTCGCTGTTCTTTATGGACAATGAAGAGGGAGAGGTAAGAATCATCATGTCCTGGGAAAGACATTATGGTAATGTAAGGATTAGTTGAAATGAGTCATTGAGTTTACCAACAAATACCAGTTACAAGTAAAGGGATACATACATTCTATATGTAGACAATACAAAAAAACACACTCCAAAAAATTCAAAGCATATCAAATGTATAGTTTCACTTAAGACAATAAATGGAAGTTGTGTAATGGTGGAAATAAATCAGTGATACAGGATAGGGTTATGGGATCTATCTAAAGCCAGACTGAGAAGGTGTCACCTGCTGAAGAATGGGTCTGTAGTTAAATTCCAATACCATGAAATCATCCCAAAAAACTGAGATGTACAGGATGAGTAATCTTGAGTTATTGCACATATGTGCTGCGAATCCTTAAGCCAAATGAGGAATCGGAAGTGTCCTACCTAATTACCCTCTGATAACCTCTATGTTCCATCTCACTGGCCTTCTCCCTCATTTGTATAAGATGGATGACATATAGTACGAGCTTATCCATATTCCATGTTCTATCAGGGCTTTGAGAAAAGACTGCCACTCTCTTTCAACCATCATGCCTTTCAGTGTCTTTAGATAAGATGACATTAATTTAATTCATGTTCAGAGAACTGTACACTTCATGCATCGGATTTTTTTTATATCAATTCCAATATGATAGCCTTCAAAATTAATGTCCTTCATACAGTAGTAGCAATCACCTCTGAGTTACACTATTCAACCTAATATTTTCACATTCACATTTTGGTCTTAATTTCTTGATAATCACTACCTGACAGGGGGACTTCACAGAGATAGATGAATTTATTCTGAAATTATGTGCACCACTAGTATTGCATAGACAGAGTCCATATGACTAATTGTTGTGTAGAAGTGTATTGAGTTTAATTATTTTTAGTTCATTAAGGTGATTCTGCACCTAAAGCAATTTAGATTTGTCACAGCAAAGGGTTTGAATTATTGTGCAATCATGAATTTTCCATTTCTCTTTCTTAATAATTGCCTATTTACTTCTTTCTGTTTGGTTTTGCATTGAATGTGTGGAGTAGGTTTTGTACATAACAAGCATTAATAGCTACTTTACAGTTACCTGACAGCATGCTTTAAAGTGGCAAATTATGAAAACTGTGCAAAGGTCTGACTGCGTTTGAAAAATACTGTATACATACTGTAGACATACATGTTATCGGTTTTACTCTGTTTAAACACCCCAGAACAACAAGCAAAACCAAAAACTGGCAGTCTACACCTCCTTTTCAACACATCTTTCTCTCAATCTAGAGTTTAAAGCTCTTCAATCAAGCTGGCTAAAGGCCAAGACCTTCTTATACCTTCAGTGAGGCATGATGGCAGTTCTGTCATGGGAAGGGCCTGTTTAGAGTCTGGAAACATTTCTATGACTGGATCAAATTTTTATACACCAAAAGTCCACACTCCTAACTGAAATGACAGCTAGGATTTCCGGGATCACTGAAACTAGTTTTAGATTTGAACAGAACAGCAAAATCAAAGGACACAATTAAGTCAGCAACAGTTTGTTGAAAGGAGATGGATTAGATTGGTCATTGTGTTTTACTTGTCCATCACCGGTTTCTACTGAAATATTATGTACAAACTTTAAGAGAGCACAAATTCAGTTGTAACACATTTAAAGTGGTATACTGTAAATCAAAAATAACCTACAATATCAAAATTGTATACCCTTTGTCAACAACATCCAAAGATCCTTGAATGTATTGCATAAATCTGTAGAGGATACGGAAGTAATCCTTAAATTCTGTAATGTAAATTAATATAAAAATAAGTAATCTTATTATTAGAATTATATCTGTAATACATCCTCTTTAGAATGCCCCTCAAACAAACCTGTAATAGGTTAATAGCATTGATAGCATGTTTATGAACTGAAAAATATTAAATGAACTGATGCTTGCTACTTCATAATAATGATTCATAATAACAAATCCCAAACTGTTACCATGCTTACCACATTTTATTAATTAATAATGTGGTGTTAATAGTTACATAGTATTTATAAATAGTAACCTGCAATCCCAAAAGTCTTGCCAAATAATAGATAGACATACAATGGCAATCCAAGTATTTCTGTATTCACAATGCATTGAAATTTACACTTCATCAGGATCTTTTCCTGACTATGTTTTCTAGTCTTAACGTATTGTTCTGATTCAAAAACAGCAAGATCAACATAAAGTGGAGGTCTGAATGATTATTGTTACAGGCTGAGGTAAATGACAATGGAGGTCTGTTTCAGAATCTAGACACATACTGTAGGTCAATATTTCCACTTCCTAGAGCTTTAAACCAAGTGATGTTTACTAAGTTGTGCTGGATTTTCTCCATTTTTGTAACCCCCCCATTTGTAACAATATTAATGATATATACAGATCTAGGAGATGCATCCTGAAAAAAAACTAGGAAGAAAGAAACTAGTTCATTTCAGCAGTAGGACTAGAATTAGTGAAAGAAGGGTATTCGATCCTTCCTACATGAATGGTCAAAAATATTCATACTAACACGTCTTCTTCAAGAGACTAAAAGAGCTTATTTTAATGATTGGGTGAGATGTAGGCATATGTCAGATGATTTTTTTCCTGGTGCAAATGCAGTAAATTAGAGCAATTCCAGACTAGGTAATGGCTTTATGCAGATCCCCAAACTGTATGAATCCTTCATTGAAACTTTTTAAAAGTGAATGAAACTTACAGTATATAAAAATAGCTTTTTTAAATGATGTTCTCTGTTATTCTCTGGTGAGGACATGTAATTTATTGTACAGATTGGCATTCACTACTACAAGTTCCTTACCTGGCATGTGGTACCAAAAGCTCACTGTACAAGAACTGGCTGACTCGCCAAGCACTGGACTTTCAAGAATAGCTTCACTTTCAAACACACCAGTCCAGGAGTCCACAAAGATATACCAGCCTTAAAAACAAACAATGAATTATGTTTTTATTATTTTACTCTATCAAAACATTTGCATCTCTTTAGCTGATCAATATGTATTTTAAGTAGGTATCTGCATCAGTATGCATAGGCTGCAAAGAAACAGGTTTATTTCGTGCGGAAAGAAAAAGAAAAGAGACGCATCGTTTCGGCTATGGAGCCTTCTATAGGTGTGAGGGAGAGAGGGAGACCAGCAGATAATAAATCGCAGGACAACAAAAGACGAGGTAGTTTAGAGGAGGCAGAGAGCAGGGGAGGAGTATCAACACTCTGGGAGAACTTCAAGAGAGGTGTGAAGTCAGAACCTCCAACTGAATAGAGAGGTTTAGAAGGAGACGAGTCTATCGTAGAGAGAAGGGGGAAGGTGTGATCCTAGCATCAGGATAATTTTGGTCTTTCTGCAATAGGAGTTCTAAAACTCATCTGTGAGGACGTAGACAGAGAGATCAGTATGATCATCAAAAATGAATCACTAGAGGCCTGAGCAACTACTTTGTCTAATCTCACTAGTATGGATACACACAGAGCTCCAAAAAAGAATGATGGATGAATATTTGGAATATAATTTCTAAATTTATTTAAACTAATCTCAGAATCTGATGAGAATGCTCACATTAGTCCACTGTTCTGTGTATACCATCCAATGCATCACCGGAATGCCATACCTGATGCAGTCCCAGTGGTGTGGTCTGTGTCTGGAGCAGTACCACCTGCTGTAAAACCCTGCTGTAGTCTCCAAGCCTGCAAGCCTGTGCTAAGATCTCTCCACCCACACATCGTCTCCTCAAATGCACAAGTGCCTGTACGGTATAAAGCATGTGTTTAATAACTGAATCTCTCAGCACAAAATGGAATTTATTGTATACAAAAAAGTTTTAAAAGTAGGAGCATTGAAAAAAGAATGTCACTCTTACTACAGTTTTCTACAATTCTATCTCAGTGCAAATACAGTAAAATATTAAACATTATTACCACACAGATATAAAGTCCAATAATCTCTGTAGTCCAATAACTACTAATAACCTGTTTTTTATTCTACATACTAAGTGTAAAAATACTATTTAACTGAGTGGAATTGAAATGGAAGACTTTTAACTTTCCCCTAAAGATGCAAACTGTCTCTATGGCAGCTCTGTATCACAGAAAAATCTTACCTGTTAATTCCACAGTATAATCTACTGCCTATTTAGTATGCCAACGTGCAAGCATACTCTTCAGAGTAAAACAATAATAATCCTAGACACATATACAGTATGTCTGAAAGAGTCCTTTGAATTAAATCACCCATGGATTTTCTAATAGAAAAATATATGCATTTCACAGATCAGTGCCCTAGAGATTCAGAGGCTTTAAATTAAAGACTAAGATAATTAGATCAAAACATATTAATACAAGCAACAAACTTTACTACAGTGCCTCAAAAGAGTATTCATACCCTTAAACTCATGACACCTTGAAGCTGCAATCAGCATTTACTATACTGTATATACAACCAATGTCATACATTGAAAGCAAAAACAAAAACAAAGAAGAAAACAGATAATTATTATGAAAAAGAAATGGAAAAGTCATAATTGCCCAAAGAAAGCTAATGTCAAGCATGGTGGTGACAGCATGTACTGTATGTTAATAGTTCTGTTTCTCATCAATAGAGATTGGGGAGCTTGTCAATGGGAACATAAATGGAGCAAAGTGCTGGAAAATCTAAGGGTAAAACCTGTCAGTCTTATAAAGGCTTGAATATTTTTCCTTCAGCAGGACAATGACTGAAAGCTACACTGGAGTAGATTAACAATAAAACCAGGGACACAATCTCACTTTTCAGTAGAACAATGAACCAAAGCACAAGGCTAAAGCTATACTGGAGAGTCTTAAGGATATGGATGTGAATTTTCTTGAAAAGCACAGTCAAAGTCCTCACTTGAATCCTGTTGAGAATCAGTGGGAGGACTTAAAACTGCTGTCCATAAGGGAATCCCAAGCAAGAGAAAGCTTTAGCGAGAAGACTCCCAAGAAGAACTGGAAAACATTGCATCAAGCTGGTGTGCAAAGCTGATGGAGACTTGCAACTGTAATTACAGTCAAAGGTGTTTCCATGTGTCTAAATACTTATGCAAATGGCATATCTAATTTTGTTCTCTTTTGTAGGAACATATCTAACATATCTTAGCCTTCAGTTTGACCATTCAGGTATCGAATAAAATATGTTTAAATTGATGTGTTGATTTGCCAAAACAGGACATAGTAGCAAGGGTATGAATACTATTGTAAGGCACTGTATATCAGCACTGCAGATTGTATCGATTAGATACACATACAGTACATGTACAGTATACAAACGTTAAGCATAAAAATAGCAAATTAAATTTTAGTCACATTTAAAGTAGTAAAGACAACGATGACAACAACAATAAAAATAATAACAATAACAATAATAATAATAACACCAACAATAATAATAATAATTAAAAACTGTTAATAATTAGTATTAATAATTATTTTAATTATTATTAATTAACAATAACTGTAGTGTTTCCATATATAATAGTAATAATAATAATAATAATAATAATAATTATTATTATTATTATTATTATTATTATTATTATGATTATTATTGTTGTTGTTGTTGTTGTTGTTGTTGTTGTTATATATGGAAGCACTACAGCAATAAAGTTATGTGGGCAAGATTAATGTCTGACTTGACATGAGTATTACTCATAAACGGTTATTCACCAGGGCACAGTTTAAGGAAAGAGAAGTCTGTAATGGTGTGCTGCCAAGGTATCTCTGTCAGTGTATAATTGCTGTACCTAAGAAAAGCACATCTGCTACTCCATAGCTAAAGGGAAAGGAAAGGATTTTTCTTTTATTAATATTTATATTTGTCACTCAGGAGCCCTAAAATTTTTGGGAATATTTATTTGCTATTGACATTGACCATTTTGCTAACTGCTCCTATGGACCTTTAAATATGGCACATAAAATGAAGTAAATTTGTTCAAGAAGATGATATGATTATTTGTAGCTGTATGTCAGTGGCTTTCCACAGTATTTAATCTGATAACTCTTAGGTAGAAGAGTTTTGTTGTAACAGAATATTTATAATGGTTCTTAGCCACACCGGTCCATGCCAGGGCTCAGACAGTCACATACAGCACATGAACACACTTACACCAGAGCCTATTTTCACAGAAGCCAATTAACCTACCAGTACAGTACTGTATGTCTTTGGACAGAGGGAAGAAGCACACAGAGGAAACCCATGTGAAAACAGGGAGAACATACAAACTCCATGCAGACAGTGCCCCAGAGGTATGAGGTAGCTGTGTTAACCACTGCACCACTATGCCACCTAGTCTGATTTCATTCATTTTTTTAACAGTAGTATGTGTGCTTTTCTCAGTTTCGTGATGTTTTTGTGACTAGAATGCTAACTATTTGAACAAGGGCCTCTTACTCTCAAGCAATGTAGAGACCAAATTCATTTAATGGCAAGTATTGAACAAATAAGAAGGTCTCTACAACTAAAATCTTTCATAACTGAATTCTAGAAGAGTCACATGGGAAAGTGTATTTTACTGTGTGTGTAAAGAAATGACAAAGGAGTGACGAACCACAGGTGGCTTCATCTCGTCCATCAGAGCAGTGAGGAACTCCATCGCAGCAGTAGAAGGCTGGGATGCACCGATTATCACCACATTGGAACTCATTGTCTGAGCAAGGACTTACTGTTGGAGGTAACTGTGTGGAACCTTTCAGACAAAGATAGATTTTGAGTCTAATCTCAAAATGCACATCACCATCACTATATAGTACAGATCAAGCAGATTGAGACTGCAGGACATATTCTTAAACTGCAAGGATTTTTTACATGGACTCCCCAGAACTTCACCAATGCATTAAACAGGGAATTGTGCTTTTATGACACTCACAAGCATTAGCCATAATAGAGAACACTGTATTCTCTGAACTCTATGAAGTATGTATACCTGGAGGAAGTTGTCCTTCATAGGTCCTACAGCCCGATGAGAATGAGATGTCATCAATAGCCAATCCCAGGCCTGCTAGATCACGGACACTTCCTTCAATAATTACTTGGAATGGATACTGGCTGATCAATGCCACAGCAACTCTCTCATAGTATGGGCCAATCTTTAGGGAACAAATAAATACAAAAATATGTTGGATCACCCATTGAATCTGTTCTTGCATATCTTCTAATGAACAACCTTGTGAATTATGTAACACAAAATCATAGTACAGTAATCCTCATATGACCCCAACTGAAACTTTAATGCACAGTCCTTCTGGATAGCATTAAAATTTAAAATAGAGAATTGAGATTCTTAGAGATATAGAGATATCAGATTTTTGTTGTGCTTGTTCCATGTTTCATATAATAGTGTTAGTGCTCTGAGTACAGTGTCATATACAGTATACTGAAAGGTATTAAAACGCATTAGAACTATTGGAACCGATAGAATTAGTTGTGTTTTTAAAGCTTCTTTATATATTCTCTGATAAATAATGTTCTTGATTATCTGATTGATATTTTTAAGCAAATAAAAATAATTCAGAAAGTCTTCTGCACAAGAAATAATACAAAAACAAGTTAATCAGTGCTTCACAACATTATGCAAAATAATTTGCCTTTAGTTTGCAAAGAACTGTTTATTCACTTCTTTGACAAACACATTTCCCATAGTCTTGTAGGATTAGTCAGAAACTAGAATTGCTGTTAATGTTTATTAATGAACCAAACACTAAAAGCATAGAGCACAAAATGCAAAATCTGATAAAGATTTTTAAAAATGGAAGATACTGTAGCAGGAAGAAAGACTGCACAGTTCTTATCCCTTAGGTGTGGTGCTGTTGTCAATGTTGAAGTGGTACAGCATAGCTCATTAATACCTGAAGATGCCAAACTAAAGGGATACAAAATATAAAAAACTACATTCTTTGGAATCCTTTGGAGAACAATTGCAATTTGCCTAATCTAAGACTAATTGCTTTGTGTCTAGAGGAGGTAAAGTTTCATGTACAAAATTAAACAACACATACTGTACTGTAGCATCCCTAATTGTTTCACAGTTGCTCATTGTGCTGCCACTGCTTCTAGTTAGAATCACACTTAACATATGATTGTCAAAGAAACAGAAGAAAAACAATGGCAAATAAACTGAGAGAAAAACTAATATGCAATGCTTCAGTGAAATAATTACATACAGTGGTGTGAAAAAGTGTTTGCCCCCTTCCTGATTTCTTTATTTTTTGCATGTTTCTCACACTGAAATGTTTCAGATCATCAAACAAACTGAAATATGAGACAAAGATAACACAAGTAAACACAAAATGCAGTTTTTAAGTCAAGGTTTTTATTATTAAGGGGAAAAAAAAAATCCAAACCTACCTGGCCCTGTGTGATAAAGTGATTGCCCCCTAAACCTAATAACTGGTTGGGCCACCCTTAGCAGCAACGACTGCAATCAAGCATTTGCGATAACTGGCAGTGAGTCTTTTACAGCGCTGTGGAGGAATTTTGGCCCACTCATCTTTGCAGAATTGTTGTAATTCAGCCACATTGGAGGGTTTTCGAGCCTTAACCGCTTTTTTTAAGGTCAGGCCACAACATCTCAAATCGGATTCAGGTCAGGACTTTGACTAGGCCACTCCAAAGTCTTCATTTTGTTTTTCTTAAGCCATTCAGAGCTGGACTTGCTGGTGTGTTTGGGATCATTGTCCTGCTGCAGAACCCAAGTGCGCTTCGGCTTGAGGTCACGAACAGATGGCCGGACGTTCTCCTTCAGGATTTTTTGGGTAGACAGCAGAATTCATGGTTCCATTTACCACAGCAAGTCTTCCAGGTCCTGAAGCAGCAAAACAGCCCCAGACCATCCCACTACCACCACCATATTTTACTGTTGGGATGACGTTCCTTTTCTGAAATGCTGTGCTACTTTTACGCCAGATGTAATGGGACACGCACCTTCCAAAAAGTTCAACTTTTGTCTCGGTAGTCCACAGAGTATTTTCCCCAAAAGTCTTGGGGATCATCCAGATGTTTTCTGGCAAAACTGAGACGAGCCTTTATGTTCTTTTTGCTCAGCAGTGGTTTTCGTCCTGGAACTCTGCCATGCAGGCCATTTTTGCCCAGTCTCTTTCTTATGGTGGAGTCATGAACACTGACCTTAACTGAGGCAAGTGAAGCCTGCAGCTCTTTGGATGTTGTTGTGGGGTTTTTTCTGACCTCTTGGATGAGTCGTCGCTGCGCTCTTGGGGGTAATTTTGGTCGGCCGGCCACTCCTGTGAAGGTTCACCCCTGTCCCATGTTTTCGACATTTGTGGATAATGGCTCTCACTGTGGTTCGCTGGAGTCCCAAAGCTTTAGAAATGGCTTTATAACCGTTTCCAGACTGATAAACCTCAATTACTCTGTTTCTCGTTTGTTCCTGAATTTCTTTGGATCGCGGCATGATGTCTAGCTTTTGAGGATCTCTTGGTCTACTTCACTTTGTCAGGCAGGTCCTATTTAAGTGATTTCTTGATTGAGAACAGGTGTGGCAGTAATCAGACCTGGCTAGAGAAATTGAACTGTGATGTGATAAACCACAGTTGATTTATGTTTTAACAGGGGGGGCAATCACTTTTTCACACAGGGCCATGTAGGTTTGGATTTTTTTTTCCCCTTAATAATAAAAACCTTCATTTAAAAACTGCATTTTGTGTGTACTTGTGTTATCTTTGTCTAATACTTCAATTGGTTTGATGATCTGAAACATTTCGGTGTGACAAACGCGCAAAAAAATAAGAAATCAGGAAGGGGGCAAACACTTTTTCACACCACTGTATGTACCTCCTAGCTCCTCATGTATTCTGTAGATATGTTACTGTGGAGATTTATGAGAGATAATCACTGAACTAGACAAATGAAACCAACAGCTGTTGTGTATCCCACCTTTTCTTGCCTTTCCCACAGTAGTTTGAGTGGTCCGTCAGTGGAGGTCCTCAGGTAGACTCTCAGAGCACCAGCGTTGTGACTGGACAGGTAGTAGTAGAAACGCAGTTCACACTGAGAGGCACTAGTCAGCAGAGGGCTGCCTATTCGAGCAGCATGTCTTCCCTGGGGCAGGTTTGGGATGTCAATGAATAAAAAATGACCTTGAAAAAAGGAATATTTGGAGGCATTTCAGAACTGTGCAGCAACCAAAACACTCTTTAAAAACATTCATATACAGATACAAAATCAGGAGGAAGCTGTTCCACTGCTGCAGGACACCACTGGTTTAGAGGTGAGTTGACACACTTTGGGCCAGTAAGGAGCATAAGAGGGGTTATAAGAATATAATTAATTGAGAAAGATTATTAGGTCCATCTTATTTGTAGCTTATTGAACTATAAATCTCACTCTTCCATTTTAATAGAGTGCATTGCTGAATAATTTGCTCCAGCTCTACTATTTGTATATCCTCATTTATATTCTCTAAATTTTCATATATATCATTGTGCCTTTTACTATTGGGTAAGAAAAAGTTCACTGGTTTGATTTTATAAAGACCCTTCTGGATTTTATAAAGTCCCATAGAAACATTCTCTTTTTTTTATCTTTTTTAAAAAGATTTTTTAATCTTTAAACAGTGTCTGCACGGAACTCATTCAAGGGCATTATCTGTCCTTCTCTTTATTTGCTGAGGTGTTTTCAAATTAGGGTTTTGTTGTCCAGTGATGAAGGAAAGAAAATAACTTTGAAATGCATAGCTTTATTATTATTTATGATGACCAGAACGGTAATTAAATTGTCAAATATATTAGCCTTTTATTCATTATATATCTTCAAAGCTCTTCAAAACTTAAGGGCATTTAGGATTTTGAATCCTGAGGGCATCCTGAGAATTAGATTTAATTTGAGTGTACCTGCAGAAGTTCCTGTTGTGTGATCCCGATTTGGGAAGAACTCAGTCAGAGGCTTATTACCACCTGTTCCCACAGACCATTTGACCCCATCTTGACTCACGGGGGTCCAGCTACAGAGGCCAGACTCAAAGTTACAGCGACCAGGATAGGCATCTAATACAGAAAGAATGAGAATATGTTATGGAAAAAGCTACGTTACATTACAAAAAATGCATACAGGCACTCCAATAAAGATACCTAGGGCTTAGGGACCAGCTTTTATGTTTTTATGTATTAGCTTCTAAGGAGTGGCAGAAAGAGAACTGATTGATATAATTTATGACGGATATAAATTATAAACATTGGTTTATTAGAAATGGGCTTAAAATTCCTGTTTCCACTACATACTGCAATATACATTTGTAGAATTTGGTCAAACCAACCCACCAACCAACTTAATAGTACAAAAAACATTCATCTTTCACTCTTTTTTCTGTTTTTCTGAATACTCCTCAGCTTGGAATAAACTTCTAGTCGTTCTTTTTAACTGTTTAACTATTTTAACTAGATGGTCTCAAGAATGTTTCTGATTTGATAATAAGAAACAAAGTATTTCTTGTTAGGACATAAATATTTTTATAGTTCAGAACACGATTTAATTTTACCAATCAAAATAAATAACTTCTCTGGTTTCAAAATCATGATCACATGAACAAAAAAGCATTGGCTAAGAAACAGGACCTCAAGCCAGCACAAAGCAACTGCATTAAGCATACATCTCATTGTGTTTTGTAAATTAAATTGCTGTTAATGAAAACAAGCTGTTAGTGACCTTAAAATCTTCAGCACTCATTCTACTAAGAAGAAGAAAAACAGAATAAGAAGTGGATAAACAAGAACATAAAAAATATCAATGTGCTCCACAAGCTGTGGCTCAAATACAGACCTTGGCAGCTGTCGTTGTCTTTGCTTTATAATAGAAACCCCTGAAATTATTTTAAAACATCAAAAACTAGCTTGCTCACAACACTACTTTTGATGAGATGTAAAGTGCGCTAAAATTCTTATTTGGACAATATTCTTATTCTGGACAATATAGGATTACATTAATGCACACCGAAGCCGGACACAATGCAAAATAAATTGAATTTCTGAGTAGAACACAGTGCTGGAGCATACAGTGTTTCCAGTCTTTGACTTTGTAATAAAACATAGTGTGACCCACTGGAGGACTTACAGTATATGGAAAATGGAAATGTGAATGCAACAGTCAGTTTCAACTCTTGCAACATCCGATACAATAACAAAATAAAGAAGCTAATACTGGTATTAACCAGAAGGTTTAATTGCTCAGTTTCTGTTAAGTTAGATTGATTCCTTAGGCCTGGGCTGGAGCTTACCACAGTTGTTTTCATCAGTGTCGTCCCCACAGTCATCAGTGAAATCACACAGGCGATCTGTAGATACACACGACCCTCTCCCACAACGGAACTCCTGCTCAACACACTGTGGCTTAAACTCTGGAAAATATCAAACATGAATATGTGACTTAATTCAGAACAAAAGATACTGTTTTCAATGTACTTTTTATTCAAATCAATGAGATTATCAGTGCTATCTCAAGCACACTTAAGATTTTCACAATTAAACTTAAGAACACATTAAAATAGTATGGGTAGATTATAAAAAGCCAACAATCAGAACACTAGAATGGAAAGGCTGCAAAAAAGTAGTAGTTAACTGACAAGAGGATCTCATGCAGCTGATTCTTTAAAGACATTGGTAACGCTACTATCTAGCCTGTTCCAAACACTCAGGACCCTTTTCTCAGCTTTAAATGCACTTCCATGCTGTTTTTAGAAGAGCACATTTGATCTTTAGTTTTTGTTTTACAGGTAATTCTGAAGAAGTCCACTAGATTGACCTTTTCAGTGCATTTGAGGATTTTGAGTACTTGAATCAGGTAAATTCACATATTTCTCTGTTCCAGGATAAAAAGATTTAGTTCTTTTAGACAGTTTTTGGTGTACAATTTTACTTTAAGTCCATGATCATACAGTACCTAGACATTGTTCTTGGAACACATTGCAGAGTAACAATATCTAATTAAAACTCATACTTGAGCAAAAGCAAACTTGTTTTTCATAAATATATAAAATATGTTTTTTTATTAAAGTTTTGAAAATTAAAAAGTAGTCACAGATATGGAATTGACCGCAGATAGAAAACACTATCGTTCACTATTCACGGTCTCTGGAATACAGAGCAGGCCAACATCTATAACTGGAATAACGGCTGATAATTCAAACATTGAAGGAGTAGAATCATTCATTTGCATATAATTTTTTTGTATATTAACGGCAAGCTAATGAAAACCACTGTTAACTGTATAATACTATACCCTCTTTTTACTACAACTTTTACTATTTTACTACAACTAAAAAATATAGAAACACCACAACTGTACCAAAATTTTATTCAAGTATTTTGTATTTGTACCTCATGATCTCATGAAGATTCTTCTCAGGAAGCACATTCAAAACTAAAAAATTACATTACCCAAAAACAAACTTCAGAACTCCTTATCATCAGTAGACATCCCACAAAAAAGCATAATTTGTAACAAGTTAAATTTGTACCTGGTAGGGCGCAGTTTTCAAAAGAGATGTCGTCCAGGGCAATGTCTTCCAGAACAGTAGACACATGAGATTGAAACACAATTTGGAAATCATGGACAATCCTTCCCAGAGGAACCACCTCTCTCCTCCACACATCACCCTGTATCTCTGACAGGCTCCAAAGAAGAGTCTCTCTGGATTCTATGATTAAAGGAAAGGAATAAATGTTACACACAGTTTTGGGACTGACAAGCCCTGACTGTGTTTTAGGAGATCAACAAAAAAGATTTCTAGCTCAGTAATATGCATGCTTGTACCAATTCTATAGCTCCTAGAATGTCAACATCCAGGTGCAAAGAAGGTCATATGTACTCACAGAACAGAATGAAATACCCAATATTACCTGTTTCAGTCTGTACATCCACTCTAGGGATGTACAGTACAAGCAGAAAAAAGGGTAGCTCAGACAGACCAGGGATAACAAACAGATAAAAACCTGACTGAGGAAATGGCAGCCTGACCATAAAGTCAAGGCTGACAAAATCCCAAAAAGAGATCAAAGCAAGTAAATAACTCCAATGCAGAACTTGTGGTATGCTGGCTTTTGGTTTATCAGGGTGTTTGGGATAATCAAGTTTTTAGAGGAACACCAATCTAGGATTTAATTGGTACAGATAGGGATTCCACAAAGACTGTGAAAGGTGCTGTTTTGACCCAAAATCATGGAACTGAGGTTGGATTTTGTTAGACTGATGTAAAAGTCAGTCTTTTCTCTATGAATTGGCTACTTTACTCTGCTCTCCTCCCCACTGATAGCTGATGTGTGGTGAGCGTTCTGGTGCACTATGGCTGCCGTCGCATCATCCAGGTGGATGCTGCACATTGGTGGTGGTGGAGGGGAGTCCCCATTACCTGTAAAGCGCTTTGAGTGGAGTGTCCAGAAAAGCGCTATATAAGTGTAAGCAATTATTATTAATTATTATTATTATTAAAAGCAGTGTAGGAACTTATAGTGAGTAACCATTTGCTAATGCTTGTCGGTGAATGGATTGAATGGCAGACTGAGAAAAGCAAAAGCAGAAATAAGAATAAAGCGACTCATAGGTCTAATTGCAGAATCAAGCTTAAAGTACAGAAAAATCTTAAATTTTTGTTAAACGTCTCATTTTGGTAGTCTCATTGCCCAACCAGTCCAAAGTCAACCTGGGAGACAGAGACTAGAACCCTATGAAAAGCACATTTTTGATAATTTTCTGCAATACGACTTGACAATAATTTCTGTACTACAAGATATTCCTTTTAATGGTAAAGGTACTTGGTCTTTTGTTCAATTTCTTCATTCAGACTGATGTCAAAGTACATCCCACCAGCTGAGTAGAAATTAAAACACCAAAACATTTGTTGGAATTTTACTTCAGGAGGAATCAGGAGGAAGAAAATAGTATATATATAGTCCCACATGATATTTAAACATTTATAGAAAAATATATAAAGAGAGCAAGATTTATTTAAAGTACCCATATAATTTCCGACCACCAGCTTCATGGATTGAAAATATCCAAATAAATAAAGGAAAAACTTGTACAGTATAGGCTCTGTTAAATTGTTAAAATTCTTACAAGACTTTAGATTCCCTAAGTAAATTCTAGGCAGCAGGTTTACAAAACAAAAGAAGCAAAAGAAGGTTCATATATGGGTTTCTCTGGATGGATTTATTTTGCTTGCAGCAGTGTAGCAAGTTCCATTAGTCAAAGCGAAAAACCCATTAGCCTTTATATCCTTGATTATCCAGTTCTTTCTCTTTTAGTCATGGATGTCTGAAGAGAGGAACCGTGGAATGGCAGGAGAGCGAAAAAGACCCTACAGTATGCGTAGTGGCGAGACAGGGGTTAGCCTAGGCTCAGCTGTTCAGGAAATGCCGTAAAGAAACCTATGCCCTCAGGTAGAGGACATGGGGCGGCCTGGTGCTAGGCGAGTTTCAGGACATCTGTACCTCAATGGTGAGCCAAGGTGAATGAGAGACCCAGAAATATATAGCCCCAGAGAGAGAGACACCAGAAGGACAGCAAAGGACAGGAAACTAGGTACAGGACAGAGGGCGTGACACTTTTATTTACAGGTGGGTAAATCTGGTTAATGTAGGTTCCCAAACTCCATAATTTCATAATGTAAAGGGTCTTCGTGGCATCACTATGCATTATAATTATGTGTATTTTAAAAAATAGGATTCTGCAGTATTTAAGTATCTCAAACTATAGAATATTTTTAATAAAGGTATATTAAATATTTTATATATACACTATATTTTGAAGAAAATCAAATTTCTGCTGTACATCAGTAATTCTGAAGCCCAGTCAGAGTGGATTCTTTGAAATCATAGTTCATGTAACCTGTTTGAATGTGAATTCTTCACCCACAAAGCAAGGACTACACAGGCATTCCTCCTTGCACATAAGGTGTTCACCCAAATGAAGATTTGTGGGAATATTTGGGTTATCATTAGGTAGGAACCACAGACCATGGCAGACATCTCCCACAAGCACCTTTGAGATGTGTTGGTTAGTTGATGACTCCTATATTTTAGGCATTTGTCAGGGTACAAGATAATCACATATTACTAGACATCAGTGTCTTCATGACCTCTGTTTCTTCTTAGCTAATCCATACCAGTTTGGATTGGATCCTTTGTTTCTTAAACTGATAAACTGGCCTAAGCAAATCTGCAAATCTTGGTGGAGTAATACAATATTTCATTAAATGAACTGGCAATTACTGTATATTGTTTCACCCAATATGATCACCATTACATTTAAAACCCTCAGAAATACATAAAATGTGCTCAAAATTAAAATATATTCTTACCAATGACATGGGATAACCGGAGGGCTCCTGTCTTTGATCTTTCCATGTGATACCAGAACACAATTTGGCATGTGGCGCTGGCTTGCTTCAGCTGGGGACTCCGTAAAATAGCCTGGCTTCCCTCACTACCAAATCTAGTATCCACATAGATATAGTGACCTGTAAAACAATTGGGAGATTAAGAAACTACACTGCTTTAAAATAGCAAGTGAGAGGTTTTCTATGAAAATATCAATCGATGTTTTGTCAAATTTTATGTACAAGAAAAAGGAAACAAAAACTTTTTGCCTAGTTTTAAATCTATTTGTATTTTCCATTCAGTCCAAAATTTTGGAACAAATGTTTGCTAACCGGTGCTGTAAATCTATGAAAGCAGCTGTAGCTTTCCCTATTGATTCAGTGTCAGAAACTTCATCAGTTCACTGCAGGGAGATGAGAAGATAAGAGATATTGATTAAATTGATGGAGAACTCAGGAGTAATAGTAATAGACTGCACCCTCCAAAAAGATCTGCCGGTTCGGCAGGGCTCCAAATTCATTCCAAATTCATTTTCCTCATTATTTAAAACAAAGTTTGAGGCAAATAAGTAAATGTTTTAACATCCTTTTGATGAACCATAGTTTTTCATTTCTCTTAACTTTCCATAAATATTACAGTAATTAAATAAAGTACACACTTAAACTGTCTGACTAATGAAGTCAGCAAGATCATCTATCTATATCTATCTCTCACAATACCCCCGCCAGAATCTGTGTCTGCGTTAGTGAGGGACAGAACACAACTGTACACACAGTACCATGACTTGTTAGTGTGGTGTGGTCATAATTGGGTCCCATATTCAATTCAGATGTTGACGCACTGCCAGTATGCCATCTGTAAGAACCCTGACTGTCATCACTCCATCCGCAGGCACCCTCTTCTTCAAAGGTGCAATCATAACCTTTTAAAATGAAAATAAAAACAGAGATACAATACCAATAAGTATTCAGTACTCTATTATAGTATAAAATATTCAGTAACTTTGCAAAACTTGAAATATTTACTTGAGTATTTAATAGGTCCGATGGTTAAAATAAGGGTCTTATTACCAGGACTTTCCTGGTTGAAGTCCTGACTTCAAGGTTTAGTTGACTTTTCAAGATGTGCAGCTGTTGTAAGTGCCACTGCAGCATCAGGTGGTGATACAAGGCCTACCCCATAGAATCTTTTACCTTGGGTCAAAATGGTTAACAGGGCAATTTTAAGAACTCGAATAAGAGTACAATATAAGGCAAACTAAAAATCAAGATGATACCATTCAGCTGCTAATGCTGATCTCGATAGCAATTTTTCTTCCCTTTACATATCATTACACAATAGAAAGCAACACTTTGTGACCTGAAACTGAAATCCCCACTGTTCTAATAAAATAATGTACATTACAGTATGTCCTAGATTTGCCCTTTACCGCTCACTAAAATCCATTTATTGTGTACTGAAATCCAAACGGTACATGGAACATTTTAGAAAAGCAGTGTTATTCAAGACAGGCCCAGGCACTTCATGAGTATGTTTATCCCTTCCTTATCTAGAATATTCACCAATAAACATCTTAACATTTGCAGCTGATTACCATTTTAATTAAATAGCTTTCAGATTAGTTCATATTTCTAAAGAAGCTAGCAGGCATGGTATTTTTAAAGCCACACTGAATTAAAAAAGTAATAATGAAAAAACTGAAAATCAAAAAAAGCTATTATATACAGTGATTTCACTCTTCGTTTGCTCTTGCATTACCTTGGTCAAAAGCTAATTTTCAGCAAATACCAAAAAGCAGCAGAAACAGACAAATCTAAGAAAGAAAACCGAAGCTTTAAGTTACTAGTTACTAAACACATGAACTGATATTGTGCTTCATTTGATGGTGTAGAATAAATAAGAGCCTTTACAACAGCTAATTTCACATGCAGAAAACAGAAGAATAATTATCCATTCTCTGCAGTACTGACTTTTATAGTGTCTGAGAAATTATACTGTAGATCTCCATTATAATTATGTGAAAAATGGCCCAACCCTAAATAAACCACTCAAATGGAAAAATGTAGCTAATATTCTCATTCTTTGCCAAAAAAATATATTTTCTGAGACAAAATTGATTTTGGTATCAAACCTTAGTAGTTTAATGAGAATCCACTGCATCACAGTTCTGCATGAATAATCACACTGTTATACTCGTTCTAACAGCAATCTTTAAAAGCCTTGTCCCCAGAACAATTACAAACTTTAAATAAATGTAACCATTTTGGAAAGTTAAAATAATTTAACTTTTTTTAAGCTAAGTAGGAACAACAGCTAGTAAGTGAACTGTCTCGAACTGTGCAGAACAACCTGGAAATAAACATGAATGGATTTTGAGTCTTCATATTTCCTGACACCTGAGTCACCGAAAGCTGAGTTGAAAAACGTGTGATCTGACTTCTTTATAAATTGTCATTAAAACAGAGCGATAAAATAATAAATTGTAAATTGTAAATGAATTGTCAGAAATTCTTTAAGGTTGGTGTTGCTAACAATGACTATCAACTTTAATACCACCCAAAGTATCACAGTTTTATTTATGGTATCAATTAATACCACATTCAACTGACATTCAACTCATTTAATTGGCTTTGGACCTTGTAATGTTAGTGCTGTAGTTCTACTCAGGTATGTCATCACAAGCTTCATGGCTCCCTGAATCCTTCAAGTAAAGGTTGATTTGCACACATTTTATATGGTCTGCAAGTAGTGTTGAATTTAGAAGAACTCATTATATCATTAATCTGATGTACATACAGAAGAAACATCTAAAGGTTCTTGTTTTAACTGACTTGTTTTGTCTTCATAAGTAAATAAATGCAACATGCATGAGGATGAGTTCTGCTGGAGCGATCAATTATTTTTTCATTAAGTACTTATATCCACAATTGTGTACATGCCAAATGCTACAAAAAAGAAACAATGCCTGAAGAATTAGTCTTTCAATTGTAAATTGAAAATAATTTATGTGCTAAATGTTAGCAGGCTGTTAGATTTTGTCTTTGCTTCCTAGAGACCCTTCAGTTACATGTCAGCAGTGTTCAATCATTAAATGAAAAATTCTATTTACGTTCTTTCATTCTGTTGCTGGAAGAAGCTTCTGCTCTGCTGTTTTTCACTGTTGAAATGGGGGGAAACTGCATCATAGTGGTATAAGAGTTATTTGACACAGAGGGGATTGGGGGATTCTCTGGTAAAGTTGGGGTTTGCTCTGACACAAAGCAGTATGCTATGACAAAATTAGTACAACATGATCAGACATTTATTACTAAAGGGTGTTTTACATCTGATAATGTTCATTGCCTTTAGTTGAGTGAATGGCAGCCTAGCTGCCCAAGCCACTCCTCACTATTGCTGTGTCTGAGAAACCATACTGTAGACTTTGCTGCAAGGGTGTACATGGGGTGGTGGGGAGATGTGGAAGAAATTAAGTCCTGGGTGAGAGACTTACATACTGTACAAGCAGAAGTGTGTAGAATCTAACATTCCTCCTGAACTTCTGTTATAGACTCCATCAAGCATTAATCTGTCACATTTTTCCAGCTCTAGGGGGTTCTTGTAAGGGATAATCATGGAAAATAATCAGGAATAATTTTACCTCTATTGTTTGCTTTGTATTTGGAACCACTAGCTCAAACTGTCCCACATATACTAATTTTACTCCTACTTCTGTGAACAAAAAATCTTTAAAATAAAAATGAATGTTTCCTTGCTCACATATTTTTTTGAGTTCTATATTTTTTTCTCGTCTTTTAGAGAAGGTATTAGAAAAGATTTCTAAATTCATCAGGAAAAGGGAAGCAACCACGCATTCAATTCTCCATTCTGCAGCATGCAAGGGTGGCTGACAGCTTAGCTTTACTAAACATGATTTTTTACTCCTTTGTTTGGTGATTGGATCTATCTTAACACCCCTGTCATCTGGCGTCCACGCGCTGCTGATGCAGTCAGATTCTTACTGAACAAAGCCTTGATCTAAGGGATCCTTGAGGTAGAAACATGGTACCAATAATAGTGAAAAACTGTCCCACAAAACATATACAGTATTGTTAAGAAAGAAACATCTTGTATTTCTGTGTATTTCAGTTGGAGTATGGGCAACTGCATGAGATATAGAAGAATATAGTTTTTCCACACTTTTGAGCATAAAATACAACTAATTACCTGTGATGTTTATTTTTACAAATTAACTTATTTCGTTATATTCTTATCCAGCATGTCTGGTTCAACGTCTTCATATTTCCTCTTCTAAATACAGATGATATTTTGAAATCGAGCTTTGTTGATTCCACTCACCACAGAATGTCTCATCAGCTGTGCTTTCACAGTCTGTCTTGAAGTTGCAGACTTCGGACAGCGTGACACATTGTCCCCACCCTCCTCCACACTGGAACTGGCAGGAGGGGGGAGGGAAGGGCTCAGTCAAACACAGCGCGCCAGACTCAATGGACAGGTCATCGATGGCAATGTCACCCTTTGGACTGCCTCCAACCACACCTTCAAATATGACCTAATGAAAAAGGAAAAAAATCAAAGGATCAGAATAATGATAACAAAGAACCTTTTGTGATGTAAACAATTTATTTCAAAGCTGTCTTCCTTATCTTCTGAAAAGTGCAAGATATCTGTGTGTCTCAAGCAAGTGTTTCTGTGAGGAGCTATATTCTTAAAAAAAATATAGAAATCATCAGTGTGCGTGTTTCAAATCCTGCTGAACATAACCCAATATACTACCGAGAACTCAAGCCTGACATGTTTTTAGAAGTCCCGCCTGTCTCATCCGTTTAGTAGTAGATAAGTAGTAGATATTTGATCTAAGTTTCTTGTCCACCCATTTTTTGAAAGAATCAAAGCCTTTGGCTTTGGCATGACTGGGTAGCTTGTTCTTTAATCCAAAAACTCTTTGTGTAAAGTGTCACCTATTGTTGTTTTTTATAGATGTCCACATAGTTTTCACTTTTGTCCTCAGTTTCATGTTTTACTGTTGATTATGAAGTCTACTGGGCTGACTTTGTCAATGTTTTTAAGGATTTTAGGTATTTAGATAAGGTTGTAGACTTCTCTGTTCATGACTCAATAGGTATGTTTTTTTTAGCATCTCAGTGAAGGAGATTCCTTTAAGCTCTTAAAGGAATGTACAGTATCTTGATGTGCTCCTCTGGACAGACTCCTTTTTATTTTCTAATGACCAACATTGTACACAATATACTAAATGGGGTCTACAGTAAGTAGTGTATTTTAATATTTTACATTATTTGATTTAAATTGCGTTATATATATGCTAGGCTAGAATTTTGTTTGACTTTTTGTTGTTTCTCCTCTTGTCTGAAATCTGTCTTAAATTGTATTTATCAGTAGCTTAATTATAGAACCTTTTCATACATGGTGGACTCAGTGGACACTGAGTTATTGAACTACTGAGAAGGGAGTTCGTGTCAATCTCTGCCTCTTCTCAGTGGACAATAGTGAAGCAATTCTAACAATGATGTACAGTATGCAGACAACCACTCCACTCAATGCCTCTTCACTATGTCCATCCTGCCATTTATTCAATGTTCCCCTGCCCAACATGGCTCCCTTCATTATCGACACAACAGAAATGTGTGATTTTAGGAACTGACAGGCTTCTGAACTTCATCATGGAATATGTATATATTAAGACAAAAATTGATTCAGATTTGTTATATTAAAACATATTGTAAGCTTTTACCCTGTACTTTTCCAGCTTATCTATTGACATTAGTGCAAACCCTTGAAGCCATTTTTCACTCTGGTTTCCATGTCTTGTCCACAGATCCACAACTGAGTGATCAGCCCACTGCTGTTTCACTGTCAGAGAGCCTATGTCACTGCCCTGGAAGAAACCATCAAACCATCACAAAAATACACATTTTTGCAGACAAGCCTATCTCTATGCACATCATAGAAAGAAATTCACTTTAAAAAACAATATGAAATATTAAAACAGTTAATGAAACAGTTTTCAGCATAACTAGCTCATTCTTCACTAATTAAATGAATAAAAAGTGGAGGTTTTCATTTAGATTTTCTCTTTTTATTTCAATCTTCATAATTCGGTTCATTCTTGTCCCATTCTCAGACTTAATAACAAGCCTGGTATCATTTTGTGGCTGATTTTGTTTGTAATACATCTCTAGCACAACATATCTAACATATATAAATGAGTATATATAGGTATAGGGTGCATGCTTGCTCATGGTAGCATTTACAGAATATTGTTTGAGAAGCTAATGTGACTTAATGTCACACCCTTTTCTATTGTAGATTTATAGCAACACAAAAACAAATAGCACAGGATGTCTGTGAGAATCTTTCGTAGGTTCCCAAAGGAAATTTTAAAATTAGCTAGAAAATACTGTAATACACAGCAAGCATGTATTGCCTATCTGATAAACATGTCTTTGCGGTGCTGCTTTGTTACATAAATGTTGATATTATTTGGATTGTTCTCTCCCTCTCCCTCACCTGCATGTAGTACCAGAATTTGACACAGTGGATCATTGGAGACTCTAGAAAAGGTGACAGTAGCCAAGCTGTATCGTTCTGTACTCGTGGAGGAGAGGTGTCCATTAAAAGATAAGTGCCTGATGAAAGCAACCAACAGAAACACCCAGTACTGGCATTATTATGAAATATTTTATAACACAGCAGGGCTCTATGCTTATGTTTGCTAACAAAAGGAGAGAACAGGCAATATATGTTTGATATACCATATCCAGCTAAAGTACAGTGTTTTGCTAAGATTTAGTGTGATCTCTATCATACTTAATTAGACATTAAGTGCTATTATTAAGAAATTATTCTTTAAGGAATATTTATTTATATTTAAAATGTAGCACAAATCATAATTATTCAGGCATTTCATTTTTCAAGACAGAAGACTAAAAATAGGAATCACATATTCTTAGTATTTACAGTATATAGTATATAATGCAAAACATATTTAAGAAGTCATTGTAAAATGTATTTTTTTAATGTTGTTCTGCAAGTTAAAAAAACATAAGAACATAAGAAGATAAGATAAGATCACTTTATTGGCCATATACTATTTCTTGTATGAGGAATTTGTCTTTTCAAAAGTCATTATAAAATGTATTTTTTTAATGTTCTGCAATAAGAACATAAGAACATAGGATCACTTTATTGACCATATACTTTTTCTTGTATGAGGAATTTGTCTTTTTTTGCATACCCCAACTTGCTCTGAGACACACAGACAGGGGGAGAAGCTTGGGGTCAGAGCGCAGGGTCAGCCGCTGGGGTTAAGGGCCTTGCTCGGGGGCCCAACAGAGTAGGATTTCTCTGCCAGCTGCGGGAAGCGAACTGGCAACCTTCCAGCCACAGGTGCAGATCCTTAGCCACAGTGCCACCACTCTGCCCCAAATGGAGCATACCTCTCCATTTCATGGACGCATTTCAAGAAGTCTGACCACGCCTCCGTGCTCCTTCTCCCTGTTTACAAGCAGACGCTAAGATGTGCACCACCTGCAGTAAAACTGTGCAGCTGGTCAGACGCTGTTGAGCAAGAACTCGCAGACTAATTGGTGTGTATTCAAAGATTCTTCCACTGATCTAAATGAGTATACAGAGGTGGTCACATCCTACATCAACTACTGTGTGGACAGATGTGTTCCTACCAGGAAGATCCGGATATATCCCAATCAGAAGCCCTGGATAAACAAAGACATTCACTGCAAACTTAATTCGCGGTCTGCTGATTCCAATCAGGTAACAGAGAACTATATGTAAAAATCAAGGTACGACCTGGAGAAACCTATCATACTGGCAAAACAGGAATACAAGGACAAATGAGAAAAACAGCTCAGGAGCAACATGTGGCAAGGCTTGCAGGCTATCACGAACCATAAAGCAGTATTTCCTCCACTGAAGCATCTCTACCAGATGACCTGAACACCTTTTACTCACGCTTTGAGGCTCAGAACACCAAGCCTGCTATCAAGGCTCCCAGTGAACCAGTAGACCTTGTGTTACAGTTCTCTAAGCATGAGGTGCTTAGAGCCTTTAAGAGAGTGAAAACCCGCAAAGTAGCCGGCCCAGATGGTGTGTTCCCTCGTGTGCTTAAAACCTGTGTAGACCAGCTATCTCCTGTGTATACAGACATTTTTAAATTCTCTCTCTGTCCCTGTCAGTTGTACCAGAGTCCTTTAAGACAAAACACAAATGTACCACTGCTTAAGATGACCAAGGTAACTTGTTTGAACGATTACCGCCCAGTGGCACTCACTTCAGTGACCATGAAGTACCTGGAAAGCCTAGTATTGTCATATATAAATTGCTCTATGCCAGACTCTTAAGCATCTTACAATATGGTGCCTTGACAATAATCTGGCCCTGAATGTCAACAAGACAAAATAATTCATTGTGGGCTTCAGGAGACCCAAAAGGAGTCACGTTCCAATCAGTATCAATGGCACTTCAGGTTCCTCTGTATGCAGATCTCCACCAACTTGGCTTGGTCTCACAACAGTGTAGCCAGTCTGAAAAAGGCCCAACAGTGCCTGCTGCACTTTCTAAGGTGTAGTATGGTGAAGCATTTAGTCATGAACTTTTACTGCAGCAACATAGAAAGCGTCCTCACTAGTGGCATCACTGTATGATACACCAATACTACCATGCATGACAAAGACGCACTACAAAGGGTTGTGGCAATGGCACAGAGGATTACAGGATGTGATTTACCATCAATCGGTGAGATTCACACCATCTGCTGTCGCAATAAAGCCCAATCCATCATTCAGGATCCCAACCATCCTGGCCATAAACTGTCCCCCCCACTGCGCTCTGGCAAGCAGTACTACACCATTAAAGCATGGACCACTAGGCTTAAGAACAGCTTCTACCCTACTACAGTGCCCATCCTTAATAGCTAACTGCAATGCCTCAGAACTCAATGCATCTCTGCACTATGCACTTTTTGAATGGTCTACCCTGTTTTCTTTCATTACCACATACAGTACAGTATTTATTGTTCTGGTTATATTATTTATTATGTCTGTAATGAAATGTCTATATTGTGCAGTGTTATCTGTTGTACTGTGTCGTCTGCTGTACTGTGTATGTTCCAAGAGATCAGTGCGTACAACAATTCCAATGTACATGTCGCAATAAACTCCTCTACTACTGCTCTACTATTAAGTGCAAAAATTGTTCAATATGCAAAACTGATTCATGATTCTTTATTGTTTTATTTTTATTTTGTCAGAAAAGTAGTTAATGTCATCAAACTATAAACAAGAAATACCCACCAAATATTGTTCCCAGTGTATGATCAGTCTCTGGCTCTGAAGCATCAGTGTGTGAATGGCCAGTCCGTCTTTGCCAGTCAAACTGATCAAGCTCAAAAGCATTCTTCCAAGTGCAGGAGTCATCTTCAAAATCACATGATCCCAATGGTATGCAAGCCCCTTCTCGAATATCAATATCATCCACAGCTATAACACTCATCACTCCACTGTCAATGTTCCCCTCAAATGTTACCTGTACACAGAAAATGCACAAAACTGAATACTTAGGAATACTTGCCTGGTCTCTAAAATGGGACAGAATCCCACAAGAGAGCGTCTGCAACCTGGACATAAGTTTAACACGGGTACAGTTTCCAATGGTGGCCATAACTTACACTTCCTGCTGATCAGCTGTGTTGATAACTAATCAGAAGAATCAATTTACCTATGTCATCTTTGTTTAATAAAATGTCAGTGGACCTACAACAAAAAGGATTATCAATTTTCTGAAAAGGATCTTGTAAATTTGTTTAACTTTCTTTTGAACCTCAGTGTATGGATATTTGAAGATCCTGCTGTTTAGTTATATGAAGTATCTAGAATATATACTACAGTATATACTGCATGGGTACTATGCCCATTAAACCTTTGAACAAGCAGTTTTATAAATATGTTCAGACTGTATAAATGAGAATAATAAAAACAACAGATATTTTTATACATAGAATAATAGACTATGAATTAATTATCAAAATTAAACAACCCTGAGTGCACCTTTCATGCCTGCATTCATTTCAGTTTTGGTTAAAAAAAAAACGAGATTCCAGTGCTCTGTTTATTGAAAAAATGAACCACAACAGTATACTAAAATCCAATTTAGGTAAGAGAAAAAAACAATATCCAGATATTCAATAATCTGCAGTGGCTGTACAAAGCCAGAAAGGCTGTTTTACATTTACCAATTTATTTGCTCCCCACTAGTTCAGTAAAATGGAATCCCTGAGCAATTTAAATAACTATAATATTATGATTAGAAAGATTGACTACATTTTGTTATGTTAATCACAGATGGCTCCAAACAGCTTTTGATGTGATGAAAATTGCAATGAAAATTGTTCAAAATTACATCAAGAACAACATGGCAAACTGTAAAACAGGGATTTTTTTTTCTAACTGAAAACAAAAATGTGACATTTTGTGGCATCTAGGACTCAGGGACCAGTGAACAGGCAGAACAGGCATATGTGCTTGCCAGGCTGTAATTTGGAATAGACATAATAACATAAGAAAACATTTGCAATTTGGCATAAAGCATACATCAAAGATGTACAGTTTGTATTGTTTCTAATGGTGACCACTCATGATACCAGCTTGTGACTTTCACAATAGACCCACTTTGAATGACAAATGTAAATGAATTAATTGTGTCTTTTCAATAAAATGTCAGTGCACTTGCTACGAAACAAATGGTAATTTCGTGATAAAACAGTTAAGAAGCTAAATACAGTTACAGTATAAATGGTAAGATTCTTTTGATGCTCAGTATACCTGTAAATATATTTCTAAAAACTAGTTTTGTCTGTTCTTGGTCTTTCCTGTGTTTTTCCTAAGACAAAGCAGATAAGAGGGTGATTGATAGAATGCAAAAATAATATTATAGTACAGTAGGAGTAATTCATCAGTAATGGAAGAAGGTGCAGCTGTCTGATACAATATGTTATGGTACAATAGAGAGGTAAACTGGCAGTGCTCCCATCCATGCAAACTGCATGAAAAGGAAAGTATCCAGGTGTAGTTTAGTGATAGCCAAGTCTATACACAACACAACAGAATGGGCCTTGTGGTTGCTGTTTTCTTCTTTTTGAGACTAGGGTCAGGGGTCAATGCACCCTCAGAACAACAAAGCTGAAAGATACTTGAAATTACAGCACTTTCACCTCTTCTGTGTCTAGCTCCTTACACTCCAGGTATGGTGAATGAGCACTAATTCATTTCTTTCTTTCACTGTGTTGTTCTCCTCATAATACAGCTTCTAGTCACAGTTAATCATAGCCTTCACGCTGACAAGGAGAGCTACACTGAAATGTAACTGAATGGTCCTGCCTGTCTGTTCAATACAGTTACAGACTCAGATACAGTACCTGAAAAGCAGCAGGAGAGTGAATGTCAACTTGGGCTACAAGCCACTCATCCTCCTGGGTCCCCTCTGAGCTCCACATTGACTTCAAGAGTGTCTGGAGTCTCCTCTCATATACCCTGAGTGACCTCACACCACTGCCTGATATGTAATACCAAAACTGCAGGGAGGATACAAAATGGTGAAGACAGTAACATACAGTAAGTGAGAATGAATATGTATGCTACACAACTAATAATATGTGGGCTTTGAAGTTACCTTCAAGCAATATCTGGAAGGCAGGTATGTTGGGCTGTCCAAGTAACCCTTCACTGGTGATTGAAGAGGTGTTGGTGTTGCAAAGTGCATATAATGGCCATATTCACTGCCATAGCTGTGATCAATCAGAGGGCCAATGGGGTTATTTGAACCAGATCCCAGAGTCCAGTCAAAATCATTAGTGTTGTCCTGGGTAAAGCCACACACCCCATTCTCAAAGTCACACTCTCCTGAAACAAAATGACATGCTTATCAATGATACTTATGAAAAAGATTTAGATGGTTATGATGACACATTGCTTACATCTTCTAGACAATCCAGTGAAGTAATTAAAAAGGCAAACAAAAGTCGGGGTTATGTACAGTATAGTAGTTAAAAACATAATATAACAATCAACAGATGTATGTTAAAAATGTTATAATGTACTAGCAAGGCCTCATTTATTATAAGATTGTGTACAAATCTGGTTACCATGTTATTGAAATATATCTCAGTACAGAGAAGAGAATCCAGATTCTTAAAGTAGCTTAAAGGAATGTCCTATATTGACAGGCTAAAAGAAATTAACCAATTTAGTCTTGAACAGAGAAGACTATGAGAGAATGTGATATATTGTAGCGCTCTCGGGTTCACATGGGTATGCACCCTCGCCGCAGCCGCCTCAGGTCAGCTCCCCCACCGCTGGGGACTCGCCCAGTGGCTACGGTCCCTGCTATTCACAGGGAAGGGCGGTGACGTCACCGCGCTGGTAAGCAGGCTCACACAATCTCTAATGTCGGCCATATGTGTTACAATATGTATTCAAAATCTTCAAAGACATCAACAAAATCAATCCAGCAGACTTCTTCAGAATGAACAGCAAAACATGAACCAGTGCACACAAGTGGAAACTATGTTGAAGTGCTTCTAGTCTCAGTACTTCTCTACTTCTAGGGGTTGTGGGAGTATGGAATAAGCTACTAAACCATGTTGTTGAAGACAGTGGTTTGGTTTTTCAAGAATGGCTGGATGAGATCTTTCAGGTAATTACTATTATCTACTGTACTTAATATTAATAACTAATAACAGATGTGTTAGAAGGGGTTAATGGCTTCTTCATGATTTGTAACATTTCTTAGCTTCTTAAGAAAAGGTGTTTTAATGAATCACTGTCAGAAAGGAATGGAATACAACTAATCTGTCTTGCTGATTAATTGTGCTGTAAAACATAGTTTAGCCTTTAGTAATTATATTTAGGTAATGTAACAAATGCTTCACAAAATTATTTATTTGGATCTTGAAATTAACAGAATCAGTGTCTATAATGCAAACAACAGTGTTAAATCATTTAATGGATCTACTTATCCGTTATCAGAAAATCAATATTGCTGTTAAAATACATGGCAACTCAGATTCACTCTTGGAAGTATAGACATAGTATATACATCGTGGACAAGACTTACGTAAACCAACCAAAATGTTATTGACCAATGAGGAAAGATTCAGATGCAAACTGTGGCCCTCTTTTCTAAAATTCTTCAGCAAAAGCCCTACATTAATTCAAAGCAATTTGTTGCAACACAATGGCTGTACTTTTCTATTGTTCCTTAGAACCTGAGTGTGATAAGGTTTAAACATCTGTGGGCATAATAATTAAACCTGTTGCCAATTAAATTTATTGAATTACTTGATTATTTATTCAATTACTGGAGTTTCATATAATATTTTAAAATTAAACTTATCAATAGAATTATTCATAAATAGTTTTTTTAATCTTCATGGTTTATGCATGCTGCTTCTTTTTTCTTTGTAGCAGAAATTAGACCAAACAACTGCTGGCTGATTCAATTATCATTGAGTCTAACTGCTAGCTTTCAATTGTTTCTTCTTATTTTAAGTAACTGATAATGGATTTTTAAATTATGTCTTCAGGCTTTTTTATCGGTCTCATACATTGGAATAAATAGCAGCATTTAAAATTCAAAAACATACTAGCTGAAGGGCAGGAGTCTGGGTTAAATGATATGTCATCCAGGGCAATGGCACCATCTTCTCTTATGCCTTCAAAGATGATCTGGATATTACGAGCACCAGTGATATGAATCTGTAAAAAGAAAGACTATATTATGTCCCAGTAATAATAATTTCTCCTTGCAGTGGCTACAAACAGACTTTGCCAAAAAAAAGTGGCACTGTGTGATAAAGACTTCCAGATTAAATTCTGGTTTTCCTATATTTATTTCCTGATCTAGTAGGAGAGACAAAAAAACAGTCTTAAATAGTCCCAGGGATTAATGGAAAGGAAAAAAAAAACAAGAAACACAAAAAACTGACTTGTGCATAGTTCCACTGTGGTCCCCAAGTTCCTGTCTTCATCCACAACATTGTCTTATTTGATGCGTTGCCATTAGCCACAATCAGAGAGCCAACCTTGCCACCATACATGTTATACCAGAACATCAGACAGAGTCCTTCCAGACCAACTGCCACAAGGGGGGAGCGAATTCTTGCAACAGCTTTTTCAGTCTGGCCATTTCCTTCAACCAATACATAATGACCTACAATGAAATGGAGAAATACTGCCCTTAATAAAAAGTGTCTTACATTATACCCAGCTAGAAACCTCTTTTGTTGACAATTTTACTGTATGTAATAAATCATGTATGCTGTACCTTAACCTTAACAGTAATAAATCATTATTGTCATGTTGGTCATGAGGACAAACTCACCACGCTAAAAATACTAAAATGTGCTCTTTAATGTGTAATGAATATTTTGAAAAAGGCTTTTTTTTCTTTTTAGGAAAACTACTATCACTCTGACAATGATGTAATCTTGTGACCAATGGGAACGGCTTTATGCTGTTGATCATACATAATTCCAGCCATCCATTTTCAATAACTAAGACCAACACACTGTGGAGATACAAAGGAACAAGTAAAGGTTTATTCCATGCTGAAAAGAGAAGAAACACAATGTTTCAGCTGTGGAGCCTTCTTCAGTTATGAGAGAGAAGGGAAAAACCTGATTTTCCTCTCTCTCTGACACCCAAAGAAGGCTGCAGGAGATGGAGATGAAGACTATCTTGGCTGACAATTAGCATAAGGTTGGATACACTCTAGATGAGATATGAATCCATCGCAAGTCAGACATATGCATACTGTACATGTGTACATACAGGGGTTATTTGAGAGACACCGGTTAATCTGGACAGTGGACTCTGGGAGGAAACAGGAGACATACAGTACATATTTCCATGAGATTTAATGAGAGTGAGATTTCCATGAGATTTCCAATAGCAAAATAGTGAATCTGTTGAGCAAGTCAGAATAAAGGTATTATAGCACAGTGTTTATGGTAAACCTATAGGTCCTTGCAAAAATATTTACCCATTCCATCATTTGAATGCATATTCTTGTTTTTCACAGTTGAATCTTTTCTGGAAATTCACTATTTTACTGAAGGACCTTACAGAGTTATATTTATTTTGAAATCATGTGAACTAATATTATTGTACAAAGACAGGGGCCACTCAACTAACGGTAAAAGTAATTTTGTGCTCTTTAACTAATATACTGCAGTTCTGCCAGAAAACAGCGAGTGGATATATATGAAACTAGCATCTTTTTGTTTCTTATTTTTTGCAGTTTTTGCATGTTTTAATTTATTTCACCCATAAAGGTTGTTGATTTTTAGAACTCACATTTTTCACTCTAATTCACTAAAAATGTGTATACATCATTTGTAATTTAGCACAATAGGACATCACTGGATGAGTACTTGATGAATACTTTTTAAGGCACTATAGATAACTTAACATTTTACTGCATATAACATATAATAATTAAAATATTATTTTAGCTGGTTCCCTTTTATCACTTATTTTTTCAACTTTGCTGTACCCTTTTTTCAGCATGAAAAAAGAGAGAAATGTAAAGCAGAAATTTAATTTTTTATTACATCTTTTAAATTGTGCAACTGGCATCTCAAATTAACCTGGCATTTAGAATATATAAAAAAATACATACTTGAAAACCGACTCTACATATAATCATCACATTTTTGTTTATTGTGCAATTAAATGGTCAACAAAAGAATGTGAAGTTTATGTCAGCAAGCAACTGATGCAAGGCATTGAACACCCTGAACCAGGGTGCCAGTCCATCAGAGGGCACAAACACAGTTACACACACACTCACACCAGGAATAGTTTGTCATAGAAGCCAATTAACCTACCATGTCTTTGGGCTATGGAAGGAAACCTGAGCACCTGGCAAAAACCCACATGAACACACGGAGAACATACAAACTTCATGCAGATAGCACCCCAGGTCAGGAATTGAACCCAGGGTCCCACTGGTGAGTGTAAACACCGGTGGTTTTGGTTGGGATCACACAGGGGTTACAATACCTCCCTGAGAAGCTGGAAGCACATGTAGCACTGTGGCATTTCGCTTGAGAATGCAAAAGTAACTGAAGATGACTTGTGGAATTCACCACAAGTCTCAGATCCACTGAGGAGGATACAAAATAAAGTAGAGAAGCCCTCTGCTCCATGCCTCAGTCAGACAAGGAAATTAGATATAAATTCTCTAAGCAAAGGTCCGTCTCTTGTCTTGATTATTCCTTAATCTAGCAACTAAGACATCAACTTTGCAGTACTGTTGCCCAGAGACGATTCACTGTACACAGAAAACTATCTCTATGGGTGTGTCTCAAGAGACAGGTCTTCATATTTATTTACTATTTCCTTTCAGTGGTTGTCATCACTTACAGTATATCTAAACCTTTCCTGGTTAGTGTTTGCTTCAATTACTTTCTTGAGCGGCTTGTTTATGTCTCCCAAGGTAATGTAAGGCTTTGTCCTCCCAGGTCTGTGGCTAATTCCACTTGAGTTTTTAATTAAGTTTACATTTTTACATGGTATATAAAACATTACTACACCAGGACCATTTTGGTCCAAACCAGGACCATTAGTGTCTCCCAAAGTTGCAAGCTGCTGCAGAAAACTTAATTAAAAAGTAATTTAGGACTGAGAGCCGCAACTTCTTTTTTACATTAATGTAAAGTGCATGTATAAAACAAACAGCCATCCTGGATATCTTTGAGAAATGCCTGGACAAGATCTTTGAATTTACAGTATATAGGCTTGATATACTGTAGCATTCAAACAAATAAGGTGGGCAAATGTTCTTTCATTTGTGATTGTTTTTTTAGGTTCTTTCCTTTTTCCATTGATTACTGTACATAGTTAGAGCAGTTTCTATGGTTCTATTGTTCAGTAGTTTTAATTTATTTTCAGGGAAAATTAAGTATTAAATCGGTATTATATAAAACAGGTCCATTTCAAACATTTACCTGTATGACTTGGAATGACAGAGATGGAAAGGTTAAGTTATGCCATTGTTAACTTTAGTAGTATTGATGTTTGCCAGCAAAGACATCTTGAATCCAAAAGATTTTTACAAAATCTCCTTCAGGCTTGTCCTATGATCAATGATCAATTTTAAATGTGGAAAGTGGAAAAAAGGTTCGAGTCAATGACCTGAAGCCTTTTCTTTTGTTAATGTGGATTATTTGATCTTTTCAAGTACCTCCAGAGGCAGAAACTCAATATATGTGTGGCTCAAAAGTGTGGATCGAAATGCAGATAATGGGTAGTTATTTTCTACCCATTCTATTCATGATTGTGTTATAGCAGTCACCAAGCTATTGACACAAGGCTAGCTGTGCTTATTAAAAATCAGACACCCTGGAAATTTGCCCACCTCTCACACTCCCAGTGGTATGATCTTCTGCTGGTCCAAACGAGCCTGTCCCCGTTGACCCCTGCTGCCTTCGCCAATCAGAACCCTCATTCGGGTCCTGCTGCCAGCCACAGAGGTCCACTTCAAAGTCACAGTCATTGGCACCGGGCACTAAAAAAGGGCACACAATGTTCCTAAGAAAGGACTAGAAGAGCAGAGTAAAAAATTGCCCTTTGACGTTATCTGCTTCCTTGCTGGTTATGATTGTTCCATCAAAAACTATTCTAAAACAATTATCTTGACAGGGAAAATATGACTTCTTTTCTCTCATTCTCCACTATGACAGGTACCTATTTACTGCTTCGGCAGTGAGCAGGAGTTCAGACAAAGATTAATAGATATTCCACACAGTAGAAGTATTTCATCTTTCACATAAAAGTTCTATTGTGAGGGCTTACAGATCTCACCAGTATATTTTACTGTTTTTCTCTTGTTTTGGAAAACTTTTATTAAACCTTTTATCTACACTAAACGTTGTCAGTTATATATATATATCTTAGAATTTAAGTTATCACACAAAAGATTGCATTGTACGGTCCTGTAATGCTGAACAAGATTTCAGAATAAAATATGAGCCTGGGCCATCATGAAGGCTGAAGGAGTGTTGAAGAGAACAAAACAATCAGACAGGTAAGCAGCAGCAGAAAGATATACCCATGTTATAAAACTACAATTTAATTTAATTGAAATGAAAAGTAAACTCTCAACACAAGTTCTATGTGAGTTCATAAGTTCAAGTGTAGTGTAAAATTAGGTGACAGTTTCCTTATATCCTTCTTCTACAAATATGAGAAGCTACAATTATCCATTAAGCACAGAGAAGAAGGCATTAATTAAAGTAGATAACATTGTGGGTTGTGGAAGAGTGCCTAATAATGTCTTTTCTACAAACATGAGGTTTGTGGATAGGGTAGACCTGAACGGGAAATTACTTAATAAGTGAATGTACAGAGATAATTCAATTTTTACTTTCAAATTTTATTATAAGCACGTCAACCCACCATCACATAACAATATACTAAAGCTAATAACTTTATACTGTAGTTGTGCTTTTATTATCTCTTTCCGCATAAATGATTAGTACAATCATTTGGATTTAACATAAATTACCAGAAAAAGTCCAACCTAGTCTTTGAAAGTTTTTTTTTGCACGCACACTTTTATACATCCATCCATTTTCTAACAGCTTTATCTGTACCCTTAGTACAGGGTTGTAGCTGACACTGGAGCCTAACTCAGCAAGCAATGGGTGCATGCCAGGATATAGCATGGAGAGTTGATCAAAAGGAATACACAGACATAAACGCACATGCAACTGGGCCATTTCCTTTACAGAAATCAATTAAGCTACCAGCATGACTTTGGACTGTGGGAGAAAACTAGAGCACTCAAAGAAAACAACAAAGTTAACCACTGTGCCGCCAGTTTTTACATTTAAACAATGAAAGCATTTGGTCAATGACAGAAGTTTGTGTGTTCCACTTGAAAGATGTAATTGTATTACTTTGTCTTATTATTCATTAAAAGGTTCTTCACTTTTCTTTTTTAGGGTAAACTTAATACCAATCTAAACATGCTGGCCCTGCACTGTCTGTGTTCGGCCTGCCCAGCAATTCTCTTACTCTGAGTGGGTGGCAGAGTTGGCGCATCTGTGACAGGAGGAGAGGTGGAGCACAAGCCCAGGCGAAGCTGTATGTCATCAAGGGCCACATCTCCCATCAAACCCCATCCTTTTTCATACACAAATATGAACTGATAAAAAAAAACCAACAAGATTCACTGAAAATAACACATTAACAACAATTGAATATAAATGAATATTTAGGCTAAAAATAATGTGACCTGTTCCACCAAATGACCTGGTTATGAGAAGTCATTACTCAAAAGTTTAGGGTTGTACGTTCTAGCAAATATTATATACTGACTAAGAATCCATATTTTAAGAAAGTCATACAGAGAAAAATCTTGATGTTGTCTCCTTTAAAGTTCTCTTCCAGATCTTGTCACTAAGATTAATAATATAATATTGAGAACAAACATAAAAGGGCCTACTTTTAGGAAAGCAGATGATAAAATGCAATTTGTTGAAAGGAAATTAAGAAGCAATGAGAACAGAGGAAGCATCAGAATGGTAAGTGGAATTAATATTGAAATGACCTGAAGCATTTCATGTTCACAGCCGGAGTAGATTGTTCAGTTTTCAAATATCCCTTTCTAAGATTATGGTACTTTTTTTGCAATGAGCTTTAATGAACTTTGTGCCTGATTTCTTTCCTCATCAAAGCTACAGTCCAGTGTTTAAGACTTTCTGTCAGTGGTATTAATGGATCACAACTCTATCCACATGTTCGAACATTTGAACGACTAGTGTAATTAGACTAGTACTTAATTTGAATGTAGAATATGGATGTTTTAAATCTTTTAGAGCAGCCTTCCAGTTTCTGTTGTTAAGTGATTTCCATATCTCTTATAAAGCTTACTAGGCCCTTTATTGAGATTAAGGTGTGGATGGATGTGCAGTTTCTCATGACTACAGTATAGTAGCTAGAAAGGTAAAACTCAGTGCTGTGAAAGGTACTTAAGTATCATGAATTTATGTGACTATTTTCACTGTTTCTGCTGAACTGGACTTGCCATTAAAAGCTTTTCCACATATCTAAATTATGTATTGACGACATAATATAAAAGCCAGTATTTGCTTTGTGTTTCTGAATAAAAAAAGAATTAATAAAAGTAAAATAAACAAGATTTCTAATGTCTTTTTCACATTCAAGTTTCTGCTGTTTAATTAACACTGGGTTTATAACACCATTCTATTTCAAATTCATATTCCCTCAATTTCAAATTGTAATTGCAAACTGATAATACTTACCCAGTATGGTTCCCGAAAGTCCACAGTAACCATGCCTTCAGACCAATTGTTCCCTTGATTTCCAGATTTTCTCCAAATCAGAGATCCAAGTTTGTTTCCATTTGTATGGAGTGTCCTTTGAAGTGAGGAAAAATAATTTTAAATAAGAATGTAATTTTTTTAAAATTAAAATGATTAATTTATTTAATGTATGCTAAGTGCATGAGCATTAGCTATTGCCACTGAAATCTGGATCTTCCAGAAAGTAATGCACCACATTTTACAAAAAAATAATTCCTATGGGAAAACAACTTTTGGCACTGTACAACTGAACTCTTTTTGTCACTAAGTTTCAAATTATTTCTATAGAGAACCCAGGAATTAATTAGTCATCAAATACATTTTCACTAAGAAAGAAAAAGTGGGCTTTCTGGACAAGCTTCATACAAAATGATGCTAACAAGGTCTGATAGTGAAGATTCCTAATGATTAAACATGAAGAAACATGGTGAGAATGAATCATATTCACTATGTCAATATGAACACTTTGATGTATGGTGTCTAACTAATCAAATGCCAAAAAAAACTGAAGAGAAAACTTTAAAAAATGAAATATTTCAACTAGTTACATATTCAACAGCTTTGATATGGTAAACCTATATTAGATAAGGTGCACAAAATTGACTTGGACAAATCACACAATTAGTTGAATGGCCTCTGAGTGCAATACAGATTAAGGTTCACACGATTTCAGAAAAATACACCTACAGCATCTGTGAAATGTCCCTCAGTCAGGAATTTCAAGCAAAGATTTACACTTGAAGACCAAGGAGCTTTCAGAAAAATTAAAGGATTACATTGTAGAACAGTACAGATCAAGAGAAGAGTTAAATATTAAAAGACAATGAATATTCAATTGAACAAGGTAAAATTGATCATTAAGATGCAAAAGGTGTATTTTACCACCCAGATTCTATGTCAGGCTGTCCCTACTGATCAAGGAGGAAACTGGTTAGTAACGCCAATGGCAACTGGAAGAGTTACATACTTTAAATGACTGAGATGGAAGAAAATGTCCATGAGAAAACAATAGACACTACCAGTTACTCCACCTCACTGTTCTGTATGAACTGAAAAAATGCAAATCCTCCATGGATCTGCAATCTGCAATTTGTAACAAAATGATCTGAGTAGTACTGCAAACCTGAGGTAGATGGTTTTGTGGTCAGATGACAAAATTGGAACTTTTGGTCTAAATATCTAAATAGTATCACATAGTCAACACCATCCCTAGTACAAAACATAATGGTGACAGTATTACAGTATGTTCTGTGGCTGCTTCTAATCAGCAGGTATTGTAGTAGGAAGACTAAGGTAAAAATGGGTGCAGAAAAGTATAGGAAAATCCTAGAGGACAACATGCATCCTTTAGCTACAACCTAAAAGTGAAATGAAATTTCACCATTCAGGGAAGACAATGTCCTATTGCAAAAAATCTAAGCTACAGTGAAGTGAATTAACAAAAACAGAATGAATGCCTTTAAGTCACCCAGTCAAGATCCTGACTTGAATCCAACAGAAAATTTGTGGTAGGACTTGAAAATTTCTATCAGTGACCCCCAACAATTTTAACAGAGCATGAGAAGGACTATAAAGAAGAATGGCATGAATTGCACTTTTAAGCAAAAATACTTGCAGCCCTTAGTGCTGCAAAAGGTACAATTACTAAATATTGGCTCAGGAGGATGAATACTTACACAATCAATACATTTCAGGTTTTGATTTTTCTTTGTACTGATATGTAACTTTTTTCTCAAGTGTTCCATTCAAGCACTCATATTTTTGATTAAAAATATTCAAATTAAAACTTTTAATTTTTATTCAACAAAATGGGACTTCATTCGGACGAAATGAATACTTTTGCAGGCAGAGTATTGATAAAAATCACTTCAAATGGATTACAACAAAACAAAGATATCCATTATAATACAGTTCAAATCAATTCCCCAATAAAAAAAATCTTTATCTCATAGTTTAAGTGTTAAATTTAAATTTAAATAAATTAAATTAAATAATTTAAATAAAGTTACATTTCAGTGTTAATTTTTTTGGAATTGCTGTTCTCCCCAATGTATAGTACAGGTTCAGAGAAGATTTGTTGGATGCAGATTTCCTGAAGGAAGCACCGAGTGTGTGATGAATGATCTCTTGGTATATTTAATAGTGCCAGCACTAGCAATTTTTATTTTTTATTTATATATGTACTCATTTATTCATCAGCAACTGGCATACATACAACATTAGAGGGCTTTGTGAAATGCAGTGAAAACTATTTGCAGCATACAATACACTGAACCAGGGCTAGCAACAAGAAATGAAAAATACTTTTTTTCAGAATGTAGAACTAAAAGTGAATAACGAAATGACACTTTAGTATGAACTGAAGTGTATGTGCATATAAAAATGTAATAAATGCAGTAAACAAGTCTGATATTTTTAGTGCCTCACATTATTGTGAAAGGTATGGCATGTAAATCATCACTTCCCTGTGTTTTGCTACACTTGAAAGGATTCAGCTAGTAAACCACAGAACATAATATAGGCAAATCTGAAAACAGCTCCTCAGAGTTTGTTGCAGGGCAAACTGGTCAATCTCTTTTGACAAATATAGTTTTAAAACCCAAAGACAAATTTTCACATGTTTGGGTGGCATCTCAGAAAATATATACAGTATTTTGTGATATTTTAAACATTTTCATACCTGTTATTGATGTAAAGACTTAGGTTCCCAATGTTTTGGCCATACATGTGATACCAGAATAATAGACAGCTTCCTTCCACTGCTGGCTGAAATATTTCACTGACCAGCATTATTCTGTCTCCAGGTGATCCCACAGAACTGTCTGCATAAACATAGTAACCTAGAAAGTTTGAAAAACAAGTTACTTTACATTTCATAATTGTCTGTGCTGCTATGGTAAATGTGTGCAAAATAAACTCACCAAATTGAATTGTATTATATTACTGCAAATTCTCACTTTTGTTGTTAAAGAAAATATAAACAATAATGACATTCTGCTTTCTGGGTGGTTATGCAGGGATACATTCCAAATATATTTTCCTTGTGTGTTGTTTACCACTGAATAAAACACACTTAATGGCATTTTTTTCTGGGATAAGATTTGTTTGGCCCAGGGTTTTTTAAATAATCTTGTTATGAAAAGGACAGATCAAAGCGAAGAAAACAATTCATAGCAGTTTTATTCTTTAAAATGTTTTAATAATTAGGGATAGGGATAAGGCAACAGTCATTCTTCATATACTGTATTAGCTTTATTAGTATAATAATTTAGTATTTCTTCCCACCCTCTGTGGTGTTGGTAGTATGGTCAACGCCAGGTCCAGTATTGATGTTGGGAGTGTTCCCTCTGCTTCGGATCCAGTCACCCTCATCCACAACCTCAATGTTTGTCCATCCACACAAATTGGTCTCAAAGTCACAGTATCCAGCAGGAGAACATGGTCCATTAAACACCAGAATATCATCTATGGCAATGTCTCCTTTGTCAGTGGTCCCTTTTATCCCTTCAAATACAATCTGAACACCAAAACAAAATTTCCTTTCCTCGATTTTCTTAATCCATCCTCAATCCATTTTCTCACTCTCATGCCTATCAATCATCTCTACATGCTTTAAGGTAAAGTTAAATCATTTTAAATTTTTGGTCAACAATAAGATGTGTCTCATCTTAGGCTTATTTCAGACATTCAAAACTATGAAATCATATGGATAGTGGAAGGATCACTTCACTATTTAGCATTTTTTATGTCACTGGGAAGTTAGAGCAGCATTCAGCAATGCTGTTTTGTTGGAAAAAAACAGCAAATTCAAAACTCTTTTCTATTTTAAATGTTGCACAAATGTTATTAGTATATTAGCTATATGTGTATAGCATTGTACACTAAATTGTCTAAACAGCTAATGTTTTTCATTAAAAAACCTTCAGAAACTGAATAAATCTTTAGTACATAGTTAAATGATTAAAAACCTTTTTAAAAATGCACCATTTCTTGCCGTTTGTCACATGCCAGCTGTCTATTTTCTTATGGCCTTTACTTTATTCACTGTTCTGGTGCTTAATACGTGCATTTGAACATGCTATTAACAGAAATAATAATGCTTTAGACTACCTCAGTAATTTTTAGAACTCACCTTACTGGACACAATAACTTGAAAGATTCTGTAGAGCCCACCTTGTTTTCTAATGTGTTCACATCATTTAAAAGTGTAAAAGTAACACATACACAACAGAAAAAGATGGCATGAGTGAATATACATCACTGATGAGGAAATATAAAATATTTCAATAGTGGAAAACTCCAAAGAGCAGTCTCCCTGTACTATCTGTGTTTCTTAAAAAAATTTAATTTAAAAAGGAATAAAAATGAAAAGTCATTACGTATAAAGTCTAGTTAAGAAACAGCATTATCGTTTCGCACCTGGATCAGATCTTAGGAATTAAGCTGCAGTAGGCTTGTCCTGGTCAGTGCCAGGATGGGAGATTTGTAAAATTTCTGCTGCCTACTAAGACCACCCTTCTACTGCATGTGTTATGGAAGGAGGAGGTACTCCTGTCAGTCCAAAACTTTCAAACCAATGTCCCAGTATGGCAACAGGAGACACTATGCTTAAGGATGTGAGCTGTTTAGGGGAGATGTTTATCCAAGCTCCTGACTACAATACTTGCTCATTAAAGATATGTGGTCTTTAATGGTTTTCTGAAGGACTAGGGGAGTTAACCCACACATCCTGACTAAATCCCACTATGTGCTTATACAATTTGACCTTCCTAAAGTTTCCCCTTAATTCCATGAGTGAAGCAATATCACACTGCTTTTTGAATGGTATGCTGACACACACTGGCTGCCTTACGTCACCCAGGTTGGTACTGCACTATAGTGATAGGAGAAAAGGTTCCATTCTTATAAAGCACTATAAGAGCATCTGAGAAAAAGCACACAAAGGTATATATATATGCTATAAAAAAGTGTGTAATTAGTATACTTATGGTTTATCATCCCAACAATTTACTGATTAAGTTTGCTCTGCATTTCACAAAATGCACTAAAAAGGGTCTCTTTTTGCTGTCTCCAATACTGTATGGCACTCATATGTTGCTTTCTCAATTCAAAACTTCCATGAAAAACAAATTTGTTAACCAAACATGTTTTGGCAATAAATCTCTATCCCTGAGTTGACATGCACAATATGAATACTCACTCTGAATGGTGATGCCTGGCATTCTTCAAGGCTTGTCTGGGCAAACCTCCATAGCACTCCTTGATTTCCAGTTTGAGAGAATATAAGAGACTGATTCCCAACACTGTCATCTTGCTTGTACACATTTAAGGTTCCAACGCCTACTCCATACATGTGATACCAAAATTGTAAACACCTGTTCTTCCCTGTTACAGAAAATTACAGAATGACCATTAAGATGTCTTACATCTGTTTCTGACAAGGACAATTAAGGTCTGCTGATGTTTTCTAGAAAATTGTAACATAATATTAAAACCTGAACACGTATCTCTTGTGAGACACCAGTCAAGAATTCAAGAATGATATAACCAAGGTTGAATGTAACTAAACTGTGCTATGTGTAAAACATGCTACAAATAGCCTGGATTTGAGTCCTGAAAAGGTGCTATGTAATACTCGTCAAGTATTTAAAGAAGCTGACATTGTTGTCAATTCCTACAACTCCTCCTTAAATATGTACATGATTTTACTTTTAAATATTGAAACTGTCTGCAGGACCACAGACATGAAGAAAGGTATAGCACATTCTCACAAGCTGACTTTTATTAAGAACAGTGGTTCACTCTTTGCTTACTGATGGCCTAGGCACAGTATATACAGTAAATGAAAGTCCAGATTATCACACCTGCTGGGAATGCTGGAGAAACCATTCTTGCCTTTTGCCCTGGTCTGTGAGGACTGGAGGTTTCTAGATAAAAATAGTGACCAGTAGCTGTGTTTGTTGTATGATCAAAGCTTGGTCCAGTGTCAGCACTAGGAGTCCCTCCAAATCCTCTAATCCAGTCATAGTCGTCATCTGTCTCTTGGATCCAATTACAGTCATTTTCTTCAAAATCACAAAGGTCTTGAGGAAAAAAATCAAATCAGAAAATCGTATTATTTTGGAGATATGACAATATAAATTGAACAGATTCACATGCCAACTGAGGAAGAATAACACATTAATAGAGTACTCACTGTTTATTATGGACTGATAGGATGAAGGTTGTGGGTGAGTGGACATAAAAAAGTTGAATGGACAGACAGAAATCCTAGAGTCACTTACACAATACATCTTTCCTCTTAAACTTTAAAATGTACGTCTATCAAAACCTCTCGATTGTATATGTACTACAAGATATTCAACATAGTAACTCCCTAAAATGGGAGTTTTCATTTAAAATTTTAAGTGCAAAAACTAAAATCCACTTCAGTGCTAAAGATAAATTGCAATTAGTGTTAAACTACAGTATGTACAAATTTTAATAATAATACTGATATTATTATGCATGAATTCCTAACAGAGGAGAGCAAATGTTTATGAAGCTATAGTTAAGATGGCACAAGTCATGTCTTAAGTCTTTGAATGAAGTTGAATTCAGCTTCAAGATTGAAATAATAGCCGCAAAATGTCACTTAGTTACAGTGTTCACAGCTCTGCTAGGAATTTGCTGTTCTGATGATGTCATCATCATGTTCAGCATGATGGCACAGTGGGTAGCATTGCTGCCTTGCAGCACTGGGGCCCTTGGGTTCAATTGTGGACCTGGGGTTCTATCTGCATTAAAGTACTGTTTATTCTCCCTGGGTTCACATGGGTTTCTTCTAGGTGGGTTTCCTCCCACAGTCCAAAGAAATACTAGAAGGTTAATTGGGTTCTAGGAAAATTGGCCCTGGTGTGAGTGTGTGTACAGTATGGCTGTGTCTGCCCTGTGATGTACTGGCATCCTGTTCAGGGTGTACCCTGCCTGTCCTGCCTTGTGCCTGTTTGCTCTGGCTGCCCCATGATTCTGTATTGAATAAAGAGTTTAGAAAATGGGTGGATCATCATACAAGCTCTTGTGACTGTTATTTAGTCTATGCACACCCCACATCCAACATAATGATATTAATATCACCATATTTGTATTTGTAACCCATTTCAGATATGTTTGCTCTATACATGTGATTGCTTAAAGCTTAACAGAGAGCATACCGGATGGTGGACAAGCTCCAGGGACAAATGAAATGTCATCAATTGCAATGTCTCCCGCAGGTCCGCCAACAGTGGCTTCCAACATTATTTCATGAACATCCTGGAGAACCACATGAATCTGGGCCTTTCTCCACTCATCTCCCACTGTCCCCTTCCTCTGCCATATCTTGGAAGAAATAGAGATTTTTAGACATGTTAAACATGTTAAATTCCCTTTATTAAAAAGCAATTAAAATAAGTTAAGTTTATTTCTCAAACTTGTTTAAATGGAGAGTTACTGGGTGTTGGTAGCTGATGAAGTTGAAAGGACTCAAAAGACTTTTGGGTTTTTAGATAACAGCTCATATATTCAATTAATGTGTTCCTTTGCTAGGATTTGAAATATTTGCTAATAAAACCCCACAAAACTATAATTTCTTATCTGCTTTATGTATGTCACGGTTTGTGCTTTTCACAATATCAAAGCTGGCAAATTGAAAGTAAAGTTGCTTTTTTTTATTAAGCGTGTTTATAAAATGGGCTGTCCACATGTTTCCTGTACACAAACAGCTAGCAGCACTCCTGCATCAGAAGCAATCAAGCTCAGGAATGAAAAAAAACTCACAGCTGCCTGAAGTGAGTACACTGATTTTTCTCTCGGTGCATCAGTATTCCTCTCTGTATTAGCAGATCTAGCACAGCTGCCATAACAGTTTGTCATGCCTTCAGAAAGACTGTATCTTATTTGCTTAAACATAATGATTCTTACTAACTAACTGAAAAAACACTTTATATTCAATTCAATCACTTTACATTCAAGTCAACAGCTAATGTATGACAAGTGTTCCTTTGGAACCAGCAAATACTTTTTTATATTTAAATAAAGTCTAAAAATATATTCAGCAGTAATGAGGTGAGTTGTCTTATCTTCGTTTTTTATTCTCTAACGACGATGGGTTAAAACATGATGTGATGATTCACAGGACATTGAGCTATTGTTGAATACTGCACCATCCTTTCACGCCTGGATGCTCAAATTTTACACAGACTGTTAGACTTAAAAGCTGCTTTCATTCCTTAAAACAATTACAGTCACCTGTAATTTGCATTTTAATATAAAACAATCGAACGACTAATTTTATCACACATTTTTGCTTGCTTTTACTAACATACATGTATGCTGGATATAGTATATCTAATTCTGCACAGACCTACACCTTGTATTACAGTCTGTGTAACCATTCATGTGTTATTGTAATGTACAGTACATCTCAAAATATATTGTATAGTTAATCTGAACCTATATGGATAACTTATTAATAAGTTGCTTGGATGATAGAAATGTGAATGCTTGGGTAGTTCAATACATTGTGAAATAAATCAACTGTAAAACAGTTTGAGGTTGCAACAGCTCATTAGATTAAATGCACACCAGTGTTTTGGGCTGATGAAGATTCTTTTGCAGATACATCCTTAAGGTTCCAACAGTGGCTCCAAACATATGATACCAGAAGGTCAGGCAGTACCCATGAAGCCCAGAAGAGCCCAACAAAGGAGTCCTTAACTGAGCAACATCCCCTTCTCTCCTGGGCGTAGAGCTTTCAATATACAAATAGTTCCCTAGAAAACACAAAGTCCACATTTTAATATATTCCAATAGAAAACAGCAGTATAATTTAACCATTAGTCCTTTCTAGGGAACTAGGGGACTCAGATTGACTGTCAGCTCAAAATGGGCCCCAAATTCGAATTTCTATTATTGCTGTTCATCAAGGAAGCAACTATTGTAACACAATTCTGGGCCTTTAAAACAGTTTAGTATCTGAAAAAGTTATAAAACACCTGTCCTGGAAAAAAGGAGGGAATACTAATAATATTTGTATTAACTTATTTTAATTATTACTTATTATGCAAATAATCTGATACTGATTCAAATTATTTTTAGATTATTGTTTTTTTTTTTACAACGGTATCCCCTTTTAGAGGATGACATATATTTAAACTATTGTATTTAATAGTAGAAATAACCAAACTGGTTCTTCAAGAAGCCACTCAAATGAGTGGAGGAAGAAAAACATCACTTAGCTGATTGAATGACTAAGGACTCGAGCATCAACTAAGATAGAAAAACCAAATCAAATTGAGTATACATGGTAGTTTCAACATGCACAAATACTGTATGTGCACCCAGTACTGGAAAGCCACCTATTCCTGGTAAGGGTGACCACAACGGAGAGTATACCCAGAAAGCATAAGAGCAGAGCGGTACTACACTCTGAGCATGATGCAAGTCCATCACAGATAGTTGAGAGACCTGAATTAACCTAGCACACAGTGAGGTAAGAAAAGTAAGCACACAGCCTTGAGATTTTATGGTTTAATATATATAGACATATTTGACCTTCACCTAGTCCTAGTCCTAATAGCATTCAAGTCAATTCAATGGATTTTTATATATAGCCTTTCACAGCAAGGCTGCCCCAAGGCCCTTAACAAAGCAAGTGACCACACATGTTGTTAATGGAGAACAGAAAAGACCAGAAGACAACAGAGGAGAGGAACCAAAAACGCCTTAGTAAGGAGAAAAAAAACCTCCAGGGGTCCAAGGTCAACTGGTTGCCCAACGCCTTTGGGCATGCTAACATTATACAATAAAAAAATAATAAATAGTAGATAAAATTAATCTAATTTGACAAATAACACACAAAAATTGTACTTTCTCATTATTTATTTTAAAAAATCAGCCAGCGTTCAATATCATTCTGTAAAAAAGTCAGTATACTGTACCTCTCGATTCAGCAACTTGTATCAGCAATACCTTGAATTAAACATTATCTGTAAGAGTTGAACAGTCTCTCATTATCTGGGAGGAATTTTGGTTCACTCTTTTACAGAACTGCTTCAGCTCTATGATGATTGAGAGCTTTCTCAAATGTACAGCTCTCTATGTCCTGCCACAGCATCTCTATAGGGTTTAGGTCAAGACTTTGACTTGGCCAGTCCACAATCCTGAATTTCTTTTTTTGAGCCATTGTTAAATTTATGTGTGTGTTTTGGATCATTGTCCTGTTGCATGAACCACTTGCAGTTCAGCTTTAGCTTTTGGAGAGATGGTCTGACATTTTCCTCTAGAATACTGGTAGAGTATGGAATTCATAATAGATTCAATGATAATGAGTTGTCTAGGTCCTGAGGCAGCAGAGTAGGCCCAAAACATCAACCACACCACCATGCTTGATAGTTGGTTTGAGGGTGTTCTGGACAAAGGCAGTGCTTGGTTTTTACCAAACATGGTCTTTTGCATTATGGCCAAACAATTCCAATTTTGACTCATCTTGCCAAAAGACAGTGTTCCTGAAGTCTTGTTTTTCATTCGAGTGCTGTTTTGCAAACTTGAGACATATACTGTAGCAATATTTTCCTTGGAGAGAAGCAGCAACAATTCTTTCTCTAAGACACATGTTTCTTTGGATGTGGGATTGTGTTACCACATCCCAGAGTACAAACTCTGCAAAGAAAGCAACCCAATCCAGAGTCAAACAACTGACCTCAAAGAGCCTGATTTAATATTTTTTATTTAATATTTTTGCATTTTAGAAACACAAGGGTTAGAATAAAAATGTATGTTTGATTGTGATTTCCAAGCATGTTTCATAATAGAAAAACAATATATAGTCTTGCAGGTCACTTACTCAATCCAAAGGGACAACATTGTTTTTCCTCACATCAATAAACAAACACTAGAGCCCAGAGTGTACAAAACCATGACAAATTAAATTGGGTCTCCTGGCAACACAATGGCATGCATACCACTGACTAAAAATATGATTAAAAAATAAATAAAATTCTAGTTGGTTTAAAACATGGAGAAGTGGGAAAGTAAATACAAAATGTATTGTATTCCAGGTTTCCAATTATCTAAGCTTGTAGAGACATAACTTGAATATTATGTACTAGTCCTACAGATTTGTTTTATTTGAGAATTAAAACAGATATGAAAATAATCTTAAACACAGTGATGATGAAATTCTAAAATAAACATTTTTATGACAAGATGTATGACAGTATGTATGACCTTATGTTTCTGTAATGTGTCTTCAGTCTTTAAACTTTATAGGGAAATATCTAAAGAACATACATAAATATTAGTTCAAGTAGGTAGCTGCATCAGCATGTGTAGTCTGCAAAGGAACAAATAAAGGTTTATTCCATGCTGAAAAGAGAAGAAAGAAACGTTTCGGCTGAAGAAGGCTCCAAATATTATGTTTCCTCAGCCAAGCTGAAAAAAAGCCCAAGAATATACAGTGCCTTACAAAAGTATTCACACCCTTTCAATAATTTCCCTTGAGTACATGCTCAACACTGAACATGTTTATGGATAAAATCAGCAACAACAACAAAGAAAATCAATTAAAATATGTTGATTGCATAAGTACTGTATGTATCATCCCCCAGAGTCAGCTGCTGCAAGCATCGCTGGAAACAATTACGGCTGTGAAGATCATTAATGGACAGCAAAGTCTTGCCACAGATTTTCTATCAGATTTGAAGGGATATTGTTGACCCTCTGGACATTTTCTTCCATCTCAGCCATTCTGCCTTACCACTGTTCAGTTTGGAGGGACAATGTGATCTAGTGACTGGTTAGTACAATAAAACTTCCACTTCTTAATGATCAAGTTCACCATATGTCAGTATGTCTTCAATTTTTATACCCTTCTCCTGATCTGTGGCTTTCTACAATTTAATCCCTCAGTTGTTTTGAAAGATCCTTGGTCTTCATGGGTGAATCCTTGCTTGAAATGTACTACTTAACGGACAGACCTTACAGAGATTAGATGAGGCCACTTGTTATTTTAACAAATTTACATTTGCTTCAGTACAGGGAGTGAATACTTACAGTATGAAATCAACATATTTTAGTTTAGCAGTTTTCTTAAGTTTTCTGCTGACATTTAATTTCTTTCAGTCACAAAAGTGTTCTGTTTTGAGCATTCAGATTTTGAAATTAATAAAAATACTCCCTTAAAAATACAGTATGTATCACATGATACATATCATATCACAAAACATCATTTGTACAGTAATTAAAAAAATAGAACATCATTGGTAGGGGGTAAATTTCTTTGCAAGCACTTGTGGAGCTGTGTGGGGTGTGTTAACCATAGAGGCAGAGGTCTTGATTGAGGAAAACACTTTGCCTCAGTAACCACAGCTGAGAAGACTGAATGTTAACAGGCCTCAGCTGTAGGACTGGATTAAGAGCATGGCAAATAGTTCCCTGAGAGAGACCAAGGAGTATTCAGTCCATAGCTGGCTGCAGGTGAGAAAGGAAGTGAGAGACTGGATATCCCATCAGCTGAGGCTCAGCAATGAAAGAGCTTTGCCAAAGCAGGACTGCAGAAGGTATGAGACGCTGCTGGTGCCAGCAATAGCTACAGTAAAAGCACGTCTGCCTTGAGAGAGGAAGATTGACGATTGCAGCTACAACCCCAGTCAGAGAAACAGTTGAGAGAGAGACCCAGAAAGGACCGATAACAGCAACAGTCCTGGAGGGGACTGTGTGGTAGTAAGAGGAGCCTCTCAAGATTCAATGGGACAGCAGCTCTTATGGTGGAAGAATAGTGCTGTCTGTATGTCCACTGAATGGGAGTTACAGGTGTATCTGAGTTAGCATGTGAGTGCTGGAGTGTCGGTGTGGTAGAGGGTCACTTTCCTAGGAGATACGAGGTATCGGAAAAAGTGAAGGGTCTGTCTAGCCACTGGTCTCTGGTGAGGAAACAGTGGTGTCTGGGCACAGGAAAAGGTGCACCAGCAGCTGCAGGAGCAGCCAGAGTGTGAGGTGCAGTAGAGGGACCCTCTCCCTGGCAATATGAGTATTAGGGGAGAGTTGGGTCCACCTGGCTTCAAACCTCTGGTCAAAAGGCTGCAGCTGCATGTGTGTTAGAGAAGGCAGTGGTGGCTGGGCATGGGTTCAGGGTGCACCAGCAGCTGCAACTACTACTACACAACCTGAGACATGAAAGTGAGGCACCATAAATGTTCTGTGAGTACTTTTAGTGAGGGAAAGCATGTGGAGTCTTGGCACAGAATAAGATGTCATGAAGAGACATGTAATGACAGAGAGTTTTGCGTGCAAGAATGAGGCACTGCAGACTGTATGCGTGAGACCCAGCCTGGTGATATCAGGTCAGGGCACTGGCAGCTGGAGGCAGGTCTGAGACCGAAGATGACTGGTCAAGTGAGTATCAGGAGCCATTGTGTATGGTGTAAGACTGAGCAGAAAGTGAGTGAGGAACATCTGGGCTGGTGGGTAAGCTTGTTGAGCCTGGATAACAGTGGATGTTGTGGAGACTCCAGGCCTGGGAATCTGTGAGCAAAGGGCCCAAAGGTCTCAGAGTATGTGGTGCCACATGTCCAGATTACCCAGAGGAGGGGGGCTAATGGCAACACCACTCTTGGAGGAGAATCCGTGTATGGGTGCAAGAAAAGTTCCCAGCAGGATGAAAAGGGGCATGGCCAGGGCGCTGGACATGTCTGCCCTTGTTCAAATGTCGGTCATTACCTATATACACTCATACCCCAGTATAAGAACTTTGGAATACGAATTTTCGCTAATCCGAACATAAAGAATTTGTACCTTGTAATTCGTTATAAGAACGAAATTTCGCTAATGCTAACTCTAAAGTTTGAAAGTGACCGATTTTGGCCGAGCACCTTCTACGACCATTTGAATTCAGTGCCACCAAACATCTGTTTGTTTCTGTGCGTGCGCAAGGCATTGTGGTAAAAGAAGCCATGAGGCACCGGTCCTTTGTTTTTACGATCACAACAAAAGCTTGTACTCTCGTTTTCAAAGTGTTTTTTTGTAGTTGCTGTTCATTATGGGGTCTTAAGGAAGAGAAAAAGATTATTTAGCGTAATAGTCAACAACAGTATACACATCTTTTTAGCCGATTGCTTGGATAGTGATCTATTACAAAACAATGAAAAATGTAAATATGATATCATTAATTATTTTACAGCTATAGTTGGTTTATTTGAGTAAAAGTACATTGTTCACTATGCTTGATATAATGGTCTGTATGGCATTATATGCTTAGGGAGGTTTTTGACTGAACTTGTCTTTGGTTTGAAATGGGGTGGAATTTTCCCCATAAGAAATAATGGAATTTTTATTTTTGATTTATGACTTCCAGCCTTCCGAACAGATTTTCAGGAACGAATTAGGTTCGGATACCAGGGCACAAGTGTATATAATTTCTAAAAGAACTACAGCTCAGGCAAGGATCGGCGGCACACACATCATGCTGTTTTAACAACACAAAGAAAGGCTGCTTTTATTTATAGGATCTAAAAGGCTGTGAACAGGTCATTCTAATTGTACACATCTTAAACTAATGCTGTGTTAAAAGAAAGGAGCATTTTTATGTTTGTTACATCATGAACTGGGAAACACAATCTATCTAAAGATATATTTTTCAGTGCAATAAATGTGTACACGACGCTCACTGATATTGTCATTCCCATCCATCGTTGGATCAGCTGTTTCTTCAATCATATCAAAGTATTTTGTTTGGCTAAGAAACGCAAAATCTTTTAGAGGAATAGAAGTCTTTCAGTTAATAATCTGATCATTTTAAGTGAAGAACTCTTTGATATTTTCATCTCCCATTTTATCAGTGTAGGTTATTTTTAATACATAGCGTTGCATTCTGTATGTGAGTAAATTTATTCATACTCACATCTATATACTGTATATATAATTATATATATTCAAATATATTTTCTAAGTTGCACCATAATATGATGGAAGTAAGGTAAAGCATAAATTAAAACAGCAACTTAAAATTTACTGAAAATATGTTGCTTTCCAAATTTTAATTAAAGTTTTTTTAATTAAAACTATTTTTACATAAGAATTATCTGAGGGAGTCATAAACTCAGTACACCCTAAGCCTTTTCCAAACCTTGTTGAAAACTGTAGGCCAAATGCAATTAACCTCTCTTCCACACAAGCACTGTAATTAGTTTCATTTTTGTTCTTTTTATCACTGTAGACTATATAAACACACTGCAAAAGAATTAAATTACCCCAAAGCTAAGAGTAGCCCAGGTCTGCTCATTTCAGACTGAAGCACAGCAGACGTGAAGAAGACTGTGAGTAGAATTCTGAATAAGGTGGTGATTCAAATCCCTGTTATTGCACAATGCCAAAGGGGGTTAGATTGTTACACTAGTAAGCAGAGCAGCAAATGTGTTAAAAAAATTCACAAGAACAAACCACACATCGTAATGTTGAGATTTTAATGTTTTCATCAGAGACAAAATACACACTGTTCCTTTAAGTAGTGTTTGCAAATACCAAAGCATGTTCTTTTATACAATGCTAGAAAAGACTGTGTCATATAATTTACTCTAGCATTATGCAACACCAAATAGCAATATGCTATAGTAACTCTTACAGTTTTTAATCTAAGCATTTCACCAGATCCTACAATGAACTAACTGTGCAAGCTCAATTGGAGGCACATGAGAGACAAAACCAATGATTTCCCTGTCATTCTTCTTTTTGTTACCTGCACCTTAACACAGCTTTGGTGAATGAGAGAAAATAGCAAACAAATGTTTCATCTAAACTTCATTCCATTTAATTCTGCTACCTAGTGCTGCTGTAACAAAGCCTATCTGAGAGCTGAAGATTTAGAGCCAGTCCTAAGAAATTACATAACATACCATCAAAAATGAAAGCTCTGGCTCTGGGAAAAATAAGCAATTTTTTATTATTGAAGCAACATGCAATTAGATCTCGGATGGTCTCTACTCAGGTCAGAGAAATCACATCACACTATTCAGACCAGGAGACCATGAATCAATAATGCAATTCATCCTCTTTTTCTTTTCATTTAAACTTTTTTTCTGAAAGAAAAAGTATTTCTTTCTGTTAAGTTTAAGAAAGATTATCCTTTCTTCCCTGTACATTGCTATATACAGTATATAAGCATGAGCTATGCTTTGCAATAAGGCTTCTTACAGACTCATTCTTTGAATGCTCAGAACCAACTGAGATGCAATCATCTATTTTGCTGTAATACAGAAGCTTCCAGAACTGTTAAGACCTTCTTCTTATTGTCACACTATTCTAAACAATTTCTGATCCAAAGTCTGTCCCCACATGAGTAACACATAACGAAATACCCATCTGAAAGTTACACACATAAAATACTTGGTAATTAGTTGGATTCACCTGAAAACCTTCTATAAGAAAACTGAGAAATATCCATCAGTATAGATAACCTTTGTGCATTGCAGAGGTACTGTATTAACAATATGGATTTGTCTGGTTGTTGTTTTTTTTTGCACCAGCAATAGTTATTTTTAATTTATTAATAACCTCCGAAAGTCATGTATTGTTTGGCTGATGTTTCCATCCCTGTGCCAGATTAAATTAAAACCTTGCTCCACTAGCCACTCACAAATTCCAAACTTATCACGTAACGATAACTTCTTGTTTTGCAATAGGCTTTCTGCTTAGAAAAAAAATTGGACTGTGCAGGATGTGATAATTAAATCTATATTGTGCATGAGCTCACAACTTGAAATAAGCAGCTGCAAGACAGCTTTAATACAAAGCAAAGTCTTTCATCTTGGGTCCTTTCTTTTACCCCACAATACTCCAACTGTCTGCTTTAGTCTGACACCAAATATTTATTTTAAAACAAATAATGCTTCACACTGCATATAGAACTCTACCTACCATGCTGTACAGAAATCAGTGACTTGGACATCGCAAAGTGGACTGTGATACTGCTCAAGGAATACAAATTAATATGGCAGAAAGACCAAGAAAGCTGAAATTCTCCACTCTACTCAGAAATTTAACGTTGTTTTCAGCAGTGTTATCCCTCAATAAGATGGAGTGAATGTACAACTTGAAATATTTGCCTTATTTGGATAACTTGCCTGATTGAGGAGACTTTACAGAATGACAACCTGACTACCGGAGCCCCCCAGAAGAAGGGAATGGGACCACATAATTCCGATGAGTGTGAGAGCAAAGCCCTGATTGCAGTCAATTGATCAGGTGACTGTATAAAAAAGCAGGAAGCAGAGGTTTCCTGTGTCAATCGTGGGATGTCTGCCGACTGAAGACCAGAGGGCAGATTTTCGTGTGCTATCCACAGGAGGAAGAAAGATTGACCATGGACTGTAGGAACTAGTGATAGATCTGACATGTCCAACGGCTTGTCACATACTGTACAGTAAGTAGATAGGGATAGATAGAGAATGAGGAGTTCATTTGATATATTAACATTGGGATGCTTTTTTTGCTCTGTTCTCTCAGGACATGCACAGTACAACAAACAACACCAAACAAAGTAGACAGTACATAAAAAAACAGTAAATAATAAAAAGTGATTATTCTGTATGTACAGACAATACACAAACAGCATAATAAACACGTGGTAGCCAAGTAAAAAGTGCAGAGTACAGAGATGAGTTGAATTCTCAAGAATTGCGTAGTTAACTGTTAAGGATACACCATAGGGTCAAAGCTGTTCTTAAGCCTAGTGGTCCATGCTTTAATAGAGCAGTACTATTTGCCAGAGTGCAGTAAGGAGAACAGTTTGTGACTGGGATGGTTGGGATTCTGAATGATGGATTGGGCTTTATTGCGACAGTGGATGGAGTGAATCTCTTTGATGGTAAATCACATCCTATAATCCTCTGTGTTGTTGCCACAACCCTTTGTAATGCATCTTTGTCATGTATGGTAGCACTGCCGTACCATACAATGATGCCAATAGTGAGGACACCTTCTGTGGTGCTGCAGTAAAAGTTCATGAGTAATTGATTCCCTTTATCGCATTTCTTTGGGCACCGCAGAAAATGGAGGCACTGTTGTGCCTTTTTCAGATTGGCTACAGTGTTGTGACACCAAGCCAAGTCACTGGATATCTGCAGACTGAGGGACCTGGAGCAGCTGACAGTTTCCATTTTTGTGCTCTTTATGCCAATTCAGGCAGGACTCCCACTGGGTCTCCTGAAGCCCAAAGTGAATTATTTTGTCATGTTGACACTCAGGACCAGATTGTTGTCAAGGCACCATCTTGTTGTAAGCTGCTCCACCTCACTCCTATATGTGGAGTCATCTTTGTTACTGATCAGTTCATGTTTAAAATAGAAAATGAACAACGTTGTGGGCAGCATGGTGGCCACATAGCATTGCTGCCTCACAACGCTGGGGCCTTGGGTTCAATTCTGGGCATTGGGTGCTATCGGTGTGGAGTTTGAATGTCTCTGTGTTCATGAGGGTTTCCTCTGGGTGTTCCAGTCTTCACCTATAGTCCTAAAACATACTGTACTGGTAGGTTTATTGGCTTGGAGGAAAATTGGCCCTCGTGAATGTGTTCATGTCTGTGTGTGTGCCGGATGATGGACTGGTGTTCCATCCAGAGAGTATCCTGCCTTGCTGTGATAGGCTGCAGATCCTTTGCGATCCTGAATTGGATGAAGTCATTAGAGAATGAATGGATGGACAACGATACTGCTTGCAGATCAAACATGACATGTCCATATGACATGAAAGTTCATATGAAAGGTATAGTAATATTTTCAATCCAACAGGTCAGAGTGGGGAGTTCATATCATCGTATGATGCTCTGATGATGCTTGGAAAACAGAGAGCTGACACTGCACCATGTGGAGGTGAACTTTTTTCATTTGATGCCAGGGCTACAACAAGACACATGAAAGAGCACAGACCTCAGTGCAGGGAAGCAAAGATGGCTATAAAAAGGGAGCCCAGATTGATGCTGGGAGCCCATAGGGGAGAGTAGAGCTGGCAGCAGTTGTTCAACGGCTCCTGCAGGACATCTGAAATACCTGGACAATGGAAGGCAAAGACATAGGAAGATGCAAAAAGTAGTGAAGGAAAATGAAGAATGGGCATAGAGGCAGGATGAAGGGTGGTCCTACAGTTGCACTGGGGTTCTGTGATGGATCATCAAAACACACTGAGGGAGAAGGGAGGACAATTCTGGCAAGGAGGGCAATTTCCATGGTGTGTCAAAAGGCCAAACTGGTGTGCCTGGTTGGGGAAAATAGATTCAGGACTGAAGATAGATTTAACTGCTGAAAGAGTTCAGAACAGACTCGTGTGACTAGGCTAGGAACAGGCAGAGGCTGGAGTGACCGACTGCTGGGAGACTTGCAAGTTGGATGGTGGGCTAGGAAAGATGAGAGCAGGAGGCAAAGTCTTTGTGGGACCCAGATGAAGACTGTAGGTTTCAGTGACAAAGAAATTGCTTAGAGGAGTGTGAAGCTGAGTATGAATGATTTCTAGGGTGCATTGATTTCTGATATAAATTCAGTTTCTTATTCAGGCTGGAGTTTGTGTCCTATTGAGTTGGCTGGTGTGCTTAGGTTTGAGTTCCTCCAAGTAGTTGGAATTAAAAGACAGCCAATGAGAGTTGCATGATAAGATCTGTCTCTCGTGAGTTTCTTCTCTGTCCTCAAAATGAAGCAGGCAAGTGGATAAGCTCAAATAATAATAATAATAATAATAATAATAATATCACTTCATTAACCCTTTACAATTTCTTGCATTAGGAATTGTCTTTTCGCATACCCCAGCTTGCTCTCCATGAGACACACAGACACGGAGAGAGCCTGGGGTCAGAGCACAGGGTCTGCCATTGTACAGCACCCCTGGAGCAGTTGGGGTTAAGGGCCTTGCTCAGGAGCCCAAAGGAGTAGGATTCCTCTGCCAGCTGCAGGATTTGAACCGGCAACCTTCCAGCCACAGGCGCAGATCCTTAGCCATAGAGCCAGCGCTCCGCCCCAGATACAAATATTAATATGTATGGAGACAGAAGTTGGCAAGATTAGGGTTTAGCCTCTTCCCAAACTTTTGTATAAAATTCCATAAATATGAAGTTGTGGAAAGAACCAGTAAATATAGCATACCTTATCTTTGTCATGTTCGTCACTGTGGATGAGTGGCACGTGGGAGTGACAGCTGGTCACTGTGTAAATACTGTGTAAATTTACTGTGTAAATACTTGCTCGCCCTGCAACTGATCTGCTGAGTTGACCATGAGAATCTCATATAAAATCATTCAACTTTATATAACATAAGACTAGGCCATTAACCGCACAACACTGCAAGGCTTTGTCTTATGTTCCCCTGTTTACTGAGAGGTTTAAAATTGTTTAAAGTTTGCCTGCTCAGTACAAGGTTTTGTTTTGTGTTAAGATGTGTTATTAGAAATACAGTAAATCCACATTTTTAGTTTAAAGCTATGGGTTGACAAAATCAATCTTAATTATTCTATTAATCCCCTTTCTCCTGAATATAACCTTAACTATACTGTGAGACATTTAAAAAGCAACAAACAAGTACTGGAACCAATTTTTGGGACATTTAATGTTTTGGGCTATAGCTTAGTTAAGTTGGCTTCTACCTATTGTATGTTGTCAACAGAAATGAAAGATTACTTCTTTATTATAAACTACAATTATTTGGTAAGCAACATATACTGTATACATTCAAATAATGTTGATAAAATGATGTGATGTATGTGATAAAAATGCAATTCAGTGCCATTAAAGTTTGAATTATGAATTGGGAAGAGGCAAAATGAGACAGTAACAGCTTTTGCTAACGTGGAAACAGATAACAGATTTTGTTAATAACTCCCAATGGCTTTCCAGGACAAAGGTTACAGAATTCTGAGCAAACCTTTTTGAAGTTTATACCAGTTTTAACATTCATAAAATGTTAGGGATTACTAGAAGGTTTAACGTGCAGGTTTTACTGATTTATTTTAAGCATACATGACATTTGACCTGTCTGGCATAAATGGTCAGAAGGAAAAGGCCTGTGTGAAAGTTGAAGATTTGAACTTTCTTGTTTGTTTTCTTTAAAGAATTGTCTCATGTAAGTTGTCACTATTACCATTTTTTTTCTAGACTAGTTAAAATGAAACAAGACATTTTGTGCAATTATCTGTTTTATGTTCTATTATATTAGGCCACAAAGACCCACAAATAATATGTTTGTTACGCTCTGATATCAACAATGATAATGAGAGTAAATTTGTTATAACTGATCCTTGATGGTTATGAAAAAAATACCATATTAATTATTTGAAATTGTAACGGCAGCGGCAGTTATGTACATTGCACAATCAAAATGCCCTAACTAAATCTTAACCTGAATGTTATTAAACATGTTATAATATTAAAAGAACATGTACCATCTGATATGCTCCTGGCTGTTTTCTGATTTAATCAGTGTTGCTCTTTAAATCTGTGGTGTGAACTCCCACACTGTGACCTGTCTATTCTGGCTATTCTCTCTTAACAGAAAGATCAACTAATTGACACATTTTCCCCTAATGAAAATAGTTAAACTCTGTTAAACCCAGACAGACATTTTAAATAAAGACACAATACCCTTGATCATTAAACAGTTCATCCTTAACAAAGCAAAAACCTTGAAATAAATATAATTATGAGAAATTTAGCCAAATTCCACACTGCACAAATTACACCATCTGCTGCCATCACACTAGTGTGAGGAATACAGTCTGTTGCAGATGGCTCCATATCCATATTGAACTGTAGCAATTACAAGCTCTAAAAAATAGTATTGACTATTTACTGGTAGCAAATACTAGCACTATAGGTCCTTCAAGCCTACTTTTTGGGGGCACACTATTAAGGTCTATGCATCTCAGAATGGAAAAAGGGAAATTAATAAAGCCTGTCAAAATTAACCCCATGCTGAAGCTATACAAAACATGTTCAAGGTACAGTACGCCAATGTAAAAAATAAATTAAGCTTCATATTTTGTCATTCAATGAAATCTACAAATAGTATCAACAAAAAGAAAATCATAATCCAATTCTGAAAATGTGTGAAAATTCCAAAATAGTAGCTGCTGCAAAATATAATATATAACATTTTAATTTTTGACCTTCCCAAGGTTTCAGGAAGATTTCAGAGACGACTGTAATGCCATGGCACCGACTGTCCAGAATCAGGATTAATAAAATTCTCTCAGTTCAATTATGATCAATCAGTGTAACAATACAGCCGGTTACACCTGCGCAAGTGGTGATTAGTCAGAACCCAAGAGCAGGAGACCGACTGATTGAGGGCTCGAGAACTCCAAAAACGGCAAAGGTGATAACAGAATAATTGATTACTGGCCAGTGGGGCTAAATCAGCCCAGACCGATCAGCAATGGACAACAGAAAACTAAAACAGAAATGGCAGGTGAAACAAGAATAACCCTAGCCGGCAAGCAAGAAAAGAACTAACCACCAAGCCCCTAGAAGGAAGGGGGCTGCACGGTACAGGGAGACAGCCCTCTAAGTAGCCAGCAATGCAGGCCGGCAAGCCCGGCAAGCACTGGACAGGAAAAGGAAAGGAGTTTCCTCGGAGCACAGCTGTGCTTTGCCCTGTAGCCGTAACTAAGAGGAGGGTCTCACTGAAACCAGGGAGGCAGGAAACCCCTACTCAGTGCCCCAGTCATAGGACCCAGGAGCTGGTGATTCAAGATACACACCCTTATTGGGGGTCTCCTCTGAGACCAGGCCGGGCATGCGCTATCAACTCAGTCTCTGAGGCTCAACTCTTTGACCGTGACACTAGCGGGTGTGAACGGAATCAGAAACCCAGGCGCCCTCTGGACCAGTTGGGGGAGACATCTGCAACAGACAAGAGGCAATGGACCCCTCCTCAGTACCCTCTCAATGCTCAGACCCCAGAGTCAGCTGAGCTGAAGGGAGCAGTTCTAGTCAGAGCCCGAGAACTAGGAATCCTTGGGGAGCTCAGACTCACGGTGTTATCCTCTCCGGGCATCAGAGCCTGCATAGGGAGAGCCCTGGGGTCCTGGATGATGGAAGCTGCCTCCAGAAGGTGGGATGGAACAGCAGGAGAAGGAGGTCAGCAGAAAAGAGTTCAGGGCTCAGGGCCAAGTCCAGGAGCCACAGTACAGTCAGATACAGGAGCTGCAGTGCAGATCAAAGTGAAGTCCAATACTGGAGACAAGGAAAATTGGAATAGAGCATGGCAGTGCAGAGTGACAAGAATTCCTGAACTGGAGACAAGATAAACTGGAACAGAGCGCTGCAGTCCAGAGTGAAGTGAAGTCCTGGATTGGGGTCAGAGCAATCTGCTTCAGCAGAGAGAAGCGAGGGTGGTCAGAAAGCTGGTGGATCAGCCTGTCGGCAGGAATTGGGCAGCCTCGACTTCCGAACAGAATCTGGTGCCGAGCTCCCAGAAGAAAGGAGGACATTCTAGTATCTCAGTCATGGAGTGAAATCCTGTTGCTGAGTCCCAATGGAGAACAGGTATTTGACTTTGGAGCAGAATCCTGGTGTCGAGAACCAAGGAAAGGGGTGCAAAATGGGCTTAGCATTCCAGGGACAGATGACCACCTGGAAAAGTTGCTGAGGCATCTGCCCGATGAACTGGAGATCAGAAAGCAGTAGTGCAGACAGGACAGGGGGAAATAAATAACGATGAAGTGCCATTGAAGCAGCGCCTCGGCATTAAATAGAAAAAGAGAAGTTTAATAATGAATTGGTTAAGTGTTAATTAAGGCAAATCACTTTGTGCAGCAAGCCCTGGAAAACTGTAAGCCCTCATGAGAATGTGACGCCTTCCCATGGCAACCGCTAGCCGAGTGACACCAGCTGTCATAACAATCAGGAAATTAAACAACACTGTTTTAAACTGGCATTTAAGAGGCTTTGAGCAGAGTTGTGGTCTAAGACAATTCTGTGTTTTGTGATAACTTCAATAACTTGAAAAAAACATGAATTGCAGACCTTCCTCAGAATGAGCCACAGAATGCATCATACCGATCAATTCCAAGCAGCTTATCTACTGCCCCCAAGCCTAGTAATTCTCCTACACATATATCCTCTTTATCAGATACTTTTTTTTCTTTATTTGGGTTATTAAGTTGAAGATTCTACACCTATTGTTCAAAATATTCAGCCATATTAGGTCAGTGTAAGAATGCTTAATGTATCATTTTTTGTTTTTCAATATCTTGTATAGAGATGGGGATTTTCTTGCCCAGATGAAAGTAGCAGGGGAATACTGTCATAACGCGGTATCTGCCACAGAGATACTGGTAATTTTTTTTTACCATATGACACAAGAGAAAATTATAAAATGTCATAGACAATGACGATGTTCAGCAATCGAGAAATTGATTAAGATCGCAATTTATACAGTATTTTTTTAAGTCCTAAACAGCCCTTGTTTCACAGTTCATTCATGAAATAATCCTGACAATAGGTGCATGATTTTCAAAGTTTACACTATAATCTTCTCATCAGAATGCCATTCACCTTCCATATTAAACACTTCATTGGAACAAGAGCTTAATATTTATCTTACAGCTAAATTGCCTTGTGATATACTAAGAGGTGGCTTTGTGAGAAAGCTAACATTATGGCTCAAAACCCAGGCCTGAAGGTATGGCCAAGCTGACCACCTGTTCGTTGGGAAAAGCTGCAGAATAAGGCACAGATGGTCTATATGAACCATTGGCTCTTGGAGGGAGTGAGATTCCACCTGAGGGAAAGTGAGCTGTTGGGATACTCTCTGCATGGATTTATGCAGTCCTCTTGCCTCCTGGTGAATTAAGAGGTTTATAAGACTTGAGGAAAATGGTTTCAGTTTGTATGTAGACTCTAGCCTAGAAGGACTTAGTAGGAGCTCCGGTGGAGAGCTCTTCTTAATGATGGATTGGACTGGCTCATAGGCATGTGAAACTCAGAGTCCTAGAAAGTCTTGGGGAAGATCTTCTTACAATGGTAAGAACATCTTAGACTGTTCTGCCGGGAGTTACATGTTCTTTACAGCCTGGTTGCATGGTAATGGAACAGGGTTGGCCTGCAAACTAAAGATGTGGAGGTGCTGATTGGAGGTGTTAGCAAGCGTACTTTCTTTCTATGACTGATCTAAATGGAACAGGCTAAGTCTTAAGTACTCCTCATGCCTTAACATCTACAGTACAGACAGATGGGATGTCTCAAAGAGTAAGAGTTAGGGTATAAGAGAAAGATTATGGCAAACGTGGCTGCTGCTCAGTTAGGGACACAAGTATTTGTGTTAGAGAGGCACCCATGACTAAACAGGATCGGCCAGGGGATTAACCAAGTGATGAACGAAAGATTTGGTGATTAATGAAATCGCGATTCATGAAGATAGCAAGAAAGCACCTAGGAGTAAATCAAAACTCCAATGCCTGGTGTACAGATAGCATGAGGTGACTGGGAGATATAAGAGTATATAATGAAACCACGAGTTGTGTGTGAGCGGAAGAAGAGATAAGGAAAACCAGTGGAAAGAAGATAACTGCCCAGTCCTTTTAAGGAGATACAATAGATGAGTAAGAGCTAGAATCCGAGATTGGGTACCAAAAATTGTATAAGATTAGAGATAGAACACATAAAAATGCCAGTTAGTTGGTGTGCTGGCAGCGTTGAGGAACATAGTGGAGTATGGTAGCATTCTCAGAGGCCTCAATCACAAAGACAGTAAAGGCTGTACCACATTAGACAAATGTAATGGCCATAGGTAAGTTTGTACTTACTATGGCCTATGGAAACTATTAGTAAATTATTAGCAAATCATTAGCACAGTAACATGTGTCTAAATAACTGACAAATGTAACAAACATATCCTTTGTGACATTCATTATCATAAAGTCCCTACACAATAACGAACGGTTATTCTACGTCCTGGAATTTTTTTCATCACCTTAACCAGTCTGAAGCTCTCACTGGTTAACTGATCCCTCCTCACCCTTATGTCCTCTTCTACTCCTCTGAAACCCATATATCATATCAAAAGATAAGGTGATTTCTTTGAACATAGAGCTTAAAAGTTCATACAGGAGGCAACCCCCCTTCATTTTCTTCATTTACCACTGTAGTGCAGTACCTGTCTTTGTATGCACCAGCAGCCCCACTATACAGCAGATCAGGTGGAGAAGTAAAAAAAAAAATCAGTCAACAATCACTACATTGGGACTTTAAATTCTGTTCCAGAGGGGAGAGTGCCATCTACTGGTCCGTCAATATCCCCTAAATCACTATTCCTTCCTTTCATATTGTAAATACGATTTCTAATTTCATCGTCATCCTTATCCCTCTTTCAATGACATCTGTTTCTTGTCACATTTGTACTGTATGAATTAACCACAATATCTGTAAATTATTTTTTTCTAACTGCATTCTCTAGCTGTGGTAGGCGCCAACAGTAAAAAAAAATCCCCTAAAGAAAATAATCACATCTGGGAAGCAACAAGCAAGCAAGGCACCATTGTGCTATAGTCCTCTCATCCTCCAAGCATGAAAATGAACTCATTATTCTGCCACAGAAGGAAACAGTAACAGCCACCTGCTGTTCAAAATGATGCGGTGCCTTAAAAAAGAGGGATATAGAGAATCTGCTTCTCAAATTTCTAATTAATCTTCTTGGAATTGACAGCACAAATTCCTGGGGATGTGTTTGACTAAGAAGTCAATTTCCATTTTCAAAACAACTGTCTTGTGCATTACCCGAAATGTGAAACCACTCAAACCTTGGAAAAAAAAAAGTTTGGTGCAGTAAAGGGTGGAACTAGGGAGAATCACTACACCTTTCATTTATATTATAATCATTTAATTCTAGTAATATAAGTGGGAATCAGTGTGAGTGTTATGGCTACAGTTCTCTCCCTGCCGGTATAAACAAACCATTATTTGAGTCAGGTCATTTATTTTTCTGTCCACAAAGTGCTATCTTATAGTATTACTGTAATTCAGGTACAATTTGTCTTGGAAACCTACAAACACAATACATTTTATGTTTATTTGATAACTACCTTCTTCCTGTTTTAATTAATTACATTTGTTATTATGACTGTACCTGGAATAGATAAGCTCTGCTCATACTGCTCTCCAACACACTACATGCCTAGGCTTAGCTTTCTGAACAAATCTGAACAAAGAGTCCCTTTACATTTGCTGGGCAAAACATTCTTTCTTTCAACACAAGATATAACATACAAAAAATATAAGATATAAAATATCTGTGGTCCCTCATGTGGGACACATATTACTGTATATAGACCGACCAGACTAGTCTTTCACTTTCCAAAAAATAATACACATCAGAACTTTCCAATCCTAGAGCTTGGTATCTTGTGGGTTCTGCTTCAGATGGTATTTAAGTTGAGTGATTCAATAATTTGTTAATTTGAACTTCTAATGGGTTTTTCAAATATCACATCATTGGTGATTTCAAGTGTGTATAAAATTCATCACTAAGCTTGAAATGTTTTCAAGAGCTGAAATAATTGATCCAATTATTAGCTCAAGTTAAGAGTTCAATTGAACAAATTAAAGTTCATTTGTAAGAAAAAAAAACAGGAGATACTGGGTTCCCCAGATGAAGGACTGGGGAAGATGAATTCTTTCATACAATACAGTTTGGGAATAGGATTACTGTAGGTCACTGCCATAACCAGAAACTGTGAATCATGATATCAGAAACAGTTTCTAACAATGGGCTCTGCCTATTAGTACAGAAAAGAACCTTCTGAGCTCTAGAGGAATTGACAGCAAATATGTAACATGTTGTGAAAGGTGATAAAACTCCTTCCCATTCTGATTGAGTCTAAATCAAACATGTTTCTGTTTATTGAGGAGTTTGGTCATTTTTAAATTGCTGTATATTATTCGTTTTGCTCTGTGTTTCTTTTACTCATGAGTCATTCGTCTATTTTTAGACATGATGGCACAACAATGCTACAACATTTCCTTACTGTGATCAAATCTTATCACGACCATACTAGTGGCTTAAGCTGACTTCTTCAGCTCCTTCCTTCAGTTTAAATGGGTAAAGTCTGACCTGTGCCTGTGGTGTGATCCCCCATTGGTCCTGTGTTATGAGTGACTGTCGGCCCAGATCTCCTCTCCCAATCAAAGTCATCAGCACCCCCCTGAATCCAGCCACACATGTCAGCCTCAAAAGAACAGTTAAAGGGAGGCAAGGCTGCAAAAAAGAAGAGGCATCAATAAGAATTTCACAAAAACAAAAGCCAAAGGTGTGAGAAGAGGATTAAAAAAGCTCATCCTTACTGCTAACATTATAGCAAATATAAATTGATCAATTTATTAAAATTGCCGTGACAATTTATTTGTATGTTTAAGTGTAGGAGACATGAACAGAAAAGTATCTGTAAAATATATGTATGCTGCATGCGATCAATTAGATAAAGGTGTTGCTTGCCCTCAGCAATTATCCTGTGGTACTTCTACATTCCAATATTTGACTTAAAGTATTAACTAAATTACAGTTTTTCATTACAAATAAAAGAAACTCAAAGCAAACCCAATATAAGAGAATCACATAATTTTTGTGTTCACTACAAAGTAATCTCAGATTCAGTTGCAAATTAGATCCAATATTAGACCCACACGTCAATCCCAAAACAAGCTTCAGCAGTGGGATTGCACTGTGGTTTTCTACAAAAACTCAAAATCAAGGGTTTTGATATTCAGAATGAGCTTGTCAGTAAAAGCTTTATTTAAACCAGACCTTAATCACTGCATATCACAATTACCCTAAAGAAATGTTTTACTCCTCCTGAAAGCTTTTAGCAGCTAATTGTGCTTGAAAACAACTAATTGGAACAGCACTTATTTAAAAAAATAAAACTACATAAAAATAGGACACTGCTGCTGGTCCTAGTATATCTGTGCTACTTTTTATGGCACAGAAAAAAGTTTGAGAATAACTGATTAACTGGGATAGTACACCATATGAAAAATAATAAGGGAGCTTCATAATATTAACATGATAGTTAACAATCAGAGATCTAAGAAAGATTAAAGAGCTGATTTCCTGTATGGGGGCACACATGCATAAAAATTAGGCTTGTTCTGGCAAGTTGAAAGGGGAAAAAAGCGTTTTTACTCCTAGAAGAAAATAGTTTTTTACTTTTTCAAACAATATTGAACCACTATTTGTTTTATTTGAGAAAGAGCACTGCTCAGTTATTGAAATGATAAAATATAATTTTGTACACCCTATTCAACAATTGCATTTGAAGAGATTGCATACACACATTGTACCATATTTTTCAAATGCATAGATGGGTGATAGAAAAAATACTGGATCCTAAAACTACTGTCTGTGGTGATGTTTTGTCTCATCTTGATGAATTCCCTCTTAAATCAATTTATTTATGACTAAACAAAAGGTAAAAATAACGGCTAACTCAATCACCTCATCAACAACACATAACAGAAAAAAATATGTGGCAAACAAATGCATATCAGAAGAAACAGAAAAAATATACTTCTTTCTTTATAAGGAATACATACCATACTGTACATTTCTATGCACAGAAACCATCTCAACCATCACTTCAGGCCTTTCATTAACCCTACATACTACACAACCATATCCCTAGTAATACTTTTATGTGGGAAACGGATACATTATCATTCTTCAGTGGACATACTGAGAATGTGTTCATTACAGAAGAAAAATAAAGTCTATAGTATAATTTTAGAAAGTTAAGAGGTGCCCAGTAACTGAACTAGAGGTGGTACAGTACGTGTAACATAGTATAACAGAGAATAATATAGAAGTATATAATATACATTTATATAAGTTTAACTGAGAATAATAGAAAAGTGATTAAATATTTTTGTGATTCTCTTTTATCTGGTCCTAACAAACATTTGTAAGTGTTGATTATTGTCACCAAAAAACAGAATGTGATTTGTTGCATTAGATACAGTAAAACCCTTCCCAGAGAATCAGTCACAAGCCCTCAATGTTCTTAAAAACACTGATAACACAATGAAACTAAACACAATATATAACATGTAATAACAAAAATAATAATTACAATTATGAATGGCAATATTTGAAGATAATGAAAACTCAGACATTACTGTAGATTGTGTAGAAGAAGACAAATTTAGGATGTTCAGATTTTTTTTATGGTTATTGCCTACCGAGAACTCAAAATCTGACCAAGAAGACTTTTGTCTTTAAAATATCCAAAACATACAGTACACAGCAAGAGCAAATGCACTATGCTGACTGGAAAAGTTATATTTATTGTAAAAAATAAATGGAATAAAATAGGAGGACACTTTAAATAAGTACTACTGCTCCTATTTCAAAAAGTACTGATTAAATTATTGTCTGTACTACAATCCTTAATGTAGTAATGCAACAAAGTCATAAAAATAATATAGTTCATGATTGCTTTTATATTTACATGAATCTATGTAATTCTTCTCATACACTTAATTCACCAAGCTATTGTTTGTTGAACAATTTTTAAAAATCCTATAAAAATTATAAGAATTTCAAGGCCTCAATATCTAGCGTAGATGTTGTTTGTATATTTCAAATTACTTTCGATAGACTTCTGGAGTCTTGTATCATATCTTTAAATAATACTTTTTCTTCAATAAACTTTTAATGTTTACTGAGAAATATAGAATACAGCTTCTGTTCTTCCCATCTCTTCTATTCTCTACTCAAGTTCAATTTGATCTAAAATACAAATACTCCACCTGGTGGTTTATAGGAAGTTTCACAGTTTTTAAAGGATATGTCATCCAGGGCAATGTCATCTGTTGCTGTTGGGATGTCATTCAGGTTCAGTCTAGGCAGGGTGCTGAACAAGATCTTCAAATCAAAACAAACACAGGGTTAAAGAGTCAGGAGGACATCAATAACTACTAAGCTTGCAATATTTTGAAACGTATGATTAGATTATATTGTTTCAAAAATAGCTTTCATAGGCCTACCTGATACACAGAAATGATTTTAACAAATGTACTGATATGCATTAAAACCATGTGTCTACACTGATAACTGTACTACAGTTGTACCTCTGTATTTAATTATTTTTGCTGGGGAAATGAACTATACTCTGGAAACTCAATTTCCTTAACTAGCAGAACTCTAAGGTACAGAACAGAGTAATTATAGTGTGTTCTGATCTGTTCTTTCATTCTTTCTCATTTCTTATTTGCATTCTGTTCAGTCTCAGTGCTCACTCTATTTAGTTTACCTACACAAAGGTTCCTACAAAAATGTCATACTAGCTTTCACTATTTGTACAAGGTTTGCAAATGTCCTTACTGTACATAAAACCCTTAATTACAACTGCATTTATATCACACTAGAGCCAGTTCATTTTTCGTTTTAGAAGTACCATGGCAAAAATGTCCATAGATTTCATCTTAAAACTTTTTTGTATGAGATACTTTCTCAAAAGATAAATCAACATCAAAAGTGAGATTCTTTCTTACAGTAACATAATGTACATTTGTTAACTACATGTTATGTATTTAACAAAACAGGTTTGTTGTAAAGTAATACAATTAATTTTTTTCTTTATTACAAAGGTACACTACAGTACATTACTGTACACAAATATGAAGCATTCAATGTTCCATTTAAAAAAAGCATCCTGACTTGGCTGAAACCACAGATGAGTATTTCACCCATCAAGAAACACCTCCAATCACACTGTGAGTGGAACTGAAGCAGCAGGGCTAGAACCGGTGTTTTCAACGGTGTGTGCCTGTATTGCACTGTGTGAACACAGTAAACTGAATGTGGCATTGAATCCCCAGTACAGCCATATCACCCTGCAACTCACAACTGGCAGCCCACTGAAGCTAAGCAGGTGTGAGCCTGGTCAGTACCTGGAGGGGAAACCTCCTGGGAAAAACTAAGGTTGCTGCTGGAAGAGGTGTTAGTGGGGCCAACAGGGGATGCTCACCCTGCTGTCCATGTGGGTCCTAATGCCCCAGTATAGTGATGGGGACACTATACTGTAAACAGGCGCTGTCCTTTGGATGAGACGTAAAACCAAGGTCCTGACAATCTGTGGTCATTAAAAATCCCAGGGCGTTTCTCGAAAAGAGTAGGGGTGTAACCCCGGCGTCCTTGCCAAATTTCCCATTGGCCCTTACCAATCATGGCCTCCTAATAATCCCCATCTATGAATTGGCTTCATTACTCTGCTCTCCTCCCTACTAATAGCTGATGTGTGGTGAGCATTCTGGCGCACTATGGCTGCCGTCACATCATCCAGGTGGATGCTGCACATTGGTGGTGGTGGAGGGGAGTCCCCATTACCTGTAAAGTGCTTTGAGTGGAGTGTCCAGAAAAGTGCTATATAAGTGTAAGCAATTAATTATTACAGTACAGTATAGTATATACAGTACAGTCATTGAGCTGGACCACATGGGTGAATCAATATCTTTTGCAAAAGTTTCCATTACAAAAATGTTTTACCCAGTAATTTTCCAGACTTTGTCCCACATTGACATATTCTGCATTCCACTGGTTCCCTGTGCTGTTTGAGTGTGACCAAATTACTGTCTTGGAACCATCTCTTTTTTGCACAAGTACTCTGAGGTTTCCCACATCCCTTCCATACAGGTGGAAATGAAAGCTGCAAAATCAAGAAAAAACAACCATGTGAAATTTCAGAATTTACCAAACAAGTGTAGCAAATATCTTCTTATACAAATACTTTTGGTACAATTTCGGTAAACTGAAAGGGCAAGGACAAAACAAATTGTCCTTTGCAAAATACACCATACATAAAACCAAAGGTTTTCCAGCATAAGAAACAGGATGGTTTGCTGGATGTTTGCAGAATGTAAAATATCAATGTTGCTGATAAAAGTGAAGTATAGAAGCTTTCCAAATAAAATCAATTAAACTTTTAATAATGCTTTTCTGTTTTAGAAAAAAAACTATGCTTTTTTCTGGTTGTCAATTCTTCAAAGACTTTTGAATAAAAGTTTAGCACCATAACAAGGGCCGTTTCACAGCTATCTTTATTTCAAGGGTCCCTAGCCTCAAAGGGCTGCAGTGTTTTATGGTGCTCTATTTGAAAGAAATTTCAAGGTTAATTGCATTCGGTACCATGGATAATTGCTCATAAAAGTCAAATTATCCATTAAGAAGTGCTCTCCTCTCTTTTTCAGTTATAATAGTATAATTATTTATGAACACCTTAGTCAACATGCATTAGCAAAGATATTGAGGAGGTGATACATAAAAAGCTCTTAGAGTTATTGTTATTAGTTCTCTTATTAGTTTTAGTTTTATACTGTATGTGTTTTTGATGTTCAATTATGTCATATGTGATGCATGGGTAACTGGACAACTCACAAGTGAAATTAAGAACTTTCATTATAAAATCCATCCATTTTCTAACTGTTTCTTCCAATTTAAGGTCGCAGGGGAACTGGAGCCTATCCCCTAAGCAATGGACACAAGGCAGGGTACAGCCTGGACAGGACGCCAGTCTGCCATAAGGCAGACAAACTCAAACACGGACACATGGCATACACTCACACCAAGGCCAATTTTCCCAGAAGCCAATATGTGTTTGAACACTGTGTTTGAACCTCCAGTATGTGTTTGAACTGTGGCAGGAAACTGGAGGACCCAGAGGAAACTCAGGCAAACACAGGGTGAACGTACAAACTCTACGCAGATAGCACCCCAAGTTTGGAACTGAACCCAAGGCCCCAGCAAGCCACTGTGCCACCATGCGACCCTTCATTATAAAATAAAAACTAATAATAATCTTTGGTTTAAAATTTAAATAAATTTGCTAGAGGGAGAAGCAGAAGTGATAGTGGGTTTGTGTTAAATGCACTTACTCGCTCTTGGTCACATTAAAAAAATGTAAGAATGAAGGAACATTAAAATCAGTTTTTCAATGTGAATGAGCCCCTCACCAGTCCAAGCTTTTATTTACTTACAGAATCTGGCAGTATTGAGATGACGGAGGAAGAAGTGGGCTTCTTAGTACAGCCTCGCTTGAATATTGCCCTCTCCCAAACTGCACATACATGTAGTAACCTCAATTGAATGTAAAAATATTACATATAAAAGGATTAAATTCAAATCTCATTCCTGTAAATTTGGAAATCTCAGGTAATTATACATGTGAAAAACATGCTGCTTATATGTTTAAAACCCAGTTGTGATCACAAATGGTGGGATTTTTGTTATTACAAAACTATGAGAGTTTGTTTTTTCAAACAGACTCTACTATCAGTTATATCAGAGGATGTGATGAAATGTATATATATATACAGGACCTGACTTCATAAATCTTAAAAATCTGCACTGCCTTATCTTAAGAGTCTAAAATGGTTTGGACAGATGCTGACAGATGGAAAATCTATCTTCCACTCTGAGTTAACTTCATGTTCTATTCATAACCCAGGTCAGTCAGGTCTGTTTTTTAGGTGATTTTTTGTTGTTTTAAAAGTATTTCAGGGCTCTTCCAACTGCATGGAATTTTGTTTTATGCAAGATTTATGCACTGGCTCCTGGTAGACAGAGATGAGCTAAATAATAAAAGTGAAGGGCTGTAATGTATTCCAGATACATGGTTTTGTTTTAATCACAGATATCTCTGTGTATTCTGGCTTTTATTTTTAAACAATAAAACAACAGAACAACATTGCCATAAGCACATTACAATAACAGTAAACCATCATAACTATTGCTCATAATCACTGAATATTATTTATACCAATTTCAGGAATAAGCCTGGATAGTTACAGGGGTCCTTATAAGAACATTAGCATTTAAACAACAAACATATTTAACAATACGTTGTTATGTTATGTTTATACAGTACATGTTGTTTGTACATATACATGTTTCCTTATTGGAAATATTCCTTATTTCCAGATATCTGAACAGTAATTTCCACTACACCTCATTTCCAAATAATGTAAATGTACTGTAGGATATGCATAAAAGAACTGTATGGGTAAAAGCTGTATTAATGAAAAAGGCTTGCTTTCACAGTACACAGCACAAACATGATACGATACACAAAGTAAACATGTCTCCAAAGGTAAAACAAGGGATCGGAAATCAGATTAATCTGTTTTGAAATCATGTGGTTATAGATTTGTACCTTTGCCTGTTGTATGGTCAGTACTAGGCCCATCCAAACCTGGTTCTGTCACTTGACCTGCCTTCTGCCTCTGCCATTCATAGTGTCCTGAGCTGATATCCTCCCAGTAGCATTGCCCGTTTTCAAATGTGCATGGACCTGTTTGTCATATACACCATTAGCAATATTATTTTGGGAGTTGATAAGGAAAAAAACAAAGCATTGTTTAACAAAAGTTTTCTAGTTTAAATATTACACAGAAATCACACTAGTACATGTAAATATTGCAATTCAGAATTGAAAGTATTGATTTCTAGATTTAATACTACAGTATCTGTCTTTTGCATTTTATTATTTTCACGAAATGTTAATTACATCAGTTGGTGTTTTCACACAGTAATTCCGTAATTACTTTTATATATTAACCACGCACTTTGAAAACCCTTTTAGCATACTTTCATTCTTTTGAAATTCTAAAAAGAATGCCATATAGTGAGTCCGCTGAATACCATGCAAAAATCCATCTAAGCATAAAACACTGAACAATCAACAGAACAAATTGAAAAAACATTATATGCTATTAGGTTTGTACTTGTAATCTGCCCTACAAGCCCATTTTTCTTCAGACTCTAAAGCTTTATACAGTAAGAACTACTGTACCACAGTAAAATGTCATAGACCTGAACTCACTTTCTTAGAATTAATCAAGGTTTAAAGTGTAACAGTGAAATTAGGGTAATGGAATTAGCAGTATTGTGCATGAAATATGAAATGAAAATATATGTGATGTGAAATTGAATTAGAAATGTTAAAAAGATAGTTAGATCTACAATACTATGTGAAATCCTCACAGAGATAAATAGACTTACGCTATGTACAGTAAAATGACAGAGAAACATATAATCTGCAATATTATATTCACACCATATACAAAAGTAAATTATTGCTAATATAATAATTATTTTGGTTATACACATTTGTATGACCCTGATGCTAGAATTCTATACACACAATAGGAGACACTCACAAATTATGAAAAAGTGCAATATGCATAGATTATATATTGTATGCCCTTCCCATTGTAGGAACATTGGGAGGACACAAAACTCTGAAAATAGTTTGGAGAGATGTGTTCCCAGGAATATTTCTTCAACTAAGAATACGATGCATTTTTTATTTCTAAAGAAATTAAAAATGTAACAATGAATGTCAATGAATTACTGCAGTGCACATAAGTGTAACAGCAGGACTAACTTCTTTTAGTTAAAATCAAATTGTGTACAAAACAAACTCAGCAGGACAATAATCTCTAGATATTCATGTAGGTAGCTGTGTCAGCATGCGTAGGCTGCAAAGGAACAGGTAATGGGTTTATTTCACGCTGAAAAGAAAAGAAAGGAAACACAACGTTTTGGCTGCGGAGCCTTCTTCAGGTGTGAGAAAGACGGGGTAGACAGCAAAGATTAAATAGCACAGGAGAACAAAAGCTGGAAAAGTGGAGGAGGACGCAGAGGGGAGAGGCAGAGAGGCCACTCAGGAAGTGCAAAGTGAAGACGGGTAGAGAAAGGTGTGAAGTCAAAACCTGCATGAGAATAGAGAAGAGTATACCAAAATAAGTCTGTCATTGAGAGAAGGGGGAAGCTGTGAACCTAGTTTCAGGATGAGTTCCGTTTCTTTTGTCTTTCTGCTGTGGGAGTTGAGAAACCCTTCTTTGAGAACAGAGACAGAGAGATCAGTGTGTTCATCTGAGCCCATCTGAGGTGAAATGAGAAACTATGGGCTCGGAGAAATCTTTAATCTTCACAGCACTAACATGTTCTCTGAAGCGGTCTCCTGGTCTCCTTCCAGTTTCACCAAAGTAGATCGCTGGCATGTTTTGCAAGAGATACAATAAATGAGGCTACTGGAGATACAGGATGTCATCTGGGTGATCTGGAATTGACCTGAGGGGCCCTGAATGAGCGTGTTGTTAGATATGTATTTGCAGGTGATGCAGCGAGTTCAGTTGGGTTGCAGGGGAAGGTGCCTGGTGGGGATGATTGCCGAGTGTGGTCGAGGGAGCTGTGAACAAAAATTTTAGATAAACTTCTTGTTCACGGCTCCCTCGACCACACTCGGCAACCATCCCCACCAGGCACATTCCCCTGCAACAGAACTCATTCATTCAGGGCCCCTCAGGTCAATTCCGGATCACCCAGATAACATCCTGTATCTCCAGCAACCTCATTTACTATATCACTTGCAAAAAATGCCCAGATATCTACGTTGGGGAAACCGGAAGATAAGATAAGATCAGGTCACTTTAATACAATTTCTTGCATTAGGAATTCCTCTTTTCGCATACCCCAGCTTGCTCTCCATGAGACACAGACACACTGACAGGGAGAGAAGCTTTTGGGGTCAGAGCGCAGGGTCGCCATTGTACTGTGCCCCTGGAGCAGCTGGGGTTAAGGGTCTTTCTCAGGGGCCCAACAGAGAAGGATTCCTCTGCTGGCCATGGGATTTGAACCAGCAACCTTCCAGCCACAGGCGCAGATCCTTAGCCACAGTGCCACTGCTCCAAAGGAGACCAGGAGACTGCTTCAGAGAACATGTTAGTGCTGTGAAGATTAAAGATTTCTCCAAGCACATAGTTTCTCATTTCACCACAGACGGCCACGATCACACTGATCTCTCTGTCTCTGTTCTCAAAGAAGGGTTTCTCCACTTCCACAGCAGAAAGACAATAGAAACAAAACTCATCCTGAAACTAGGTTCACACCTTCCCCCTTCTCTCAATGACAGAGTTATTTTGGTATAATCTCTATTCTCATGCAGGTTTTGACTTCACACCTTTCTCTACCCATCTTCATTTTGCACTTCCTGAGTGGCCTCTCTGCCTCTCCCCTCTGCCTCCTCCTCCACTTTTCCAGCTTTTGTTCTTCTGTACTATTTAATCTTTGCCGTCTACCCCGTCTTTCTCACACCTGAAGAAGGCTCCACAGCCGAAACGTTGTGCTTCCTTTCTTTTCTTTTCAGCATGGAATAAACCCGTTACCTGTTCCTTTGCATCTCTAGATATTTTGTTAAATGAACAAGATTCATTTGGAATCTGACAAAAGTACCGTTTGACATGGATGAATCTTATTTCTGATTACAATTAATTCATAATTATAGCAGACAAGCAGCTGTAAATTTGCAGCATGCAGAAGGGCAGGATTTTATAAACAGCTCACCACACAGCTCCTCATCTTCTCCCATAGGACAGTCCACAATGTAATCACAGTAGGAACGCATCGGAATGCACATAAAGGTGTCAGACCTTCTGCAGAAGAACTGGTCGACCTTAAAAAATGAAAATTACTTTTAAAAATGTAGTATCAAGGAAAAAACAAATGACATGTGATCTTTCTGTATAAAAACCTTAACTCTTTGTAACTAAATATTTAACACCACCCTGCACAAACAAAACAACATATTTCAATAAGAATATTGTAGGATGCCTTTTTCATAAATTTTCAGATTCAATTACTTGACTCTGGCCATATGCCATATTGGAGCACTACCATGTAACTTTATGCGAAACACATTATTAGACTGCATTAGGTCATTTACAGCAAATATCAAATACAATTCTGCCTTGCTAAATTCTTCAGAGGATTCCTCTTTTGAAACAGCAGATTGATCTGTGTATGCTAAAGAGTCTCATACAGGCATTCACATACTGAAACATGACAGGATCAATAACATGCTGTTGATAAATTAGGAATGTAAGGCTCAAATTAAACAAGTTAAAAGCCAAAATAAATTAAGTTCTATATTAAAAACCATTAGTAAACAGTTACAGTATGTATAGTTCAAAGCCTAGTCAAAGTTAAAAAATAACAATATATCCCATTTCTGACCAAACAACTGTACACAGTTATGTTGCAACAGTTTTCACTACCTTCCAATGATTTCCCATTTTGAATTACATATGATATATTCACATTTGTAAAGTGAATATTTTAAATTAAAACTTGAGTACTCAAACAGAACATTTTTATCTGTACAAGAAGTTAAATATCATTTTAAACTGCAATGCAAAATAAAACAAACGAACATAAAATATGTTCTGGAAGTATTTACCGCCTTGTGGAACAGTGGATATTTTTAACTAGTCTCCCCCATGAAAAGAGATACTCACTGAGCAGGGACTGGGAGCTGTAGAGGGCACTGCTGTGGGTGAAGGGCTGTAGGGGAGCTCACTGTTGTTAACATCATGAGCACATTGTAGTGAGAAAGAAATGTCATCCAGTGCCACCTGTGCTCCTACACCTGGACCATGGATGTACTCAAAAACGACCTATAAGAACCATTGAGACTTCAGTGGTACAGTAAAATATATCATTTACATAGCAAAGGCAAAGAAGGAAAACTGAGAAGTCTCCCTTTTTCACCATGTCCTGAATGGCAAGATTAATAAGGAAACATTGCTGTGAAATAGAATCCACCTGTTCTTGCCAGCTTAAGCTCTGTCTGGAACAAATGTGGTGTTCCAGTTATACAGTAGATACATTTGTAACCAGTCTTCCAGAGTCTTCCAGTGATCTTTCAGAAATGTGAGTCTCTCATATATCACATTAATCAAAATACAGTGCATTTTATAACTTTAAGATTTTTAAGCTTAAAGTTAGACCATGCTACTGCAACATCATCATCATCTGGAACTAGGTCAACACCTTTAGCCAAAATGCACCTCAGAGTGAGGTTAGATGATTACTTTCTTTAAAAAGTGTATAAATCATAAAAATACAGAGAAAGTAACAGTATATTCCAGCAGTAAACAGTGCATACCGTATCTCTAGTGTTATTTTGTACCTTGTATTTTAAAGAGCTGGAAAAGGTAACCTCCATCCTTTCCCAGTAGAATCCGACTTCCTGATCTCTGACCCACAGACCGATGTCACCTTCTCCATTAGAGAAGCTCCGAAGCTTGACAGACAGCTGCCCTACTCCCTCCCCTTGCATGTAGTAATAGAATCGTACCTGGTAGAGAAAAACAATTTCACAGCACACATGTATCAATACATTGATTAAAACAGCTAGTAAGTGCTATGTTTCTTCTCTTACATATAAGACACAATTTATTATTAAATAAGTGTTACATGTATTTTTATATTAACATACAGTAATAGATCATTTTAAAATCATTTTTCAGGTCAAATAACTGAATTATGAGTGAACCTTGCATGGTAAAACCTGATTTTCTGATGTACAGTGCTTAATATGAAGACCACATTGTACCAGCAAGGCTAAGACTATGCTTAGAATTGCTTTTCAGAAAACAATATTGTTGTTGTTATCCATAATAATCATCACCATCATTTTCCTCTTGCCTTGAACTCTTAAGATCTCATCTTATCTCTTTACATCTGTTGTGGAGATGGGATAAACACCAAATCAGACCAGCATAAACTGGGTCTATTGTGAAACCTTGAGTGATGAAATGCAAAAAACAATACCCTTCAGTCTGAAGCTCCAAGAGGGAGCCACATCTGGACTCAGATAACAGCTGGAGGTCTCCTGCCATAAATTCACTGACAGGGCTAGAGTGATAATTAATAAATACTCATAAAAGGGTACTGATTGCATTACAATTGTACTTGTAGACTAAGTTTAATTTAAGTAGGTAAAAAAAGAAGGAAAATCAAAACTTTACCTTACCCACTAATAAGAAACCTAGTAACTGATAATGTTTTATTTTTGTTTTGTAAAAATGAGAGGCCTTTAAAATACATAAAGCTGCTGTTGAGAATTGGTTTTGCCATTTACATTTGCCAGTTTTTTATTTAAACCAGCTTAAGGCATAACACAACAAATTACAATTTATGAAATCCAGTTTTAACCAAAAAAAATTACAGACATAAAACAGATTTTCATGACAGACCATGGCTTTTCTGAAACCCATGGCACCACAAACAGAAGAAACTTACAGTACAGGCTGGGGAGGGAAGGAGAGTCCCAGAAAAAATTTCTGTAGAGTCTCCAGTGGTCACTTTTTGTCCATCAGCAATAATGTAATGACCTAAAATAAGACTCTTATTAATAAGTGAGTTAAGGAGTTGAAATAATATATGGTACTTCATCAATGCATTGCCAGCTGAGGGCAAAAGCTTGACAACTCTCCAGTTAAAAGTGATTGTCTCAAGTTTTAGAAAGCTTGGGTGCTGTTTTAAATTGCCATGCACAAACAGCATTACTCTTTACTGTTCAGAAGTTTGGAAAAGCTGAGAAAAATTCAATACCACACCAGAATGAAATCTGAAACCCTCAAATTGGAGAAAATCATGTAAATTACAGTGGAACAGACATACTGTAGATGAAACCCTGTATCCTTCAGTCTCTTTATGAAAACTTTCTCTTTGGACCCCAAATCTATTATACTTTTCTCAACTTCATTTACAGGATCGATTGAATTCCAAAGGCCTGCTTGCCTGCAGCCGAGTTCTTGGTGTGATCTCTAGGAGGCCCTGTGACACCTCCTCCAATCTGGCCTTCCTGGCGTTTCCACTCATAGCCTGGAGTGTCCAGATCACTCTGCTCCCAAGAGCACAGCCCATTTTCAAAGCTGCAGTGCTCCTTATACCCAAGCAGCCCTGGGGAGGGGTAAAAGTCAACAGCATCAGTACATTCTCATTGTATTCGTCAGCAAAGTATATTATACATAAGATCCATAGACTATACCCATGTCTGCTTTTTTTGATGCATGTTTTTGCATTATGTTTAAACCCCGGGAACTGAATTTCAATTATTATGTTGAACCATTGTTTATAAATCATAATTTAGATATCAAAGATTTGACATCTGTTTCGGACTGACACAGCGTTGCTTGTGTTTTTGAAAGAATGCATTGAATGAACTGTAACAGGCTGCCCATGTACACAATTAGATAATGAAGATAATGATGTGATGTGTGATGCTATTACCATTTTATTAATTGAACAGTGAAAGAACAAGAGCAGCTTTCTATTTGTAATAAAGCTTTCTTAGGTTACTACTCACTGGATGCACAACCAACTTAAAAGTTGAACTTTGCAGGATCTTACCACAGTCGATCTCATCACTTCTGTCGCCACAGTCATCACTGAAATCACATATCCTGGCCATATCAATGCAGACTAAATTTGAGCATTGAAATTTGTCTTCTGGGCAAGTGGCTTGTGAATCTACAATGTACAATGAGATATGCAAGTGTCAAGACTTCCAAAAGCCTATGTCATGCAACAAGCATTATTTAGTTGTACATAATTAAAACAAGACTGTAGTTTAAGACAAGATGGCTGTTCATTTTTTTTAAATACATTCCTCAGAGCTCTGTAAGATCCTCTGCTTTTTAAGATGTATACTGACTTAGTCTTGTGCAACAGGGGTTAAAGGGAGCAAGAAAGCAACTGACTGAAGAGACAATGAACAGATTATAAGTTTGTTTTGGGAAAGAATGTTAAAGCCAGTTTAGCTGCCCAGCTCGATAGGGTACTGTATGTAAAAAGCTAAGTTACAGCACAGCTCAAATAAGAGGACAGATTTTGTTTTGGTATTTTCTCCACTGTGTTTTATAATTATAAATAAAAGTGCATTGTTTTTTACCTTAAAACTTTGTGTATATGAATGTTTTTTTCTGAGGGCTGCCTATAGATACCTTTACATGTGAGTGGCAGAGGTAGGCAGACAGAGAAAGGTCCTTTTGAAACTGAACTGTCATAAGAAAACTTACCTTTTAGAGGGCAGTTATGGAAGGAAATGTCATCAATGGCAATATCCCCAAAGGTACTGTAGCTCCTGGTGGCCTCAAAAATAATATGGAAGATCCGAGGAATGCGCCCAATTCCCACAACTGCCCTCCTCCACCTGTTACCTTTGTTACCAGACAACGTCCACAGCAGTGTGTCACGGGAGTCTTCACGCAGGAAGACACTCAGCTCTCCAATGCCTTATGAGAGAATCCACATCTCCAGTTTTAATTCACAGCCATTGACAGTATAATCACGGCAGTCATGCCTTCTTAAGCATTGACAAGTGCCACAACTCCTTATGTTTCACAATGTTTCTTATACCACACTCTTCTATATACTCACCACTCATCACTCATGTCTTTGAATAACACAGGGTATTAGAATTCAATTCTTAAGTTAGAATTCAAAAGTTAGAAATCAAAAGTCCTGGCAATAATAAAACAGTTGGAACAGCATTTAATACAAGAAATTGCATGAAGATGTTGTGAGATGAAGACACACGGCTTTTGTTCAATATATATATTGTACTGCATTGTGACAGATCCTTTTTATATCAAGGATTATATCTCATTGTTCCTTTTTTATTGACTTGTAATAAGAAATGAAGCTAATCGTCAAGCAGTTAAAGCAACCAATACGGTACTAAATGGTAAAGAGGCTTCATCCAGTAAAACTACCTGGCTGGACTAACTTCATTATTTAAATTACATTATCACAACCAGGGTATAATTCACAGGATCTTTGTAGACAGCACACAGTTCATTTCCAAAAAGATCTTCTTACCAGCTCCATACATGTGATAGTAGAATTCCATGAGGCATTCAGTGCTAGCTTGCTTCATACCAGGGCTTTGTAGAATTGCATAGCTGTTCCTGTCACCTCTGTCAGCTTCCACAGCCATATACCATCCTGAAAGAGTACAGATAAGTAAACATGGGAAAAGAAAATAGCTAATTTAGTTCTAGTAAAGAAGATTATTACAAGAAAAAGTGTAAATATTGCACAATATTTACATTTTTGCTTTTCTCATTTGAAGAATGTTTTCTTATTAATACTATACCAGATTAGTGAATCGTTATGAATTAACTGGCTTTAATGTCACTTGTACCAGCCTTTCTTCTAAAGTAGCACTGTTTGAAATCTGTTTGTCAGAAACATAATCCCTCATCACGTTTTGTCTTACAAATTCTTACCCAGCTCCGTTCCTGTGGTGTGATCACTGGAGGGCCCTGTGTTTTCTGTAGCTGTCCCATTACAGTCCCTTTGCCACACAAACTGCCCCTGGCTGATATCTTCCCACTGACAACTGCCTGCCTCAAAATCACAGCCCACAAATTCTTCAACAACAGAGCTGCCTGCAATAGAATGTCAATAATGTTTCACAATCAGTCAATCTCATACAACATGATATTGATAGTCTAAAATGGACAAATAATTCCTGATGCACAAATATGTACAGGAATATAAACAATGAAATCTACACTAGTTCATGTGATGCCATACTTACATACAGTCCAAAAATTTGAAAAAAACTACAGTTTGCTTGTGTTTGGATTTGAAAATGTGAAAACATTTTAGCTCAGTATTTAACATTATAGAGAGAGCAGAGTATCTATGATTTGTCTAGTATATCATGGTATTCAGTTATTTAAGTTATTTATGATAGGAAAGCACACTGAAAGAAATATTGTGTATTTATACAATTATACAGTATTATAAAATGTTAATAACATTATGCATACTGTATCATGTAAAACAATAGTACAACTATGGTAAAAGCAGTTCTAAAAAAGCTAAAATACTTTGGAATCTTTACATGGCTAAGCTCTGTTTGTCTACTGTATAAAGAAATGTATTCACAAAGTGCAGTTTGCGTAATCTGAGGCTCTAGTGTTCATCCATCACCTTTGAAGCCCTGTCGTGCATTTTCAGTTCAATATACAGTACACTGAAAATTCCATTGAAACCTACAGATTAGCTGTGCAGCTTTATTGTAACTATGGTGAAGTGTTTTGCTTTAAAAATACTACATTGAGTTAATCATGTTGCAGGAACAAGGCCTATTATTTTATTTAGAATTAAGTGTTATTAAAGATTTCTAATCTGTGCCTCTAACAAGCATCCTGTTGCCTTATTGTATAAGGCACAATAGGGTAGCTGAAGAGGCCTCCCTTGGTGGTCTGAACTACAAAATGAGTACTGGTCTGTGCAGGTGGGAAGGTAAGGAAGGTGAGTTTGTCTTCTTGGTAACGATCCTTCCTACTACGGAGATCCTACAAGTTTAAACTCCCATAATGGAAGCCACCAAGATTATCTAGCAGAGAGCCATAGGCACATCTGGACATCATCTAAAAGTCCCTGGACATGGTCAATCACTCAAAGAAAAACCCACCATTAAGTGATCAGCATTTTGGTCACCACAACGATACCTGATAGCATCTCATCCAATCACCAACTTGTGAAATTGTACCTTAAAAGCAAGAACCCAATTCATTTTTTGCTAGTTAAGTCACCGATGGTCTCAATCTTTCCAACTGAACTTGCAAACTGACTTTCCCAACCATGTATCTGCAAACAGTCTGAGTTAGGATTAAACGTTTCTCCAAGATGCCATGCCAAGAGAGTGCGTCAGTGAAGTACAGAATTCTGTCCAACATGTTCTTCCTGAAACAGAAGAAATCTTGTATTCCCAAACCCATTGTTATTTCCACCTGATCAACAAAATTAGACAGTTGGATTCTTGCTTTCTGTTGAAGAATATCCAAACATATTCTAAACAAAGCCGTAGCCAGAACAAACCGAGTTTTTGTCTTCCTTGCTGCCGGACAGAAGTTCAGCAGCATGCTAACACTGGCTGAGCCCCAACGCAAGACAGATCTTTCTCTTGCTCCTCTCTCTGCACCGGAACCGTCCCAGCACAGAACAGTGCAAGTTGTATCATGCCCAGCTCCATCTTACAAGCGAGAAGTTTAACTCTTTTAGGATAAAAGAAAACAGCTCTTACCCCCACAAACTCCTGGTGACACTTCTACATCATCAATAGCTATAAATCCTCTGCCTCCAGATTCTGCTTCAATCAGCACCTGTCAAAGCAAAACACTGGTGACACTGCACACAGTATCTCCTGGTTCTTCACTCTACATAGCGGATCCAAGGAAGATATTGAAAATGCTATGGTCATAATTTCAATTGGATGTTTAGATGTTCATCATAAACCTAGCTGAAATGCTTTTTAAATAAAATTGTATCTGCTAGGCTTATCTTATCTGATGTACTTTGTGAAGTGGGAAATAAACAGAAGGTCCACAGCTGAGTACTGGAGAAAAAGTTTCACAAATGTAATACTGACTGTAAATAGAGCCATTTCATTCTTTTTAAAGAAATTAATGAAGTGTTACAAATGGCTGTTTTCAGTTTTGGATGTTGGGGAAGGAGATGTCTCAAATGTCTTTTGGGGCTAACCCATAACCAACCTCTTGTTATGTAGTTTACATGACTCTAACGAAGGTTAGGAGACTACAAGCACACCTCTGAATATAAACAAATAATGGCAAATTAATTACAAATTAAAAAAGGAACATTCCAAAGTCTTGAAATAACAATTGTTTCCATAAGGAAACATTCATTTAGTTCAAACAAGATTAAGAAAGATTAAAATCAAGGGGAGGCTATTTAGCCAGAGTAGTTATTAGCTAATTGATCCAAGTATTGTATTTCAGTTAGCCATTTCCTGAAAACACAACAACAACAGTGTCAGGTTTGGATTCTAATCCACAATTCTGTTTCTATTTCCCTACATTTTGTTTTTTTCCATCAATCCAGCTCAATTTAAAAGGTATAACAAAAGCATTTAGTTTGTTATCTTGGAGCAAAGATGCATAATAGCATTGTCATCCAAGACTTAACTATGCTGGTACTATTTACTGCATCCTCAGGCTGACCTTACTGAGCAATTTAAATACTTAAATGTGCCATGCTTAATGTGGTAAATTAACTCTGGAAATTAATATAAGTAATTTATTCCACAAAAGCGGAATATTTTATATTATAAAAATAATTATTAATTTTTTTAAATGGGTGTGACCTCCAGGATATGTTTTTACAACATCACAAACTTTAACATACTGTATAATGCATAAAACGAAGCACAACAACATAAAATGAAGTAATAACTATCACCTTTAATTGTAATACTGAGATTAAAGACCACCAGAGAAGGAGGCAACCTTAGTGACTCAATTGGTAAAGGTGCAAAAACAAGTGCAGCTGAACTCTGTGATCATGGTCTCAAGCCCAGTCCGTGTCACTGGACAACTGTGACCAGGATTCCTCTACTGGCAATGCATAATCTGTTGAGCACCACTGACAGGAGAGTGGAATAAGTTAGACAGGGCTTTCTTGGTTCTCACAGTCTGTGACTCAAGAGATGAGCACACAAATGGATATTCCAAATTGGCTGAGTATAGCAACAATTATTGTCTACTCTAAATTTGAAAAAATGCCATGTTTCAGCCACAGTAGCCTTTATCTTGCAGTATTACACGTTTCACAGTATGTCATTGAATAATTGAACATTTGTACTCACTTTATTATTTCCTTATTATAAATCATGTCTTTTTTCATTTCTCATAAACTTTACACATAGAACTGAAACCGAAAATATGCATCTAACAAGTATCATTAATATTAAAAATAATGTGCCTCATGAATTAAAATCCTTAAATGAAAATATCAGAACAACTCTCTGTACCAGCTGTCTTTGATCTCTGTAATTAAATGGTGCAATCCAGCAACAGCAGATATTTACTGTATGAATAGAAAGAAAATCATGATACCTGGAATCTCTGTGGCCCTACGATAGTGTCTGTAAAAGTTTTCCAAGTGTTGCCACTTTCCTTTATCTCAAAGAGCAAGTCTTTATGTGTGGCACTTGACTGCAGATATACCAGCAAAGACCCAGAGTCCCTAAAGAAATAATGGTCAGATATTGTTTGGCATAATGGAAAAATATCAAAATTTGGCTATTTATGAGGTAGTATCAGTAAATGAAAGGATAAAAATCAAAAGTATTGATGCAGAAAGAAATCTGCCTCAAACCTAAAGGTAATTTTAATTGTAATTGTAATTGTTTTAATTGTTGTTTTTACCGTTTTAACCATACATTTTTAGGACTGTAAGCAAACTAAATTTCTCTGCTTAACTTAATTTACCTGCCACTCATGTGATACCAGAAAGTGAAGCAGCTGATCCCACTATCCTGGAAGTGCTCTGAAATGAGAAGAGCTCTGTCTCCTGGAGCACGGTGTTGGGTTTCACACAGCAAGTACCTCCCTGAAAGACAGAGAGTCCATCTTCAGATAGCAAGAGTGGGATGAAATGCATATTTTTCCTAGTGCCTGTGCATATTAAAGTATTATGCTTAGGTGAGGTAAACCAAACCAATCTCATATAAATTAAAAAAGTAAATTTTCGCTCATCTTAGTTCCTAAATTGACATCAGAAATTTGATTTAATCAGACAATTCCTGGTTTATCATAGCTGAATAGGAACAATATTGTACAATATTGAACACATATTGTATGCCTCCTTCCTTAAAGAACCCTTGTCTACTGTTGCTAGGTAATCTAAAGTACAGTACAGACAGTAGTACAGTAGTGTTTTTAATATTCAAGGCACACAATATCCCTAAATTAAAAAAACTTTTTTTAAGAGCCATTATGCAGAATCAAATATTACTGCTGTCTCAGAAAATTTTGTTTGAATTTGAAAGAGCAAGAGGAAATTCATTTTGTAGTAGATGATTGTACTCTGGTACTGTACAAATTTAATGATTTCTTGTTCACTCTTGATATTATTCTAAACTGAAAACTTGCTGATGACATATATTTTTAAACTAACTTTTCTTATTAGATGAAGACCTATAAAGTCTTCCTTGAATTTAATAAAAGAACTAGAATGTGTTATTATTTTAAAAAAATCTTACCATCTCCTGTTTGGGTAGTGTGGTCAACACTGGGGCCAACTATCGACAACTGACCATTAGCATGAATCCAATCAAATTGGTCTCCTTGGGAATTCAGCCATGTGCACTGACTTGACTCAAAATCACAGCTTCCTGTGTGGGGACAGGCACCGGCAGTCAGAGTGACCTCGTCGATGGCCACAAAGCTGCCAGCAACAGGATCTAGCTGTGCCTTAAATACAACCTGCATAGAAAATAAATGGTTTTATACTGTAGGATTGAAGACTATAAGTACACATGCAAATTTGACAGAACTTTCAATCACTGAATTATTTTTCTATATCATTTTGTTTATTATTTAAATATTTTAACTATCCATAAGCACATATGGAGTCTTAGTATTAAAAGGCACACATGATTTCTTTCTTCAAACGTCTGACAACCCTGCTAAAGATAGGTTAGTTACTTGTCAATTTATTTTTATTGAATTTAAGAATTAGTTCATTGACAATTTAAAATTTAGAAGTGCGAATTATGTTTTATTATCAACAAATTTAAATTAGTTGTTTCTAAAGGAATTGGCTGTCAGGAAAAACCCTTGGCTGACTCCAACCTGTCCACCCATCAGGCCATTCACTCAGCCTGTACATGCCCAGGAAGTCACAGACAGACTATTACCCTAAGAGAACCTTAGCCAACCATACTCCCAGCAAGGATGAGTCCATTGTGAAGCACACTTCATGAATATTTGAATTTGAATATGCTCATTGCTCTAGTTCACTAAGGGCTGATTTTAAAATGTCAGTTACTCAACTCTACTGTACAGTATGAACTATTCTTACGCCTGGCTATAACATAAATGTACTACGCATGGTTACTGACATGGTTCTCAACATGAACAGGTAACAAAAATATTCAAGCCATATTAAAAATGTTGTTACCTTGAAGTGTGTGGCCGTTGACACTGTGACTTGTGCAACCTCCCAGTAGTGTGACTTAGCTCCTGATAGAGCCCACAGGGCCTCTCCCAATTCACCATTCTCCATGGTGTGGATAGAGAAACTATCATTGTGACCTGTGGTCAGCCAATACCTGTGTACACCATAGGAGGAAATCAGCTATTAACATTAACTCCTGACCACAAAACAACACTTGATTTAAACAAAAGTCCACAGCTATCTTTGTACACAGATTATTAATAAGACAAAGCCTTAATACAATGTTATTTAAAATTTAAAATCTTTGTGTATGACTTCTCTTCACATTACCCACAATATTCCCTTCTGTCTTCTATTATCTTATCAGCGGGAGACAAACAACTATTTCAGCTTTATAAAATGAACCAAATGGAAATGGTTTGTTTTATAGGGAAACAAAACATCTATTAAAATGAAAGAGACAGAAAACACATAAAATTGGCATGTAAATTTGTAGGTAAATAGTAATGTAAAACGTAATTGCAAAACAAATCCATAAAAGGTTTTTCTAGTGCTCACTGGTACTAGAAAGCAGCTTAAGCAGCAACAGTGTTCATTTGAAGCTAAGGTCAAGCATTACAGTTGTGACATCAGTGGTTTAAGTGTGGTCTATGTCACTAGCAATCACGATTGTAATTCTTAACCTGTGCATCAAATAAGCAGGCCTATATTTCCCAGGTGGCAGTGTTCAAATGGCCAAGCACAAGATCACCAGGGAATTCTCAGTTTGCTGTACAGCAACCATCTCTGTGACTTGCTGGCAGTTAGCTTCCAGACTCCTCCAATCAATGCTAATTTTCCTATAAGGCTCTGTTGGACTTCCAATAGGAAAATATGTCTCAGAGAAGTGCTTCAGAAAAAACATGAACAGTCTCACTAGTATAATCGCTACTATGTTGGAAACCAACTGGTAATCCAAACAGGATGAGGAATGAAATTAACTACAATTTATTTATTCACCCCACCCCAGCACTGTTCTGACAAAAACACAAATAGATAGTGCTCAGATACACATTTAGATCTCTAAACATATCGTATTTTATAAATAAGTTATTGTTTTTTGCCAACTGACCAGAACTGAACACAGGACTCCATTGTTGATGGGTATTCTGGAGTTAACAAGTGAGCAACTTTTCTTGTATCTTCTCCAAGCACTGTCATAAAGTGGCCTAAAAAACAGTGAGTACAAATACAGCAGGTGAATGCTTGATAATGCAAATTAACTGTAATCTAGTGATATAGTTGACATTTCAGGTATAATACATTTGAATAGACAAAATCTGTGCTGTTAATACTAAAACAATAGCTTTTCAAGTTCCTTTGCAGTAGGAATATGTAGATTATGCAGAAATATGTAAAATATGTAGATATGTAGACTCTTTATGCTATATTTTATATTTTCTGACTGCATCACCAGTAGATTTTCTAAAGCTTGCTATTTTTCATTTCAGTTGTCATTTTTTGTAAGTTTGAAAAAAAATAATTATCTAAAGCTAGCATTTCTAATAGAAATTTGAGCATTAGGCAAAATTACTAGTTGCTTGAAGTAGGAAGAAAATAACCCCTAAATGACTTTTTCTATGTTATTGTTGCTGCCATAAATCCAATTTGCAGAACTCACTGGTAGGGAATTTAATCTAAGCACTGGGATGTTCAGAGAAGTAAGTGTGAGTCACTAACCTAGCAGCCAAAGACCTGTTAAGTAAGTGAATTACAAATAGAATAGAAGATTGTAAAGAAATTTTGTTCAAGCATTAAAAATCCTCAAAGGCTTTGACAAAGTCAACCCTATGGACTTCCTCAGTATTTAACAGTAAAATTTAAACCACAGGACACAAGAGGAAACTTGTGGCAGTGAATTTACAATGGAAAATGTATACGAAGTGTGGTAGGAATCTGGAAAAACTGTTCGTCAGGAAACAGCTGGATGAGATTCTCAGATTGCTTGGCTAAAACCAAACAAGCATAGATGGGCCAAATGGTCTCCTATAATATGTTATCTGATAATATATCACTCTGTAACTCACAACTGGCAACCCACTGAAGCTAAGCAGGTGTGAGCCTGGTCAGTACCTGAATGGGAGACCTCCTGGGAAAAACTAAGGTTGCTGCTGGAAGAGGTATTAGTAGGGCCAGCAGGGGGCGCTCACCCTGCGGTCCATGTGGGTCCTAATGCCCCAGTATAGTGATGGGGACACTATACTGTAAACAGGCGCCGTCCTTCGGATAAGACGTAAAACCGAGTGGTCCACGAGTGGACTCTCTGTGGTCATTAAAAAGCATTTCTCAAAAAGAGTAGCGGTGTAACCCCGGCGTCCTGGCCAAATTTCCCATTGGCCCTTACAAATCATGGCCTCCTAATAATCCCCATCTATGAATTGGCTTCATTACTCTGCTCTCCTCCCCACTGATAGCTGATGTGTGGTGAGCGTTCTGGCGCACTATGGCTGCCGTCGCATCATCCATGTGGATGCTGTACATTGGTGGTGGTGGAGGGGAGTCCCCATTACCTGTAAAGCACTTTGAGTGGAGTGTCCAGAAAAGCACTATATAAGTGTAAGCAATTATTATTATTGTTGTTATTTTTTCGATAAGCTTTAAATTTGATTAAGAATACAAGGTTGAATCTCAATCTCTATGTTCTACCAACATAGTTAATATTTTTAAGTTAACACCCATTTGTATTTAAAGCTGTGGAACGTCAATTACATTATCACTTAAAACATTACATTATCATTAAAAAAAATCACTTGACATTCATTTTACAGAACTGAAATGCAAACCTAAGTGTAGTCCAAATCAATGCCAGAAGAAATTTCTGACTCACTTATGGATATCTGAATTAGATTTCAAGCTTAAATGATGCCATAGTTATAAATCACACTGTACTAACGTATACTAGAGTACATTTTGTCTTGTGGACTTGTTTGTTCCTTAAATAACCAAAAGGGAGCAATGTTGATTAACAACTGACCAGAGTGCAAACACTAGTTTGATGCATAAGACTCCAATATATTAGCTGACAAAGACGATAAACGTCAAAATCAGACAGTAAAAAAATAACAAATGCTGTAGCTAGCAGAGGGAGTCAGCACAGCCTCACACAGTCCAGCATATTTACCATGCTTTGTTCTGTAAGTCTGATCAATCTGTGGTCCATAGTCCAGGCCATTTGTGTGAACCCAGTCAGCAGTTTCTGTGACATCCTGCTCATAACCACACACTGAAGGACTCTCAAAGCCACAGGAACCTACAGTAAACACACACTATATAAACAACTGAACAAACAGATTGACACTTCTGAAAAAGGGACCTCTACAACAAGAAGGTATAATGAAAATACTTTTCATACTGATCATAGACCAAAAATGTTTGAATATAATTAATCAATAAAAAAGGCAGGAAACCCTATCATTGTATCAGTACCTCTGACGCCACAAATCTTCAGATGGTAAAATGTTTGTCATTCAATATCCAAACAAAAATTAAGTCCAGAAAACGTTTGTGTTTTCTCCACTAAATTATTTATGACAAATATGACTTTGGTGTGGAATATACTATTAATATTACTGCATAACAATTACAGAAGTTATAACCACAGAACATTATCCATGCTAAAAATCATTGTTACTTGATGTGTATTATTCCCATTCATCAGGGGTAGAAATACTTTTGGTGTGCAATGAATGTATGTACCTCATCTACTTGTACAATATTTAAACAAATTAAAAACAGTGGAAAAAATGTATTCTGAATAAGACTCTTGTGTAAGACTGAATAGGGTGTTTATTTTGAAAACTAAACCTTTTTTGTACTTACCTTGATATGTGCAGACTCCAGCCCTCATAGTGATGTCATCAATGGCAATGAATCCCTGGCCTAAAGGATTCCTCTTCCCAGAAAACTGTACCTGCAGATATGTACATAAACAAATCTTTTCTTCCCTTTCTAAATCTTTCTAAACAAGCATCAAGGATTACATTCTCACCTGACAAATCCTGAGAATATATACTGAGGAGCTTTAAAACATAGCATATACTACATGTTCCATTATGTATATGTTGCATATACTGGTTTGTTGCATGTTTCTCAGAATATAAAACGTTACCAGAGAGTCATTTATTTCACTCAGTTTTCATTAAAGTTGTAGATGTTATTTGAGAGCTTGAGTTGAAAAGTCCGATACATCTTCTGTTGTGAGTATCGCCTCTGTTGCTGTCTGTAACACATGAATCGTGCAGTTTTAGAAGACATGATTAAAAGAGTATCAGTGAAAGATGGGTCAGCTTACTCTGTAGGATTCCTTCATTCTGACAGTTATGCGAGCGTTCAGCCATACTGCATTCTGTGTGCCTCTTCTTGACCACACAACTGTGTCTGGAGATGAATTCTGGAAGCAAACGATATGGCTTCAAATGTTTACTGACCTAAAGGTTATTAGATTCTTATCATACTCTGTGTCACTTTAAATGTAATACCCAGATAGCTTGTTTTTCTTCAGCATCACTCAAGCGCTATATTAATTTTCATTTAATGTTGTTTCAAATACTCCATGTAAGCAAGCATTTATTGCTGGTGTTCTTTATGATTGTATGGTGTTTACACACAGTACATGTAAGATGAATGATCTTACATGGCACTGCACACTGGACATTAGACATATACTATTTCTTGCATTAGGAATTTGTCTTTTCGCATACCCCAGCTTGCTCTCCATGAGACATAAAGGCAGGGAGAGAAGCTTGGGGTCAGAGCACAGGGTCAGCCATTTATACGGCACCCCTGGAGCAGCTGGGGTTAAGGGCCTTGCTCAGGGGCCTAACGGAGTAGGATTCCTCTGCCGGCCGCAGGATTTCGAACCAGCAACCTTCCAGCCACAGGCACGGAGCCTTAGCCTCAGAGCCACTGCACCACCTCTAATAATGTATGGGGAATATTCTACCAAAGCATTATTATATATGTACATTTTACTATAGAAGTGTAAAAGGTTTTCTTGTGAAAAAGGTGATAGTTTGACAGCAACAGGTCAGTTTAGCATTTATTTTTCTAGGACAGTTTGCAATGCCTCAAAAGGGATATGAAAATGATCAAAATCTGTTATGCAGAACACTAAATATAATCTGATTTGATACATCATCTCGTCACTGCAGGTATAATTCTGCTGTCGACTAAAGAAAAGTCTTTACACAATTGAACATACAGTTCCATTAACATGTCTCCTGTTCAATTTTGTAAATAAGTGTGCAGTTCATGTAAACCTGCTGCACATGATGTGTTGGATATGAAATTACATACAGAGACTTCCAATAAACTAATCATACACACTAATAGAGTTGCACACTCTAACCTCTTTCCATTTTGATGGCTATGATACAAAGAAAATGCAAAAACACACGTACTGTTTGCAGTAGGACATCCAAGGTTGACACCGATGATCCAAGCATATAATACCAGAAACTTACACACAATTCAGTGGTCTCTGATATCACAGGACTAGAGATTACTGCAGTTTCTTCATCCACAATACCAGATCCCATGATTATTAAATAAAACCCTGTAAGTAAACATATATAATGAATATTTAGCAAGTAAAGCACAAGTTTTGTTTCTGTGTACATGTACATTTAAAAAACACAACTTTAATTAATGCAAGAACAGTGACAGAATCATTCCTCAATCATGACGTGACATTTATGGATTTAGTAAGGAAGTGCTGCATCACCAAATTGCCATCGTTATGACTGAAGGCAGTACATCTGAGAGAGACATTGCTCAGATAATATAAATACTCTGCTTCAACAAACAAAAGACTGGTCCAGAGAAACCAGAAAACTGGTCTGGGAGGGATAGGCTAAGTCTTTGAATAGGTTCATCACAATACAGCCTTAACCATTTCAGGAAGCAATAACCTCTGCATCACCTGAAAGTACATGGATGTCTGCATTAAAATGAACTGTATGTTCAAAGGTCCTCTAGGGATATGTTGATAGTGACAAGCAAAATCATCATCTTCTGTGAGCTAGAGAACATCTTGTGGCAAATTAAGCAAGCATTTAATTCACCAACGAATGATGTTTTGCCCTTGACAAACAAGCAAACCAACCAGGAAGCCTCTTTTCTTGCAGGAAAATGCAAGACCAACAGTGGCAGAATTACAACATCACAACTAAAAGAAAACAAATCTGAGGTCTTGTCTTGCTCATTCCTTTTAGCCTGATTTGGGTCTAGGTAAAGGACTAACTGACCAATGCCATCAATTAGAGACAACCACAACTTTACAACCTTTGTAAGATACGTGCAACTACAGAAGACGAGTGGTGGAACATCCTTCTCCAGTCTAATCAATCAAGAGCCTGATCAGGACCATGCAGCAGCACTGCCAGGATTGTGATAATGCAAAGGTTGACCATGCCGTATAATGAATGTGAAATGTTTTCATTTTGACAATGTGTTATGGTTCAGCTGAAAAGATATAATAATTCTTTGCTTTGTTTTTTAAGGATTTCTGTGGTTTTGTTATACGTGTATTTAAAATATTTAATTTAATCCATTAGATCTGAGTGTTTGTGCATCAGTACAAATGTACAGTGTCTTGCAAAAGTGTTTACCCTCATTTTAATCTGAAACTTACTGTACAGCAATTATACCCAACCATCTTGAGGTTTTTTGCATGTTTGCCAATTATTCTGTGCAAAGGTAGTAGAAACTTATCCAAAAAGCTGTAACTGCTGCCAAAGCTGTTGACACCATATATTGACTCAAGGGGAAGAGTACATATGCAATGAACATACTGTAATTGATTTTTCTTTACAGATATTTAATTTTTTCAGCTATAAAAGTGTTCAGTTTGAACATTCTAGTTTTGATTATAAATATTCACTTTTTACAATACCTTCAATGTTACTGACAGAATGGTCAAAGAGTGGTCCATTTCCAGGTACATCAACATGGCGCCCTGCCTGGCAAATCCAGTCAAAGCTGTCATTTGTCTCTTGGCGCCAGCTGCAGAGCCCTGGGAATTGAAGAATTTGTTACTGTTTTCTTGTATCCCTAAACTTGTTGATGGCTTTGTTGTTGGCATGGCCAAATGTGCACAACACTTTGATTTCAGAATGACATCAGCAGAAATGGAAATTATTTCAGAATGACATCAGCAGTAATGGAAATTCATTTTTTCAGCTTTGTGTACACTATAATAGCCCACAATAGCCCTCACTTAACTGTTTTAGTCATTTTTAATATAATTAAATTTGACAAATTTATAGACAGACTTCCATCATCTTCTTTAATAAATACTACCCCCAAATGCCAATCTGTAATGGAATTGCTGTCACTCTGAATCTTTGGCATATTTGCAGCAGATAGCAGTCTGCTGCAGCTGGTTAGGATAATCTAAGTAAAAAAAGCACTTTTTTAGAACAATTAAAAAAGCAAACAATTAAAGGTGTCTGCCAGCTAAATAATGGTTCAGACCATTTTCCTGGTTTAGACTATTATCATGGAAGGAAAACCAGATAGCGAGGAGCACAGTTATTTTCTAAGGTTACTGTTTACGAATCCTGGTGGAGTTTTGGGTGTCAGGGTCTCATACCTTGTGGCTGGTAGAGGAAGGGAGATTGCACATGAAAGGCATAAATTCACCAGTTATAAAATAGACAGTTGTTAGAGATCCTTGCTGTGCGTTAAAAGGGAAGTGGCGGCAATGGAACTCTGTGATGCATACATGTACTAGCTAAAAGAGACAGGTTGCCAGGATGTACAAGGATCCTGGAACCAGAGAGGAGATGGAAAGCGCCTGAAAGGCATCCTGGGGATAGGAAGCCCTGTCTCAGTGCATCAGAAATTTCCCCCAGAGAGGAAATATGGTTAATGATAATTCCAGAAGGGATAATGTAAACAGAAAATTGGTTATTATTACAAATGTAAACTTCCCCTAGCATCCCATGATGCTCATAATGCCAACAAAAACTGGATGTCTGGGAGGCTTTGGGTCATACAGTCTCCCAAAGGAGTGAACCTCAAGACAATGAAGAGAACATTCCAGATGCAGGTCACCTACATTAAAAAAGCCACGCATAAAAATATGTGAACCTGGGAAAATACTAGTGTAATATACTGTTCAGTACAAAATCTACACACCATCCTGTGGCCATTTCTAATATTTTAGAAAGAAAGACCACACAGAATTATATCTGGAATCTCACAGGGAAGGTCTCACAGACTAATTGAACACAACATTTAAAGGACTGTGATGGTGCTTTAACAAGACTCTTCCAGAATGGACAATGAATAGGGGATATGGCTACATAGTCCATATTGCCCAGAATATCCTTACCTTGTTCAAAACTGCAGTCCATAGGAGAGGGTGGCTGTGTGGGCCTTACACTCGTGGGAGGTAGTGTGGTTAAAATAATGTTAGCACAGGTAGTGTCCTTCCTCACACTGATGTCATCCAGTGCAATGTCACCTTGATCAAAGACGTTTCCTTCTTTTCCTTCAAATAAAATCTGTAATGAATCAGTCACAGCTGTGTAAGTTGGAGATATGATGCCTAAGTTCTCTGAGAAGGGGTGGGAGTGAAGCACCAGAGGCGCAACCTGTAAAGACGCTTGCCTGGAGAACAGGAGGAGCCCTGTGGTCCAGTAGTCACTGATTCAGGCCTGGACTAAATTATAACCTGACTTTGACCAGGATTTCCCAGACAGTAGCACACAATTCACCAAGCAGCACGGGACTTGGGCAGACATGAGTCATTTACAGTATCTTAGGTTTGCCATGAAATAGTCTCTGACCTTAAAGGGGCACCTGCAAGCATAAAGTGATTTTCTCCTTTTTTCATAAGAAAAGCCACTTCTCCAGTCAATGATAAGTTTTCTTACAGTTACATGTGCTCACAGTATCCTAGCTTCACTTTTTCTATGGTTTCTTATGCTTTTAACGTGTGTTCATTGAAACTAACATTAAGATAAGATCACTTTATTAGCCATATACAATTTCTTGTATTAGGAATTTGTCTTTTCGCATACCCCAACTTGCTCTCCAAGAAACACACAGACAGGGAGAGAAGCTTAGGATCAGAGCGCAGGGTCAGCCATTTATACGGCGTCCCTGGAGCAGTTGGGATTAAGGGCCTTGCTCAGGGGCCCAACGGAGTAGGATTCCTCTGCCGGCTGCGGGATACAAACCGGCAACATCCAGCCACAGGTGCAGATCCTTAGCTACAGAGCCACCGCACCACACCCTTACTATATTTGATTATGTGCAATAACAGTAACTATTAAACAATAATAAGAAGAAATATCAGTTTCGAATAAATATTTATGTGTATATTAGAACTAAATTATACGATGCTATTGCCTGACGCCTCATTCACTTTAAGTATGTACTCAGAATTTCTCTGCAAATTCTAAAATCTCACAAAAGACAGCAAAGGAAAAACATCTGTTTTTATGGAAGGCTCTCACCTGATATCGCTGTATAGTTGCATAATCCACCCTTGCTTCCAGCCAAGCATCTCCCTGGTCCCCTGTCATGCTCCAAATAGCCCGGCATCCATCAGCATCTTTAATATACACTGTAAGAGTCCCCTTCACTAAAGAAAAGGAAGTTGTCAGTTTGAAGCTGATGTTGATTGCTGATATGAGTTTCTTCAAACCACAACAAAAAATGTATTGAGTGCATCTACATCACATTTGATCTAGTTCTGGTTTCTAAAGTCACCATTATAAGTGGCAAATAATGTTTTTTCTCATATACTAATAAATACTAAGTATTCAATTGCTTGACCTACTCACATAGGTGTATCATTCAAACTTTAATGTGGAGCAATTAATTTTAGTACACATATAAATAGAATCAAAAGAAACGTATCCCTTTGGAATGACAGCACATACCATTGACAATGATTTACTGTAACTAGTATTTGTATCTATCCTGATTTGCATGCATGGATGTTTTATTACAAAGTTAAATAAACATATTCAGTAACTACTGCATTTTTCATGCAAATGTGACTATTAATTAAACAAGGGATTAAATATTTTTAAATAATGAAAGACTATTTCAGGACCAATTGTTAAGCAAAGATCTGAGATACCAAGTAGAACTTAGAACTTAATGTTTTAGGATTTAACATGTTTCTTTACTTCTTAAGTTCTGTGGGTGCCTGGAACTATTTATCCAGCCATGATATAAAAATAGATTCCCCTAGGATTCTTAAACAAAAGCCTAGAGAACATCCTCAGTTCAATAAGTACCAAATAAGAAAAATGGGCTGAATAACCTCATTTCATTTGTGACCTTTGTTGCGGTCTTAAAAGAAAGCAACAAACCCACTAAAAGTGATTTCTGAAGAATATAATACACAGTGTTCTATTGCAACAATTATATGTATTTGTAACCCTTTTGTTATTGCTGATAACTTGGCACTTATAATCACCTTGTGAGTCAAACTGCAATTTACTTTAATCTTTGGGTTGGAGCCAGCCCATTGTAGTCAAAATAATTAATTGTTTAATGTTTCACAGATTGTTTCTTATCTTTTACTAGTTAAGCTCTGCTTCTACTGCTTCACACATCCGATTTCTATCATTTATATACACAATGGAGAAACAGACTGCATTGTTCATCTGCACAGTATAAACAAACAAAATGAGCCAACTCAGAAACAAAAAAGGTTTTAGAATGTATACTGCATATATATAGAACACATCTGGAACTTCAATACCATTTCACAGCTCTGTAATCTCTTTTGTGTTTACAACAATTCATATACCTAACTATTTTTGTCATGTCCAATGTGAACAGGGTCCTTATGGGAAAACAGGCTATGCATCCCCTGTTCTGTACTGCTCAACTTCTGGACTAGGAGATACCATCTCTGAGACACAGTAAGACTTACCTATAGTAGAAAACATGTGCATATGGTACCAGAATGTCAAGCAAGCGGTAGAGGTTGGTTCCATGTATTCACTCAAAAGATGTGCAGTTTTGTCACTGGACATTAAGCCAGTCATGAAGAACACATAGTGTCCTATAACAGATCAAAGCACACTTTAATTGATATCTCACTTCTCATCCTGGTCCGCTGTATAGTGACCCGCTGCATTCATGCTGAATAGATACTGAACAGCTCAACATATCTACAGGAGCCAATGTTAAGAACTACTGTACATGCAAAAAATATTCCAGTTACTCCATTGATTCATGGATGAGAAACAGAAATGGTTCTCCAAGTATTGAGCTGTCTTCAGAGTCGCCTTATTGCTCTGATTAACCTTCCCTAGATAAAATTAAAATTAAAGCAACATCACATTGTGTAAAAAAGTCAACATCCTCAGTTATGCGAAGTAAAAGTTAAATAAAATCTGCTATTGTGATACATTCTACAAGCATTTCAGTGTTTTCTACCACTGTGTTGGGTGTATAGTTTACTGCTGATAGTGAGTCAGTATTAGCATACCCAGCGCAGAGTTGGTAGTGTGATCTACAGAAGGCCCATAGAGAGAGTTAGGAGTAGATCCTGAATTCCAGGTCCAGTCCAAATCGTCTCCAGTGTGAGTGTTCAGCCAGCCGCACAAGTCAGTCTCAAAGTCACAGAAACCTGAAATAAAAACATACACAACTGATCATCTATAAGCTTAAATATGATTCTTAAATGCATGGTCACAACCAGTTTTACTAACACACTTACATATAGTATGCACTCACTCTGAAACCTCATTACATAGTTTGGAGCCAAGGCAAAATGAGTTTATTTTACTGTTTAATTAATCTCTGTTCATCTTTTAATTATACCCATTGGAGTTGTTTAAACAGGATTTTCTTAACCAGGGATTTGGGATCCCCAAAAGGTCCTCACTGTCTAAGGTGTTCTTAAGAAGCAGGAACAATTTTCAGTTTAAGTCTCATACAACAAACATACAGTATGTTTTCAACATATACAGTACACAGGTCTCATACAGTTTTATAAATTTTACAAGCAGATCTGCACTAATGATGGATCTGGTGGCCGGGTAATTGTATCACGGTTTATACTAATTATATTTTTCAGTTTAAATTTGTGTTTATATTGGGTGTCCTTGTTGAGAGTGATTTCACTGAAAGGGATCCCAGAGGTGCAAGCATTTTTGGTTTAAGATAAGCTAATTCTTAATTGGTGGCAGCATTTATTCTAGCAGAGGTAATCTTACCACTTAACCTCATTGTATCAGCTCTCAGAAGCTAGGCATTTTATTTTCTTATATCTTTGTGACAAAGGACATATTAGCCCACAGACAACATGGAATATTTGCAAAAAACTGTAGTCTACAAATTATTACATTTATATCCTTGTTTATATGCAAATTCTTAGTATTCTAACTTATTTTCTACATTTAAGGTTATTTCCCCCTAATTATAATGTGAAGAACAATGAAAAATTATTTAAAAATTAGAAAGACACATCACAATTATGCCTGTACTGTCTTCTATTTCTTCTTAAGAAATCAAATGAAGCTGGTGTGCGCACGAAGCAGACCCAGCACAATCTTGTTCTCCTGATTTATATTTTACAACTTACAGCTATTTTAAAATTTAATGGAAATCTACTTAATGAAAATGGTTTGAGTTTTACAGGTGTTTGCACTGAGAGAAAAATAGAAGTTTTACAGTGTATACAGTATATCACAAGGGTCTTCGAATGTACACGAATAAAAACTTTGTTTGCTTCGCTTATATTTAGTCTGTGCGAGGTGTTAGAATGCCAGTGATATTTGATGAAGAGGCTTTCTAAAATCAAAACAATCTCAAGTCTAAAATACTCCATGCTGTCCTTTAAATGGGACTTTTCACAACAGGTGATGGAATAGTTCAGACTATGACCATTATCTGTCAATTTTTGACTCAAAAATGACTAGATGTTGTATTACACAGAAGTTAATGGCCACTGAGGCCACTAAGGTCATTATTAATGGACCTGGTGTATTTTTTGTCAGATGAATCTGTTTCTCTAACAAATATGAGGGCTAAAAAAGAAGTGTTTTGGAAAACTGTGTTAGTCAGATTGCGGCTAATATACAAACCTTCTGGAGGGCAAGGACCATTAAGTATAAGTAGGTCATCAATCGCAATATCACCTCTCTGGCCATCACCTGCTACAACTTCAAATATAATCTGGAATAGAAATTAGTTAGAAACAGTTAGAAACACTTTCTGTATGACATAAAATGAGTCCTTTAAAGTGCACTTGTTCTGGGTAAATGAAGCAATAGGATCTTGTGTGAGTTTAGTTTCAGCCTCACACAGTCATAGCCTTTAGTTTTACAAAGGGGAAGACTTTATTTCTGACAAATGCTTCATCTTCACAGTTATGGAAAGAAATTAGAAAGAAGTGACAAGTGTTGAGTTGCTTTAAAATTTATCAGGATAAATTAATCTATTTTGACAGTGTATAAGTGTGTAAAACCAAGGGAAATATGTCAAATTCTTCTTTCTTCTTTATCTCTTGATCGACTAAGTAATGACAGTTTCATCATTAGTATTTAGGAATTAGTATTAGGAAGACTAGTCCATTCCTCACTCTGTTTATGAACTTATGATGCAAAGCATATACAGTACATAATTAGAACATTTTTCAGAGAAATGGAAACTCCCACTCAAACCATCTCCGGATTTACAGCCAAAAGACTTTGGAACAAATTGCACTGATTAAGCAGCTGTAGGTTATGTAATAGTATTTAACTTTTTAAATTTAATATGTTTCTTGTATTTGTGTGCTGTGATTTTTAGAACTAAGATTTTGTTGAAAGAAAGAAAACTGATGATTGCATTCCTCAGGCCTGGATATTTCCAGATTTACTACATATTCATAAATTGTGATCTTGGAAAGCTCTATGATGTCTGGGCACCTGACAGTTGTTACATACAGTAAAACGTTTTGCTGGAAACCTTGATTAGTGAGTACGTTTGGTCAAGACAATCACTTGCAGTCAATCAGGAGAGTTAATCAGACATTCCACCGAGTGTTTTTTGCCCGGGATCAATAGGGCTGAGTGAAATGCAAAGTACACTTAATAAAGAAATTTCTTAAAAAGGTCATTCTAGACTTCACTTGAAGAATTAGACCTACTGTTGCAAGTGTATTTTTATTTATGTAAATTGTGACTGAATTGTCCCCTACCTGGTACTGACTTTCATGACTGAGTATATTAACTCTCCCGTGTCTCCATAAATTGCCTTGGTTTCCTCTTTTTCTCCACAGCAGAACTTTTGATTGCTGATACTTCTGCAGGTAGATGCTAAGTGCGCCAATATTCTCTCCCTCCATGTGATACCAGAATTGTAGACACTCCCCACTCCACGGAGTTGGCTTGTTCAAATGGGTAGCTATGCTACCCATGAAACCTTGTGGCCACTTCCAAAGTTGTGCACACAGGTAGTAACCTTTAAAAAACATACCAGAAAAATACAGATGGAAGATAGTTTTAGAAATGGCAGTTATCCACGCTTGTAACTCATTACTGAAACAGTTCAGATCGCACTAACTTATTTTACTGTCTTTTAAATCAAAACATGAACTGGCATTTTAATGGCATTGCCCATAATTTTTTTCTGCATTAGGCCCGGTCTTTAACATGATATACCGTGTTTCAGAAAAGAACAGTATTAAAATGCAACAATGGCTTGCGAAAACATAGGGTTCTGTTACATGTGGTACAATTGGGATTATACGTTGCAAGCGTTAACTGTGCAAAACTTTATGACATATTTCTTTTAATTTAATTTTGGTTTGGTTTCATTTCTGAATGTCAGTTTTTCCTTTTTACTCACATATCAGAGAAAATGAAAATTCTTTGTTAAGATTGTATAGTTTACATTATTTATACTGCTAATTTAACACCACACTGTTAATTTAAAATGTTGCCTAATCTAGTTTAAATGAAATGCTTAAAAATTGTGAATTTTAAGTGAACAGTGTATGTAATAATTATTATTAAATATTATTTTATTTTAATATGCTTTTTTTACTCAGTCACAGATATTTGTTTTGAAACACCTACCAATACATGTGCAAAGTTAAAAGATTCATCTGAAACAATATGATTTGGAGAGATGTCAGAAATTAAAAATAACTCATGTTGTACAGTTAGTAATAGTTGTATACATTAATTTATTTTCCAATATGTTAAAAACACTCTTGATTTAAGAAGCGCCAACATTTCTCTAAGGATGCAGTATTTCTTTGAAATAACATTGCTTAAAAAAGGGATTAGAAATATTCTAACTTGACTTTGGTTCTAAGCAATAGTATATCAATAGTTGATTTACTCACAATGAATAACAACACAAGAAATTTAGGTATTTAAAATTTACTTAGGATTAGATATACATATGCATGTTTGTATATGCATTTTTTCCAGTTCCTTGCTGAAGAATGTAATACTGCAAATATGCACACACATATACACAAATATAGACGCTGTCTGCCAAAATTATTGTAATGAGCTCTTGAATCTTCAACGCTATCACACTACCATCCACAATCCTTCCTCATCTCATGTACACTCCTAAAATATACCTTGTTTACCATGCTCCTTTCCTCACACAGACATCTCTCCATATAACCATGTGTATCTGTGCTTCTCCCCTCACACATCTAATGCCTAAACAACTACATCCCATTTCACCTTCAAGAAAATATCAATCTTAGCCATTGAATGAATCATGGAAAGAGCTCATTGTGGTCCTCTTTTCTCCAGCTTCCCTTACATGACAACAAACTAACCTCAAGCAAGATACTGATCATAACCCTGATCTGTCTGTAAACCCCTTCAAATGAGAGATTATCCTACCCAATATGAAACTGCTTCTTCTTTATCAAACGAGACCATTTCTAAACAACCTAACCTCTGTTGCACCCGCATGCAAATGCTTGTATCAAGTGTGCAAAACACACTCAGAGTGACAGATACACTTGTTACAACCGTTTTTTCTATAATGCTGCTGTACGTATCACAATTAATATCTGATATTAAATGCATATTGGACTTTCAAATATACAGTAAGGCTGTTATGCTTGTACTGTTATGGCAACCAAGGCCAAATATCTTAGGATCCTATGTGGAGTAATTGAGTGTTCAAGAGAGTGTCGAGACAATAGGCAAAAGCAAGGTTGGGTATCCAAAGCCGGATCGTTTGTTGTTAATAGGTATCCGCTGAAGCCGATTAGCTCATTTGTGAGAAATACTCCGAGGACCGGTGGTTGTAACATGTACTCTATGCAATATCACTAGAAGTGTAAATTCTAGGAAGCACATAGAGTTCAAGCATATCATTTTCACAATAACATATATTAAACCAGATCCTAGTCTGTTTTAAGTGAAAATTCTCCTTGATGTAATGAATTATATACACCCAATTAATCAAACTGGAGCCGTTAAAGTATTATGATTAAAATCATTGATAAATATAGTGGGAATATATAAGTCATGTACTGTATCTTCATTACCAGCAGGTGTTCCTAAGGTATGGTCTTCAGCTGGGCTGGACAAGTTGCTAGAAAGTTCCCCTGAAGTTCTGGTCCAGTTGAAGTTGCCTGTTGAGTCATCCTGCAGGCCACATTTTGAGACCTCGAAGGTGCACTCACGCTCAGCAGGGCAGGAGCCATCAAAACTGTCAGCAACTACAACGTCATCTAGCCCAATGCTGCCCTCTGTTCCACCTTGAATAGCTTCAAATATAAACTGCCACAGACAAATAATGATATATTTAAAAAAACACTAGACTGGTTGCATGAATATTTATGCTACAATGACAATGTACTGTAGTTTCTAGCTTCACCTTATTATGAAGCTATTTGTCAGCAGGCTATAATTGACCACATTCATTTTTTATCTGTTCGATGAATGCATTTACTTTCACTGAGCACTCAAGATAATTTTCTAATTAACTTTAATGCAATAAAGGGGAGTGCCAGGCCTTTTATGCAGTCATAAAAGCAAAAGGCTTTTCTATATGTCAATAGCGTGGATAAAGTAAAATTGGTGAGTATGTAAGATGTTTTCCATGCAGCCAGTACCCAAGACAAAATATATTTTCTCAAGTTTCCAGCTGATGATATTGTTATCTTGTAGTATTTCTCGTTGTGTTATTCAATATTCTAACCTGAACAGGGTGGTTATATTCCAGAATCCGAAAGTCAGCAAAGTTCCATTTGTTTCCTTGTGTTCCACTTCTCATCCAGTGCACTGTTTCCAGCCCCTCTTCTGACTTGGTAAGGAATTTCAAAGTTCCTTAACAAAAGAAATGTTTTGTATTGCTGTGAGCGATCAGGTAGAATTTCAGTTCATTTTCCCTTTACCATTGCTAGAAATCTAAATTCCAATGTTCTCTTTTGATTAGGCGATTTTAAAATGAAACAGATCCTGCACAGTTGTAGGATTTGTTCAGTATTTATCGGTATTGTGGGCTTCCCAACGGTTATGACTTCACTTGGATCTGTCCAAGTATTTAACAACTATTGTACAATTACCTGTATCACAATAGCTCTACTCACTAATAAGGTTTACTTTAAAATTTCAAGTTTAAACCTGAAAGTGTGCAACATTAATACAAGTAGTTCAGATGGGTAGCTGCATCAGCATGCGCAGGCAGCAGAGGAACAAGTAATAGGTTTATTCCATGCTGAAAAGAGAAGAAAGAAAGGTGTGACACCTAAAGAGGGCTCCACGGCCGATATGTTGTGTTTTCTTTCTTCTCTTTTCAGCATGAAATAAACCTATTACTTGTTCCTTTGCAATATTAATACAATGTATTAAAATTTCTATTAGATGATTAAATGCATATGTTGGTGTATTAATCCCACCTCTTAAAACCCTGTTTACCCCTTGTCTTAATGGCCGTAATTGTCCCAATTTGTCTTTTATTTTAAACTAAAGACAAAATCCCAGCTTGTAATTAATACATCTAATAGCAATTTAAAAGCTGTAATCTCTCACCAATGCTGCTTCCATAAATGTGGTACCAGAAACTAACACATCGTGCTTTTCCAGGGGTCTGGGGATAACTCATAAGCCTGGCTTTTGATGAAGGATTCTGTTTATCTTTAGCAGCAATGAACATGTAATAGCCTAGGGGGGGAAAAAAAGTTAAACAAAAAAATGTTCCACATCAAAAATCCTTTCCAGATGACGTTTCGTATGCATGGTCTTCAAACAAGATATGATAACAAATATGCTTTTGTAAGCTCCAGAAAAGGTCTTCTGGGGAAGCTCCAGAGGGTTACATCAATGTGACAGATAATGTGTCACTCTTTGCTACACTGACATTTCAGTATTTCTATGTAGTATGGAGGATGTCTCCAACCAAGGTCCTGAGGAGCCCAGCACTCCAGGACTTGCTTGTGTTGCCAATCAACTGCATAAGTAATAGAACAAATTACTGAGACATCTATTACAAATCTATTACAAATAAATGAGACATCTATTCCAAATATTAATATTGCTATAATCCAGGGATGTGTTTCCATCTTAAATTCCTTACACATAAAGCCTAAAACAATGGGTATCATTTGACTTTTTTGCCAAGCTGCAGGTTGGCTAAAAGACAGATAAACACAGGTGATCAAAATAGACTTCCAATGGTATACTCTGGTTAGTTAACAGCATGGTAAATCAGTTGAGTCATAGGACACAGCATAAATACAGAGACAAAAAAGAAAGACAGTTTAAAGAAAAGTAAGACGAGGAACATCATCACCCTACTCTTCCTAAAAGCTTGTGACATGCAAGAGGACTGTCCTGATCAGATTTAGAGATTGTATTAAGGCAATGTAATCTGATATTATTTTACATAACTTGCAGTCTTATTTAGTTTAAGAAATTCTAACTTCCTGTATTGTGGAATCTTCAGACTAAAACATTCTCTTCTAGTTGGTAATGCATTTTGAGAACAGGAAGATTGATTCCCATTTCCTTTAGGGCATCTGTGTTGCAGGAGGAAATACTTCATATTTTACTTATCTCACAGGTATAATTTCTCAGGTATAATATCCCTCACCCTGCTACTTTGTAACAATATACTACCAGTAAAGTAATATAAGTAATTAAGTCTGTAACAAGTCTAACAAATCAGTAACTGATCAGTAACTAGTTTGCAAGTCAGAAGGTGCTGCAAAGGTGATAATTACAGACAAGAAGGCTGACAGCATTTAAGCAACCGTAGAAAAACAACACTGCTCAGCTGTTCCTTGTCTCAAAAAAAAACAATCCTATGTCACATAAACTATACTTTTAATACTTAAAAAATGTTGTTTAAAACAATAATCTGTGACTTGTATGACATGTTGAGCATTCTAGGGGAATTCCAACAGCCAAACAACATCTGTGGCAACTGCCACCAAAATAATACACTGGAGGAGGAACTAAAATAACTCAAAAGGACAGAGCTGACAGCATTCTGGGAGGTGTTTGCCAAAGATTGTCAGAGAAACAAACTGAGAGATGTCCAGGACAGTATCAGTTTCACCAACCCATTTGCCAGCAGCCATATCACTCTGCAACTCACAACTGGCAGCCCACTGAAGCTAAGCAGGTGTGAATCTTGTCAGTACCTGGATGGTAGACCTCCTGGGAAAAACTAAGGTTGCTGCTGGAAGAGGTGTTAGTGGGGCCAGCAGGGGATGCTCACCCTGCAGTCCATGTGGGTCCTAATGCCCCAGTATAGTGACGGGGACACTATACTGTAAACAGGCGCCGTCCTTCGGATGAGACGTAAAACTGAGGTCCTGACTCTCTGTGGTCATTAAAAATCCCAGGGCGTTTCTCGAAAAGAGTAGGGGTGTAACCCTGGCGTCCTGGCCAAATTTCCCATTTATCAATCATGGCTTCCTAATAATCCCCATCTATGAATTGACTTCATTACTCTGCTCTCCTTCCAACTGATAGCTGATGTGTGGCGAGCGTTCTGGCGCACTATGGCTGCCGTCGCATCATCCAGGTGGGTGCTGCACATTGGTGGTGGTGGAGGGGAGTCCCCATTACCTGTAAAGCGCTTTGAGTGGAGTGTCCAGAAAAGCTCTATATAAGTGTAAGCAATTATTAATTATTATTATCCAAACCACATAGCATTACATCTCATATAGTTTAAAAGTGGCTGCTCAAAGTGCTTTAGTAGGATAAAAAGAACAAAATGAAAAGAGACAGCAGAATTACACAATTACATTAAGGGTTGGGAATACAGCAGTAAAGCAAAGGGGCAGACATACTGTAGAACCTTCCAAAGATGACGGCTTTGAGTCTAGATTGGAAAGTACTCAGGGAAGGTGACTGTTGTAGTGAGTCTTCCTAAACCAAAGAAGGGTAGGATCCTATGTGGGTTCAGGAAACGGGGTGGTACCCAGGGAGCTACTTAGTAGATTCCTAATCCAAAGACATAGTGGAAGCCAGAAACCAGAAGTCCTTTAACTGAGACCGAGTCCGAAAGCCAAGAAAAGCTGTAATCCAAAAAGAAAAGTACAAAACGAGAGGGAATCCTTTAACCGTGAGAGAGTCCGAAAGCCATGCAAAACCGTAATCCGAGACGCTAAGTCCAAAACCAAGGAGACAATCAGGATGAAAAGCCAAGGATGTGTTGATCTCGAACGGTAAATGGAATACTGAGCATGGAAGAACAGGTAAGTGGTTCTGAAACACATTGGTAGGAGAGGGTGTGTCGGCAGAAGAGTGAAGCGGTAGGTTAGGTGATTATCGCAGTCTCCGTCTAAGTGTTGATCGGGACGCCTGGGTTGTAACAGTGACTCTCTGGTATCCTTAGAAATAGAATTCCAGAGCTCTGGGTCATAGCAAGAAAACGGCTTGTCACCCATAGAGTGTAGACGGGCTTGGTGGACAGATGAGAGAACAGAATTAGACAAAGTTTGTGAGGTGGGGAGTAGAATGATAGTAAGTCAGACAGGGATTGAGGTGCCAAGTCATGTAGAACCTTATCATGAGGATTTTGAAAAAAAAAACAAGATAGGAAGCCTTTTGCCGGTACTCCAGGATAGGAGTAATGTGATCACTTGCACAAGACCTGGTCAGGATTCTAGATATCAAATTCTGGACTTACTGAAGTTTGTTCAGTGTGGATTTAGATACCGCAGCAAGCAGGGTGTTTTACAGTAATCAAATCAAGAGAAGACGAAAGTGTTGACTTTTTAGCTTTTCAGCTACATAGGATACTATTTCAGATAGAAGCTACCACATTAGCAGGCACTCATGATACCTTTGTGATCACAGAAACATGGATAACTGAAAATGATAGAGTTGAATGTAACATTAGAGCACTCACACTACAGAGCCAGGAAAGACAGAACAAGGAGAATGAAGCATTATATTCTGTATCACAAGTATGCAAGAACTAAAACTAGAGGAATCAAGAGTCTCTGAATCAACATGGGTCAGAATTTTCTAAAATATTATAAAGGTACTGTATAATGAAATTAAGAATTTGTGTGCAAAATAGTTTCTATGATTTCAACTTTTCTCCACACAGACTATAGGAAAGTCAGTAGCAGAAACCAAAATGGTAGACATGGTTAGTAACTGCTTTTTTTCTGCAGTTTGTCAAATCATTACAAGAGGAAATATTTGTTTCAATCCTGTCTTTTCAAACAATAAAAACAGAGTGAGGCAAACAGAGTTGAAAGAAAAATTAGGAAAACCATATCATGATATGGAGTACATTGAAACTGGCAAGACTTTAAAGAAGTGAGACAGGAAGAAGTAGAATGTTATGGAAACAATAGACAATGGACAGAACAGGTTTAAAAGTTCCTACGAAAAGAACAAAAAAGATGTATGCCAAGAGCGTGTAAAGCAGTAACACAAGTGGTTCAACAAATCAAATTGGAATAATCTAAGGGAAGAGAATCACTTTATAAAAGGATTAAAAACAACAGGAAGCGCTTAAAGAAAATGAGAGCAACGAATTACAAAAAGTGGCTGAAATTATTAGAAGGGGCGAGAGGGCTAGAAAGAAATATTGCAATGGAGACTAAATAATAAAAAAATATATTCACTTCAAAACTAAAACAGCAGAAAGGGATTAATTAAAATATATATCCAGGACAAAAATGGAAAACTTCTAGATTTAAAAAAAAATTCTCAACTTCTTAAAGAGAAATGGCTAAGGTACTAAATATGTATTTTGCTCAACAAGAAAGACATCAAGTACATGCCTGCTGCAGCACAAGGACAGTGATCTTTATCAAATTGTATCACAACTGAAAAGGCGGAACCATAAACCCACTCAAGATTGATACAGTTCTAGGGGCCCATGGCATCTTACCGATTGGGCTCAAAGAAATTAGATTTTATTCAAAAGCAACAACAGTAATGAATTCAAAGAAAGCATATAATCTGTTTTTTAGAAGGGTTGTGATAAAGTTCCTGTAGAGAAGAGTGGAGAGAAAACCCCAAACATTGGCCCCTTGAGTTATTCGTGATGCCTTTGGCTTAGCAAACAGAATAACAAATAGTAATAAAGGATTATATTGTGAACTTGTACCAGTATGAAATAGGAATAACTAATTTTGAATAATGTCTTCTTTTAAGATCCAAGTTACTATCTACGAGTAATCAAGCAACAGTTAAAAACACATCTCACTTAGGAGATGTTAAGAGAAAAGGGCAAACTATTAACTCCCACTCTGGTTCATACATTATCCATAACTCTAAACATAAGATACCTTGGCCAGTAGTGTGATCATATCCTGGGCCTTGGTTTAGGTTTGAAGGATTTTGTCCATTATTTCTCTGCCAGTCAATGTCATCTGTCTTGTCTTGGTACCAGGCACACGTATCTTCCTCATAGGTACACGACAGTTCAGCAGCCCCATGTGGAATATCTCTCACAGAGCAGCCCTCAAACTGTATATCATCCAGCACAATGTCCTGCTCACCCATGATGGTCGGCACCACAGAGAACAGCAACTGATGGAAGAAAACAGTGATCCAACTAAATGATTCATAATTATGATGGCAAAATTACTGTAAATAAGAAACTGCACATGAAACAAAACTGTAAAATGCAGTTATGCAGTCATACATACACAGTAATTTCTAAAAATCCTGTCATTGAGTTAAAATCAGATCTGAGTGATCTGAGATCAGATCAGTGGTCCCTTCAACACCATTCCTGTTCAATCTTTCCCTGAAGGGTGAGACATGAACGCTGAAATTAGCTGCAGCAACAGAGGCCTGCTGATCCCTGATTTCTGGGATGTTCTTAGGAAGAACCTGAGAGGACAACTGGATCTGGGTAAAGTCACTGTGGCCTTGAACCTTTTCCATTTGTAAACTGACAGGGGATGTACCCCCAAATGTTTAGAATGGTTTTGTAACCTTCTCAATACTGATAAGCATCACATGTTCATTTTCTGAAGTCCTCTTTAATCTACAATATTTTGTTTTTCTATTTTTTCTAGATGTTTCCAATAACCTATGAAGTCCTTGTTTAATTTTTACTCAATTATTTAAACGTGTGATTCTAATTAGCGCCTTATTTTGTTAAGTAAACAATTTTTATCCAGGATAAAAATTGGAACCTTCAAATTGGGTTCACTTATTTTGTACATATTCTGGTTCTTTATTATACATTTTCTGTATTTCAGATACCATTACATCTCAGAAGACATTATGTTAGTAAATACAAATCCTTGTTAACAAAACATTGTTAAGAAATGACAGACTTTGATTAAACAAGGGAATCAAGATAGGAAATGCCATAATAATACTGGGGTTCAAGCAATACACAAGGAGTGCTTATTATTTTTTAGTACAAATTATGTGTTTATGCAATGTAACACTTGACAACGTATTAAGGAATGTTAACTCAGAAGTAAAAAAGCAAATGCATGAGCAAATGCATGAAAGATAAAAAAAAAACAAGTAATAATAAGCAACCAAACCTTGAAGCCTCTTGGCCTATTTCCAATAGGAACTGTGACATTCAGCCACTGTGAATTCTGATTCTCTTTCATCTGCCATAATATCTCTGATGTAGAATGACTCATGACCGTCAGTGAGATTGTAGAGGGCACTCCAAAACTGTTATGGAGGTGATACCAGAAGCTGGAAAGGTTTAAATTAATGTAGTTAAATATCCTGACAGGGCATAATGGAAAAAATAATATGAGGAAGCCTTTATAAATTGTAAAGAAAAAAGAAAATTGCCTTCCAGGGTTGGTGGAAGGCTGGGTGCTTGGTCTGCAAAAATACCGAACTTTAGTCTGATTACCCAATGTCGTACAACTGGTCAGGAGTTTACTGGGATATTCTTTGTTTTCTGCATAATAAGTACCCCATGACTTGCTGGGCCTGTTAGTGTTAGCGAGAACTCTACCATTAACAGCAGACTGACAGATTGACAGAAATGAACATAGTACCACAGCTCTACTTGATAATAACTCTCCTGGCGACACTGCAGAGCTCACAGTGAGTAAATTGGCGGATGACTCTGGCATCTGCACTGTTCAGGGAATAGCATGTTTGGTCCTGATAGCCACAGGATTTTAGAAGGCTTTTAGCCTTCAGCAGAGTTGATTACCAATTGTGATTTCAACTGAGCTAAGAAAAGAAAATTATCTGTAATTTAAAATTAATAAGTAGTTACATAAATTAATAACTACTACACTAGTAATACTACAGACTGTGACCTTTATAGTGTATGAAAAACCTGTTGAAATTAAACAAACCAAGACCACCTCCAATCGTCTATTCAGGTCACCTATTTCCTAATACAGTAACAGAATTCTAAAAAAAAGTATTCTTGGAAAGCAGTATATTTTTTCATATCCTGTATACTGTATTTATTATTTCGGATGTAAACTAACTAAAGAAAGACAAAGACACAGAATTGATACTTTTGCATTTTGTCAGGGCTTACCTACAGTAATACACTAGTTCTCTTTGTATCCTTAAAAATACAAATAAATTATACACGTACCATCCCTGTATATAGCTCATGAGTGTGTCAGTTTCTTATCTCAAAAATGTTGATAATATTTTACAAAATGTATGAAGATCTATGTAAATTGAAATATTTTGCACTTTGATCTTTCAATTTAAAATTTAAATACTGTTAACTTTAACAGAACAGCATGAGCCAAAAATGGTGTACTTCACCTCATTTGACAAGCCAAGCCAGTAGGTCCAAGTACAGAATTTTCTAATTTTGCTTCTGACCACAAACCTGCTGACAAACCGTCTACTCGCATAAAATGACCTGGGGAGAACAAAAAAGTCAGCATGACAGTATATTTTACATACAGTGTGAACAGCATGATTAGAAGCTTTCATATCTGAAAATGAAATACACAAATTTAGAAAACGTACTGTACTTCATGGATACAGGGGCTTAATGTATGGGTAAGACTCTTAAATGTCAATGAATGCATGATATGTACCCAAACAATAATTCAGCAACTTAACACTACTGCTACTGTGTTGTATATATACTGTACAGTATATATTGTATGCGACAGCACTGTGACCCAGTGGATGCGTCATGCTCTAAACACGATAAAGTCTTCTCTCTCCCACACCCTTGCTCAGAAATAGGTGTCCACACTCTGAATGTGACTGTCTCCCATCTGTTCATACTGAAACTGTTGAACAGATGTTCATGTTGAGTTATTCATTCATCCACAGCCTCATTCTGTGTGCTAGGCTTTCTTACCCGATGGGGTCAAGGTGGTATGGTCTATTCCGGGGCTGGCAGTGGCATTTGCCATTTCACGTTTCCATTGGTAATTGTCAGTGCTGATGTCTTTCCATCCGCAGGCAGCTTGTTCAAAATCACATGAGCCTGGCAATACACAGTTGAAAGCCTGTGCTTTATTTTCATTCAATAATTGAGAAAACAGACAAAAATTTAAGATTTATACTAAGTGCTTCAACACATAAAAATGTATATAATCATAGCGACTAATAGCTTTTTATTACTAATACTAATTATTTTAGGATGTGGTTCAACTTTTTGTATTTTGTTCCTTATTCATTTAGGTTTGTAAGCACTGTGTGGCACTTCATCTGAAAGGAAACTGATTTAATGAACATTAGAAAATGAACAAATTCCCCTTTTGCAGCCAGGGAAACAACTGAGAAAATAAAGATCAGACTTGCCACAGAGTTCCTCATCAGAATTGTCAGTGCAGTCACCATGGAAGTCACACACCCTGTCTAGAGAAATGCATTGTTGGTCTGCACACAGAAACCTGTCTTCAGGACAAATTGGTGCTATGGCATTCTGTAAAGGACCTGAAAAAAAATCTCAATAAGTGGCATGACCAATGTATCATTTTGACAAATGAATGTATTAATCTTAACATACTTACAGTATGTGGCAGAGTTGTCTCTCCTACATTTCTTAAACAATTATCTTAACAAATTGTGATAAAGATGTTCGACATAATTTACTCATTTAAGGTGCACAAAGTACAGTATGGTCTGAGGCTACAGTGCAAGACTGTTAAATAGATTAAATTTATCGTTACATTAAAAAAAATAGAAAAAATGGAAACCATTTAGATAAAAACAAACATTTTCACATCTCTAAGGCACCTTTTAATCTAATTTCTTGAATACATTTGCTGAATATCATGTTGACAAGTTCTGTCACTTTTTAAATTACTGACATTTTTAAATAAACGATTTTTAAGTTGCAAAGAAAGCATTTCAAGAAATGACTATATATCCTCAAACATGAATTCCCCTAAATTAAGATAAGCAGTTTCAGATTTAGATTTACTAATGACCGTTTTTATTCTGTGAGATGGTACTGTACATTAAAGTACTATTACAGCTGTTTACCACTGAGCAACTGGCAGTCCCGGGAGAAGGAGATGTCATCCACGGCCATGAATCCATTAAGCCCACCTCCTGCCACACCTTCTAGTACAACCTCGAAGGGGTGGCCAACTGAGAGAGTGACTTCAGCTCTCAAGAAGGAATCTTGCTTTTCCTCTCCTTTCGCCCATTGCTTTACAAGTGGCCCTGACGCTTTCCTGCGTGTGTAGATGTTTAAGGTTCCTACGTTTTCCCCATGCATGTAGTAGAAAAATCTCATCTGGTAAAGAGGAAAGAGTTTGAGAATTCATATCTCATAAATTTGTATCATTTTTTTCTTGTGAATTTACATTTACATTATGAAACAGTTCTTGGGGAAGAAGTGCTAGACAATGTTAAGAAATAGGAGACAGTGCATCAAAGAGAAGAAAGTCACAACAGACAATGCAATATTTAATCTTAATATAGAAGTCTCATACAACTAATCTGGCCTTTTGTGTTATCAGTTATAGACAGTTCACTAGCAAATGAGTAAATAAACTCAGTAACAATCCCAAAGTTAGTCTGCAAATTTATTGAAAACAATTTGAACTGAGTTGTAGTTCAACTGAACTCAGCCTGAGCAGACTCCTAATGCAGACTCAGCACTATAGTACCTTTGGGATAATTTTCTAATCATAAGGAAACATACTCTACAGTGTGCTCTATATTTTTATTACAAGTAAGCATGGTAGGGAATTGCTCCAATTAAAAACAGTGATCAAGTCAATCAATGGATAGTCCTAAAAGTTTCTCACATACTACAACATAATCCACACAAGGTACTCCATACTGTCAAAAGTATTTTAATTCATAATTCAAGAAAAAACTCATAAACATCTCATTAACTACAGCACATTCCCCTTCCTAAATATTCCAACAATATCAGGGTTTATGTGCTTTCATATAAGAATATTATTGCAAAAAGATGAGAAGAAGAAAATAAGAAAGCAAAAAAGCAAGTTTTTACCTTGCAATCAATCTCTTGTGAGGCATAAAAAACAGGGCTAAATACCCATGCTCTGTGTCCCCGTTTCTTGGGCCCAGCAGTACTGAGGTATAGGTACTTTCCATTTTCACAGTTAGCAGTATATTCTCTTCTAAAGCCAGTCTTGTGAGACAGGTGAAAAAGTTTTCTGGGGGACCCCCTTTCCCAGGAAAGTTGCACTTGACTTTTTTCTTTCTCCCAGTAACACAAATCTTCCTCAAAATCACACATCATGTGCAGGTGGTAGTCCTGCTCATTGCTCTGGACCTGAAAGCCATCTGTGAAATCATGCCAGCTGTCCAGGTTCACACAGGTCCCTTGCTGGCATAGGAATTCCTTCTCAAGGCATTTTAATTCAGGCTGTGACTCAAGAGGTCCACAGTTTTGGAATCCAACATCATTCAGTACACTGCCTCCTCCCATTGACTCAGTACTAAGAGAGGCAATCACCTGGACCTGTGTCACAAAAATAACCAAGCTAAAGCAACAAGTGCCATGTATTCCTAATATTAAAAAAAAAACATAAGCACTGACTATCCCTACTTCATGTATTGCCCTGTATGACAAATTTGCTGAGTATGCAGGTAAAAGATGTACACAATATATAACACATTTAACACCACATGAATCTATTAACAAACAAAATATACATTCATAAGATGAAAAATATATAGTATTGTACTATACATCATGGACAGTCTTAAGGACAAAACTAGTTATGGTATGTATTTTACTAAGTCACCTGTATGGAAATATCCGCAAGCCACAGTGTTTGATATAAAAAGTCTCCTTTTATACAATTTTTTAAAGAAAAAGGCTTTTGGAAGGATTGGATACCTCAATACATTTTCTTATCTTTAAGTGTTAGGTACTGTATATCACAGTCATTGTCAAATTTCTAGGACCTAAATGAGATCTCTCTTTGCCAAATGTTTTCTACACATTTGGCAATTAATAATGATAATTGAGAGACAGCAACCAATCATCTAAATGATGAGAAGAAAAAAACTTATTTTGAGTAAAGAGATTTACTTGAAATTTCTTAGCAAATTCAGTTAAAAGATTTCGAGTAAATATATCTGCAAATGAAAGCAGATATGCAACAGTAAAAATAAATTCAGTGGACACTTCAAAAACTAGCCATGCAGGATATTCAAAAGTGGCATTCCAAAGTGATTTTGTGCCTTATTGAAAATACAAAAAGAACTGTAAGAAAAATGAGAAAAAAAACTTTGAAATTAGACATCTTAAAGACACAAAGACTTTCTAAATCCTTGTTTATACTTTATTTGCAAGAGTCGTTTTTTTCCCTTGTTAGAAAGAAATGTCATTATAAAGGAAAAACACTTTTGAAAAGTAACCTTGCAATTTATGCAGAGAGGGACAGAATTAGTCGTGAGGTAGCTCGAAAGAGGGCAGAAGGACCCCACAACAGAGAGAGAGATGTGTTGTTGGTGAACACTAAAAGCATCTTTGAACTTAAAACACCTGGTGACACTTTGTATATAGATTGTAACTTTTGCAAATTTCCATTCCAAATATCTAATTGCTCCAGTAAATTCAAACCATCACAGCATTACAGAAGTGCATAATATTGTACAATAATGCATTAAGGCAGCACAGCGGTGCACCGATTAGCACTGGAGCCCTGGGTTCAATTCTGGACCTAAATGTGTTAAATGTGTCATGTGTCATTTTCTCAGTGTTTTCATGGTCTTTCACCAGGTGCTCCGGTTTTCTCCCATAGTCCAAGAACACAGTAGTATTGTTGGTTAATTAGTTTCTTAGAAAACTCTGGCCCTGGTGTGATTGGTGTGACAGACACTCACACCTTGAGTCAGTTTTCCCAGAAGCCAGTTAACCTCCCAATATATCTATGGACTGTGAAGAACATACAAACTTCACACAAATACTGTAGCACCCAAGGTCCAGAATTCAACCCAAGCCCCATGTGTTGCAAGGCAGCAATACTAATCTCCGTGCCACCATACCGCCCCATGTGAAATACTTCTTTAGCCCAATTTGTCCTTTAAACACACCTACAGTAATCTGTGCCATCACAGTTTACTGCCGATCAAATTCATGAGGTAGAATGACCAGAAGCAGTACTCTGACTGACCAAAGCAGTTTGATACCTTGAATGTGACAGGAGTTGTAACTAATTCGTTACAATAACCATTTTCAACAAGCTTCCAGAAGATTGGTCCCTTCTTCTTGTAAATGGAACAAAATCAACTTCACCATTCATTGGTACCCATTTCAGCATCTGGGTAACCAAATTTCTACCTGTAATCTATCATACAGAAGTTAAAATAAAGGTAAAATATTATTTTTCTATTAATAAGAAATGCTGGGTTTTTTTTGCCATAAGAATCAATGCAATTACAGTTTTCTGCATGAAATGTCATATTTCAGAACAGTACTAACCTGAAATTCTCCATGATATTTTCCCAGATGAAGGATTGCGTGATTCCAGGAGTTTCCCAGTTTTTCCTCCTGCATCCAGATTACTACTGTTCTATTGTGTTGTTCAACTAACGCACTCAGTCTCCCTGAAATAAAGTGCATCCCCTTTTTTGTTTAAATCAAGAATTACCTTGAAAACCTAAACTAAACCCCCTTGAAACCCAAGATAAGGTACGACAAACTCACTACAAAAATCAGTGTTAACTAAGCTTATACAAAAAAGAGCTCAAGGAAAGATAAAACCTGGCAAACTCAAATAGTATTATTCAGTTGCTTAAATACATCCTGGACAGATGCAAGTACATACTGTAACTGTAACTAGAAATTCAAAGTCAGTATCTTTCACTTTTTCCTGGCGAGCACAGGATAAAACAGATTACAGTACATAGTCACGTAGGATACTGTACCTACCTTTTCCCCAAGTGAAATACCAAAAGTGCATCTGACAGGAGGGGGCCGATTCTAGCAGACTAGCTTCCAACACAGCCACACTCTGAACTTCCCAGTTATGCTCTGCATATGTACAGTAATCTGAAAGAACATTACGATTTTCATCATCAACCTCAGGTATTTCAGGCTCCAGTGCTCCAGTAACCTTTATGAATTGTATTGCCAATACGGTACTTTAATAAAACATGAACATGAAGAGTGAAGTGGAAGCATGGGAAAGTGCTTTCAGAACTGTGGCTGAGATCGTGAAATACTGGTTTGCACTAGAAATTGTGGGTGTCTGGAATAAGCTACTTAGCCACATTGTTAAACATTGTTGACATTAATACCCTGGATAGCTCTATGAAGTTGCCCCCCCTGCAAACAGCACAAACTATGAAACCTACCGCATTTGTTTGTGCTGCATTTGTGCCGGTTTGTGCCATTGAAAGTAGTTTCCCAGTCACTTTCATTCCTGAGATATAGCACCTTCTTTTACAGGTAATCACTGTATAACGACTTTGACTACCAGTAACCCCATCTGAAAAGTTCAAGCACCCTATTACTGGTGCGGGGATAAGGATGTCTGCAATTTTGTTTCTCTGTTTGCCCCAGGGGAGGGCAGTGGTTAATTTTGCATTTAAAACCTGTATATTCTGTGCTTTTGTGTGAAGAAAATTAAATTTATTTCTAATATCATACCCTAATGAGTTGTGGGTTTAAAAGAGAACATTACCAAACAGTTGCACATTCTTAAAAAAGGACATTAACCCTAACTAGCATATTAATACTTCATAGCTGTGTCCTTTTTACATCTCAAGAAGTTATCAGTTTCTCATTGTGTCCTTCCTAAATAAAAATGCAAATCAAGGAACATTTAAAGATTCAACCTGTCTTTCGAACCACGTATTTATAAAGGTTAGAATTAGCATCTTCCTGTTTTACAAGACCATTGTTGTTCTCTTTTATGCAAAGCAAATACGTAAACGTGAAAAAGAACCAAGATTTTTTTTAGGGGCACTATGTACTAAATTGACCCAGGGAGTTAATGACACAGCTACAAAACAACATTAGAAACTCTACTGTCTCACATACACACACTGTTGAAATATTGGAAAAATATTTTTATTTTCACATAAAATAACTGAACATGTATCTAAGATATTAAAAACAGTCATTATCCATGATTTTTTAATTTACAGTTTTCTAATGTGCAAACATAGCATGATTAGGGCACTGTTCTTTTATTTATGTATTTCTGGTCAATCCATGGTATAGAATATACTGCCTTTGTTAAGTCATCATATTTCTCCCAGCTGAAATCGTGTCTTTTGTAGTATGCAATGTACAGTAATGACATACAGAAGTGGAGGCCATGATACCCAAATAGACTACATATTAGTGAGAAGAACTGATAGAGCAAAAGTCCAAGATGCTAAAGTCCTGCCCTATGAGGCTGTTACCAGACAACACAGGCTACTAGTGATGGACATCACAATATTGAAGGAGCGAAGAATAAAGCAGAGAAAACACCTAGCATGAACAAAAGTGTGGAAACTGAGAGAAAACAAAGTAGATTTCAACAGGCTGGTGAGAGAAATGAAAAACAACACAGAGAAAACAGAGGAGCCTTCAGTTGAAGAAGAGTGGACTGAGATGAGCCACATCCTAGAAGAGGCTTCTACCAGGGTTTGTGGAAAGACAAGAGGAGGCAGACCGAGGGAAAATGAAGAGTGGTGGTGGGATATGGAAGTTCAGGAAACACTGAAGGAAAAGAAAAAAGCATACAAAGCACTGAAAGATGGCACTGGAGAATTACAAGAATATAAGAGACTAAAGAAGGTAGCAAAAAGAAGTGTAGCAAGAGCAAAGGAAAGAGCCTGGAAAGAATGGTATGAGAAACTTGAAACAAAGGAAGGAGAGGACCAAATCTACAAGATTGCTAAACATAGAGCGAGACAGAAAAAAGATAATATCCGGGTGGCAGTACTCAAGGATGGAGAAGGCAGAGTCTTGATTAAAGAAGAACAGATCAAGCAAAGATGGCGGGAGTACTTCAAAAATCTGTTAAATGTAGAAAATGAGAGGGAGAACCTAGTGGAGGCAGAAGTAGTATGTGGACCAATCCAAGAAATTTCAGTAAAGGAAGTGACAGAAGCTATCAAAGAGATGAAAGTGGGCAAAGCAACTGGACCATCAGGAATAGCAGCAGAACACTTTAAGAACCTCGGTGAAGAGGGGATTCAGTGGCTGACGAGATTGCTAAACAATATTGCAAAGGAAGAGAGAATTCCAGAAGAATCGACAAAAAGCAGTATGGTTAACATCTACAAGGAGAAAGGAGACCCAATGGAGTGTAAAAACTATAGAGGAATAAAACTTCTGGAACAAGGACTGAAAATCCTGGAAAAAATTCTGGACAAGAGACTCAGGAAGATAGTCAGGATCCACAACTCACAATTTGGATTCTCAGTGGGGAAAAGCACAACAGATGCCATTTTTGTGATGAGACAGTTACAGGAGAAGACACTAGAGAAAGGGAAAAAGCTGTATGTGGCCTTTCTGGACTTGGAGAAGGCATATGACCATGTGCCCAGAGAGGTGGTGTATTGGTGCTTGAGGAAGAAAGGAGTACTAGATAGTATGGTGAAGTTAGTTCAAGCAACCTATAGAGATGCAACTACGAAGGTGATCACACAACAGGGAGAGACAAAAGAGTTTGAAATCACAGTTGGAGTACACCAAGGATCAGCACTAAGTCCTTTCCTTTTTATAAACATTATTGACACACTGACAGAGGAGGTAAGAACAGAAGTGCCTTGGGAACTCATCTTTGCTGATGATGTGGCACTGATGGCAGATTCAGAAGTAGAACTACAGGAGAAAGTGTTCAAATGGCAGAGGAGTCTGGAAAAGGGTGGACTGAAAATGAATGCAGAAAAATCTGAAATAATGGTAATGGAGAGAAGAGGAGATACTATGACCAATGTTGAGGAGATAAATGGAGGAAAACTGAAACAGGTTGATGGCTTTAAATACCTTGGATCAAAACTGGTAAAGGGAGCAGAAACACTGGAGGCAGTAAAACAAAGAGTGAAAGCTGGATGGAACAAGTGGAGAGAAATAACTGGAATAATCTGTGACAGGAAAATTCCTAGAAAGTTAAAGTGCAAAATGTACAAGACTATGATTAGACCTGTACTACTATATGGAGCTAAATGCTTGGCAGTTGGAAAGAGGGAAGAGAACTTGATGAGAAGAACTGAAATGAGGATGTTGAGATGGATTCTGCAGATTTCAATGAAGGATAAGATCAGAAATGAAGAAATCCGTAGACGATGTAGGGTGGTGGATGTGGTTGAGAAGATGCGAGAGGTGAGGTTACGGTGGTATGGACATATCATGAGGAGGGATGTTGAGGAAGTAACAAAGGGTAATGGAATTTGAGGTGGAAGGTAACAGGGGAAGAGGCAGGCCTAGAAAGAGATGGATAGATTGTGTGAGAAAAGATATGGAGGTATGTGAAGTGAGTGAGGAAGAGGTGCTCGACAGAGACAAGTGGAGAAGAGCAACCAAAGCAGCTGACCCCAGGACAGTCTGGGACTAAGGCTGTGAAAAAGAAAAAGAAGAATGTACAGTAATGACACAGGACAAGTTTGCTTGCCCAGCCCCCAACAAACGGCACAATCACTGAAACCCACCATATTTGTCAGTGCTCCAATTGTGCTGGTTTGTACAACCAAACATTGAACGTAGTGTTTGTGCTGCTTTCATTACCAAGATATAGTGCCTTGTTTTTTCAGGTCACCATGCGATTGACTACAGGACGTTTACAGGTACAAACAGGTTACAGGTACTGTACTTTGAATTCAATCAACAGCTTACATCTGTAAAAAGATTAAATCTGTAAATGACTGGAGAGGGACAACATGGTGGCACAGTGGTTAGCATTGCTGTCTGGTAGTGATAGGGCTCTGAGTTCTGTTCTGGACCTGGAGTGCTATCTGAATGGAGCTTGTATGTTCTCCCCTTGTTCATGTGGGTTTACTCCCAGTGCAAAGACATACTGGTAGGATATGGCTTCTGCAAAAATAGGCCCTGCTGTGACTGCATGTTTGTCTGTGTTTGTTCTGCAATGGACAGGTATCCCATCCAGGGTGTATCTCGCCTTCTCGCCTTGCACCTGTTGTATGCCATGATAGGCTCTGGCTCACCCATGACCCTGAATTAGATGAAGTGCTTAAAAAATGGATGGATGGATGGATCCTACAACAAGGCTGCTCAACCCTGGGGATTCAAAATGTTTTTGGTTTTCTGTCCACCTGGGACCTTAATTGCCTAATTATTATTGCGAATTAAATGCTTGCTTAATTGGACAAGCTTTGAAGCCTTTCCTTGTTTATAAGTTCACACAATGGACCTAGAAGACTAGAGCTGCCCCCTCATCATACCATGAAGTATTTTGTTACCATCTAGCTAAATAGGCTTTAATTTGATTGTGCTCCACAAGTGTTGATATATAAGCTAATAAATAAGTTAAAATAGGGACTGATTTAATAATACCCCAAAAAAGAATGCCATAAGCATATAGTAATATTTGGTGTTTAGGGACCCTGTATATCAGTGGTAGTAATGCTATTACTGTATGTTGTCTGATAGCCAGAGCCAGCTGGATGAACAAATAGCAATATACTGATAATATACACTCCTGCCAAGTTTGAGCTGAAGGGACATCACGAACCTGATATGTACATCATTTAAGGCAGCAAATTGGAGTTTCAAAAGCCTATCTGTGATAACACGCTGATAACACGCTGTTTCCTTATGCTTAGAAAGAGCCTTTGAAAACAATTCTATATCTAAGTTTAAGTGATACTAGTCTGTAGGTAGAGTATTATAGCAGGTCATTGTCTCTTTTAAGAAGAAACAAAATTATTGCGGAATGTTAAGTTCATATGTGAATTTACAAAAGTTAACTAGATAATAGCAGCTTACCACAGAAGAGTTTATCCTTTTCAATTCCACAGCTGGCTCTGAAACTGCACACACTGGCAGGTGTAGTTACTCTACTGGACCATTCAAATACATCCTGCTGTTCAGGGGGTGCACAGGATTCTGGATGAAGAGCAATGTCCCTGATAGGAATCTCATTGTTGTGTCCTCCTTCAAATGCTTCAACAAGCAACTAAAAATATAAGAATTATTCGTCAGATTGACTAGTTAAAATTACAAATGTCATTTTCAATGCTGTAGTAATCAGTTCAGTTAATAAAGTTAAATATGACCAGATCTAACTGATGTTTTGCTCTGCACCAAATTGAATCATGTTTCAATTACACAAACCTTTCAAGAATTAAAAATATATTCATAACCCATAACTATATATGATCTATTTTTAATTGTCCAGACAATTAACAATTTCCCATTAATACAGTATTTAAACAGAAGACATATATAGAAGATACTATATGTACAGATAGTTATGATCATATTGCTCATATGGGAGTAAAACTCATATATAGTGAAATAAACCATCTTCTACAGAATGTGACTAGTGAACTATGGATAGTTTAATGTGTTTCATTAAGCTATTTATTTTGGAAGAGATAAAGACAACAAGTGACAGTATTATGAACAGTCAGCATTTTAAGAAAAATCACTGACTAGGTTGCAAAAGCTACTAAGCTCTGTGTGTCTTCTGAATTCTTTATAACACTCTTAATTGCCTACGGAAAAAAAATATTTTTTTCCTTTACATGCGGACGCACACAAGGCAACAATTGCTAACATCTTGATTAATTAACATTTGATTATTATATACCTACCCTATAATAAATCATAAAATTGTGGAAAACAATATTAAGCATAACACCTGGAGTGAAAGGTACACCCTAGCAGTGTCGTAAACATGACAAGTGTTTTACTTGAACAGAGAAGTAGTCATGTAAATGTGATTCAGGTTCTCAAAAACTTCAAAGGAACTTTCAGACAAACAATTATTGGTGTGATAGAAACTGAACTACTGAGATTGAAGCTACTTGATGGGTTCTCTGTATCAATAGGTTACTCTCATCCCAAATGTCTCAGTTGGTTTCATGGTCTTCTTTTATTTGAACATTTTGATCTTATGAATTTGTATATTGGTGATAACAATCAATGCTAAAGCCAACTCTAGTCATAGAAGCTCCTTATTGGAAATGTCTGTGTACTTTGTCAATATTAGCTAGGCTCACTTGCACACTCTCGTTGTCCGTGTTATTTATTGTAATCAGATGTTTTCTCCAGGTATTTCCAAGGCCACCTTCCACACTCCACAACTGACTGGACTGCCCAGTGGACAATTTCCTGACTTGCAGTTTTCTGGCATTTCTACCGTCCACCTTGTACCAGAACTGAAGACATACTGTTGTTCCTTCCGGAATATATCTGCTGAACAAAAGAGTGCCCTCCGGATTGGGGTTATAAAAAGACCCATCTTGAGATAATAACAGACCTTGAAAGAAAATAAAACAATCAATATAAGCACAGTTAATATCAATTATGCTGTATACATATTTGTAAAGTGAATATTTTAATCAAACCTTACTACTCAAAATGAACCCTTTCATAGGTGAAAGAAGCTAAATGTAGGAGTTTTAGTTTGATTAGTTTGGTTTTTGCTGAAATTTATCTTCTTTCTTGAATAAAGGTAATTAGCTTGAGTATTCAGGTTTTGATTAAACATAACTTTAAAATGGGATTATTTGTAATTCACCAAAATAAAACATCACTAGAAGGGGGATGAAACTTGCAAGGAACTGCAATACAAAAATAGTTTAGCAGACATGTCTACGTTAATGAGCACTCTACTTTAACCTCTTTATATTCCCTTTTTAATCAAGATTTATAAGACTAGACTGCAAAAACTAAGACTAGAGGTCTAAGACGGCCATAATTTTCGTTAACCTAAAATATCACACTTTCATAAGTTCAGAACAGCATTACTCCAACTGTTTCTTTAAATTTCATTAAAAGAGACCAGAAGAAACAAAAAAGCAGACCTGCTACTGGCAAAATCTCAACATTAACATGTAAATCATTTGTGTGGCTTGTTTTTGATTAACCTACCTAAGAATGCAAAGAAGAGTCCTTTCATATTGCCTAGATTCCAGTGTTACGAACCATATTCAGAAATCAATCCAACCTAGAACTTCTTTGACCCACAGTAAGAAACCAAAGTTTTCTCTGAATGATTTTCAACCTTGCCAGTCCAATCTCAATTCACTTTTATCTCTCTGATTTGTGTTATCAGTGAAAAGTTGAAAGTCCAAAATGTTTCTAGCAATATCACAATAAATTGCCCTGCAAAAATATTCTGACCCTGCTCACAATATTGCACGTTGTGAAATTACAAAACAAAGCCTACACATTTTTAAATGAGTATTTTATGCAAAACATGAGTTCTCAAATTGAATACATCTAGTGGTAAGGTACAGTAAAATCTAAAGAGAAAAAATGAAATTAATTATTTAATTACATAAAATTCAGAGCTGTAAGCTCGATATTTGGTGGAACGTCTTTGTTAGGAATTACAGCCACATTAATCATTTTGTGACTTCTCTACCAATTTTGCACATTGGCTTGGTGCAATTGTTGCCCATTCTTCTTGGCGAGTTGTTCAAGCTTTCTCAAATTGCTTAGAGATTGCTTCTGGACAGCAGTTTATTTTTCTTTCCAAATATCTGCAATAGATTGAAGTCAGGACTTTGCCTGGGCTACTCAAGGACATTAACTTTCGTAGTTTTCATCAATGAGGCACTGAGGCCTTAGGTTCAATTCCAGACCTGGGATGTTATCTGTGTGGAGTTTGTACTGTATATTCTTCCTGTGTTTCATGTGGGTTTCTTCCAGGTGCCCCAGTTTCCTCCTAAAGTCCAAAGGGCATACTGGTAAGTTAACTGGCTTCTTAGAAAACTGGCCCTGTTGTGAGTGTGTGTTTGTGTCTGTGTAACACATAGTATGTGTGCCCTTTGATGTTCTTGTGTCCCATCCAAGGTATCCTGCTTTGCACCCCGTGTTGCTAGGGCAGGCTGCACCTTCTCCGCTAACCTGCATTGGATAAAGTGGTTAGAAAATATATGTATGGATGGATTCAACCATGAAGACTAAGAAGCTAGAGATAGGTAAGATAAGACTTAATTGATCCCGAAGGGAAATTGATGCTTTCACAGCAGGAAAAAGGATATAATCATTGAAAGCAAAGATAAGGATAATAGTACAAAAATATCAAAGACAATTTACTTTTTAATCATTACAGAAATGGAAGGTGCATTGACCAAGCTGTCCCTCCAAACAGTGCAAGACGTGCAATGACAACCACCGTGTCCAATGGCTGAGATGGAAGAAAATATCCACAAGTCAACAATATCCCCTTCACTCCACAAAGCTGGCCTGTATGGCAGAGTGACAAACCCATTTCGTATCCCACATGGAATTAAAAAAAAGTAACTAAGTGGCAAAAGCTGTTCCAGTCAGCCAAGACCAATTTGGAACTTTTTGGTCTAAATACCAATCATTACATATGGCACAGGCCCAACATAACACATTTCTCAGTCAACACATCCCTACAGTCAAGCTTCACATCATGATATGAAGATGCTTCTCCTCCGCAGGGACTAGAATGAAAAATATAAATATATAAATATAAAATATAAGATATAATATCTAAAATATATTTGACAATTTTTGTGTATATTTCAAGAACGCAACTATTTTCTGTTGGAATGCCAATATTCAGCACAACAGTCTAATTCCAGAAAAATAAGCTATTTTTTTAAATATGAAGTTTGAGATATTCAGTGCATTAGTTTGTACTGAGTGCACTCAATATAGCGTTTTGGCTTAACATTTCAAAGAAATCTGTTGGCAGATATTTCATAGAAATAAAACCGATAACTCACAACCAAATGAGCAATGTAATAACTTGCATGAGGTGTAAAACTCCCAGCTGTAACATTCAAGGACCAAATTTTAATTTCATATACTGTCTGATCCTTTTTCAGTGATCTCTATTATTTAAAAACACCCAGTTCTAAACATTAGAGGTGGATGAGCTGTACTGCAATCGCTTATTTTACGTGTCATGGATAAGTACTGAAATAAACTGCATCATATAACACTTATCAGTAAGGTGAACCTTCATGTTTTTTCCTGTAATAAAACAATGATTGTATCTAGAAGTTCCTAATGAATTACTTGCGTTTACAACTACTGAACCTGCAAGTACTTTTTTGTTGGTTTGGAAATGAAGATTGCGATGGGACCAATTCTACAGCCTCAAGTGAGTTTCGGGCCTGCAAAACAATGGAAAAAAACACTTAGTACTGTTGCACTGTTGTAGTTGCAGCTACTCTTTACTTACATGGCTTAACAACCAAAACCACATTCAGCATTAGAGCCACATTTAAACCCTGGGAAACAGCCCCCAGATAGCCACCAGCCCATTTCCAAAGTGCCCTCGTCTGGACTGGAGGAGAGCTAGAATCCCATTCTTTTTTTAGTAACACTAGTGTTTTGGAAATATTACTTTCAATACTTTTAGGAAAATATACTTTACAAATGACTTTTTGTGTATGTTTCATATATTATGTTTGGAGTAAGATCATTATTGAGCTGGGTACGTACCTTCAGGTTTACTGTGGGGGGGTTACAGTAGTGGAGTCTCCACAATAGAAGGCAGAGGTTGAGCTTAGCTGAGGCAGTTCTGTTGTGGGATCCAGAGAGGAAGATGCTCTGGGCCTTTTGTTATAGGTGCCGTTTCTTTCTTCCTAATGTACCTTTGTCTGCAGCATTACATATAAATTAGGGCCTTTCGTGTATTCTTTTTGATTGTGGACTGGTTATGGGGGAAGAACAAGCCCTGTGACAAAGATACAAATATACTGAAGGTTTCCCAGTTGAAAGTACTGCAGTAGAAAGCTCTAGCTAAAAAGGCAGCTCCCTCTTTTATGGGAACAGTTAACAGGATTTCTGTGTACTTTCCTACTTGCAAGACCGCATGAACATATCATCTCAATTTTCATTAAAGTATTAGAATTTCAATCTGCATTTTGTAGGCCAAGAGGTGTAAGAAACCCAGTTTTTTCCTGTTACAGAATAAATCTAGGAAAAATAAAATTTATAGATTTAAGAGATAAAATGTATACAGCAAACTGATCTATTAAAGATACTCCACTATAAGCTTCAGAATATTCATTATTTAAATAGAGAAAATTACAACAAATTACTAAAGATTAAAGCAAAATATCTACAATAATAACATGAGTCTCAAAATCTAAACATCACCACTTTGTGCTTCAGCAAAATATTACTGATTCTGGTGGTAGTGTTAAGGGCTATAGACATCTTTTTTTTTTAATTGTCCATTTTCAGAAAGCGTAGAATTAGGACGGGGAAAAACGAATGCAAAGGTAGGGTTCTGTTCCCAGGAGAAGGCACTATTACAGTTTCTTTTAAATTAGAAAATTAATATTTCAGTTTAATATCCATCTGCAAAAATAATCATGTTTAACAGGAGGACAAAATCAGTGTAAATGAAAACAGTTTGAACCCTCAAACCTCCAGACACATCCTTTTACTGACTTCTTTTGAAGTCTTTCGATAGTTTAGAAGTCTCAAGTGGACAGTGGCAACGCTCAGAATGATACTATACCTTCAATTTAACAAGTCACATGTACTGTTACCATGGACTCATTGTGGAATGTACTTATTTACAAAATCCCAATTGATTTTTGTTTCTAAAAACTCAAAGAGCACACAAATTGTCTAGGTCAACTTCACACCTCTAACAGAATGAGGGGGTAAACTAACGCATTTTCATATTTTTTAATTTTTTTTCAAACTAATCTTACTGCACAAATGCTCATTGTATTGTTATATTAAAAACATGTACAACAAAAATGTACATTTTCAAATTTAGAAAATGGCTTTGTAAAAATGAATGTTAAGCTAGTGGTTTATGCTTATTTGCAAACCACTGAAACAATTAAAGAACAGAGACTTTACTGTCCAAACATTTTACTGTGCAAAAACAGATCTGGAGGCAATACTGGATTGTCTCCTGGAAAAGACCTCTGCTACAAGGCCAACACATTGAGGTTCTTCATAGCCTCTTCCCCTAATTTCTCCTATCCCACAGATATCATGATATCTTCACCCAAAACAGGACTTCACTGCAAACAGGAACAGTGAGAAAATCAGAAGTTTAAAAGCAATGTTATACTAACTAAGCAGGTTGTGAAAGGCTGAAAGAGATTCTTCTAAGGTGCACATCATATAAAGTAACATTTACAATGAATAAATGCTCACTGAGCTCAAACTGAAAAGAGGCTGCTTATGTAGTCGTGGATGTTTCCATAGTAACCAATGCTCCAAGCTGTGTTTACTGGTATTGGTTTTAAAATGTTTTCTGACTGGGTTAAAAACTGGACTGGAGGATAATTTCTCACCACTTCCATGTCTCCTTAGACAAAATGTTTGCTGCAATAAAATGACCTATTCAATGGCAGAAAAAAACAAGCGTCTGCATATAAAACAGCTGACATACAGTAAATGTAAAAAAGATAAAATAACTAATTTTAAGACATTTTCCCCCCACTTAGAACTATGTTGTAAGCAGCACCACTGACTTCTTTGTAACCTTGAGCTTTTGCTTTGGTGCCAAGGGTTGCAATAACTTGATTGCTCAATTTCTTTACAGTTACACTTCAGGCAGTTTTCATCTCCCCATAAAACAGCTTTTACTGTTTTTTATATGCTTAATATTTAGAGTAACCGTACGGTGAAGTACTACTTCATCTGAGGAGCCTGACTGTAGAGCGAAGCAGGTATTGTCAAAGTCCCATAGAAACACCAGAACTAAAGAAGGAAACTGAGAAGCAAGTTGGAAAGGTACTTAAAGCACCAATGGCTGCATATCAGTGGCAATAACTGGATGACGGATTTTCTATGCACTAAAATGGTATTCAAGGTTTAAGTTTGAAACAACTGAGTGCTGTCTTTTAATAGACATGGGGGTAGTAAGAACCGAACTTCACCATGTGGAGAAAAACAAAAGGCTACCACGTGTGGTATTTTCATGACGGTGCCTCTTATCTGTTCTTCCTCTGTTCAACCAAAGTAACATCTCCTGCAAATTACTTCTGAATGTATGTAAAATGCTCCATTCATTAAAAACTACTTCAAGATCCCAGGGTACAAAAAATATGTAGTCATTATGAAGGCACAATAACATGGGTGTTCAATCTTCTCCTTTGAATATTCAAACACACTTGGCATCCAGAGAGGCCCCATGCTCACTTCCAATAGCTTGTAGGTTTCGGGAATGAACTGAATGTCACTGTAATTTCTTTATTTTTCTGGGACTTTAATAAAACTTTCTTTTAAATGAGCATATAAAACAAAGCAATACTTATACAGCCCCTCTCCAGTGAGTGTTTATATTAAATAAAAAAAAATAAATAAAAATATACATATTACCATTGAGCAGTTTATCAATGAAAAGCTTCTATAACATCCCCCACACTGAGTGGCTTCAGTACAGCAATTCAAAATTATAATGCATTCTAATACAAATATCTTCAAAAAGATGTCAAAGGAAGCACACAAAGGTTAACACAAGCTGTCTAAAACAGATAATGCCTGAATTCCAAATCAGGTGTAATGTAACAGTTCAGTATCACAGGCTGTGAAATGCAACAGCAACATGATTTGACCAGGAGCACCACCCTTTGATTAACACTTGTGGGGAAAATAGAAGTATGTTAGAATGTCCATCCAGCATAAAAAATGGTCATATAAAGTCAGTGGAGCATCACTTCATTCAAGTGTTGCTTGGAGAGGTTCATGTTGATAAATTAAAAGTAGCTACAATCCTGCAGCTACAAGTACCAGAACACTGTCTGTCAAGGTAGAATCAATAGGCAGTCTGTCTTGGGCACTGTGTAACAGTTATCTTAGTCCAGCTCTGGAGGTCATCCATTCCAAGCCTTGGCACAGGCTGAAAGAAATAAAATGGGGGAAAAAATGTAGTGAATTGACATTTGGACACCCTTTTTCCTATGGGATTTTCATGTTTCCCCAGAAAAGCTACTTTCTACGATGAATTACATAACTTCTACCTTGTGGCAATTAAAACTAGTAAAAGTAAGCAGAACTAGAGAAACTGATTTTTAAGGCAATCGGGAATAGGGTTAACGATACATAAATATACACTATCAGTCACTACCTGAAATTAGAAGTAACCATTCTACCACATACCAGCCCCGAGTTAGTGCTTTTGATTTAGTGCACATTAAGCAACTTTATATCAATTTGGTCCAACAGTGATATCACACTGAGTGAAATCAAAAGGTTAAGCAGGGGAGACAATTTTTATACCCCAGACAGGAGTTATTCATGGAAACAAAATACAAGGAACAGAACATATGCAAGCTGGACATTTTTATTCACAATTTTAATTAATGCCTTCTTGCCAGATTTTATGTGATTTGGATGCAAACAATTATATGCACATAACTGTAATTCTCCAAGGTGAAGTGTAAATTTGATCAAACAAATCTAAATTGGCATTTGTACACCACATAAAAAGAATGGCGAATCACAAAGTAATGCAAAGGCTATTTGCTGGGTATTACAAACAGCTAATACTAAGAACACATTTGCAAAGTAAAAGCAGTTTTCTCTTCAATTTCGAAAAGAGACTGCAGTTTAAGCAGCAGTCACTGAAGATAATTCCAGAAACCATATACAGTAGCACTGCAACAGGCACCCTCTAGTGGAATAATGAGTGAGGGCACACTTATGCAGCAATAGTATGTGCAAGTAGACTTATCCATTGAAGGTGGCCACCAAAAGAATAAGCTTAAAATGCCAAACATTTTACTCTATGTTATAGAAGACAAAAATGAAAAAGATTAAGACAGAGGTCAGCCACCAGTTATAGGACTGTGTCTTTTCCTCTAAAGCTGATGGATAGCAAAAATGTACAGGATTAACCACTGGTCTCTACAGGAGCCAGTACTCAATCTAACTAAACATTTGGATAACTAGGTTTGAGGACAAATCGATTATCTGCTAAATAACACAAACTAGACTAGCATCTAGGTGAATGCTCGTAAGAATGTTGTTACAGTAAGAGTTCAAACTAAAGCCCTGGTATCCAACAAGAACACAGATTGGAAAGCACTAAATGTGATATCACCTTTGGAAAGCACTAAAAGTGTGAAAGAGGTCTATAACTAATTGACAAGTAATAGGTTTATTCCATGCTGAAAAAAGAAGAAAAAACACATTTTGGCCATGGAGCCTTCTTCGGGTGTCAACCTGAATCTTAGAGACCAGTAAATTGGCAAATGCGCACATGCATGCCCAGGCTCTATTGGGGGGGTGGGCTGGGGGGTGTTACAGCTTATGTCACAGAGGTATAGTTTGTATTTCTTCCAACACACCTTTGAATTTCATAGTAAACTTCTGTTGATCAACAATGTTAATAATGTTAATCATCATAAGGAGTTTACCTATTTCATGCCCCTTCAATAAAATATCACTGCTCCTGCTAGAATTTTTGTTGCAGTTAAATCCTAAAATTCTTTAGATGCTTAATATACAATGCCCTGTCCAAACTTGTATCTGTAATGAGATTAATTTAAGTAGAGTTTATTTCTTTGTATTTTTATGCATATATTTGATCATACTAAAACCAAATGTATTGTGTTCAACCTAATGATTTCATGTGATAAGTACTAGGACATTTCAGACAATTTGGTTAAATATCAATTTGGGGCCAAAAACATGCATGAAATCTGAGACCTACCAAGCTTAAACATGGAGTAATATATTTGGGTTTTTTTTGCTAAGTCTATGCTGTAGCTGCTTTGAGGTTTTGTCTGTCCTTCAGGGTTTTGACTTAAATTTGTTTCTTCAACATGCAAAACACATGCACAACTCGACTAAATCTGAAGATTGACTTAACCAGTCTAACACTTTCCACCTTTTTCTCCTGATGAACTCCTTGGTTGCACCAGACACATTTCTGGTAATTACAGTGTTTGGTGAAGCACCACCCATTTAAGACAGATGCAGTCCAATTAACATGGTGTGATTTTGCTGGAGACTGATTACATCTGAACTAATTCAGGATTGCTATTACAAGGAGGTGGACACTTGCCCTACACTATCCAGAACTTAAAAATAAGCTGAAATAGCTTGATTTAAGTAATATCACCCATTCGTTCCATCCCTAACCATTTGAAAAAGGTGAGTCTATCTTTAGAATGCATGAAGACTCAAAACATTCTTTAGAAGGGCTTTTACTTAATTTGTTCCATTTGTCCCTTTACATTCCTACTGCATTCCAAACTGTTGTTGTAATTAGGTTAATCCTGCGGTCTCCTCTCCTTGAGTGTTTTTTTCTTACTGTAAAGCACTTTGAGAAGCCTTTTAAAAGGCACTATATAAAATAGAATTGATCATTATCTCTACTGGCCCATTTTCAAATTATTTTGAACTGCTTTTGAAGCCTTTCATATATTTATACGTTGATATATAGCTTGAAGGGACGTTGAGCAATAGAATGCTAGCTCTCACACAAACTTCTTGATAATGCAAAAATTTACCTGAATGATCAAGAATCCTGTTTAATTCTCATGCAAAGCATTTCAAAAGCCATGATGGTATGTATAAAATCACCCGTGTATACTATTTTGAAAACCTTGGGAATCTCTACTTAAGCACTTAAATGCATAATAAAAAATGCCTAAATCCTCAAACCTTAGATTTGTCAGTTATGTTTTTCACAATCACTCCAGTACTGCAATTGTACTCATGCATACTTACCCTTCTCCTGTAAGAGCACAGCAAGATTGAATGTGCCAAGGGTGGTCTTTGATGGAGCTAAGAGTGAGGTATTTAGATATCTCAGCAGCAGACATGCAGCTCTTCATGTCTTGTTTGTTCGCAAATATCAGAACAGCCGCTTTTCGGAGATCCTGACAAAAAATGAGAATAAAAGGCCAGAAAAGGCTTAATTTGTATCACCATCACAGGAATATTTTTTTTAAAACTGTCAGAAATCAGTCATTCAATTCAATTATTTAAAGCATACTTCTAGAATAATTTTGGCGACAACTAGCTATGTAAGTAGTATTTGCAGTTCAGAGCAATCATATTATATTTTTGGAGTTGTAAACAAAAATTAAAGCACATACCTCGTGAGCCAGCATTCTGTACAATTCTTCCTTTGTGATAGAAAGTCGCTCTCTATCTGTGCTGTCTACAACTAAGATGATAAACTAAAAAAAAAACAAATTACAATAAACAACTGCTTCATGTCATGGTTTTCTGAAACCAAGTAGATACCATGCACAGTCTCTGAAGACGCGGGATACATCACATAAAATTATATGAATAATTAGACACTTATTTAAAATGACCAAGAGAAGTTTACAGTAATATTACATAAATCTATATTACATATATTATACCACTCTTTACCCCAAAAAGGCTATTTACTTACAAATTATATTTCTGATTTATACAGTGCCTGGTAATAGTATTTAACTATTTAATCGTATTTAACCCCAATGATTTACTGTTTTGTTGAATTACCAACATCCGTTGGAAAAAAGTGATTTTTTTGTGCATGTACGTCTGGCAGCAATTAACAGCTGAAAGTCTTTTTGGTTAAGACTATCTCTATAGATAAGAATGGTGCAATTTTCACTCATTTTTCTTTGCAAACTTGTTCAAGGTCTGTCAGGTTGGTGGGGAATTATCCAACAAATCTTACAAATTTGAAGACATGACTTTGACTAACATATTCAAGGGCATTCACTTTTTCCTGGTTAAGCCACTTGGTGTAGTGTTGAGTATAGACTTTCTTGAGGATTTGCCTGCAGTTTGCTCCATGCATTTTGACTGCAATATGAACAGGTTTGCAGTCCCTGAAAAGAAACAACCCTATAAAAATGCTGTCACCATCATGCATGATAGTACACATGGTGTTGACTAGGTGACATGCTATGCTTGCACTAAAATTGAAAACCAAAAATTCCATTTGGTCTCATTATCACTTACCGGGGCTTGAAATTCATTTTTGAAAATGAGGGGGCATTCCCCCTTTAAATGAAGCTAATGGGGGGGATTTAACCATCTTGGGGTGGGGAATAATAGCAGAACAATGAAACGAGTGTATTGAAATAATTGGTACACAAGCTGAGCTCCAGATGTTCATTGCAAATACAGTCCTACCTTGTTGCTGATCTGTCTTTTAGGGCTAACCTCCTCTCCATTAAAGACACAAGAAAAAAAAACTGAGAAGGACAATATTTGTTCCTTATTCATGCTTTCTCCTCTCCATCTGCGTCAGGTGCTCACTCTTTCTCAACTATATACATTGTTGTTCTCCTCAATCTCTCTCCCGTCTCCCTCAGTTTTTTTCCTATTCTCTCTCTCCTCCTCATTTCTTTCCACTTTATAAGTGCCCTGCTGAAATTAGACCCGAGTGCTGGAGGCAGCTCTGTGTTCTAGCACATCTCAAGTATTTTAGTGACCTGCACACAACTGACACAGCACTTTGAACTGACAACTACCTCACTGTATGTGCTGGAGTAAACTTGTCTCCTCTAGTTCTTTCTGCAACTCATTAAGCTTGCTGCTTATTATAGCAGAGTTGCTGAAAAAAATTACCCTTAAGTCTTGTTGGAACTTTTTCCACTTGTTCCACAAGGCAAGCAGGTGAGTTGTGCAGTGTAATCTGGAGTGCAGTGTAAAACCTTGTTTCTGTGTATATACCTTTACAAAGGTAATGAGCCACTTACTGTTACTTATATCAGTGGACTTATCCAACACTTAGGAAAACACAGGACTTGTCCCTACAGCGGCATCTAACTCTTGATGCATTTCTGACAAAACTTTGTCATTCAGATAGCTTCCTTAGTTCAATCCGTCAATCTTAAGATGCTTCACAAGAGGTCACTCCATTTCTTGCATGAATCTCACAGGTTAAACTTAATTTGTATTAGTAAATTGGTTTTCTGTAACATAGTATGCCTCTTTAAGTAGCCCTTTAACCTCTTCCTCAACATTCGATTGTGCAGCTTGCAACTGCAATTGCACCAGTCATGGTATTCTTAGTTGATTCCTCCTCGCACTTTTGAGTGCTTTGTCATGAGCAATATCATTCTAATGTCTAAATTATGTAGACATTTTGTATCATCAGCTAGTAAACCCTACACTACTAAACATGGTGCAAAGTAAGCAGCTTCCATTCTGAGCCATGGGTATATTTTTTATTTTTCAGGGTCAGGTGCTATTTTCTGTTGGGACTCCCTTCTTCAGAAGTAGACTTTTTCCGCCAATGCTCCATTTTTGATCAAGTTTACAAGTATTCAATTATTTGCATAAAACAAACTAAACCGATTCCAAACCAAAATGTACTCTTCATCTGCCTATAATAAATGCGAGATGTGCAACACAACCCCACAAATAGTGTAAAGTCACTATTTGAATCATGCATTTAGGATAATTCTACTTGGGGCTTGCCAATAAATGCATGTGGGAAATTCTAACATTATAAAAGCTGGATTTGCAAAAATAACTAAAATTGTTACTTGTAACTAAAATAAAAACTCTGCGCCAAAATTCAAGCCCTGCTTACTTTGCTTCATCCTGCATGCAGGAAGTGAGACTCAGTTTTGTATTGTTACTATGATATGCTTGACCCTTGGATACTTTCTCCCATCTCAGCCACTGAACATTCAAAGCTTATTCAAAGTTGCCATTGACCATACTGTGGCATCCCTATCCTTTCCAGACTGGGCATTTAGGAGAGACAACCTAATCTAGGCATTGTCTTGGTAGTATGATATACCTTGCACTAAAATCAGCTTTACCATACTCAAAGGGAAAGTCCATAGATCTTTTAAATTTCTTACACTCATCTAGTGATCTATGCCTTTCTACAACCTTATCTGAGATGTTCTGAAAGCTGCCTTCACGGTTGAATTTTGCTTGAAATTCAGTACCTGACTGAAGAACTTTGCAGAGATAAATGTATTTATTTGGAATCATGAGAACCACTATCATTGTATGCATAGCCCAATTAACTGTGTGACTTGTGAAAGTTACTTTATATACCTGACCTAATCAAGTATAGGTCAGGTACAAGTATAGTAAAGAAGGGTGAAAACTCAATCAACATTTTATCTTTTGAACTTTCGTGGTAATCTGTCAGAATTTAACTTCCACCTAATAAAGCATTCAGCCTGAGCACTCAAGTTTTGATTTAAATATTTACTTTAAAAATGCATATATAACAAAATGGAACTTCTATGGAAGGGAATGAATAATTTTGCAAGGCACTCCATGTATTCAACACTACTAGGAATGTGACCTAAATATGGCATGTGAACAAGGAATTTGTGGACGTTTGAACAATCTACTCTGTCCCAATGCAGCAGTGACTGCTCGTCTGCTTTCTTCACCCTTCTGAACATCATTCAAATCAGACCTGACCTTTTCTCACTGATAGACCTTTGTTCCACTAACCTTTTAACCCTCCAGGTTTAATGTCACTTGTCCTCTGAATGAAAGCAGCAGCTGCTAGGCTTCAAGTAAAATGCTGCTTAGCAAAACTTTTGTTCTGCCTTCTGACAACATCTATTTGGGATTATTCACACTATAGAATTTCAGAAAACACTGCCACCAACATTACAAATTGTTTATCGCAAGCATAACCACTGTGAATGTGGCAGACAGAAATGCATACAATGTCTTGTTTACACATACACTATCTCTTCAGTTTCTTCACTAGTAAAATAACCCTGACCTTTGGAACAGTCTGCACAATTTCTTTGCAGATGACTGTATGAAACGGCAAACAACTTATTAAAGGATCAAAACCAACTTTAAAATATCAGATCTAATAATTATATAATACATTTGTACTTTTTCATTCAGTGCTACTTCTACAGTATTGGAATTCCAGTAACTTTAATTTATTTAGTAAACATTATTTATGGACTCTTTCCATTATGTTTTGCAAACCAGTATTCATTCACTGTATTCTAACTAGTGTTAAATACAGTATGAAGTACTTCAGGTGGGTAGCTGCGTCAGCATGCGTAGGCTGCAAAGGAACAAGTAATAGGTTTATTCCATGCTGAAAAGAGAAGAAAGTAAACAACGTTTCAGCTATTGAGCCTTCTTCAGGTATGAGCTCACACCCGAAGAAGGCTCCACAGCTGAAACATTGTGTTTACTTTCTTCTCTTTTCAGCATGGAATAAACCTATTACTTGTTCCTTTAAATACAGTATGTCAAAGATAGGTACATTGAAAATCCAATTTACCCAACTTGAACTGCATTGGCTTTCACTACTATGATGTTCTGAAAACTGACACTGCTGTAAAGGTAGTGTTTTCAGTAATTGCTAATGACTATGTACATAATTACTGCTTTCAAACAAGACTATTGACTTTCTTGGAATTGCATATGACCACTAATTGTGTATCGCACTATCCACAAATGGGTGTACCAGTTTTCAATGTTTATTCGGAAAAGAGCTACTAGCCTTAAAATGTATCTTGTGCCAGTAGGCAGACTGACTTCCTCCTACACTGATCTTCTGGTCAAATAGAATCACCGTTCTGTATCATATGATGTATGCTAGACTGCAAAAATGAATGTTTTATACAAAAATGAAACCTCCATATGAATTGCAGTTTTCTCATTTAGTCTAGAACACAAAAAACACACCCCACCAACTGCAAATTACAATCTTAGAATGTAATAGCAAATTTCAACTGGACTGAAGCTACCAATAAGTGCCTGATCTGTAATTTGGGATTAGTAGGTTGTTTGAGGATTGGATTTAGCCTGAAACATTTATGTTATTGTGCCACATTTAACAACACCTTTGTTTCTAGACAACATGTGTGTCAGGAGAAAAGGTGCTGCAGTGACAATTTCCCCCGCGCAGCAAGAATAAAACCAGTTTTAAACACACCTAGACAAATTAACACTCAGTACAACATAACTTAAAAATGAATGAACTTTTACAATGTTAATGATATCTTTATAGAACACAAATACTGGAGTAGGCAGCTAAGCAGTGAAAATATTTGTAGAAAAAAAATGAGAACCCCTGAGAGAAAATGTTTTTTCACGAGTAAAGGTGGCAAACCAAAAGGTATCTTGTCCAACCGAAGGAATCATATGAGGAACCAGTACCTCAGTGTTAGAGTAGTAAGTACTCCATGATGACCGCAGTGACTCCTGCCCGCCGATATCCCACATCAGGAAATGGGTATTCTTCACCACTATTTCTTCAACATTACTTCCTATTGTAGGCGATGTATGCACAACTTCATTCATCAAACTAGAAGACGAATGGATAAAAATACAAATCAAACATTTATGTAAAGCATTTAAAGTATTATATCTTTAGTAATCAAATGGCAGCTTTTTGGAATTTTGTAATTTACCAATACAATACAATGATTTAAGACCTACCAATGAGCCAACTGCAACAACATTTAAAATGTCAGTTATTTTTGTTGGAGTTCCAAATGGCTCACTGAATCCCCAACTTTTCTTTGGGGGGTGAGGCTAAATTTTTTTTCCCATATATTTTCTGCAATTCTTCACAGTGATGATTTAAAAGGGGTTGTGGTCAGCTAGGGTTTACCATGAATTATCCTAAAACTGATATTAGCAGCTTATTGAGATAATGACTTGATTAGATTTTCTTCATTTCTTCATCACTTTAAAAACTGAAGTACAACAGCCAACAACAGCTGAGGCAAATACACTCTTTATTCCTTATAGGAACATGTTTAACACTTGAATACTACATGCCAATTATAATTTTAAGCCATTAGGTTACATATTGTTCACACTACACTTGTGCATTTATTGCACGCAATATGGCTAGTAACTCCATAGCAACTAGTTTTTCTCTGCAGAAAGTAGTACTTCTACAGATTTTTCCATCTGGCCATTGATGATTCAACTAAAAACAGAGATAAGAACTTTAAATAATGGTTAAACTATATACAAAACAAATATAAGCTGGTTATCCAGTTCCCTGCAATGTGGCAAGCATTTTGTTCTAGTGTGGTACACTAATCTTTTTGGAACAAAGTATACACCATGAAGAAACAAAGGTGATAAAAAAACAAGATTGACAAAATAATCAAATACACTTTTTAAAAAGCTATTAAATATTAGAACTGTTAATCATATGTGTAAAGGTAATACTTGCAAAACATGCATTAATACTTAACATAAATATGGTAATTAAATCCCAAAGTGCCTGCAAATTACTAGGTTGGCTTTCAAAACATTTGTTTTAGCAATCTGAACTCCATTTAAGAATTTGAACTGAAGGTTTTGTAAATAATAGCTTCCTGTTTTTCCTCCGTCTCCTTCTAAAAATGAGATGCTTTATAATTAGAAGTGCACCACAATGACAAGAGTAGGAAAATAGCCTTTTTAGTCTTGAACTGAGAAGACTACAAGAGGACCTTATGTGAGAACCCAAAACCCTCAGTGGCATTGACAAAATCAAACCAGTGGACTCAACAGTGAAACAAGAACTACAGTGAACAAAAGAAAACTGCAGGGAAATGCATTTAAAATGGAACAGAAATTACTTTTCGTACACAAAGGGTTATGGGAGTGTGGAACAGGTTACTAAAACTATGTTGCTGAAGCTGGAATCCTGTTTTTGTTAGAAAAATCTGGATGTGATACTGAAATCAATAAGCTCCCAGCATCCAAACAAGCCAGAAGGGCTGCATGTGCATGTTCTCAAAAGTTTAAAACTTACACTTTACCAACATCCCTGGAAAACCTACAGGAATGCATGTTTCACATCTGAGTGTCATACCATCTTCACAATTTCCTATAGCTGCAACAGCACAGCAAATACTAGCATATCAGTTAGGAAGTTAGATGAATAAATAAACGCTGCACACTCTCACTGTCACTTTTCATAGTTATGAACCTTTGGCTATATCTGCTCTAACAAACCTGGACTGTTGGTCCGCAACTAAAAGAACAAACTGGATGCCTGTTGACTCGGTAAAGGTGCTAGCTTGAGCAAAGGCTGATCGCCATGTCACTAGCCAATTCTGCAGTAAGGCTGAAGCCCCAAGCTGAGTCATGATAACCACTGCCAATTTTCAATTGGAATGGTATAACAAAAAATGTAAAATATATGATTTTCATTAAAAATATGAAGTCTGAAGTTTACATGACAAATGGAAACCATGCAAACAGTAAGCACTTTAAATGGTTACGGAGCAGTTTCTTAGCTGGGCTTGATATGCTAGAACTCAGTAGCTCTTGGCATCTCCTTCATTTGTCAATGTCTTAAGTGAGTGGGATATGATTTACAGAAATCAGTAAAAAAAAAATTAAAACAGATCTTGTACACATAACAACCAGCTTAAATTAGTTTTTTTGTTATACTTTACCAGCAGCATTACGACCTCCTGCGTGACCTGATCAGACCTCAGACGACAAGCAATGCTGGGCCTAGCCAGTCCTGAGATGGGACTGTTGCTGTAATTGACATTTGTGGGCTACTAGCTGGCACTCTTTCTCGATTAGAATTTCCAAACCAACATCCCATTGAGCCATGGACATTGTGACAATAGGAGGTACAATATATTCCTTCAGATTAGATGTTAAACTGAGGTCCTGACTTTTGTTTTGAAAAGGTTATTAAAAAACCCTTAGCATTGCATGAAAACAGACAGGCGATATCCCTTGTGTCATTCCTAAATTCTGTTCTAGACGTGAATCCCCTGGTCACCTGAAAGATCTCGTTCAATTTTTTGGGCAATGACTGTTCATTGTTCCACCTGTTCTAGTGTGAAGTGAAGACTCCTGTGCATAATGGTTTCTGCATGGCACCCAGGATATGGATGAAGTGGGCCAGCTCTTATATCTGAAGTGCTTTGGGATGGAAAGAACTTCCCAAAATGTAAATCAGTGACTCTACATGGGAGACATAAAAACATGTCGAGACATTATATTGAAGCGCTACACAGATTCCCAAAGGTTTGTTTAAATGCCCTTGCCAGTTTAAAAACTGCTTCTGCGTGATCGACACCATAAACTTCTGAAAACTAAGCATTCACATTCAATAGGGTTCACGTTTGCACGCTTTTGTTCAATTGAGATGAAAAGCACAACAGAAATGTAGTAAATTAAGCATGTTATAAAATAAATTATTCATTCAGAAAAAGAATTTAAAATGTGCACGATTTTACATCAAGCAACCAAATACAGTCATTCTTAGTCAAGGCTTCCCTATGCAGACACTTATCTGCACTGGGGCTGTGGTCACAGCTTTCACTACATTATACAGTCAAATGGTAACATCAGTTCCCTTTGAACAACTGGGCATTCCAATTTACCCTGATACGCTGGTATCACTTCATGCTGTTTTCACAGTCTATCCAAGTCATGAGGTATTAGGATAGCTTTATCTAATAATTGTTCCTTGATCAAAAAAGGATTACTATTTATTACTGAGAGATGTAATATACAAATGTATTACAGTACAGTTGGGGAACCAAAAAAGGTTTAAATCAGTCCAAAAATCGGTTTATTTATCCCATGCGCAAACATTTGTGGTATTTTTCATTTAAATAAAAGGTGCAATTTCAATAGGTGAATGATTTTATATAGAATGGCCCCAGAATATGATTCAAAATACTGCTGCTTGCCTTTAAGGGCATGAATGGTTTGGCTCATGAGTACATCAGCGAAATATTAACTCCTTATAAATCTAAATGTTCATAATCTGGCCTTCTGTTAGTTCCCAACACAGATGGCTACAAAAATTGGGAGACTATGCTTTTTTTTTTCTGTTGCTCCAGGACTGTGGAATGATCTCCCAGGACGTAACAGATCTTGCATGTCAACCAGCACTTTCAAATTCAGTCTCAAAACACTTTACCTACCTTTCAATTCTGCTTAATTTATAGTCTTAATTTGTGTATACCTGTTTTTATTGTACAGTGCCTTCAGACTATGAAAAGTCCAATATAAAAAGTATGAAGACTTTAATTAAGCAGGAACCGATTTTGAGTATAGAGAATAAGTGAGCACAATTTAGAGAGTAAAGCAGATAGCAGTGCATTGCCTGGCTAAAAACAAATACATAATATCTGCCTTCCAACTGTAAATCTAATCACCCACAGGCAGCAAAACAGAACACAAAAGAAGCGATTTTTCAGTTTCATCATAAAAGTTTACAAAAGCTCCACTCACAACTGGTAAAGGATTGTTGTTTTCCCAGCATTATCCAGTCCTACAATGATCACTTTATGCTCTGCAACAGGAAAAAAAAAGACAAAAATTATTTTGATAGCAGTGAACATGGAATTATGGACTTCGACAGGAACATCTATAAGCATGGGTGATCAATTATACAAACGAGAGCTACAAAATAAAATTAATTTTATGTATAACGCATTAATGTAATAGTCTGATCTTTCAAAATACTTTTATTTGAAATGTCTGGAATCGGAGACATCACCTGGTTCTTATAAGAATTATCTATATTGAACATTTTGGCTTTCAGCCAGTTGAAATACCATTTAAAACACTTACAGAATATATTGTGCTTTGGACTGCACCACCTTATCACATAAACTGTGAGAAATTTGAGATTGAACAATGCAGTATTAGCTAATATTTGCTTAGTTTAAAGAACTACAAACAGTGTTTTAACACTATTTTAACCAAGATTCAATTCAACCATATACACATACTGTATATATGTATTGAAATGCAATTTATATTTCAAAGTTTATAAAAGAGTCAATGAAAGAGATTAGAAATATACGAGACTACACTTGCTTCAACAAGATATTGTATTCTCAGAACAACCAGAAATCACTCTATACATTTTTACTTCTTGAAGTAAAGCTGTTAATTTGTATTATCTTCACTTATATGAAATATGCATAATGCGTGGTACTCATTTTCTAAAACTGGTCCAATCTTTGTTTTACAGGGACATCTTGAGATAAACCCTTTGGTAACTCGGTGTGCCTGAAGGACATTTCATATCTTCTATTAACAAAAATTCCTTCAACTGTTTACAACAGGTAATTGTGAAATGACAACAACAGAGTCATATCTATTGTATACAGAGCACACACAGTAGAGCTATTCTAGACAACTTTATACAGAGGGATTAAAGTAAGAATTACAGAAAGAAATGGTGGCCTAGGTTAATAATGCCTGAGCTATTCAGAGAAAGCCCGGGATTAGCAGTTATTTACATGTAAACTTAAGTAAATACCACATACAGGTTCATTTCAACTGTGAAGTGGGTCAACACCATGCCAGTATTCACAGACTACTCACAGATCTTGCCTTGTCAAATACGTAGGTGGGGCCATAATATTCTCAAATGTATCCACTCTCTTAAAGACAGACATATTATGAAAGGCACAGGACTGGTTTCATTAAAACAGTCAAAATATCTACAAAACAAGCCAATCTCGATTAAAACATTTTACATGCAATACATCAGTGTTCCAAGAAATGTCAAATGGCTTGCCGTGAATCCACCAGTTACACATAAGGAAAAAGATGATTTAGTTTTATTTAAGATAAAGATCATAACTCACTGCATTCCGGACAAAGAATAACTTCCAAAAAGATTGTATCATTACTGAGAAACAAATATCAAAAACAAAATATTTCTGGTTTAAAGTGAATGGAAACTTACTAGTTTTTAATTAGATGCATAAATAATGCTTAATATAAGTTCACTACAAACAATGGATTATTTAACATCAAATGACTGTGGAATCTCTTGCAGGAGACTGTTAAAAGATTCCAAAGATTCAATTGATTGGCTCAAAAGTTCATTCCAGACACTTTAAAAATGTAAGTGTAGGAAGTTTCACACTATAAATAGTGCAAAACAGGGAAAGTAAGAAGAAAGGTTTTATTTCTGCTTGTGGCAAAGAATGCATAGCAGAATTTAAGTCGGAGAGTACTGGAAGTACACAAACTCACCATTTTAGGTTTATAAGTGAACTATGCAAAGGCCTACAATAGGATAAAAGAATGTTGCACAATAAGAAAACCATTTCACATTTTTCCATCTCCCTTTAAAACTGAACATCCTAGCAAAATCAGGCTCCCATCCTAAGTTGAAAGGAATGTTCTTCTCTAAGAGGACCGAAAATAAGTCTTGAAAGAAAATACTATGAAGATAATTGACTCGAATATTTTAAATCTTTGAAGACACTCACAAAATGAACCTTATGACCAAAATCAACATTAAAAAGATCCAAATGAAAGCTTAGGAGAAGTGTAGTGAAGTGTTTTTAAAGCTAAGGGCCAGGAACACTTTTTACACAAAGGGTAGTGGGGAACAAGCTACCCAGCCATGTTGAAAGGTAAAGGTTTTGGCAAGAAACATGTGGATGAGAGCTAAGACCAAATCACTACTAACTCCATAAACTACATGGGACAAATTGCTTCCTCTTGCTTGCAACTTTAAGTCAAAGACAACTCTTAACATTAATTTCTCTATATTTGGCAGAACTGGGACAGGAAAAAAAATCACTTAATGACAAAAAAGGATTTTGATAACCATAACTGTAAACAGGACATTTTCCTGAGCCACAAAAGCAATTTGCATCAACAGAAATATTTAATAAAAAAGGATAATACGACTTGAGTTATGATTTCTACTTAAAGTAGAACAAAATGTTCAAACATTGGGAAAATGTACCCAAAATAACAATACTGGTACACTGCATCTGTTTGATAAGGGAGAAGAGTTACAGAGTTGCAGTTTTTATGTTATCAGGGTCTTTTGAGCACTACAATCTTTTCACCACACAAACTGAAAAGATAAAGTAGGCTTCCTATTGAGTTTTTCTCTAATAAACACATACAATTCTTTTTTTCTTCATGGGATAGGAATGGAAATAAACCTGCAGTACTGCTACCAAGCCTGCACTCATTGCCTGCACTACCTAGTGATGATAGATAATCTAGCAAACTTTTGGTAATCTGATTTCTCAGTATTCGCTGAGTTTCCTTGAGAAAGACTACTCAGAAGTGATAGCATTCCAAAAAGGTGCTGCCCACATAATACTGTGGGAAAGCAATCTTAACTGTCACACAGGGATCAAGCCAAGAACCACAAAATCAAGTGAATTTTAGCAGACTAAACTGCAATATTGACTTGTAAGGAACTTCTAAAGATTCCAAGTTACATCTCATCACACTCACGTGTACTACAGCTCAAAGGATCTAAAAAAACACTTTCTGTTGTTTGATCAGAGGCATCCTCTGCTGATTAATAAGTGTTTTTGTATTGTACAAATCACAATGTTCTGTTCTACTGCCAAATTTAGAAAGTAAATCTCTTAATTGTCACTTTAATGAACAGCCAATTAAAGCACACTGCAAATTACAAAAGGTAGAGCCATTACAATAGGAAATATCTCAATGAACAGTATATAATTTTAAGAGAAAGGGATATGGTAACAACCCTTGTTCATTGCGTACTATAAACTGAAGTGTTTGGCAAAGAAGCAAGTTGGATGGCAGATGTGGGATTAAAACAATAAGAGAAGAAACACTGTGATACAGTTCTGAAATGCTTCAAATTTTAATTCTTTTCAGATCAGTTCCATCTCCCATTCCTATTGCATGAATTCCAGTTCACTATGTATGACAAGGCCCGTTGTCTAGTCAGGGTAACTGTATATTGTTTTCTCCTCAGAAACGTCGTTGTTTTATTGTCCGTATACATAACACAGGCTGCACAAGTACACTATTGTCTAAAACACTGTTTTAAGGAAGTCAATGCTAGGCATTCAAAATCAAAATATGAGGGCGCATAATCACCACAAGATGACATGTCAACCAGCATCATAACATTCTTGAATTAAGTCAAGGTAAATATTGCACATCAACTTTATTACGTCTTACCCATTGCCCCATCACTTGAATCAATTAGAACAATGCTAATCCTCGAGATGCAGAAAAGAGACAGGAAATGAAAATGGAGGGTAGAGGAACAGATTTACAATATATATAGGAAGCGGCTCCAGTCCTTTGTGGCCTGTCTCACTATGGGGGTTGCAGGGGCTCCTTTTTGACTGTACTTTGTAATAAAGAAACAAAGAGGAAGGAAAAGGCCTTCTCACAGTCTATTGTGACTGATTAGATCTAACCTTCAGGCCGTCTGTCACATCCTTTTAGCTTCCAGGCCTCCAGCTTGTAAATCAAACAGATGGAGGAGCAGAAAAACAGAAAACAAGCAAGACCGCAATTGCACAGCATCTTCTGTGCTCCTAGTATCTACCACTGAAAGTGCTACTTAAACATACGCTTTAAAACAGTGTAAAGTGGAAGTCAAATATATACGTCACACTGCACAGCATATAATAAATATTGCTACGAATGTGAGGAAACGCTAGAGACATACCAGGTACAGACAACTCACCTAAAAACATATCTACTTAAACTATATAAGTTTTGTTTTATCAGATTTTTAAACAGTTTTAAAGGATGATTTGAGGTGAGTTAGTACTTTTATTTAATGGGAAAACTTAATGAAAACAAAGCAGGCCAAAACAACATTGCAAAATCTGATCCAGAACAACCGACTTAGTTCCCAGATTCTAAATATGAAAATCTGTTTCCTTGTGCAAGGAACCAGTTACTGTTTGCAAACTCTGCAACCAGTAAAAAGTTGTGTTCGGGGTGTTCACACAAGTTATAAAGCATCCGATGAAGCAGTTCACAAAGCCTTATTTACAACGATCTCTTCAGTACATTTTTTCTTGCTCAACAGAGATGTGCTATAAGCAACAGAACCCCTGAAACATACAAACATTTAATATATCATACTTACATTTGGTGCAGAGTATGAAAGTTGTGCCACTACTCACACTGCGTTTAAAAACCATACCATAAGCCTTTAGTTTCATCTACACCAGGTTACAGAGAAATGTTTGGTTTTTCCGTTTTAAAAATGGTTAGTCCAAAACAATTTTCAGTTTCACTCCATAAACGTACACTCAGTTTTGGAATGGACAGTAGTGTTTCTAACTGTCTATATGAGACAACTGCACCTGCTGGTTGTAGTTTTCCACTTGTACAGGTGGAAAATATTTTTCCTTTGACACAAAGCGTGTACAGTGCAAAAACAGGATCAGGTTTCTTAGGCAGCACAACCCAATGTAAAGTTTATTATGCACACTCAGCATTAGCAGGGTTTATGCATTTCGAAAATGATGCTGAAGTCATACTGATTTCAATATTCATAAGCAGCGTGCGTTGTAGATGTCCAAGACCCTCTCAGCTGTCTCTTTTACGTTATACCATTAACTCTCACTACTTTACATGCATTTTAGGGAACCAATAACACTTCACCGACCTGTAGCAAGGTCAAAAAGATGGTCTTTGATACGGGACGGAGGACCACGTTCACGACAAGGACTTCTGGTATTGGTGCCTTACACTGAACTTATTTTCAAAGTTTATCTTGGAATGAGACAATTCGTTCTACTGTTTACCGAGACTATATTATCAGATTTCACCATTTGAGTTTTAAGAATCTTAACCGCCGGACAAAATTCTATATAGAGTACAGGAGGCCAAAAGTTCCACTGTGAACAGGAACAGTGAAACTATATGGAATAGTCTAACAAAGAAATGTGAAACAATAGGTCCTTACATTATTCCCAGTCATCATTCAACATACGATCTATATTATGTATTAATAATAAACTATAATCTGAATATAATCTGAAAATAGCCGATTAAAAGAACGCTCGCTATTGCATGCGTTATTGAAATCCACAAGTCACTCGAAAGTTGAATCAGTCCCAACCTTAGTAGTTCTAGATTCAACCCGTTTATTTAGCAAATTTAGAACTCACGCGTTCTAGATTCACTCCGTCAGTACAGCAATCACTCTTCCAAGAGTAAACTAAGCTTCATGAAAGCTCTTGCAATCCATCGCTCGACCACAAGAAAACAACTGCATGTGACAAGAAAATGCACTGAAAACCGTGACGGGAAACATTTCAAACGACTACTTAATGCGTTTTAAAACTTCGATGCGTTAAGAAACGTGAGGGAAATCGCAGAAATACAACCCACCTTGATTACAAAAGAAACTCCAGAGTTTTGCAAAAATAAGTCCCATTTTTTGTTCAAATTAAAAAAAAATACTTGTGCAAGCAATGCCGACACTAGTCAGAAGACAGTTGTGTCCTTATTCACAGGCAACACAAAAAATGTTTGCTCGCTCCCTATCCTTCAAGCTAGGACAGTTTTCCCTGTCAGGGCCTGTGTTTCGAAGCCCCGTTTTTCCCCTGTGAAATCAAACCTTTGTCTTGGGGAATCTGTTACTCCACATCCCACACAAGTCGACACGGAGAGGGCTTTTCTTCGGCTTTTAACGAGATTCCGCTACGCTGCGCATTACGTTTTGTGTCTAATAGAGCCTGTTACATGGAGTCGTACAAACCTATTGCAGCCTAGCTAAACTGCACACGCTCTTGAAAATAACAGTTTAATATGCATATAAAAGTAACAACAGCGTTCTGCAGCTGCCACAATGACACAAAACAAGTATCACTACCTGCCCTCTACCACAACAGAGCCACTAATTCTCAACTCCTCCACCCTCCCCCACCAGGTTTCGGGTTACAGGCTGGTGACGTCACTGTATCAGACAGCCCACAGATGTGACATCACTTCATTTAAAAAGCTGAATTTAAACAAGTTAGAAGTGGAATTTTGACGTAACCAGCTTTTTTTCTCCGATTTTATTGAAACCTTTCCCTTCGTACTGTTACCACTTGAATTCTTTGCTGTTTTTTTATCTTTATGTGACACAATTTTATTGTCCTTATTGTGTTCAGTTTTAGAACCCAATGAAGAAAAATTCTGTTTCTAAAACATGCAAAAGCTGTCCAACTACAATATTGTTATAAAAATCCTTAGCCCACTCTTAATTTAAACGTTTTTATTATTTTACTGTAACAAGCTTAATATGTAACATGTTTATATTTAATTAATTTCATTTATTTAGAACATTTTGTTGTTGTAAGTAGTAGTAAATGCTTTACGCTTCAAATATCAGGGTAATAGAGATTACAGCAAACACATATGAGATATTTCAAGTTGTATAATTTGAGCTGAGATGTAGCCAGGATTTTCTGGGGCTCTCTTTAGACCCCCAGTCTAAGGTTCTAGAGACCTCAGTTTGGAAACCACTGCTCTATTTTATATGATGTGTAATGAACTAAAAGTTATACAGCAGAGTAGACGCTGGGTTTTCACAATGCTACAAAAGAACAATTTTCTTGACAATATTTGCCAAGTTGGTTTGTGAACTTACAGAAGTCTTGATGCAGATGCTGCACATCACAAGTTAGCATGGCTTCAGGTCCAATGATGTTTGTGCTGCCTATGACACAGCAGACTCTTCTACTTTCTGATGAATCCTTTCACTAATCTTTAGAGCGTCCATTGGTCCACCATGGGTCTAGCCACGAGGGTTGTTATACTTTCCCATTTTAACTTACTTGCCAGGAGGGGGAGGTCTTTTTGGGTCACAGTGATCACCATTTTCATTGCTAAACCAGTTCTCTGGAACATCTAGACTTTGATTGTCATTCCCAATGCGATTAACCTCTCTCTACTTCATATGTGTTATGGTCAAATCCGGGTTGAGAGATCAGCGAGGCAAACAAATCCATAAAGGGGCAAGATGAGAGGGTAGTCGAAAGGTCCAAATGAAGATGGGTCTTGGTGTCGGTGGTCACAGGTTTGAGGACGATGGAAGCTCAAGAGGCAGATAGATTCCTACTGAGCAAGGACCAGGAGTGAACGGAGGGTTTAAATAGTGAAGGAAGAGGAGATTGAATAATGAGGATTAATCGATGCCGGCTGTGCTCATAACAATATGGGCATTCAATAGAATACATTTTACTTTCATGCTTCCTCCAGTGCCCATAGTGAGCTCAAGTACTGTGCTAAGATAGTGTGAGAACCCCAAAGATAAGTAGTGTTTTTAGCGACCAATTCCATGTCTCTTGAAACAATATGATGTAAGAATTAAACAAAATCTGAGTAATTAAGGTAGAGGAGTTGTGAAAAAGAAAGTGAACAGAATCCCCAGTTGCATTCGATCTAACTAAAGGAAATAATGCATTTAAATAATGAGGTAGATTTTGAGGATTGAGTTTGCATAAAAATAAAAATCAAATACGTGTGTGTGGGAAATCTCTGAGGAAGTTAAAAAAAAGTTATTGGTGGTCACCAGTCCGAAAAAGGGTTACGAAACCATTTCTAAGGATCCAGTGCTCCACCATTGTCAGATAAATCTCTACCCAGGGGTGGTTGTCCTACCAAAATCTCTCCAACAAACTGGGAAATTATTAAAGAAGTTACAAAGAACCCCAGAGTAAAATCCAAGGAACTGCAGGTTGGGTCGGTTATGTCTGTATAGTGTGACTGTTCATGACTCAACTATCAGAAAATGACTGAACAAAAAGAGGGGTGGTCATCGAATGGTAGGAAAGAGAAAACCACCACTCTACAAAAAGAGCACATTAATGATCAGAAGGCTTCTGCAACAATGTTCTCTGGACAGACAAGTTAAAGGTAAAAATCTTTGACCTCAATGAGAAATGTCAAAAGCAAACACTTCAAACACTGCTTACAAACAGAAGAATATCATCCTAAGTATTAAACAGGGTGGTAGTAATGTGATGGTGTGAGGCTGCTTGTTGCCTTGTGAACTGAACAGCTTGCCATCATTGTCACATTATCATTGTCACAACCATAAATTCGGCATTGTATCAGAATACTCTAAAGGAGAATGTTAGACCATCTGTTCATGACTTCAAGCTGAACTGAACGTGAGTCTTGCAGCAAGACAATGATGCTAAACATACAAGCAGATCTACAAAACAATGGCCGCAGAACAATCAATTCCATGGTTTACAAAGGCCAAGTCAAAGTCAAAACCTCTGTCCCATTCAGATGTTGTGGCAGGACCTGAAGCAAGCTGTTCATGCAAATCAGTCCTCAAATGTCACAGAGTTGAAGGAGTTCTGTAAGGAAGTTTGGTCTGAAATTCCTCAAAACAGATGTGAGAGATTGACCAATGGTTACATGAAACATTTATTTAAGTCATTGCTGCTCAAAGGGGTGCCACCAGTTACTGAATCTAAAGGCTTGCATACTTTATCACACATATATATTAAAAGTTGTACCATTTGAGGATAGATAAGTGTTGAAAGAGTATCATGTCTTGTGTCATTTGTTTCACCAAATTAACTTAATCTGCTATTAAGACAGACCTAAAAACACATTACATTTCAAACATGCGAAATACTTGAAAATCCTAAAGTATTCACAAACTTTTTCTCAACATTGCAAACATAAAGAATCAAAGGAGTTTCTGATTGTTTAAACTTGTAATCATTTTAACCATAATAAAGAGTAAACATTCAACCACCTGTAGAGCCCAACATAAATACAAACGCAGAAAGGAAGATGGAAGGAAAGGAAGACAGCATTAAACTAGGGTTGTGTAACTCTCTCAAATGCACAATGAAGTGTTATTGGAATATAATAATAAATTGATAATATTTTCTCAAAACACATACATAAATTGATACATACATAATGGCATACTGTATACACAGTATTACAGCTTCTTGGAAAGGAATAAGTCATGGGTTCTTTCAAACTAGAGCAGTTCACAGCTCACAAGGGCTTCATCTAACTGGGCATTAAGATCGGATAAATTTAGGATATTGAAATTTCCAATTTCTTGATTCTTACACTTTCTCATTGTGTGTATTTGTAGTTTGTTTATATGTTGTGGGTGTCAAATTGTTTGTTAACATTACTCTGGAAATATTGGCAATTGTATCTGTCATGTCTGCAAGGTTAGCTAAGCTTTCTCTTCTCCCCTACATATCATCAGAGAAATGTTTTTTCTATCTTATATATACTGTAGTGTTGTGAGAATGTTCAGTATGTAATGACCAAAGGTTGTAAACTGTTTTATTTGAGAGAATGAGAAAAAGGAGGAAAATGTATGGAAAGAGAAAAAAGAAGGTTACATTGATTTCACTGTGCAAATTTAGAGAATTACAATATAGGAGCATTTACATACAAAATAAAATGAACTAAAAAATGACAAACTCTTAACTAAACCTCTCTTTCTCTCCTTCTGACTGTATACTGTCACGGTGGTACAGCAACACCTCTTCTCAAGAAAGAAAGGCACTGCAGAGAATGGTCAATATGGCCCAGAAGATCATCAGCTGTGGTCTCACCGAGATTAAACAGCTCTATGAGGACTGCTGCCATGGTAGAATTCTGGCCATCACAGAGGACAGTCACAACCCCGGGCATGAGCTCTTCACCTCACTGCCCTCAGGCAAGAAATACAAAAGCACACGTACACTTACCACCAGATTCCACAATAGCTTCTATCCACAAGCAGTGCGATTGGCGAACACATTTAGCTATGCCCCTCGGACCACACCTGTACCATCTTCCTTATTATAATTTCTTATTTATTTATTGCACATCTCCAGTCATTATTTACACGTCTGCATTGTTTACATTCAAACTGTTTACTTGTTTACTTGTACATTGTCTACTGTTTGTTTGTATATTGTCGTGATGCACTGTCTGCACTTTGTGTTTTTGCACTTGTTTTAACAATCGAGAGACTTTCAGTAAGCAAGAATTCCATTGTACCAGTACATGTACCGGTTACATATGGCAATAAAGTTCAACTTCAAGTTCACTGTATAGTATTCATTTCAGGTTTTGTTGTCTATGTCATGTTGTCCAATTACACATCTGTTTCTGCTCTTAAGAATTTAGCTTTGAACAGTCAAACAGACCAATGACATGGCTGACCCTATCTTTGTTTCTCTCATTCTCTGCCTTTATATCTCCCTTGCTTTTTTATTATCTGTGTCTTCTACCAGGCATAAGAAATTATCATGGATTACACCAGTAGTCACATGGGTGTAAGCAAAACAAAGGGATAAATGCAGAATATTAGAATTTCATATAGTTTCAGATGCAAACTTGAGCTTTGTGTGTAGTCACTGCTAAAGCTTTTCTCAGGATATGTCCTCCTTATAAACTTATAAAATAAAAGGTAATAGTGTGTCCCTTTACTGCCCTCTGTAGACAGTTACAGATGTCTACTCCTTTTTATCCAATTTGGAGACTGTTAGAATATGGCACAAGTAAAGGTTTATTCCTTTCTGAAAAGAGAAGAAAAGAAACACAACATTTTGGCTGTGGAGCCTTCTTCGGGTGTGAGGTAGAATAAATTAATTTAACACTGTAAGGTAAAAAAGTCAAATGTAAGAAGTAAATGTTACAGCTGTGGAGGTCTGTTTGGGTGTGTGAAGGCGATAGAAAGAGCACGAACAGGAAGAGTGGAGACGGTTAAAAAAAGATGACAGTAGGTATGTAGCAGGTAGAAATGGTAACAGGAATGGAAATCTGAGATACAGTTTCGGGGGGTGGACTTGGCAGGTGGCAGTCTGTGTGGCAGGATTATAAAGAAATTAGTAGATTGCCGAGTGCTTAGGAATGTGTCAATAAGTCAAAGGTTAATTTTGATTTCTAATGTCTTTCTAGTACCGGTGATTTTGAATCCCTGTGAAAGCACACTGGCAGAAAGTACGGTGTAATCATGATCAGGAAAATGTTATGCTATTGGCGACTGGAGATGTCTTGGTTCTCGCCTTCTGTGAAATGGTCAGCTATCCTTCTTCATATTTCATTGATGTTAACGGCAAAGATACTTTGTTCAGGATATGTAATAAGCAGCAACAACAACTTCGAAATATTTACAGTGTTTAGTGGCTGAGATAGGACACACACACTCACACCAGGCTCAAGTTTCCAAGAAGCCAATTAACCTACCAGTATGTCTTGGACTGTGTGAGGAAACCACAGTACCTAGAAGTATCCACACAAAAACTGGGAGAACATACAAACTTTTTTAGTATTAAGTAGTATTTATAAATAAACATCAGAAATAACGTCATGAACTGAGACATAGACAGACACATTCAACTTAATTCCAGGTTGTTTATTTAATTTAGAAACTCCAAATAGTATGTGATATTTAAGACAGGAGGTTAGTCATTTAGCATTCCAAGTAGTATTTCAGAAAAGGTGTTGTTTGTTTTTTCAAATATTAAGACTGAATGATCTTAGCACCAGAATTTGTCAAAACGTCATTTTCAGCTGAAATAAATGCGTTTCTGCAACCTTTGGCATCCAACTGTAACAATTTCAATTCAATTCAATTTTAGTTTAAGCTTTATTATTCTCTGGGGGAAAATATTTTTGCAGCACATTCCAATACAGCAAATCAGGAAGAAAAACATTACTAAAAGAGAAGGCAGTCGAATAGTGTGACAGGAGATAAGAGAGTTATTTTACATGTTTAGGGAGAGATATTGTAGAAGGGACTGAAAGATGTCCTGAGTACTGATTACTTTTACACCTGGGGACATAGAGGCACCTGCCAGATGGAAGTGGTGTAAATTCACAATGGAAGGTTTGAGACACTCTATAAAGTTTTGGCCTATTTTACAACCTCTTGTTTGTAGAATAATTGCAGAATATTGTTCATTATTTGGCATCAGTGTTAGCGCTCTTGCACGAGCTTGGTAGCTGAACAAGGTTGAGCCTGGTCAGTCTTGGAATGGGTGACCTAAGGTTCTGGTTTCCCACCTGTGTTCTGCTGAAATATTAAAGAGGGCTAAATGTGACTTCCCAGCAAAGCACCACCAGCTGTCTCATGATGTAAATATATATCCAACAGATATATTTGTTTGGTTGATTAATAATTTGTCACATAATTTAAGATGTATACATTACAAATGTTACTAAGAGCACATATCCATGTTTAAAACAGGTCCCATACTGTTTGCAAAATGGTTTTGAAACGTGCTGTACAAACACAAGCATAAATAGCAAAATAAGGTTTTTCTCAAAAATATCAACTTGGTAGTATATAAAAGAACGTCTTAGCACCTATTACACTGTAGTTCTTTCAGTCACACAAATAAAACTATGACTCCCAAGATGCACTAGAAAATTTCTTTACTAGTGCAAGGTCTCATGGGAAATGAAGTCTTCCTCCCACATAAATATTTTAAAAAATTGAATTACAATTAAAATATAACAGAAATGTAAATAAAATTAATTTACAATAGTATACAAAAAAACACAGATAATGTCCTAGAAAGAGCTGAAACATTAGAATATACTATTTGAGGTTTCTCTCTCGATGCAGTCTACAAAACTACAGTGGGAGGAAATGCGCATAAGTTTTACGATCTAGCCAAAAGCAAGGCATGGTATGAACCAGCAGGATACGTTGTTTCTTCTGTCCTGGTCTAATCTTGTGTGTGCTTTGTATGAAGGTAACACTGGATATAGATATTTGCTCGATTATATAAAGATTGCGCATAAATTATAATCATGGCCGATTAGTGGGTGAGTATTTAAATACATATCAGCCTCATCTTTATTTTCTTGCGAATTACACACGATCCTTTTCGCGAGCTAAATGAAATCCCGTGCTTGAATGTATTGCTCGCCTTGGCGAGGTGATTTGGTTGGCTTTTATAAATATCACATCTTTCTCTTTTATTTGGTCCACTTTTTTGACTGCTCCCAACCGAAATACACCCCCTTTATAATAATATTTTAGTAGAACAATAGTTAACGAGCCCATTATTTTTACATTTTTAATTTATATCCGGTTAAAGTTACACCAATACTTGAACCACAAACGAAATATTATAAAAGGTTCTAATAGGAATTAAGAGTCACAGTGTGACAACCTGCAACGAGCAAGCATCCACCTCCAGGTGGTCGATTTCTCTTGGGTTTACGGGGTTTCCTATGTCAGCAGCACATTACTGTAGTATCTGCGCTTTCATATGTTCTTCCAGGAAATGAATGTACACCTTTTCCCAATTTTGACGAGAAAATTGAACTGCTTTTTTTTGTAATGGCTAGGTCTCTGAATTTTCAGCCCCCTCCTTGTTTATTTCAGAATCCTTGAGGACTTGAGGTGCACTGTACTGTATATGAAGAGATGTCTGTTTTCCCCAAAATAACATTACGAGGTGATGTGAAGCAATATCTCGGTGATGTCTTTAAAAATAAAGAGGTAGGATATGTGAGGTCAGTTGTTATATGGCATTTAAATGTTGAATTTCTTTACTATTTGCTATTAAATATTATTTACAAACTTTAATATTGTTCCATTCCATCATAAGTAGTCACCACAGGTGTCTTGTCAGTTCACTTCAGTTTATTTGTCATAAGCACTTGCACATATGCACATTTGTCAAGTGCAATGAAATGCTTATTTACATGTATGCTCCAATACAAAGACATTAAGTTATCACCAAAACATAAACACAGAACAGCAACAACAAGTTAAATAACATACAACTTTAAAAAAGCAAGAAAGTACAAAAGCAGTGTGAGAACAGAAAAAAAAACAACACATCAGTGTGAGTAATAATGTAGGTGTAGTTTAGGCGGTGGTAGAGGTAGAGTTCAGTAATCTGACAGTTTACCTGTCACGCTTACCAGAAAGAAGGGGGGAGAAAAGTGAGAAACCAGGATGATTGTTGTCCTATAAGTGATACTTCCTGCGTTTCTGAGACAGTGAGTTGTAAAAATGTCCACAATAGAGGGGAGCTGTACTCCATTAATGGACTGGGCTGACCTGATCACCCCCTGTAAAGACAACAAGCTGCAGTCAAACCATACTTTAATGCCACATATGAGCACATTTTCAAGAGCGTACCTGTAAAATGTGGTAAGGACAGTCAAAGAAGGACCAATTTTTTTCAACTGTCTTGAGTAAGTAAAGGCGCTGTTGTGCCTTCTTTGTAGCTCCAGTTACATGGCTGGGACCATGTTAAATCATTAGTAATGTAAGTACCTATTGTCATTTTTGGATTCATGTTCACTACAAGTGTGTTTGAAGACTTTTATCTTCCTCTCATCAAGACACAGCAGCCTAATTAGTTATGCAATATAGTACAAAAAGAGATTTCTTAACTTTAATGTAAAATATACTATATGTGGAAATTGAATTACACATATATTTAAAAACACAATTTTAATGGACAATATCTGATTAAATTAGACCGATTTAAAGCATTTTTAGGACCATTATGGGTGAAGGTAGAAATCTAAAGTTCTTAAACAGAAAAGAGCCATAGAAGCCGCAGAACACATACAGGTTCAGGTGGGTAGCTGCGTCAGCACGCGTAGGCTGCAAAGGAACAAGTAATAGGTTTATTCCATGGTGAAAAAAAGAAGAAAGAAAACACAACGTTTCGGCTGTGGAGCCTTCTTCAGGTGTGAGAAAGACAAGACAGTAAGCAAAGGTAATGTAGCGGGAGAACGAAGGCTGGTAGAGATGAGGAGCGAGAGGCGGGAGCAGGGGACAGACAGAGAGGCCAATCAAGAGGTGTGAAGTCAGAATGGGTGTAGAGAGGTGTGAAATGAAACCTCCAATGAATGGAGAAAATTTAGATCAAAAGTAGTCTGTCATTAAGAGAAGGGGGAAGGTGTGATCCTAGCTGCAGGATAATTTTATTTCTGTAGTCTTTCTGATGTATGAGTTCAGAAAACTGTCTTTGAGAACACAGACAGAGAGATTAGAGTGGTCGTGGCCGTCAGAGGTGAAATGAGAAACAATGGGCTTGGAGAGATCTTTAATCTTCACAGCCCTAACATGTTCTCTGAAGCGGTCTCCGAGTCTCCTTCCTGTTTCTCCAATGTAGATGGCTGGGCATTTACTGCAAGAGATACAGTAAATAAGGTACAAGATGCCATCTGGGTGATCCAGAATTGTCCTGAGGGGCCTTGAATGAGTGTAGTGTTAGATACATTCTTGCAGCTGATACAGCAAGCTCTGTTGCAAGGGAAAGTGCCTGGTGTGGATGGTTGCTGAGGGCGGTCAAGGGAGCTGTGAACAAGAAGGTTGCACAGATTAGGTGGTCGAAAAGAGGGCCCCAATGGAGGGATCATCCTGTAGGCTGGAAAAGTTGTTGTTAATAGTCCTGGGGATAGGAAGTGTGTTGGGGTGGTAGGGAAGCACCAAAGGAATGCGGTTGTTATGGCGGGAGTTCCTGATTGAGTTGATGGTCCGAGGGGTGTTTTTGGCTTGGGCAAGGGCCCTGTCAATAACACTGCTGGGGTATCCTCTGTTGATGAAAAAGGAGTACCATTTGAGGGATTGGTTCTGGAAGTCAATGTCGTCGCTGCATAATCGTCGTAGCCGAAGGAACTGTGAAAAAGGGAGAGAGTTTTTAGTGTGTTTGGGGTGAAATGATCTATACAAGAGATAGCTGTGTGAATCCGTGGGTTTGTAATAGACCGAAGTGGAGAGTCGGGGGTAGTTAATGGAGAAGTTGATGTCTAGAAACGGAAGAGTCGTGGAAGATATGTTAACCGTATATATTTGAGGGATGGGTGGAAGTTGGTGAAGTGATGCAAAAAGCATTCAAGCTGGTTGTTGGAGCATGTGGTTCCGACGAACACATACAAGGTGTGCAACAACAGGCAAAAAGAGAAAACCCTCAGAGAATAAACAGTCAAAAGCATGACCCAGTTCATCCCTCAGCTTGATGCTGTTTTATTAATGTTATCCTATTGCCCTCACAGCTGCTGGCTGTCCTTGGCCAAGAGGATGCAGAGAGGAGGTTTGAAATGCTTCTCAGTCGTCTCTCCCACCCCCCGGCCTTCACCTCCGTCAGGGTCAACACCCATCTAGCATCTCCAGAGCACGTCAGACGCTGCCTGTCTGAGGAGATCCGAAAGGTGATGGACCTCCTTTGATCTGCTTGACTGCAGCAGCATTTTCTTGCTATTGATGGGATGATTGGATGCGATTGGCAGCTTCTGCTGAGAGTGAAACCAAATGCTAGCTAATACACCTTGGAGTGTGGGAACACCCCAGTTTTAAAAACACCAGATGGTGCTGTTGTCTAATTAGATTGGTGGAATTGCTAGAATTTCGTTTCAGATGAATTTTTTGGTTACTTAAAATATATACAAACCATTTCTTTAATTAAAATAAATCACGCTTCAAACCTACAATCGCCACACATGTGTGCTGTTGATCTAAGAGCTGTGAGATGTTTCACATTGAAAGTTTATTCAAAACCACTAGTATGCAGCTGTAATTTAACACAATAAAAGGTATTACGGCTGCGCCTTTTCATTTATAGGTGTCCTATAATTGAATGTCGAATGCACATGCTTGCTTGTTATTCACTGTACAAAGATTTTGTGCAGAACGTCATAAGGCAAAACAAGACATATTCGATGTGTCTGTGTAGCAGAGTAATGTAAATTGTCTAAAGTTACAGAGCTCGTTTATTTTTATCAGTAACTCATAAAAGCATTCCCATTTATAATGAAACTGTATTTCTTCTCCTTTTTAAGGTAATGCAGGCGCTTTTATAGAGGGGCTTCTCTTGTCTCCCTGTTAGCAGAACATTCTAACCTTGGTGTTTATCCTAGCAGCAGCAGATGAATTCATTCTCAAGCCATGACGTTCCCATATTTAATCACCCAGATGTTCCAGATGTTTTGCTCATTCCTGTTATTGGTCCAAGGTACAGTATGGCTATAATTTCAAAAGTAGAATTTTGCGTATAGAAAGCAGGGAAAAAACACCAACCACTAAACATTGTTTGCACAGAAACCTCTTAAAAGTGACCTACAGGTACATGCTGAAATATTTTTCTCATTATTGACATGCTAATTATGCACATTTGTAATGTGTATGCGTATTATGATATTAGGAACAAGTAATAGGTTTAATCCATGCTGAAAAAAAGAAAGAAAACAAACGTTGTGTTTTCTTTCTTGTTTTATTCAGCATGGAATAAACCTATTACTTGTTCCTTTGCAGCCTACGCATGCTGACGCAGCTCCCCACCTGAACTATTGTGATATTACGTTAATTGTTTCTGTCTCACTAACCTGATTCCATGGATTATGGACTGGCTGCAATTAATTACTGTTTTATCAAATTAAGTTTTTTTATTACTTTCCCTTTTGTAAAATGTCCAAACACTTGAGCAGTAGTTTCATAAAAAGATAATTCATGTATTATATGAGAAAGGGACAGCTTCACAAGGCTGGCTTTTGAGCTGCAGCACTGAACAGAGGCTAAATGGTGTCCCATTCTGGGTGTTTCCAGAACCATTCTCTGCCATCACTTCAGTAGGTGACTTTAACTACTGCTACTGGAGCACTTCTGCGTCTGAAACCAGTGAATCCTTCATGTTTTGAGTAGGAAGGTTCAACAAAGGGAGCGTCTTTCTGTACAAGACTTTTGCATTTGATGTGTTTGTTGTAACAGTGTGACCTTGTTTCTGTTCTCAGGGTTTCTCTGGAAAGGCACTCTTTAGAAGTTGTAGTGGGAGCTCAGTGTGGGAATGCAGTGTTACGTGGAGCTCATGTCTTTGCTCCAGGGATCCTTGCGGCTCCTAAATGTAAGGAAGAAACCAAGTGAATGAACGTTGTCAGAATTACTCTATAATCATGACTCATTAGTAAATTATCATGCATCAAAATTATCTAAAAAGTTAATTTACATCTGTAGTATAGAAGGTAAACTTAAGACAGAATATGATAATTCTTTTGTCCAGAAAAAACAGCAGTAGAAGGGACTGGAAGTTACACTTAAAATAGTTCAGATTATCTGTAAATTCCACTATAGGAAAACACACAGTGTACAAAAGGTTTTTTTTTGTATTTTTACACAAAATGTATCATTTCTGTTATCATTGTAATAATAGTTTTTTCTTACCCATCAACCAGCCAAAAATTCAAGATGGAGAATTTGAAATGAACACAGAAATTGAAATGCTTTTCAACGTTATTTTACAAAGGTTTCGGTACGATATGGAGCTATTTTGATTTATCTAGTAGAGCTGTTTCTGTTGTTATAATTAGCTTCAGGTACAGTAGGTTCTATTTACTCCATGTTGAAGGGATTGCTTTGAATCAATCTGTATTTTCTAATCCATTCTCAGACATGAAGATGGGAGATGTGGTGTCTGTTTTCTCTGACATTGAAGGACAATGTACAAGAGGAGCAAAGGAGTTCCAGGGGAAGCGAGTTTTCATAGGAAATGGAATTGCTGAAATGAGCCGCAGTGATATCTTCTGTACAGATCAACCAATTAAGTGCGTACTCCAACTTCAACTTCACCTTTAGTGTAATTTACAGTGTAGTTTATTTTCATATATTCCCTTCTGAGATGTGTATTCAAAGTTAGAAACCCAAACCCTAGAAAGTAGCACTATGTCAATTTTAATATAATTCATTTTGATAGAGGTAATAGTTTAACATTAAATACATGCAGCTTTTTAAATGCAATGTAAAAGGGACTCATCCCAGGTACTTCAAATGACATTTATATTTTTTGATTGGACTTCAGAGTGTAGTGTAGACATTTTGTTTTCAGCTATCCAGTACACTCACCTACTTGAAATGGGTCTGAAACTAAAAATATACTTAATAGCGTTTTACAAGAAATGGAGCCATTGCTTAGAATATTGTTAAACAGAGGTAGACATGATAGAATATGACAAGCCCTCTGTGCCATAGTGAGGTTAAAGTGGCTTTTGATGTTCAGCTAGTGGCGATCTATACTTTCAGTGTAGGATTAATCTGACAGACTGGAGGCTTCTGTCTGAAGTCCAATTTCTGCACAATCACTGAGATCGGAAATCTTATATGACAGGGCAAAGCTCTCCCAGGGACACCAGGATTGTCTAGACTAGTGCACAGTTGGACTGGTCTGGGGCATTGGTTTGGGGCATTTGACAACAGACACCCTGCTGATGGTCTGGGCACCTCCTGGGAATGCATGGTATCAATAGGAATTATCCTTCAAATAGTACTGAAGCTCCACTGTGTCATGTTGAGAATATACTGAGAACATATAGAATACTGTGTATATAAAAACAGAGTATGTAGAATATATAGAAAAGCTGAAAGTACAGTGTATTTTGGTTGCAATTAAAATGTTAAAGGTATTTTAATTATATTTACAGTGCTCAGTGAGGACGTTCTGATTTGTAGATTTGGTAGCAATCTTGTAGTTTTTGTATACGCAGAATACACTTTACATGTTGTGTTCTTCAGGGGTATTGGCATAAGGATGACAGAGCCTGTGTACTTCAGTCCTTCGTTCTACAATGTTCTGCCAAATCAGGTGTTCTTACAGGTATCTTCTTCTACCTCCTGACTTCCAATGAGTACAACCATAAAAAATGCTAGGAGAGGAAATATGCCTTACACCCAAAAAAAGTCCTTTGTATGGTTTTGAATTCCACCAAAAATTCCACCTTCTGAGTGCATATGACTTCTGTTTCAGAAATAAAAAAATGGTATCCAGGATACAGTACTTTTAAATGTCTGAACAAATATTATGTGGAAAAAAACATTCTAAATATTTGGCAAAGCAATCATAAACAATTTATTGTTTAATTATTTTTGACTGCAGTAGAAATTTGTGATTTCGCTTATTTGAGGTGACCAATACACTATAGAAAGGATGGTAACCAGAACTATTAGCTTACATTATGTTATCTGTTCTTCTACAGTGCATTTCCAACTTCTCTCCCTGTCTCTGGGAAGAGGTGTTTTTTATAAATCACCAGTACCAATAAACTTTACAGTGGTGGAATTGCTTGCACAGTACATTCAGAAGAAGCTGATGACAAAAATATGAACTTCATCTTTGCTTGTTGGAGAGGTTTGGATACAGGATTGAGTGTACCTTTTTCTTGTCTTCTATAATTAGAACCTGCCTTCAGCGATAGTGAGCCATGTGCTGCAGCCTCAGGCTGGCGAGAGAATTCTGGACATGTGTGCAGCCCCAGGAGGAAAGACCACTCACATCGCTGCTCTCATGGGGGATGAGGTAGACTGAGCCAGTGCAGCCTGTCTCTGAATAATCAAGGATGTCTTTACTAATTCACCCATTTCATCATTAGTAGAGAGGAAATATGTCGGCAAACATGAGGCTTGACATCTGAAAAAATGTATGAAAGTAGACATTTTTTTCATGGACCTATACACACAACTGACATAACAAGGCCAAAGTTTATGCTGTGGGTAAAATTTAAAAGCAAGACAACATATAACATATTGACTCTATTAAAAAAAGAATGTTGTCATTTTTCCAAAATGTGTTACTTTCACACAGTTTCATTCATTGTGATGAATTTCAGATTCCTTATTCATACCTAAACAATAGAGGCATCATATGCTGTTTCAGTAGAGTTTTACTCTATTATGTCAAACTTTATTTAAAAAATGCAAAACCTACTTGTCTCAGTTCTGGCATGTAATAATATGATGCTGGCATTGTTTATAGCATGGCTGGTTTCTCTATTGCAGGAGTGGCCAACCCTTGTCCTATAAGCTCACTGTCCAAAAGTATTTATGAGCTAGCTTTAAATCAGCACTTTATAAATGCTGGGAGGAGTTTCACTCTCCAACTAGAGCAGGGGCTAAGTAAATTAAATGACATAGAGATCATTCAGAATTAAAACCCACAGACTCTGCAGTTGTTAAAAATGACAGTTGACCATTTTGGACTGAACTGAACAAAATAGTCTTGCTATTTTGATCACAATATCAGTGGTCCCAGTGTTTGGACAGTATATTGCTGTCTCTAAGATCTGCTAGACTCCCTAGACCATAGAGGACTCATACTACCTTATACATTCTAATAATCTCAGGCACTATTTGGATAAAGATGCACTCAATTGCTAACTAGCCTTACTGCTTTCTTAAGGGAGAAGTGATTGCCATGGACAAGATAGCAAATAAAGTGGAGCGGATTAAACAGAATGCCCAGATGCTGGGTCTGAACTGCATTAAAGTGTATTGCTTCAATGCGATCAAGGCCCTCTCTAGTGATCCAGCAGGGAGCTCAGGAGGTAAGGAAACAAAGCAATGTCCAGCTGAACTGAGAGTGGCCCTGTCTCTAGTGTTAACACATGGCTTAGTTTTAGAACTTTCATACTCCATCATATACCTGCTGAGGCAGTGGAAGGTATTTGAGTAATTTTTGGGGGGGATTCTGTGGCCAGCTTATATAAAATGTTAGAATTCAAACCAAACTTGCTCTTACTGAATCTAACGGCAGGAAGAAGTAACAAAAGTAACAACAACAGATGTTATAATGCGTCTGTGGCTCAGTGGTGCAAGTAAAATCAGGTTCTTTAACAAGTCCCTGCAGATTTATTGATTTATTGAGTGTCTGCTTTCCTTGAAGTCTTTGGTTTGTCATTGAAGATTTTTTTAAAGTAAAAATGTTTATTATGCGTCTGTACTAACAAGGGAAATGGATGAGTGAGGTCCATCCATTTCTTCTGCATGAACCCATTTGATCAATTCATTTTTGCTGTCTCTTGACTAGTGATCATCTCAAAGTCCAAAAAGACTAGCTGGCTTCACAGGTGCATTTTAGGGGAGAGTTGTTTGTAGAAAAGCAAATTATTGCTCCATCAACCACAATTTGAATGATTCTTTAAAGAATTGATTGCTAATATGCACATCTAACACACATCTATCCTCAATCACATGCATGAAATTATGTAGATTAACAGAGGAGAGAATCCGAATAAATAAATATGCAGTCTGTAAAGGAAGAGATGACAGGTCTGCATCAAGAGATGTACACATCAGTGGCATATTCACAAGCCTTGAACAGTACTGACAGCAAGCAGCTGTGGTCTTTGGAGAAGGCTTGTATACAGTATTTTGTTTCAGCCTCCACTTTGAGTTTGAGGCAGAAAACTTTTGGCTGAAATTAAATATAGATTTAAAATTATAGTATTGGACGGGAGTTCAGTGATCTAGCTTTAGTGGATGTCTTGCTCAATTTGGCACTTGGATCCTTTCAGCCACTGTCAGGTATATTGTATTTTAATTTTCTCTGCAGAAGCAAATAATGTATCAAACACAATTTAAACTTTGTTTTTTTAACTCTTAGTATAGACACAAAAAGCTTGTCTCTTTCAGGTGGCCCTCCATTCCCTCCAGAGTCGTTTGACAGAGTGTTGCTTGATGCCCCCTGTAGTGGTCTGGGACAGAGACCCAACATGGCCTGTACTTGGAGCCTGAAGGAAATTACATCTTATCAGCCCTTACAACGCCAGCTTTTCACTACAGTAGGTTGATGTTTTAGGATCATTGTGTAGTAGCTAACAGTTATAGTTGGATGTAAACATTTTATTGAATTTCAGTCTAGCAGAGTTGTAAAAGTACAGTTAAAGTGATGAAGTAGCCGTACAAGTAAGAGGCTTGATGGTGACTGGCCTGGAATCCCACAACCAGCTCACAGTTGCTTTAGACATAAAGAAGAGGAAAATTTACTTGTGCAGATTCACCTGATCCACATAAGAGTGCCTTTGGGTTTGGCCAGACAATACTGGATTTAACAGCAGGGCAACCAGAGACTCCTAACATTCCTGCCCAGCTTCGATTGCACTACCTGTTTGTACTTGTTTGTCTTCAATCTCTCCTCACACATTGCTTTGAGAAAGCAAAGTATCACTACTGCTGTTTACCGAATGTTCTGGGGAAAAAATTGTGGCTGAATGTTTCTGTAAAGACTCTAGCTAGCTTAAGTGATTTTTGATGTGGTTGAGAGTAAGCAGCAGAGGGCAGTCTAACCTCTAAATTAAAAATACACTGCTTTGACATTTCAAAGCTAAAACTCAAGTATAACTAGAAAATGCATCACTGGGGAAAGTTATTGGTGGTACACGCAGACCATTTTCAATAAAAGTCTTGTAGTTGGGGCCTCAAGGGCCCAGTCATATAGTTTATAGTCAGAGGTTACTTCACAATTAAGACTGTGTTTTTTTTCTGAAATGTCACATTTTATGTTTGTTCAACTTATAAAATCCTTAGATGCTGTTGTTTTATCTCAAATGCAAAAAGGGAAAAAATGTCAGTGTGTACCTCACAGTGTTCAAATAATGCCTGAAAGAGTCCATGTCTTGCAGCTCGTCCGTACTGTACAGGGAGTAGCAAAGGTTTGCCTTATTTAAACCTGTACAAGTGTGTGGAGAAACAAGTGTGTTGACGGAGTGGTCCTCTGGACTGTGGCTTTGCTGTAGAAGTGAAAAGGGGGTTTGTAGTGAAGAACTTCACACAGATTGATTTTGGTTTACTGTTCTAACATGTCCTTGCATGTCTGCTCTGTGAACCCAGGCGGTGAAGCTGCTGAAGCGTGACGGGGTGCTGGTCTACAGCACCTGTACCATCACCCTCGCTGAAAACGAGGAGCAGGTCGCCTGGGCTCTACATCATTTCCCCTGCCTCTCGCTGCAACGACAAGTATGAAGCTCTTTCAGGGCATAATAATGTCCCACCAGTTCCTTTCTAGACTTCAGTTTTAGACTGTAGAAGACAAGGGAGAAGGGCTAAATGAATGTTTTAGAGCAGGAAATTGCATACTAAGCCTTCCTATGGATGTGGATGTAACTGAAGTGATTTAATCATTACCTTGCATACTTATTTAGTTAACATATTTATTCAAAGTGACTTAGAATAATAAAAATACAGTACGCTAAAAATACAATTTAAAAATGAAGAATAATAAATATGTAACTTTATATAACTTTACTGTACAGGGTTTTACATTGCACAGGAAAATAAGGTAAATGGAATATAAGTAAAATGCACCTTTCAGGGTGCATGCCCAGTAATTATTTTAAACCATGTTAAGACTGAAGTATAGCTGTGGAAGAAAATGATTGGAAAGTTGTTTGCTGAGCCTGTTACAATCTGACTGTAAAACTCAGAGAAGGTATCCCAGATGGGTTTTAAACTGACTTGTCTGCATGTAGTAAATAGAATTGAAGATTTTAATTACCTTATTAATATTTTTTTATTCTGACTTTGAGCTCAGCTCTTTTTTGAACTATATCAGTTCTATCTTTCTTCTTTTTATTAAGTACAAGATGAAAGAACATTCCAGATGCCTTTCCAGGGTTTCTGGGTTAAAGCAGTAGCTCAGGTCTGTGGGAAGCCGGTGAAGGCAGATAGAATTGAAAGAATTTCATGTTTATGCTTGAAGGTTCTTGTGTGCTTGCAGTTTAAATGATTCATTTACAAATAGGTCCAGGCTGTGGACTGCATTCCAGATTTATTTATAGAAGTATTTATGTTATTTATACTACTAACATTTTTTCCTTTTTTGTGCACCCATATGTGATGTATATTTCACAAGACGATGGTCTTGTCGCTCTTCTTATTAAAAGTCGTTCTGGGGGCTTCATGTTCCAAGTGGCCCAACCAGTTAAGAAACTCTTCGGAGTGTAGGTTAAGCTGTATGATCACAGGCTCAAGCCTGGGTCAAATGACTGTGACAGCAGTGTACAGCTGACTGTGTGCCAGGGAGGCTAGGGTGGGATTATTCTGCCAGGGCTCACTTGGCTGTCTGGGACACAGTAACCCCAGTGGCCTCCCGGGGTCGGTGAGGGATGTGCTTCTCCTCCAACCTGCTCTGAACCTCTTGTACTGCGTTGTTGTGCTTGTAATGAGTTAAAAGACAAGCGGCTCGAACGTGCTTACTCTTCTTATTCCCCTGGGGCGGAGTGGTGGCTCTGTGGTTTAGGATCTGCGCCTGTGGCTGGAAGGTTGCCGGTTCAAATCCCACGGCCGGCAGAGGAATCCTACTCCATTGGGCCCCTGAGCAAGGCCCTTGACCCCAACTGCTCCAGGGGCGCTGTACAATGGCTGACCCTGTGCTCTTACCCCAAGCTTCTCTCCCTGTCTGTGTGTCTGTGTCTCATGGAGAGCAAGCTGGGGTATGCAAAAAGACAAATTCCTAATGCAAGAAATTGTATATGGCTAATAAAGTGATCTTAATCTTAATCTTAAGAGTGTAGTCACAGAGTTCTTGCTGCGAGCCAAGATATGAAAAAAACAAAATTGGATATTCCAAATTGTGTGGGCATAACAAAAATAAATGTTGATTCAAAATCTATTAAAAAAAGTCGAAGAAAACTAACTAGCCCTTATGCTTGCCTTGTAAACATTAACACCTACCCATGGAGGGGGGGGGAAATGTTGACGTGTTAATACTGAAGCGAGAGGTGATGGTAAACACTGCTCAGTCTTCTGTGGCTGTAAGTGTTCTTGAATGTAGGGAAGTTTAAGAAGGCATTTGTTATTGTGATAGGTACAGATAGAGATGACTGATTGCCAAGACCAGGTACTGTAATTCTAAAATAATTTGAAGAGGAAAGTGAAGACCTCAGCTGCTCATCAGGATGAGAGTCAGACACTTCTAACTTTATAAAACAAATAATAATAATAATAATTGCTTACACTTATATAGCGCTTTTCTGGACACTCCACTCAAAGCACTTTACAGGTAATGGGGATCCCCTCCACCACCACCAATGTGCAGCCCCACCTGGATGATGCGACGGCAGCCATAGTGCGCCAGAACGCTCACCACACATCAGCTATTAGTGGGGAGGAGAGCAGAGTAATGAAGCCAATTCATAGACGGGGATTATTAGGGGGCCGTGATTGGTAAGGGCCAATGGGAAATTTGGCCAGGACGCCAGGGTTACACCTCTACTCTTTTTGAGAAACGCCCTGGGATTTTTAATGACCACAGAGAGTCAGGACCTCGTCGGTTTTACGTCTCATCCGAAGGACAAATATACTTGTTAAATTTATCAAAATTATTTACAAGTCATCAGAAACCAGTTGTGTACATTTTCAGCAGCCACAGAGGTCTACACCAAAACAGCTTGGATTTTGTCCAGATAATCACAGCTAGTGTTAAAACTTATAAAACATTTTTAATATTAGAAATTTCTAACAATGTGGCAAAGACATGGCCATTCTGGACATGTGCCAAAGTTGATATTTTAATCATCCATTTATAGGATATTTTTAACATGAGATACATTCAGTTATCATGATGACTGATATAAAGCAAAAACAAAATGTAATTTTAAGAGCTATGACAACGTTTATCTGTTCAACCTGTTTTTAAAGTGATGGTCTCCGATACTACATATTTTCTTGGAGAAAAAAAAATCAAAACTGATTTTAAGTTTATATGCCCACCAGAACTAAAAATAACCAAAATACCAGTCAATAATGTTGAAAATATTCTGAAATGTGTTTTAAGTGACGTACTGTAAATTGCTTTAAATGCAGTTTTAACACAATTTTGTAGTTTTACCTAGGATCCGATACATGTTTTTTTTTTAATTTAAAACAAAAATAACCACACAAGCTTTAATGTGCTATTTTTTTTTTGTATTTGTAAGAAATAAGGAACATTTAAATCAATCAATTAAAAACTTGGAACGAATCAGTTGTGTGCCGCTTTAAAAGAAAATCAATGCAGTTTGCACAGCAGCCACCTTTCCCTCCTTCTGAAGTGCAGAATATACAAGCTGTGATCTCTCACCCCTGGATCCTGTTTGAAGCACACGTGTTTGCTTTGCTTATGCAGGAGCCACATGTTGGAGGAGGGGGTATGCTGGGAGCTGGCTTGTCACATGACCATCTGAAGCTGCTACAGAGATTCAATCCTGTCTGGGCAACAACTGAAGGCCTCAGTCTCCACCCTGAAGAATATGAACACACTCAGGGAACCAAGTCTGACCTCATTCATCTGGCCAACAAAGATACAATAGGCTTTTTCATTGCCAAGTTTGTAAAAACGTGATTGTTTATAATACTAACCTTAACACAGCTATTGCAATCCCTCATACTATGCCATATAGGGAGGTCTCTGTAAGCAAAGAGACTTAGTGAATGCAGTTCTGCTAGAGTTGCCATAACAACGGAATGACGACACTACTACTATGGCAACAACAGATTTGCTAGCTGTTTAGGCACAGATCGGGAAGTATAATGCTGAAAGAGGTCAAAAGAGGTATTAACAATTTATTGCTAGTTAGGCTGCATTTTATGTTCTCAGAAATTGAGATATTAATCAGAATTACAAGAAGTACTAACAGGTAGCATTTTTAGTAATGAGCCTTTATGAATAATTTGACAAATAAAAATATTCCTAAAAGCATGGACTCAAACATATTAATATACTTTTAAAAACTACTCTGGAAAAATCTGGAACAAAGCTGCTTTATGTGTGAACAGGGGAATTGTTTTGTTTAATCTGAATAAAGTGACTGGCATCATTACCCAATTGTAATGCTTAATTTGAACAATTTTTTGTTGGGTTTAAAATGCTAAGATCAAGCTGAAACTAATTAGTATTCATACTTGACTGATTGTGAAGGAAATGGTTCTAAGGGAAAAGCAGGCCTTGGATGAAATGAAACTATTGATTATATCCTTACAATCTTGCTTAAATGTCTAATCAGATGTTTTATACTTTATGAATTTTAGTTTAACTTTTTAAGATCTAGATTAAAGGTGCTTATAAAATGTATGTTCAAGTGGATATCTTAGCAGTAGGAAACACTTTTAGAATGGCATAAGAATACGTTAGATTTCACAAAAAACAATGGGGATAACACATTTTATCAAAAGTGTTTAATTTACTGGAAAGAATGTTCAATTTAGCTTGGAAGAGGAGATCAAAGTTGTTGAGAAGTACTTTCTGAACCAACCTTGTAATTCTGTGATAAGTTAAAAATGTTATCAATATGAAGTAAGCTTTCATTTCATAACTTTAAGTATAATCTAAACACTTTCTTGCGGCGTTGAAAGGGGTAATTTAAGGGGATTAAATTATATACTTGGATCATACTTGGAGACTAGCTATTTCAGCCTTTGGATCGTGCAGAGTGGTTGGAAAATGTTTTATTTATTGGACTATAGGATGTATATGAATGTGACTAATAACTTGTACATTAAATGTTTTTGGGTCCAGGGAACCTGAATTTATTGTACTTTTTCCTGGAGGTTATCCGCTTACGTTTATAAGTTTGGTACAGACAGAATTATGTCCATTCTAACAGCATTTTAAAATCTGTTCCAGGACTTCATTTTTATTATCCTTGGTGAATGTTTCACTAGTTAAATAGATCATGTAAAAGATTACATTTGTCCTGCAGTAAATTAAAGACTTTCTAATAATTTCCTACCATTTGTCTTATTGAATCTACATAACAAAAACACAAGTTATTTTATATTTGTTTTCCTTTATACATGCTGGCACTAATTTACTTCCATTTGCATGGAAGGGTTGCATGTTACCAGAGGGATATGGTGTATTGGTATAGAGATTTAGGAGGCAATAAATGTTATCAGTCCAGAGAAGAACAACCAAATATATTGTGAATATGTCGTATGCTAGAAGACTACAAGGTGACCCGTCCAAAGTTATTGAGTAAATCCAGCTAATTTCTTCAAAATAATGAGTGAAACATGAACCAGGTGGAAGTGCATTTAAAGCCGAGAACAGGTGGTACTGTACTTCTGCTTCTCTGAAGACTATGTGGAAGTATGGAAAATTCTATCAGCCACGTTGTTGAAGCTGATACTGTACCTTGGCTTCTTTCAAGAAATGGCTGGAGGAGTTCCTTGGATCAATTAACTACTAACTAAATGGGCTGAATGGCCTACTTTATTTGTACCTTTACGTATGCTCTTACATACTGTACTTACCTAAACTGTCCCCACACAGCCACACCAGCTCCAGCACTGTATTAGAAGGCTATTTTTTTCGAGAGTGTTTCCTATATTTTGGCAGAGTAAAACAATACATAAGTAGAGAAAAAAATAAAATTAATTACTTTTGGAAAGCTTAACATTCATCAATTATAAAAAAAGATCCTCAAACTATTGAAAAAAAAATTCATGGCCATGCTCTCAACAAAAGCTACCATACTAAGAAATTACAGACAGGAATGTGCACTTAGTTATAATTTTCGTATTAGCAGAAAGTGACTATCATCAATATAATCCAAGCTTTTATCAGATATGTGGATAAAGGCATCAGCCAAATAAAATGTGCAAAGCTTAATGTGCCAGAAGATGCACTCCTGATCCAGGATATTAAAGTGGGGGGTTATACTGGGATACCACACAGGAATCCTGCCTTCCTCAATGAATTGCAGAAGCCAGGATGACCACAATGTACCTGCAAACAGAACAGGCCTATGCCATGTGGACTGTGGTATTTCACAACTTAGACTTCACTACCATTCTTTAGAATGCCAGTGAAATCACTGAATTATTTTTTTGTCAAAATAGAGGCCGATATACAAAACACAAAGAGTTACTGTGCCAGAGAACACATACTTGAATGGGAATGTCTCCCAAAGTAGCTGGTTCTGCATTTAACATTTTACTTGCACATGTGGGCTTAATGACTTTTGTCAGAGTTTTCCCAAAACATCTGTCCTTATGTTTGGAAATCACAGCTGGTAGCAGCATCAAGTGTTAGCAGTGTTTGTTAACATGCAAGATGTGACGGCAATAAAAAGGGTTATTTATTATACAAGGAAACATGAAGGACAAATTAGATAGCCAGTAATGTCCCCATTTTTTGCCAACTTTATGACTATTTTAGCCACGTCACTTTTGCCGCTGTAATTTTGTTTTGCACCTGTCTTAGCATTACCGCCAATACGTGAATGCTTGTGTCTGTGCCTGTGATGGACTGGCATTCTGTCCAGGGCATACCCTTGCACCACTGCTGGCCCTATATTGGATAAAGTGATTAGAAAACGGATGGATGAATGTCTTAGGTAGTGCTTTATGTTACAACACTGGACAGCACCTGATGGGCTTAATAAAGAGTGAAAAACAACAAGGTAATAATTTAAATCAAACAACTGTCATGCTTCTAATGCTTCTCCGATAAGCCTAGAGCACTTAGAAGATTTAACAATCCTAATTCATCAAAACAAATATATTCATCAGTTTGTCTTACAGTATATTGTTTTATGTGGAATTTAGTAATTCATTAAAAACATTTGAAAACCAAAATAATCATGTCATTCACGTTTATAGAACCATAATTTTAGCGAATAGAAGCTCTGACAGCTGACCATTTGTCAGTGTTCAGGCTGTTTATGTTTGTTAACAGTTTCATTATGTTATTCCGTTATTCAAATAATTGCCAACATACTTGTCTCATTATTCAGAAGTTTATTTTTAAATTTTTATTATTACATATATGTCAAATGTACATTCTTTAAATAGCAACTTTAAAGACCTGTAATCCTTAAAAATAAGTCTATCTGAAATACTAACCGTGGAGGGACTTGGGTGAATTGTGCACACAGCCTATAATCAGAAAATGAAAAGCTGAAAAACAATGTGTTGGTTGTCATGCCAAATGGAGCTGTGGAAACTAAACTCCAGGTGATAGTGGTGGAAGCAAATTTTACCAACGTAATACATCATTAAAAACATCAGTGCTGTGCTGTCTCACAACAGTAATTGAAATATAGAAAGAGGTTTAACTTATCCCAGCCAGAACAATTTACTTTTTTAACATTGTGCAGCAAAGAAAAAAGTTTGGAACACAGTTCCTGTCAATGTAATTAAATCCTACATGTTAAAAATGAACATGTACATCACAGCCACTACTGTATTTGGACAGTTAAATAAATAAATTAAATCCATTTAACAGTGCAACAGGTTCCTCAGCTCACTTACTGTCCTTATCTACAAAGGCATTTATGACGTATTTACACATGTTTACAGATCTTAGCCTAAAAATGTACTTTTCACAAATGGACATATACAGTACCAGGTACAGCCTTTTTCTTTCATCATGGTAAAAGAAAAAAAAATATGTGCTTTGAAAATGAATAATAAATGCAAGCAGGAGGCTGGAAAAATCAAAATCATTCACAATTTTAAAAAGTGGCATATGTACATTTCTTTCCTTGCCAAACTACATATATAAAAATAGTAAAGATCTACATCCAGTTCTGTAAAGTAGTTTTAGGATTTATAGTTCATTAAAAAAAAAAATCTTGGAATTTTTAAAAATTTTTGGAATTCAAATGAAAAGTGGATTTGGAAAGTTTGAAAAATGTAATGACTTCACATTAAATCTGTTCACTACCAAGCATTTCAAGACCCAGTCTTGTATAGGGACCTGCAAAAAGGCGAGTGCAGTTAATTTGCAATCATTTTGTAATTAGTACCAAATACACAGTTGAGGTTAACCAGTGTAACAACTTTCCCAGATGTCTTCTCTGAAAGGGGGGAAAACTCCTGTCTCAGTTATGTTAGTATTACAATACTACCCATCTGAATGCGTTGTCTACTTTAATGAGATGTAATCTGAAGAAAAACCTTGCTCATTTGTATGATGCTTAAAAAAACACAAAGGGTCCTAAAAGTGCTGACAAGTACAATTATGTAAAAATACATATTGCCAATGTCACTGTAGTTTAAGACAGAAATTGTACTATTCTTTTTTCTTATAAGGCAAGACCAAGATGTGTACGGTACAGGTACATAAATCAGCAGATCAAAATATCCAATTTGTTTTGTTCTGCTTTTTATTATTAGCAAGCCTAAAAAAGGAAACCAATAACAGTAATAATAAGGATGCCAATCCCAGCCATGTCCGTGTTTCGGACAGAAATTAAAACAGTAGTCTATTGTTCAAGTGGCAGCCACTATAGATGTATCAAAAAGCAAAGTACAACACAGGACCATTGCAATTGTACCGTGCTCCTTAAAATAGATTGCTAAGAGTGAAATATGTATACTTATGAATATACATATTTATGTATATATTTATATACATTTTTTGCCTATAACAATTTTCTTTGCTGATGGAGCATCAGCTGTACAAAGTAGCTCATGGAAGTATACAGAAACAAGGTTTTGAATGGAGACCAAAAAAGGTCAATCCCCCGAGGTACGTGTGTGACACCGAACAGCCAGTGAGGAACTCAAAGAACAGACAAACACAGAAAAGAAGTGGCTAGTTTAAAATCCAAAGAGGGGGTGTAGGGATACTGTGGACCCAAATGGAAGAAGTCACTGGTGAATGTACACATCCCTGTTCCATTCACTCGCTTCGTTGCGTTTTTTGGAAACCACCTCACCATCCCGCTCATAGTAGTGTTCCCGGGATTTGTGGTGGCTGCGCTGTTTATTGCGCTCATTGTGGTCCTGCTCCCTGTCACGATCCTTGGGCCGATGGCGCGACTCACGGTGCTTGTGGTCTCCTCCCACGTGCGGCTCATCCCTGTGGTTGTGTGACTCATAGGAGTCGCCTTGCTCCTCTGTGAGCTCCTCCTTGGGCTCGATGTAGGCCGAGTCCCTGCTCTCCTGTGTCTCCGAGTCAAAGGTCTCCTGGCGGGGAAGTGCTTTGTTCCCAGTCCCTCCCTTGTGGTGGTGGTGGTGATGATGATTGTGGTGCTCTGTTTTGGAGGAGGAAGAGCGGTGCTGCGATTTCTTCGACGGCTCGGTTCGTGGCTCCTCCTGTTCCTCTTCCTGTGACCCTGACTGCTCTGGCGCTGATCTCTCACTCTTCTGTTCACCCCCAGAGCTCTGGTTAGTAACACACCATGCACAATTAGTTAGTGCTGTAATGGAAAGACTCACATTCATACACAAATAAACGCTGAGTAATTAGTATCAAATTTTGAAGGTAATTGTTTTCTGTGTATCTCTTTCAGATGCTAGTGACATTATCTTTTCACTACCTCTCCTGATGGCACGAGCTATAAAATTAAAAGCTATAAAATAAACCTGAATAACTACTGGGAATACTATATAATAATACCATATTACATGATTATGGTAATATTTTAGTTTTGACTGAAATGTGCTCATTGGATAATAATGAATTCTACCAGCAGACCCAGCACACAGATTTAGTTTTCTTTTTCCAGCTTTAGGGTATTTCTAGTTAGAACAATAAAGAATCGTAAATTATTTAATGCAAGTGCCAGTATTTTTCTTAAGGCTAGTCTTTTTCATTTTAATGAATATTTTGGTTTTAGCTGAAAAGTTTTATTTTATACTTGCATGGATCATCTCACAGATAAAACACGGGCACACGATTCTTGGGGATATTGCACTCATTACATTCTGTATTCAGTGCTTACAGTTGCTCTTTGATATTATATCAAACCATTAGGAAGTTCTAAGAAAACCTCTTAATTATGCTCCTGTGATATAATTTGAACCACTTTTAAACCACATGAGCCCTGGTGGAACACACTAGGTTTAATATTATTCTGTATGCAGATTAAAAGTTGAAAGAGACCAGGAAAAACTGGCACTTTCTTACACAAAGGGTAGAAAGAGTCTCGACTAAATATCCAGACATACAATATTTTTAATCATATACCCTGGCTGAGATCCTCAGATCAATTAGCTACTAATAACCCAACAAGCATTGGATTAATGCTTTTATTTAAAAGCATTTCCATTGTGAAATTAATGCCCACTCCCTAGGATCTATAGCACAGAGAAACTGTATGTCTAGTCCGGGTGTGGTAAATACTGTATATGGTGTGTGTTTTATGCGTCATTTACACATAAACCATACTCTAGAACAACAGTTTTGCCAGACAGCTTAGTGACACCAATTAATCTGGCCAATATGTATCTGGAAGGTGGTAGGAAACTGGAACACCTTGTGAAATCCACATAGACTTGGGGAGAATACTGTAAGTATCCAGACATATTTTTAAATCAGATACTCTGGCTTTGTTCATGAAACATTTGGGGAGAACGAGATTAGTCAAATGAATTAAATGGAATTCAAGTTTCTCTATTCAGTAAACTTGTGTGAAAAGGAAGAACTGTCCACAATAATGATATAGAGTAAGAAAGAATTATGTAAATGCCAGAGAAACTGTAAAAATAAAAATAGAATCCTGAATGATTCATGATACACTACATAATGAAGTACTGTACATGTCTACATGCTAATGACTTGTTTTCAGGTTAGACAAGTCTTCAATTAAACATATGTACGTTTATACATCAAGCACGCTTCAAAATAGACAAAATATTAGTTTTACTCCTAACAAATATGTCAGTAATTCTTAATAAAACATTATGTATAAACTGTATCCCACACTTTAAGGAGTGTCTCCAAAGCTTTCTTTTGTGTTTCCCATCACTGACTATTGCAAAAAAAGAGTACCTAAAGACACTCAAAGAAGGCTCCACAGCCATAACGTTGTGTTTAGTATCTTCTCTTTTCAGCATGGAATACACTTTTTCTTATTCCTACTGCAAAGATGTCTAGATATTCTCACTGGAATTTTTTTTCAGTATGGTTGAATCTTTCCCGGGCACCATCACTAGCTACGGTGATAGTGTTTGATTTTGGTTGATCTTTTTCTTCATGCCATACCAATGTTGCTACACTGTGGGTTTAGTTTGATATGATACATATGATATGAACACTGATTTAATGTTTATTGCTTTGAACATGGAACAAAAGCTTCAATGAAACTGGCTATGCTCAGTTATATGAATGTATCACACTGAAGAGTTTAAAGTGTTACAGGTGCAATTATTTTCAGAAAACAGGAATACTCATAAGCAATTGATTTTGTTTACAAGAGCAACATTTATGCATGCTCCAAAATAGCTAGGGATTAAGCTTAAATGAAGCTTACATGAATTTTAATTTTTTAAGCAAAAAACAAGAAAAATGGTGCTATGTTTCATGTCAAATGATGCCCTGTTCTGAAAAAAAATCTTGATGAAGAATGGCATCAAAAGTTAGTATCTTTAAATATATCTGAGCAGTAAAAAATACACCCCTGAGTGTTAAATGGCAGAAATACAAGCATGCTTCCAATTCATAAAAACACCAAATCATTATTAAAAACTAGAACCTTTTTTGCCCTGAAAGATTTTTTTGCAATCAAAATAATTTCTTTCTTTCAAAATGAGAAACCTTAGAGCGCAAAGGCCAGTTCATTTGTGTTTGTTCCATAATTTCCTCAGAAAGGTACAGGCCCCTTAGTCTAACACCAGAATATTTTCAAGTCATCAAGGTTTCCGTCTCCAGGCCTGTATTTCTACAGGCCTGTATTTTTGCTCACTGCCTTATTCCTCCTCTCGTCATCTCTGTCGCCAATCATTACTTGCTTCGTGTTGGACCTGAGCTTGGTAAGTACTTGTACCTGCAGATTGGAGGCAGATGCTGGGCTCGCTGGCAGGACAGCTGCAGCCAGGGTGCGAGCCAGGAGTGGATTGGGGGGATTGCAGCTGGCTGGGTGAGTTGCCTTCCAGTAGGCCTCCAAGTAGTCTGCCATGTGCTCACAAGCGTCCTCCAACTGGTTCTCGTCCAGAATGACATCAAACATTTCCTGTGGGAAAGGAAGGTGTGCAATAAAATGACAGCTTCTTTGCAAACGTGGGAGGACAGTTATTATTGCAAGCATTGGAGTTGAGTAATTGGAATCACAATCAAATCACAGGTGGATATATTTCCTATATTTCAATATTTTTTGTAGTTTTAGGGGACATTTGCTGCAAACCAATAATGAAACTTATTTCATTGCTTAATAATAGGATGGTTCAAATTCACTTCTATAATGTCCTGCTGCCAATATTAACCATGGATCCTCTCAGTGCAGCCTCCTGATCTAGTAAGGAAGCCAAGATGGAGAGGTGGTCATACAGAGGACGCATCACACCTGGCAGTGAGGCATTACAGATATGGTTTTGGGACCTACAATTATGATACAAAATGTTTGAAACCTCAGTTTTATTTTTTATTTCCTCATTCGGGTGAGTGCAGAACACAGCGAAGAAGAAACCACATCGAACATCATTTCTTTAACCTTTGAAAGGCTGTGTAAGGCACAGTGCAGACTGCAAGCCTATTGCACCTTACAAACAAAATCAACTGATGAATGTACTGCTCTTACCAACACCTATAGATTGGTAACAAATATATTACATGTTGAAAAATTATGAATGGGCTCCATAAAAGGTGTTGCTTATACATGGGTGATACATTTGTAATTTTTCTATCTGTTCCTACTGTAGTGTTTCATAGCCGTTCAGGGACGCCAAATATGTAACGTTGTGGCTCTCTGAAGGCACCAGTTCTGTAGGGTTTGGGCATTTACTGAGACAATTATCAATTGTAGCAGTAAATCACAAAGTTGATTCTTTTGATGGCTTTAGAATCCAACCATGCGACATAACTCAAACAACGCACACGCACAGGTACTAATACACGAGGATACATTTATTAATACATAGAATATGCATGTAAACCTCACAGATCTTATCGAGAGGGTTATCAGAATACAAAAGATATATATTCAATCAATTACGAAGTGTTACACATAACAAGAGGACATACGTTCAGTATATCATTCATTAAGACCGTTTCGTAAATGAACTTGGTTATAACTTCTACATTAGATACTCAAAACAAGTACATAACTCTTAGGAATTAAATTGATATCAACTGGTTGGGATAACAATTGAATTCTCGAGCTGTAATGCAGTGAAGTTGAATACTCATCCAATTTCTGGGGATTCAGATCTCCTGCGGGCACAAAGAAACAGTTGCAGGCTGTTGCTGTCCAATCCGCGCTCTCTGGCTCGGTGCCAGGTTGTGCTGTGCGGCTTGCGACGGTACGCTGCTGATGCTCACTGACCGGCTAGTTAGTGTTGGCTTTAACTAGCAAAGTTCGTGCACAGGAGAAAAGATGACTGTGGATCCCAGCAAGTCAGGAAGAGGACCGGTTCGTTCCTGATGAAGAGCTAGTTCTGAATAGTGATTCAGCTGTCCACAGTTCTGACCTGTTCACGAGGCCTGCTGCTGGTTACTCTCTGGCAACCTCCACTCTAGACTCTTAGAACAAAGGAAAGTTCTGGCACTCGGACACACTGGCCGTTCCGTGGTTGTCCGGGCTGAGTCTCAGGATGGTCAGGAGGCGCGCTGCGAGAATGTCCTGCCCTTGGGAGCCTTCTGCTCCTGGGCCGTCCTGCCCTGGAATTCTCCTTTGAATTCCCTTTAGAACAGTCCACAGAATCCTCTCCAGAATCTTACTGAATCTCCCGAATCTGAATCTTGTTGAATCTGAATCTCCCAGGCTCTCTGTGTTGCCTGTTTTTACCTGGAGGAACTTCAGCTCGTTGATTGGCTGAAAGTTCCATGGGCATCAGAGTCCCACGTGGGTTACTCAGCCCTACCAGTCCCTGATTGGTTGATCAAGGTGAGATATGAGTCACTTAGTCCTGACACTTAGTAATGCAGTCCAGATGTCCATCCGGCACTCCCTAGACTGATAGGCGCCAGTGGATGACCATTGATCATGATAGCCAGACTTAGCTAAGTGCATCCCCCTTTGGGAGCTGTCCTAGGAAACCTTAAATCACCCTGCACTAATGGTCTCTCTGTGGCTGCTCCACAGAGATGAACAGAGAAATGGGGCCTCATTTGGGAAGCTCAGAAACACTTAATTCTGCCTTATTATTAAGCCTCGCCGCTACATATCCCCCCTTTTTGAAGGTCACGAGGTCCTGAGGCGTTGTTGCCTTCAAAACAAAACAGAGTTAAGTGATGTCCCTTGCCATTAGAACATTAATCTTAAATGTCCACATTACTCCTCGAGAATTCATACCGGAACCAGCATTGGATACAAACAGGATGAATAACATCTGGAGTATGTATAAACAAGGTAGGAGACATTATCTCAGTCTAGGAATTACACATCAGGAAGTTCACTGTCAATATCTGATACCTCTGTAGTAGATATTTGGGGAGAAGTCACTTCCTTTCTTTTGACATGCTACCTTTGACTCATTCATACTACCCAGAGTACATCTTGATGTGAGAGTACATCATTCAGAGTACACTGTCAGTCATGATCCAGCTACCCGGCAGCAGTGTTACAATAACACCAGTTCCTGTTCCCAGCCCCCCAATAAACCACAACACCTGTGTTGGGTATCTGCTAGGGTGGTTTGGAGGTTTGTTCCATTAAAGCAAACTCAACTACCTGTACCTCTTCAGGGCTTACTGTTTCTTGGATTTCTATCCAATTCAATAGTGTGGCACCTGAAGGCATCCAAGACCTCAAGTTTGGTCTTATATTGTCTGGTTCCAGACCGTACAGTGTTAAGTTACCATGCTGTACTATGGCCTCCTCGGGAACTTACAGGAACTGTTTGATTAGGTAGCTGCATTGCGGTAGCTGTATCATACCTGTCACAAGTCATAGTGTCAGTTAAATGTGGTGTGCTGACCAGCCATTTACTTCCCACCTGCTCTTCATGGGGTTCATTAACCTCCCTCTGCCCATTAGTAGCTTTACACCCTTCATTGGTGAATCGTTTAGACACAGCCAATGGATAGCTTTGGTAGCCATACCCATCTCAAGATTTGGAACCGAATTTAATCTTGGATTGCCTTCTGGGTGAGCTATGAGCGATGGGGTTAATGTCACATACTCCTCTACTGAGAAGAGTGGAATCAAGTGGGTTGGGAATTGTGCCGTGGTTAGACTGGCTACAGTGGCACTAAACTCCCTTAACAGGTCTTGTGTCAACATTCTGGCCTGTTGCACACAAGCATAAACCCACTGTATAACACCAACAATCATGTCCACTGTTTGGGGAATAAGGTTTAACCCTGTTGCATAGGAAGTTGCCTGTAGGGTTTTCCCTAAGCTTTCCAACTTTTGCTGCTGTCGATACAGTCTGTCACTACCCTCTGGCCTCTCTGACACCTGCCTTCTTGGGGCAGTCAGGGTGAGAGTGCCAGTAGCACACAAACCTACCAAAAAGAGCAAATGCACAACAGTGGTGGCAGCAATCAGTCCTCCCAAAAGTCTTTTAGGGTGGCTGATCCCAGTCATCTCCTTCTGAGTGACTGTTGCCTTTCTAAGCTGGCGCAGCGTGTACATGGTGTCTTTCTCAGTATGCCATGTGGCATCCTGGGCACCAACATCCTGGAAATCTGGGGAGATCTGACGCAGCGGCTGATGCTGCTCCTCCATTTCCAGGGCATCTGCTTTTTCGATTTGTTCATGCCTGTGCTCTGCAGGGGGCGGTGCAGCGGTGGAGCATGCCTGACCCTCGGCTGAGTGGTCATCTGGAGCACCTGAGTGATCTGGGATTGTTACCCCATTCTCACTGTTCAGGTCCACCCTGCACACTTCCTGATTGAGGAATCCCTCTATCGGCATGTTTACAATCGTTCGCTGGGCGTGGGTGTAGGACACCTGCTCGCTCCCCCCTTCCCTCGCTAGGGGTTCAGGGAGCTGCCCCAGCACTGGGATAGCTAGTTCACTGTCTTCGAACTCACTATCACCCACCAGGCCCATGTCAGTGCAGGCGGGGATTCTGACACCCCTCTTTGCGATGTCCTGCACTGACAGGCGGGTGGCTTGACCATCCAGCTCCAGTCTGGGTGAACCACTGTTGGTCAGACTCAGACTGACAGACTGAGCTGGTGGCTGTAAGAAAACCAGCTCGGCTTTCATTCCCTGTCCCTTCTGGGGGACTGGGTGTGTTGGCAACCCTGCCGTTGAGGCAGGAACAATCAGGTCAGTCTCACTCACTACCTGGTAGTTGTGAGAAATAATGTTACCTGACTGCAGGTTCCCTGGGTCACAGCAGAGGGAATCGGCATCTGGGATCAGGTGTGTCCACAGCGCAGTAGTCTCAGCGTCCAGCTGGACCTCCTGTCTAACCTGTGAATGTTGCACCAGGGGCACCTGGCGGTGGCCCTGTGACAGCTGCTCAAGCAGATCCTCACTAATAGAGGACCTCTCAGGGCTAAGGGTGAGGGCTACATCACCAACCTGCTCTCCTGCCATCTGGATCCCTTCCACCACTGCAGGGTGGTGTTCCTGACCCCTCTTGGGTGCCAGGGTGCACAGGGAAAGCTCCTTTTCATCGCCAGGTGGGGAGATCTGCTCCTCTTTAGGGATGTAAAAGGTGTGTGCTTTACCTGGTGGATCAGGCGGCTGCTTGGAGCACCGCTCCTGTGGCATGGAGGCTGTTGTGACCTCAGCCGGGACACGACTTCCCTGTATATCCGGGGAACAAGGAAATATTTTTATTTCTTGTCCAGAGGGAACAGAAGGAATCTCCACATAGGCTTCTGTGTTCGGTGGGCACTGTGTGAGCACAGTCTGCCTCTTGGCCCCCCTTTCCTTCTGTACAGAAGGCTTAGGAGCCTTGACCTGTTTCCACACTTTGCCTTTCTGGTGATCCACCAAAGGTTCCACTCTGAGTCGCATGCCCTTTTCTTTTTCAACCCGTTTGAGCTTGCCGTGTGACATCAAACACCTTTCAACCTCAGTGTCAATCAGTGTCTCACTGGGTAAGACATCTCCCATGGCAGCCTTGAGGTAAAAGCTTCCTGCTTTTCCTCTCTGTTTTACTGCCTGCTCTGTGACTTCAGGGGTGGAGTCAGCACTCGCTTGGGAGTGGCCGACCTCATCCAGGCAGGAACCCTTCCGCTCAATCAGATAGACTGAGGGAGGGAGAGGGGGCGGGTCTCCGCCTCCTCCAGTGGAGAGTATCAGCTCATTCACGCTTCCGGCAGCCTTGGGGAGCGGTTGTCCCTGTCCTAATAAAGCTTGTTCAAGCCTGGCCAGGCGGGTGGCTACTGAATCCTTTTGTTCAGCTTTTTCTAGCCCTTTCCCTCCCCCGGTGTTCTCATGGCACTTAGGACGCTGGGTGCGGTCCTGTGTGCCTGCTTTGGAACGGGGCTTAGCCAGCTCAGGAGCCTGTGCTCCTTCGAGCAGGAGGGAGTTAACCCTGCTGGCTCTGACGGCGAACACAGTCGCTTTAACAGCTTTTTGCTCAGAGCGACTTTGGACATCATACTCCCAGGCTTTCTGCACGAATCTCTTAATATCAGTCACTTTCATGGTCTGTGCATCTGTATGCATTAAGATCATCTTTCTGACTGGTGGTTGGAGATTCGCAATGAATAAACCCTTGAAATGTATGTTCTCTTCGCAACCCTCATCATTTCGCCCTGCAAAATAAGTTCGTCTAAGTCTCTCGTAATATTCGCGAGGGGACTCTGCTCTCTCGTGCTTAATGTTAAGGGCGGCGGCTATCGCGGCAGTCGGGTCAATAAACGCACTGTATTCTTCGATAAGTGCTTGACATAGCTGCTCAAAGTCATTACAGACTTCTTTCATCTGCCTAGCCATCCACTCATGTACAGCTCTGCTGGTAGTTTTCCTGACCAGAAACACTTTCTCCTGTTCTGTGGCGTTTGGCAGGAACTGCAGGTTATACCTGAGGTCTTGAATATAACTCTCGATATTATTCTCTGACACTGTGGGGTCAAATCTCTCTATGTCCTTCGCTAGCTCTCTCAGAGAATGGAGATTTATTCTTCTAGCTTCTCCGCTGACGGAGATATGGAAGAGATCGTGGTCAGACTTGTTGCTGCTAGAGAGAGTGCTTAATAGCGACTCGAATTCAGACTTTTTAGCAACCATCGTTAAACTTAAAGAGTATTACTTTTAAGTACGAAATCACAGTTTTACCACAGAAAACCACAAGATCAAGTATGCAATCAACCCGGTAGATTGCAAAAGATCACAAAACAATCAAGCACTGCTTAAAGAGCAAGGGGAACTTTTTTCCTTTCGGCTTTCAGCACACTGTATTGTCGTGTATGAAACCCGCGGCGTTTTATATGAATTATTCCGCTTGGTTGACTCATTTCAGTCTTGCCACGCCCACCCAGGGACGCCATAAATGTAGTGTTTCATAGCCGTTCAGGGACGCCAAATATGTAACGTTGTGGCTCTCTGAAGGCACCAGTTCTGTAGGGTTTGGGCATTTACTGAGACAATTATCAATTGTAGCAGTAAATCACAAAGTTGATTCTTTTGATGGCTTTAGAATCCAACCATGCGACATAACTCAAACAACGCACACGCACAGGTACTAATACACGAGGATACATTTATTAATACATAGAATATGCATGTAAACCTCACAGATCTTATCGAGAGGGTTATCAGAATACAAAAGATATATATTCAATCAGTTACGAAGTGTTACACATAACAAGAGGACATACGTTCAGTATATCATTCATTAAGACCGTTTCGTAAATGAACTTGGTTATAACTTCTACATTAGATACTCAAAACAAGTACATAACTCTTAGGAATTAAATTGATATCAACTGGTTGGGATAACAATTGAATTCTCGAGCTGTAATGCAGTGAAGTTGAATACTCATCCAATTTCTGGGGATTCAGATCTCCTGCGGGCACAAAGAAACAGTTGCAGGCTGTTGCTGTCCAATCCGCGCTCTCTGGCTCGGTGCCAGGTTGTGCTGTGCGGCTTGCGACGGTGCGCTGCTGATGCTCACTGACTGGCTAGTTAGTGTTGGCTTTAACTAGCAAAGTTTGTGCACAGGAGAAAAGATGACTGTGGATCCCAGCAAGTCAGGAAGAGGACCGGTTCGCTCCTGATGAAGAGCTAGTTCTGAATAGTGATTCAGCTGTCCACAGTTCTGACCTGTTCACGAGGCCTGCTGCTGGTTACTCTCTGGCAACCTCCACTCTAGACTCTTAGAACAAAGGAAAGTTCTGGCACTCGGACACACTGGCCGTTCCGTGGTTGTCCGGGCTGAGTCTCAGGATGGTCAGGAGGCGCGCTGCGAGAATGTCCTGCCCTTGGGAGCCTTCTGCTCCTGGGCCGTCCTGCCCTGGAATTCTCCTTTGAATTCCCTTTAGAACAGTCCACAGAATCCTCTCCAGAATCTTACTGAATCTCCCGAATCTGAATCTTGTTGAATCTGAATCTCCCAGGCTCTCTGTGTTGCCTGTTTTTACCTGGAGGAACTTCAGCTCGTTGATTGGCTGAAAGTTCCATGGGCATCAGAGTCCCACGTGGGTTACTCAGCCCTACCAGTCCCTGATTGGTTGATCAAGGTGAGATATGAGTCACTTAGTCCTGACACTTAGTAATGCAGTCCAGATGTCCATCCGGCACTCCCTAGACTGATAGGCGCCAGTGGATGACCATTGATCATGATAGCCAGACTTAGCTAAGTGCATCCCCCTTTGGGAGCTGTCCTAGGAAACCTTAAATCACCCTGCACTAATGGTCTCTCTGTGGCTGCTCCACAGAGATGAACAGAGAAATGGGGCCTCATTTGGGAAGCTCAGAAACACTTAATTCTGCCTTATTATTAAGCCTCGCCGCTACACTACTCAAAGTGAGAGTAAATATCTTAGCTAGGCATGCATGAGTAACATTGCTTATTTCTTTCAGTATAACTTGGGAAACTATTATCAGACCTCTTTATTAAGTTATTAAACTAACTAAGCCTGTGTAGAACATTGTCAGGTATACTAAAATCACCCAATGCTGATAAACCTTCTATAACATGCTTCTGTCTTTTATTGTAAAAATGTTTGCTTTTTATTCATATTCTGTTATTGGTTTGATACTGCTGAAAAAAAATGTTACTTTTTGCGTCTGTTACATTATTCTTTTCTGTCTCCATGACAATTTATTTTTTTATTGTCTGTACATTTAGTTCAGTATACAGTACTCCTATTCTACCTTTGGGATCTTGTTACAAAGTCTCTAGAGTAATCTTTTCCTTTAGATTTTGTCTAAAATTTCTTCATTAAAACTATTTAGGTCATACCGTGTTTGAACTAAATCTAGACTAAGACAGGATTTATTTATTTTAGGGATTCATTTGTTGTGAGTCTGTAACATTACATTTTTGAAGTGAAATGATTTTTCTTCTACTGACTCTGAATCCATCTGTTTACAACTCAGAATGTGTAAGTTCTGCCTCATTCCATCAGTGTGCTTTTCCAAAATGAAAACCTCTATTTTTACATTTTAGATTAAATGTATACATTCATAGTAACCATATTACAGTCTCAGTTTATCTATCAAAATTATCAATTGATACCATCATAATTCTTTGAAAAGAAGAAAGGTAATTTTAAGAACATCTAGTAGGTTCCTTTATAGTTTGGGTTACTAATGCATTAAATAACCATTTCAAGTGTGTGAATTTCAGCTTCTGACTTTTGATACATTACTGAGAGTCAAGGTGAAAATGAAGGGGAAAAAAACAGACATAGTAGAAACCTACTGTATATGCCTGTTTTACAGAGAACAACACCTTCAGTCCAGTCACATTAGATTAACTCACTAGCAGTGCAGTGAAACCAAGCTCCCTTTAGCTATGAATCAATTTCTCATTTAGAACACCTTGAAAAATGTATGGCACAGACTTTCATAATGGTGCTCTGTTTATGCTTACATGCAAAAAAGATTTTATAATTTTCCAAATAATACATTTGTGATTTGTTGCAGTTAGAAGTGGTAAGTTTCATTTGATACTCAGTATCCAATGTCATTTTTGTTACAGACCTTTATGAACTCATTTTCCAATACAAAACCTGTACACATAAAGGCATTAAGTGACCAAAAAATTACCTTTTAGCAGGATAGTGATCCAAAGCACAAGGTAAAAGCTACACTGGAGTGGCTTACAAATAAGAAAGTGAATGTTCAAGTCTTGACTTGAATCCTATTGGGAAACCATAGAAAGACTTGAAAAACTGCTGTCCATAACCAATCTCCAAGCATCTTCAGAGAGCTTAAACAAATCTGCTACGAAGGATGAGCAAAGATTACACCAAGCCAGTGTGCAAAGTTGATAGAAACCTAGGCAAATAGACTTGAAGCTCTAATGGCTGCCAAAGGTGCTTCCATCAAATGCTGAATTCAGTCTGAATGCTTATGCAATCAATTCTGAGCTCAATTCTGGACCTGGGGTGCGATCTCTGTTCTCCCTTTGTTTGCATGGTTTCCTCCAGGAGCTTTGGTTTCCTCCCACAGTCCAAAGACATACTTGCGAGTTAGAAACAAGACATAATGGTAGGTTAAAACTGGGAAAACTGGTCCTAATGGGAGTGTGTGCATTCTGTATGTATTTGCCCTGCAATGTTCCGATGCGTGGAACAAACACGTTGGACAATGTTTACACTACCTTCCGGGATGGTTACAAAGCCATCCCTCGACCTCCTTTTGGCAAATCCGATCACGCGTCCATTCTGCTACTTCCTGTTTACAAGCAGAAGCTTAAACAGGAGAGGCCAGCGTTAAGAACCATTCAACATTGGTTGGATGAATCGGATTTTATATTAAATCACTGTTTTGCTGCCACTGACTGGCAGATCTAAGCTACCGGAAATCAGAAACTGTGGGTAAATGGTGAGATACGTGCTAAACTTAAAGCTGGGACAGCTGCTTTCAATTCTGGCGATAGGGATAAACACAAAAAATCCAGATACGACCTCAAAATAGCTAAATACAACTACAGAATAAAATTAGAGTCATATTATCACGGGCTGCAACACACGGAACAAGTGGAGTGGTATATGCACCATTACAGACTACAAAACGCAACCCAGCTATATCGCACAACAGTCTTCCTCTCTTCCTGATGAGCTAAATGCATTCTATGCTTGGTTTGAGGTCAGTAACACAGATCCAGTCAGGAAGATTTCAGAAATCCAAGACAGAAACCCACTGATCATATCCAGAGAGGATGTGTATAAAGTTTTTAAAAAGACCAATCCACGCAAGGCTCCTGGCCCTGATGCTATCCCTGGCCGTGTTCTGAAGGCAACCGCAGACCAGCTGGCAGATGTCTTCTCGGACATGTCTTCTTCTGCTGCACGCTGTATTGTTGTGCATTTGATAAATAAACTTTGATTTGATTTTGAATTTGATTTGGATGTATCTTGGATGTATCTTGCCTTGTGCCCATGGCTAATTGGGATAGGTCCGGCTCCCAGGCTTCAATTGAACAAAGTGGTTAGAAAATGGATGGATGAATGGAAGAACTGCTCACTCTTCAGATCAGAGAGAAACAGCCATTTTAAACATTTTATGTAACCCTCCCATGCCATTTCTGGAAAGCTGTCTAATGAAAGCCGTGTTTCAAAAAATAATGTTAAAAAATACTGCCATGCAGGATTTTTTTATGTATTCAGTCCTTAAAATCTTTAGTCATGGGTGCAGATGCAGAAACTTCATGTTTTTTTAATCAAATTTAATTTTCAACTCAGTGATGCAACTAATCCCCCTCTGCTACGGGGGGAGATGAGTTTCAGATTTTTAAAATCAAAGGCAATTCACTAATTGACAAAAAGCAAAGCTTGTAACTTGTTTTTATCTGAACAGAATTAAAACATGCTGAATCTGATTTTTTAGAACTAAATGCAAACAGATTAAAAGATTAACGAAATTGTTCTTGCATGTATCTAAGTAATTTCAACCTAGTATGTAATGTAAGCATGTTAAAATTCCCTTTAGAAATAAATGGACAAACTTGAATCCTGATGTGAACCCTTAGTCCTGAGAAATGCTATTGGTATATTATTTACCTGACATGTAAAACTTTGGTGTACAATCTGACTACAAAATCAGGTCTCCAAGCATAATTATGTTTGGCATGTAAAGATTTTAATAGTTATTTCCATTGGCTAATTTCATCCTAAAGTGCTTCATATATACAGTAAGAGGAGAACCTTTTCATCCACCATTGACATACATTACACAGTAGATTAGGTGGAGAATTATGAAATTACTTCACCAGTTTGCCCATCCAATTTCTAACTGCTTTTTTCAATACAGGTGCGCAGAGGGCTGAATCCTATCCTGGCAACGAACGCAAGGCAAGACACACCACTGATTGGATTCCAGCCCATCGTAGGGCACACACAGACATGTGCACACTCACACCAGGGCCAATTTTCCCAGAAGCCAGCTAACCTACCAGTATGTCCATGGACTGTGAAAGGAGACCGAAGCACCCAGGAAAAACGCATGCAAACATTAGGAGAACATACCAACTCAATGGAGATAGGACTCCAGGTCTGGAGTTGAACCCAGTGCTGTGTACCAGCATGCCACCCATTTCACCAGCTCCATTAAGGGTAGGTTTATGAAGTACAGATTGTGCAAGTACAGAGCAAAATTTTAAGATTTATGCTGTAAGAGGGGGGGATCTTTAAATTTATCAGAAAGAATACTCGGGACTTTGGTTTAAGTTCTCGTCTGGCAAATGTCCCTATTCTGGGGGCAATAGTTTGGAAATTCTGGGCCAGGGGGAAGTGTGCTACCACTAGTCAACCAACATGAGCAACCTGACTTTAAATCCTTTTTATAATGCAATTCTTCATGAGCCTTTAGAAAGCTGGTGTAGTCTGTTTCCTGTGCTGGAGCTGGGTTGTTACAGTCTGTGTGTTTTGTTGGAGTTGGGCGATTACAGTCTGTGCGCTGTGCTGGAGCTGGGTTGTTACAGTCTGTGTGTTTTGTTGGAGCTGGGTTGTTACAGTCAGTGTGCTTTGTTGGAGCTGGGCTATTACAGTCTGTGCACTGTGCTGGAGCTGGGTTGTTACAGTCTGTGTGCTTTGTTGGAGCTGGGCTATTACAGTCTGTGCGCTGTGCTGGAGCTCGGCTATTACAGTCTGTGCGCTGTCCTGGAGCTGGGCTATTACAGTCTGTGCGGTGTGCTGGAGCTGGGTTGTTACAGTCCGTGTGTTTTGTTGGAGTTGGGCTATTACAGTCTGTGCGCTGTGCTGGAGCTGGGTTGTTACAGTCTGTGTGCTTTGTTGGAGCTGGGCTATTACAGTCTGTGCGCTGTGCTGGAGCTCGGCTATTACAGTCTGTGCGCTGTGCTGGAGCTGGGCTTTTACAGTCTGTGCGGTGTGCTGGAGCTGGGTTGTTACAGTCCGTGTGTTTTGTTGGAGCTGGGCTATTACAGTCTGTGCGCTGTGCTGGAGCTGGGCTATTACAGTCTGTGCGCTGTGCTGGAGCTGGGTTGTTACAGTCTGTGTGTTTTGTTGGAGCTGGGCTATTACAGTCTGTGCGCTGTGCTGGAGCTGGACTGTCTTGTGCTAAAGCTGGACTATTGTAATAGGTGAAGGTTACTCACCGGAGGGCATTGTGCCAGTTTGTCAGCTGCCACCATCTGGACGTTCAAGTGTTTAGCCTGGGATTTCCCTCTAGACTTAATTAATCTCTGTAAAACCTAAAAAATTGAAAAAGCAGACAAATAATAGTTATTCTGCTTATTGCTGTTTTTAATCACTCTTTTTTTGTCAGTTTTCCCACAATGCTTTTTATTTTGAGTGTCACATGTAGTTCAGAGCAGTACAGTAAATAGCACTTGTTTTATTTTAACAAAACATCCCAATAAAAAAAGAATATTTCATAAATGAACGTAAAAGAAAGTATATACTTTTGCAACACTCTTTCATTTCTGCTGTTAGTCTAGCAGTTAAGACATTTTCTTGCAACCTGGAGCGAGGAGTTTCATTGTGGTTTGTAGATTTTCAAGAATGTATTTTTTCTTATGTAAATAATTCACATGACTGCTAAATATTGTGGTCATGAGGAATAACATTACCCACTAAGAAAAGGTGTTTTGGAATGTTTATTGAGAAGCCAAGCACAGTAAATTGGCTTAACCCAATTCGCTGCAGGATGAGAAAGTTAGGACCCACAGAGAGAAATTAACCAAAGGGTAGCTGCAAAGCTGGACATGGGGTAAAGGGGGACACAGAAAGATGAATGGGGGCAAGAGAGATAAAGGCTTACTGTGGTAGTTTTTCATGGGAAAATTATCTGAGTTGCTGTGCTAGAGATCAGGGAGAGGTGAGGTGGTTGCTGTCATCCCTCTTGAACTCTTGTTAAAAACTTCATTTCATATTATATACTGTATATTTTATTACATCATAGCTATAATTAGCTATAATTAGATTATCTACATCTGATTATTTTAATGTAAAAATCATTATTTTACTTTGCATATTTGGTACATAATTTTACGATTAGAAGTACATATGGACATAGATATCTGTACATTATACGAATATTATAATTATTTCTGTACTTTACTAAGATTCTTTAAGTGTTGTGTTCTTCACTATTAAGAAAACATTAAAATATACACAAAATATTTTATTTGTATTACCTTTTCTGATTTAAACATTCAATTGTCCACATAGATATTCACTGTAAGGATTGACTACAATCATATAATTGCAGATACATCTAAATTCACATTTAAATCTTACAGTGAACCATAATCAGCCTTTCATCAATAATCTAAAAGGAAACAGACAAGAAAGACTGAATGGCCACCTCCTGTTTATCACATTTAACACATTCACATGGGCTTAGGTTCTTATGTAGGGGGAGTTAAGCACAACAAAAGCCTTAGAACAAAGGAAGAAAACAAACTACTGACACAATCAGTAAATTGAGTTGCACAACAGGAAGGAAGCAAACTGTACACAGTTCGATAAGAGCCTTAGTAAAAGAGTTGTACCATAAAGTACAATTTAGAAAAACATGGTCCCCATGGCTTGGAGAATGGGAAATTAAAAGTTCATTGGATATTACGCAAGCAGTGCTCAAGTGTACTAGTTTAACTGAACCCTGGGACTGAGTCATAAGAGGTGGAAATAAAACTGTCTAGGCACTGTTTGCATCACGTTTGACAGTTATCTGGGAGTTTAATGGAAAGGTATTTAATATTCAACCCAGAGGTCTGATATTTAATAGATCTTTCAATTACGACCTAATTTACTTGTCATAGAATGTCTAATAAAATGAATCCCAATTCTACTTATATTTTTCAGTTCCCTTTAAGGAAAATCTATAGGTTAGAAAAAAATACAAAAATAACAATCGGAGCAAGTGTCAACAGAAATGTATAAACTTAAATGACAATTTTGAGAAAACGTTAGATACTTAGGCATTCAATAAAAGTTAGAAAACACCCACTTTTACTTTTCTAACAAGAAACGTACCTTAGGAGATGAAATCTTTACATAAACAATGATAGGAGCCAGGGAGGTCTTCCCAAGCTGAGCTGGATGATTGATGGTGTCAGCATCCAAAACCACCAACTGCAGGGTCCTTGCAAGTTCAAATATTCTTTCAATTTCACTTTGCACTTCAGCTAGATGAAAACAAAGAAGTAGCATCACTCTGATTTTAAAGATACAGTATAAAACCAAAAGCTCCAAAGTCACGCTTGTCCAGAGATATACAGTACTATATATGTGGTATGTCCCTAACAGAGAAAAAAACACTTTAATAACTTTCACTTTTTTTGTACTACTGAACCTCCAAGCACATGGATGTTCTAACATCAACTCAGAGCTCTATTCTTGAATAAATCTGTGTGATATATTTGGTGAAATGGTAAATTTATCATTATGCACAGAAACCATTATTCAGTGTTGCTATAATTATATAAATACAGTACATCTAGCATCCGTCATTATATTGTATGCCACCCCCAACTGAGCGAAATAGAAAATGTCACATGAAAGGGATAAAATTAAGTAAATATTTCTGATCCTAGACCAGACAATATGGAACCTGCACATCTCCCTCATTTTGTGTCTGGACAGTGTGTATAGAGATGGACATTAAACCTAGGAGCCTCAGGACTTCTGGAAGCAATTCACAGGGCTTAGAGGATAATCTGAGTTCAGAGCCCAATCATTACTAGGGCCTTGCTGACTTTAAAGACGACATACATTAATCTGTCTGAAATGTTGATCAAAACATTGCAATGAAAACATTGTCAAGAACATTCATGTCATCGAAATCTTATATTTGTTCTTGATTTGGAAAAAAATGAAAATGGGTGAAAACTGGTTCACAATATAATAATTAAGTCAATGACATGGGAACTACCTGGTGAATAATAACATTTCCTTTAACAAGAAGGATCACATTTTGACTGACTTGGTGTTTAAATGAAAAACATTAACCATAGCTGATCAAAGTTCATATGATCACAAAAACAGATTACAATATCACGTCCCATACATGTATTGTTTTTGTGTGTTCTTTCATAAGAATCTGATATCATTAAGCCATGCTGCTTGCTTAGATGTGATATTTGTGTATTTGTGATATTTAAATGCTTCTAACCATTCAGAAATTGTGGTAAAATCATTAAAACCACATTAAGAATAATTTCAAATCAAAGTACAGCTTGGAATGAGAATCATTTTAAAGCACCGAAATGTTAACGGAGAGCTTTTTCCAAGAATAGAGCACCGAAGGGTGATTTTATTTCTTTCCATACATCAAGTTTGTAAGGTGGGGGAGGATGAAAAGTAAAGGCAATTAAGTCGAATTTTATGATCATACTTTTGTTACAAAGGACAAAATGGGTTAGTGAGGAAAGAGAAATGTAGGTAAAACTGACTCAATCATTAAAGAAAAGCAAAAAACAAAGTAAATTCATCATTCTGCGTAAAACATATAATACAGATTCACAAAGGTCAATTCATATCAATTCAAGACTTTGTCTCTCTTATCTTTGCTCATTCTCAAATCTCTACACGGTGGCAGCTTCCTGCTGGGAAGGAGTAAGAAGCTCCTGGCAAACAGAAAGTTGCCACCAAGTAACACATTGAAATTTCCCAACGGTTGGTCACAGCTTTGATCTACACTAATGCATCCTGGTCCTCAACAGGAAACACTTTTTCTTCTGGTTTCTGTTCTGATTGAGCTCTCAGTTACTTGATTGATCTTGTAATTATTAAACCTGTTTTTAATCATGTTCAGCTCTTCAACAGCTTCAGATTTCAAGGTAACTATGATATTCTATTTTCATTTGGGTCAAACTCCATTTTCTTTAAAAAAATCAGTAACAGCCATTTATTTTTGTTGCATGTTTGGCAGCTGATTTTAACATACAGCTCTCTAATAGAGAGTCACGCACCTGCTCAGCTACACAACACTGAACAAGTGTTCAGTGACATGATCCAGACTAAACCTAGCAACATCCAAGCCACAATGGCTCCAACTGCACTCTGACAGAGTATGGATCGATCAAGCCACTTGGAAGTCGGAATATCTCAAGAGCTGGAAAAAATTGGACAGACTACTAAATTAGAAAAGGATTTAAACAAGCCCAGCTGAAACAAGATCCAGGAGAGTATATCTTCAGCATTATTATTGAACTTCTATTATTTCTTTTTGGCTTGTATTGTATTATTAAAAATAATCTAATGTGCTAAACCCACTAAGAAATGTTTTGATTTTTCTGGAGGATTAACGACTGAATTGTGGTTCAGATAATCAATAAATAAATAAAAACAAATCAGGGACAGGAGCTTTAAATTACAGGAGAACAGCATGTGCTTTTGCACCTTACTCATAATATTGATCACAAATTGCAAAAGGAATGATACTCTGAGTGAAACATTAAATTAATGGACTAATCCATTAATATGGATCCACCCAGTTATCTTCAATACTTCTATAATAATTCTTTTACTTTAAATAAGATATGAAGCAGATTTCAACTCTTCACAAAAGTTAAGATTGTGAAGGTCAAAAGGTGGAATCCTATTGCTTAGTTTAATGTTATAAGTTCAGATATAAGTTCTACTTTTAAAAACGTTGTTTATTTTTTAGCAATTAGTTTTCTGTTGAAATACAATTCTTCATCTATCCAAATCATTTAGTTATTTACCCATTGCATTCTCATAATCATAATCATTATCATAATCATTAATTTCTCTGAGCTTGTTTGCCTCTTACAATTAACCTAAAGCTGCAGGCAATATCTGTATTCCCCTACACATGGTATGCATGTTCAAGTTTCTAAATTCTAGTTTGATCCGATGATATATTTCTGTTTTGTTTGGCTAAGATGATCTGTGGGACTAGAGCTCATAAATCACCCAACAAAATCAAAGGAGAGCGTATCCGATACTTTCAAATACAAGCCAAAAATAATCTTTTTCATTTAATTGTGAAGCTAGTTAAAACACACATTTGATTACATATAATCTCTTCCTCTAATCTGTACATAACAATGGTCTCTTAGGACACAACAAACACTGAACACACACAAACATCTACAAATATACCATACATACCCACAACATCTGGAAAGGGAGGGCATAATGAAAGCAATAGAATGGAAAAAGCCAGGAAAATCAGGTCCTCGTACAATAGAATAGAGTGTGATACATGTATTCCAATAGCACTAACTGCAGGAATTGTACACTGACACACATGACACATAGTAACAAAACATGATACCACCTTTGCAGACTTTACAAAATGTGACTGAAACTGCAGAAAGATACAGGCATTTTCAGGATTCTAAACACTTAGGTGGTTGTCAAAGAGCAATTTACCAAAACGAAAAAAAAATGTTTAATGTTTTTAATGTTTCAGGTAAACATTAAAATTGGTCCAAACCATGAAAATGTTTGTGTATGGGAAAAATGAACAAATAAAAAAAAACATGTACTGTCAATTGGTTTATGAGTTCATTACAATTTTAGCCCAAATCCCTATAGTACTTCATTCTTTCTTGTACATATATTAACACTTGTTTCATAAGACTACTGCATGAAATAAGAACAGAACATCCTGAGAGGACCAGTTCTGACTCACTTCTCAGATTTGGCGCTTTAAAAAAATGTTTGCTATTTGGTTTAATAAGATGACTTGGCAAAGAGTTCTTAGCGTCAGCCATTTTTTTTGTGGAAAAGTGTTTCCTGGCAGCACAGTTCAATTTACCTCTACGAGATTACCATTTATGTCCCCACAATCTACTGCCATTGTAATTATTTGATATTTTACATCAGAGGTATGGTTGTTAGCATTTGCTGGGATTCTAGTAAAAACAGACTGTTTAGAGGTTTTTGCAAGAGTGAATATCAGAATGTGCAGGTTGATGGTGGCAGTGGGTATTATTTTGTTTCTCAAGCTCATTTTATTGGACCTGTTTAATATAAATACACACCTTTCTTTCCTCTTCCATGTTCTTTTCAACTTAGCCATCAACACTATGCAATTACTGTGGCTGTCAGTGAGGTGGGTTTAATAATAGAGCTGTATATTTCATACATCAAATAAAACATAGTACAAAGGCTTTCAAAAACACATCTCCAGTATATCTGATGTACATGACCATGACCAAGTATAAAGAGAGAGAACACTTGGAAACTTGTTCAGTCCTAATTCAAACTGCCTACATTATGAACAATCATCCAGTGTGTGCAAAAAGCAAACTGCAATTATTTTCACTACTTTCAGTTGCACTTTATTTTTCTAACATGCACAAGGTTATCAAACCAGTTTTTTAGAATTATATTTATTATCATTGTGATAGGATTGCAGGTTGAGGCAAGATGGCAGATCTTGTAAATACCCCAGAAAGCCTGTGGGGAATGACCTGCCACCCCCAGTCTCCTAAATGGAGGAAGACAACTGCCTAAGAAACAGTTAAAAAACCAGGAAGCAGAGACTTGCAGTTCTGCAAGTCAAGAAAGTGAACAAAACCTTTGTAACCTGCTGCACCAGAGAGAGAAGTGAACAAGGAAACAATCAACTGATAGGTCTGTAGACATGATTGTACAATTTGTTTTAGATTTTTGGATTAAGAGTTTTACTATAGCAACAGAGTCTGGTTTTTGATACCAGTAAGCAGCTTAGCTGCCCAGTTGTTCATAGACAGGATGAAGAAAAAATTATTTAAAGCTCAAAGAAAAGCTAGGGTTTTTATTTGTGTTTTGGAAGTACATCATAAGCAAAGCACACTGTTATTTTTACCATTTGGCTGAATTACCCTGAGACACCTTTTCTTAAAATACCAACTTTATGCTTCAAGACTAACAGCTTTTATGTTTGAGATACTGTAACTGTAGCATCTCTGGGAGAAGCGATGCAGCTTTTTGACTGCACTGCAAGCTCACAGGTGCCCATCAAGCCACAGGAATTGCAAAAGATGGAAGATACTGCCCATTTCAATCTCATCCAATCCTTGCATCATTCATCCAGATCTGTAGTCAAATTTACTCGCATGTTACTCAGACTCATTCCAGTGAAGTAAATTCTCCTTAGCTTGAAGGTTCATCTTTACAGGCTGAATCACTTGGAATTCAAGTCTCTATACAGCTGTCTAGAAGTACTGTACTGTTGGAATGTTTGGCAAAGAGGACTACAGACATATCTTCTATTGTTTCAATGCAATCACACTTCACACGATGATAAGCTGTGTGATAAAAAATGGTGAACACTGACAAAACACAAAGTTAACAGGCACTTGAACGCAGGCTGCTAAATTTCTAATAGTCTGGTTGATATTGTTTCTAGATTCTTGCACTGTAAGTTTTCTAATTTCCTTAAAACACTTCAGCTGAAAAAGGGTAATATGAATAGGCTGCTAATGGTAGCACTAGCACCTATATCAACAATGGTGATTCTATGGACAGACTAACTCACATACTGTATAAATTAACTTTTCAATGGCACCATATTTTTGTGCTCTTGAAATATGACGCAACACACATGAAGAAGAGGGATCTAGGGATATGGTCACACTCCAAATGCTATGGTATAGATTTGACAATAAAAGTTATTTCTAAAACAGGTATGGTTTCTATCATTTTACTTCTAAAAAAGGAAACAAACCTAATTTGTAGGGATCAGGTGTACTGTGGAAGAAATTGTACTGGGATGAAAGCATCTATGATTTACTTAAACTTCAGATGCATAAGTGTGGTTGAGTATAGCTTTCATTTCCCATCCACTGTACAATACATAAATAGAAATAGTATAATGGAAATTTCCTATGAAGTGCCCCTAGCAGAATGTCCTTCATGCCTGTCAAGGATATACACACCATATTTTACATCAGCACTATTTCCATCAAAAAACAAAAGTAGTAGTGAGGACTGAAAAGTAACTGTAGGACATCAAAAAAGGCAAGATTTAGACACTTTAGGACAAGAGTTTTGTACCACACATACACAATTGCTGGAAAATCACGAAAACTGTTGTGCAATGTGCCGTTTACCTCACATTCACACTGAATTAAAAGAAATCCACAAAAGCATAACTCCGTCTTCCTAATGTTGGTTATATTGCTTTCATCTAAAAATTTGCATTTCTCATCTTCAGATTTTGTAGGTGAAACATCAGTGCCAAACAGTAAAAAAGCATTCATGGTACTCACCTAAACTGGACCTTGTGTTGGAGCGCTCTATGATTGCATGTTTGCTGGGGTTGTTTAATACTGAGCGTTTGGCAAGTGAGATGTCAGCTGTGACCCGTGTGATTGATATTCTGAAACAACAAAAAATATGCCAGTTGAAAGATATGTTGTTCTCTTATTGCGTGGAGAATAAGGTTAGCCCAAAATGTCTGGAATAAATAAGTTTATTTTTATCTGTTTATGAGAAAAGAAAAAAAGTGCAGTAAGGAAAGAAACATGAACAATCACCATAAAATTAAAGGTAGCACAGTGGTTAGCATTGTTGCCTTGCAGGGTTCAATTCCCAACCTGAGGGGCTATCTGCATGGAGTCTGCATATTCCCTCTGTGTGCTCATGTGGGTTTCCAAAAACATACTGGTAAGTTAAGAGGCTTCTGGGAACACTGGCTCTAGTGTGAGTGTGTCTGTGTTTGTGTCTGTTTTTGTACCCTGAGATGGACTGGTATCCTACGAAGGATGTACCTGCCTTGCTGGGATAGGCTCTGTCTCCCTCATGACCATGAATTGGAAGATGCGTTTAGAAAATGAATGGATGTAAATGAAAGGTTAAATGGTAATTTATAATATAAAACTTTATAATAAGTGACTTTTTCATTCAAGTTGAATAGAAGAAGTCAATCATGAGTACAAAAATAAATACAACATACAATGTACAATATACAATTCTGATAAATATATTAGGGTATACAAACTCTGCTACTTACTATAAATTTACACTGGGTGGACAAAATATTAGGGATATCTGCTCTTTCCTTGAAATAGACTGACCAGGTGAATCTAGGTGAAAGCTATGATAGCTATTTGATTTCACCAGTTAAATCCACTTCAAACAGTGTAGATGAAGGGGAGGAGACAGGTTAAGGAAGGATTTTTAAGACTTGAGACAATTAAGACATGGATTGTGTATGTGAGGGAGAATGAGCAAGAAAACGGGGTATGATAGTATGTGCCAGGTGCTCTGGTTTGAGTGCTTCTAGGATTTGCAGACGTGAATTGTGCAGATCAACAGACAGTCTATAGTTAGTCAACTGACAGTCCATTACAACACTGATGTTGAAAGGCCCACAAAAAATGCACAACTCATTGCATATTGACACAAATGGGATATGGCAGGCAAAGACCTTACAGAGTTCCACTTCTTTCAGCAAAAAACAAGAAACAGCAGTTGCAGTGGGCTAAGGAATGAAAGTATTGGACACTGTAGGATTGCAAAAACATTGCCTGGTCTGATGAATCCCGGTTTCTGCTGTTTCACTCTGCTGGGAGGACTAGGGTATGGAGAAAACCTTGAGTCCATGCATCCATCATTCCATGTGTCAACATTGCAGGCTGGTGGTGGTGTCATGATGTGGGTTGTGTTTGTTTTCATTGCACTCAGTGGGTTCCTTGATAAAAATGGAGCAACCTTTGAATGCCACAGAATATCTGAACGTCACTGCCAATCAGGTGTGTACCTTACTGGCAGCAGTGTATCCGTCTGCAAATGATTTTTTTCAGCAGGATAATGCCCCTTGCCACAAGGCAAAGATTGTCCAGGAATGGTTCCATGAACATGACAATGAATTCAGTTTAATGCAGTGGCCCATCCGGTCACCAGATCTCAATCTAATTGAACATCTGTGGGATGAGATGGAACAAGCTATTTGGAGTAGAGATCCACTACCAGCCAACTTAACAGAACTATGGGAAGCACTGGAGTCAGCATGTGTCAGCATCCCTGTGGGATGCTTTTGACAGCTTGTTGAGTCCATGCCCTGACGAACTGAGGCTGTTCTAAGAGCAAAAGGTGGTGTGACACAATAATAGGAAGGCTTCCCTAATGTTTTATACACTCAGTCTATGAAAGAGGGAGATACTACTAGAAACATTGTATGATATTATTAGAAACACTGTATGATAAAGTCAAGACAAAATTACATGGTAGACAGATGGCTCTTGTCATGTGGAGTACAAGAGAGGAAAGTCAGGAATTAGAAAGTGAAAAAATGTATCTGAGAATTTAAGTTACATATCATTATCTCAAGATAATATGTTGAGTGTTTTTTTCCATATATTTTCTACAGATGGCTTACTGACAGTATTTGTTTTACTGATTTTACAATATCGCACTTTTTAAACAAAAAGCCCCAACACTGTTAGTAGTGTAGAGTAATGGTTAGGAAACCAGACTCCACACCAGAAGGTCATGGTTTCAAATCCTGTATGCTACACTGCTGTTGTACATGAGCAAGACACTTTGCTTATTTATGGGCGGAGCGGTGGCACTGTGGCTAAGGATCTGCGCCTGTGGCTGGAAGGTTCAAATCCTGCTGCCGGCAGAGGAATCCTACTCCGTTGGGCCCCTGAGCAAGGCCCTTAACTCCAACTGCTCCAGGGGCGCTGTACAATGGCTGACACTGCGCTCTGACCCCAAGCTTCTCTCCCTGTCTGTGTGTCTGTGTCTCATGGAGAAAAGCTGGGGTATGCAAAAAAAACCAAATTCCTAATGCAAGAAATTGTATATGGCTAATAAAGTGATCTTATTTTATCACTGGATACATTTTCAGGTAGGATCTACCTGATCTCAAGTTTCTACACTAGAATCAATGTATCGCAATACAGTAAAGGGCTGAGAAGTCGACAGAAGTGAACTTAGCTTATCTAAGAAATAACATATTGTGGTCCTTCATTGAGGACATTACAGGCAGTTTTAGGCCAATCAGCATCTGGAAATGCTGTAATTGCTCAAGTGCATTAAAATTAATACAACATTCCTGGACATTTGAGATTTTACCAGAATATATTTATAGAATGGGTATATAACTGATCATTTACTTACTGTATATGCATGTTTCTTAAGAAGCATAAGATCAGGAACAAATAGACATCACTGCATTATAACAGCAATGCTCACTCTCAAGAAAGTTTAAAGCATTCTCCTCAATTGTATTAGGTACTTCATGCCTTCCTCAGTATTTCATTGACAGAAAACAGTTTATATCACAGATGTATAAAACCACTTTTTATTTGGTTGCTTTATCTGTATATTATAGGGATGACATGCAAAGTAAGCCTTTATTTGACATGTAAGCCTTTATCTTAGTTTCTGAATCATGCTACATCCCACATATAATTTACATATTTTTTATTTATACCTATCTAGAATACTACAGTACAATACATGGTACTGTGAGGACCATGGATCAACTACACCGAAAACAGTTTCATTCATCCAAATTGGTGATGCTTTTTACACACTCCACTCATATTCTTATTTGAACATGAAGGGCTCATCAAAATAAAAATGAATCCAGGTTGTATCTGCAAGTGTTGTGAAATTATACAACTTATGGTTACTTAACAAATGGTTACTTACAAACATTGTAAATAGGAGCAATACTCAAAACCATCTAGAACATAATATCCATGCTGCAGCCTGGAGATGAGTTGCCAAAGCAACCAGCAAAAAATAACTTTAACTTCCCAATTAACAGCTATTAACTGGCACAACAACATACGTTTGGAAACTTCACACACAAACCCTCACACCTGAAGAAGGCTCCACAGCCAAAACGTTGTGTTTTCTTCTCTGTTCAGCATGGAATAAACCTATTACTTGTTCCTTTATTAGTTTGGAAATACATTCTCAAATGCCCAATCAAAACAAGGCATGCACAGCTAATACCCTTCATAAAATTCTTAAATGTTCAGTGTTTTAATGCATTGTAAGTTGAAGCAATCTCATATACACAAATCAAATTAATTTCTGTGACTCAGATATACAAGTAAAGTAGCTTCTCATAAGCTCAGTGTTGCCTAACTATAGTTCACTGGGGCAGGTGAACAGAGAGTTGGCATTGACAATGTTGACATTGAAAAGGCACATTGAAGTAGTGTTGAACCTCATGATTATGTGTACAAATGAGAAACCATTCCACTTTTTGGGCACCTGACTAGAGAAGAACCCAAAAGACTTGGTCACCAGGGGCCCTATCAAGCCTTGTAAGAGGTGGGACTAGTAATACAGAATATTAAGCACTGGACTCACCTCCCTTCAAATCTGTGTTTTAAAAAGTCAAAAAGTGCTTTCTGCATCATATCCGTCACCTGAAACAAAAAACACACCGATCAATATACAATAATAACATTTTAAGACTCTTTATTTGATCACCTGTTTGTAGTAAAGTATTTGTATAAGGTTACAAACTCCAAAGTGTTATATTATTGTATTTGTTATAGTTAATATAATAAATAAAACTTACAAATTTGGTTTAGTAAAGAGAGTAAAAGTTTAGGTTATTGTATTACAACTGTATTATAGAATACTTACAAAGCAGCAAAACATGAGAACAAATCCTTGTGCTTGGTTTACAGAAGTAGCCACTGATCTCTGATTCAAATGGCTGGTGATTTTAATATTGCCCTGTTAACACTGTATATTCCTGATCACACAGGACCGCTAAACAATTTGCATCTGTCAATCTAAAATGTTACATTTACTAATTCCAAAAAACATTCTTCATAGCCTGCTTACCTCATATCCCTTCAACGAAGGCCCCACCAAAACCACAGGTCTCATTGAAGGCACTACATCATATGGAGAAATATGTTCTGTCTGCAAATGAAGAAGAAAACGTTATATACTGTATATCCATTTTCAGACAAGATAAAGATGTAGGCTATGGATCTCCTTAGGAAAATCTAACTCTGACAAATTCTGAACATTGAATTGGACACCCCTATGTGTAGTTCAGCCTTTCTTCTAGGTAATTACTCTTCAGTCTTTACACAGAAACCAAGGTTGTGACAGATTATTCTCCATTAAGCATAATTTCTTTAGCAATCGTGTATGAATCTGTGAATGAACACATTGGAAAAATCCCTACAAATCGGCACATATTAAACACTAACGTTTCAAATTTTTAGGGTGGTAACTTTTGATTATGTAATCATTTTCTTCTCCATACTGACAATCTCACACATGATTTAGAAGAATCTAAAACTTTAAGACATTTTGATCCATGGCTAATTCATTAGACTGGTGCACTTTTTTAAGAAATCAATGCTGAATGAAATAAAAGAATTTGATACCTTTATTAGAAATGTTTCCTACAAAAAGAAATGCTACAAAATATAAAAACTAAAACATAGCTAAAATATAATTGCATAAAATGTAAAAAGGGGTATCTAATTCATTGTACAGACTGTTTTCACTCATATATCATAACCGTTTCAAGGACTGATGTGTCCTAGAATAAACACACTATAGTAAATAAAATATACTGATAACACAAAAAACACAGAACTGCAGTATGACACAAGTGCACAGTGGTAGCGAGGAGTATACAATAAGCACAACACTTGTAAAACAAATTCTAATGCCTGTGAATTCACCCTTTACTGAAAATCATGACCATGCAATACCATTCAGCAAAATAAATCCCAGTCTGTATAAAAAATGCAAATCAATACCAGTAAGAATCAAAACTAAATTATATTGACTGCTGCAACCAGATTTTCCTTATTAAAATGGTCCCATCTAGTGCCTGGTCTGACTGACCATTATAGCAGTATGTGACAGAAGCTGTAACAACATTGCTTTTATAGAATAGAGTCGCTATGGCTTTTTCTGTCATTAATCTGAATGTGTTTAGTAGGAAGAAAGACCAACTGGTTACTCATTTTCGTTGAAGCCACTCCGTGAGGTATCATTTCGAATCAATCAGTACAATTAAAAGAGCTATCAACAAAGACAGCTTTTGTTTTGTTTTTTGTCACTGAAGTATTCAGCATAAACTGGTGCTGTACAGTACTTTATATAAAAGTTTATTTACATCAATTATTTTTATTTTGCATGACTATCACATTACTTATTATACGCTTGAATTTGTATTGCTGAATTTTTTTAAGTTATTCTGAATTAATTGAAACACAATTCACTCAATACAAAATATTGTGGAGGCAAATACATTGACATAAAAATGCTAAATAAATGGATGCCAATGTTCAAAATGACATAATTTCTATATGCTGTAGCATATATAAATGTGCTTTCCTGCCACAAGGACCTAATAATTCAGTTTGTACCTCTTAAGAAAATTAAATTGAAATAAGTTCTGACAAAGCACTTGTAATTTACAATTACATACAGCACAGAAAAAGACAGAAAGGGTTAAGTGTTTTCTAAAGCTATGCTGTGCCTTGTTTAAAGCAGAAAGGTTCTTCTGCATGCTGCAGATGAGATAGGAATGCAGCCCACTCATTCTTGGCACAAAATTCTGCCTTCTAGACTCCCAAAATATAGGTTTACATACACTATTTTCATGGGGTTAGATGAAGATATCCTATAGATACATAACAGAGTACATCTATTCTGACTGGTCAGGCCAATTTGAAAGTTCTTGCAAAAATTAAAGGGCCCCTGTTCATCCTCCTTTCAGGGTTTCCCTTAAACAGTCCATCTGCAGGGCATGGGTACTATCCAGGAATGCTGATCATAATGTGAACTTGCATTGCTGCCTTATATAAGGGAACACAAAGAATTAACCTCACTCATATTTTGCCAATGCTTTGTGTGTTTCTAGAATAAATGGGTTTTAAACAGGTTAGCATTTCATTAATTGTTAATTCTTGTCATGTGTATGTACAATATGTACGCATAAACACATCTAATTGCAGTGGGTGGTTTATTTTAAAATAATCCATCTTTTGTATTATATCTAGAGCATATTAAAAGCAAAATATTTTGTCTACAAATTAAGCCAACCAAGGTAAAAAAACCCAAAGGAACCACTGAGATTGCCACATTTCTGCCAAACACATGAACTTACCGATTTCTGCTTCTGCTTAGCTATTGTAAGATGGAAGAGAAAGAGAATAACAAAGCATGCATGTTAATGGGTTGTCAGAGGACGCTGAAAGTAAACAGGACTTGGCGAGAGACGCAGAGTGACAGCAGAAGCAGTGAGGACGGACATAAGGAGCTTGGAGGTGACCTTTACCTTCTTAAAGAAAGGCATTCTTTTCTCTTTTGATAGGGGAGACATGACACTGTTTGGGCTGGCTTTAGGGGAGCGATGGTTGGCAGGAATCTCATTTTCTTCTGGATCTAAACCAGTGGCATCTATATCAATAGCTATGTACAGACAGATAGGTCAACAGTTATAAAGGTGAATAATTAAATGGAGTCAAAGAGCAACAGCAGTAAAATAACACTTGGCTCAAAGGATAAGCTCCTTTTCACACAGACAGAACGTAAAACAGAAAAAAGCGATCCAAACAAATGGCAAAAGAAATGTATTTTAAAAGGTCAAATATAAATAAAGACAAAAATGAAAGTTAAAAATTTTGGAGGAGTGGGAAAATACAAATAAAAGGTCACAGCAAAAAAGACTGTGCCCAGTCACCTACACAAAAGCTTATGAAAGCTTAAGAAAAATGGGAAACTGAGCAAATTATTATTGTGCTTTCCGTGTTTGAAGTGTTGTAGAGATGAAGTAGCTTAACCCATGGTTGTATTGGACAGTGGGATTTTGCTCTTTGATGGTTTAATTGCTGAACCATTAGAGCTTGGTGTTCCCACCTCAGACAGCCACATGTGCAAGTTTATACCAAGACAGTCTTGCAAGTTTATACCAAGACAGTCTTACAGTACATAGCAAGGTGAATTTTTTATCACAGTAACCTCAGAATCTTAACATGGATTCAATGGCAATCAGAGGACTGCCGTATCTCCCTTTGACAATACTTAGTTTCCCAGTAGACAACCAGCAAGTGCAGCCACTTGATGAATGTTAGTCCCAGATCCACCTCTGCCTTCACCATAGTAGACTCCTGGCAACTGCAGTCCTGAGGTCCAGCTCACAATCAGACGTAATTTCTGGTCTGATTATGAATATGCAGTATTCTGAGCTGTGGTTTTACCAGGCCAAGCTCCTGGGAGACCATGAAACTACAGTACAGTACTTGTATTCAGATTATGTTTGCACCTTCATGCATTCATACTTCACATGGTATAAATGGATGCAAATTAAATTAGAATGTGGAATATTGTAATAATGTTAAAATATTAGGCTTTAGTTATGTAACTATATTTGTTGTTGCAAAAAAAGAAATCTGCTGAGTTGTACTGTACTGTATGTCATGGGTGCAGCCGTGAGGGGAAAAGTATCTTTGTAACTTTTAGAACCATTTTCACAACAGTATAGGGTGCCTACAAAAGAAAGTTATTTCCTACATTTTACTAAAAGAGGTCTTAATCACAAATTCTACATTATATTTGCCTTAAGAACAACTTCCATTTCAACCTACCAGAAGAAGGAGGAGTAGATTTCCTTGAACTTGGTACCACTTCACCTAAACTTGAGGACGAGTTTCCTCCTGATTTGCTGTAAAATAAGAAGACGAAAAATAAATTGTCTATTACAGCAATAAAAAAACATTGGTGGATTATGTAAGAATTATACAATTCTTGCAAATATCTGTTCTAAGATTAGGTCTTTTTTAAAATAATCGAGAGACAGAATAGATGGAAGCAAAGTAAAATATTTCTGCTCAGGGGTGAAGAGGACAGGGTGCAGTGTGCAGTCCTGAACTTTTGTTCAGGAAGAAAAACTGTCACTGCTCCCTTTTACGATGTAGTACACCTTTAGGCCTTGTGTAAGTGTATGCATTTGTGTGTGCATTTGGACTACCAAATGCATGACTACTACTTTACAGATCATTAGGTTATTCTTGTTTATAAACAGTTTGTCTTCTTCCTGTATATACTTTTTAACGATCTTATTGTATGACTAGTTAGGTTGGTCTTCACGCTAGTTTTAGAACAGTGGTAAATGCTGATGTTAAGAACAAGACTAGCAGTAGTATCAGGGTTTGTGTTAAGAGTTAGAAGGTCCAAGATCATGGTTAGTTCTAGTATTTGGTAGAACCTATTAGGGTAGATAACGTAATAACCTATTTCTTCATTTTAAATCCATTCCAAGTAAGAAGGTATTTTTATGAATTTTGAACAACACCAGCTTTTTGGTGTGTGTATGTATGGGGTCAGGTGTACATTTGCTCTTTTTTCACTTTATTAGTGGTGTGGGGGAGCTATTCACTTGTTTGTGACAGCTAACTTACCTACTCATCACAGACACTGACATAGTGATGTTACCAACCCCTGGGTAAAACATAAGGAGACAAATAAAATATACTGTACAGTCGACTCGCAATGTATGCAGGGGTTTGTGTTTTAAGTACAGTAAAGCCAAATCCATGTACAGTATAATCAAATTTTACCCATAATCCTTATAAAAATCCCATATAACCTATTACAGAAATACAAGTTATTAAATATAAGTATATGAATAGTAAATAAAAGTGAATAAGATCACTATATAGGCTCACTAACTAGCTCTCATAGGTGTGCCTAACAATTTTTTCAGAGAATATAACATTTTTTCAATATTTTTAATTTTCCAGAGTCAAACGCATAAAGCTGTGGATGCGTAAGTTAAGGCCGCGTAAGTTGTGAGTCGACTGTATACAATTCTAAGCATATCATTCCAGGATGCTACTTGGTGATTTACTTCATCGCGATATAGCTTCTGATAATAAGCCTCTAATACCTGGAGTAGAATTTTCCCTGCTTCGCCCGCTGTTCATGCTGTATTCGCATATTCTCCAGCTTGACCGGGCTAGGAATGAAACCTATTTCACAGCCTTCTTTTACCAACCGGCCTATCCACCAGTCATTATTAAATTTCTGAGAGACAAAAATAATGAAAAGAAATTAGACATTATACTCTTGAAGTTATTCTAACAATTTTTGCTGAACAACTGAAATTGCGAAAACTGGATTCTATAGTTCATGAGTTTAAGACTCTTCCTTTTGCCCTATCTGGTTTGAAAAAGCCAGGTTACATGTAGACCAACATTTGCATTTTTATTCACAATAAATGCCATGTTTTCTATTATTTTAATTGCACAATTTTTTTTTAAATTGCACAATCTAAAAAAAAATATATATATTTTAATTCAGATACTTCAAGATACAGAGTCTTCCAAAGACCTTTCCTTTTTACCAGGTATCTTCACCTTTAAGGTCCTTGTTAAATTAGGCAACATGCTACATGCTGGCCAGCTTCTATTCTTAGCATCCATTTCCCACATCTACTACCCTGTGTGCAATATCAAGTCAGAGTACAAATATGCGTCACGATTATGAATGAGCACCAGGAATATTCAGGCAGTGGTAGATAAGAGATATTGCTGGTAGAATTAAGACTCAGTTCAATGTATTTTTTTTCTCATTTGGTAGTGAATTATAGCAATAATAATCAATGACAGATTTCTGTTAAAAATATAGAAATACAAGAAAAGGCTATTTGTATAAATTTTTCATGTGCTGTAGTTCTCAGAAATGTTCAGATTAATAGCAATTTGAAACAAAAGTGAACTTTCAGCTTGTTGCTTGGTGTAAATTATGAAATGCCTTCTGATGACATTGCAGGCAATAGATTAATATAATATACAAAAAATGATTTTTTATGTTCTTCTCTTGATCTGTACTCTTTTATAGTTTTATCCCTATGCTGTTCTGTCAAACTTTTTTTGTGCACAGTTTAGACATTTAACTTTTGATTAAAAAAACATCACTATAATTATATTATAATTTATAATCAAAACAAAACATAATTGGAAAGGGGTGAATATTTAGAATAAACACACATTATAATATACAATCAAATATTTATACATCTATCTAGCACAATGACTCACTTGACAGGGGCTGAGAATGTCTTAGTTTGAGATTTAAAAAAAAAAATCTAAGCCATTCAGGTATTGTATGAATTACTCAATGAGCTACTAGCTTTTCTAACTGCCAGGATTTGTGTTGCAAGCAGTGAAACTGAATGACATGCATGATATGCCTATGCTTTGAAGTTTTTCTTGAATAAGTTTTCCCCTGTCTGGAATGTCAATTTGCTGAATTACAGGAAAAGGACACTAGGTCAATTAGAATGACAAACTGTGACCAAAAACACAACCCAACTATTAGACACTAATCACTGCTCATTGTCTGTGACACCTTTATGCTACACAGATGGCTGCTGACACACTTAAGACCCATCTAGGAGAGGTGCTATATCTCACCTCTTTGACATGAAGGAAATCCTTTGCTTCAAAGGAAATAGCCATGCCAGGGACAGGGACCTCATCATCATGAGCAGCACTGTAGTTGACATTTGTGCGGACAGCAAATGCAACAGGTTTAGCCTGTCAATGAGAAAGATAAGACAAAAAACAGATGGGTTTGCAGTTAGTTCTTGCACCTGAAATGTCAAAAGTCTCTTTCCTTCACTGAGTTTTTATTTTCAGCATGGCATTTACGTGTCACATATCAATATAGCAAGGGAGCCATGATGGTGCAGTGGTTAGCACTGCTGCCTCACACTGCTGCCTCTTCAAGAAATATGACGCATAAAGGGCAAACAAATCCATCCTGAGAAATTTCTGCCATTTATTTAAATGACCTTACTTGACAAAATATGCAACAAAATAACATTTTATTTTGTTTTTCTTTAGGAAAGGGCATTTTCAGTGTTTAACATTTCTGATGCATATTGATGTTCTATTTTATAAGCTCCCATTTTAGAATCAGCAATTATTAATTAAGATGGATCTCTGACATGGGATAAGGAGGAAGCAGTGTGTGTCTCATCTGATATACCCAATGTCCTAGTTCATCAAGATTTCTGTGCTCCAAAGGGCTATTACAAAGAAACACAAGCCTATTCAATTAGATCATCCTTCAATTCACAACTGGCAATCCACTGAAGCTAAGCAGGTGTGAGCCTGGCAAGTACCTGGATTGGAGACTGGATTCCCCAATACTGGGGAATTTAAGCTTGCTTCTGTAAGCGGTGTTAGGGGGACCAGTAAGGAGTGCTCACCCTGCAGTCTGTGTGGGTCCAAATAACCCAGTATAGTGATGGGGACGCTATATTGTAAAAAGGTGCCGTCCTCCAGATAAGACATAAAATCGAGGTCCTGATCCTTTGTGGTCCTCAAATTTCTCAAAAAGAGTAGGGGTGTCAACCCTGGTGTCCTGCTCTAATTCCCCCCTGGTCTTTCCCAATCATGGCCTCCTTATAATCCCCAACTGTATGAATTAGCTTCATTACTCTGTTCTCCTTCCCACTGATGTGTGGTGAGGGTGAGCATACTGGCGAACTTCAGCTGCTTTTGCGTCATCCCCTGTACAGACACACTAGGTGGTGCTGAGGGGAGTCCCCATTACCTGTAAAGCAATTTAAGTGGAGTGTCCAGAAAAGTGCTATATTATTATTATTAACAATAGTAATATTAACAATAATAATAATATGCCCGTTGTATTCCACTGTTTAGTGTATCCTAGTCACAGTTAGCAAATGACAGAACTCGGACTCTGTTAATACTTTAAAATTTAATTAAAATTTAAACTGCAAGGATGATTCTGCACCTATAGCAGTGCTTTAGTTATCTGCGCCACTTGAAAGCCCCAAAATTGCTCAGAAAAAAAAGAAGAAGATTAAATTACACATATTACATTTGCATGTGTTATCAGACTGACATTTTTAGAAATTATTTTGGGTTTCTCCTGCTATTATTTAAGAATGCAGATTTAACCTTCTACAGTTTATAGTATGTTAAGCAAAAGAAAGTGTAAACAGTGAAAACCATTTTAACATAGACCTGATATAAAAACAAAACTGAATTATAATGCTGCAACTGTGAAGCAATAATTATATTGTTATAAAGTTTGCTGGGAGCTACATCATTAACCATCAAACATATGTTAATCAAATAATTAACATGTTTTGATGACTGAAATAACTTCACAGGGGAGTTTCTAAATGTTAAGTATAGATCAGACTGAATACACAATGATTCACTCTTATTGCAGACTCTTGGTAAAAGACCCACAGGAGGTGTCACAACAATCTATAGCTCCTATATAAAAAGACATTGGTAATATATGCATGTTGTGAAATGTATTACATACAATAGAGAAAGGATTTAGTGATGCAGATTTAAAAATGAGTCATGAAGAATAAAAAAACTCTAACCCTCTAACCATTTTTGATGTATGCTTTAAAAATTACATAAGTTATTCTACATTACACCAACAATGTCAATTTTATCTCTATGATAACATACCATATCAGTCTTTGTCATCAACATGTTCTTTTCTAGAATATATTACCTATTCTGAACTGTGACAGATGTGTCATCATAAAACCTGTGAAAAAATGCTTTGTCTTTAATTGATCCCTTAGCTTCTGTCCTAAAAGTAGAATGCTATCTGGGTCAGCACTGAGCTCAGTATATTATTTTGTTAAATGTTATTCTACTTTTAAAACAGAAAGTGCAGGGATAAAATAAGTCTACTAGACAGTCAAACCATTACTAAACAAAATAAGGATTTTTCAATTTCAGAATTTCCAACTTTCAATCTGAAATTATCTTTATAATCACCCATATCTCACAGAGCTAGTCCAATTAAATATTTACCGAAAAAATTATAATGATCCTGTGTTTCTTGCATGAATCATGTTCAATAGTATGTATTTGCTCCACAAACATCCTCGTGTTATAGAATGTATATCACTCTCAATTTAAATAGCGTGCCATTTTTGTAAGATGTCAATGTGAACTGAGTTTGCATGTTATGTTTATACTATGAGAATCCCAAAATGGATCAATGGCTTTTATCTGGCACTCTTAAGAAAATAAAGACAGACAAATGACAAAGTGACACTGAGTCAGTAGCAATTAAAATTCAGCACAACAAAGGTAAGTGAAGAGTTCAGAGAAAATACAGCAGTGAATACTTAAAGCTGGACACTATATATACTGGAACTGGGAACATTCATTTCACTGTTGGATAACACAGTTCAACAACAGAATCAATGAATCAGCCCCCCAAAAATTGATTAGGCACTCCAAATGGACGAATCTACTGGAAAATCTTTCAAAGCATTCGAATGTACCTATGTAAGGCATGGAAACAACGGAGAGATGCAGGAGCACATTTGTAAGTATTTGCCTATACACTGACCTGCACGGGCACTTTCTGACATATTAAATAGTTTAATCATTGAAAATTTGATTGATGGGTCAAAATATGATGAATTGGTGCACAGATAGGGCCCATGTGATGTTACATGCGATGTGTGTATTCTGTCATTATAGAGTACCTCCAAAGTTCAAAAACAAATCTATGCAAGTACTTCCCTCTTTCCAACACACCTCCATTTGTGAGCCTTAACAGCGAAATCCTTACAGGCTTGACTTGGACAGAGCAAGACAGCCTTGTGAAACTGTCCGATGAAGGTGTTTTAAAGTAGGATTTTTCTGTGCAATACTACACTGATTTTTTTGCTTAAGGTTACTTCAGATTGCCCAGCAAGGCAATACATTTCTTATACCTTCTCCTATATTCTACATTTGCAGATCTGAATTTCTAAAATCTTTCAACTGGAAATGATATTCGGCGTTTTACGTCTTTGAAACAACATCACCCTCATTAATTACTTTTTTTCTATTCAATGTCCAAAAAATATTGGGAACCTCTGCTCTGTTTTAGATAAGGTTGGAACATTTTTAATCATTAATAACATCTACATCACTGCTCATGATTTACAGGAGTCTGTCCATACCTTTTCAATAATTATTTAGTTCAATACTGGGTCACAGAAGAACCAGAGGCAAAGGGGACAAGGTAGGAAATTGGGTGTTCATTGCAGGGCACATACAAGCATGCACTCACATACTGTACATAAGGACAATTTAGAGAAGTCACATAATCTAGTAAGCATTTCTTTAGACTGAAGAAGGAACCTGGAGCACTGTGAGAAAGTCCACATGGCCATGTGGAGAACATGTGACTACTGTAGCATGTCCAAGGAATTTCTCAGCTTGCACCTGGGTTAGGCTTTGGTCTTAATTAAAAGAAATAGATGGAAGGATTAGCATAAATTAAGGGCAGTGATGTGGAGGGTCAGGAGACCCTCCTGCAAGGCAGTGAACTCCAGGGTTTACCACCTTTCCTAAATGTAGTTCATCATTCATCCTCAGAATAAGATTAGGCGTGTTGTGTTAAGAATTAGTGCCTGACTGTTATGATTGGTGAGCCAGAGCTTGCAGTCCTCATCTGCCTTGGAAATAGGACACATTCCCACGCGGATGTAAAATCCACCTGGTGCTGTTCGAACTCATTTGAGCCATTTGTCCCTGCCTCCTCTGTCCAATTAATGGGTGCTTTATTCATCAGCCCAGAATATTTAAACATCGTTCTGCCACTGATCTGGTGCTCTGTCATTGAGATACATTCCAGCAATGGTAGTTCGCTCAGCAATACCAATCTGGGTCACAGAAGGATACTCTGCCTGAAAGATTCCCTGTCTATCCTTAACTTGGTCAGGTACTCTGCAGCCAGCTTCCGTCTTCAGCATGGTTCCCTGCCAGTAATCCCGTACTGCAGCACAGAGCCCCTGTCTGCATCAGACCTGAAAACTGCGCTTGCCACTGATCTCGATTTCCATCTTGTTCTCACAATCTCCACCAGTCTTTGTCCTGCTTTGGCAATATCTGGCTGACCTCAACTCGCTCCAAGCCTTCACTTAGTAACAGCTCATAAGAGTCTCCAGCCAGTCAGAAAGACGCGGCTCACGTCATCAGCTCACAGTGTCGTAACACTGATACGATAATCAAAATCATAACATATACATTTACTTTGGATTATTCTTCTTCTGAAGATAATAAAGTAAAGAGGAGCTTTCCACCAACTTGTTTGTTTAGAACTCCACAGAATACAGTATAAAACCAACTAAATGGTTTAAAAAAACAACTATAATATATTGCAGACTAAATCCAGACAATACTGCACTCTGCCCTAGATGGGAATTCCCTAGTGGCACATGAACATGGACTGGACAGGTCTGGTCAATCTGGGATTCTCAATGTGCTGCACCTTCATGACTGTGTATCACTGAATAGGCACCTGCAAAATTGAATGAGGTTTGCTAGAGTTGACAATATTATCCTTCTGAAACTGAAACCTGAAGCATCTGTCATGGAATTGCACTGTAATAAAAAGGGAATCAGCATGTCTTCAGGGATGAATTCCACTCTGCTCTTCCTGGATAACATCAGTTATACTATATATGATGATACTAGATTCAGTTCAAAAGCAATTCTTGATTCAGCGCTACAGTATAAAAAAAGAGCAATTTTCAATTTTTGTAAATTAAAAGAGGAACAAGTACACAAAGAGAGATTCTTCCCACAATTATCCATGGTACTGTGGTTCTGTATTTATGTGCACATGTATGGTTACTGCAATATTAACATAAAAGAAAAAGTTAAATATTTCACTACCACCAAAAACACACCAAAAAGCTTCAAAAGCTTACTATCTTCATACAATAGATTAACTAGTTTATAAATTACATACTTTTAAATCATTCTATATTTGTACTACTGTATGTTTTATGATGGAAATATTTTCTTTTAACTTAGTTATTATAAGCATTTTTTAAATATTTATTACTAGTAGAGAGCTTGACAGAGTACAGTAGATGAGGAAACTAAAACCGGAGACACTAAATGACATACAGTAAAAGACAAGGTACATTTTGATAGTATATCAACACACACTCCTCTGTACCAGCTTTCTCCTGAAATCCAGGGAGCATAGCACAGTGAATTGAGAAAAGATAAGATTTAAACTGCTTCTATCAAAGACAGACAATTTGTGTCTACAAATGACAACTCAACACAAATGTACTCTACTGTACTCTTCTGTACCCCAAATCAGATTAAGAACGTAACAATGTTTGTTTTTAATAAAACGATTAATTCTGTGGCTGTGCTGTCTTCTTAATTTATGTTGATTAAATTGATTCATCTTAACATATATATCTGATATATACCTAATTTGAAAAGGTACTGGTTTTCTGAAACTGAGGAAAGTGTTGCCACAAAAAAGAGGTTATATGCGATAATCCTAATGAAAGCAGACCTATATTTAAAAAAAGAATAAATAGATTTTCTGTTCAGAATAGCCTTCAGGCAATTATTTTTTTTTATTCTTAAATATCTGTGTAATAGAATTCCATAGTCATCATACTGTGTGAATCAAATAATATTCCAGGTCCGTTATGCAAACTTTCTCCACTCCACTCATGGCTCCATGATGCTGGCCAGATGGCAGGTGGCAGCTATGTTTCAGTGGAAGAGCACATGGTGCTGACTGGCAGGGAACAATGAGTACTAACTCAAGCAGCGGCTAATGACACAACTCCTGAATCCCCAGAGCTGTAGCGTAACCAAAGTTTTAAAAGAGACATCTGGAATTTTTAAAATCTATAGTTAGTGATTCGGCGATGGCACACAGTTGTTTGCATTCAACCCAGGGGTTTTGTCTAATACATAAAGTGATGAATGGAATACAGAACTTAAGGAGAAAATGTACCTGAACTGACAGTCATGGCTTATTATTCTACTAATAATATAAATTCCACTAATAATATTGTTATTACTAAGAATTAAGTGTTAGGAAAGAGAAATCATGAGATTTACACGGCAATTGTAATTTCACCTGATTGACAAAATCGCTACTGTTGTACTTTTGTTTACAAGCCTGAATATCGATGCGTATTCAGTAATAGTAGTAGTAGTAGTAGTAGTAGTAGTCTACATGCTGTAGAGCAATCAAAATGTTTCTTCCCGCTTTTGTCTCACTTGTGGACTGGATCTAAGTCAGACCTTGTGCACAAACTGTTTGAAAGCCACCAATATTGAATCTATGTTGCATTTGTACCATGCTAGCAAATCAAAGTTTATCATGAAAGTTTAGCATGGACATCCTTGGTACAGAGCAATTCGAAAAAGACTGGACACTGCTACGACAAACCCAGTCAGCTGTCCATCCAACTAAAGGAAATTAGCCTTTCCAATTTCTAATTGTTCCAGTAAATTCAAACCGTGAGATCACTGCACAGTCTACCAAAGTATGATACTGTAGGAAAGTATTGTTTCTGTCCAACTTTCCATTCTCATACATTCAGAAGTTACAAATGACACTAATGAGACTGTTAGAAGAAAGCACATTTATTGCTACCAATTTATCTGGCTTTAACTTGCTTGGACAGCCACCTGATCATATGGATGGAGAAGGTGGAATCCCCCCCCCAAAAAAATAATAAATTGCTAGTTTTCTACGCTAGTGGGGAAACTGAGATTGGTAGAGACACGTCAGAGTGGAAATGTTGGGAAATACTGGTCTAAAAGCCTAATCATAAAACAATCAGTGACTGGCAGTTCTACTGACTAGTCCTAATTTTGTTAAGGAATCCAGTAAAAAGCACTGTGCTTTTTTGCCTCTCTCTGCTGTTTCTACTGTTTCTACTGTTTCACTCAGTGGAAATCACACAATGTAGCTAACAAACTGCTCCCGAACTGCAGAACTTGCTCAATACCAGATGTTTATTTTCATTTTTAAATATTACTGAAGGAACACAGGACATGTTCTTATCACTTGTGAGTCTGATAACATGCCATCATTGAATTGATCAGCAACGTAGGACAAGTTTGTAGAAAGAAACACATGCATATTTATGAAAAACATAAAACTACGGTCTAGAATGCAACAGTTTGCAGGAGTGACTAATTACAGACAACTGACTATAATGACTAACAGAAAATAAAGGAGATGAATGCATCATTAGTAGATATACAGCACTCTGGGAAGGCAGAAAAGAATGAATAGATACATCGAGGGTCTTGGGATCTTTGTACAAGTCATTGTCACAAACCATTTAAAAGGAATAGTATTAGGAGTATGCTGTAGACCACACATAATCAATATGTTTAACTGATCAGTTGTAATGCAGTCTTTTTAATGATACGCATGTGGAAGGAGAAAGCAATAAGAATTCAATTCAAGTAAGATTTTAATCTTTCTCTCATAGACTAGGAAAGAGTACATGGGGAATTAGCATCTGAAACTGAAATTATAAACAAAGCTAATGTCTGCTTTTTAACTCAGTTTATTAAAGAACCTACAAAATAATTCCTATGCTAATCATGTCTTTTTGACTAATCAAGTTAGAGTTGATAAAACTTTCAGCTGTGATCATAAAGTACTTTAAAGTACTTTAAAGGCTTTAAAGTACAATTTAAAACTATAAAGGAACTGCAAAAATCAAAGCCTTAAAACTGTAACTTCAAGTTGAAAAAAATGGATAACATATAGAATACACGGTAAATAGATGACAAAGTTTTAAAGAAACTCTGCTTACTTATACAGGAGAATATGTGTAGTTCTACTCCCGTGAAAGAAATTGAGCAGAAAATAAAAAACTGGATAGGCAACAAATGATTTTACAAAAGCCAACAGTACAAAAAAATGAATCAAAACATCCATATAGCAGAGATCAGTAGCTTAAGTGCATTTATGTCATCTTTGAGACTTACTGTAGATGGATGGATGTTTGCCCATTATGCCTTCCGGCATGTAGGGGCAGCAACATCCTGTTGTTGTTTCCGTAACATTAGTTTTTTACAGGACAGGGCTGTTAGCCTTGTGCCCAACCTCCAACATGGAGGACCTGGTGCCCAACATGGGACATCAACCCACTACCCTGAGATTATGAGTCTCATGTTCTACCAACAGAGCTAGCTGGGGCCCTTGAGACTTGGGGAATCAATGAAATAGAATGTTAGAATAATTAAAATATAGAATTAAAATATAGTGATGGTATTTTTTCATTTGTACAATGCGCTAGCATATCATTATTTAGAAAACTGTGTATACCTTTGTTATTGTATTCTGGAATCGGTCCACAGAAAATGACCAGATAAATTCCCAGGCATAAAAGAACATCACAACAACATATTCTGATTGGCTAAAATAACTAATATTTTTATCTTTCACATAAAAGAGGAGAGAAGGAGTTTTTTTTTAAAAAAACAAGGTTATCAATACCCCAATACCCTGACATCTTTTAAAAATAGCTAGATATGATCCTGGGATGAATAAGCTACTAGCAACCAAATAAGCTAAGACCAAATGCTGTTCTCTTGTTTGTAGTCTTTCATTCTAATGGTTAAAAGCTCTACAACTGTAAGAGGTCTAAGTTACAGGAAAAAGAAAAAAAACAAAAGGCTTTACTTTTTGCAGATATACTGTAACTGTGTTTACCCATATACTCTGTATATACCAGCTACCATTTTTGTAATACTTGTATAAGTGTTTTCTAAATGGTGGTAACTGGAGGGTAAAACAAACATTTCTAATGTTTTTAAAGGTTTTGAAGTGCAGGTTAATTTATTCTGCCAGCTTGCTGTATTTGGCTCTTAATTCAATTTTATACAACTGCTCATTCATTAACATGATGTAGATGTTTTACTGTTTTACAGTGAAATCTTAATCAAAATAAGAACATTATAAAAATAACATAAAATGTATGGGTCAGTCCTTCACAACCTGTGTTTATCACTCTTCAGCATGTACATTCAGATTATAATGGCATTTCTGGAGTGACTAATCCATCATGACAGATTAACGCAAGAGGCATAGTGAATATTTTTGCAGCTATACTCCCAGTGCCTCCTGGATCTTAAAATTAAATTAGACTTAAATTTTAACTCTGACTGGTCATGTAGCTGTAATTGCTGCTTCAAAAAATAATTGCACACTAAACAGCCAAAGTACACTGAGTACTCTTTAAATTTTTAATGAAAGCTAATGGCATGAGGAATGGATAGTATGGATTTAGTTCTAAATCAAGATTCATGCAGTCGCCAAACGCTATTAATGTCAAAGGTTTACAGGGTACTGACATAGCTGGCCTGAAGCACTGTTTGTCTTGCTATAAACAGCTACAAAGACACAATTTCAAAGCCAATTTTCAAAGTCAAAGCCCAAAAAAATCACCTTATTGTCTGAAAGGCACTCTAAATGCCTACAGGAGTCCAAAACTATCAAGAACACAGATGCAGATACTTTTTTTTCACTTGAAGATAGTTTTTTAACTTTTATCTAGATTTGCCAGTAGAATAAGTGGAACAAATATCCCCAATGGAAAAGTTGTCCTGTTAATCCTTACTGTTTCTGTTCTGTGTTGCTGTGAAGAAAAGACACAGTTTGTCAAGCAGGCACATTTCTTGGTGGAGGTCTGTAGGTCTTCTATGCCTCCATTAACAGGACAAATTTGAGTCAGCAATTCCAAAACATAAAGAGAGGAAAAGTGAGAATTCAACATGTATCAAGCCAATAATAAAAAAAGAATATAGGGTTAAGTAGGGCTGCTGATTCTCACTTTGCCCAGATTAGAAGATACCCTTAACAGTGGCCCACTGCTTTCTATTTTTTTACCATTGTCATTGTACAGTTTATCTACAAAAATGCTTAAGGGTCAGACCAAGGGTCATGTGGGCTTTTAAAAACTAATTCTAAAAGAAAAAGGTATGTAGTTTCTTAGCTAAGTATTCACTCCTACCAATAATATCACAATTTGAGGAGCTGAAAGTAATATTATACTTTGCAAATGAGTGTTTTTAAACTCAAAAATGATAAAATCACCGAAGAAGAAATATTAATTGAAATTACTAATTCCATGCAATAAATACAATATACATCCCTCAAGGCCGGTAGAAGCACAATTGGCAGCACTTACTGGTAAAATTGGTAGACTTTATGAGGGATAACTGAAGGAGTGTATTAATCAAGACTTGCCATACATTTTCTGTCAGATTCATGTCAGGACTTTGACTGGGCCACTCAAGAATAATAGATAACTTCAGTGTGACTTTGTCTTGTGCTTAAGGGTCATGTGCTTCAGACCCGATTCTTTGAAGTGTGAATTTCTGACCCAGTTTTGGATTTCTGAGTGACTTAGGCAGGTTTTCCTCTAGGATTTGCCTGTACTTTGCATCATCTATTTTTCCTTCAATCCTGCCAGTCCCTAGAAAGGGAAGCAAACATATGATGTTGTGTTGGGCTTGCAACAGATGCAACCCATTACATCTAGACCAGCATATCTTGAATTAGATTTTAGTCTTTAAGTCTTCATTTAAGGCTTCTTTTCTGCAACTGACAGATATATAATTACCTACGTGTCACGATCGCTCCTCCTCCTCTTAAGGGCGCTCCAGCTTGGCCTCATTCCCCGCACCTGTTCCTTGTTCTTACCCCATTTCAGTTCACCTTTAAAAGCCAGGCACTCACTTCACTCGAGGCTCTGCATCTGATTTCCATATCGTGCGAGTCCGGGTCCTGATGAGTCTGGCTCCGTCATGTTTTTAAGTCTCTGACCCGGTTCTGGTTTTAATCCTTCGTCGTGGATGGATCACCTGGCCATGGACTTTTGCCCGTTTCTTAAATTCCCCATCTGGACTACCTTTGGATTGTCTTTTGGATATCTCCCGTTGCCGGACCCTTTGCATCCCTTATCGACCTAGCTTCTGGATCTTGTCTTTTGGATTGTCCTTTTGCTACTCTGCGTTCTGTGGGATTCACGGTCACGCACAAGGATCCTCCTATTCTACTGATAGGTTCCCTGACACTACGGTTCAGAATATATCATCTTTACATTGTGTTGGGAACAGGCTTTTGTCAATGTATGAACATTGTTTTATATCTAAGTCATTGTTGGCTTCACAGTGGCATCTCTAACTAGTTTCCTTCTTGTCCAGCTACTTGGGAGGGTTGTCAGATCTAGATCTTTCTAAGTTGTATGATGCACATTCTCTTCTTGCTCATGGTCTTCTCTGTACTCTTAATTTATTTTGATCTGTACTTCTTTACCACTTGTTACCTGATTTAATTCAAAACCTCTTGGTATCATAGCTGATTTGTCATATCACAAATTGAGTTATGGTTTGAAATTCAATATTTTGAATATCTCAGGAGAAATCCATTTACTCTGAGATTAAAGTTAAACCACTTTAATTACACACAGACAGAGTCCATTACATTCATTTTGTGACATATCACAGTATTCAAGTAAAACAAATTTTCCTTTGTGTATGATAAAGACTCTCTATTTTTTTGGACCTGAACTGATTCTGGGTTGCCATAGTAAAGGGGTTGAATACTTACATAATTGACAATATTCTGTTTTTCTTTAAAATTGAATTATTTACGTAGTATTTTCTTGTTGCATCTTTATCAGTTTATAGTGGGTTGTGTAGATTCTAAATATAAAGACCAATTTGAAAGTGTTATTATTGCAAGCTCAGACAGAACAAAATGTGCAGACTTTGCAGGATGATGAATTAATTTGCAAGGTACTGCATGTAGATGACCTGCTCACTAGCATTAACAGCACCTTTGCTACATACTGTAGATATACTGTGCCTCAAGCTTCAAATTACTTTGAATCCTTTATACTGCATAATGCAGAAAGGGGTATTTTCCTTTTCATATAATGAGATGATTAACATATATTATTTCGATATTACTAAGCATCAACTTAGAGGAGAAACTCTTGTTAAAATAGTGTTAGCAAACTCCCAAATCACAGTTAAAAAGATGTAAGTGGATGTGATTTTTTTCCTTCTGCAATTAATACATCAGCTAACGTTTTATCAAAATAAACTGCTCAATTTCCAGTTTGTTAATAATGCTTTCAAAGAAGGAATCCATTCTGAAAGTGGCTACTAAACCTGTATACCTATAAAATAAAGATTTGTTCAAAGAAATAATATAATCTTACTAGACCTCTCCATTTCTTTTTTATTGTGAATGTAACATACCTGTAGCAGCAGTTAAAAAATAAATAATGGGGATTTCTAATACAATTAGTTTGATTTCATTGTAGAATAGTGCATCAAGTTAATTACAAAGATTACAAGAGAACATATTTTGTCTGAAAAGTCAATGTTTTGAAAAACACCCCACTCATAATATACTGTATTGGATCTTTGACACTATAACAAGCTATTTTAAATAACCACTCAGAGACCACTCTAGTCAAAGAGGTATAACTTAATCTCTCCCCAGAGATATAGCTATTTTTATAGCTCCTATTTATGATGTACAAAAGAGGGGCTAATCCATGCTAGGTTATATTCAATATCCTAATCTTCATAATTAGTCATTGAGCTAAACCCTTTCCTGCTAAAATCTCCATCACAGAATACCATATAGCAGTGATAATGTAGCTAGTGAAGGTGTATCTCAATTTCTAGTGATAATGAAAAACAAAGTTGCTAAGAATTCTCTTCAGGCCCTGATTGATTCTTTTAGAAAGGCCTGTCTTCTTTTTTTGACATGATGCTTAATGTCAACAGTTTACTCTAAATGATACATTGTTAATGTGAGACACAGACCTCACTTTAGCCCCTGACTTTTCACATTGACCTCCTCCGGCTATTCTGTTATACTTAGTGACAAGATATTAAATACAAGTCTCCATTTACAAGTGAAGTGATAAAAAGCTCAATATTGCATTAGAGAGAAACAAAACATTTTTTTTGTCTAAATGGCAGAAGCAAAATGCATTAAAATGTTTAAGTGTGTTGCCTGTTGGGCTTCTTATCAAGCCCTTCTAATGCACAACAAAGGGAAGGAAAGGGCATTCATGTTCCTGTTTAAATAAAAATTAAAAGAAAGTAAAATTAAAATAAATCATTAGTTACAGTACAATGTTGTTTGTGCAAGTTTAACCTCATTATGAACTTGAAAGCAGGTTTATTACCCTATTTAGTGGTATACTCACATTTGTGAGGAGCTAAGAACACAAAGCTCAATTGACAACCATCAACAAAAAACAAAAAACAACTAAAAACCAAGCTTTTTATTCTAATGCAATGACTGGAGAAGATACTGTTATGTGCACCTATTTATAAAGAGTAAAGTTCATATTTAAAGCAAGCTAACTTTTTTTAGGTTAGTTGCAGAGAGTTATTAAGTTAGTTAACTTTAATTGCTAATTATTCACAACCTGGACTCTTTCCATGGCTGTTTGCCCATCACAGAAGGTGTCTGTGCTGAGCCCATTTCATTAAGTGTCAGTAAGGAAATGAAGTCTATCGGTAAGGAAATGGTCTGTCAGTTTAAGTAGAAACGTCTACTACCTCAATCTCAGTAAAATGTCAAGGCAGCTGTGCTAGAGGTCATGAATATTACATAACATCTGACCACAATCCCTTCCCCAACATCTCATTTCCATAGCAACCTCTCTCAACCACACTGTTGTTCAGGCCCAGCTGCACGACAGCAGGAGCAGGCAGTGTAATGAGACTGGAAAGGTGGTCCTAAAAATCCAAATTTGGACAAATGTGGAATTCCATAGTTTTAGTGCCCAAAAGAAAACATATTTAAACTAAATAAAGTAAAAATAACAAATGGAATGAAAATGCAGTAACAGCTTAAGTCAAAGTCCAGCCCTTTGCTTGTCTTTTAAAGGGGAACTGCAATGCTAGTTTTATATTTGGGGGTTAGAATCAGCATTGATGAGTGCATTGCAAACCACGATGAAAGTTAAACATACAAAGTAATGTGTATAACCTCCAATTTAAAACACTAAATATTTTCCAGTAATAGGCAAGTACCATGTTCTGTGGTGCAGAATGAGGCAAAAAAACGTCCGCCGATGTGAAAAGGCCCTATTACATTGTAAGCAAGCAGGCTTATGAATACATCTGTTTTAATCCAATAGAAATATTGCTCTCGATTTTGAGACAGTTTTTCCGACAAATACTACTTACTTGTAAGTTTCACATGCAGATCATATTCAAACATTTCTGCAGTAAAATGTCTGCTACACAACCTGTAGTTATTCGCTCATACATTGCATTACATTAGTCATTATGGTGACAAGTGAGCAGGAAGGGCCACTTCACATCGCAATTTGTGTGAACTTGTGCTCACGCCCGTGGCGAGACCAGTGGTTTGTGACAAAATGGAGACCATACAGTACCTTCACAAAGTTCACAATTTTTAACATAATTTAGAATTTGTAAAATTTTGCGATACTGTCGATTAATTTATTTTGTCACCGAGATTAAATAACCGTCTGAGAAATTGGGAACACAGTTCCCCCTTAATCCCACCTTTATTTATTGTTCTTAATTTAATAAACTATAGGATGAAAGGTAGTTACTTTAAAGACATTTAGATGGTTTATCATCATACATTTCTATCCATTCAAACCACCAAAATTAAAGAACAGTATGTATATAGATAGTACAAAGGATTGTAAGCTTTCCATACAAAGAAATATCATGGACCACTGCTATCACAGCTATATACAGTCTGTGATGAATGTACACGACAGCCAAGTCACAGCCTTTGAGACATCTCTGTTATACACATCATACAAAATGCTTAAAATGCTACCATGGCTCTCCAAGCTGTTAGGAGTCTGTTTCTTTTGTAAAAAATAAATAAAATAAAAATGATTTAGAGACATCAAGTGCACAGTGAAATACGTATACTATTTATATTCCACCCATCCAGTATCTAAAATGAAACCACAGTGAGAGTACTTCCTCATTTGAAATAATTAACACAGACTATAACAACCTGTAATACAACCACATTTTAGTGAGTAAATAAAATATAATATAATTATAAGACAATTAAACTTTGTTAATATGGAACCTTAACAGCTCAAATGGTATTTCACAAGTGTGGGAGTGTTGTAGTATAGTACGGTGTTTTAGCTATGGGGAAAATAGACTCCATGTATGCATTTTTTATAATAAGATTGCTTTAATAAATTATTTTCACATAACATTTTTCCCCATTTTAAATTAATTTAATATTGTACTGTACTAGCATAAGGCATATTGCAGTTTTTTTTTCACTCCAAGTGTACCCAACTAAAAACCTAACAAGCACTGAAACTGAGGCTTTTGAGTCAGATTCAAAACAAAATAGGTAAACATCATGTAAACCATTTACCAGTTTGAAACGCCATGTCATGGAATCAGTTGTTAAGGGTAAAAGTAAAATAAAAAATTGAATAATTTAAAGACACAACATTTTGCCTGTAAAACCATCAACATTTTGTATAGCAGTTCTTATGTACGCATCAGGCTGCCTGATCACTGAAGGAACCCTGCAGGCTGTACCTTTGCTTTCTCAAGCTGTGCCTGGGCTTGTCGCTCTGCCTCTCTCCGTACAGCCTCCCTGTCTTCCTCCAGTGAAACATCCGAGTCAGATGGACGGCTTGTGTAGGAGTCCGCCGAACCCTGCAGGGACAAAACAGTTAAGTAAAACACCTTTCCCCAGCGATAAGAGCCTGTCACAGCCAGCAGGCTCCCACAGAATGCTACCAGCATTTGAAATGAATATGAATCAAAGAGATCTATCCATTCTTTGAATTTATTCAGCGAGAGCCATTGCTTGTTTTTCACTGACACCGTATAATTAACATATTTAAGCAAAACACCGGTTTTGAAAACAAAAACAGTTAGAGGTACGCCTACATAAGAAACATTGCAGTTTCCTCTTGCGAAGACTATTTGAAGTGCATGAGTTCACACTCTCATCATTTCTCTGTTACAAATAACCCCATGTCCCAGCTTCATCAGCCTGTCCATTTCATTTCTAACATGGCTTTCTGCCTCATATCTTGTAAAACAGTACCTGCTATGAAGGAAGCATGTACTTTTCAGCCCTCCTGTTTCACTGTTATGATTCCCATCTTTTTTTTTAAATGCCTTGCTATTTTTATATCTCATTGTTACACCCTGATCTGCCAATTAATCAAGTATGAATGGCAACAAGACCAGGTTGGGAAGTGACCTAAAACACAATGAACAAACAGCTCTCATCTTTACCTTGAAAGCATTCAGTACAAGCTTCACCAAGGCTAATCTGAATTTAGCTATGACAGGCAACTCCTCTGCCACACACACACACGCGCGCAGACACAGGCTCTGAACAATGCCATCGGCAGCTTACACAGATGTCCGAATTCTTCAAACGACCCCCTTTGGCTCTTTTCAGAAGCCTGATCCAGGTGGCCTTCATTAGCCAGACCCGTCCCTCAGTGTCCCAAGCCACTGGTCCCGCTGCCGCTGCTCCGCCGTCGACGTGTGCACACTGAGCAATGCATAATCTCCGCTGCTGCCGGCTCCCAGTGCGCACTCTGCAGCAACTGCCTTGCTTCTTCCCGCTTCTCCCCTCTCATACCTCACTCGCCTGCCCCTCTCTCGCCTTGTGATGCAAAGCCAAACCACTGCACTGCCATCCCTCACAGGGGAAATCGGCAGAGGATCTGCTTCCTGGAGACAAACCTACAGGGCATGAGTCTATTTCTGCTTGAAGCACTTCTCAGGTGTCTGTAATTTAGCTCTATTTTACCTCCGTTACTGGATGTTCCTTGTATTATTGTGTGTGTGTGTGTCGCTCTAGGCAGGACCCGAGTTAACAGGGGCACGGGCATCATTTCCACGTGCATCTTGTGCATACACTAGTGTGCCCAGTGATATTTACAAGTCCAAAGTTCAGCGGCGTCTCTCAAGGTACCAGACACGCATGCCCAGTGGATCTCCCTACTCAGATGCTGACATCAGGCTGATGCTTAATCTATGTCAAAACTTCCCTTCACAAGCCCCAGGGAAAACTGTTTCAAAAACAGCTTTCAGTGAAGTCCAGTAACTTGATTTTTTTTCTCTACATTTTCATCCAACTTCTTCATTTTCCAACTTCTACAATTATTCTTCACAAGCAACATGTAAAAATATTCTAAATTAAAAGGGGGGGAATTAGTACTTGACAGGCACATTAATCTATACAAGTGTTTTTAGTTTACTAGTACTCTTGCAGTGGAAATATATGAATAGTTTACTTGTAAGGACTTAAACTCACAGGAATGGGAGGATGAGCTATGCATTAGTAAGGTTAACAAAAAAATCTGAAATAGATTTACTTAACTCACCAACTGTGACCTTACAAAGCGGACTGAACATACTGTAAAAAGGCAAATAAGATCTTTTTAAATGTGTACAAAGCAGTACAAATCCGGAGTTATAAGCATTTATGTTATGAGCATAAACATTTTACCAAAGCCCTCCAGTAATGATTTCTACTGATAACAGTAACTGTTTTTAATACAGCATTGTTTATGTGCGATAAAATTAAGCTAGGCATTTAGCAATATACAGTAAACATTATATTGATAAGAAACTTCAAAAACTTCATAACAATTCAAGGCAACTATACATGAGCAGACAATTAAAAATCTTATTGTAATAAATTCTTTACATTTACCAATCAAATCTAATGGACTATTATCAGATATTTCTTAATATCATATATTCCTCCTCTTAATATCCGTAAACCTTAAAAGTTACATTTTGTGCGAGAAAATACAGATCTATCAGAACTACCTGCTAACTAACTTACATAAAGGTACAAGATCAGCAGAGAAATGTGTTTCTGCATAAAGAGAAAACTAGTAAGTGAAAAGAATAGAATAATACCAAACATCTAAGGAGTCTGTTAAGAAGCATATACACTGTATTTGTATACTAAAATAATTTTGTTCTAATCAAAACTGTCAGCTTGCATTATTGTATTTGACTCTAGAATATATTGAAGCTGATAAACTTCATTAGTATACAGTAATTGAAACAGAATCAGTCAATGGTGCTATTGATTTTATTTCTAGGGATTCTACCAACTACTGTAAGATCTATTCACATCACTCCTTCCCACACACAATAGGCAAGGCAGACAAGTGCTTACAAAATGCTAGATTAGAGAAAGAACATACTGTACACAGGAAAAAGGGTACAAAAAAAGATGGGTCTCACAAAAATCCATTTATAATGTGCTGATCTCCCTTCCTCTGGGTAAATAGTGTTTTCTCTTTGAAAGTAATAAAATAACTTCATACAGCAGCAAATTCTAAACAGAAGATTTACTCACATGGGTGAAGTCTTTAAAGTATATGGAGATGTAATTATTACAAAACATTTGGGGAACATACATGTTCTTGAGAGCAGACCTAAGATCTTCTTTGAGAAACATTAAAAAGAAAACTACAGCCAAACAGATCACAATCTTTAAGCATGTAAGTTATCATTCACACAACTGTCAGATATGGCAGCTTCTATGGCAGAAGATGACTGTTGGTATTGCTACTGCAGTAAATATTCTTTGTTATATGCAGTACAGTGACAGGCCTTTGCTAATTAATACGTATGTAAACAAAATTGCATGTAACTCCTAGGTCATTCTAAAAGTTATAGTAGTTATAGTACAGGCAGTTTTGCACTTTCTACTATGGCTTTAGTGTCAATTAAGCAAGCCTTGGTGCAAAACACTTCCTTCAAGTTCCTTCAACTTTTCAATTGCACAATGCATATCACATGTCACTTTCTCCAGACTCTTGGAGAAGTGGGTGCAGAAATATTTTTGGGAAATTCCTTGCTTTTGTTTATGTGGACAAAACAAATCCTTGGATGACTAGAACAATCACTTCCTAGTAGTTGCTTTAAAGAAATCTCAGTCTGCCTTCTGAGCCGTGACAGCTTACATTGAACTCAGGAGATTATTGAGGGGGAATGAAAGGATAGAACGCCAATTTATTCTCTCTGGGCAGCATCATGACCGATTTAGCTGTCACATTGAAATTTACGAATGGGCCTCTTTTCTTCTCTTGCTCATCATTTCAAAAGAGGGCATTAATTAGTCCTGTATATAATTAGAAATTGAAGCCATGTCTTTAATAAGGCTGAGATTGCCCCAATTTTACTACCTCCGTCTACACACTCATATTTAAAGGACCGCCCATCAATAACTACTTATGCTTTGCCTTGCTGTTCTATTTTTTTGTAATATATTTGCACAGATTGTAACTTTTTGTTTTATCATTAAAGATACTGTTTTAGGCTGTACTTGGAATCATGTTTTAATCATATATATGACTGGGTTTGACTTGCCAAAAATATGTTTTGTAATTCAGATTATAAGGTGCACAAAACAATACGTACTGATAGAGAAAGAGGTCTCATTTTACTGCCAAAACAAAACATAACAATTGCAAAATATAGTACTAATATAGCATATTTAATATAAGTAAAGTTACATACTAAGTACATAGATTTGATTGGTTCTTTTAATTGGAAAATTATCCCTTTATCCTGGTCCCTGAGGTGGACTGGTTCTCAGGGCAAGAGCAGTGATGTGGTGTCAGTAACACCTTGCACCCTATAATTTCAGCATAGGCTTAGGGTAGATGTGACCCGATTTGGTACAAGTACCTTTCTGATAATGGATGGTGGAATAAACATTTACTACAGTGAGACTTTAAACAGAGATTTTGTTTAATTAATAATTATTTCTTGATAATTAATGATTCTATGTCACTCTTTGTAAAACTAGAGGGGTGTTTACCTGGCTAAATTCCAGCTTGAGCTTGCAGAGCCTTGCCTTCCTAAATTCCTGCCTTAGTTCAGCTGGTGAAGTAATTTCTCACTTCTCCATGCTGTGTATTGGGGCTGCTGTTTGTCATACATCACATCACTGGTGGATGAAGTGGATCCCCTCCTCTACAGTATGTGAAGTGCTTTGGGATTTTTTGGGATGTAAATTTGTATATATGTTTGTTGATAATAAAATCTGAATAGAACCCTGTTTTTCTGAGTATCATACCATTACTATGTATTTTCCCCCTGTGGTTAGCAGACTACATAATATTTTAATGGAGAATTACAGTTCAGCAGGGGTACAAGATAATTAGGAAACAAGGCAGAGTTTTACAACTCATGCTGCTCACTTCACTGCAAGTTATACTGTAACTACTACGTGAATAACAGCTGAGAGCACACCAGGACTGCTCACAGGCTGCTCAATTTTATAGACTGAGGAAAATAGGACAGTCCCCGAGGATATTCCACAAGGATTCCCAGCACAAATTCTAGTTCCTAGTAACACCAAAAAGTACAAAGTGCATAATTTTGCTGAACCTATAACACCAAAACTGCAATGCCAATGCACTGTAAGAAGTCTGATTCCCTATTTCCCCAATGTAAAACAAGACCACTGGGCTTCTGATTCAGTCATATGATGTTCACAAGCTAACAGTAGCTAGCTTAATCTCTTTAGATCAGTGGCTCTCAAAGTTCTATGGACCACTTAAACCAAGTCACAGATGCAGTGGACCACCTATGCCTACGTCCACTTCTTACCCTGTAGAAATCATCACCTATTCATGTACTAAAATTAATGTTGAATTACATTTTATGAAAGTACTAATAATTTTACAAACAAAATTGCTAATTTTGCAAATGTTTTTATTACTTAAAAAGTTGATGTGAAGAATGGAGCTGCTTAGACTTGCTTTAAGAAAGATGACTAGGTCAGCCCGCGGATCACCTGGAGCACGCTTGCGGACCACCAGTGGTCCATGGACCACACTTTGAGAACCACTGCTTTAGATCACTCAACATTGTGTTCACCAAATATCATACAGTATGTAGGACTCACAATTGAAATATTTATTTTTATTTTTTTTTAAATGTCATGCCAGCAGCCATATCACTCCGCAACTCACAACTGGCAACCCACTGAACATAAGCAGGTGTGAGCCTGGTCAGTACCTGGATGGGAGACCTCCTGGGAAAAACTAAGATTGCTGGTGGAAGAAGTGTTAGTGGGGCCAGCAGGGGGCGCTCACCCTGTGATCCATGTGGGTCCTAATGCCCCAGTACAGTGATCGGGGACACTATACTGTAAACAGGCGCCGTCCTTTGGATGAGACATAAAACTGAGGTCCTGACTCTCTGTGGTCATTAAAAATCCCAGGGTGTTTCTTGAAAAGAGTAGGGGTGTTACCCCGGCATCCTGGCCAAATATTCCATTGGCCCTTACCAATAATGGCCCCCTAATAATCCCCATCTATGAATTGGCTTCTTTACTCTGCTCTCCTCCCCACTGATAGCTGATGTGTGGTGAGCATTCTGGTGCACTATGGCTGCCGTCGCATCATCCAGGTGGGTGCTGCACATTGGTGGAGGGGAGACCCCATTACCTGTAAAACGCTTTGAGTGGAGTGTCCAGAAAAGCGCTACATAAGTGTAAGCAATTATTATTATTATTAAAATCTTACAACAAATGACTGGCCAATATTCACTGGCAGAATGTGTGACTCTGTTTTCCTATAACAGTGAACTTATTCAGGCACTATAAGGAAACTTATGTAAGGGCTATGGTGTCATTGCATTGTGGTTCATTACTCGGAAGCTGTGGAGAAACATGTTTTAATGCATATACAGAAAAAAAAAGTTGCAAAATGAAACGTTCAGCACAAAAACTCAAACCTGCCCTTTAAACCTGCCAATAATAATGGGCTCCTTTTCATGTCTCCCTTCAGCACTTTATGTACAGTACTTTTTAGTGTATCCAACATTTGCAACATGTACTGTAGATGTACTACAGTACAGAACCTGTTTTTATTTTAACAAAGAAAGACAGTTTGTTCAAATTCTTTGTACTGGTTTGTAGATAATCATGTCTGTCACTTCTGTCACTTCTCTGGGAAAAGTCACTCCTTGTAAAACCATTTCAGTTCCCCACACCAGGAGACCAGTGTTTTGATGTGGTAGGATTTGTGATAGGATTCATCAGTGGCTCAGGTGTGTGTATAAGATACAGTTGGCATTGCTCCAGTATATTCTAAAAAAGCACAAGACACATCTTGAAGTGAAAATTTGGATTACAATAATAAAGATGATACCTGAACACATATTGATCACAAGCAGTCAGAGAACACCATAACAATCCTAAAAATCCTTATCATATTGAAAACTCGAAAACTGGTGAAAATCAGGAATTGACCGAGTGGTTTAGTCAATAAGTAAAATAAATATTTACGACCCTTAACTTACAAGTGATTCTCTAGAATATACCAATAGTTGTTGTTATAATTAGAGGCATGTGGGTTCTTTATTCTCTGGCACAGTTTTGGTGAAAAGAGTAATAATCCGAGCACAACTGGTTAAACAAATGTTTGTTAACAATGACAAGACAACCACTACGCTACATACTACAAAACATACAACACACCAGCTGTTATATTTACAGAATGTACAAACAAAGCGTTTCAGAGGTCTAACGTTCTAATCACCCAGAAAATCTGCTACTAAGTATTGAACTCTTAAATAATGCCACAGAGGGCACAATAAGAGATAAGCTTAATAAGAGATATACTGTAGTAGATACAGGGGACACTATACTGTAAAAAGGTGCCGTCCTTCGGATGAGACGTAAAAGGTTGTGAGGTCCTGAGTCTCTGTGGTCATTAAAAATCCCAGGGTGTTTCACGAAAGGAGTAGGGAACTCAAGAAACCTAAGTTCACTAAAACACAGAAAAGCAAGCTCTATCTAATAAGGTTCAAATACTTAACTCCAATTAGGATTTGTTTGGATGATCATGAAGTAGGGGCTCTCGCCTGGTGCTAGCTTCATGGTCAAAATCCATCTGACCTCTTGAGGTCTGACCTTCTTCTTTGCCCCCTCTTCTTTTCTCTTTCTCCTCTTTTCATCTTTCTTCTGTCCTTTCTCTCTTTTTTCCCTTTCTGTTGTCTAAATGTCATCTTAAACGGTGTGTTTCTGGACTGCTCATTGTTAATCATTTGTTAATCATTACACACAAATTAATTAAATTAACTTAATTAATTAGGTAAACCAAAGTAAACTTTACAATTGTTTTTTGATCTGGCAATCCCCCACATCTCAACAAACATCCACTCTTTAAAGCTTTAAAGCTGGAAGTGTTTACACTGCCAGGTTTCACATACGTCATCTAAGCTCTTACGGACACTTCCTAGTCAATTCGTCAATTCTACCAGCTTCTTCAGCAGCCTAGAGAATTGCATTCTGCAGAGCTGATGCAAAAATAATTGAAACCACACTGACACACCAACATGATCAATATCAGGAAGGGTCATAGCTCCTGCATTAAGTTACAACACTGGGTATTCGGAGAGCATAATTGATCAAAACCTCATAAAGATAAAGATTCAAAAGTTCCCTACAACTCAAAACACAACATTTCAAGACACAGAAGCATGTAACAGGAAGGCAGTTATTTGAAATTAACTGCATGTGATATAGTTCACGTAGGTAGCTGCGTCAGCATGTTTAGGCTGCAAAGGAATAGGTAAAGGTTTATTCCATGCTGAAAAGAAAAGAGAAACAACATTTGGGCTGTGGAGCTTTCTTCTGGTGTGTTCAGGTGTCACAGGTTTTCTTTTATTTTCAGCATGGAATAAACCTTTACATGTTCCATATCTGATATAGATTTAAGCCATTCAAGAGCCTGGCAGCAGAAATTTGCAAATGAAAATAAAGAAAGAGGAAAGCATTTGCTACTAAAAGGCATTGAGAGAGCCTGTCCAGTATTTTGCAAGTAGAAATAAGCAGATTTGACAGGAGCTAAGATATGAGACTGAAATGAGAGATCTTCATCGGGTAGAAAATGCCTTTTGTAGCCTGAAAAGGATACATCTAGGACTATCAGAGGACAGTGACAAAGAGTTATATTCCACAAGATGTGTCATTCAATTTGTGGCATGCCAGTTAGTCGTAGAAAGTTGCTTTACATGTGAGCAGCAATCAAGTTCAAAACAAGCCATAACCCTGTTTTAGAAAGTGTCAAATGAGTGACACTCAAATGAGATGGCATGAGTGCCATCTGTCCATGCTGCCTATTTTTATCTCTCCAGTGGAAGAGCAATGTATATATCAGAGAATCTGATATCAGAGATAACTGCTGTATCTTAAAATGCCCATGATTAAACAATACACAGAGATGATGTAATCTTCAACCTTTAAAAGACTATTTTTTAGGAGTCATTGAAACAGCATTCCTACTATATTTCTCTGCATTTTGGGCAAGGTGGTGGCTCTGTGGCTAAGGATCTGCGCCTGTGGCTGGAAGGTTGCTGGTTCAAATCCTGCAGCTGGTAGAGGAACCCTACTCTGTTAAGCCCCTGTGCAAGGCCCTTAACCCCAACTGCTCCAGGGGTGCTGTGCAATGGCTAACCCTGTTCTCTGACCCCATGCTCTCTCCCTGCCTGTGTGTTTCATGGAGAGCAAGCTGAGGTATGCAAAAAGACAAATTCCTAATGCAAGAAATTGTAAAGGGTTAATAAAGTGATGTGATGATGAGGATGACTTAAAGTAAGTGCTTTTCTTTTTGCTTGTTTCAGAAAACTGACACACTGTAAACTCTTCAACACACTTGGAACTTGTGGAGAATGACCACATGGGATTTTAACAATTGTTATTTGTATACCCTGCAACCCAAAGTCCTCTGAGGTTCATTTTTACTCTAGGCTCTAGATTTAATTACCTATCGAATGGTCCTATTGAGTACAGTATGTTTACTTTTAAGGTCAATATTACTGAACCACAGCACCAGAGAAATGAAATGAACCTTACTTTGTACTATAGCTTGTTGTACTTATTGTCATTATGAACACAGTTGAGTGGCACTTTGATATGTTTTGATCAGTACAAGTTGTTTATTATTTGCTGCACAACTCTTCTGAAACATTTGAAGAGTGAGGGACAAGGAGAGTTTATGCATTTCTTTACAAAGATTCATTGCAAAAGATTATTCATTATAAAACCCAAGTATTTTTATTCCACATTTAACAAAGTAGCTACAAAAATGAAAAAAAAAATGAAAAACAAAAACTGAAAGTTAAGACTTTAAGAACAATGGCTTACTTTTTTCAGATTTTTGTTTCAAAATCAGGTTAGCTTTCTTCCTTTTTAGAGAATTCTGGCACGTGACTTTTTTGTGCATCAAACTTTTTACTCTACTGTTTATATTAATTTCTGTTGAGTAGGGCTTTTGTAACATCTTCTAAAGTAATGTACTCCTCCAATAGTCCCTGACTAGTTAATCAGTGGGCTTGAGCCGTGGTCCTGTAGAGTACCAAACCTTCAGGTTTTATAGATTACTTCAAACAGTGCCTAAAGGTCTCATTAATCTTGATGAATTAAGAAAATAATTATAGCAGTCAAGTAATTGTGACCTAGACTGGAATAAAATTAGAAGACAATGAAGTTCTCCACACTCTGTAAGACTCTGTAAGACTGCTGTACCAGCCTGTAATCACTCCGAAGCTCCTCACCCATAGATGGAGAACTCCCTCTTTTACCTTAATTTAGTAAGAAGCAAACTGAAGACTAAAGTATTTTCTGCTCTTTTTTAGTTTTCATATTTTGGGATTTAATTATTACTTGTATAATACGGCCAGCAGCCATATCACCCTGCAACTCACAACTGGCAACCCATTGAAGCTAAGCAGGTGTGAGCCTGGTCAGTACCTGGAGTGGAGACCTCCTGGGAAAAACTAAGGTTGCTGCTGGAAGAGGTGTTAGTGGGGCCAGCGGTCCATGTGGGTCCTAATACCCCAGTATAGTGGTGGGGACACTACACTGTATACAGGAGTCATCCTTCAGATGAGATGTAAAACCGAGGTCCTGACTCTCTGTGGTCATTAAAAATCCCAGGGTGTTTCTCAAAAAAGAGTAGGGGTGTAACCCCGGTGTCCTGGCCAAATTTCCCATTGGCCCTTACCAATAATGGCCTCCTAATAATCCCCATCTATGAATTGGCTTCTTTACTCTGCTCTCCTCCCCACTGATAGCTGATGTGTGGTGAGCATTCTGGTGCACTATGGCTGCCGTTGCATCATCCAGGTGGATGCTGCACATTGGTGGTTGTGGAGGGGAGTCCCCATTACCTGTAAAGCACTTTGAGTGGAGTGTCCAGAAAAAGCGCTATATAGGTGTAAAAAGCAGTTAATAACAAAGCAGTTATTATTATTAATGATAAAACAGGTTTGTACTACAACTTGGATAAAATTGAAGAAATGTTTTATTCTAAGAAGGGTTTCAGTGAAATATGAACAAGATACAGATAAATATTTAAAACTGAGAACTAAGATACTTTTTTACACAGTATGGGAGTGTGGAACAAGCTACCCAGCCATGATCTCAAAGCAGATACCATTGATTCTTTCAAGACAACAACTGAATGAGATCCTTGGATCAATCAGCTAATAGTACCAAAATGACGAAGATGCACGAAATATCTCGTTTGAATTTTTTATATTCTTAATGTGTGAACCTATTTAAAATGAAGCTGCAATGAAATATTGTACATGACATAACAGTACATGACTGTTTATGCAATGATTATAAGCATAAAAATTACATCCTGTATTTTAACATCTAATGTTTAGTCAGAATGAGTATAATAAAGACCACCTATCAATAAAGAAAAAAAAAACACTGTGTACCAATATTCATTAGAAAGACATATTCCCTTATCCTGTTATCAGCTGAGATTAATGTGAAACACATATATCGCTTATGATCTACTGTTTACTTGTGGTGCCAGAAATAAAAGTAAATAAAATAAACTTGTTCACACCAACCAGTGAATCTTTTATTTTGCAAACAATAATGATAGTTACTGTATAATGAAAGTCTTCATTCCTTTCTTAACAAAATGAATGTTGGCATCACTCGACCCAATGAAATGGCCTTTGCAAGAGAAATACACAGTTGCTGTTCTCAAAAATGTACATCACGTATATTCATATTTATTCACAGTATGTGTTGAAAAGCTGTTACGACCCCACTCTAACCCCGCTCTAGTGCATAACATAATGATACTTACAGAATAAGACTCTTAAATGGCAAAATGGTTACAAGAACATTTTTGAGGAGAAAACTAGGAATAGCTGCTTGCAATATTGTAATCTGTCCCTATCACAAAAAGGGTTTTGCCTACATTGTATCCTGTTGGGGAGACATTCTGTAATGCATCAGAGGACAGCCATTTGTTTGCAAATAAGCTCCTAATATTTCCAGGAAACCATTTTAAAAGCCTTATGTTCCCTTCTCAGCAATTTATACACATGCATAATTAATATTTACACATAAAACTGAAGAAGGGGTTGAAAAAATAAAATAAAAAAGCAATACTAATTGCAGGTCTTTACTGACACTCTTCATTGAGAACCCAGGCCAGACTTTAATAACCCATCACCAAACAGATCTGATTGATAAGGCTGATTGAAAATTGCTGGTCACCTGAGAAATTGAGATCATACTTCAAGTTGTGGCAGAACTCAAGGGCAGCAGATACTGCTGTTTTCTCTCAAACATCACAAAGCAGTTCAAAGGGAAACAAATTACAAAAAACAAAGGTGTTTCCACCTTTATTTGTTTTTCCATTTTCTGTTTTGTTTGTTTTGCTGGCATCTGTAAAAGAAAAATGTGCCCGCTTGCAATGCAATTAGTTTGGAATGAATAGTTTTGTCTGTTTCTGGAGACCATATTTCAGCTTGGAGAAGTGGTCACTGTGATACCTCCAAAAAACAATCGGTTGATTTATTTAAATTTTGGTTTTCTGGTTTTCTAGACCTGAACTTGAAAAAATGAACATGAAAAATTATTTCCACTTTGTCAAATATGAAGTGATAGAATCATATGAAAACTGCCTCTAGTTACCCAGCAAAACAACTTTTTAATATTTGCACACTGTCATTTTATAGTCTTTCAAATTGTTTTTATCAATTCATATAAAAATGTAGCTGCTACACTGTATCTACAACAAGGAGACAGTTTATAGAAAAGTGGTACTTTGTCAGGGCAGTTTTTCTTGCCTGCTGACTCATGCAATGACCTCTGTTGGCGATGGGCCTGGGGAGGCTGAAACTTGTTCTTATTCACACTGGGAAAGAGGATTTGTCATTTACTGTTTAAAGACCAAGACAAATCAAAATACAGAGATGCTGGTGGAATATAATTTACACTGAATAACATGTGCTGATGGGTTGTGCCAAAACTCCTAACAAATCCTATGAATTACAGTAGTTACAGGCTATGTTTTGACACTGATATAGAAAAAACAGTCCATATGTTTATGTGTACTGTGAAAAAAATTACATTGTAGTTTGTACGTTGGGCCTGTTAGGTAGTGAATCTTTTTAAAACCAAATAAATGTTACAAGTGTTGACATAATATAGTGATATCAAGTTTTTTTCCTGTGGACCAAATGAAGTGAAGATTTCTTGTGGGTGGCAATTAATAGACATAAAATTCTAAAAAAGGACTGGAACTGGAAAGGTGCTATGTCAAAATAGATTTTCCAGGGTACATATCATTGAAATAGCTCTTTCAGTTCTACTAGGAACACACGGATAATGTGCTAAAAAAAGATTGATAGGTGCTAGAAATGGCCAGCTAAATTGAAAAATATAGTGATGAGTCTGGAGCCTAGCTATCAAATTTGGAAAATCCTAACATCCATCCATTTGCTTCAGAGTGCTGGAACCTACTGTATACTGTGAAGTATCCTGGATGGGATGCCAGTCTATTGAATGGCACACATAGACACAAACACGGACACACTTACAAACATACTTGTATGTTTGTAACATACAAACTTGTATGTTGTATTCATGCATGTACCCATGTCACACCTGCCAATCTCCAAAATCTGATTAATGAATTTCTTTCAATGAAACACTTCATGTTTTTATGATGATTGGTTTTGAAGATGGACAGCAAGGTGGCACAGTGGTTAGCAGTACATAGTGCTGGATTTCCCATTAGGCACTGTAGGCACCATGCCTAATGGGAAATCCAGCCCTGTAGGCACAGTGCCTAGGGCCTACGAAGGAGGGAAACACTAGTGACTAATGAAACACGAACTGAAACAACATGCTTGTGATCGACTCTAGGTGCTCTACATCAATAATCATACGCTATCTAGCGGCTGTTCTAGAAACTAGAAGTATCGAAGTGATGGTCACTGACTCGCTCCATCAACCACGTGGTTTAGCATTAGAATAGTTCAAAGTGCATCTTGTCAATCGACCTTATTCAACTGGCGTTTACCCCTTTCATATCGGAGTGAAAGTGCCTAGGGCCCACGAACACCAAAATCCAGTTCTGGCAGTACAGCATTACTGCCTTTCAGTGCTGGGGCACTGGTTTCAATTTTAGACCTGGGATGCTATCTGTATGGGGATTTTATGTTTTCCTTGTGTTCACCTGGGTTTCCTCTGGGTGCTCTGGATCCCTCCCACAGTCCAAAAATATCCTGGTAGTTTAACTGCCTTCTGGGAAAATCAGCCTTAGGTATGAGTACGTGTGAGTCGGTACAGTATTTGTGTCTGTCTGCCCTGCGAAGGATTGGCATTCCATCCAGGGTGTAACCTGCCTTGTGACTGTTATTTGCCAAGATCTTGAATTGGAAAACCGGTTAGAAAATGGATGGATGGTTTTGAAAATTACTAAAAACAGTCTGGTTCTTTCCTGGTGGTCCATGTAATTGATTACATTTCTATGTACTAGAATAAAATATGTAGTGAATGGAGCCTCAACACCCATTTCAACCCTTTACTTGTGATTTTGGAGATAAAAGACTTTATCTCATGCTTATAGAATCGAGAAATGTTCTTTTTATAGAACTTACAGTTCTGAATTCATATTTAAAGAAAAATCTGATTATAACTTGTACAACTGTTAAGGAATTAATTTAACTGATCAATAATTTAATATAGAACTTATTGTGGCCAGTTTTCATTCACTGTAACAAAACCTTTTGTTTTCTAAGTACAGAAAAATGTCATTTAGTTCTTTGACAATATGGAAGCCACATTTCATGCAAAGCTTTGAAAGGCAAGACAGGACCAAGTTTTTTTTTTGTACTTCCAAGGAAAATGAACTGAAGTCGGCAATTAAGTAAACACTGTAATCAAAGACAATACAACCACTGGGAGTGTTATTACTTAGAAACTCTGACATGAAACATTTCATAGCAGTGCTGTATTCTTGTGAATCGCGAAGTGCTTTCAGTGTTCAGCACAGAAATCATTTCCACCTTTTTCTACTTGCCTTAGTTGATCATACAGCGTTATACACTTTAAGTAAGTTTCAAAGAATGTTAAGATGTATTGTATAAGTTAAGGATCTGTACTATGAAACGGAATTCAAAACTTTGAGATGAATTATTTCAGCTAGCACTTCAAGAAGATTTTTTTTTTTGTTGGTACCTCCTGTTGCATGCGCCAATGCATTCCACATCTGTAAAAAGTGCTTCAAGACTTACCACATCAGACTCCTCACTTCCAGAGAGGTACATGCTTGCTCTCCAACGGATTCACTTCAGCTATTCACCATTGCCATGGAACTCACAATGAAAAAAAGCTCCTTTTAACACAAACAAACTACAGCTATCCAGTACTCCGTTTCCTCGGCTACAAGACTGAGTAGCCTCTTTCCCACGGTCAGAAAACTCCCTTCACTCAGTCGCTGCCGTTCACAAGCCTTGGAAACAAGCCCCTTGCTACCCCCACAGATAGCAATTTAGGAACTAAAACTCCGGCCAATAGGGCAGGCCTAAAAATTCCAGAATGTAGCAAAAGCAGCTGCAGCAGTCTGTGTGTGTGTGTAAATCTATGCCTGAAGACGTTCCACTGTAAGGAAAGGGTGGGTTAAGACCACGTTCGCAGTTGTTAAGACTGTTGCACCACATGTTGTTCTGGCAGAAACTAGTTAGTTAAAAAAAAGCAAACTACAGGAAATGGAAGGAATAAAAGACAATAAAGTCTTTACAGAAGCTCAAAAGAGAGAAAAAGGGTGGGAAAGGTTCATTCAGATTAATTCATTCTTTGAAAACCCACTTTAATCTTACTGTTATATATCTTTTACTGCATTGTCAGTGAAGACAACATTAAGGTGAAACAAATACATTTCCATTTAATATACAGCTATATAAATGTAGTCACTTATATAGCTGTACAGTATATTAAATATATATTAAATACATATATATGTTGTACTGTATAGTATATTATTCTATTGTTATGTACAGTACAATATATAGTACAGTATGTTATTTTTAATACTGTTAATAATGTTTGGTTTTGGTCTGCAAATTACTTTTGCGAATGTCTAGTTATTACAGTTAATAGAAATACTGCATCCTGCTTTGTTTTGACAGGCAACTATTTATAAATCTGATCAACTGGTGTTATGAAAACCAGTGCATGAAATTGTTTCAGACAGCACTTGTGGAAAACAGAATTTTCTGCAAGATTTTTTTGGAATTTCCTCTTTTAAAATTAAAGCTTCAATAGGAAAAATAATACTTAACACAATTCAAAAGGAAATAAATAACTAAAAAGAACAACAACAAGAATCTAGAGAGAAATTAATAATAAACTTCTTCCCTGTCCAGAAATCTTGTGGTCTCTGATGTTCAAATGCTATCATAATACCACATATTGAAATCAGAAAATTTTATCTTGTAAAACTTAAAAAAAACGCTAGTGGCCATTGAGTTCCATTCACATTTATACTGTAATGGAAAATATTTTGTTTGCATTTTAGTGTCGGTAGGTCCATTAAGTATTAATACATGAATGCAATGTCACTTTCCATATAAACTAAACAAACTGGAGCACAAATAGACTGAGAACAGTTCATTGGAATTGCAAATACAATCCCAGCCCAGACCCATCTGTTTCATATCATACTTGACACAACTTTGCTTTCAAATACCTGAAAGAAGCAAAGGTTTTCTGGGCTCTTATTCCATTCATGGTAAGGCAGGTATTCTTGTGTATGTGTTATGTCTATTTAGCTAATCTGAAAACTAAAATACATAACTTGACATTACATCTGAGGAGCACTAAAGTAAGTAGTACAGTAAATGAAAATGGCATACTGTATTCACCATTAACATGACTTCCACTGCAGGAACGTTAATGGCTTGTTCAGTTAACTGTGCTACCGTATGTTCCTAACAGTTTTTTTTAGCACTTGTTTAGTGGTAAAGAAACTGTTCTCACTTATTATTCTGCAGTGGGAAAGTAGATTACAATTAAGACTTACAATTAAAAATGTATATTTCTTTAAAAACTGAAAGAAATCAGTTGATATTGTAGTGTCAAACAAATGACAAAGTTCAGGTGTCTGTGAAGCAGAAGTCCCTTTATTCATATGCATATGGAAGTCCGGCTTGCAACCACCAGACTTAAAAAATAAGTAGCTGAAGATGGTCCTTTATACCTTAAAACACAAAGAGTTACTATGACATATTCCAAACAAATGATAAAACAGCAACACCTGCCAATTAATTATATCTAAGTTGCAGACTAGTTAGCAGTTAGTTCTTTTCATGTTCTGGGCGTATAGCCAGCTTACCAAATACATGCCCTTATCTTACTGACCAAGGACAGGCAGCATCTTCGAATACATTTGAGCACAAAACCTACATCAAGCCACTAAACTTCATAGTTTGCAAAAAACATACAAAAACATGAAAATGATATTATTATCCCACTTCCTGGACATCTCTCTTATCTCTTCATTCTTCAATATCTTGCCAGTACTTGACAATAATTACAGTATATCTTGATGACAAATTTAGCTGAGATGCCTTTAAAATACTGGGACAAGAAGATTAAAATCACTACAAAAGTCAATGATTATTATTTCACATTAAATTTATTTCACCCACAAAAGTGTTCAATTGAGCATTTGATCATAATATTCACTTTAAAAACATATACTGTATACATAATGTGTAATTGAACAAAATAGGACATCAGCGCAAGAAGGTGAATCTCTAAAACTGACCCTAACCTAGATCCCTTGAATACTTAATAACAACAACAACAACAACAACAACAACAACAATAATAATAATAATTCCTTACCCTTATATAGCAGATACCCCACTAGATATTCCACTCAAAGTGCTTTACATGTAATAGGGACTCCAATCCACCACCAATGCGATGTGATGGCAGCCAGAACGCTCACTGCACATCAGCGACCAGTGAGGAGCAGAACAGAGTGATGAAGCCAGTTAATAGATTTGGATTATTAGGAGGCTATTTATATTATCAGTAAGTGTGTGAGATTCACCAATGACATTCTGGCTGTAATCAGTTGGAATACTAACAATGATAGGGAAGCATAATGGGAAAGGAAATAACTGCTGAGTGATGTTTGTCCCATTGATGAGACATTATTTTCACTTAGCCCACATACACTATTTCCCCTGCAAGCGTTCATTCTCATTTATAGTCACTAGCTCTCAGCTTACTTCACATCTTTTTCATACAAGTCTTCCAGTCTAATCATTCACCATCTATGAGATGTTATTTAGAATTCTTCATTCACAGTTCCCCATATCTGTCCTCTCACGGTCTCTATTTTAAAAGACTGCCACAGGACAAATGAGATAGCAACGGTTTGAGTTGATTGGGGTATAGAGAACCCTTGGTATTTGGACTATATCTGAGACAAAGTCCACTACACATTTTAGAATTTACGTACTGTTCTTCTCTGTAGAATATTTGTTATACCTGGAACAGCCAGGTGAAGCTATAATAAAAGAAAGTACAGTAATTCAACAGTCAACAAAACAGGAAGAAAATACCAGGAAAGCACAAACAACTTCTTGAAGACAAGTAGACGTAAATTAATATGGAATCAATAGAAAGGGTGGCCTTTGCATTCTTCTTTTTTCAGAGCAGTAAGTACAAAGTTACAATGGCCATACAGTACACAACTGAAAATAAAAAATGCTCTATTTTATGTTTTTTGAAAATGGATATATAGTAGTACATTTTCAATTTCACAACATAAACGTATCTCAAAATGTAATTCTTTCTGAAATTAAAAGGCTACACTTAATAGAACACATTATGGCAAAAATTAAAATGGCAATGTATGTATTGTGTTAGGATGAACAGAGGTTAAGCCATGAAGAAACCTCATAAAAGAGTACAGTTTTCAGTGCTCTGCAAGCAATGACAAATCATACATTTAAGCATAATGAAATACTTGAAGGAAAACATAAACCTAAAATATAAATGCATGAAGCAAATTAAAACAAGTTGCAGTTTTCTACACTCTTACTTTGATGACATTTTATTTGGTAATACCTGAGGGTTAAAGAGAAAACTTTAATATCTTTTCTCTCCCTTCATCTCTTCTCTTCAGCAACATACAGTACCGTGATTGTACAGCAATTAAAGTGTATGTGTTTGCTTATTGGAAATCCTGGATTGAAGAAATGTTTGGTCTGCTTTAACCACTGTGAAGGATTATCCTTTTGGATACCTTTGCTCCATCTACCTGACTTCTCTCATGTTTAGGGCTCATGCCTTAGATGTGGTCATTGATTCTGTTGAACAAAATCAATGCTCTTTCCTTTCCAAATGTGTACCACAGTTCTGAAATTGATTTCCATTCTCAAATGCAAATACGTTCTTTATATACAATAATGCATTAGAGATACATACAGTACATGGTTAATTAGGGTCAGAAGTTGACTATTTTGTCATGTATTGTAAACAGGTACAGTAAATAAAACAAAAACCCACTTGCACATTTCTATGGTTGTGTTATTACATCTAATGTTGTCAGCTAAAGTGAGATAACCTGTTTCGTCAGGTTGCAAATTAAGCTGAATGTTTCCTTTTTTGTTCAGCACACTGTATGTACATTTTAAAATTAGGGCTTAAATTACCTCATACTTTGGTTTCCATCCCAAAGAAAATACAAAACAAATGAGTGTCAGGAGTACAAGATGAATCCTACATAAATGATGTAGAATCTGTGGGAAAATCTGACATTTATACATTTTGGAAAGCAGCTCTCTTACTTTAAAAAAAAAAAACAACTGTTGTTTGAATTTAGGCAAAGTATAACTTTCTGAATTCAGTATTGTTATAGTTATTATACTTACAGGACTAAGGGAAAAACTGGCTGAGTAAATGAAAATTAAATTAAACTTGTCAGGAAAAAGCTTATATTACTCCAAAAGTATGCATTTATTTTAAAAAAATCAAATAGTTCACCTTTTATCCCCCTGAGCTAAGAAGGAGACCAATCTGACATTTTTATTGCCTTTAAAAATCCTAGACTGTATCAGGGACTTTTTTTAGGGGTAATTCATGGAAGGTCATATGCTGAAACTTGATGATGACTGTCATGCCCTCTACTCACCGCATTCTCACACGGAAACGCACCCACACTAATTACACTCCAGCCCTGAGCACTTCTGCCAAACGACACCGCCCCTGCAAATCGGCCAAGCACGACACTTCTTCAATCAACGCACCTTCTTCCTCGCACAGTACTTAAACCCTTCTGAACCCTCTGCTCTTTGCCTGGTATTGGTTGTTCTTTTGTGTGCACCTACCTTGCCTTAGTTTCTCTTCCTTCTTGCTCTCTGTTACCTACCTCGGAACTCATGTTTGACTACGTCTACTGCCTTGCCCCTTAGGATTTGGAAGCCTTCTTGATTGACCTTCACCTTTGGATCACGGAACTGCCTTTTCGACTACAACTTCAGCCTTGTCCTATTCTGGATTGGAAACCTGCTCTGCTACAGTACTTTTTCTACGAACCTCGGATCTCAACTCGGACTTAGCCTCTTGCCTAGTCCCCTTAGGTACTGCATAGGGTTCATCCTCCCATTTCCTCAGCGGGTCATTCGTGATAATGACGTTCCAGCAGTATTCACTGGTGTAACTATGGAAGTTCAACATATTTCATCATTTCTTATACTAAATTAAGTTACACAGAATGATCTCTGAATCCAAATAATGATGAAAGTTGTTTCAAAAAGAAGTATATTGGAGACATTTTACAAAGTATTCATTAAAGGTGACCTTTTAACCATTCAAGTAGTTCTAGGCAGTTCAAATTTGGATTCAGCTTTTGTAGCAGAATTTGCCCTCAAGAATTTAATGCAAATGACTTGTAGACACATTCCTCATGTATAAGAGAGCAATTTACAGTCCCCAGGACAGTGGATCTAAGAGGATATTTCACTGCTGCTGTGGTACCTACAGTATGTTACAGAATAAAAAAGTACAAGATGATTACATGCTAACAAGAAGCAGGAGAATGGTATTGGTAGATTTGTTTGACTTACATATTAAACAAGGGAGATAAAATGGACAAATTGCTAATGTTTCAAAATCACATGGCATGCATACATTTGTATATAAATAGACCGCAGTGAGCAATTATGTTTTTTTGAACCAAAATAAATTTGTGCAGGAAAACAAATTAAAAATGGATTCCCCTGTAACAGCAGTACACCCCTCTAAGGGTCCTGGCTTAGGACCCCCAAAATAAAGTCAGACATGGACGAAGTGGAAGAAGCACAGTGCAAAAAAGATCTGAGCACTTCCCCTGCTGCACTACAAGCCTCCACTATCACCCCGCCAGAACCACGGATCTGAGCAGTACAGGACTCCATATGCGCCGTATCAACAATGGGCAGGACGCAGTGATGCCAAGGGATTTTAGGCCTTGATATAAATTGAAATCTGGAAGAATACACTAGAGTTAGCAAATGAGATAGATGAGAGATGTCTGCATACAGTATAACAATATATAATCACCAGCATAGAATGATTTGCAATGTCGATTGATATAATAGAAAGAGTAGATTAAAAACAGCTGGAAAGCGTGGCTCAAAGGGCACGGCAAAAAAAGCTGCAGAAGGAATGACACATAACATTTTAATCATATTAATGAAACCTAATTCCAAGACTATACAGCACAAGCCAGAGAAAGCCATAGCAGAGGTGGAGAATGTTATGAGATGTAAGAAAACCTTTAATAAAGTCTGTATGACCTTGGTACTCTAGCTTGGTCATACAGATCTTCAGCCAGAATTACAGCATCTTAGTTATACAGCTGGAAGTTAGAGCATATCAGAGAGCTACAATAGCGGATTCATTGCATTTTTCAGTCAAAGGGAAATAACAGCCATATTAACATCCCACCAAAAATGAACCCTTTTCTATGGCAGTATACATCACATCAAACATAATAGGACTCAGCTGGATCTAAAAGGTCAAATAAAGTTCAGGAGGAATGCAATCAATGCCAGGAGATTTACCCCATTTTTATATCCTGCAATGCCAAGCTTAGCTCAGATAGAAGCTCTTCAAATATAGATAACTCTGCAGGAAAAAGACGGCGAAAATAGAGACTGGAGAAACCATACAACTGTCCTGACCATACCATATGCCTAAACTATATAATTTAGATTGAAAAGGTGAAATGTGCAGTTCATCTGCATAGGAACTGAAAGCAATCATCAACTCCTGTGATATTCTGTTGGCAGATATATCATCAAAGAGTTCCTTTCATGAACTGTTTGACTTCTATTAATGTAATAATTCTGCCTAGATCTATGGCAGGATATCTAAGAAGCACATTTAATTATTTCTAACAAAGCTGATTTGTAATGTAGTACCATCTCAAACCTTGACCTGTTGAGCATGTTCTAGAAGAACCAGATTGTTTTAAAATTTTGTTAATTTACTTAAATTTGATTTATGCAGTTGTGAATCAAATAAGGTAAAACATCAAACTTGGCAAATTCAAGGAGGAATTTGGACAAGAGAAAATATAGTTTGAAATGTAGAAGTCAGTATCTGTAATTTATTTTTTCAAAACGTTTGTTTTCAAATAAAACAGTATCCCAGTTTTATCGCTCCCTGAGCCCAATACAGACATTTTAAAATATTGTTGTAATATAATTAAAACATATTTAAAGTATTAAAGGTCATTAAAGCATTTTGTTCTACGTAGAAGACAAGTAATGTACTCCAGCACAAAATTTAAATATTAAAACATTAGTCATGGGAAAGTAAAGTCCAAACCCATGTGGAAGAGGAATGAATAATATCTTGAGTGAAGAAAGTATACCCAATAGATTCTAGCTGAAAATTAATAAGAAAAAAGAGATCCTTAACCTTGCTGTCTTTAACAGCTTTTTCTACCACTCCACTGCCTGCCCCCTCCTCCCTAATACAGTACATGCAAACAACAAAAGAAACAGGAAGCCCTCCCAAAACAGACTTGAATTGGGCAGTGTTCCTATCTGACAGCTCCTAAACATGTTGTGGCTCCTATACTGCTGACTTTAAGTCAAAACACTAATAATAATTGGAATTCAAAAATTCAATCTGAAACATCAAAGACAAAAATAGTTCCCTCGTAAATTTTAAAGTCACATATAAGGATACACCTAGTTCACAACAATCAGTCAACAGCATAAAATGTTTCTCTTCCAAACCATTAGAACCCCCCCCCCCACAAAAAAAAACAATCTGATGTTCTGCAAATCTAAACAGTCTGAGAACAAAGGCAAAAAGTAAGATCTCAGACCTAAAGATAATTACCATATTACAAAACGGCTTGAGCTGATACAACCCCATGCAAGTTAAAACCGCAAAAAATACGTCTGCATAATTACAACAAGGGAATACACCAAGGAGTATTACAACTACACAATTACAACAACAGAATACATCAAGGAGTATTAGGTTAAAAATATGTTCTAATACCTGTAGCCAATAGTTAAATACAGGGTGTTGTCAATCACTATGCTCATCAACAGACTAGTTTTAAAAAACAGCTCTACTACATTAATTCCTGCAACTTCTGACTACTTAAAAGATTAAACCATATATTATAATATACAGTATATATATATCATATATATATATGATACATTCACCTCATATTTACAGAATGATTTTTAAAACCTATAACCCTACAGTGAATTCTGCTATGAATTGACACATTTGGAATTTGCAAATGATGGAGAGTGGGGTTAAGTAAAAAAGGTCATTAAAGCATGATTTTCTTCTTTAAGTTGTAAACTCTGCCATGGCAAAAATGTTAAATTTTGTACACCACATGAGAATTTAAATAATTTCAGTGATAAGGTGATGAACAATCTTGCACTACAGTACGTGTATTACATGTATGTGCTTTGCCACAGGCCTAGGTTTGTATATTGGTGAAATATCAGTGCAAAGTGGTACATAGTTCAGGTGGGTAGCTGCGTCAGCATGCGTAGGCTGCAAAGGAACAAGTAATAGGTTTATTCCATGCTGAAAAAAAGAAGAAAGAGAACACAACGTTTCGGCGGTGGAGCCTTCTTCAGGTGTGAGGGTGTTTAAAGTGGTACATAGTTGCATTTCAGATTAAAACAGCATTGTTTAATTCTTTACAAATTCCTTACATCACCCTACAAAGGATATTCCTAAAGAAGCAAGCACTAGCTCAAGTTTCAGACTGTTTTTGTAGCAAACACTGTCCTCAAAAAAAAATTCTCAACAGTTGGTGCGGTCAGAGACATTTTTCTCAAATGGCTGCCATTCCATTCTAAAAACACTTTCAATTACAGGAAAGCTAATTTTCTTTTTTAAAAACACTGAGTAATGTTTTTTTTTTTAGTTCAGTAGTGTTGACTATTATTACAGTCTTCTACTTTGTATACTGTACAGTATGTCACAATAATTACATTTGTTCCTTCTGTATGGAAAAACAATCACAATAAAAGACACTGACTGTGGTCTTGGCCAGTCTTGTCAGAACTGATGAGAATGGGCATTCTTCTTGTGATCGACATACTGTACAGAAGACTTTGTGAAAGCAGTTTCAGTTGCCCAGGGGCTCTTCCATGGAGAAAGCAGCTGTATAATAGTTTATACTGTACTCAAGATTGTTTTCACTTCAAGGTTCCCACACATTCAGTAAGGTTAGCTTTATGATCTCTGCTCCCTTCCCTGTTTTGATTTATGTTTGCCATATTTCTACATATTTCCTGTGTAGAATGCAACTGAATAAAATACCGTTTGTCAAAGATGCCTGCAAGTTAACAATGAAGTTTCAACCCAAAAGATTTAGATTTTGCAACAGGCTTAATCATGGTTGAAACATCCTATTATACTACTGTTCTGTATACTACCTAACTCCACTACATCAAAAGACTTCCGCTGCAGGAGAATTCTATGTAAGTCAACTGGTTTATCACCTGGCAATTCACAATTGCCATACCACTAAAGCTAAGGAGGTGAGAGCTTGGCCACTACCTGGATGGGAGACCTCCAGGGAAATCTAAGGCTGGTGCTGGAAGAGTTGTTAGTGGGATCTGTAGGGAACACTTGCCCTGCAGTCTGTATGAGTCCTAATGCCCCAATATAGTGACAGGGACACTATACTGTAAAAAAAGGTGCCATCCTTTGGATGCGATGTAAAACTGAGGTCTTTATTTTCTGTGGTCATTACAAATATCTGGGCACTTCTTGAAAAGAGTAGGGGTGTTAACAGTGGTGTCCTGGCCAAAATCTCTTAATTAACCTTTACCAATCATGGCCTCCTAATAATACCAATCTATGAATTGGCTTCATCACCCTGTTGTCCTCTCCAATGATAGCTGATGTGTGCAGAGTGTACTGGTGCACTATGACTGCTGTTGCATCATCCTTGTGGGAGCTTCACATTGATTCCCCATTACCTGTAAAGCGCTTTGAGTGGAGCGTCCAGAAAAGTTATTAAATTTCCAATCTGCAACTCATTCTATGACTCTATGCTTCTATAACTCATTCTATGTTTAATCAGTGAATAAATGTGAATGACACTGTACAGTATGTGTCAACTTTGTAGTGACTATTTAATGGGGAGAAGCAAGTGCAGAAATATTTTATAACTGGAAGGTTTATCTGGTGCATATGTAAAATTAAAGTCTGTCAAATGTGAAACAGTCCTCTTCTGACTGTGACTGGTCCTTTTGATTTTAATGCAGTATGGGCTGTTTTGTATTTTTAATGAGACACCTTAAGTGAAAGACAGAGCAGAATTGTTTAACATAGAAACCTGCTCTTCTGCCCAAGGTTATCTTTTAATTATTGGGTGATTTTAAGAACAAGGAAAGCAAGCATCTGCTAGATAAAGCTGTCATTTAGCATCTTAAAAATTTAACAGCAAGGTACATGCTTTGTTTCCTACTTAAAATGTTATGCTACAATATATGTTCACACAGAGGGTTGTTAACATTGTTTATACTCTTTCCTGAAAATGTGAAATGCAATGCAATATCATAACTGTATGATTATCTTTGTCTCAAAAACTTGTTTAAGCCAGTCTGAAAAAACACAGGTCTTTCTTTAAAGCATTTTTTTCACATTGTACAATATTCACCTTTTAAATCTTCATTTGTATTCGTTACAAAGCCAAAAATATGGTCACTCTGTACCTTAGGGAGAGAATTATATAACAAATATAAAAACAAATATATGCAAATATATAACTAGATCCAATTAATAAATAATAGATGCATAGCCCCAAGGTAACTATTAGTGTTATGGTCAGGAATAGGGTTTTGTTACTGATATGTAATTAATTTACAGTACACACATTTATATCACTGTATTAATACTTTATTAAAATACATCATGTATTAAATGTTTATAAATGCCATTTGCAGCCACTTATAGAATTTTACCAATAACACCAAACATAAACTACAAAAGCTAACACTGGACATGGTCCTTTAGATAGCCTTTATTATGGTGTTTTACTAAACAAATTTTAATAAAGTGAAAATCAGGGACTGGCAATGTACAACACACGTACAATAAGTGGCGCTTACAATGATTTTGAGTGGCACATGCAGTGAAAGTATAATAAGTGGTAAAGAGCTAAGTTGAAAAAATTATAAAAACTATGACGGCTCTGTCAGTCTTTAATTTACACTACCTTATCAATGTTCTTTGACATAGAAAGAAAAACAATTAATTTGGTACATTACGGTTAGCAGGAGCTTGATTCACTGGAAAGCTTGTGACTCGTATCACTGATGATGTTTTTTACCTCTCAATGGAAATGTTTTGGAAAAAATGACCATTCTTAAGAAAGCAGAGTGAGATGTTCACTCATTTCACTCTCTTGGAGAGACAAACAGATTTGTTCAACATAAATAGTGTGCTGTTTGTAAGAGTATTTTTAGACTTCAAGTGTTCAAAGACATTTTCAGAGAAAGTATGAGAAACACTTCAAAGATGACGAGGACAATACTGAGTCAATCAAAGTGGGCATTACAACATACATAAAGTGAGGCAGTGTCTTTCATCACTTCTGTGTCAGTAAAAATCAAGCTGCAGAAGAAAGCTAAGAAATCACATGTGTTTCAAAACATGGAATGTTGTTTACAGATGAGGAATCTATAAAAGAGGTTTTTCTCATTTGTTTAGATGTTTGGTTTAATGGTTTTTGCCAATAAAGACATTTCCAGAATAAAGAACTTATCTGCATCAGTGGAGATAAGCATAGGTAAAATGGCACAAAACTTTATAACACATCAGAAAAGTGGCTTGAAAGATGCAATGGTATTTAGTGTTGTGTGTGATGAGCATTTGCATCAAACTGATTTACAACAGTTAATGGTTCTTGCGAGATATGGTGACTCAGATGAAATTTTAGAGGAGCTGCCTGAAGTCCAATTACAGTATGTCACAAAAACTGGATGATTAGCAAATATATGTTATCATTTTGAGGAAAGAACGTCACAAAAATAATCTTTCTTGTTGACATCACTGTACGTACATCTTAACAAACTTAACTTCTATCTGGTGGTAAAAACCAAGCTGCTATGTGTCTTTTTGAAACCTGAAGGGCATTTCTCCTGAAACTTGCCATTTTTTTGCAGGATTTTGACTCTGACTTTCTTCTATTTCCAACATTTTCAAGAACTATTGAAACATTGCACCATCAGGGTTGCCGAGTCTGGGATGTACAGTACATGCAAGAATGGGATGTTACAAGATCCTCAACAGTCCCTACAGTTCTAAATCCCTACCTAGAAGAGCAACTACTGTACAGTATATATTCATGCAATAACAATACAGCTTCACTGCATGTTACATCTGCCATTGGTGGAATAGTTTGCTGGACTTTGAAAAAAAGGAAAATTGGAAATCTCCATTCACCGGTACATTTTTCATACACCAGTATGAAGCATGTCTGTTTACTACTTTTAACTAAGGAACAATTTGGTGCATTTTATGGGACAATGATTCAAGGTTGGACTCATTACCAGAGGGTTGTGGGTTCATGTTCCCACTGTTGTGACATTCTTGAGTGTACATTTTGAAATCAAGCTGCACAAAGTTCTGGACTTACCGGCTGCTTAACCTAAAATGTACTAACATTCCATCTTAGGGGTCCTCTGTTGTAAGACCACTTAACACTGCAGGAAGCAGGATCAGGTTCTAGGACTTCAAACATTCAATTCATCTTCAAGAAGCAGGGCAAACCTGCTGAAGTACTTAAGCATACACTTGTCGAACTTTTGCAGTTTCCTCATGTTTATCCTTTGATCAGTTTGGTTTCCCATTTTTTCCATACTTTATTAATTTAATGTGATTTAACACAATTGACAACAATTTTATAGAACACCACAGTGGGCATTTGTAAGCGAAAGTATTGTTGATGGCACAGAGGATAATAGAAACTGGGTAGCAAAAGAGCTGAAAGGTAAAAATATTTCAGCAATACAAATAAACACACAATCACAAATAGAAACTTGTGGTGAAAAGCAAAAGCTACTTTGTGCAGGTCAGTTTTTATTAAACCAGAAAAAAGTGGCAAAATCAAAAGCCATTGAGCAGAAGATTCTCAACACAATCTACCCCAATGTCATCATTTTTTTACTATAACCTGTGATTCACAAAGCACTTAAATTTTGAACCACAAGAAACTTACAGTAGCTATTTAACTTGTAGGCTTTAATATGAATGTGTTAATGGGCATTCTTCTTAAGTACCTGTATACTGCACACAGGTTTTCTGAAGCTCCCCTTCAAGCATTTTGTACACTGTGGTTTACTTCAACAGCCCTTTTGAATCAGCTTCACTTCAACAAAATACTGCAGCACTGCACATCTAGATAACTGAGACAGTTTGGCTCTGGTATTCAATGCCATCCTCAACTACTGGCAGCACTTGAAAAACATATGCTTACCCCAGCTACAATGCGCTTGGTTCTCGGAGACATCAGCCGCCTGTCAAGCATGTTAGGATAAATCCTAGATGAGTGTGTCACCCACACCAGCAGAAACTGTCACTCTGAAGAAACAGCTGAGGACAATACTAACTTTATGAACAGTCAAGTCCTTGAGAATAAGTCCCACGTCTTTCTTCAAGGGCCTGAAAATACCAGAGTTCTAACAGCCTGCTGACAGGAAAGAAGCTGGGGATCCTTTCAGCTGTTGACCGTTACAGTTCCTGATTTACTTTTAAAGCTCAGCTCGGCAGCTCTGTCAACAGCAATTAGCCAGCAGAATGGGAGGATCACTTTTTTTTTCCAGTGACAATGACGTAAACTAACCAAGCTCTGTCAGGGCACTAGTTGTCAGAATACAATAATTTCATGAGTTCTGGAAGGATACAGTAGATAAGAGTGTTGGCTACACATTGAATCCAGGAATCTCCACAAATGCGCCACGTATGTAATCTTGTCTGTATTATTTTTTATCTTGAGATTTATTCAGAGCTGCTTCTTCTGGATACAAAGAAGTTTGTCCACTTTGATGTTTGTATTTGAAAAGTAAGCTATTATTACAATTCATCTGTTTATGTCAATAATGACAATATAATGCAACCCTTCATTATGAACTACAGTACAATGTCTACACAACCCGACACACACCATAGTACAAATGTTAGATATGTTTTGTCTTCAGCACAATTACCTAGACAACTCCACAAGTCTCTGTCAATCTGACTGAAAATGAGGTTTACACTGACAAGTCTAGTCATCATAACTTGTGCAATTAGCATGCTATAAGAACAGATTCTACTAATGATGGGAACTTAACTGTCTTACTCAATGAAATAAATGTTCAAATTGAAAATAAAAATATATTTTTTTCAAAACCTTGAAAAAACCAAAACCTCAAAACCTTTTTTCAAAACCTTTACTACAATTTCTGTTTTAACAAAAATAAATAAGGGCTGTGATTTTCCTTATGATTTTGGTTAATAAAGCATACAAGTTAGACTGGATTTACTAGGTTCTACATATCAAAGTTCACAAAAGTCAAAGTGATGACAAGTAACATTAATACCAAAATTAAAGGACATAGTATAGCATACCTCCAAAACCATTTCAAGGGGAGAAGCAGGGGTTAGTAAAGTAGAGAAGAGAGCACCCGGACCACATGGGGGAGCCCAGGTGGCCGACTGGGTTGGCTGACTCGACAGCCTCAGGGGCATGAAGACATGAACACCCCTGACTCGTGGAGAGTCACTTTGAGAGGAGCTGCCTCATGACAGGGATCTAGGCCCTCAGGGGTAGGGAAGAAAGAGGAAGACTCCCCTAACTCGCTGAGAGTCACTTTGAGAGACGCTGCTTCGTGACCTTGCGCTGCCCTCAGGGGATAGAAAGGAAAGGAGGAGATAGCCTCTTGACTCGCTGAGAGGCGCTGCCTCACGTCTGGGAACAAATCCCTCAAGAGGGAAGAGAAAGAACCCCTGACTGAGGGAATCACTTTAAGAGACGCTGCTCGAGGGGTTGAGAATGAAAAGAAAGCTACTCGAGAAGGAAGTGAAAGAAGTCCCCCGACTCGCTGAGAGTCTCTATGAGGCGCTGGCTCGCAACTGGGATAAACCCTCAGGAGACCAAGGGAACGAGAATTAGTAAGTTCGAGTTCCCGAAAATAATGTGGCCGGGGGTCCCCTCTGGCTCACACTTGAGAACCTCCCCAGAAAGGGTCAAGGTGGTGCTGCCATCCTGAGGTCGGGGAAGTGAGCTTCACTTTCCCCCCAGAGGGAACCTGGATGCAAAGGCAACACTAAAGAAAGAGGAGGAGGAGGGAAATTCAAACTTTAGACGTGTGTGTTAGTGTGGTTAGGGTTTAAATAGGAAAGAGATAACTGAATGAGAGAGGAAGGGGTGGAGCACTCCCCCCCCCCAGCTTCTCCCCTAGAACTCCACCTATCGGTTTCCATTTACAATTATAATTGTCCAAACATGATAATAAAGAATTCCATATGAATTATAAACTTAAAGTGAACCTCTATATCTAAATGTCTCACAAATTAATTAACGACTATGTTTCTTTTATCAAGCCCCAGGATGCTTACAACAGAAAAAAATCATCTCGGACATAATAATTTGGATTATTGGGAAAACAACCTCTCATGCAGCTCATTGTGATTTACAAAGTAGGACAGTAATCTCACTACAGGTAATTTCCTGGTTGGAGCTATGTTTTTGGCTGCAATCCTTGGTGTTGCAATGCATAGGATACTGACGTGACCTCAAAGCTCTTCTGCTCACTCAAACACTTTTGGGCATTTTATCATTTTAAACCATTTTGAGCTGTGGTGTCGGCATGCATTTTTTTATTTTCCACATATTTTACACCTTTCCACACTATATACCACAAGTGTCCATAACAGCCCCATCCCCAGCCACTAGTACACACAACTTCAACAAAAACATCATCCCAGGGTGGAAGTCAGGATTGTGTGGAGGAAAATAAGTTTAGACAACTGCCTTCCATTCTCACCCCACATCACTATATAATTTTCCTTTGGTGTGTGTCTCCTGTGACTGTTTCTAAGAAACTGAGCCCTTGGGCTCAACCTCAACAATTACCTGCTGGCCTCCTGGGGGCCTGTGACTGCGACAGTGTGGAGCCAATCAGCTTACGCTGACTGTCACTCCAGAACCCCTGAGAGGCTCAGGTATGAGTTTCACACAGCACATATACACAGCCAAGATAAGCATCACGGCTTGACTGCAAGCATGCAGGCAACTTCCTAGTAACACCAATGCAACTGGCACGTCTTGTACTGAGACATAATAATAAAAATAATAATAATTGCTTACACTTACATAGCGCTTTTCTGGACACTCCACTCAAAGCGCTTTACAGGTAATCGGGACTAACCTCCACCACCACCAATGTGCAGCATCCACCTGGATATGAAAGCAGTGAACCACTGGGTATACCTTATCACTACCTTGTGTACAGAGTTTAAATATGCTTCCAGTTTTAATTATGCCACTTTACTTATCTCTCCAGAATAAAGTGATGTCACTTTTTGGGTGTAAATTTCATGATTTGTTATTTCTTTATATTTCTTTATATACATATAGTATGTGTAACTGGGGGACACCCCAGTAGGTGGAAAAGAAATTGCCATTACCTAAGAAAACCAAACTATTTTCTGAAGAATAGTAGACACTGTTCCATCACTGAACATATTTCTTTTCACACATTTGTTTCATAAAATTATCATTTTTCATTCTTTCCTAATTTTTTATATAAAAGGCAGACTCCAAAAAAATAACTTCCAAAAGTAATATTTGCTTCATTTTTCTTGTAATTTTTTAACTTGCTGTGTTAAATCTGGAACTTTCAATAACTCAGATCTAAAACAATGTCTTATGTTTTGTAATATGTTTCATGGGTGTGACTGTGAAATGCAACCTCATACTTAAAAGAAAGGAGGTCATATTTCTGAAAAGCACTATAAAATAAACTTGTCGATCGAAAAGGCTCAACAGCATGTGTTATTTTTATCATGTTTTCAAAATAAATGCTACAGATGCTTTGTTTGGTTATGTAGACCCTGTCTGAAAGAAAGTTCACAAATATTACACAATATCCTTTATACCACAAAAACAAGATTATACCACAAGAAACAAGAAACTAAGAATGACATTTAGTCTGTTGGAAACCAATGGTGTGCTCTACACTTCTGTATGTTGCACATTTTGTACAATATTTTATTAAAACAAGAGTGGTAGTAATTGATTGTGTCCTACTTTTAGTACTTTGAACTTCACCACTGCATCCTGTATTGTGAAACCTCTCCTGAATTACTAAACAAGGCAAACAAATAACAATCTTTAAAAATATGACATATTAATTCAAAAAGCATGAATGCTTTCTCCACTAAGCTTCTTTAAAGCTTGTCTTTTAATGGTCCATCACTGATCATTTTGCTTTGACAGACATTAGTACCTTGCAGATAACGGTGCTTATGGTACATTGGCAGTCCTAGGTAAACCGATATTAAATAGTATCACATCCTTGATCTTTGAACTCAATGGGTGGAAAGGTATTCGTTTTTATTTTTAGTTCCTTTTAACATGGAAAGCCAATAAGGAACCTTTTTCTATTGGAAAATCTCTATGTATGATTGCTTCCTGCCTGTCTGTATTCCATCACGCCTCATCATGATTGCTTCTTGGTTAAGGAGATTTGTGCAGCTTGCGTCAATCCAGGATTAAGAAGGAAGAAACAAACGCAGTCCCTTCTTGGCTAATGAAAACTGTTGTCAGCATTCTGTCCCCTTTATTCGTAATGATATGACAGTCATGAGAACAAAAATGCGAAAAAAATGTTTTTTAATGTAGGACAATTTCCAATTTCCACTGTTTTATTATTTCAATCTAATAGAGATAATAGAGAATGACTCTTTAAAAATAAAAAAATGGGTTTCCTTGAATAATGGAAAGGAAACTCCAGGATGTTAGGGGTTGTATAATCTTAACTACTCAAACTGCAAATTTTTAATTAACATTTTTTTTTCCTAATTGGAAACCTCAACATTCCGTTTTCACCTCTATACACATCAGATGGTCATACTGTAAAGAAGAACTTTCTGTGTTTTAAAGTGCTAGTCTTGAGGTGAATTTAGATTCTGTTGTAAAAATGACAACACACCACATGTGGCAGGCAGTCTGGATCCATTCTGCCAAAGTTCACTGCACAAGCACACCAGGAATGCAAGGTTTAAAATAAGCAGCTGTAAAGGGCTCGGCAGCAAATCCAGATGCCACGCCTGCTCTCAAAAATGCAACCTCTTTACTTAAACACAGTATTTCTGAATGTGAGCACTGCCATCAATTAACAAAAAGGACCGCTTAGACATGAATCTATAAGTATGAAATGTAATCTAGAAAAGTATTCTATTAAACTTAATGTAGCAAAGGAGAGGGTGCTGTTACGTTGCAGCCAGGGACTTCCACGACCGTCACTTTGAACAGTCATAATGAGGGTGGGGTTACCAGATCCGAACAGACGTTTGATTGGCTATTTTATGAAGAACTTCATCTTGTCCCACAGAACCCATAGTGAGCTCCATTATACTGTAATCAACTGCTGATAAAAGGTGGAACTGTAGTAGTGGTCTTTGGTTAAAAAAAATGGGAACAGATAAACAACAGGCAGGCATAGCAAACAGGCAAAGCACAGTTCAGAATCATAGTTGGGAAACAAACACAGTTAAGAGTTGGATAGACACAGCAAAGGGAATATCTGAAAGCCCACATCCAACAAAGCAATCCAGGTATGTAGCCAAGAAGAGCACAGGGAGGATCCAAAGCTAGGGTTGAGGCAAGCAGGGTCAACAGTCTAGAACAAAGCATAGACGAATCCAGAAAACCCAACAGTGGCTCAGAGCAAGATTCTATAACGAAGTGCTCAACACTGCTCATTCACATCTCAGTTTTCTTAACATGGAGACAGGGGAAGAGGCGTGACCACTCACAGTTGAAACAAGTTTCCAGTCTAATTATGTTTCTCTGGAAAATGCCCTGATTGACAGGTGAAAGAGGGGGGACCGGCTGTCGCAGTCGAACTAGCCTACTCACAGCGGTACCACAAAGATGGGGATGACTCACTCTCACTCACTCTCCCCCCTAAAAATACATTTTACTAACAACTCAAAAACTGCGAGTTTCATTAAGTAAAGACTATAGTATTTTGAAAATATCAAATATCTTTGCAGAAACATATCTGAAAATATTCAGAATATGAGAAAATATAAAATGTTCATAAATTCACTGTAAAAGGCAACTGTAATTGGAAACAAATAATCAGCACTGAATTCAAGATAATAATTAAGACTTAAAATATGGCCTGTAACACACAGTATGACATCTGACAGCTGAAAACACGTCAACTATATGTGTCCAAGATAAGTCCAGTATAAACATTTTTCTAAAGCATTGTGTTGGTTAAAAATAAAATAAAAATCCAACTTTGAAACAGAAAGTTTTATAAAGAATCGTCCAAAAACCTGAGTATCATTTACTGGAAGTAAAATGATGTGTTGTTCTCCATATTAAAAATATAGATGTTTTTACGTCTTAGAAGTTTCTGCCTACACAAATGTGTGGTGAGTTAACTGAATGATAGTTAAAATGCAAATCCTAGACATAAATCCCATATTTAATGGGATTTTAATGGGTTTAAAACACGAATTACCATAAAGAGAAAAAAATATGCATGTTAAGACACAAGCGTCACTGCAGACATGCAAACATCCGCATTTCAATTTAAGCTTGCAGACAGTATAAATATGCAATGATGAATGAGTTTTTTCAACTTCAGGTGGGGCTGGAGGAAAAGGCTTTTTAAAATTATGCACAGGTTTTAAGAAAGAGCACCAGCAAAGGCACAATGTGAACACCAGACAGCAGCAATGTGTAAAGGCATACAAAAGTTTCCATTGACGTGAAAAGCAATACAGAAACAGTGATCCCTATCCTGTATAACATTTCTTTGTCTCCATTATGTATTAATTAGTAATAATAGATAGTAGTGCTACCACCTGGGCTACAGCAAGCCACAGCTTGACTCTCAACCCCATTTTATACAAGAGAGAAAAATGCCACTCCTTTAATCCTTAGATCAGTTTTCATTGAGTTGCCTCATACCTGTGCAAATATCAGCATGTGCTAAACGTGAGTGGTTAGACTAAAACTATACAGCTTCTGTGTAGAAAAGATGAATGGAAACAACACCTGAACATGCTATATACGCTGGTGAAGGAAAGGTTATTGTATTGAGTTCTTCACTGATTAGACGTTTCTGTAACTTACATATAAAATAAGTTATGAAGAAAAAGAGCTGCTCCTTTAAGACTGTTTTGAAAGCCTCAAGTTGCTTTGCTGTCAGATCTGCTTTACCCCCAGAGGCCCCAGTTGCTATATCAGCAATGAAATAATAGAACTGTTTTTTTTTTCTGTTTTATGCTATTATTCTCACACATCACAGGCAGGTTCGTCACAATTTCACAAGGCAGAACTGTGAACACAAGGCTCACTCAACGTACCAAGACATAAAGCAGCCATTCACAACTTGTATAAAAGCTCATCTTTAGCTGCACAGCCCTTTGTTCATGATTCTGGAATTCAAATAATAAAGTAACAAAAGAAGAATGCTACTGTACCTTGGCTTTTCCAGGCATGCTCGTGAAAAACTGCCTGGAAGAAGAGCCTCTCCTGGCTTTTGTTAACCAAGACTATTATAAATTATGCAAAACCCTGGTTTATTTTCAGTGCACAGTGAAAGTAAATACAGACCATACCTTAAAATACACATCAATAGTTAGTCAAAGAGCCTTTGCCACCACAGTTGCTTAATCTATTTTCAAAATGGAAAAAGCTATCATAGATAAAATTAAAAAGTCACCTCTATTAATAAAGTTGTATTATTTGTCATCTTTGGTGTTACGACTACTGCAGGTATAAACCATTACACTGTTACATCACATTGTTGTGACTACTGAAGTGTCAATAACAATCTCTAGATACAATGGTTAAAACCTGGCTTGGGTAAACATTTGAAGTTCTTGGAGCTTCAAAGCAAGGAAAGAACTATGATGTTTACCTTAGTCCTGCTGGGTGTGAGATACATTGATCAAAGGCATCATCTAGTTTACCTTGGTCGATTAAGTTCTGGGTAAATGATTATGTGTCGATTAACAGTCTAGGAACACAGCATAAAACAGGTACCTTTGGAAGACCTCCAGGAAAGGGGAGGACACAGGAAGTAAAAAAGGAGAGAGACAAATATGTCTTTGTTGTAAATGTCTGTAATATGTCTGTAGATTTTATTTTATTTTTATTTTTTGTTTTGTATCATGTGAATGTCATTATTTTTATTTGCTTTGGCAACACTGATTGTACCCATCGGTCATGCTAATAAAGCACCATGAATTTAATTGGAAAAAGAGAGGAGAGAAAGATGGAACATGAGAGCCCCTTGCCCACATCATCCAGAAAGACCAGATCTTAGTTCAATATTTTAACCATGTTAAGAGCACTTGCCATTCTGTTGTTTTAAGGAACCTCTGATTTCCTGAATAACAAAGCCCTCAGTTAAAAAGGACCTTTTATTTTTAATGGATGCATTTTTAGAACAGGGAGATAGGTTTCCCACTAATTTTATAGCATCCAGATTTATATAGAGAGATTAAACTGTAGGTCAGATTCTGTTTAGTTTAGAAGACAGATTTATCTCTTCTGTTGGCTTTTGTAGGTGTTATACACAATACTTGGTAGGAGTCTGGGATTTTTCTGGGTGGTCAGGATGTAGTCCTCTGAAGCACTTGTATTTTGTATGTGTATGCTGCATTTTGTTTAGTATGTTGTTTGTCATTGTTCATAAATAATTGTTTTAACCCGGTCTACCTAAATTACTACCCTTTACATCAGAGCTATGCCAGAGGAAGATCTCAGCAGCCTTTAAATATACCAACCACTCGAGTGTATTCTTGACAAAATCGTTTACAAGTTGGAGGTTATGATTATTTAATTGAATTATTGATTAATCCACCCAGCCTATTTCTGACAAGTTCTACTTTTGTTACAAATAGGGGGTTACAATATACTGTTATAGAAATATACAATACTGAAATAATTTACAGAAATCAAAAGTGGACAGACAATATTGAAATGTATGCATGAGATATATATATATAAAGAATACAATAATTGGTCATAACAAGTATTTTTTTTACATTTATTTCTATATTCAATGAAACTACTCTACTGCCAGTGAAAATTGAAATAAAATGCATGATATGTTTCTTAGCAGAATATGTTCCTGGTTAAGTACCACCAGCATTTTTTAACATTATACAAATATATAATGAATAATGAATTATCATATTTAAGTGCTATTCTAGAAAGCTACCACTTACTGTACATGCTTCCAGGAAAAAAAAGCTGGGAAATATAGTCAATAGTCTACTTTGAGACACCCCCATTTCTCAGTACAATGACTGAATTCAAGTGCTTACGCACACACAGTAATGCAGTAATATTTCACCATAGTAATGCAGGTCTGATTGTTCTACAATCTCTTTTGACCCAGCTTTGAACACCTGAGCATTAGGACAGATCCTTTTCATGCTACAAATTAGCAAGCATCATTCTGCATTATCATCAATTCACCATCATTCACCAACAACTCCCCTTCAATTTCATGATGGAAGAAACTACAGTATACAGCAAATAGAAGTTTTGAAGTGTGTGAAATTCTAAACTTGGTTTTGTAGACATGATTTTGATATAAATTGGATAAGACTTGTAGAAAACATATTACAATAATGAAAAAATCTATTGTTAGAACTAAATTCAATGGAGGACAAAGGCCTTAAGAGTCCTCTTGTATTTCAGGATGTTCAGGGCTGACTTACACAAATAAACCCCAGACTCTCAGGGGTATTGTTATAATCCATGAAACAGCAGCCACAGATACAGTTCTCCTTTCAGTTCAGCTCATACAAAATCCCGCCAGCTGCAGAGAGAAGAAGATACTTGTCTAATCCTAGCTCACAGCCCCTTTATTTTTAAGAGACTACAGGCAGTAAAAATGCCAGGCAGGAAGGAAGGCACACTTTACTCCTGGATGTAGAACAAAATATTGCTAAAGGAACCTGACAGGCATAATCATTTCAGACCTAAAACCTAACAACTAGAATGCAGTTCACAGAACCATAAATTAACAAATTAACTCAAATGTTCTCACTATGACTTGTTAGGATGTACATGTGCTCAATATGCTTAGAAGAACAGAACTAAAAATGTCATTTTTAATTACACACATTACATACACATTATGTATCCAAAAATACATAATGGTTGGGTATGGTAAACATTATTCCAATTGTCGTCTCTTTCATTCCTAAAAAGCTCAGGGATACAACCACATGCTGCACAGTTACATCATCTCACATATTTGCAAGAGATAAATGTTTTTGTGTAAAATGTTTTCATTGTTCTTCATGTGCTCCTTTCCATAGTTGCAAATTTTCTGTATCTAGTAAAGAACATTTTTTTCTGTGCTAGTTAATTTTATTTACTTAATTTGGTTTAGGAAAAAAGTCAAATTGATTACGTACTGTATGTCAACAATTGTTAACGCAGAAAATATACAGTTCTTCTGTGCTCCCTCCTCAGAAATAAATCAAACGATATCATATTTCATATTTTATATTCATATTTCATCATTTTATATGAATTGTTAAGATTTAATAATAATAATAATAATAATAAACTATTTTATATAGTGCCTTTAAAGGTGGCTTCTCAAAGTGCTTTACAGAATGACAACAGCAATAAATAAAAAGAATACACAAGATAAAACACAATTACAATATATAGAGGAGACCGTGGATGGTGGTACTAAGAAAAGCAGAGGGGTGAAGAATGGAACCAGTTAAGTAAAGGCTTTTCTGAAGAAGAGGGTTTTGAGTCTGGATTTGAAAGAGTTTTGAGAAGGTGAAGAGAGCTTGGGGGCATAACAGGAGAAGGCCCTGTCACCCATACAATGTAGACGGGCTTGGGGGACAGTAAGGAGAGCAGAATTAGAAGAGCGAAGTTTGCGAGGTGGGGAGTAGGGCGATAATAGTTCAGACAGGTACTGAGGTGCCAAGCCATGCAGAGCCTTATAGGTGAGCATGAGGATTTTAAAGTCCACACGGAATTTGACAGGAAGGTCAGAGTATTGATGATTAAAGATGTGATGATCAATAATCATTATAACTGATAATTCATAATCATTACAGGTTGAAAATCCTTTATCCAAAATTCCAAAATCCGAAAACCTCCAAAATCCGAAAGTTTTCTGAATGCTGACATGACACGCCACAAATTGAAAATTCCACAAAGTGTGGGATGGTTCCACTACGTATAGCTGTTGTGCGCCGCTATGGGTTTTCATTTTATTTACCTGTAATCATATTCAATGCTTTGTTTTTATACCTTACATAAAACTTAATACCTGTATAGTAAAAAATAAAACAAAAGTGGCGTATGTGTACTGTAACCTTGGTGGAGGTGGAGACTGTATCTTACCTTTCTGATGGTATTATGTTTAAAAAATTATTAAAAATTTATATAAAGCTACTATCAGGGTATATGTATAAGCTAGACTTGGGTCCCATCCCCAAGCTGTCCCATTTTATAGATGCAATCAATATAAAAGTATTCCAAAATCCGCAACACTTTTGGTCCCAGGAATTTCGGATAAGGGATTCTCAACCTGTATTTACTAAAATGATCCTCCTATTAGTAAAGTTATTGGTAAAAGTTTTCAACTTTAATTGAGGACTCTGGACCTTCTTCTTGTTCATAAAATAAACTAGAAAGTTATATATTCATGATAATAATAAATAACTGTTAAAGAAATGTATTTTTTTCATTTCATGCCTTTGTGTGAACACGGTTAATTTGTGTGTTTTGGCAATGCACAAGACCACTATGTGACCACTTGTGCAATCTGAACACTTACTGATTAAAATCAAGTCAAAAAGGACTGTTAAAGAAGGGCAATTAAAATACTTTTGGTTTGTTCTTGCTTCAGTCCACAGAAATATTTTTACTTCTGAGTAAGGCTTGGGTAACTTTTGAAACAGAAATATAATAAGGAATATTTTAAGCAAATCTGAAATATAGATTTTATTAAACTACTTCACAAATCATACATAATTTGGCTTTAACAAACAAGATCATTACAATATTAAACACCTCATAAAAAGCTGGGGTGCAGCTGTCGTGTTATAAGAACATTAGGATTCAAAAAGAAACTATTGTACTTTATCGGACTTGGTGTATTTATAAAACGCCCTTTTAAAAAAACATTTCTATTGAAGAAACTATTTTTGTTCCCAACAATTATTGAATCTTTTCTAATATAACATATTTTATTTTCCCCAAGTAATACTGGCATGCCAATAAGTAAACTGTTCTCCAAAGTAGCTTACCTACTTAAAGCAGAATTCACAGTTCCAGTTCCTAATTAATCGGAAATCCACCTGTGCTGACCTATATGTTGAAGTAATTAGATGATGGTGCATTTCAGGTGCGTGATTAGCAGAGTGTCAGGGTTAGATAAAAGGAGATGCCTGTTAACCCTACTGTAACTCTCCCAAGCCCTTAGGCAACCGGATATCTCCTGTGCTGACAGCCCTGCCACAGGCAGAATCCCAGCTAACATCCCCAGTTTAATTGTCTAAAGTCAGGTCATCCTATCATACCTTCGACAATGTATGCAAAAATTAAGAGAACATTGCAACAAGGAGTGTCAGACAGCTGGGAATGCATCACAAATTGTTCTTTACTTTCTCTCTGAATATCTGATTAATGCTCATATTGCAATCCAAACCAGAACAAATTTCACATTTGAAGGAAGAAGACCACAGCTTACTTTTGGTGCATTTTTCAGATGGATGGAAAAATAAAAAAGAGAATTCTTGATATTAATATATTGCATAAGAAAATCATTGAGCTAGCAAAGTGGCTTAAACACAGATGAAAACTGATGACCTTTCTCATTAGTCTTTTAGGACCGCAGCATCTGGCCAGTTTATTTTCTTATTATTGTCAGGTGTCAATGGACATTTTCATAAAATACATTTTAATATAATCACTTCGTTTTTATATTTTCTTATTAAAAAATCTGAAACTGGATCAACTATTATGTGTGACACAAAGCAACAATCAGGATCAAAGACTCTAACATGGTAATCATATTTGGTTTGATAATCCAGTTACTCCTTGTTAGCTGCATTAGCACAGTACCAAAGGGCATCCCTGTTTATGTACATGAAAGAATTCAGACGTAGTTATGACAGTTGTTTTGGATTTATCTTACTGGCACCAAAAGCTAAATGTGTTGCAAACAGACCCCTCTTGATGATTCCATTGTAAGGGTAAAATAGTGCAGAAAGAAATGCATCCATCCAAAGTGGAATAATGAATAATGAAAATGAAATTTAATAGTGACATTACTATAAATCCACAAATAATTGTGAGGTTTGTCATATCAGGAAAACATGATCACAAATACCACTCTACACAAATTAAACATCCCAGTCCACCCACAACTTCATATCTGCTGAGAAAGCGAGCATTTGAAGTTAGAGCAATGCAGCATTTCACAGAAGAAGCAACTAACTCTTCAGGTCCTCCTTGATAGTCCTGGTGAAAATCATTCTTTGGTTTCACTGTACGTTCTGAAAACACTATGATAACAAATACCTATAATTAGCAGCTGGAGTTAAAAACAATACTTGATAATATATACAAAAACCTAACAAGGTGGTTAAAAAAACATTCATCAGTTTTCATCTTCCAGAGTCTAACTAAACAAAGCTTCCCTCAAAAATAATTTCTGAAAACGCACAAAAAGCCTCAGTGTTCCCTCACATTAACCCTTAGATTGTACACCAGATTCTGCCTCGATAAACACAGCTGCTATGGTATTGCAGGTTCAAAACCGTAATAAAAGCAGGCTATCACAATGTTTAACACCAAAAAAGCTCAATGGATCAAAGTACTGCTACTTAATTTACCTAATGCAAATGTGTTCACTGGTCGCTGTGCTGGTAATGAGAAGGCCTGTGGCAAATGGGTGAAAGAAAGCTAGCAGCTGATTAATCTGCTTTCTAATCTCTGAACTCCATCTGTTTTTAGCAAACATTCACTGATGAACCTAGCTTAGGATACCAAACAGCTACTAAGACTCATCTCCAGACTGAGTGCAGAACACTGGACTATGGTATACCCCTTCATTTAAACTTTTCTACACCAGCCAATCATAACATGAAGCTCTTCTGTGTATGTACTGTAGCCTACAGTATGGTAAAGAGACCAGTTAAAAATCTTATTTTTCCAAATACCACATTTGCTGACTTCCCTGAAAATATAAGTGGAAGCTATTAGAATTTAAAATTTACCCAAAATAATAACCTCATATTATACAGACAAATTTTGGTCCAGAAGAAACAACACAATCCTGTCATATAAATAATATTATTATAATGAGCATTCCACAAGAAAGACAGAATCCATCCAATTTCTCCCAGTAGTTAAATGTTAACTTTCCGTATTTAGTCATGCTCATACACAAAGCCATGAATCTCGATACAGATGTGCATCTACTCCATTTTGCATGTGGTGTTTTGTTGAAGCTGAATTTCAACGTCACAACTAGTCACTAACATGATCTCATTGTAAGTATGGGTCTATTTTTCTGTAGCAGTTATGACCAAATTCAGGTGCTCTCCTTGAAAAAAATCCGAATGACGTTTTACCAGGTTAAAGGACAAACTGGGGCATGTGTGGTGCATCAAGGTTCTAGGGTTCAGGTCCAATTTCAACTTCAGCATCTGCATCACGTTTGCATGTATTTTCTCAAGAGACCCAGGTTTCCTTCCAACTCCCAAGGTCACACTGACTAGACCTGATTGGCTGTTCAAAATCACTTCTTTCCCTCCTGCCATTTCTCAGACGACAGCAGCCATGCGCTTTCACTTCCACCTTCTGCTATGCTGTGACACTCACCAAGAAAAGTGGCTTTCTGATAACTGATGGATGGAAACTGGCAACACACAGAGAGACACTCACTTTTCTGCAGAGAACAAGCAGATTAAATACATCCACACCCTTACAACTGGCACATCACAAAGAGATCAATCACAAGAATGATTTTAAAGACCAAGGAATGAAATGAAATACTGTATACTTGGGTCTCAAAACAGCAAGGAACTTTCTTTCACCATCCATACACATACAGTTTTACTGCATTTTCACAAAATGACATACTGTAGCATGAGCATTGTTTGCTTATGGAGTTAAAATACACACTTCATTTGACTTTGGATCTCTTCTAATGACTGATAGGAGCATCTGTTTCAACAGCAGGCCCAATCAAATTACATAACGTTGATACATTCACTTTAGATGAACTTGAAATAATTAGAGCAACTAATATCTAATTGGAATCGCTCAACTTCCACAATAGTATCATAAATACAAAAACAAAAATGAAGAAACAAAATCGAATGTTTTTTACAGAGGGTATATAAACTATCCCACAACTTTTATATTTGAATGTAAAAAAAACCTTCAAGGAATGTAGCCAGTACTACTGTATAAAAGGCATTCACACAATAGTTAGATCATTTCTAAATCCACTGTATTATTCTAATCATTGTTCTAATCATTGCTTTTATATTAATACTATTCTCCATTATATTAGTGTTCTGGGCTGTACTCTATGTAAAACATACCATACAGTGTATCCTTCATAAATATCTTTGTGCTTTAACAACTAGAAGCATAATATAAAATGAAAACAATAAGAGCAAATTACTTCACATTTAATGCATTTTACATAAAGTAAAAGAGTAAATACTATATTTTGTTTACCAAAGTCTTATGAGTGACAAAATAAACAACAAGGCCTCAAAATTAAGGACCAACTTTTGCCTTATAGGAATTAGTACAGGGTTTTCTTTTCTTGGTGTTTAAAAAATTTATTACAGTTCCAATATTAAGTAATTAGCTGCAAAAAATAATTACCGTCCTACTTTACAATTTTTTTTTATTTTCTCATTAACTAATTTCCTTTATCAGTAATGTGATCTATACTAGTCACCGATTTCATTCATTTTTTTATTATGCAACAATCATCTACACAAAAATCATAGGATTTCTTTTTAATGATCTGAGAAGTTTCCATTAAAGAAAATGGAACACTGAAAGACATTTTATTCCAACATCACTGAATTCTGTAGTCAACAACAATGAAAAACATAACAATGCACCAAGAAAAACATAATAGATTACTGTATATATCTGAAGCACCTACACCTACACAATCTAGGAGGCAAGCTGTTTTACCGTCACCTATAAATATAAACTGAAAATCTGGAGTATGGAGTCACCAAAACCACCCAAAGAATACAAACCTATTATCAATATCACAAACTTTTCCATCTACTACCCGTCAATCACCTTCAATATAACGTTGAATGACAAGACCCCCCCCCCCCCCCCCCACAGTCACACACTTGCAAATTACTTTTTTCTAATTCGAGCTACAGAATGTATCCAACGAAAAGAAGTTGACTAACCAAATCAGATGAGATTAACTACAGGATATACTACAAATCCCAAATATAAAAAAAGCAGTAAACAGCAAAACAAACACACCCATCCCTCCTCCTGCTTCCTCTCCAGATATCTGTACTTACCCAGGAGACATTTTTACTCTTGGGTGTTTTGAGCATGGCAACATGCGGCGTTAGAATAACCAAAAACAGCCCGACCAGCATGGAAGGGACATCCACTTCTCGAGACTTCACCAGAAAGCGTGGAGTTTCTTCTTCTGGCAGGTAAGGACAGGGCGGGTATCAGGAGAGGCACCGATCAGCTGAGCCATTAGTATCTTCTCCAACATTCAAATCCAAAGCCTGAAATAACACCAACATCTGCCTGGCCCCAATTAAAACTGGCAGCGACAAAATAAAAATGGAGTGAAAACAACACCGTGTATTCCCCACAGTACGTCTGTGTTGCCAAAAGAAAAAAAAAGTGGCATCTTCTTCCTCTTCTTCTTCCTTTGCCTCTTGCCAGACGATTATGTATTCACAGTCTGTATGAATATGCAACGTCACATTAGCTTTGACCCTCCTGCTGTGCTGGAGCAGTACCCAATCACTCACCAAGCTTTAATGAAAACTCTGATGCCGAGCTTACAAGAGTATTAAGACATAAATACCAAAGGGAGTAGCATTGGGAGGACCTTGAAGACTTGTTACTGCTGGCAGGTGATTGGTATCGGCTCACAGACTAGTCACATACAACATCCAGCTGCCCAGGGAGATGGTGGAAAGAGCAGTGGTAGCCCTCAAGCTCCTCACTAGGTGGGAATAATGTATCCAAACATGTTGCAGCAAGCTGCTCACTCCTACATAGATTCAGAGACTCCCCCTTTGTGTTACCACTGATGCGTTTTTTTTTCCAGGTGCCTGCTCTTGGCTGCTGCTTGTTACACACGACACCTGTTGTCACTGTGCCCTATAATGAAAGACAGGTAACCTAACAACCAATAACATTTCAGCTGGAAGCAAAGAGAAAAACCACTGACAAGGTTGAGGCAAGGGCTAGAAATCACTTTCCCAGCTTCTGTCTCTCTCTCACCCCCCTCCTCTCTCTCTCTCTGCCCTTCTGTCCCTTTGCTTTTACCTCATGTCAATCCAGATTACCTAAGCAGATCCAGGCTAAATTTTGCAACTATCACTAGTGATTAGTGTGAGTTGATTGAAAGAGGATTATGTGAGTGGGCCTGCTCCCTCAGCTTGCAGGGCCGGTATCACAGTGTTTGAAAACGTGTTATTTCATGGACTGTAACCCCTCCCAATACCCATAACGCCCATCCCAAATCCAAAAGCACACACATAACCTCCACTGAGTTAAAGACCGTAGCTTGTGGAATAGACCAGTTTCAAAGGAAGTAAATGCTAGTGAGTCAGTTTATTGTCCATAAGAAAATAGAATCAAAAAGTGAGTAAACACACGTACACATGCACACATAGCAGTGACCTAGTGAACTGACAGGCACATTATTTATTACTTTTGTATTAACTTAGACATGAGGCTACGAGAAACTGGCAGATGTCCACAAAATAATCATAATAAGGCATCTAGTATGCTGCTGGTCCATGATTTCCAATTATTTGTTGTACAAATCACAAATAATATTTATTCCAATGTTAGAAAATGTAAGAGAATTCAATGGTTTACATTGGGTAGTTATGTATCCTTTAGAAAAAAGTAGTAAAAACAACATTACAACTGCAAATTGATTAAATATAGACAGATATTATTACAGCTACTGTACATTTACACATGCTGATGTTAATTTGGGATCAGTAATGATTAACTGAGTATAAGTAACTACATATTTTGTGAATTAAAAATGACCCACACTGACATGTACAGTATAAAGTTCAAGAAAAGTCTTATTGGGAGTTCATGAATTAAGTACTTTCTGTAGTTTTAACATGGAGGTGCAGTGGTTAGAATTGCTGCCTTACAGCACTGGGGTTCTGGGTTCAATTCCTGTGTTGCTATCTGTGTGGAGTTCATATGTTCTCCCTGTGATCGAATGGGTTTCGTCAGGGTGCTCCAATTTCCTCTCACAGTCCAAAAAACATACTGCTTAGTTAATTGGCTTCTGGGGAGCATGCGCGTATTTGTGTCTGTATGTCTGGCCTCCAATGGACTGATATCCTGCCGAGCATGTACCCTGTCTTATGCCTGTTACTTACTGGGACAGGCTCCTGTCCCCTCATGACCCTAAATGGGAGAAGCATTTAGAAAATGGGATGATGGATGGATTATCCAGAATATTATACTACTGTTTAATAGAATTGGGAGTTAATTTCCAAATGGTGTTGGACTTACACACATCTTATTTTTCCAAGTGTTACTAGGCTACCTGCTCATCTGTTTCGTTGCAAAGGATGAGGTAGAGTGTCAGAATGACCAGCTATGAAGTCTTTCTTGGGACCCTTGTGTACAGGAGAATGGTATTCATGGAGTGGTTCTATCATTCATATTTATGGATAAAAGACTGAAAGATGAATTGTTCTCCTACTATATCACCAAAAAAGTAACACTGTAACACTGAACCTGCCATACCACAATGGCATTTTCCCTTAGACAGCCCTTGATTATTCTATACTATTCTATACAACTGTACAAGTAAGTTGTATCTGTTTCATATACTTAAAGACTTATGTTTCTATTCCACAGGCCATTTAGTGTTGTACAATTCATGTGTCTTTGTTATGTTTTGAAGTAAGACTTGCTTTTAATACAAGAGATCACAGACTTTTTAGAAATTAGAATGCCAGTACTAGAGCTGGGCGATAATTCGATAACGATAATTATCGCAATATAATTTTAGTCGATATAATTTTAACAAAAGTTCGATAAATGTTCGTTATATGTGTTTATGCTTTGCGCATGTGCACAAAATACTGCACGAGTGCGAGTGCATGTTGCAGACCGGGCAGCTAACAGATTTGTTTAATGTTTCTGCTGTTTGGCAAGTGTTTGTTGTGTTCTTAAAATAAAAAGTTGTTTAATGTACCAATTAACTGTCTGGTTTCTTCAACTTTTACTCAGGAGAAAAAATCTGCCTTTAAACTTGAAAGAAATAATGATTTGACATTTATCGTGATAATTATCTATATCGACTGATATGAAAATTTTTATCATGATAATGTTTTTGGCCATATCGCCCAGCCCTAGCTAGTACATACCCCAACCCAACAGTTTGGAAAAGGAATTGAGACCTTTACACTTTCCTCCATAACATACACTTGCGACTCTGACAAGTCTGACAAGAGAGATACTTTATCAATGATCAAAGCATCAAAACACTTAAGGTAAGACTGTGAACTCAATTACCTGAGATCCCCATTAACTATTTCCCCCCCTTATTTAAAACTTCTCAGTGTCCCAGGATTGCTGCTTTAGGCTTCCATCAGAAATCTTTCACTATGATATGCAGAGCAGTAAATTATTTAATATAAACATGTGAATTGTATTTGTAAAAAGTGTGCAGTAAAAATGGAAAAACAAAAATTCACAAAAGTGGAGATTGACATATAAATGTTTTGTTTCCTTGTTGTTAAGTTGTAGATGTGGCATTTTACAATCTCTGCTGCAAAACTAACATTTATTAACTTTACACCACATACTCTACATTCTCTGTTACTCGTTTCCAATCCAAAAAAGCTTAAGGGATTTATTAATTCCCTTTAAGGCCTGTCATTCAGCCAAACAAGAAGATTAATTTAGAACAAATGCAACAAACTGAAGGTTGCCTTAAAAATAGCTGAATAAATCAGAATTCCTCAAGTTTCAGACTCAAAATGTGATATTATCAATACTGTCCAATGATTGGAATGGGCTGTTCAAAATCCTAATAGGTTGCAGTAAGAAACAGACGCACACATACAGTACAGTACAAAGACTAGGGATATATTATACATTTGACACATACAGTTCAAAAGCTAACTCTTGGTGCAGGAATTCCATAAAGGGAGGTAATACCCACTCATGCAACTATTTTCTGAAACACAATTTTTTTCCATAGAAATTACTAACAGATATTTTTGTAAATAGTAAACGGAAATGTATGAACTTTTGGGGAGACCAGACTAGCCCAATTTCACAGTCAGGTTTTTACCCTCAGTTCTAACACACTGAATTTGACATTTGCAAAACAATGACAGATTGTCTATAATTTAACATGACCAGAAAGTGAGTCAATGAAAGTGAGTTCTTATGACTTTCTCAAGCATTGATAGCATCTGTGAAGCAATTTTGATTCTTGCAAAACATGTCTGAACAAGACCTTCCTCTTGATCAGGAGTTATAACTGAAGAAACACTCAAGGAACACACTGTGCACAGCAATGTGGAATAGAATCATTTCTTTCCTGGAGATTTCACAAGAGAGGGCTAGAAAGTAGCCAAAATGAACTGATTATAGTGGTAAGCAAATTCACAGTCTAAACAAGCAAGTTATTTGTAATTTCATGGGCCTGTAATTAAATGGCACTCCAAGTAGATCAAACTGCCAATGTTCTTTATTTCTGGTGCACATAACTTTAAAATGCTTAACAGGCAGCAATTTAGTAAGTTCAGAAATACAGTACTGTATATGCAATTCTTGATGGGTCAAGAATTATTACATTATGATTATTTGTTTCCACCAAAACATATGATATTGGAACTGCTATAGCAATTTAAACGGTAATTGTCGCTGGATCTGCATATTCAAACTGCAAAATCCACACTCCAAAGATTGTCTGAAAATTTTATTTTATGGATACAAAGATAATGTTACATTTGCTTCAGCATGCAACACTGAGAGGGCTCACAGTTACTGTAATAATAGTACAAAAGAATTTCTCCAGTATCTTTACAAAAATGTTCAACAACTTTCAATGCTCAGTGTACTTTCACTATTGGGATTTATTGAAGCTTTTTAACGTATTAAGCAGAAGTCTAAAGTCCCATTCAATTTTGAAATATTAGATTAAATAAACTATAAAATATGTCTCAATTTAAGAAAGACAAAATGGCTCTGAGACATACTTAGTTAATGTTCATTGTGTAGTTTCTGATCTAGCTGTTAACAAGAAGGTGTACTCTCTGCCAAGGCAAAACATATTGAGACAGACTGACCTGACTGCAGGACTCTAACTTACACAGCATGGAAACAAGCATTTTCAGGTCAGTCGATCTCAGATTTGAGCTAAAGAAATATTAGCTTATATTTTAAAGAATATTTTAAGACCTGTTCTTTTTTCAAAAATCCCATTGTAAGAAACTACAAAAGAAAATTAAAATGGCTTTATATAATGTATAGAGAGGAAGAAAAGCTTTAAAATGCAACCAATTCTATTAGTTCCAACATAAAAATAAGTAAATAGATCATAAAAAAGAAGCCTTGATTTTGAAAGTATTCAAACCTTTGCTTTGCCAAATGTGAAATAAAAGGGGTTCTTATGATTTTAGAATAAAAACATGGTCTCTGTGAGGATGCAGGTCAGGTAGTGAATTACAAGAAAAGACTCAACCATGAAGAATAAGGAGTTTTCAAAAGAAGTGAGTAATAAAGTAACTGAAAACAGCAGCTCAGGAAAAAGGTACAAAATATTGAAGTCTTCAAATATCCTCATGAGCACATGTGAGATGCTAGACAAAGAGGAAATTGGTTAGGGGTGCTACTGTGAGGCCTACAGCAACTTTGGCCTACAGAGTTAGTCTTTCTGTAGTTTAATGGCTGAGATGGGAGAAAATATCCAAGAGCCCAAACTGTTTGGCACAGTGGCTAGTTACAGGCTCCTCTAATACCTCTACCAGCAGCAACCTTAGTTTTTTCCCAGGAGGTCTCCCATCCAGGTACTGGACGGGCTCTCACCTGCTGAGCTTCAGTGGGTTGTTAAGACTTAACCACAAAAAGTTGCAGGTGTAATTGCTGCCAAAGGTGCTTTTACCAAATATTAAGTTCATGGATCTGAATACTTAATAATGTAATCAGCATATTTCATTTTTTCCCCTTAAGTTCTTTCTGACATTTACTATAATGTATCTTACACTTTAAAGTCTTAAGTTTGAGAATTCAGGTTTTTAATAATATTAAAAATATACAAAAATATTTAAAAGTTTAAAAAAATCATTTTGTAATTTCAACATAAAGGGGTCTGAATACATTTACAATAATAATAATAATAATAATAATAATAATAATAATAATAATTGCTTACACTTATATAGCGCTTTTCTGGACACTCCACTCAAAGCGCTTTACAGGTAATGGGGACTCCCCTCCACCATCACCACCACCAATGTGCAGCATCCACCTGGATGATGCGACAGCAGCCATAGTGCACCAGAACGCTCACCACACATCAGCTATTAGTGGGGAGGAGAGCAGAGTAATGAAACCAATTCATAGATGGGGATTATTAGGAGGCCATGATTGGTAAGGGCCAATGGGAAATTTGGCCAGGACACCAGGGTTACACCCCTACTCTTTTCGAGAAACGCCCTGGGATTTTTAATGACCACAGAGAGTCAGGACCTCGGTTTTACGTCTCATCCGAAGGACGGCACCTGTTTACAGTATAGTGTCCCCGTCACTATACTGGGGCATTAGGACCCACATGGACCACAGGGTGAGCGCCCCCTGCTGGCCCCACTAACACCTCTTCCAGCACCTCTTGTTTAATAAAACCTGATTACTTGCAATCATATCAGTTTCAGTGAGACAAACATCTGTTAAACATCATCCCTCTGTGTTTTATGAACCAGTACATTACCACACAGTTATAATTTATATATGTGAAACAGTATCTTGGCCAAGTGAAAAACAAACACCATTACCTCTCCTAGATCTCTGTGGATTTAAACCTAAAAAAATGTAATCTGTTTTCATTTTTATAGCCTTGTACCTTTCCTATATTCACTTTTCTATTTGCTCTACAGATACTAGATCTTCAAATATAAACTTTACTACATTTTTCATATTTAACATATTAAGAAACTGAACTGACAGCTCTATTGTTCTCAGTTATTACGATCTGAATTCTGAATTGCTTGCACACCAATGTGTATACACAAATGCACATTAGATATTTGTGCTAATTTTCTTTTATAAAGGCATAGCTGTTGAAATAAAAACAAAATGCAATCTACACATTGCCAGTCCACTGAGGATTTTATGAAACCTGGCAACCCCTTCTGACTAACATTAACAAGCTCCAGGTCCCAGGCCTCATTTACACTCTTCCTACTGTAGTTCACTTGAGTTCCATAAACATGTATCTAGAGACAGATATTTGAATATACCTGTATAATTGCACATAAAAAAAATTCACACACTGGCCAAAATATTATAAACGTCTGCAGAATATAGTGCTGGACCTTTGTAAACTAAAAGAACATCTTTGAATAAAATCCACTATTCTATAATCTTTTGTAGCCTAATCTTGTCTCATTTTTCAAGAAGGAATTCATTTATTTAAGGCAACAATGAGATGCATACATTGGTATAATTGAAATCTGGTAATTGTTCTGGGAAAGGAAGATGATGGAGGCTCTATAAGGTCAATTCTCACAGTTCACTCAAGATACTGACAAAGTCTGAGTGAGAAAAAGGTTTTTATCACTTTACAGATTTACTCTAAAAAGAGAAACTTCCTTATTTTCATATTTATAAAACACACAAATTTAAACTAAGATCAGAGTTAAGTACATGATAAGTACACAATACTATGGTCTTAGAAAGTTTTAGAATATCCCCAAGCTTGATCTCTTTAGGAGATGCACATGATGAAGTGAAAGGCCTTTCTGCTGAGCTGAGACTTTTAACAATACCCTGCTGAGGAGCAGAAGCAGCTGGTGAACGGGGCTGCCCACCCCACCCCCTCCTCTCCTGATACTCTGCTCTTGTATATTAACTCATCTTCATCCCATACACCCAGTAATCTGGATCTGCTCCAGACACGTGCCCCACCAAGGGAGATTATGGTTATTCCAAGCACACGTGTGACTTCTGCTGCAATGCAACCAACTCACCCACAGCACCAATACCACAAACTAAAACTTCACTCACCCATCTTTTGTTTTCTTTGTGTTTTTTAGTCTTACACCTGGAGATTATATTAATACTTACATATAACCAAAATCTCAGATATAACAAGGTTGCAATAGTTAGTATTGCCTTGCTAATAAAATCATTTTAAATCAGATGACAGCCCAACAGCACATAAAGGAGAGTGAAATGAGAGGGAAAATAACATTAGAATCATTAAATAAAGGTAATTAAACTTTGGACTGTATTACACTCATATAGATCTGAATATAAAATGTATGTGTTGGCCTAAAAGCTCAAAAAGCTCCATCATGAAAAGAAAACAACCATATGAGAAATGTTTCCACAGGCAATGCCAGTGGACATTAAACAGATCACACAGCTGTGTACCATATCAGTCTGTGGATGATAAGATAAGATCACTTTTATTAGCCATATACAATTTCTTGCATTAGGAATTTGTCTTTTCACATACCCCAGCTTGTTCTCCATGAGACACACATATAGGGAGAGAGAAGCTTGGGGTCAGAGCACAGGGTCAGCCATTTATACAGCACCCCTGAAGCAGTTAGGGTTAAGGGCCTTGCTCAGTGCCCTCTGCCAGCCATGGGATTTGAACCAGCAACCTTCTAGCCATAGGGACAGCTCCTTAGCCACCGCTCCACCATGGGCACAAATGGTAGAATCTGTGAGCCTATATAGCCCTTACTTCCACACTGTAGTTTACCTACCAGAGTTCCGTTTGTGTCAGCACTGGGCTTTAATGATGCACTAGTCTGAAGTCTGAATTAACTGATAACTGCACAAGCACTCTGTATTTTACTTCCACTCAACTTCAGTTTTCAAGGATTGCAGTCAAAATTCCATGCTTTTGACTAACAAGTATAGTTTAACACAATTTTAGAAAAAAATGTTAAATGTGTTAAAATGTGTTAAATTCAGCATGTTTGTTGAGGATTTAGGGCTAATCCTCAATAAACATGATGAATTTAACACATTTTTGCCTGATCATGGTATGCTCTAAAAAGGGCAAGAGGACTCATCTTTGGAGCTACGTAGGCTGTGAAACCATAATGAGTTGTATGGGTCAGAAGAGTGGTTGTGCTGTTAGTGGTATTTGGGACAGCAGCACAACTAGAAAACAGATGAGCTTAGAGCAAAAACTGAACGTGATTTAGTGGCATGTGAACAATGAGTGAACATACAATATTGTCTATGCTGCTTGGCTCGAACAAAGTGGTATTGTGAATCATTTATGCAAATGGAGACAAAATGAATGTACAAATGTGTTACAACTAGTTAAAACTTAAATGTGTAGTATGTAATTAAAACACTTAAAGTTGCATTATTTGTTTTTTTTAACATTGAACATTTAATTTAGCAATTTGTTCTGCCACACTACCTAAACACCAAACTGATTCTAATTGTGGGGTTTCATAAGATGGGGGTGAATGCAGGGAGTCAGCTTTCACATTTCCTTCCCACAACATTCAAGGAGCATTTCTGAATTACATTTCACTCTAGTTCTCTGTGAAATAAAATGCCTTTGCATCTGAATGTTATATTAAAATGCCTTTTCTTTCTTTTGTGTAACAGACCTCATCAGAATCAACTAGTATCTTGATTCCAGCAGCACAGAATGCCATGAAAAATTCATGCTCCTCACATGCTGTAAGTCTGCTTTAATCATATTAGCAATTCTACAGTCTTCAAAATAATATATACGTAAATAAAAATAATGGTCTCTCCAGTCCACCATTTAGAGCAAGGATGTAATATAAATTGTGTACTATTACCTCATTCAGTTTAAAAATATATATATCCATATTGTCAGTACCATATGTATATCTACTGTACATTATTATGTATCATCAAAACTTTTAATATAGTTTTTGTCATTTTTATTTTTTACTAACTTTTTTTTACTGTATTAAAATGATTTCCTTTTTTTACAAAAATGATGACAATTAGGTAATCTACTCAGCAATAATAATAATAATAATAATAATAATAATAATAATAATAAACAGCATGTACTTTGATTGAAATTAAAGATATTTTGGAATTGGATTTGTAAAAGGGACACCTCAAAAGTTTGTAAGAAAATCTTGCACCTTGAAGAACAGCATTGCTGCTGTTCCTAAAAAGCTGCTTTAATGATTAAAAAATATAAATTAGACCACAAGAAAAAAATTAAAGATGTCTGGACATTTGAAAGGTTAGTGACCTAGGACTGTTGTTCTAAATTGATTATGTTGTTCTTGAGAGTTCTAGGGACAAAGAAATCAAGAATAACTAATCACATTACACACATCCACACACAGAGACAAAGCTGCTCCACAGGGTAGGCCAGTCTCTCACTGTATTTCTCACTAAGAAATACAACAGTCTCACTTTCAGATGTTACAGTATCTGTGTTCCACTTCACTGAACCACTGCAAGCATTTAATGTTTTGAAAGAATAATTCTGTTTTATTACATAATATTACATGATCCTTTACATGATTAGAAAAGCCAGAGAAGCAGACATAATTATTCTTCTCACAGAAACACAAAACATCAGGAGCTGTTTAAGAACAAAACCAAGGTTTTTCATCCCTGAGTTTGGTGTACACTTCTTGCTGAATTGGAGAACACTCCAGTTGTATTATCAATTTCTTAAATGAAGCCTTAAGAGATTAAATATTCTTCTCCTGAAAGTAACAGATTCAAAGTTAATGAAAAAAATCTACAGTGCATACGCCTTAAACCTCCAAACATATCAACAAATCTCCAAAACATGTCTAATTAAGCAAATTATAAGTTGTCTCACTGTAAGGACTCAATTAAGTAATCCATCCATACATTTTCTAATCACTTTGTCCAATACAGTGTCGCAGGGGAGATGGAGTCTATCAGCTAAGTAATTCAGCGCTCAGATACAAAAAAAACAGCAGACAAAACAGTCTCCCAAGAGCAGAAGCTGAAAATCTCTACATTAAAGGCATTGAAATTCCCATTGATCAAAGAGAAAAAAGCGTGTATTGGTCCTTGGAATCAATTATATTGTCTTGATACAGTATACTGTCATTGTATATGGTCATTATTATTCATCATACAAAAAAAATATTTTGTTTTTTTTTAAAAGATATAGAATTTACATTAAACATACGTATAATACTGTAGCACCATGCGAGGCGGGCTGAGAACAGCACCTGGGCGTGGGACTACGGGACTCCATATAGTGGGACGGAGGCTGGGAGACAACCTCTTCCCTTCGTGTGTGTGTGTGTTAGTGCAGGTGCAGCGCTGTAACCCCTGTCCCTGTGTGTGCACCTTTCCCTGGTTAATAAATGTGTTGCTTAACCCCTTTTCCTGAGTCCCATGCCTGCTCCATTCTGTGCCGAACCCCGCGGTCATTACAATATACTGTATACATAGAATTTTATTAGTACAATTTCATCTGAGCCCAGCACTGAAACAGCAACTGCATCAGATCCTAAATAATGCACAAGGACAAGCAACCAGATACTGCCTTTGAGGGTGCTTCCTTTTTTGTTTAATGATATTCTACATATTTACCCTTAACCTAGTCTGCTACAGTGGCAGTCCTCTGGAGACCAGTATAGGAAATTATAATGAAGTGTGGCAATGTGGTGGACTTTGTTTTTTCTCAGCATCTAGATTTGTTTTATTTTTGATAACAACTTAGAAAATGGATTGTTGTGTTGCCCATATCTTGCTCAAAGCAAGAGCTTTTTGTTAAGTCAAAAATGGCTAAATATTACATTGATAATCCCATAATCTCTTGCTGAAACCTACGGGTGAACTTCATGGACCATTTTTCCAAGAGGGATTTACATGTAATTGTTGTCTAAAGCCGTCTTTGGACCAGACATCATTTTTTGTTGACAAAACTGGGCATTTCCTGAAGAAAGTCTTTTTGCTAAAAATGTACTGCTTTATAAGTGTTTATTCTTGTACATTTCATGAAAATGCAGTGTTTGTTTCTTTTTCAAATGACCTGTTTTCAAAATTAACACCAAATTGAACACACTGAACACTGTTGACACTGTCCACCAAAACCTGCGAAGACGATATGAACAGTGACATTTACTGAGAATTTCAGTATTCAGCAGGATACTCAACTTTAGGATTTGCCAGCAGTTAGCTCAGAGTCTGTTCTGATGAGATGTATCCCTGTAACATGATCATACTACTCCCATAGATTTGACAGATAAGATGGTGCTGTCAAGGTGCTGTGCTGAGGTAGGTTTGCATCACATGTAACTTTTTGCAATAAAGCCAGAAAGTTGAATTTTTGTCTCATTATACCATAAAACCTTATGGCAAATGTCTATCCTATGAGATGTTCCGTACTTAAAATGAGTCCTTTTAAGCAGTTATAAGAAATAAATAAGCTTTATATCTATCCTCTCACCTAAATAGGCCACTGGACCTGATATGTGGATTGCTGATGTGTGAACAGTGACTTCTATTTCAGACAGAACTTTTTTTGAACAATTATTTTTCTTTTATTTACTAAATCCCAACCCTAAGGTGGAGAAAACACAAAAGAAAATCTAGAATTCTACATACACATCAGAAAGACACAATGTACAGTACATTACAGTGTTTTAGTCAAAAACAAAGGAGAGAAAAAAAGACAGAACAGAAGCATACTAAGACAAGGAACATAAGACATCACATCACCTGAGCTACTTTTTCAAAAGCAGTGCCAGAAGTGATTGAGGTTGAGCATCTCAGACATAAAAATTTGCAAATCTTTCAAATTAACACCAAAAACTTCTTGGAAACTGGAACTGTTAATTACAAATTTTAGCTTCACAGAGGCGTCCCAAAACAGTTTCATACTCGGTTTGGAAGGACAGCCTACAGTATTTAGTGTCTAAGTGGGATAATGCACATTCCACTTCACAAAAAATGACTTCACTGTATTCAAAGGGATAAGTAACCTGATCAGTGGTTCTCTAACATTTTACCCCAACTCATTTTAAAAGCTCCTAGGTCCTCATACTTGATTTGTCTTATTGCTATGGGAGTTATTTTGAAATTCAGTATCTGAGAGACTGATGGATTTACTCTAAAGTCAAGTTAAACCACTTTTATTACATACAGAGACCATGGCACTAATTTGGCATCCATTCAAATGAGAATATTCTAATTTATTTACATACCATCAGAATTTCAACTTTATTGTTTTGAGATGAACTGTGAATACAAGTGTCATTATTGCAAGTTCATACAGAAAGAAAACATGGAATCTTTTTAAGGGGGTGAGTGCTTTCACTAAGCGCTACAGTATGTACAACTAAAACACAAAAAGACGGTCACTAACAACAAAATAATTTTATGCACCCAAGAAAATCTGCTGAACTTGGAAATTCCAACAATATAAGGTGTGAATATACTGTTGTGTAATTTGAAAGTGTAAATGCAAAAGAAACATTTTTCCGCCACTTATACATCCAAAAAAAAAAATTAATGGACAAGAAGCCAATTATTGCATACATGAAACCCAGAAAACCTAGACATTTTACTAGATATGCATGGTATGAACATATATGCTGAATTAAAAAGAAGAATGAGAAAAACTATAAGAAAAGAATCTGAAGACATTAGGGAAAAGTCAAGAAATAATTTGCATAATAAACATACTTTATTATAGGTGGGTAGCTGCGTCAGCATGCGTAGGCTGCAAAGGAACAAGTAATAGGTTTATTCCATGCTGAAAAAAAGAAGAAAGAGAACACAACGTTTCGGCCGTGGAGCCTTCTTCAGGTGACACCTGAAGAAGGCTCCACGGCCGAAACGTTGTGTTCTCTTTCTTCTTTTTTTCAGCATGGAATAAACCTATTACTTGTTCCTTTGCATACTTTATTATAGTATAATAGATAAGAAACATTGGAATGGTCAAAGGACTCACATGAAAATCTTAAAAGAAATATTCTTCCCATTTTTTATGAAGAGGGACAGAAGATAATTTAAAGAGATTTCTGATTACTCTCGCCTTTTAACATATCTTCACATGGAAAGAAACTTCACAAGGAAACTGAAACTGTTAATTGCAAAGGTACAGTATATTCATCACCTTTTCCCCAATTGTTAATCTAGACTAGGCTGGTTAAACTGACCTGCACCTATAGAATCGACCTCTCCTACACTTCCACTTTGTATACCAGGAGCAAGTATTAAAATATAAAGAGAAAAAGGAATCAATTTTCATACCGCAGCGCAAACACTGCTCACAATTAAGGTCAGAGACTATATTCGAGTAGGAATGCAACACATTGTAACTGCATAAGGTCCAAACCCCAGCCTCTCTCTTAATCCACTCATCAATAAGGATTAAAACAGTCTCTGTTGTAAATGCTTATCCCAACTGTAAGCAGTATTCTTGTGCACACAACTACAGTGCCACTGAGTTGAAAACAACAAAAAAAAGTCTAGTCTATTTTTACACCACCAGCTATCAAAGAGGTAATTCTGAGACAGCACAGTCCATGTGCTCAAAACCCCTGTTAACATCCCTTGAAGCATGCAGTGGATCTGGAGAGAATCTGCTGTGTTATGTGGAAGTGGACAGCACAGCAAGTGAAAGTCATTCAACAATAGAGGTCTCAGACCCATTTACAAAGAGATGGAATAACTACAAAATAGTAGAATTGTATAATTTCAAAACTATATTTTATGCATTCATTTTTTAAATGATTTCATATACTGCAGATGCACAGATAAATAATATGGATATGCAGGTTTAGGTATTTTAGATCTACTAAATGCTTTAGTATAACTATTTAAATTATAAAAAGAATGGCTACAGTAGGTGCCTGGTAAATGCCTTAAAATGATGTACTGTATGTAAATGTGCTCTGGTTCTGCACTTACAAAAACATGCATATAATTTAACAGATAGTTGTCTTTTGGATTTACTGAACTATTTTAAGAAATGGTTAAATGTAGATGTTAAAAAATATTAATGTAATGATCTGTTTCAGGTATTAGTTAGATTAACATCTGAAAACCTGAAATTTTCCATCTGTAACCCTCTGTCTAGGATATGTGCCCTTCACAACTCCATCTTGCTGCACAAGAAAAAGTGCATTTCTTTCTCAACTAAAGGCAATGCTGTTATTCAAAGTTATACTTGCACAGCAATGACATCTAGTGTTTGATGGTAGACAGAGATGTTTCTTAACAGTTCTGAGATATTGTACTGTAAGTAGCTCTCTTTTTAACCTTAATGCTTTCTCTACTACATTAGTTTCTCTTTGCTAGCTACTTTCAAACTCAATTACTCTTCTCAGATAACCCTTGTCCAGCAGAGGATACATTTTCAGATTTTGATTCTATTGAAAATGTCAATTAAAAGGTAGGCCACTTTTGGCTGTGAAACAGCTTGCTGGGGAAACCTGCATCAGGCACTACTCTTTACCAGTTTCCAAATCTTTGTCCTAAATTTATTCCTCTGAAGTTTTCAGCTGATACCTTGTTCTGTCCTTTTTTATTACCGAGTGTGAAACGGTCCCCTGGGTTTAACCTGTCTAAAGACTTTAAGATTTTATATACTTAGATTAAATCTTGAGTGGCAGAAAATGGTGAGCATTGATGCCTTGTAGCGCTAGGACCCTGAGTTTCAATTCCTAATCTGGGGTGCTATCTGTGTGGAGTTTGTAAATTCTCCCTGTGTTTGTGTGGGTTTCCTGCAAGTGCTCTGGTTTCTTCCCTTGGTCCAAAGACATACAGGAAGGATAACAGGTAAATTTACAGGGGTATTTTTAAACTCATAAAAATACCCCTCCAAAGTTTTACTCCACGGTAAAACTTTGCTTTCCAATTTAATAAAATTAAATGTAAATATTGAGCTTCAAAATGTATTATGACAAATGACAGATAGATGCAGGTCAGATAAATTAAACAATTATTTTACTTTAACCCAATTTTTAAAAAGTACAGCCTTGTACTTGAGCATGTTGTTTGTTATCCTGAGGGGGGTAAACTGCTGACTGAACCATGCAACAATGGAATCTTTCATCTTTAATAATCAGACAGGAAAATGCATTTCAGAATATCCTACTCACATACACTGTGCCAAACAGTGCTGTACACATCTTGAAACATTTGCCTGTCCTCTGAAAATACCAATATACCAATACCAATATTGCAAATTCTCTTTGTTGTGGATGCAGAATGGTCCTAGAAATTCCTTATTTACTCATTGTGCACCAGCAGTCCTGGTCCTGATAATGTTAATGATAATGTGTTTTAGTGGACCCTGTGGAAACTTTAGGACACTCCCTGCAAAGAAGCTCTACACATGTGAGGGGACCAGAAAGGAGACCAGATTTGTGGGCTCTGCTTCACTGTTCATATCCTGTTAAACCTACTTCCCACTTCATAAACACAGCTAAGATGCCAGGAATAGAAGCAATCCTGGAGATAAGGAATATTGATCTTATGCAAAAGCATTGCTAACCTTGCGTACACCAGGGGACTACAGCACAGCCATTACTCATTTTTACTAATTTTACTCAGTCGTTACTCATTTTTGTCAATGCCATACATTATTGTAGAAAAAACTTTAAATATACGTCAACTTAGGTCACGTCTATGCACAAACTAATAATGGGGTAATAATACTGTTTTCAATATTGAAAGGGGTTGAAAGAAGCTAGGTGGTAAACGCTGACATATTTTATTTGGTGTTATGAAAAGAGCAGGATATTTGTTCTCAAAACTTCGAACAGGGAAAAAATTGCAGCTTGTGGATTAGTCTTGATTGCTGAGGATGAGACAGGCCTCAGAGGCTCAGCCTAAAGTCACCATGTACAGCTGTATGTTGGAAATTTTATTTTCTAAAATTTTACAATATATTTGGTTTTGGTAAACCAAACACAAGCTCACTCCTTAATACCTGCTATTGTATGCACAGGAATGTGTAATTTCTTTGTCAGAATAAGGACAACATTACTAGAAATATAACTTGCTATTAAAGTGATGTCAGTTGGTATTTCCACTATACCCTTTAGACTATATATTGCAAGAATGTCTTTAAGGCAGGGATCAGGCATCATCTACACTCATGTAAAATTTATCTCAACCATGAAATTGCATTAAGTAATTTGTAAGTCTGAGAGGTGAATGGATGCAATGCCATTTCTTAGAGTCTGCAAGAGCTCTCTCAAGCCCAAGGTCAGTGCAAGCAATATTTAACATCTACTTTACCTCAGACACAGCCTAATGTTTAATCACATACAGCAATGACTCAGAACCCATCTTGGCAATCAGATCTTTATTTACATTTTTTTCATTCTTTACTTGCATCACAAGTTATCCAGTATTGTTTGGCCTGTAATTCTAAGAAGGGTTAACTCCTTCAGGAGTAATTTTAAATTTCTTCTGTAAAGCTCCCTTTACTGAACAGTCACTGGACAATAAATCAATAGGAGGGTTGATGGTGCAGGAAGCTACTATAATAAATGACTAATACTAAAGAATTCTAAGAATGATAAAAATCATCAACAGATTTTTTGTTTTTCCTTTTTTAATGATAGCCATCTGATTGTTTGTAAAATTGTAAATTTTGTACAGTGTAGACCTTGGTACAGAATTGCATAATAGTGGCTTTTACTGTTTTACACATTTTTGTGCTTTAAGTATCACTTCAAACAACTTAAAATCAACAAAGAATATCACTAATGTTTAGCCTTCAGATAATACTGGAAATAGCACCACACGTACCAAGACTGAAAGGGAGACATTCAGTCAGAATGAGTGTCGGTGTTTTACAGACATCCAGCCCCTAACCCCAACTGCTCCAGGGGCGCCATATAAATGGCTAACCCTGCACTCTGACCCCAGGCTTCTCTCCCTGTCTGTGAGTCTCATGGAGAAAGCAAGCTGGGGTATGTGAAAAGACAAATTCCTAATACAAGAAATTGTACAGTATATTGCCAATAAAGTGATCTCATCTCATCTCTTAACAGTGGTATTAAATCAACCACTCGCAATACTGCTGAGTTATTGTTAAGTTTGCGGCTACAAGTGTAAAATGAAGACATGCATCTTAGACATGCTAAGTAATGTGATGCATTCATCTCTCATCGTTTGTGTCCCAGTAAAATAAAAGAAAATAACACGCCGTACTCACATAGGAAACCTGTACTCTCCGCCGGTGTCCCAGTCCACAGCAATGCATCAAGAGGGCAAGAAAGTGAAATCGGACTGCAGCTTCACAGAACTAGAGTCTGTTTTGCAGCGTCCTCTAAACCACTGTCCATGCCTTCACACCTTTCAGTCAAAGGGTGAAGGAGAAAAATGTAAAAAATAAGAAAAAAACGTGTCCTCAAATCTCCTTGGTTCAGAGGATAATTTTCACTTGTTGTCTAGACAGATGAACCCTTCCGTGGAGAAGCAGGTAGCCTCCCGTGTCCCGAGACAATTGTGCCAATGCAAACCAACAATGTACGCCAGCACAACGCATCATTTTAATCTCTTCAGAAACATACTGCCCCTGATCTGTATGATTCTTCATGTGCACCCATTTATCTGTTTTGTCTCTTTAACACCTTCTGCCAGGATCTAAAATTGATGCACAACAGAAAATGTCATTTGTGATTCCTGCAAACCGTTTCCCCAGACACTATAAAGTCTCGCTCTGGCACTGTTACTACAGACCTTTTCACAAGTACGCAAACCAGCCTCCTGGATTCAATGGTTTTTGATCACCATATTGACAGAATGTCTCATTTATCCTTATTTTCCTGTCCTTTGAGACAATGCAGCTCTTACTTCAATTCACTATGATTCCTTGCAAAAGAGTCACCCGCTTTGTTTTAAGGTGGCTGTACGTGTCTCACCTCTCCTCCTGGCAGCGCAGCTCAGAGCATCCTTATTACCTGAATCACTTTGCTTGCAGAAAACTGCAGCCACGCATTCCTCTTCCTTCATTATTGTCACAGCCCTGCATACCAGAACAGGTAGCCAGCAGCACAGAAGATACACAGCTAGAATTTCAATGTGCCTCTAGCTGCACATGCTTGTTATGAACCCCACTGTGAAGAACAAGGAGTGGCTAATGTCATTTTCAGACCTGTAGTAGACACTAAAATGAAGTGATAAATCAATTTATTTAATTAAAAAAACCCAAAGACCATTTTTTAGGTTTTATATATTTTAAATCTACACCATTATTTGGGTTTAAATCAAGTAGCAAAATACCCTTAATAAATGGAATTTCAATATGTGTGAAAAGTTTAAACATGGGAATGCACACTGTGCTTACGTATTCGAAAGAGGTTAAAGCTCAAATCAATATGCTATTAAATGGACTATGGCATATATTAATAAAGCTAATACAGCTGTTGAACCCCATAAATGAACAACTGAATCCTACAGTATTTTCAATCAATATCTGGTAAAATATAAATGAAAATTGGAATGTTAAATAAAAATTGAGTACTGTATGTGTTTTTGTTAATGTGAATAATAAGTCACATAGTAATATGTAGTTTAAACAAAATCTTAAAAGCAGTCATCAATAATTTATGAGAGCATATTATACTATTACAATATATAGGAAACAGCGGTATGTTAAAGAGATGACAATATGCTACATTACACTACAACATTTCTTGGTTTCTCTGTACAAAAATATTAAACATTTATTAAAAGAAAATATGTTTCACTAATGGGACATTGCAATATACAGAGTGTTATTCTTAAATTAGCACTTTAAAAATTGAGTGACAAAGACCCTTATTATTCTTTGTAAATATTAACTAAACAAGTCATTACAGTTATTCGTGATGAAAATAAACATACTGTAGCATATACTGGGGAAACTATTCTGAAGTTTTCATGCAATATTAAAAACTTATTTTTCTTAAATTCCTTAGAGGCATTCCTTACTGAAAACCATTGTCTTATTCTGTGTCACACGTTAAAACACCGGTGCACAACCCCAGGATGCAAGGTTCAGAAGTAAAATTTAAGTCGTTAACAGACAAATGCCTATGAAAAGTGATAAATTGGTCCACTTAAACTAATGATTAGTTCTGTAAGGCCATAAAGATCAAACGAGAAACAAAGTGCTCCCCTCCATGACTAGAGCTCTGCATATGTGTTTTCAATTTTAATTTTCAAATCCTGTCCTTTCTAAAGAAATTTTAAAACCACCTTTATCAAGCAGGTAATGGATATGTTATATACTTTGATCAACTGAGTAAATTTTACAGAAGTAAAGATTTTTTTTTTCTGCATTTCCCAGAGATGTTGAATTCTTTCTCCCACAGTGCATATGATGGCTCCAAGTTCAATTTGCTGTTTACTTTGCTATGTTCTACTGACACCTGCATTCACTTGCACACTAATTAACACAATCCATGTTGTGATGGGGAAAACAAAAAGCAGATCAGGAATGAGTCCAGATGCATTATCCACATGAATACACATCATAACTGAATGCGTGTGAAGGTGTGGCCTTCTACATTCTTTGAGCTAGTGTATTAGAAATTGTTCCTCTACAGATACAGTATTTCCATGGTAAACTACATATTCTTCCGATGCAGTATTTAAGAACAATACGAATTTGGTCTTGGTTTTTGTTCAAGTAACAAATCATCATGTTGAAAACAGGAGCTGTTTCACTACAGTGCTTTCCTGTGACATAGGACTGACGTCATTTCACAGAGCTAGAAAGCCAGCTAAATAAATACAAGTGCTGTAGCTTCCCCAGACTCTGGAAGAAAATTCTCTCATAAGAAATAAAAAATGTGCCGTCCTCAAATAAATACAGTTCTGACGGCAGATGCTTTGAATGCAATTTCTTTCTATTTCATGATCCTTTGATGACTTTATTCTTTATTAATTTATCAACTTAAACTAAATGTCAGATATTTCGAAACAATCCCCATAGTTGACCATATAGATGTTTTTAATATATTTGGAGATTTGGGGTGATTTTTACCATTATATTTTATTATACATTACCTCCCAACAGATGTGTACACTTAAGAAAAAAACATGAACTGAGGAAGATACAAAATTACACTTGATTTTGATTTTTACATGTATGTAAGAAAACATAAAATGTATAATGTGTATAAAGTAGGCCTAGTCCTGCTTCCACAACAATTCAATGTCTAAGCACTTTCATGTACAGTATGTCCTTTGCTTAACCAATGTCAGTTTTATAATTATATACACTGTTGACATTGAGTGTATTATATTCTGAAATGATTCAATGTACTGCACACTCCAAACTGCTGGCTAACCATAGACTGAATAGCATGTGATTATTAACTATAATATAGATCAGACAAGATGCAGAACAATTTTCTAAATCCCCTTGGCTGTGAAGGCTAAAACTGGAATGGTAGAGTAGCATTCCTGTAGCATCCAGGAAAAATACAGTTTTATGTGTGAACTGTATTTTGTGAACTGCTGTTCACATTAATGACTCATGACTGTACTGCCAAGCACAGTTCAAACTGCATCATCAAGTTTGTCGATGACACGACAGTGGTGGGCCTCATTAGCAACAACGATGAGGCACCATACAGAAAGGAGGTGGAGCAACTAGTGGACTGGTTCACAAAATTGATTTTAATGTAAACAAAACAAAAGAGATCATCATTGACTTCAGGAGGGCCCATGCTGATCACTTCCCACTGTACATCAACGGCTCCCCTGTGGAGACAGTTAGAAGCACCAACTTTCTTGGTGTACACATTACAGATGACCTCACTTGGTCCCTCAATACCACCTCCCTAGCCAAGAAAGCACAGCAGCGTCTCTATTTCCTCCGGCGACTAAGGAGGGCAAACCTTACCCCTGCCCATTCTTACCACTTTCTACAGAAGCACCATTGAGAGCACCTTGACCAGCTGTGTCACTGTTTGGTTTGGGAATTGCAACGCTTCAGACCGCAAGATCCTACAACGAATTGTGGGAACAGCTGAAAAGATCATTGGAGCCTCCCTCCCTTCCATTTCTTCACCTATCACAAACGCTGCTTGCACAAGACCTCCAGTACAGTAGATGAACCCTCTCACCCCATAAACTCTATGCCCTCCTCTGATCTGGGAAAAGATATCGTAGGACAAGTGCAAGCCAATCATACATGGGGACAATTTGGAGGCCACGGTAAAGGTCGAGGGGGGAAATTTGGCCCGGACACCGGGGTAACTCCCTACTCTTATCGAGAAATGCCCGGGGATCTTTAATGACCACTGAGAGTCAGGAGCTCAGTTTAACGCCTCATCCAAAAGATGGCGCCCACTACAGTATAGTGTCCCCCGCCAATATACTGGGTCATTAGGACCCACACAGACCGCAGGGTGGGTGTCCCCCACTGGTCCACTAACACCATTTCCAGCAGCAACCATAGCTTCCCAGGAGGTCTCCCATCCAGGTACTGACCAGGTTCATCTCTGCTGAGCTTCAGTGGGTAGCCAGCTGAGAGCTGCAGGGTGATATGGCTGCTGGTGTAAATAATAATGTATTTTACTATTTCCATTTATAGTATCTGATTTTGAAAGCACAGTCAAGCATTGGATAGGTCTATGTGGAGTTTGCAAACTGCTCCAATGTTTACATCATTTTTTTTCTGAGTATTTCTGGTTTCTTCTTGTGGTCCTGGTTAATTAGAGTCTCTCAAATGATGTGAGTGAATTTGTGTGTTCCCTGCAACAGACTGGCATCACATCCAGGACACCTTGTACTATGCCTAAAAATAAGCCTTCTTTAGGCTCCATTTCACACAATGCCCCTCTTAGGATAAAGATTCAACTGTTGTGCTGTTTTGTGATAAACCCAAATTCTGGGAAGTGTATTTTTCCTACAGTAACAGTAGGCTTTCCAGCTCTCAACTACAGTTTATTCTGTGAAAATGCCATTGTACACAGCATACCATTTGGATAATCTAACACAAACCAAGAAAAGAAAAACAGTCAGGAGGCAGAATGTACTAAGACCAAGTATCTCAATGAGGAATGTTAATAATTAAAAATGATCTTTCCATAACCTCAGTTGTGGTTAATGAGTTCCAATGCGACATTCTTTTATGAACTACACACAGTAAACATCAAATGAACTAAATTCTAATGTAGCATACTGGCACAACAATGCTATAATTTTGACTGTCTTTTTTAAACAAAGTCATTTTGAAAAAGTTCCTTTATTGAGTGGAAAAACAGATTTTAGATAGGCAGACAAAATGTTTCTGTCAAATTCAGAATTCATGAGCTAGTAGGTTGGGAGTTTTGGCATAAAGTTTTATGGATTACAATTGGTCTGGGTATGACTGCCTCTGGATCTTAATCGCTCGTCTTAAAGAATCTTTGCATTTACAGGAATATTTGGGCCACTGAAAAAAATACAATGCCTTGAAAAAGTATTCATACCCTTTAAAAGTTTTCAAATGTTGCTGGATTACAGATGATACTAACACATCTTTTTTCAAACAGTATTTTTATTTAAAAATTCATATGCTGAAACAGAAAATTTAAAAACATAAAATTATTTTTTTGTCAGAAGATATCTTAAAGTGAAAAAGTGAAATATACTCTTTGCATAACTATTCAGATCCCTGTGGTCTGGTATCACTACATTTACATTTACAAAACTGTGAAAGATATTTGCCTAACAGGGATATAATTGCCTTATCATTGGGCTCTGCCTGTTGACCATTACGGTAACTGTCACATTTACTGGATAAAAACCTAAGTCTGTTTAGGGATCATTGGTCAGGCAGTGAATCTGAAGGAAAGATATAAAAATGAAGACTAAAGATATTTGTAAGGAAATTAAGAGATAGACTATTTAAAAATGCACAGAATAGGAAAATGGTGCAAAAATATCAAAGTTTTTCGATATCTCAGTAAACACTAATGGTTCAATAATCAAGAAGTGGAAGATGCTTCATACCACCCTGCCTAGAAAAGGTCCTTCCTCAAAACTCATCATCTGAACCAAAAGGAGACTTGTGAAGGGAAGCCTCACAAAAGAAGCCAGTAGTCACTTTGAAAGCCCTACAGAGTTCAGTGGTTGAGAGTGCAGTAGAGGTGCATTAGTCAACTACTGTAAATCAAGAGCTCTGCATAACACTGGCCTGTATGAGAGGATGCAAAACGAAGCTGTTACTCAAAAAGAACCATCTCAAATCCCATCTGGAATTTGACAAAAAGCAAAAAGAGTGATCTGACTAAGATCTGGGAAAAGCTTTTGTGGTAAGATGACATCAACATAGAGCTTATTGGCCAAAATTCAAAGTGCTATTTGTAGCATAAACGTAACCCTGCCCATGCCCCAAGAAACACTACTCATACAGTGAAGTATGGTGGTGGCAGCATCATGCTAAGGGGATCGTTCTTATCAGCAGGGACCGGGAATGTTTTTAAAAGTGAAGGAAAAATGGATGGAGTAAAGTACAGGGGAAATAGCTGTCCAATACATTTGAATGTGCTGGACAAATCTGCCAAGAGGAATGGGCAAACATTACTCTAACAAATGTACAAATCTGGTAGACACCTAACCAAAAGATTTAAACCTCTTATTGCAGCAAAAGGTGGCTCTACCAAATATTAATGTGTGGGGTCTGAATACTTATGCAAGCAGCATATTTAAGTTTTTGACCAAAATATCTGTTGAAGAATAATTCTGTCTTATTATTTTATTTATTGATTTTCTGCTTGAGCATGTAAATTTACAATACAAAAAACTGATTGGAGAACAGTGTAAGTACCATTTATAATCCAGAAAAATCTAAAAAACCTTTAAAGGGTCTGAATACTTTTGAAATGCACTGCATTTGTATACCTTTTGAGGTCTCTTAAAAAAACTCAAAACATACAGCAAATGTAACAAAGAAGTTCACTGACAAAAAATTGGAAACTCTTACACTGTTCAAGTCAATCTTCAGACTTTAATCCTACTGAGCAAGCATTTTATATGGAGGAGAAACTTTTGAAGTCAGTCAATACTTAGGGAGTCAATACTGCAGCAAAGCATCTGAAATGATACAAAAATGACAAACTGTTTGGTGAGCTCAATGGATCCTAAGTCTGGAGGAGGAAATCCATATCTTTATCATCAAGAGGTTCCTGCTACATCCACAGACCATTGTATTAGGTATTTTTGAGCATTGCCACTCCTGTTCCATTCTATGTGAAGAAAGTAGAAAGGAAAGACCTCAAGGAACTGCAATGTCTCAGACCCACAAGGCCTATTTTGTGTCCGTATCCCCCCCAAATAAAAAGCATACATTTTGTGTTAGGACTACAGGACCCTTGGGTAAGTCAACACTGCATTTGGGGAAGGAACTAAATTGCCCAGTATCTTTCTTTCACTAATTGTTTTATCCCCATCATAATCCTTGCAAGTCCTTCGCTGTCACTCTCATACCTACTGTATCAAACCCTATCTACCACAGAGGCCATAAGCCTGTTTGCTGGTGTTCTGGAATAGGGACCATATGACTAAACCCTTACTATCTAGCCTCTCACTCTACTCTCTTCTTACTGGAACCTAGACACAAACTAGTCATCCTTTATCTCCTAGCTCCTTATATACTATACACCAGCTCAATAATCCAAGGGGGGGAATTGGGATACACAGAGTCTATCCTATTTGCTCTTTTCCTTAAGTGGAATCTGGATGCCATTGGATGCCAAGTATGAACATTTCCCAAACAGGACTGTGAGCTCTCCCAAACAAGGTTCAAAATATCAAAATACTTAGCCAGTGGTGTCCGAGTTTTATCATGGGTCAATCACAACACACTTCCAGATTTAGCATGCAGCTGCATACAAAGTTGCAGACTACTTAAACTCAAGATAATCTCTAACTTTGAGCTCGATTACAAATAAAATATGTGTGGAAAAAAGCTGGAGACCAACTGAACTTCTGCTTAGTACAGTGCTAAGGGATTATCATTGTTTTTGTTCTGCAGATCACTTCAACTAATCTGATCAGTAAATTAATATGTAGCCCATGTTAATATATGATTATGAATTTGTCTGTCTCATTTTTAAATATAACTGAATGTCCTTGACAATGTAATGTTTTTACAGTAAATTAAGAACAGCATTTATGCTAAAACATAACAGATGAGGTTACATACCGTAACTACTAATGTGATATTCAATTGCAATTGTCACAAAACAAATGATTACAGCACCTGCAGATTCGAATTTGAACATGTACCTTATTACATAGGTTTTTATTTCCACTCAGAAATGTTATGGATTCTTATGGAGATCCTTCAGACAAATAAGCAAATACATCACTATTTCGGGTTTATGTTAAGGCTATATCTCTGTGTGCATAGAATAAAGGTAGGTCTTATGAACTTTCAATGGTTATATTTGTTGCACTTCATCTAAGATTTTTCTTAATGTACCCTTCCATTTCCCTACACAATTTATTCTCTGTACACCAATTGCTCAATAACCCTGTTTTTCCCCAAGAACAAGAAGAATAGAGTACTATATAATACAGAGTAAAATACATTTCTACACATTGTAGACATACACCCCATTTAAATACTTAGTTTCACTTCTCTTCACTCGCCAGGATATCTGAAAATTCACAATTCCATACCAAAGGTTCTACATGCATTAGCTGTAATACAGCTACTAATAAACAGACATTAAGCTATATGTTTAATAAACTGAACTTTTATTAATAAATTTCTATTAATAACCACAAACGTCATTATTAATAAATGTGGTGTGACTAGGAACCATTTTTTGTTAAATATTACAATAGTTTTCAAGAGATGGATGCATGAATTCATTACCTTCAGATGATATTAATTCCACTACTTTCTGAAAAGGTTTAATGTGATCCAGTGTTCCGCTTATTTCTCTACTAAGTAATTTAACCCATGTGAAGAGGTAGTTTAAGCTAGTCCTCTACTTTAGTAACCTCTAGAGGGAGAAGCTGTTGCTTTGGGTTTGTTGCAATTGAGAACAGGTTTAGCACAGTACTGTGGACTAATTTCAGCAGCCAAGTTCATTGCAATTGGTCTTTTGGTAGCACATTACTTTAGCATAGAGCTCCATGCTAACCAAGGGTTAAACTCCAGTTACTATGCTGCTTTTGGTGTGTTGCAATTGACCCAGCAAGGTCCTTTCAAAGGGTACAAACTTAGAGCAAGTGACATGTGATGGTGTTTCTTTTTCTTTCTTTTTCGCCTTTTCCCATGTCTCCTTCTCTCTATTTCCTGCCTTTTATGCTGTGTTATACAGTAGGTCTGATTAAGACTGTAATGATTAAACAAGAAGATAGTTAACTAGAGTAAACCAAAATTACCATTGACCCCCTGTGTTTACCAGGGTAAGAGACAGCAAAGAGAAACAGACCTTGATGAAGAACAGGCTCAATGATCACAGCCTGGCCATAGAAACTGGGCAACACAGGCAGGGCTGGCTGCCCAGACAGAACAGGCCCTGCTCCCTCTGCCAGGATGGAAAAGCAGAGAAAGAGATTCACTTTCTTGCACTTTGGGATTAGACATGCTTCCCTGACATTAAATTTATTCACAGAATCTCCATACCTGCCAGAATCAGAACTGCTTCTGATCCTACTGGGGGAAAGGGAAGGATAGAGCTGACAGCCCAGTATGTGATCCCCTGAGGAAGAGAGAGTGAACCTGTCTCACAAAAATGTTTTATGTGATGTATGTAAATGTCCAATAATATGTTTTTACTCTAAATGCCTGTAAATATTGTGTAACTGTATCTGTAGTATCTGCATACTACATTTCATTGGTCATGCCAATAAGGTTTACCAGCCTGTAGGATAACCTGTAGCTAAGCAAACACTATCCATTGTTTTAAGATTCTATGCTGTAAATGTTTTTGTGATTTTTAAAGATGTGAATGGCAAACTACCACCCACATTAGCTCATAGAAGTATCAAATTTGGGACAGCTAAGACTTACTGTAAACTTAAAAAAGGTTACACTTTGTGTTGTCTTTTAGGTTACATGGGTAGTGTTTGAAATTAGTTACACAGTTATACACTGAACAAAATGGAGTGTCTCATGAGCCCAAACGTCAATGTTGTGAGCAATCTGAGAGTACTGTATATTGGGAATGCCAAAAAAGTATCCAAAACACATTAAGGGAAAGTCTGCTTCAATTAGGGCTTACTTTTATTTCATCTGCAGTGGCATAACAACACTTACACTTTCACATCATACTATTGCATGGTACAAGCTATTTAAATTTTAAATTAAATTAATGCAGTAATGTTTTCTTGGAACCTACATTTATTGTATAATCTAGAACTCTGCTTGTAAAAAAATATAACTTTGCCCTGCTATGCAGTGGTTCCTCAATACCAATTCACACAGCACTGCTGAATAGCATATTCAGATAAATAAGTCCTGAAATGAGGCTTAATCATTAATGAAGTTAAATGGAAAGTAAGAAGATATAACATAGAAAAAAACAGTTAGGTTAAACATACAGTAAAACATATTTCCGGAATACACTGATTTTATTATTATGAATCATCACAACAAAAAGGTGATAAGGTAATAAAATAACAGTGTAATTTCATTTTTTATTTATGAAGAAACATCTTACCAAAGATGAACTGCAATAAATCATGAAGGGAAAACTAATGGAAAATAAAAGAGTAACATGACAATTTTAGTGTTCTTATATCTGAACATATCAAATCAATGTTATCAGCTAAATCCTAGTGGAACGATAATGGAAAACTAATGAAACAGTAACATGATATCTCATTTTGTAATTGACCTACAGTACTCTAGGGCATATTTGCATTAACAGCTGAAGACATTAATTAGACATCTACCCGTTTTATACTTCATAGAAATTTGACATTGGTCCACTCTATCACAGGCGTCAAAGTACTGTATTCTTCCCTGCTAACTGTAGTCCTTATACTCATAGTCACTAAATCCTTCCAGTTTAACTATGACAGTTTTCAAGGAAACTAATGCTTTCTGCCATTTTCTCCCTCAAAAAACAGATTATCCTTTCCGACAACAACATCAAAGAGGCTAAGGAATTTCTACGGCTGACAGCTCCGCATCATCTTCCCTTTATAACTAACCTAATCAGATCTCTCAACTCCAAACTCTTCCAGTTTCTCAGTACAGAGAAGGATAAAAAACTCAGGAAGCTGGACATCCCCCAGACCCAAGTTGACCTCAACTGCTTTTACCGCAGGATCCAGCTCAGAGCACTTTTTGCTGATGATTCCTCCCTACAGGCAACTGACAACAATCCAGTTATTGATGCCATTAACAATATTATTCATAAACAGAGCTGTTGGACTCACCCCTCCGGCCATTTTCCACCACTCAATTATTTAATTAACCAATGCAACAATCAAGTTCCCAAGACACTCTCTATACCCAGTAAACACAGGTCTTACCTCACCCAAGGAGAAATTCAGGCACTCCAGTCTCAGATATCGTCATCAAAACAGTGGACAAAGGAGGAGCTGTTGTGGTGTGGCGTAAGGACCTATATATTTTTGAAGCCTCTAGACAACTAACCAACACTTCTGCCTATCTCCCTCTCCAACAGGACCCTACCACTGACTATCAAAAGGAAGTGGTATCCACCCCTCTTATCAGCAGTAAGGAGCTCCCCGAGGAGGCAAACCGGATCATCATTGAAAATCCGCAGGTATCAATTTTACCTCCTCCCCAAAATCCAAAAACCGAACACCCCAGGACGCCCCATCGTATCAGCATGCAACTCAACTGTCTGACAACATACATCTCGGCCTTTCTCGACAGCCTTATGAGACTGCTGGTTGAAGGTCTTCGCTCATACATCAAGAACATCAACCACGCGCTCCAACTTTTTAATAATTTCCAATTTCAGGGACCCGAATGCTACATTTTTACCACGGACATCACATCTCTTTATACCGTCATTCCCCATAATTACAGTCTTGCAGCCCTTAAGCACATGCTGGACAAATACACAGTGCTTGCACCCACTCACACCCTGGTACGTCTGGAAGAATTGGTTCTCACACTGAATGCATTCTCATTCAATAACCTTTTATACCAACAGGTTAGTGGAGTCGCCATTGGGCCAGAATGGGACCCAGCTATGCCAATATTTTTGTCGGCTGGGTAGAAGAACGCTTCTTTGCTTCCTATACTGGCTTTGTCCCTGACCTCTACAAGCAATACATTGATAACTGTGTCAGTGCTGCCACATGCTCCAATGACCAGCTTGAGCACTTTCTGCATCACTTCACCAACTTCCATCCATCCCTCAAATATACAGTTAACATATCTTCCACTACTCTTCTGTTTCTAGACATCAACTTCTCCATTAACTACCCCCGACTCTCTACTTCGGTCTATTACAAACCCGCTGATTCACACAACTATCTCTTGTATAGCTCATTTCAAGTTCAAGTTCAAGTTAAAGTTTATTGGCATCATACTCATATACAGGTATATGGTATAATGAAATGCTATTTGGCTAGCTCTCAAACGATACGTAGTACAAAAAAAAACAACAATACAATTGTATAATAAAAGAAAGACAGAGACAACAGGCAGAGTGCAAAAAAACAACAACAGGCAATGTGCAAAACAACAAAAAGGTAACAGGTAATGTGCAAAAACAACATCAGATGTGCAAAAACATGCATCAACAGAATGAAATAAAACGATAGAAATTATAGGGAGTGAGCTTTTTGAAATGTAAGGTAGAGGTTGATTTCAATGTGTGAGTTTTTGGTAAGAAAGAAAGAAGGCACTGTGAGGTTCAGATCATAGGTTAGAGGTGAGGTGAGAGTGAGAGAGGCTGGGAGTTTAGTAGTTTGATAGTGCGGGGGTAAAAACTGTCTCTTGAGTCTGGTAGTCCGGGCCCGAATGCTCCGGTACCGTTTTCCAGATGGTAGAGGGTCATACAGTCTGTAGCTGGGGTGTGTGGGGTCTTTGATGATGCTTAGAGCTTTCCTCAAGCACCGTCTGTCATAAATGTCCTGTATAGATGGGAGGGCAACCCCAGTGATGTTTTCACCACCCGCTGTAGGGCTTTGCGGTCAGCAATACTGCAGTTGCCATACCACACTGTGATGCAACCTGTCAGTGTGCTTTCTGTAGTGCATCTGTAAAAGTTAGTGAGGATCTGGGGACATATCTTAGCCTTCTTCAACCGTCTTAGGAAGTACAGGCGCTGTTGCGCTTTCTTGATCAGACAGGTGGCATTGAGAGACCATATGAGGTCCTCGGTGATATGGATGCCAAGGAATTTAAAGTTACTGACCCTTTCCACTTCAGTCCCGTTGATGTGGATAGGGGCATGTCCGTTTTGCAGTTTCCTGAAATCAACGATCAGTTCCTTGGTTTTGCTGACGTTGAGGGTGAGGTTGTTGTCTTCACACCACGTTGTTAGGAGATTGACCTCCTCCCTGTAGGCCCTCTCATCATTGTCTGTGATCAGACCTACAACTGTGGTGTCATCGGCAAACTTGATGATGGGGTTGGTGTTGTGTTTGGCCTTACAGTCGTGGGTGTAGAGGGAGTGGATTAATGGACTAAGCACACACCCCTGGGGGACCCCAGTGTTCAGAGTTAGTGTGCCGGAGGTGTGGTTTCCAAGCCTGACAGCCTAAAGTCTGCCTGTCAGAAAGTCCCGAATCCAGTTGCAGAAGGTGGTGTTGAGACCCAGTGCACTGAGTTTATGACTAGTTTCTTGACTATTTCACCCCAAACACACTAAAAACTCTCCCTTTTTCACATTTCCTTCGGCTACGACGACTCTGAAGCGACAACATTGATTTCCAGAACCAAACCCTAAAAATGTACTCTTTTTTCGTCAACAGAGACTACCCTAGCAGTATTATTGACAGGGCCTTTGCCCGAGTCAAAAACACCCCTCGGACCATCAACTCGAGGAGGAATTCCCACCATAACAACCGCATTCCTTTGGTGCTTCCCCACCACCCCAACACACTTTCTATCCCCAGGACTATCCCTCCATTGGGGCCCTCTTTTCTGACCACCCCATCATCTCACATCGCCGACCACCTAATCTGCGTAACCTCCTTGTTCACAGCTCCCTTGACCACCCTCAGCAACCATTCACACCAGGCACTTTCCCTTGCAAAAGAGCTCACTGTATCACCTGCAAGTACATATCTAACACCACACTCATTCAAGACCCCTCAGAACAACTCCGGATCACTCAGATGACATCTTGTACCTCCAGCAACCTTATTTACTGTATCTCTTGCAGTAAATGCCCAGCCATTTACATTGGGGAAACAGGAAGGAGACTTGGAGACCGCTTCAGAGAACATGTTAGGGCTGTGAAGATTAAAGGTCTCTCCAAGCCCCCTGTTTCTCATTTCACCTCTGACGGCCATGATCACACTGCTCTCTCCGTTTGTGTTCTCAAAGCTGGTTTTCCTAACTCCAACATCAGAAAGACTACAGAAACTAAACTTATCCTGCAGTTAGGATCACACCTTTTTCCTCTCAACGGCAGACTAATTTTCTTCTAAAGTCTCTCTTTTCATTGTAGGTTTCATTTCACACCTCTCTTGACTTCACACTACCTGATTGGCCACTCTGTCTGTCCCCTGCTCCTGCCTCTCGCTCCTCCTCTCTCCCAGCTTTTGTTCTCCTATTCTACATTACCTTTGCTTACTGCCCTGTCTTTCTCACACCTGAAGAAGGCTCCATGGCTGAAACATTGTATTTTCTTTCTTCTCTTTTCAGCATGGAATAAAGCTATTACTTGTTCCCTTGCAGCCTACGCATGCTGATGCAGCTACCCACCTGAACTAGACAAAATTCTACCCCCTTTCCAACTTTGTTTGTTATGCCTTAAGCCTCTGACTTTTATTTGCATAGCACAGGACACCAAGAGAGTCATTAAGGGAAATTGCTCTCAATCCAGACTTTTTACTTTTGTGTATTTTTAACCCTACTTCTAGGCTCTCCCTTGGATTCAATCCACTAAATGATTTTTGCCACAATCATCTGCACAAGAGTAAGTTGCTCCCTATCACTACTGCAAAACCACGCTCTTTTTCTCAGTTTTACATACAAATATTAGCATACTTCAGACTCCTAGTAACTCAAAGATCTTTTCAATTTCAGCTTTAGTTCTGTCAAAGTGTATAAAATGGGATTTTGCTCATGATTTAAACATGCAGTGTTGATCAGAATGCATGGTACTATTGCCATATACTGTCATACACTGTACAGCACATGTGAATTTCTGACAGATTCCCAACCATAAATCCTTTAAGATTAAGCCTTTAGTACAGTTTTCCCTGGTTAAACCTATCGCCTTTAAAGAGGATTCCACACACAGCACACGACTGTCCAGGCACCACCTGGGTTAGACAGGGTTCACATGAAAGATTTCCTGAGTCTATTACCATTCACTTTGGTCAAGGATGCATCTCCCAGATGGGAGAAGTATAAATTCACAGTGTAGTGGGTGTTCCACACACTTCATACACTCTTAGTCTTTTTTACAACCCTATGTTTGCAGGCATTTAGGCTGAACCGATTTGCTCCAATGATTTTGCTGCTTATCTTCACTAATTTATCAAGCCTATTACAATTTACAGAACTGATCAACATGTAAATGACCAAATCAACATGTAAAACAGTATGTTAAAACACTTTCAGTAGATCACTGAGTGATTATGTAAGTGTTAAACTTATTCTGTCTATTATGATGAACCTCAGTTTCTGAAGAAAAAAAAGTCTCAGTTACTGACCTACTGTACCTGTTTGTTCACTTGGCAACTTTTCCCCCTTCTGATTAGATATGCATTTTGATAACACTTAATGCATATTGTATATAGTTTGTGAGTTTTACTATGGAAAACAAATAGTACATACCCTGTGTGTTGTGTCCCAATTCTTTCAGTTATTACTTCAGAATATCTCCTTTGAAAAGCAAGTACTAAACTTCCCTAGCACAGTTTAACAAACATTAATTTCCCTCCATTATTCATTTGATCATTTTTATGATTATTTATTATTCATTATTCATTTATTTTTAGTAGCTGAGAAATAAATGCACAACTAAAGTATACTAATAAGAAAGAACTAGTAAATTGAAAGAATAGAATGTGATCTGGTATTAGCATTCAGTAATCAGCATCTCCTATGAATTGAGCTTGAAGGACTGATGAGGAAAAACCAAAGGAGATGAGATGTTCAGTAAAATACTGTATACCTTATTGTGTGATTAGCATATTTGTATTGCTTTTAACAGAACAGAAACAAATTCAGCCAGGGGAAAGTTTAAAGGAACATCATACAACAAAAATTTAACACCAAAAATATGGTACAATACCTACAGTATGTGAGCATCCACAAGCATTTTCATGCCCTGTGCAACTACATAAAAGGATCCAAATTTTGCGTGTAGCTTAGATATATAAAATATAAACAGGCAAATGTGACTGCATTGAGAACTACTACAGATTACCATTGTGACACATTTTATTCCAAAAAGATCATTTGCACTGCTATTTCTTGTCTTGGACAGTAAATACCAGTGCATATTATCTTATTGGAATAAAATCAATGACACCCTTACATATAAGCCTTAAAAAAAATTAACGAACATGAATTTGACGTACTACGGAATTATGTGTCAAAGAACATATTCGGTTTGTAACTATGAAGAATAGAACACCTGGATGCATTTATTCCACAGGATGGCAGCATTGCCCAGCTTTGCTGTCCGTTATTCACACAACTGCATATCTGAACAAACACCTCTGAGGCATGCTCAGTGGCTTCCTCAGCCTAATCACACACGCTATTGCCAAATTGGTTACAAATGCGGCTCAAAGTTACAGAAGAAAATAAACTTTTATAATGCCCTATATCAGAGATTCCCAACAATGATCTTAGGGACTGGTACACCTGCTGGTTTTCCCTCCAGCCATTTTCTAACTGCTTCATCGAATTCAGAATCGCAGGGGTGCAGGAGCCTATCCCTATCCGTCGGCTTGTCTGTCTTGTCTTGTCTGTCTGCTTGCCTGGCTCTAAAATTTTTTTTTCAGCACTTAAAAAATGGGGGTTTTTGAGAGACTTATGAAATAGAATATTTAAATTGCAACCTCCAATCTGTAGAAACTGAAATCAGTTCAAATTACTCTTATAATTATGTCACTTAAGGGTTCAATTAAGTGCTAAGAGTTTAGCTGGAACAAACACCAGCAGGTCTGTGCATCTCTTGGCCTACACAATTCAAAGTCCTGTCTCCTGTAGGTTTCTGAACTATTTAATAATTGTATTACTAAAGTACTTTGTCTAGTTTTTAAATAGGAATATGTTTTCAATGTTTCTCATAGAAAAAAATCAGCACAGAAATTGGGTGCGACAAAATTAATAATCTGATGAAACAATAAATGACAAGTGTAATAACCAATCAGCAAGAATTGGCTAACAAAAAAACTCAAAAACATCTGTAATTGATAAAGAGAAAATAATCAGAGCTGACAAGAAGAACCCTGAAACAATTCTCAGCAAAATTGCCAACAAACTCCATAGTGCAAGAGTGAAGGTATAAATGCATCATTGTTCACAGAAGAATGAGATAGCAGAGTTTCAAAGGCTGCATCACCAGATGTAAACCTTTCATCAGCACCAAGCCATATAAGGATTTGCTCAGAAGTACACAGATTATCCAGGAAAGTTCTGGAAGTTTTATGGACAGATAAGACCTTAGATGATACTGTAAACCCTAACCAACTGAGTGATCGAAGGGTTAAAGTATGGAGGAAAAAAAGTAACTGTGGATGCTCCACCTCTTCTGTCAAAGAAAGAAAAATGGTAAGGGCTGTGTTATGACCTGGGCATGCAAAGTGACTCTGGAACTAGCTCACTCATCTTTACTGATGATGTAATTAATGATGACAACAGCAGAATAAATTCTTTAAACATTTTGTTTACTTTTAGATCTTGTTTTTATTACTATTATAAATACAGCATTGCTGTACTGTAATAGCATGTATTTATTATAATGTTAATGATAACCTATTTATAGTTTATGTAATAAAGCATAACTCCTGAATAAACTATAACTGAGTAAAGCATAATCATTATGCACTTTTACATAAACATGTTAGCTAAGATGAGATGTTCAGTAAAATACAGTATACCTTATACCACAAGCTAAGCCTTTACTACAGATTGATGCAGGTCAGGTGAAGTAGATCTACAAGATGAAAATGCTGCAGAACTGAGTGCCTGAATTTACTGTCCTACTGCACAACCCACAAAGAGGCAAATTTGGTCCATGAATGTGGAAAAAGTGGTCACTAAAAATTTTGAGCAAATAGACAAAAAACAGCAGTGAAAATCACGGTGTTGTATGTATAATATTGTGCATAACAGGACCTATTTGAGGCCAAAATGTCAGAAAGAAATTCCAAATGAATGCCATCAGATCCTGGTGATGTATCATTTGGTAATCATGAAACTTTCACTTCCAGGTCAGACAAAGATACAGGAACTTCCAGTAAAACTAAGTGAATGGAGACAAAGGAGAAACCTCTTTCACTTTCCCTGATTAATTTGAATGTCTGAACTGCATAATTTACCGTAAAACAATAAAAAATTGTGGACTTTCATTGTATCTGACAGTAATATGCCCTGTGCAAAGTTAACAGCAGGAATATGTGAAAAATGTTCATTATCAAGAAGTCTCAAAATTAGCAAATAGTTGGGTTGACTACTATTCAAATAGTAATCCTGCCTAGTTCTACATGTATTTACAGTACATGTAAAATTCAGTATAATATCTGAGCAGAAACTTCTTGAGTGATTTTCAAAGTAGTATGCTCAAAAGAGTTGTGAATTAGGCTGTAAAAATAGCCAAATAATTTTTAAAGACCTAATGTCCTTTGACCACGACACATAGAATGCAGACACTAGCAACTGAGTCATTAATAATTAATATTAATAATTGATAAGTAAATATCAGTTCATCTCATTTTGTTGTAGTGTGGTATTAGAATGTCAGTAAAAAGCATTCTAGGATTTCTCAGTTAAAATAAATCTGCAGAAATTGGAATGGAGAACGGACAACAACAATGGATAGTATCTCAGCATTGCGTACCACAGAATAAAACACATTAAAAGCAAAATATAGACTATTTAGGGCCAATATTTATGTCAAAACATTTGGTCATTCCCAGAAATATAGTATCTAAATAATGTACTGTAGATACCATATATTAGGCAAGACATCCATGACAACATCTATACTTATACGGAGAATTCTATCAAAGTAAGAAAGTTCCAGGAGGAATTAGGACAGTAAGTTTCTGGTTCAAAATGATTAGTACTTTTCTGTCTGGAATATTAGATCTCAAATATATGAGCCTCAGACACCCATCAATCTCCAACCCCAATATTGACATTCAAAAAAACTTTACTTGCTGTACCAACAAACCCTCCCAAAAACAAATGAGACTCCTGTATAATGACAATGCCTGTTTTTGTTTAATCTGCAAATCTTAACAGTATGCTTAGGACAGAATTTATCCCACATATGTAACAGGACAAGACTGGTGCATTTAGTAAGCAGTGCAGCATATACTGTACAGTACATTATAAATAAATACAACTTTTAGTGGAATTTCATTGTAGATACCTAACATAAAACAACAGTGAAATCACAATACCAATGTCCCCGCTCTTTTTATCTAGTCACCATACTTAAGAAAAAACAAGTCATATTCACAAATCCACAGTAAATATTGAAAGCAAAAGCAAAATAAATCCTTTATTTTGTAGTCCATCCAAGTTGGCGAGACATTCTCTACAGATCTGATTTAACTCTGAGGGGTGGAGGGGCGGCACTGTGGTTAAGGATCTGCACTTGTGGCTGGAAGGTTGCTGGTTCAAATCCTGCAGCTGGCAGAGGAATCCTACTCTGTTGGGCCCCTGAGCAAGGCCCTTAACCCCAACTACTCCAGGGGCAATGTACAATGGCTGACCCTGTGCTCTGACCCCCAGCTTCTCTCCCTGTCTGTCTCATGGAGAGCAAGCTGGGGTATGTGAAAAGATGAATTCCTAATGCAAGAAATTGTATATGGTTAATAAAGTAGTCTTATCTTCTCTCCCTTAACTCATCTTCTGCCTGTGCTAAAAGTGTCCAATGAAAACTAATCTTAAATTGTGCATGGCGCAACAGAAATGCCTAGACATTCCTTACTGATCTCCTCCTAAATTGATTACTTCAGGAACAGCACCATTACAATTAGGTCCCTCTGGCACGGTCATTATACAAACAGCATGGCACGAGTAAACTACATGAGTATTCATTATCTTTATCTTTGTCCTTTGTTTGCCCTATTTCAAGAACAAAATGTACATAACCAATATCTGAGTTCAAGTTCTCTGGTATGGCAATAAGCTAGGACCTGACAACTGCTGTCTCGGTTTTCTTCAGCTATGCCTATTTGTCCATTGACTACTCCAGAAGAGTATCCATTTTAGCCAGTACAGGAAATTTCAGTTTCTTCTTAGTAGTGGAATAAGCAGAAGAGGAATCCTATTTTTATGGCATCACTATCATCTCATACTGTATACATGTGGGACTTGAATGAAATAAAAAATCAGATATGCGGGATTACAAAAACAAGAAAACACAGATGAAAACAGTGTCTGCTGTCCTAGCATACAGTATCCCGGTCATGTGATTCGTTTTTAAATTACACGATGAATTGGCCGTTTTTGTTGCCAAATCTTTAAAAATAGAGTTAGAAATGCTAGCAGACATGTAGGACTGTGCATCTCCAAAAATAGAATTAGCTGTTGCTGCCCTAATCCATTAAACATAAACAAAAGCACAAACTTTTGTTGCTGACAATGATTTCCACAACCGTTATTGAAACAATTTAAAAGATACAGGCCTACAGCATATCTTGTGTTGTCAAGTGTTTCTCTTTCTCCTCCACCACAGTGGTAACCAAGTGATACACATGACATCTGTCCTAAGAGACATTTTATGACATTTTAAACAGTCGTTTTAACAAGACCTGTGGGTATATGAGTCCTGTGGAATGTCTTTGTGAGTCGTCATACTGGAGTCATGTCACCGCAAGAAACAGGCACATAGCCCATCCCTCAGGAGATCTCTTAAAGATATTGCTGTATTTTATGTACCATTTCCAGAAATACTTTAATTTTATTTAATAATTTATTTTTAATTATTTTTCAGTCAGCAAAAGATGAGTATCTAACCAAGCTTCTATGGCTAACTCTCTCATAAAACATTACACTGCCTTGCACTGGGAAAATTTCTGAAGACAAGATAAAGATCTCACACAAGAGAATGAAGATCCTACCAAAAAAAGCAAAAGAATATAGAGATATTAAAGAACAGCTTGTTTTGTTTTAAATAAGCTGATAGACATTTAAACTAGATTCATCATACAAGTAAAGGATAAAATGCATATATATTAACTACCAAATACACTGCATGAGTTCACATGCTCATATATAGCAAAATAATAGCTTGAAAGCATTCATACAGTAGGAAGCTAATTGTGAGCCAGTAGAAAGGCATTCTTGAGAATTTGGGAAAAACATGTCCTATCAATAAAGTCTAATAAAATGGCTGAAAAATTAATAAATGTTATATACTGTTTTAAATTAATATTTAGATGCTTTTGCATGCATCTATGTTCCTTTATCCCACTTTATGGGGTAAATTTTTTTATTTCATAACCAAGGAGAACCTAAAATGGCCCTGTCCTAGACCAGGGTACACAATTGCACAATGGCAAAAAAATATATAAAAGTATCTTGAAACCATGAAATACCTACACAGACTGATAGAAGGGACATGGAAACATTTATATTTAGCCATGGTTGATAGAAATGTTTTTTGTTCTGTAAATGTTGTCTCTCAAAAATTGTGTGAACACTGTCAGATTTTTACACCAGTGTTATAAAACCAGGGATAGAAATGGGCAGCTATATCCAAAGGGCCCCTTTTACACTTCCGGTTTAATTATGTGTGACACATCTCCTCATGGTCTGGTAGGTTTTTTGTTTTTTGATAAATTTAATAAATTATTTTTCAAATGGTCATGTCACAACCATAAGACGTCAACTCCACTGTCTTTTAGATTTAAAAAAATGTCATGTATTAAAAATGTTTGGATTTCATTAGTTCAAAGAGACCTTTTCATAAATAGGCTAAAACAAAATCGCTACTCTGTAGATAACATGTGTGAGAAAAACAAACGAAATGTTATCAACTCCGTATAATGTCAACTTCTTCAGCTATTTCGTCTTACGGTGTTGACATCAAGGCTGATGGAGTTGATTATGCACAATTTTATCAACTATTATTGTAATATGCTATTAAAATCAGGTAAGAATCTTTGCTAAAATTGTTTATCTTTTTTTACAACATTTATTTATTGTTGTGGATGGATAAAAACAACAAATAAGTATTTATTCCTGCTTTTATATTTTAGGCACACATGACCAGACAATCACTGACTTAAGAGGAGCGCAGGAGAAGGAACAGAGAATACCAAAGAAAGAGAAGGAAGAGAATTAACAGTCAACTAGACAGTAAGGCTAACACAGTGGAAACCACCATGAGCCCTTTCTCACAATTAATACAAGAAATGGAAGAAGAACCTATGTCTGGTCCTGAAGGCACGTCAACAGAAATAACTGCTGGTAACCTTGGATGTGGGGAATGGATAGCAGTGGTGTATGATGACCATTGGTGGGTGTGCAAAGTCCTTGCTGTGGATTCTGAACATCATGATGTGGAAGTAGAATTTTTATATCAGAATGGTCCAAATGCCCATTTTCAATCAAGACATGGAAAAGAAGATGTATGTTTCTTTCCACTTGGTGACATCTTGGTAAAAATGACAGGAAACGCAGCTCCCATCCGTATAAGCAGAACAAGTGAAATTTACAAAGTTTCTCCAGATGTTATGGATTTTATTGAGGGGGAACATCTCAGTCATCTACTACCCAGTAAATAAAAAATAAACCACATATCATCTGACAATGAAGAAAATTTAGATGTATTCTGAAACTAAAATCTAGTTCTTGTTAAACCAAGTTCTGTTTGTGATGGTTTCTGTTTTGCTGGAAATTTTGGAGGGAACATGTCAGTCACCTATGACCCAGTAAATAAATGATAAACTTCACACTACCTGGGAATGAAGACAATTCAGATGTATTCTGAAACTAAATGGTTTTAGTTGGACATTTTGTTAGTTTAAGCAAATTAGTCAAGATGTTCTAAGAAGTAAATAAAACAATTTTTAAAATCAATTTCAACTCTATCACTTACTGGTCAACTCCATCATTGAACAAAGAACTTTTTTCAATATTTTCTAGAAAATTACATTTACCACTGCAATATAACTGTTTATTTTGAGGAAAACCTTGCCTTTTACAACTGAAGTATGTTTTTTCAATATTTCAAATATGTCTACATTATTTTTCTTCAAAATCAAAGTCTGTATTAGAAAATAATTGTCACGGGATAATTTCTTGCTGATTTTTTTTCTCAAATAAAAATATTACAAATATTTTGATAGATATTCGATAAAATAAGTTTACATCGTGTTACATTTAAGGGCTTCATTCCCTTTAGAAGAAACTGTTTTAAAATACTATGCTTTTTACTGTGTCTGATGGAGTTTACAAAAAATTCAGTGGTCAACTGCAATAAAAATATTTGAAATGTTTGAAAAAATATTTCAAACAGGAGGTTGTTCCTTTATAAAGTCTTATAGCCAAGACCCTAGTCTGTCAAAACATGCAATAAAATTTTGCTTAAACCAAAAATTCTGAATTAAGAAAAAAAATATTTTTTTGTCCCAGATCTCAAGAATGCCTGCTGTCCAATGTACAGTACATATCTGTTTGAGTCTGAACACCCTTCTTTTGTTCAATTATCCCACCTCCTCTTATTTTTCAAACAAAATTCCATTTGTGTGTGATTGTTCAGATAAGATATTGCACTTGGCAGCTGATCACAAAGTCACAATTTGAGTAATGGAGTGATGTTTTCTACTGTAAATTAACTCTATCCATCCATCCATTTTCACTATGCTTTTCCTGGTGAGGAATTAACTCTAATCATTTTAAAAAAAACACATTTTGCAGTTCAGCACTGTTCTGTATGCAGATCAAGGAGTCGGATGTCCACGAACACATTAAAATGCAGACAGGACAGTGAAGTCAAATTACCTTTACATTTTACAACCTTGGTTTTGATTCTCTGGCCAAAAGAAGGTGGTTCCTTTATACAAACACAACAGTTATACCACATGCATGCCAAATCTGATAAGTATAAAACTCACTTCCATGACTATGTTTTGCTACACAGTTTTAATCAACTGGCAAATTCTTTAATCCCACATATCAAAAGTACAGTACCTTCCTGTTAACAGTGCAATTTAAGACTGGAGCAAATCCTGAATTTAAAAGGAAAAGCAATTACAATGAAAACAACCACAAACATACAATCAGCTGAGTTCCAGAACATCAAACCAGAAAATATCATCACTGTCCACCTCTTCCCTGCCTAAAGCAATCCACACTATTCTAATTCCACTCTTGATACTGCTAAGTAGCAAAGGCACAGCAGGCTCTACTGACCTTTAATTAAGAGGCCTACAGTTGCTCTCCTCTGAAAAGAACCTGTTTGAAAACCACAAGATAAGATGCTGGGGAAAAAGTACCAAATATTAAGAGAAAAACTTACACAAATCCTAAGTTTTAAGATACAAATTCTGAGTTATTACAATCAGCTATTTTTTTAGGAAAATAGAGCTCATGCTTTTTTAATTACTTTATTTAAGACACTGAATATCTAAGATATTTCTCAGTAACATTTCAACATCAAATACTGAAAGGGAATGATGGCACTTTTATCCTAGTTCTGACCGTTATAGATCTGAACAATAGAATATAGTATTATTTACTTCTATTTAATAAAATAAATACTTGCACTTTGGTTTACTGCTCCAGTAGTCAGAGTGACATGTACTGCTAAACAAGCAGACAGCATCAGACTCAAGGTTATACGTCTCAGGCCTGATAGGTCATAGAGTATCATACTTCAATTGTACTGTACAGTATGTTCATGTTGCTCACTAAAAAACATATTACATTTTCTTCATAAACATACTAAAAAATCTGAAAACGTCTTTTTGAGCAGTGATTCTCAAACACTAACATAAGAGGTCCCTGGGAAACATTATAAAATCCTTTCTCTGTTCTCAGTGAATTATTTCATCAGCAGTGAGTAGCTCTTGAAGGTAGGAAATGCAGACCCATGCAGGACTTCATACATGTTATAGTTGCTGCCTTGAAATCTGCCCAAACTCTTACAGGCAACTAATGCACTATAAATGATGTAATCCAAATAATTGCTAGCAACCTGGCAAAAACAAGAGTTTATTATAAATTCATTATAATACCAGTTCATTATAATGCCAGTACAAAATAATTATGGTTATTATAATGCAATATTAAGTAATTCCAGTAGTCAAAGATGGGGAACTTGTAAAAGCATGAAACTACATCTAGCAGTCCTTTTTATCCAGGAGGCTTTGAATTTGGTTTTGTTTCTCAATTGATAAAAAGCAGCTCTAATCACAGATGCAGGTAAAATACTGTAAATGTTGCAGTCCAAAGAGACACCCATGAGGACAAGAAGGATTAAAGTTTACAATAGCACAGGGGTCCTAAGTGATAGTAACGGTTTTAATACTGGGAGGGTAAGATTAAGAATCTGAGTACAAGACAAAATAATTTGTTGTCTGTGAGTTCCCATATATGAGGCTCACAGGAAAATAAAATTATATTTTTAATATAACTGTATTCGCAACCCATTTAATAATACAATTCTGGACTATATTTTCAGAAAAACCTTAATAAAACATTAATTTTTAAATTACCAGCAGCCTGCATTCAGGGAAATGTATGCATTTGGAATGAGAATTTGTTAGTATTTGGAAAACAAAGAGTACAAATACAGTAAATACAGTATGACTGTGGATGATAAGTGGAGTGCCACAGCTATTAGCTTATATCAGTGATCTAGATTCTGGCATAGTTAGTAAACTAGTCAAGTTGACCAAATACCAAATGATGACAAATTATCGCAATCAGACAAACCTATAGAGCTGAAAATTAAAATTTTAAAAATGGATAACATTCTAGGTCAAACAACTGGAAGATGATAATAATAACAAGTGCTTCCACTTATATAGAGCTTTTCTGGACACTCAACTCAAAGCGCTTTACAGGTAATGGGGACTCCCCTCCACCACCACCAATTTGCAGCATCCACATGGATGATGTGATGGCAGCCATAGTGCGCCAGAACACTCACCTCACACCAGCTTTTAGTGGACAGGAGAACAAAGTAATGAAGCCAATTCATAGATGGGGATTATTAGGAGGTCATGACTGGTTAAGGGCCAATGGAAAATGTGGCCTTTATGCCGGGGTTACACCTCTCATCTTTTCGAGAAATGCCCTGGGATTTTTTTTAATCAGCACAGAGAGTCAGGACCTCAGTTTTATGTCTCATAAGAAGGATGGCATTTTTTTATAGTATAGAGTCCTCTTCACTATACTAGGGCATTAGGACCCACACATAGACCACAGGGTGAGCGCCCCCTGCTGGCCCCATAATGTTTAACGTAGACCCGTGTGAAAACAAACCATAAGTACAAAATGGGAACCATTGAGCCAGAAGAGGCTATATAGTCAAAAGTGTAGGACTTAAACCAAGGGATGTTATATATGTTATGTACAACGCACTAGTAAGAGCTAGAATATTGGTTATAAATGTTGTCATCAAGCTAAGAAAGAAATATTACCACTCTGGAATCAATCAAAAGAAGAGCAACCAGACATACCTGGAGTCTTTTACTGACAGGCTGAAAGAACTGAACCTTTTCAGTGTAGAATAGAGAAGATTAAGAGGTGATGTGATAAAGTAAGTATTCATAATACTCAAAGGCATTGATAAAATCAAAGCAGTGGACGTCTTCAGAATAAACAGTAAAATGAAAACCAGAAGGCACAAACCTATTTTACTGAGAATAGGAGGCATTTTTTCATCCAAAAGGTTCTGGAAGTATGGAAAAAGCTACAGATAAATGACTGCTTCTCATTTGTAACCTTTCTTATGTTCCTATGACTTCAATTGTAAAGTTCTGCAGCATTATATTGAACTAGTTTAAAAGTGCATTAGTTATTTTTTTCTTGTCATAATCGGATTAAATTCTAGGTAAAAAAACAACAGAATTTCCCAAATATCACAAAGCTGAAAACATAGCCCAAAACGTACAACTCTCTAATATCACACCTAATACGTGTCTTTGCTCAGCCCATCGGAGTCCAGGACGTTAGATTTAATACAATAAGTATTCTGAATGTCTTTATCTTTTGTGGCTAGTGTATTTTAAGTGATTTTTTAAAATTATTTTTGAGATATGCAGATGATACATTTAATAACATTATGATATCATAATTACAGCTAGTAATATTGTTTCTAGCTAAGATAACAAAGATAAGATACATTTTTTAATGGTGTTCTCCAAAAAACACCATAAATGGTGCTCCACAACCTAAAACGTTTGAGAACCACAGATACAGATCATCTTTTCTCATAAACATTTTCAGTTAACACTACTGCTATTATTGTGGTAGGGTATTCTTTCAAGTTGTTAAGATTTGTGCTAATTGGAGCTCTGTTTTATTCACTGCTTACTGCAGCTCCATGTTCTTATCACAGCTCATTACGATGAGCTTGTTTCATTTCTCAACTGTTTACTCCTTCAGATATTTGTATACATTTCTAAGGATTAGTAAATATGCTTAAGCAGTAGCAAGGATTTAAAGCAAAGGGGTATACTGTAGGATACAAAAAACTAATCTTATTTTTATATTATATTTTTAAGTCCACTATATTATGTCAAATTTTAATGACGTATAATAACAATTATATAGAACAATGATGTACTATTCTCCATAATTGTTATCTAAGGCTTGCTGTAAATGGTTATGATCGGGGCATGTCCATGAGTGAAAGACCTTGCAATAAGAACTCAAGAGAGAGTCTCTTCTAATTGACTGATCTAAGCTTTGAGCTCTATGAAAAAGAGGATCTGTGAGCATCACAGAGTAATTGCCCTGTCCCGACAAAAGAATCTCCTATGAGATTGCAGATGGCAGCTGTCCTGAATATTACTCAGAAATGTCTGGCAAACCAGGCACTCAAGGTCCTGTTTCCTGTCAGCCCCTGCTCTGCCCCCGGGCCCACAGGCTGCCAGTAAATACCCAGATCAGCCACTAATGCACTTCATGTGAAACAACATTTCAGGGCCCTGGAGACTCATTTCTCTTCAGATCTTCAGTGGGAGGCTTCCCTGTCACTAAAGAGTCTGGCACATCTCATGTGTCACATCAGGCTCTTTTAAGAAACTCCTACCCCTTAAAAGGTAAAGCAAAATGTTTTTGTTCTCCTATTCAGCATACCCATTCTGCTTTTCTCAGTCTTTTAGCTGCTTTCACTACCCAGTTTGAAACTCCAATTCAGTTCAGTTAAGCACCTGATTCCTGTGCCCAAAGAGGTGAACAAACCACAGCCAGCCTATTTTTTCCCCTCACTAAACTAAATCAAGCATTGCAGCTTGTGGGAACTTAGCCAGTGTCTTCATCACAAGTGTTGTTTTATGTCTGCTGCCACTGAACCCATGAAGCATAATTCAGACACAATGGTAAAGATGGGAGGGTTTTCCAACAATTATGAATAATGGAAGTGTCAATTAACAAATCATTACTTTGGCTCTGATTGTGGCATGTTCAGTATGCTGTTGTGTTGTGTTTATTTTATTATTAAAGAATTCCATTAATCCTGTTTATGGCAGGTTTGCATGGGAATTTAAAAGCAGAAATTTTCAACCATGCTTTTTACACCCATAAATTCTTGCATCATTCAAGATGGTCACCAGCCTGCCATTATGTTCTGTTTATTGAAAACTACTACTGTTGAAAACATAAAGCCACTATACTGTACTGAAATTTCACAAAACTGTTTATATATAAGAAATAGTATAGAAAAAATATCTTTGTTCCTTTTCCATAAAAGCAACAAACCTTTTTTTTAACTTTACAAAAGTTAAAAAATAGTTACCTGTTTTTTTCCTGACTGATACAATAGTTTTTTCTCATTTCCTTTCACATAAGGAATATATTTATTCGAGTTATGAGGTTATACTGTATGTAAAAAACATTAACACCAACATCGCAAAGAGGGTATATACAGTACTGGGCTGGGCAAACTTTTTTAACTTTACCTGGTGTTCTTCATGAATTCTTCATAATTCCTAAATTGAGCAGCTAATGTCTAACTCTGGGAGACTTGTGAATCCCCTATTAAAAGAGAGCACTCCCATACATGAAAATGTTTCCCATAATGTTCTTCTGTGTTATTTCAAAAGGTCATGGAAACATTGGCTAATAACAAGGACCAAAGACTTTAAGTATTGTATTGGCATATTGTTGAAAATCAGTGAACACTTCTCAATTTCTTAGTGACAAAGTAAATGTATTCTCTATTCCCTTATTTTTATTTACAACCTATCCAAACTATACTGATAAAATAATGCATCAGGGTTTTCATCTAATGTTATCTTACTACACCAATAAATTATAACAACATATACTCTATACAGTGTGTGGGCAGCAAAGGAGAGCAAGTTTCTGGAGTCTTAACTAATAGGTTAAGGTTTCTGATCCCAGCTGCAGATGTTTTACCCAGATTGCTCCATTTCCCCCCGCTGTATAAATGGGAGTCAGCATTGCCAGGGGTGACCCCTGTGGTGAAAAGGCATCCCATCCAAAGGAGAGTCACATGCTGATTTGTCCACTTAACACCATGGAAAGAAGCTCAGAGCTTCCTATATTGTACACTTTTTCCCCCAAAAGTAGTGAAACAAAATTGGATGTTTTTAAATTGTATTGGTGATCATAAGTGTAATATAAATAAAAGTGCAATATTCATTTACGTACCGTGTGCTCAACCCAATGATTTCAAGTGGCCATAGGTATTGTGACCGATTCATATTAAGTCAGTTTCAGAGTTTAAAACTATTTGGTTGCATATCCCTGTAAGGTAATAATTGTATGATGTCTATGATCCACTTACTGTAACTCACCAAATACTTTGTGTAATAATGTGAGATTCCCAAGCCTTTATTCTTTTCCTTTATTCTTAGTGTGTTAAAACTTTGATTTTTTCTTCCCAATGTACAATTCAAACCCAGTTGGATTTAAATCTTGGCCAGGGTGGCCATTTTCCACTTCATTCTCCTGCTGAACTCCTTGGGTGAATTTGCTGTATGTTTTGCATCTTAGTCATGCATGGAGAAGCATTAACCAATACATATGGAAACATTTTCATCTATAGAACAGAAAACATTTTTCTGAACCAGTTTATGGCAATCCAAGCCTAGACTATGCATTACCTCTACCAAGCTTCACAGATGAGGTGGTGTTCTTTGGAGCAGCTCCTTTCTTCCACAATACTTTAACCTTTTCCTCTCTTATCATGGTCTTATCTGTCCATAACATTTTGTTCCAAAGCTCTCCTGGCTCATCTTTGTACAGTACTTCTAATTAAATTCTGAAGAATAGTGGATGTATAAAATCATATGTGTTTTTTACTTACACTGTATGTACAAAAATGTTTTTTTAAGTTTTTCCTAAGATGTAGGTCAATTTTGTTAATGTAAGTTCTAGCTTAAATGGCTCTTCTCTACACAGAAAAACATTAGTAAATGAATAAAAATAAAAGACAGACATAAAAGTATACATATAAACAAATAAACAAGCAAGCAGGCACTATTGGCCTGAGTTTGTAAAACCACATTAAACAGTAGTTATTTGAGACAAAAGTTTGGATTTTAACCAGTGATTTGTGGGTTTACTTGAAAACATTTCATGGTAAATAACAGATTTAACCCAAAAGCTTTTTATGTGTGCATGAAGTAAAAAACTGTTTCATTGCGAAGGTTCTCTCGTGCAATACCTAAACAGTACACTGTGTTACTGTGTATGCATTAGCCCTTCAAAAACCATGGTAACAGAGACTGAAGGAAGTAAAAGGTCTTGTTCCTATGGCAACAATCATACAGACTATCTTCAATCAAGAAGACTCTGGAGGGGGATGAGAAGATTTTTGACTCCTATCTTATAAATTACTGGTTGGCTTGGCACACAAAACTCACAATTTCAGAGGTCTTCTAAAGAATATACGACTTTTTCTCAGCTGCACTTTATATGTTATGCAAATATTCTGCTTATACACATTGAATTGGATTATGACATTCTAACATTTGCATGTAAAACATCACATAGTACAGAGTAGCAATGACATTAAAAAATATATTTATTTTCCCAAACCCAAGCATCCTAAAATAATAAAGTAAATAAAATGTAAATAATCTCCTCTAATTGCACTCCCTGGTGCATTCTTTAGAGCAGTAGCCTTTCCCAAGCACAGCCCTAAAAACACTCTAGACCCACTGTACACATAAATATATTCACTCTTAAGAGCACTATACAAGCAAAACCAATATGATGAATTTCATAGGATAAATATAGAGAGTAAATATTAATGAATAAGTGATTTTTTTAACCACTACGGGCTTACTTTGCTCTGTATATAAAACAAAAGTCTGGCACAATTAGTTCTGTCATAAAGGTTTTACTCATTTAACTTGATGTGGCTTCAGGCTTTTGTTCCAGCTGTGGTCCTGATTTCTTAATTAAACTATTTACATAGGCCTAGACCTTTTTAATGGTTTGCAGATCTAAACACATTGGAGACTTCAGACTTAAAAAAGTATGTACATTAAGTAACCGAGAGCTCAGCCAGAATATGACAAATAAGATGCAGAACAAGTATAGACTCTCAAGGATTGGTAATACCATATACACAATTATTCATATTGTTTTCTTGTTCCGCAGTTCATGTGTTGTGTTATGTCAAAGTTTATGTTCATCACTGGACCCCCAAATGTTCACAGGGAGTGTGTAGGGCCTGTTAATTAGTGTCTCACTAAGATCAACAGACGCCAATAGAGAATGGAGAATCTTAGTTTAATACAGATATACTGATGCACTTCACTTCTTCTTTGCCATAACAGAGAAGACATTTTCTTCAATTTTCCAATTTTTACTTTAATTTTTTATACATGCACATTCTGCTTTGTGCTGTTTGAAAATGAGACAGACATATCTGGAATTGTTTTAAAGATAAAAACTGCTCAGTAAATGGTCAGCATTTAACAATGAAACGAAAAATATACATGATGTGAATGGAATGTAGGTTTAGAAATGTGCTGAAGTCTTGAAAGCCAGAAAATGTGTAGCTTTTATTTATTGCCCGGACTTATCTTATTTTCATAAAGAGAGTGCTGACTTCTTGGTTCTCCAAATACAATACATAACAAGAACACCTCAAATCATAAAACAGTTGTGTTAAGCTTATTCTTTCCTTACTGTGCATTTAAAAGGGTAAAGTGCAGCAGATTTCCACTACATACTTAATGGGGATGTGCTATTTTAGTTACAGAAATTCCTTTCTGTTGGCTGTCTTTTCCCAGATTCAGCCAACATGTTATAAGCCAGAGGTTCCCAATTCCAGTTTTAGGCTTCCAGAATGCGATATTTTTTTTATGGTATGTCTCCTTAAGTTCTAAACACCTATTCATCTGTTAGAAGTTTTATATTGATCCATTTAAGGTTGAACTATAATAATTTATCCATCCCCCTCAGCTGTTGACAACTTAAAGAGAAGTGGTAAACCTGCTGAATTCCAGACCCAAATGTCTCGATAAAAGAACCTCTGCTACCCATTGAACACTACTTCAACATATGATACTTAATAAGAGATCACTTTATTAGCCCTGTACAATTTCTTGCATTAGGAATTTGTCTTTTTACATACCGCAGCTTGCTTTCCAACTTTTAGCCCTGTTTGAACTGGTCAATATTAATACACGACTCTCAGGTAATTGAGAATATTGGTCCGTCCAATGAAAAACAAGGAGATTGCTTTTTTAAAGGCACCACTAAATATCAGCCTTGCTAAGCATTTTAATTTGCCCCCTCCTCCCAAGCCTCTAACTGCTTTCTTGGCTTTGTTAAACAAGGCAGAGTGAGAAGATAGTGCCCCCTTTCCCTGGTATTGTTGCTGGCAAACATTGCTGAGAGGAAAGAGCACCTCAAACAACATCAACTTGGATGAAGCCAAAAACTGCAGCTAGAAAATTAAATAAAAAACCTTTCCTACATGAAGTCCATTTGATCACATCACTCTGGGAAAAAAAAGTTTAGCCATCAAGAATATGACACTAACATAAGTATAAATGACTCTCAGTAAATACACACTCAACATCTCTAACAGCTTATAAAAATACACTCCATTTAGGAATCCTGTGTAAACAATGGTCTCAGGAGTTGTCTTAATTTGGTTGCAATATAAAATGTCAAGACAGGATTAGAAAAACAAATTAAAAACTAGAACTCCAGATCAACTGCATCTCATCTTAAATATTTAATATTTCAGTGGAATAAGCTACATAAATTATTTAAAGATATTTAAAAGAGGAACTCAATGCAGACAAAACTTGGCTGGGAAAAGAAGTCATAGCTATTGCTTGTATCACGAAAACAATCAACACGCTGACTCAACAGTGGAGTGTGCAGGCCAGCTGAACCTTTGCCACCAAGAGTTCTGCCAGAGAGGCAGAGTGGGCTGTGAGCTGAAAATGCTGATCAAGGGGGGCTTGAAAATGTTCTTCACCAAGTGGGTGAATGCAGCCTACAGTATCCTGTACAAAACCCTAGCCACTACAGTACTCATGAACTTTAAAACAACTGCAGGATTTGTCAAAAGACACAGGTTAATATTTCTGCTGTCCATCAGTTACTGTAAAAGAGCCCATTCTGGCATGTGGTTAAGCTACAGACACACTACAAATTACTACTACATGAAATGTGTTTATTGTGGTGTTGGCAGTTTGCCCACAGGGAGAACACAACCCCCAAAAGAGTAAGAAACATGGTCCTAACAGGCAGTTTAAAGCTTATACAGTACATACTGTATGGCTACAGCAGCTACAATGCATTCATTCAATAAATTTTAATCACATCCCTTCAGTAATTCTCGGGTTAAGATTTTGAAAGCTGCATTAACTCATATCCATTTTTACCCATCATGCACTGGAAAGAAAAATGGTAAATATGTTCAACTACAGATGCTGACTAAGTGAAGTATTCAAACTTTCTTTGAAAGTTACATATAGTACAGTATACCTAAAAAGAAAAGTGTATAATATTGGCTTTTTCATATTTTTAAAATTAATGTCTTTTGTGCAATATACTCCCAATATGGTATAATAATCCATTACATCAGGACAGTGGAGCTCTTCAGTGTCCTGAGATAATGGAACATTTTAACTTACATATATTTTGAGAGTATAAATTCCAATGTGACATCTCAATTATAAACCCATTTCAGCTTGATTGGTAATAACTGGAAGACTACAAATCCTTTAAAATCCTCATGCTCATCTATAAGGCTCTGCATGGCTTGGCACCTCAGTACCTGTCTGAACTATTATCACCCTACTCCCCACCTCTTCTAATTCTGCTCTCCTTACTGTCCTCCAAGCCCGTCTACATTGTATGGGTGACAGGGCCTTCTCCTGTTATGCTCCCAAGCTCTGGAACTCTCTGCCCAAGGATATCAGAGTGTCACCTTCTCTAAACTCCTTCAAATCCAGACTCAAAACCCTCTTCTTCAGAAAAGCCTTTACTTAACTGGTTCCATTCTTCACCCCTCTGCTTTTCTTAGTACCACCATCCACAGTGTCCTCTATATCTTGTAATTGTGTTTTATCTTGTATATTCATCTTATTTATTGTTGTTGTCATCCTGTAAAGCGCTTTGAGAAGCCACCTTTAAAGGCGCTATATAAAATAAAGCTTATTATTATTATATTACTACAGGACCTATCCATTAAAAAACACTATGTCAAAATTTGTGTTTTCTCATTTTCTTCTTTCAGCTTCCTAGCTGATTTTTAAGATTTTTAAGATAAATATAAGTCCTTGTCTACCTTTTGGCTTTCTGTGCTACATTACTCTGAGGATTTTTAAATCCAGATGATCAGTATGAGAGTAGGGCCTGTGGATCCATCCTCTTAATTGTCCCTTCCCAAGGTAAACCAATTGAAGCCAAGATATGTAGGGTACACCTCCAGTTCTGGGAGCTATGTGCAATTGGATCCTAAGGGAAGAAGCGCCCACTCATCTTACATCAACAGATCACGCTTCTTCCTTATCCCTCTGACAGAGACAGGAAAGGGTGGGAGACTGTATTATTGATCATCACATAAAATTGTCATGGCAATCATTTCTCTTATGCAAAAAAAAGTTTGAGAACTAAATAACTTAAGAGGCAGATGTACAAAACGTTATTCTAAGGGTAAAAAGCAATTGAGAAAGTCTAGACAAAACTGTCACCTTATTGGAAATAATGAAAAATAAAACTCACTTGGCCACCAAATTCATTCCTATCTTGAATAATTGTTGGTTTTAATTTAAACTTTGCACAGGAAAATAAGGTAAAGCCAAAAAAGCTGTATAATCAAGGCAATATGATCATTTTAAAATGGTTTAGCATCCAAAAATGAAGTGTTGTTATATATAGTATGTGGAGCCATAAAAGTGCAATGCTGTCATTGTAAAAAAAAAACATAAATGAATACACCAGTTTATGTTAACAACATCTCAACACTTACTATAGGTCCAAATGTACAAAGATTGGACTGCTGCAGCACAAACATACCGGGATTATCAGTTGTGTTGTCACAACTTGACGTGTAGCCTAACGTCCTACTCCAGTCTATGTAATGCTCAGCAGAAACAAAAGTGTTTTGGAGTACATTGTCTCTGTCTTTCTCACCAGCATCACAGCTTGGCACTACTCGTGAAGTATAAGACAAGATAAGAGGAAGAATCATTTGAAAACATTTCTCTTCACCCAGCTGGTAAAAATGTAGCTGTTCTTAAGGATAAAAGAATGGTGAACAACTAGGGAACCTTGGCTATGATGTTTGTAATCATTGATCTTGAATCATATACCATATGCACATTTGTAGAATAAGCATTTCCTTAAAAATTGCTTAGAACAAGCTTAGAAATTGCAGGTCAAACCTGCTTTTAGGAGACAATACAGAAATTTGGCATGCAAATCACTAAAGCATTAAGCACAGCTGGTAAGTTGAAAAAGTGCAGATGGAGAGACTAACAACTGTTGTGATGACAATTTAACAACACAATTACACAAAAAACTATTTGTAAAGTGGTATGAAAGGCAAAAATATATGTATAATATATATAAAAAATAGATGATAAATGATACACACAAAAATGTAAAAAATACATAAACAGATTAAATCAATATAACAGCTGTCAATCAGAAAACTAAGATCATATAGCTCAATTTTAAAAACAGATGGTGAGAGCAATCTTCTCATGCAGAGACTTCCACAGCTCTGGAACCTGAACACAAACGTTTTTTAATAAGTTTGGGGAAAAGAAATGAAACACATTACACTGGATAAGTAAATATATTTCATATTATTTGGCTTTAGTGTGAGGACTCTTATTTTATCTGAAGAGTTGCTTAATTTTGTCTTCACCAGTTAATTTTCTGTGTAACTGGAGTTGTCCAGACAACAGCACTGAATCTGCCTTGTACACCCAGGGAAGTGAGAGATCACAGAAAGAGATCAATTCAGAAATAATGGACAGTCAGAGGTATTTTCTCCCAGACGATGAAACCTTTCCTCATATTGATGTTGACTAAGGAAAGATATAGGAGAGGCCAAAGACTCACTGGGAATATGGACTGTAGATGATGCTGAATATCCATTAGTTTTTGTGTAAAAGTGCCTGGTGCAATTTAAATTTTATGCTTCAGTGCCAAATCAGTTATCCAAAATCTAGTCCGGTTCTCCATCCGTTCAAACTGAAATTTTGTTCTATATAAAGCATGTACAGAATACCATACAAGTCAGAACCAATGTTTTCCTGCAACTGTTTTCCAAACTACAAAATACCCAAGTGTGGTTATTTTTGTGTGCAAAGTTTAAATATAATAAGACAACTTCTGCTTACATCTGTATGTAAACAGAACAGAGAAATAAAGCTGGTTAAGATACTCCCAAGAGTATTTTAGCAATAGATGTCTGAAGTAAAACATCTGGCCATAAACGTATTATGCAACAAGTGTCTGCTCCAGTTAAACCAGTTGTTTTTTGCCACTTGTACTTTGCCATTCATGTAATATTCATCATGCATATTCAGCACAGGCATGGGAATTAACTTGCAGCAGCTTCACAGGAGACGTATTCCAAAAAACTATTACAGTATGCCTGGAAATGTCAGGTCACAAGATAACCTCCCAAGAGAGGTACCCCATCTAGGAATGATGACTAATAAGCCAATAAAAATAACATTTATCAAAAATAAGTAGCATCTTTTCCTTTAAGATTATGCTCTCTAGAACTGAACAACAGCCACTAACCACCATGGGTAACAGGCAAATAACTGGCATGTTTTATGTATTTTTACCATATGTAATGAAGATCTTACACTTTCTGCATGAAAAGTGAATGTCTTGATAGAGACAAATAAATACCATTATTATTATTCATGACATTGTGATATATTAATATTAAATATAAAGTTGAGTTCTATATCAAACTTACACTTGCTTTGTTCTGTTTTGCTTTCAGCCCAAGTTTTGCATATCTGTGTTTGCTGAAGCTCGTTGCACATTCCTCCTGATCACCCACGCTTGGGCCAATTTGCGAGTCACTATATCTTTCACTTTGGCTCAAAGTGGCTCTTTGCCATCAGTTCTGCATCGCCCATAGTCTTCAGTAAAGGCAAGTCTCTGATCTAACATCCACCTGGCAGAGCTTTAAACATTTGTTCATACTATGCAGTGGGCAGCCTCATGCTGGTGAACGCTTACGCCTGTACTGCTGACATAAGCTAAAACTATGGCATAGTCACATGGACTAGCTGAAGCCCTGCTGTGGTTCTGCTATACTGGGTTGCACTTCCAGCACAGAGAAATAAATAGTACATGCTTTTGAAAAAAAATTAGGACTACACTACTACCAGCTTACTGTATTAGGCGGAGGTCAGGAAATCTTGTTTAGTACAGTATTCAGTATTCTTTTGTCCTACTATTCTGTCCATCTGCAGTGTACATCTTTTATTAGAGTTATGAAATACCATGGTACTGTAAAACCCCAGTGCAGTGTAATAAAGAAATATGATATTACAATATTGCATTATACAAACTATGGAAAACCATAACAAACTACCTTAGGGATAAGGCATAGTGTAAGCATAAAAATGTAGTAATAAAAATCACCATACAGATTCACCACGATAAATCTCACAAGGGTTAATACTGTTTTGAAGCTCAACTTATTCATCTAAAACAGCTGCTCAGACACACCCGCTTTACCTTTCCTTACAGAGTACACCTCAAAAGACTTTATCACAGTGAGAATTTATTTTTATTTAAGGGAAGTCCTGACAGATTAAGCTACAGTACTGTATGTAAAGTATCACTTACATTAAAAACAGTATTCATCAGAAAAAAGCAGAGATGTCTCTTTGTCATATTATAGATAACTGCAAACAAAATGTCACTGCTATAACTGCATGTTATAGAAGAAATTATTACATTTGTCCTGAACATCACCTATGCTGAAACTGAGATGGTCATCAAATGAATTGCTACATAGTTACTATGATGAATGTTATTAAATCTCTCCTTCCATCCCTTTTTCATATCCTGATACACTCCGATTGTTTTTGCAGGCAGTGTCAAACATAATTGCTCACTATAATTTTCATTTTACAAAAACAGCAAAATTCAAATGCTGTTCTGCAACGCTTGGTTTCTGATTTAAAATCAAGAAGAAACAGCATACCTAAAACACAAGACATAAAAAAGTCATTGTTTATGTTGTTGTTGTATAAAATGTGTATTACTCCACACTGTACATCTATCCACTGACTGCTTCTTCAAATTCAGGGCTGTGGGGGAGCCAGAGCCATTTCCGGCAAGCAATCGGCACGAGGCAGGACATAGCCTGGATGAGATGACAGACACAAATCCAGACACGCACTCACACAAGGGCCGATTTTCTGTGTAGCCAATTAACTTACCAGAATGATTTTGGACTGTAGGAGAAAACCGGAGTACCCAGAGGAAACCCATGAACACCGGGAGAAGATACAAAGTCCAAAGAGATACCACCCCAGATCTGGAATTGAATCAGGGCTCCAACACTGCAATAACTGTGTATTATTTATCAAATCTAAACAAACAAAAACAAACCTTTTCATGTTTGCATTTACAGTAACTGTTTGCCACACCACACATTCAAATTCCACAACAAATAACGTACAATACAGATTATCAGGGTTGATAATGTAATTTCAGTTGTGAGGCATAGAAAATTTGAGATACAAATTCTCTGGGGTATACAAAATTTGGCAGTGAGTGACTAAATTACAGGAGAGGAAAAAATAAAATTAGGTTACACTCCCATTCTTTAAGCAAACAGCTTCAGGCTCCCTTTAGGTCTTTGCTCTTTGGATTTTTGGGCTTCAGCTTTACTGGCACAACTTTGCAATCTTGTCACCTACTACAGGGTAAGTATTTAATTTAATGGGTGAGCAAGGCGTCTGCCCTCTGTCCAGCTGATTATTTCATAAATTCCAATGGAATCATCAGCTGTCCACTGTAGTACCAGATACAGTACAGTATGTGCTGCAAAAAAAAACAAATATTTAACAGTATATAACACAGTCTCTGAAAGTACACAGATACTACATTTATTAAATTTTGCAACTGTTCATTCTCACAAAACACAGAGTACTAGATCTTCAATAAAACTAGCATATTCCTCTATAATCCATTTTTTAAATCACGCATTCATTAGTTGTATCTCAATTCCTGCAGTACAGTCTTGTTTGGCAAACTGACGTTGCAATATTCAGTGTCAACACTTTCCTAAAAGTAATGCCTCCCATCTCATAATGTGACGAAATTAGGAACTCTGGCAACCTGAGCCTCACTGATGAAAAATGTTTTAGCACCCATTTCACAGATGTACCAAATCTTGAGATTAACACAACAGGAAAAAAGACTGATAAAATGATAATTAAATGATAATTGCAGTGTTGGTGCACTAACATTACATCAAATCTATTAACCTACTGTACAATACATTTTGTAGGACATTTCTTCACCTTAATTCAAAGTATCAGAAATGTTAAGGGCTGCTGGCTGAAACAGTAGAACTATTAAAATTATGTGAAGTTCTTATCTTTAGGATTTTAAACACTTCTTCATGAGAGAACTGGCCTTCAATAAGGTGAGTGGTTTTGATTCTCTCGCTGCAGGCACACTCACATACTGTACCTTTACCAATGCACATTGCGTTTTTATGGATGATGATGCTGTACAAGTGAATCATGATGTACTGTACACAGCTATTTGAACTTACAGAAGCTCCAACAGGAAACTTCAGAACTGTAGCAGTTAGTAATCATTTAGAGGACAGATTCAGACAGTTCAGGGAGTACTTTTCATAAACAGTACATAGTAAATACTACTACTGTATGTAAATACCCCTGACATTTGTTAGGGGTATTTCAAGCTACACAGCACTACTCTTCTGATAGAATGCATTTATATAGACATGAAAGCAAATGTGGGGGTACATCATGCATTATCCAGCCCTTAACCAGTATGCGTGTTTCCAAACCTAAATTGTCTGAGATAATAAATACCAAGGTATAATAAAATTAAGCAGTGAAAATATACCAAGGCAATCTGGAGCTGATTTACTTTATAAACTGTATAACTGCATTCTGTTATGTCCTGTATAATACAGCATGGAGCAACTGCATTAAGATTGACGGGTATAATTAGCTGTCCTAGAAATGATAAAAAATTCACACAGCCAGGGGAGGGCTGTTTTTTCAACACACATGGCAATTTTTGCTCATTAAAATTCATTGAGACTTTTTTTTAAATTAAAGGATTTTTCCTTTCTTCCAAGATGAAAAAATCTGGGCCATTAAACAGATTTAATGACCCCATAAAAACCTAGCGGGGGGCAAAATTAGTGACTCGGGATATTCAGACTATGACATTATTCCTGGAGAGACACGATGTTGTATCATATTATACACGTTCAAATCACACTTGTAAGTTTATTTCTGTAAGACATACAGTACATTCTACTGTATGTTACAGTGTTTCACAAAGTTGGATGAAGGAGCATGTTTACTTCACTCCAGCTATGACGTAAAGAAGATTGCAGTCTTCCACATTCATACAAACTCAGCAAAAACAATACACTTAAAAGCAGGTTAAATAGTCAAGTAATTACTGTATGTAAGCAGGAGCCGTGATCACCTTGAGTCACAATGTCAAAGAATCACAACAAATAAGAACATAGTTAAGGATACAAGATTAATATTATGTGGCTATAAGTAAATAGTATTAGATATTTGTGTAAATTACATACAATGTCTTAATACTTCACCATTATATTTCTGTTGTCCACTATCCTGACATCTACATTACATCAAACTGGGTTCCCAAGTGTAATTCAAACCCATTGTACAGTAGACAGAAAAGATTTATTTCCAATAATATGGGCATAATTTTGGTAGTTCTAGCAAATTCTATAATAAGCTTCATGAAGTTGCTCCCCCCTACAAGCAGCACTGAAAGCAATGAAAGCCATTATACAGTGGTGTGAAAAAGTGTTTGCCCCCTTCCTGATTTCTTATTTTTTTGCATGTTTGTCACACTGAAATGTTTCAGATCATCAAACAAATTGAAATATTAGACAAAGATAACACAAGTAAACACAAAATGCAGTTTTTAAATGAAGGTTTTTATTATTAAGGGAAAAAAAAAATCCAAACCTACATGGCCCTGTGTGAAAAAGTGATTGCCCCCCCTGTTAAAACATAAATCAACTGTGGTTTATCACATCTTTGGAAAGCTGAGTTCAATTTCTCTAGCCACACCCAGGCCTGATTACTGCCACACTTGTTCTCAATCAAGAAATCACTTAAATAGGACCTGCCTGACAAAGTGAAGTAGACCAAAAGATCCTCAAAAGCTAGACATCATGCTGCGATCCAAAGAAATTCAGGAACAAATGAGAAACAGAGTAATTGAGATTTATCAGTCTGGAAACGGTTATAAAGCCATTTCTAAAGCGTTGGTACTCCAGCGAACCACAGTGAGAGCCATTATCCACAAATGGCGAAAACATGGAACAGTGGTGAACCTTCCCAGGAGTGGCTGGCCGACTAAAATTACCCCAAGAGCGCAGCGACGACTCATTCAAGAGGTCAGAAAAAGCCCCACAACAACATCCAAAGAACTGCAGGCTTCACTTGCCTCAGTTAAGGTCAGTGTTCATGACTTCACCATAAGAAAGAGACTGGGCAAAAATGGCCTGCATGGCAGAGTTCCAAGACGAAAACCACTGCTGAGCAAAAACAACATAAAGGCTCATCTCAGTTTTGCCAGAAAACATCTTGATGATCCCCAAGACTTTTGGGAAAATACTCTGTGGACTGACGAGACAAAAGTTGAACTTTTTGGAAGGTGTGTGTCCCATTACATCTGGCGTAAAAGTAACACAGCATTTCAGAAAAGGAACATCATACCAACAGTAAAATATGGTGGTGGTAGTGTGATGGTCTGGGGCTGTTTTGCTGCTTCAGGACCTGGAAGACTTGCTGTGGTAAATGGAACCATGAATTCTGCTGTCTACCAAAAAATCCTGAAGGAGAATGTCCGGCAATCTGTTCGTGACCTCAAGCTGAAGCGCACTTGGGTTCTGCAGCAGGACAATGATCCAAAACACACCAGCAAGTCCACCTCTGAATGGCTTAAGAAAAACAAAATGAAGACTTTGGAGTGGCCTAGTCAAAGTCCTGACCTGAATCCAATTGAGATGTTGTGGCATGACCTTAAAAAAGTGGTTAAGGCTCAAAAACCCTCCAATGTGGCTGAATTACAACAATTCTGCAAAGATGAGTGGGCCAAAATTCCTCCACAGCGCTGTAAAAGACTCATTGCCAGTTATCGCAAACGCTTGATTGCAGTTGTTGCTGCTAAGGGTGGCCCAACCAGTTATTAGGTTTAGGGGGCAATCACTTTTTCACACAGGGCCATGTACTGTAGGTTTGGATTTTTTTTTCCCTTAATAATAAAAACCTTCATTTAAAAACTGCATTTTGTGTTTACTTGTGTTATCTTTGTCTAATATTTCAATTTGTTTGATGATCTGAAACATTTCAGTGTGACAAACATGCAAAAAAATAAGAGATCAGGAAGGGGGCAAACACTTTTTCACACCACTGTAGTTGTTAGTGCTCTGTTTGTGCAGTTGAAATAGCATTTGTGCTGCTTTCATTCCCAAGATATAACACCTTCGTTTTTTGGGAGTGAGATGTCACTCAGCCACCCTGCATATCAGTTGTCAGTGCTCTGTTAGTGTCTGTACATGCCGTAGAAAGTAGTGTCCAAGTAAATGGGTAGAGAACATGCAAACTCCACATAGATACCATCCCAGGAATTGATACAAGGGCAGCTCCATGAAGTAGCAAGGGAAAGTCTGTAGTGGTCCTGAGGAATGGGTGTTTCATGTAGACAGTCATGTGATTAACAATAAATAAGGCATTTTATCTTATAGCTTGGATGCTATTTTAAACCTGTACAAACCTGCACTAATGGGACACTAACAAATGAGACCGGTTCAGTTCTACTGTGATGTTGTAGGAGTGCTGCTTGATGTCACGCCCCAAAAAATAAGGTGCTACTGTATACCTTGAGGCTGAAAGTAGCTCTGAAGCTATTTTCAATGGCACAAACTGGCACTAATGGATTACTAATGAATACAGTGGGTTTCATGGTTTGTGCAATTTGTATGGGACCAACTTCATGGAGGCTGCTATAAAACTAAACATTTAACTACATTCCGGTAAACTTGAGAAATATTGCTATTTCAATTCAATTCAAAATACTTCATTCATCCCCGGGGGGGGGGGGGGGGTAATTTGCCCACCTGGGGCAAAGCGCCTTTATTTTTTCTAACACACCGACAAGATCACATCTGCATGGCCCGACCTTTTGTCAAGATCATGACAAGTGAGGAAAAGGCAATTAATGCTGTAAATAATACAAACTACAAAACATTTTTTTTCTTCCACTTCAATATGTATGGTGAAAACAGTTTTATCAGGCCAAAACTCAACCAAAGATCCAAGAACCATTGTATGAGGCACCATCCCTAACCACCACACCCTCCAGCATTACAATATTATACAGTAATTACAGTATACAATGTGCATTACACATATACAGTATCTGCCTTTCACTGTAAAAGTGGTGTTTATATTGTAATTTTTCACTGACAAAATGTTATTTCATCACTACTTTACTTTGCGAAAAATTAAATTGAGCATGCCAGATTTTTCAAGCACTACTGTACATACACATTAGAGACCAATATCCATTTATAGATGTCCTACAAGAAACAAAACACACTATACTACCAAATAAGGAAGCTCTTGTTTTTTACATTAAATTGGAAATCACCAATTTTTCATCCATTTTGGAACAATTTATTGTTTACAACTTGGCTTATGGATTCAACTGAAGGATATGGATACTGAAGGAAAAGAACAAGCACATGTAGACAGTGTGTCCCTTATCGTTGATTGTAAGCCCGTAAGCACCCAGTAAGTCACACCAATGATGTCCAGGCCATGGGACTCCACCTGCATTCTGAGTAAGTGCCTTTATGGGTCGATTAGGATTTAGGCCATTTAGGAGTCCCACATTTATTCATTAATTTTTCAATGCCTGTTTGTGGTTAACCGAGCAGACCACTTGAAAATTTGTTTTGCTCTTGTTCCAACATCTGACAAAATCATACTCTATGTTGCGGAGTTGACAGTCTAATCCTTTTAAGTTTATAATCAGTATATCAGATTATCAGTAGTCTACTTTCCTTTTACAAAATGGCTTAATGTTCTCCTAAAAAGGCATTTGTAAAATATAAAAATATTCTAGAGCAATATCTGAATTCCTTTTGGCTAGTAAAATCCAAGTAGAATTCTCGTCAAGATACACAAATACTAGTAAACGTGCTTCGAATTGGTTAGTTATTTGGTAGTTTCAAGGGTTTTACCATTTCAACAGTGTTTTTATTTTTTTTCCTTGTGCAGTTTGGAATCACCAAGTGTTTCTTCTCATCCTGGCTCAGAGTAACAACTGCTGTAATGCTCGGGAAAAATGCTCAGCTAGAACCTGTTTAATATTGGGTTCTCCATTTTAGACAGGTTCTTTCAACTACTGTCTGGCGGTCATTTTCTCATTTGTGCTACAACAGTGAAAAACTACATGTTAAGAGCCATATTTCTGTATATGAATGTTGTAACATGCTTTACTTATATGAATTAAGCATTTTGCCAAGGTGTCAGACACCAATATCTAAACTGGCTAAATGCTGTTTTCCATTCCTGGAGCAAAAACAAAACTAAATATCCTAGTAAGATAATTATTAAATTATTTATTAAATTTATTAAATCCATAAGATTTAATAAAGATTGGACAAAGAAGTTATATTATATTAACAAAATTTAACAGATGCCTGCAACTATTCCTTTCTACTCTGTGTAAAATAACCTTGAGCTATGCAGTGGTTGAAAAGAACAACTTTAAACTGTACATGTAATGTAAGACATCTTACCAATGAGACTCGTCATTTACAGTAATACAGTAAGTGTTATCAATAGGTTCATACACGTCATACTATAATGACCGTATTTAATACAGTCATTTTTATTTATACTCAAGGTTACAAACTGCATTGAAAGTTTGTTTATTCACAGCAATACAAAGAATTAACAAAACCAATTTCAATTTGTGTCTTAGTGAAAGAAACATGCTATTGAAACCTTATAATAATTTCTAAAACTATATGCCAATACAATTCATAGTCAAAAGTTTCCTGTTTAAGTATTGATTTATAAATTACTAAAGATTAGGGCATGTTTACGTCACTTTAGCTTTGTTTATTTTGGGGCAATAGTGCACAAACTCTTATTACTTCTAGAAACGTAAAAGAAAGGGTTTGTGTGAAAGTACGGGAACTTGTTTATACTGGACATTCTTAGCTGGAACTACAGAAGCCTCAATTTAGAAACACCCTCATGTGGTATAAGAAATCTTACAGAGTTCTTGAAAATACTTCCACTTGGACATATACAGTTACATGCACCACAGAATACACACATAATGCAGAACCATCACTGGTAATACTATATGCCTCTTCCTGTATATTTTGCAAGTGTTTTGCTGCATTACTGTATCTATCCTAAATGTACCATCTTGCATTCATATGTAAAACGTCTCTGACTGATTAAAAACAGAGCATGTCTCTTATTTCTACTTGTATAATGAAATAAAAGCAAACTAGTTTCAATAGATCTCTTTGTATACTACAATTAGATGTGCAACTTAGATTTAGTGGATATAAGCCCCTTAATCCATCAAAAAACGTTAAGCAACAATTTATATATTTGAGAAATTCAGTGCTTCATCCTAAAATACCTGCCAGAATTTTGAGAATAAAATACAGTTCCAGGAACATAAGATCATTTTATGCATATAATCACACACTTTATGACTATTTTTAAATTTGATTCTGATTTTCACAACAATGCTAAAGTCTTGCGTCACTGTTATGCTGCATGGTAAAGCACCACCCAATAAGTATGGAAGCATTTTCTTCTTCATAAGAGGACAAAATGTTTTTGTAATCTTCAGTGTTCATTCTGCTGCTGACACCACTAGCGATATCAGCCACAAATATAAGTGAGCCTGTTCCAGAGGCAGCCATACATACAAAAGCCATGCTTCACAGATTATGTGACATACTTGTCAGTTCCTTTCTTCTTCCTCATTTTAACACATCTATCACTTTGGTAAAGGTTTATCTTAATCTCCTCTGTCCAAAACACTTTGCTTCTTAACTCGCCTGGCTCATCTTTGTATCTCCAAACAAATTTAAATCTCCCTTTTCTGTTCTTGGTATTGATGAGGGGCTTACATCTTGTAGTGTTCCCTTTGTAATGTTTCTGTCTCAGTGATCTCTAAACTATGATACATTGATACCTTCACCCCTACAATCTGGAGGTTGTTGATGCTTATACTGACAAGCTGTGGTAATTTTTCTATCACCAACTGTGGTTGTTTTTCATGGTTAACTTGTTTTTGGAATGCCCTATTTCTGTACCAAGTTTTTATTTTCTTTCAGCATCAAAATTGCTTGCTTTTCTTTAACATAGTTCTTAGGTTTTGATTTTGTCTTTCAACTATGGACTCTTTATGAATTGCCTACAACAAACACCTGATTAACAAGGGACTGGTCAACTGCCCAGATGCCTTCCTACTTCAAAACAGAGGTTCAACATTATCAATACCTTTCAACTGACCTATGAGGTTAGAACTGAACTGACTCATATTGCAAATAAGATACTAAGGAGTTGGACTTATCAGTAACAATATTTTTCATTAGAAATCCCAGTTTGAACTTCACTGTCCCAATAATTTGGAGGGCACTGCAAGTACACTCTGAGTGTTAATTCATATGTAAACATAAAAATAATGTGGAAACCACCTTTATTAAACTATATAAATGCAAAGTACACAAATTTTCTTCCATGAAGTTTTATTCAAAACACTCTGGCTTACCTGGCGGACAAAACTGTTGGAAGTGGTATCCGAAGAAGTACTTCCATCAGATCCTTTCAATCTCCCTTTTCTCCGTGCACCTTTGCCATGGGGCTTAAAACATAAAAAAGAAAATGGTTCAATCTACAGAAATCATAAAGGCCATTCCTATGGTGGTAGAATGCTGTTATCTCATCATTTTAAATTCCCTTCCTGTTAAGATGAGCTACCATCTTTTAATTTGCATAATTTGTATTTAAAATACCGTTGTATCATGGTGACAAAATGGTCAACTGCAGACCTGGAATCGGTGTGGAGTTTGCATGTTCTCCCCATGTCACCCAAATGTTTGCAGGATGCTCTGGTTTCCTCCAACTGACCAAACAGATAATAGTAGGTACTGTAAAATGGCTTCTGGGAAAATTCACCCTGGTGTTAGTGTGTGTGTTTGTGTCTGTGAGTGCCCTGTGATGGACTGGCATTCCACCCGGGGTGTATCCCGCCTTGCGCCCATTGCTTGCCAGGATAGGGTCTGGCTCCCCCACAACCCTGTATTGAATAAAACAGGTAGAAATTGGATGGATGGATTTAAAATACATTTTGGATAATATCAATTATGAATTTAGTAATTCATCCTACTTTAATGCTTTAATAAATTTACACCACTTGTTTTAGACTGTTGTTTGAAAGACAAGTTTACAGAATCCTACAATACAACCACGAATTACTTTAACTTAATCTGTATTTTTTTAATTTTGGTAAGTAAGAAGAAATGTATATTTATATCACTTCTTGATACAAGTGAATATTATAAATGAATAATTGTTATAAGCCTTCCCTATATGTGATTATATGCATGATAAGGCAACAAATACTGTATATACTATTTAGATCCAACTCACATATGAAAAAGGTGAAGAAGTGTAGATTTATATGATGCGACTCCCAGGCAAAAGTACAGAAATACACAACAGAACAAATAAGTACTAAACAGCAGGATGCTGATAGTATTGTCACTGTTCATTTATTATCTATCTTTTAAAAGTAGATTTGAAACTACATTAAATAGTAAAAGTACTATACATTTTACTAATGAAATCTAAATGGAATTACTGTTCAAATGAAACTACACTCGTTCAGGCAGGTCGTCCATGGCAACAGCAAAACACTGTTACATACAAATTAGTCCCTTTTTACAGACTCCCTTAGGACTTTGGTATTAAAAATAAAACTGAAATACCATTCTTCTGAGACAGAAACAGGACATGAAGATTTTTGTATACTGGTACTGTATATAGACATCAAGGGCCATAATGATTTAACAATAATGAAAGACCAAGATACGTACTATGCAATTAAAACTTGCTTTTACAAAGACCTAGTGTCACGAACAGTTCTTTCCGGGCCCTATGCGGACGACACAATCCGGAATGTGAGGATACAATTGGGAAAAGAGTCATGCAGGAGAAGGGTCAGGAGACAGGGGGCGTGTCCGAGGAGTGCAGGTGTCCAGGGGGAGTGAATCCAGGGCGAACAATCCAAGGGTAAATCCAGAGGGGGAATCCAAGACGGGAGGTTTAGTCCAAGACCAGGGGATCCATCCGAAGTTAAAACCAGAACCGGGTCGGGACCGGCGGGGCAGGGAATCAGGAACAGGAAACTAAAACCATAACGGAGCCAGACGCAGCAGGACCCCAGGCTCTCACGAATGGGATTCAATGAGAAGCCTCGGGCAAACGCCTGCGTCTGGCTTTAAAGGTGGAACTAAAGAGGGGCTGGAATAAGGAACAGGTGTGGGGAATGGGACAGAACGAGGAGGAGGAGTAACGATCGTGACACCTAGATCCTATGGTATTCCGAAGTCATAAATACATGACTGAACGGTCTGTAATCATAGCTCTCTATTTTCTCTCAATCTGACAAGATGAACATCTTTGTATAATATTGAATGGAAAATTACCTGGCTTCATAGGTATCTATTCCAGAGGGAGACAAAGAGATTAGTTAATGGTATAGACTCTATTTTATAAATTGTAACATCTAGTCAATAACTAGGGAACATCTTAGTAAAAAGGACAATTAAGGTAATCATGGACTCAAAAAGATGCTGTTAGCTGACAGCTTTCTTTGATTAAGCAACTCCTGAGTTTACAGAAACTTTGGATAGCATAGTTGAAAAATTACAATAAAAATGAAGAAGGTTGTTTATTGTAAGTAAAAATAAACAAAAGAATGTTTAAAACTAAATGATAATAAAAATGTTTATTCTAAGTAATAACAAGTCACTTTCCACGCTTCACTTAAAATGTAAACTGAAATATTGTCCTGTATATAAAACATTTTTAGCAATCTGATGGGTTACTTTGGACATAGTCTACTTTTTACACACATTGTGCTGCAGAACCAACAAAGAGACAGGAACCAGAGGACACAATTGGAAAGTACATTAAAATAAAATAATTTCATTCAAATCATGATTTTCCATTTCCTTGGAAATCATTTTTTTTCCCCAAAACACAGGGCATGTCTTCATACAAATAGTTGTAGAAGTGTGTGACTGCTACTCAGTAAATACCAAAAGAAACAGCAGATCCTTGGATCAATTAGCTATTAAATGGAGTAAACAAACCACTTCTCTCTTGTTATCTTGTTCTTAAATGCAAGTATCTCTTTGATTCAATCACACATAAAGTATATATGTAATCTGAAATGGTAAATTCAGAAAGAGAACAGAGTTATTCATAATTTGTGGCATAATAATACTGTCCAGTATCCTTTGAAAACATTTGTGCTTGCCAGCAACAATGTAAAAGTAAAGATGGGATCTCACAATAAATTAAAAGGACAACATACAGTACAGCGAGAAATCATTTTTTCAGCTTTTCAGATTCCATAATTACCATTCATCCATTTGCTAACCACTTTATCCAGTACAAGGTCACAGTGTGGCCAGAGCCTATGGGTGCAAGGCAGGAAACTCCCCGGACTGGATGCCAGTCCCTCGCAGAGCACATACAGATACAAACACTCACAATAGGGCCATTTTCCTCAGATGTCAATGTAGGACCTACTGTACAACTACTATACAGTAAGTCTTTTGACTGTGGGAGCAAACCAGAGCACCTGAAGGAAACCCACATAAATGCAGGGAGAACATATACATTCCACATACTGTATATAGCACCACCAGGAATTGAACCCAGCAAACCAGCAAAGTTAAGCACTATGCCACTGTGCCACCCTCCCATGTGACCCACTTCAATCCAATAATAAGATGGTGCATATTGAGGAGTGGTTTACATTTTCTTCTGCTCTCCCACTCATCCTGCATGTGGTAGTAATGTTTGGTGGCCGCTACAGATACCCGTATAATCAGTCACACATACAGTTGGCCACAAAAGTTCAGATCCAACTACCAAATGCCATGGACTTTACAGTACCAGTATAGTCCCAGCTTCTACAAAAGTCACCTTGGCTAGCTACACACCACTGTTGACATGCCAATAATCGTCATGAATCTGCTCATTTCTTATTATTACTATTTTGTTCTCATTGAAAACGTGGTCATTTCCAAGGCCAATATTAACCTACCCAAATGTGTCTATAAACACATTTATTTATTTCTAAGTGCACTCATTTATAAAGTGCACATATGTACAGTATGTAATACACCAAACTTTGTTTTCATGCCTGGCTCTACCCATTTTTTTCTTTAGTCATCTACAGATGATTCCCAGGATGATTTCCTGTCCTCTTCTCTGCTACTGGTTTTTCTAATTCAGCTTTCATCATCAAACCACTTTGTTTCTATGCATTTCCCTAGCAAAATCATTATTTTCCAATGTCTTAAACAGTATCTAAGCTGACAAATAAATTAACAACTGAAAGAAAAAACATGCCTTTCTCATGCATTCAAGAGGATATTCAATGTGAGCACACAGTTTTTTTCCTTTGCTTCCTGTTACCTTTTAAAAAACAGTCCTATGAATGCTTCCGAATACAATTTGCATAGCTGAGTGCGGCTTCATTTACACTTTTTGTTACAGTACTTTTTCAAATATTTATGTTATTGTTCCTTTAATGATCCACATAAAAACATGTTGCTGTTCTATTCTACTAATAATCTGACCTGAGACAAGTCTTGCCACGACTATTTTAAATCAAATATTTTCAATTTTAATTTCCCCAGGTTCTCCTCATTAAGAAAACATCCTCGAAATACCAAGTGTTGTACTGTATATGCCCGTCGATAAACCTGAATTTTAAAGCTACAAGTTACAGTAAAAGCTGGAAATCAGCTGCTTTGGTAATCATGACGATTTCTCTCCGCGTGGAGAACTTTGCCATTCAAAAAATGAACGCTTTACAAATAAAACGGTCTGTCGTAAGCGTTTTGCATGAGTTACCATTTTCCTCATTATAGTGGGGCAACAGGATAACTAACAAACTTGCATCCACTAGCCCATTTACTCCAAAAACCGTAAAATACACTCCTGACGTGATATACCTTTAGATTCCTTTGGATCATTAGTTCCCAAATTAATGAATTAATTAAAATGAAAACGTTAAAATGAGAGCAACGTACCTGTAAATTCGTGTTTTCCAGGGTGTCCATTTGGATGTCTTGAGAAGTTGAAAGGGCTTTGGACCATTTGATTGTATATTTCAACGCCAGGTTATCGTGGTTAAATAAATGCAGTCACGCACAGAAACCTCAAATGGAAATTGTCTTTCTGCAAGTATTATACCAAAGAACTTCCTCCATTTTTCACAGCTGGTAAATGCTTTAAATAATAAGGGTGGATTTCTCACTCTCTCTCGCAGTCGTCACTTTGATAGCTTGCTGACTGGAAGTTGCAGCTCTGACTGAGAACAGAGCCGAGAAGAGACTGTAAAAGGAGGGGCGGTATATACAGTAATGTACCCAAAACCAAACAAGTGAACTTAGCCGAGGGGTGGGGACTGCATTTTTTGCACCGTTTTTCACTTTTTTTTTAATATTAACACCGCATTTGAAGAACTCCAGTAATCAACCAAATAAACGCGTTTCGCAATTTCCCCACAAAAATTGATGGGATCTCCAGTTCACTTCCACTTGTGAGGAGTACAGTAACTATAGCGGGTGGGGAGACTCTGATATTGCCTGTGTTTTTTCACGATATTATTGATTGGAAAATAAATTATTCTGTTAAAGAAGTTCTTCTCTGACCCTGTGTTTAAAGTCATGAGAAGGACTCAATAAAATATTTCGATTTCAACTAAAGAGAAATGTGTTAAAGTATAAATATGTAAAGTATTTCCATAAGGAGCTTGTTATTCTGAGTTGTAACTCATATATAGGGCGGAAATGAAAGGCATAATGTATAAATTATCATGATACAAACATACACTATTTAGATACAGTAGTTGTCGGCCTATGAGTCGCTTATATTCATAATTGTCTGAGACTGAGCTATTCATCATCTTCTTGCGGCTGCTGAGACAGGTGGACAGGTTTATATTATTCAAGTGCGCTGCTCGTACGGTTTCTATCTGGTTCTTGTGCAGTTTGTTATAATTATTCCGCCTTCCTTATAGCTGATTCCGCCGTGAGTCTGTCAGCTCTTCTAGCTCATGGCTCTGTAGTTTAAGTAAAACTGGCAGCGAACAAGTGGGCGCTTTAAATGTGTTCGAGTGAGTGTGGAGAGAGCTGCCTGTTCTCGACAGATTCTCTTTAATACCATAAATGAGGTATCCCACCCCCTTGTGGGCAGAGGGATTACTGCTGCTTCTTAAGCAAAGGTTTCATTTGCTGCCGATGATCAGCTCTTTTTAAGCACTCTACTATTACGGTATATACCTATATTGCAATAATATTTAACTTTAGAATTTCACAATAAAAATGCTTCAGGAGATTCTAAAGCACATCTAATTTGAGGGCAGTTTACGAAATACCACTTTCAATAGGGAGTCCCAACTTAAACACAACGTTCAAATTGAAAGACGTAATTAATATTGATTCGTACAGCTAATGATAATCCTACACGGCTGAACTATTCACTGCAAGCACTATAAGATCAGTTGTACTCTGTTGATTTTATACTATTATGAATTAGGTTAGACGTTTTTCCCTTTATTCCTGGGAGTCCCCAGTTTGGGTGTAAATTCCCAGGGGTACCAAGGTTCCTGTCAGGGACCAGTAGGTGGCAGATTCAGACCCCGTGCGGGGTTGGAGTGAAGGGTCGAGTGAGTGAGTGTCCCGTAACCGACGTCCAAATCGTTAGGCAGTTCTGTGGTCAGAAGGAGGGCACAGATCTGTCAACCACAGAGCAGAGTCCGATAACCAAATCCGATCCGTGAGGCAGGTCCGTAGTCGGCGGGAAGGCAAAATCCATACTCGAAAGTGGCGAAACAATCAAGCGGAGAAAAAGATTTAGCTCAAGGGAGTATGGAGAAGTGCGGTAGAAAGGTTTAAGTAGAGAAGAAAGGGGGGAAAGTGGTTGGGTAATAGGTTAATTGCGGTGAACAGAGTGTGTGGTTGCGTGGAGACTTTGACGGTTCCTGGTTGAGCACCACTGACTTACAGTGAGTTGCATAAGCAGAAATTTATTTTGTAGCTAAGTTGTTGATCTACAGTATTCATCTTTTATCTAAAAGTCACTTATTCCCGGTAAGTGCTGCAGCAACCTGGAACCAATCCAAGAAGCACAGAGTGTAAACTAGAACTACACCCTAAATGGGATACTAGCCCATGACAATGCACACGATAACAACTGAGACATCAAATACCATTGCCAGCATGTTTTGGGGGGGGACCCAGAGCACAGGAGAAGAAACCCACACAGATACAGGTCAATCTGCAAGCTCCTCACAGAATGTCCCCAAATTCGGAATTTAATTCAGAATCCAAGTGCAGCAGGACAACCTGACATACCACTGTGCCAACCCCTATAAATAAAATAAATAAATTCCTGGCTAAATTATACAGCCAGTTAATCTCCAAAGTGGCGCCACTCCATGTTTTATTTAAGTCATTATGCCAAGATTATCCTGAACTTCAAGTCTTATACCCTTCTAGTAGTATTTCTATAAGGACTAACATGATCACAAGCGTCTAAAAATAGTATTTTTTTTACCAACAACTTGTCAGATTTACAGTAAGAAACTCAGACCTTTTTGGTCTAAGTATTTAGACTAGGCCAGTAAAAAAGGGATGAATTAGTGACTGTGATCTTCGTTAACTTCTTTAACTCTTCTGCAAATGTCTGTCATAATTGATTAATTATTATCATAATGGCCTCCGATTTAAAAGCAATGGAGTGTACATCATTTAGTAAATGATGAGTGAGTATGCTTCTATTCCACTTATGGGCCCAACACAGGCTTTCACTTGTGAGTGCCTGACCAAGTGGTGGAGGGTTGAAATGGAAATTCAAAGTGTTTGCTTAAAATCAATCAATCATGTATGGTCTTCACTACTGTTTCCTACATCTTACTATCAAAGTTAATTTATTCAGTAACCCTATCCTGCTTGAAATCTGCTCTTCTCTCTTTTCTAACTTATCTGTTTTTATTATAGTTCCAACTCAGAAACATTTATTAGTTGTATCCCCAAAATCAATGTTATTAAACCCCAGTGCCAAATCCTTTTGAATTAACAATAGAGACCAAATATTTCGTACTTAATTATTAGACACATCAAAATATTTATAGATTGTATAGATTTTATAAATTTTTAGATTTTTTAAGATAATTTAAGAATTTTACAGATAATACAGAGAACCCATATTTTATCAAAAGACACTCCAGAAATAACTATGTGTAACAGGTCACGGTGGTACTGAGACTATTATATGAGCAAAATACTCTACAGGACTTGGGTAGGTTATATGTTTTGAGCATAGTGCAGATATACCATCGCGATCTGAAGATTTGGGGAGTCAGAATCAGGAAAGGAGGACTGGAGAAGGGGAGGAGATGAAAACACCACAGATAGACAAGAGTTGAAAGTGTGGTGGGTTGGACACCTGATGATGAAATGAGACAGAAAGGGAAGGGAGAAGGAGGAACAGAGTGGATGGTAGAAGGCTCCAGGGGCACAGATGTGCCAGAAGCTTAGGAGGATCCAGAACAGAAGAGCAGAATTCATGGCGACTGTTGGGAGTGAGTTGTTTTCCGCTGCACATGGAGAGGTAGAGGTCAGAAGAATGGCTTATTTTAGGTGGACTAAGAAGGAGACTGCCTGCATTGACATGGAGGAGGGGAACGGTGGTGAGATCTCTGGGTCCATCTGTGCTAGGAAAGCATGAAGAAATGATGGGGCAGGAGCCAAGAAACCGCTCTGAGAGCCCAAGGAATGGAGGGGGTGAGCTTAGAGATTGCAAGGAATGATGGAGGATGAAAGTAAGAGATGGAGAACTGGAACGTAAGATCTGTCTCTGGCAGACACAATCACCTAGTGAGAGAAAAGATGCTCAAAAGGGTGGTCATCTGGCGAAATATGTATATGTAGAAGACAGGAAGTGGGTGAAATAAAAATTTGACACTGTCCCCTGTTTAAAACCTCTTATTTAAGTAGTGTTGCTTCTGAAAACTGAATGGTACCTCATTCCTGCTTCTCACTATGTCTGTAAGGGAACCTGTGGGAAACTGTGGAAACAATATGGCAAAGCAAGGTAAATCCATGGTTAAAAAGAATAGAACACCTTAGAAAACTGTGACAAAACACCATGGCTAACTGTCATAGGAATATACATTTACAGGGATATGAAAAGAGAATAAAAAATACAGAGTTAGTTTATTACTTGTAAAATGTCTGACCTGTCCTTGAATGAAATTGTATGCTTAAATATGCCGAAAAACATATAAAGAAGTTAATTACAGAGGAGACTTACAGACAAAAAATATTGCAACTAGGCAAGCTATAAAGTCTTGGCAGTAGTTTAATGCAATCAACAAAGTAAATTGTACAAGTGAAACTACACAGAGTGTTCCTTTCTGGACACATACAAATGCACTTCAAACACATTAAGAAGTTCAACTGAAATTTCCTCACAAATAAAAATGTGAAGAGTTATTTGTTCAACATCATTATTTCTAATGCTACAAAATTATTTGCTTTCATTAATTTCCAAGTAGAAGCTAGATCATAGCAGTTTGTTTGTTTTCTTTGCTGAACAGAAAACTATTTTTCATTTTACAAAGTTTTTTGTGACCCTATACTTGATAAAGAGGTTTAGCAAAATAGATGGATGGAATTAACAAATAACTATTTACCAGATCAAGCTGTGACACTGTGGGGGAGGAATTCTGTATCTCCACAGATCAAAGGATATGGACAATGGCACCAACCTTGGCCAATAATTCTCACCCTGTGGGGACCAGGCTATGCTAAAAACAGTGAAGAAAAACATCACACTGTTCTGAGGAATGGGAACAGTGAACAGACATGACAAGAATGTCACATCAATGAGCCTTGCAAATCCACCAAAAGGTACCAATAGCCAAAGTACCAATGGACAGGCTTGCTCTAATGGAAAACCACCACTCATGTGGGGATCATGACGATCTCCAGCCTGAAAAGCCCAGTCAGCTATGTGACACTTCTTTACCTAGGTGAGGTCCACCCCTAGCACAATACTACTTTGTATATATTCACAGTTAACTCACTTTGTCTTAATGTTTTGTTTTAATGTTCTTTATAATCAAAATGAAGATCTATTTCTATTTCTATTTCTAAATGTGTGTTTGTGAGGTTCGTTCCAATATAGAACTCTATTTAAATTTAAAATAAAAAATCTTACAACTGATTATTGATTATTAATAACAAATTTAATCACAAACTCACCACCATTTTATGGAATTTTGAAGAAATTACAAATAATAAATTTTATTAATACAGTGCCTTTCATTAAGACAGTTACTTCTTACTTTAAAGAGTCTGATTAGTCTACAGGTTTGACAAAGACTGATAGACTGAATGCCTGTAATCATGAGATTCAAGGATTTTTCAAGATGATAAACTACGGCAAATCTAATACCTTAATTTTAAAATAAATTGTTGTATGGTTTTCAAAGAATCCATCCTGTTATTCCTGTTATTTTGATAAAACATTATGCACTCTGCTGCTATATTGTGTGCTGTAGCTCGAATTTGCAGCAACAGAAATGACAGTTTAACATTAAGACTGATAAATGGCTGTATCTCTCTGCCACATTACATAAACTATAAATATAGATGATGCATTTGTGGTATAACCAACATATTTAATTGTCATTAAAACAAATACCCACTTCTATTTGATCTGAAGTGTCAGTGACAACAATTGTAAGACAATTGTATGGCAATTGCAAGACTTGTACAGGCAAAACATTAACAGTGGAGCTGTTTTCTCCACAAAAAAGTGTAATTGTTCCTGTTCCAAGAGATGTTAGAAGCGAGATTCAATATTGACTTAGATGTGGGCAGTCTGTAACAGTTAAGTGGATGTTCATGGTGCACAGAATAATATCAAGCAGGCATTGATCTCTGTTGAATTGTGGGTTTCTATGAGAATTAGGTCATACAGTCAAAATCCACCTTGCAAAATAACTCTTCTTTTAACTACTATGCTGCAGCAGGCCAGCATAAAGAAAGGGCTGCAGTTACAGATACTCTGCCAACAGATGCCATTATTTGGCCTCTAATTCTTGTAAATAGCCACACACTGGTTGTAATAATAATAATAATAATAATAATAATAATAATAATAGCAATTCCTTACACTCATATAGTGCTTTTCTGGACACTCCACTCAAAGCGCTTAATGGGTATTGGGGGCTCCCCTCCACCACCACCAACGTGTAGCCCCACCTGGATGATGCAATGGCAACCATAGTGTGTCAGTACGCTCACTACACATCAGCTATCAGAGCAGGGAGAACAGAGTGATGAGTGATGAAGCCAGTTCATAGATGGGGATTATTAGGAGGCCATGATTTGTAAAGACCAGTGGGAAATTTGGCCATGACTCTCTGGTAATACCCCTCCTCTTTTCAAGAAACAACCACATGACCACAGAGAGTCAGGACCCTTAGTTTTTACCAGGAGGTCTCCCATTTATGTACCAACCAGGCTCATACCTGCTTAGCTTCAGTGGGTTTGCCAGTTGTGAGTTGCAGGGTGATATGGCTGCTGGCCAATTATTTTATTTTTAGGATTAGTGGTGAACAGTGTGTCTGTACATTCTAACGTATGTAATTAGACTTTGCAACATATGTAAGGAACTGCACTGTGGTTTCGTTTCTGAGGGCTGTTTTTGTTGTTATGTTCTGAAAAAGTCTGCAATAAAGCTTCCTGGTTTTCAAGGCTCTGTAGCAATAATGAGTTTTTGTACGGTGAGACCACTGGATCAAATCTGGCTGTGGGTACAGTGTGTTGCATACGCCTTCCTGTTTCAGAGTAAACTTTACTGTACAACTTTTGCATTAATTCAGCCTACAAAAGAGTAATGTGTAAGCGCTGCTTAAATGCATCCCAAAATATGCTAGCACCAGATTGCATGGGTCAATGAAATACGATTCTGTTGCCAGCCTCCATCTTGAAAGAGTGTCCTGGTTCCCAGGGAGCAACCTGAACACCGTTTAGAACAAACTGTATATGCCTGTATAGTATACCAGTTCAAACTATAGAGTAGAAATGTGTTGTATGAAATCCATTCTATTAATAGGTACTGTAAGTGATGAAGCCTTCTGCAGGTGTGAGAAAGATGGAAAAGTAGGAAAATCTCAAATCTGTAAATGAATGCAAAGTTTCTAAAAAGAAGTTAGTCCATCGTCGAGAGAATGGGGAACGTGCTATTCAAGTTTGAGAATAAACTTGGCTTCTGATCTTTTTCTGTGTAAGACTCCTGGAATGTTAGTAAAAGGATGTACGGTAGACATACAGGTCAGTGAAATCATGTCTGAGAGAATTAAATAGGGACAATTCTCTGAGGTGTTTTCTTAAACGTTTGGCCAATCTTTTGTTATGTCTTGCTGATGTAAATGGAGTACATGAAATCCTACATTTCAAAATATATTGATTAGTCAGATAGAAAGTTTTAACAAGTAATAGGTTTATTCCATGCTGAAAAAAAGAAGAAAGAGAACACAACGTTTCGGCCGTGGAGCCTTCTTCAGGTGTGAGGGCCCTCACACCTGAAGAAGGCTCCACGGCCGAAACGTTGTGTTCTCTTTCTTCTTTTTTTCAGCATGGAATAAACCTATTACTTGTTCCTTTGCAGCCTACGCATGCTGACGCAGCTACCCACCTGAAAGTTTTAACAGACCTCAGTCGAAAAGGAACCCCATCCTTTCCTTTCGACCCCAGATGGCTGTCCCTCAATTACTTGAACTTGAACTTGAACTTTATTGCCATATGTAACCAGTACTGGTACAATGGAATTCTTACTTACAGAAAGTCTCTCGATTGTAAAACAAGTGTAAAAAACAAGACAAAGTGCAAACAGTGCATCAAGACAATGTACAAACAAACAATAGACAATGTGCAAGTAAACATGTAGACAGTTTGAATGTAAACAATACAGACGTGTAAACAATGACTGGAGATGTGCAATAGATAAGAAATCATAAAGAGGTAGATGGTGATGGTGTAGGTGTGGTCCGAGGGGGATGGCTAAATGTGTTCGCCAGTCTCACTGCTTGTGGATAGAAGCTATTGAAGAATCTAGTGGTAATTGTCCGTATGCTCTTATATCTCTTGCCTGAGGGCAGTGGGGTGAAGAGCTCATGCCCAGGGTGGTGACTGTATTCTGTGATGGCCAGAATTCTACCACGGCAGCGGTCCTCATAGAGCTGTTTAATCTCGGTGAGACCGCAGCCGATGATCTTCTGGGCCATATTGACCATTCTCTGCAGTGCCTTTCTTTCTCGCGAAGAGGTGTTGCCATACCACACGGTGATCCCGTTGGTGAGGACGCTCTCGATGGTGCAGCGGTAGAAGTTCACCAACACATGTATTGGTATCCCCCATCGCTTGAGGCACCTCAAGAAATAAAGGCGCTGCTGAGCCTTCTTCATGATAGAGTCAGTGTTCACAGTCCAGGCTAGATCTTTACAGATGTGAATTCCCATAAACCTAAAGCTGGTGACTGTTTCCACTTCCGTTCCATCAATACTGAGTGGGCTGTGAGTGTATGGCCTGTGTCTCCGAAAGTCCACTATTAGCTCTTTCGTTTTCTTTATGTACATGCTGAAAGAAACACTTTTCAAGCAAACTGTTCACATCTTCTAAACAAGGTATTGAGGTGGAACATGTACAGTAGGAAATAAAGCACAACAAACAAAGCTCTAACTGATGCACAACTATTTTAAGTGCTCAAGCACATTTCATTATGTAAACCATACATCATCCTACTGTTTGTGTTTCGGTTGTAATAGGAAGTTCAGGGCTGCATTCTCCACAGTAGAGCAAGCAATGGAAGGAATAACTTTGATAAGCCTACCTATTCCTATTGCCAAGGGAGTACGAAATGATACAGACTTCTTAATTGTTTTTTCTTTGAAACCAACTTCTGCAATCAGTTTTGCCTTCCGTTCTATCACTAATTTTCCATGAATCTCTATCTTCCACTTAATGTACAGTACTTATAGTATTTGTTAGATATTTTTATCTTAATTCGCTACATACTGTAACTACAATTATTAATATTAATATGGAAGAATACAGAACCAATTATTATCTGCGAAATAACAAATTTACTCTATAGATATGTGAGTAGTTAATTGTACTGTTAACTTGCTGAAGAACAATGTACTATATAATATTCTGTGTAGTTTAGAGTTATGTATATTATTACTGTTGTTATAAATTAAAGAATGATAATTTACTTGTACTTGCTAATCTTAAATCATATTAATGAGTCCAGATACATAATAGTACAATACACATACATACAGTATATTGAGAAATTTACAAAGTGAAAGCAAAAGCTCACAAAATGTGATTTAGTTTCCTAGTATAGTACAATGTAAAGATTCTGTGCAATCATCATGAGTACAGGAATTGTATCTATACTGTATGTCCAATAAAACTCAAGTATTATTTATAAGAAAGTGTTCCACAAAGACCTGCAGACTACAGTAAGTTAAATTTTCTGGTACTGTAGCTGCATTCCGTATTTCTTACTCAGATAATATTTATTCTCTTCAATATTTTTTTCTGAAAAGGGCTCAATTTGCCAATACTGAATAGTATAGTTCCACCTAGTGGTTCATTTTATTTAGTCACCTCTGGAAAAGAAACATAAAACAAAATACTAGTATTGGCTTTTGCACTGTGGCCATTATATCTTTGTCTATTGCTGCTGCTATTATTACTAGCACAATGCTTTTGACACTGCTACTGTACTACAGTATGTACGCGTCCTCAACAGCTAATTGCAATGCCTCAAACTCAAAGCACATCTGTACTGTGCACTTTTTGAATGGTCTACCATGTTAGTTTTTCACTACTACATATTTATTGTTCTCCACAACATATTTATTGTTCTGTTGTTATTATTTATTGTGTTTGTAATGTACTGTTTACACTGTATGGTGTTGTCTGTTGTATTGTGTCTTCTGCTGTATTGTCCCGAGTTATCAGCATGAAAAAGAATTCCAATGTACATGTACCTATGGCAATAAACTCTACTACTCCACATTCAAAATGCTATTTGATGGTAAAAGCATAAAGCTGTGACTGTATGTAAATTTAGATCATTAGCTATGTCTGTATGTTAATTGCAAAGTATTACAATTAACTTGCTTTCATTTTTTGCTGTCACTGTATTTCAGCGATTATCTTTTTCCCCTTACCCTGTCTTTGTTGTGGAGAGACAAGGTAGGGAGTACAAAATGGGACATACTGTTTGGGACTGTCGGATCTGAAGAGGAGGCGTTGTAGGACTATGTGGAGTTTTGTTCTTTTTTGGTGTGGTGCAAGGAGACACGCCCGTATATAGGACAAATAAGATTGCTTTGGATTTTATGTACTGTTGTTTAGGCTATCGGAGGTGTGTGTGTGATGTTTGTGTGTGAGATTGGAGTGTTTATGTCCCTTGGTAAGTTTGTCCCTTATGGATACTTTTTTCTCTTATGTTTTATTTGAATGAATAATGCTGTAATGTAGCTGTTAGAGGAATTAAAGAACAGTTATACAGTACATGGCAGCACAGTGGTTAGCTTTGCTGCCTCACATCACTGGGGCCTCGGGTTTGATTACTAGGGTGCTGTCAGGAATTCTGAAAGGGGTGAGTAGTTGGACCCCTGTGCGAAGCCATGAGGAAGGGAGTTCGAGCAAAAGTAAATCCAAGATTCCAAAACCAAGTCGTTGGGCAAGAGCAAAGTCAAAAGTAGGAGAACCAAGTCGAGTAATCAAGGAGTCAGGTTGAGAATAGTGAATGTAGGTAAGCCGGTGAAGAGTGTTTAAATATTAGACATGGTTGGATAATTAGTTCCTGGATGAGTGTGTGTGGAATTTAGTATGCATGAGAATGCCAGGGCTCTTATGGGAGAAGGAACGAGTTGTGACAGGTGCTATCTGCATGGAGTTTGTGTGTTTTCCCATGTTCATGTGGGCTTCCTCCGGGTGCTCTGGTCTCCTCTCACAGTCCAAGGACATACTGGTAGGTTAATTAACTTCTTGGAAAATTGGCCTTGCTGTGTGTGTGCATGTGTGTACTGTATGTCGTTCAGGGTGTATCCTGCTTTACACTCATTGCTTGCTGGAGTCTCCGGCTCCTCCACTATCTTGAATGGGATAAAGTTTTTAGAAAATGGATGGATTTTAAATAATTAATTAATTAATACATTTTCATTTTTTTCACAATGAAATATAAAATCTTAATATTTAATAAATAAAACAATTGACAAAACCTACAATTAATACAGTGATTGCCTAAAAACCTGAATAAGAAAAAATTGCAGTGTTCTTTATGACACTGAAAAGGCTTGCTCAAATGAAACAAAGTTGCGCAGTCCAGTCTATGGTGCATGACTATACATATTTTTACACCATTCTCCAGCCAACAAGAGTCTTTCCTTTATATTTACATTAAGTTGGTCAACATTAAAAAACCTCACCCAAGGAGAAAATCAGGCGCTCCAGTCTCTCCGCAACAGGGATGATATCGTCATCAAACCAGCGGACAAAGGAGGTGCTGTTGTGGTGTGGCGTAAGGATCTATATATCTTTGAAGCCTCTAGACAACTAACTGACACTTCTGCCTACCCCCCTCTCCAACAGGACCCTACCACTGACTACCAAAAGGAAGTGGTATCCACCATTTCCCTTCTTATCAGCAGTAATGAGCTCCCCCAGGTGGCGAACCGGCTCATCATGGAACATCTGCAGGTATCTCAATTTTACCTCCTCCCCAAAATCCACAAACCAGACACCCCTGGATGCCCCATCGTATCAGCATGTAACTGTCCTACTACTTACATCTCAGCCTTTCTCGACAGCCTTATCAGACCGCTGGTTGAAGGTCTTCCCTCATACATCAAAGACACCAACCACGCGCTCCAACTTTTTAATGATTTCCAATTTCAGGGCACCGAATGCTACATTTTCACCATGGACATCACATCTCTGTACACCGTCATTCCCCATAATGATGGCCTTACAGCCCTCAAGCACACGCTGGACAAACGCACAGTGCTTGATCCACCCACCCACACCCTGGTACACCTTGCAGAACTGGTCCTCACACTGAATGCATTCTCTTTCAATAATCTTTTTTACCAACAGGTTAGTGGAGTTGCCATGGGCACCAGAATGGGACCCAGCTATGCTAATATTTTTGTCGGCTGGGTAGAAGAACGCTTCTTCGCTTCCTACAATGTCCCTGACCTCTACAAGCGGTATATTGATGACTGCGTTGGTGCCTCCACATGCTCTAACGATCAGCTTGAGTGCTTCCTGCACCATTTCACCAACTTCCACCCGTCCCTCAAATATACGGTTAACATATCTTCCACTACTCTTCTGTTTCTAGACATTAACTTCTCCATCAACTACCCCCGACTCTCCACTTCAGTTTATTACAAACCCACGGATTCACACAGCTACTGTACCTCCTGTATAGCTCATTTCACCCCAAACACACTAAAAACTCCCTCCCTTTTTCACAGTTCCTTAGGCTACGACGATTGTGCAGCGACGACATCGACTTTGAGAACCAAGCCCTCAAAATGTACTCCTTTTTTATCAACAGAGGATACCCTAGCAGTGTGATTGACAGGGCACTTGCCCGAGCTAAAAACACCCCCCAGACCATCAACCCGATCAGGAACTCCCGCCGTAACAACTGCATTCCTTTGGTGCTTCCTTACCACCCTAACACACTTCCTATCCCCAGGACCATTAACCACAACTTTTACATCCTACAGGATGATCCCTCCATTGGGGCCCTCTTTTCTGATCGCCCTATCATCTCATATCACCGACCACCTAATCTGCGTAACCTCCTTGTTCACAGTTCCCTTGACCGCCCTCAACAACCATCCACACCAGGCACTTTCCCTTGCAACAGAGCTCACTGTATCACCTGCAAGTACACATCCACCACCACACTCATTCAAGGCCCCTCAGGACAATTCCAGATCACCCAGACAGCATCTTGTACCTCCAGCAACCTTATTTACTGTATCTCTTGCAGTAAATGCCCAGCCATCTACATTGGAGAAACAGGAAGGAGACTCGGAGACCGCTTCAGAGAACACGTCAGGGCTGTGAAGATTAAAGATCTCTCCAAGCCCATTGTTTCTCATTTCACCTCTGACGGCCACAACCACTCTAATCTCTCCGTCTGTGTTCTCAAAGATGGTTTTAAGAACTCATACATCAGAAAGACCACCGAAACCAAAATTATTCTGCAGCTAGGATCACACATTCTCCCTTCTCTTAACGACAGACTACTGTTCTTTTAAATTTTCTCCATTCATTGGAAGTTTCATTTCACACCTCTCTACACCCATTCTGACTTCACACCTCTTGATTGGCCTCTCTTTCTGTCCCCTGCTACCGCCTCTCACTCCTCCTCCTCCCAACCTTTGTTCTCCCGCTACTTTACCTTTGCCTACTGCCTTGTCTCTCTCACACCTGAAGAAGGCTCCACAGCCGAAACATTGTGTTTTCTTTCTTCTTTTTTTCAGCATGGAATAAACCTATTACTTGTTCCTTTGCAGCCTACGCATGCTGACGCAGCTACCCACCTGAACTACAACATTAACAAATATTTATTATTAAAATGAATTTCAGTGCAACTGTTATGTAATCTTACATAAATAAATATGTGTAATTATTTTATCAGAAATACATCTGTTGAGAATTACCTGGTATGAATTTTATACTGTACATTGGTTTATTTGTCATAGCTGTCCATTTATTCTGGTAGAAAAAAAAATTGTTGGGCTAAAGCAACAAATGCAAAAAGGCAGAGGCAAAAAGTTCCAAAATCACATCTGATTTACCATAATAATATTTTAATTGCCAATGTAATTGCATTTTATAATAATATTCAATGTAATATATATCATTTTTATAATTAAATACTGTATATAATTTGTATATTGTATAATTTTGTAAATGTAATTGTTTTTTTTTATTTTTAACTACTTTGTGGTGTATAACATTTTTTCTATTGTTTCCTTTTATAGAAAGTTAGTAAATTAATACAACATATTATGTCATGGAGGAGCCCGGTGAGGTGGTTCTGTTGTCTGGTGAGGATGCCCCCTGGCACCTCCCACTGGAGGTGTACCGGATACGAACCCCCAGGGCTGAGCCTGGTCAAGCTGGATGAATTATGTCTCTTAACCGGCCTGGGAGCCATGGTGAGTCCCTCAGGAGGAGCTGGAGACTGTTGCTGGGGAAACGGAAGTCTGGTCCGGCCAGCTCAGCCTGTTACCACTGCGATCCTCAGCAGGGATAAGCAGGTAGAAAATGAGATGAGATTATGTTATTTATGTTCACTAGGGGTCGCTTTGATTCAAAGCAAGCAGAGATCTTTTGTAAATCCAATATATCCACAAATCCTCAGTAAACATACAGTACATCCTGTTGGACTATGTGACATAAACATGACCTTTCTTCTATTTATAAAAAGAGGTATGCACTGAAAGAGTGAATTTCATGTGATTTTTCTCTTAATAGGCATGTACAGCAGTATAAATTTGCCCTTTCATTAGGAACAGCAAGGAAATTAATATGCACAATAAGGTTTGTGAAAGATGTTTAGTTTAAAAATACACATCAACCTTGTATCTAACAATGCCCATGTTAGTTAATGCCCTGTCTTACCTATTAGCCATTAGGATAAGGTTTTTTAATTAGTAAACATAATTTACAAATACATTTTTCTAAAAACAATCATATACAAAGTAAAATTAGAATGAATTAAATTAATGGATATTATGCATGAATTCATTTGCAAGAGTAATTTGATACGTTGAGCAGTGCTCATGGCACGATTTAACATAAGTACTATACACTATAATCTCCAAAGTTCAATTTCATAACAGGAATACTTTCAGTGTTTTCAATAAAGTTGTGACAGAAATTAGTATCATAAAAAAGAACATTCAATGCATACAGTATGTGGAAAGATTATGGGCAACATTTTAAAAGATTATCACTGGATATGGTGAAAGAACCCCTATTATAGGGAAATTTGAAGATTTGCTGACAAACAAAACAAAGTGAATTTGACTGCTTGGAAATATGTTTTCTTCTCTCTATATATATATTATGACAATCAAAAGAGATATTTCACAGCTTGGCTGGTGATTATTTTTATTTCACTTTGTGTTAAGTTTAGATCAATGATTGTTTTATTTCATTTTGTGAAAAGTGCAGATCACTTCTTTCTGATGGAAGAACTTTGTCCTTTCGACCTTTGATCTTGACTTTTTTTGCTGAGAGAGTCTATATGATGATAGGCACTGACACACACATCGAAAGCAAGATAAAAAAGATTTCCTTCCTTACAGGCCAACAGTCATGTTGAAAACAATTCCCTAAAACCTTGGGACTTCCTGAAAATTCCATAGCTGTTGGAGGCCTCAAGTTCCAGGCAATCCACAGGCAAAGAAATCTTGATAATAATTAGTGAACTTCCTGCCATTGTTACATACACTTGAAAATTGCAAAGCTAAGTGTTTAAGAACGTCCTTTGGTTTTTTAGACAAATGTTTCTCTGTTGCAGCTACAAAACATTTACCATGGCACACATGTAACAGAAAATAGAGATCATTCAAACAAGCTAATTTTTTCAAGTAGGTGGCTCCATCAGCATGCGTAGGCTGCAAAGGAACAAGTAAAGTTTTATTCCATGCTGAAAAGAGAAGAAAAGAAACACAACGGCTGTGGAGACTTCTTCTTCTGTGGAGCCAAAACGTTGTGTTTGTTTTCTTCTCTTTTCAGCATGGAATAAGCTCATTTTGTTTCCTGTCCTTGAACTATTACAGCACAATTAATTCGGTTGCTGAGACCTCTACAATGTCTAGGTTTAAAGAGAATGTTACTTTCTGTAACATGCTCAGTGCCACTGACTCTTATTATATAAGTACAGACACAAAATTAAGAATCCAATACAGAACCACAGGGGAGTCAGAGCCTATCTGGGCAAGCAACAGACACAAGGCAGGATACACGCTTGATCAGATGCCAGTCCATCACAGGGCACACACATACACAAACATTCACACCAGGGTCAGTTTTTACAGACGCCAATGAAGACACCACCATGTCTTCGGACTGTAGGAGGAGACTGGAGTACCCAGAGGAAACACACACAAACACAGGGAGAAACACTGCACTGCATGCAGATAGCACCACAGGAAACGTACCCAGAGCCATGACCCACTGCAAGGCAGTAATTCTAACCGCCGTGCTACTGTGTCTCCCTCTAAATTAATTAGTTCAAAATACAAAAAAAATGTTAAAAACAAGGGAACAACAGGATTTTATAAACCTACTGAAATTTATTGATACAAATTTTTAATCCATTATATCTATGGTTTTTTAAATTATTCTCCTCTTGTTTCACAGGGTCATTTCCGGTAAGCAATAAGCTGTAGTTTAGCCACAAAGGAGAAGACCACTTCACACACAGATAGTATTTGTTATTTGTATTGCATGCGCACAAACCATTACAACCTAACTTGTGAGAAATAGGAAACAGTCAAGAGTCGTGAGATTTTATTCCTTTCACAATCCAAGGCCACTCTGAGGTTGTGGCTTTTACCTTCTATAACCATACCCACAGATTATTTAGCACTTCTCGAAATTACATAGACATGTCATATTTAAATAGACATTATGTTAATCATTTTTTCAGAACGTTAAAGCAGGGCAGATGAATAATTACATTACCACACCATAAAAGTGAAATTTAAAAACAAAATACATCTTATTGTATATACAAGGTTAAATTGCCCTGCAGGCAAACTCTTTACCACTAGGACATTTTGTTTATTGATTCTGAGCTACAGTTTAAAATTTTAGCTACGTAACAAAACCTTTGAAAAGATTCAACATTTGGCTTTATTAGGACTTTAAATGAGTAAACTTCTTAAAAGAACCAAATACAATTGATCTAAAGTATTATGGAGTACAGTGCTTCACAAAGCCTACAGTATAATGTTTTACTGTGGAATTTGGATTTTATAACATTGAGTTGGGCTGTGTGAGGCCAATTATGCCTCAAATAAACAGCTGCTGGAAAAGGGGAAAATGAAAGCTACCTGATAAGGTAGCCAGCCAGCAGGTAATTTGGCATTCCAAGACTATTTTGAACCTAGTGGGTTGCAGTCTGTTACTAACTCACTTGAATCAAGTCATATAATTTAATTAAGGGCTCTTGGTAGTATAATTTGTGATGATAGGAAGCATATTACTTCCTGCAGTATACAGGGATTAGTCAGACTGGAAGAGTGTATAAGCGTACACTCCAATAGAAAGTGCACCTACACTGTAACACTTACTGTATAAGGTAGGCTAGTGAGCTCTGTAGGTTTGTCTGCTTGTCCATAACCACTCTGTATATTGACAGATCTTCTTTCCTCAAGATCCCAGGATATGTTCCATTATAATTAAGCACATTATTTACACCAACTACGTGCTGTGACTTCAGTGTTGTATAAATACTTGTCATTCCTTGCGGGATGAAAAAGGTAAAAATTGCACCGACTGCTGATTTTTATGGTTTGAACCATTTATTGTTAACATTGAGATACTTCTGGAGAACAGGCTTACTTCTTGTAGAAGGGCAGAACTGTCCCTGTTATCATGGAGGTGTCCAATCTCTGGTCATACAGCAAGACTAAGAAATTGTCAAATATTTTAAATAGTAAGAGGGACAAAATGTAGAACAAATCAGCATATTTAAAAATAAATGAAAGGGGGAATTCTGTACCACTACACTAGTAAGACCTCATCCAGAATATTATGTTCAGTTTTGATGGAAATACCACAGAAAATATGTTATAGACTTAGAAGAAGAAGGGCTGTGATATATGGACAAGCTGAGTGAGGTAAATCTCTTCACATCAGATTGAAGGGAGATATTATCCAAGTATAAAAAATCCTGAGTGGTAAAGATATGTTCATCCTAAAGCATTGTTACATATCTTCTAGTGAAACAAGAATACATGGTCACAACTGGAAATTTTAGGAGAATAAATTTGGAACCCAAAATAGTAACCATTTCTGTTAAGTATAGTTTTATGAAAAAGGTTGGGCACCCCTGGCCAAATTACATGTTTTGTTGATTTTCTAAGTAAAAAGAAGTTGACACAACCTTTGCAGCGAACAAACTTAAACTTGACATATTTCTGCAAATTGTAATGCACAGTTACTATTTATTTGTTAAATTTAACAGATTGAAAAAAATAATACAGTAAATGTAGCATGTGCAAAGTTTGGGCACCCTTCCAGTTGATCCACTAATGTTATTTTTTTGTAAGGTCTCAGAACTTAATTGACTCGTTAGGCCTTAATCTAAGTCAGGTGATGACAATTCCAGAGCTTCATAAATTCTCTGACTCTTCGAACCTCTCAGGGTGTTGTGCTTACACTCAACAACCATGAGCTCCTCTAAGCAGCTGACTGAGGATCAGAAAATAAAGATAATTGACTCTTACAAAGCAGGCTAAAAAAGGTATCTAAACGCTTCCTGCTTGCAATTTCCACTGTCCGAAATGTCATTAAGAAATGGAAGTTAAGGGAAGTCAAGACAAGATCTGGAAAACCAAGAAAAATCTCAGATAGAACTGCTCATAAACTGGTCAGGAATGCAAAGCAAAACCCACATATCACTGCAAAGGACCTGCAGGAAGGTTAAGCTGGCACAGGAGTAGTGGTGCACCGGTCCACTGTGCAGCGTTGCTTGCACAGACATGATCTTAATAGAAGAGTCATCAGAAGGAAACCTTACATGCAATCTCATCACAAAATTCAGCGTCTGAAGTATGCAATACAACACTTACAGGTAAGCCAGAGATGTTATGGAACCAAGTGCTGTGGTCTGATGAACTAAAAATGTAACTCTTTGGTTACAATCACCAAAGGTATGTTTGGAGAAAAAAGGAAAAGCTTTTGAAGAAAAGAACACCTTTTCAACTGTTAAGCATGGGGGTGGATCTATTATGCTTTGGGGTTGTGTGGCAGCCAGTAGCACAGGAAATATTGTGCGGGTAGAGGGAAGCATGGATTCTGCTAAATATCAACAAATCCTGGAAGCTAATGTCCCACAGTCAGTGAAGAAACAGAAGGTGAAAAGAGGTTGGATATTACAACAAGACAATGATCCAAAACATTCCTCAAAATCAGCCATGAACTACTTCAAGAAATGAAAGATTAAGGTTTTGGAATGGCCTTCATAGTCCCCAGACTTGAATATTATTGAAAATCTGTGGGTAGATCTCAAAAAAGCAGTGCAAGCAAGACGACCTAAGAATATTTCTGGAGTCGACGCATTCTGCAAGGCCAGTGGCCTAATGGATAAGGCATCAACCTCCGGAGCTGGGGAGTGTGGGTTCGAGTCCCACCTGGGTCAATTAATTATTGACAAGGTGGCCGAGTGGTTAAGGAGATGGACTGCTAATCTATTGTGCTCTGCATGCATGGGTTCAAATCCCATCCTTGTTGTGCTCAATGTCTGACAAGTGTGCCCGTTCAAAGTTGGCCTTGCTTTCCTTTGTTTCGGGGTGGAGCGGTGGTTCTGTGGCTAAGGATCTGCACCTATGGCTGGAAGGTTGCTGGTTCAAATCCTGCAGCTAGCAGAGGAATCCTACTCCGTTGGGCCCCTGAGCAAGGCCATTAACCCCAACTGCTCCAGGGGCACTGTACAATGGTAGACCCTGTGCTCTGACCCCAGGCTCTCTCCCTGTTTGTGTCTCATGGAGAGCAAGCTGGGGTATGCAAAAAGATAATTCCTAATGCAAGAAATTGTAAGGGTTAATAAAGTGGTGTTATTTCTGCCAAAGGGAGTGTTACTAAGTACTGACTGATGGGGTGGCCAAACTTTTGCACATGCCACATTTGCTGTTTTATTTTTGTTAAATCTGTTAATTTCAGCAAATAAATAGTAACTGTGCATTAAAAGTTGCAGAAATATGTCAAGTTTTAGTTTGTTCGCTGCAAAGGTTGTGTTCACTTCTTTTCACTTAGAAAATCAACAACACGTAATTTGGCCAGGGGTGCCCAAAATTTTGCATATAACTGTATATGGAACAGGCCTCCCATCAGCTTGTTGAAGCACTTACTCTGGACACTGAACAAAATGTTAGCACTACAGTAGCTACTTATCTACAAAACAAGCATGATGGGGTGAATGGCCACTATTGTTTGCAAACCTTTCTTATGTTCAAGTGCTAATAACATCTTTTCACAAAACTGAATCTTGTTAATGTTGTCTTCCAAGTTTCCAAGAGTTTAAGTGGGTTGTACTGAGCCTTTTGGTTTTGTGAATTCTCATAAATTTATTTGTTTTTGCTGCCATGATATTATACATCAAATTAGTCTTCTTAAATGAATAAAAATAAAACGTTTTTTAGTAGACTTTTAAATGTTTTGGATTGTTTATCATTACAATAGTAGATTGTTAACAACAATTTACAGTATTGAGTATATAACTAAGTGAATTCTCACGAAGATATAAAGAACATACAGTACCATTCTACAAGTACCAGTACAATATGTACAGAAAAAATATATCAGCACAAGTAGTTTTCTTATTTCTTGTATTATATCCTTTTCTGTCAGGTCTGAATTTAATGTTCTGTAGGTAATTTCAATGCTGCAGCGTTTGTACCTTTCAGAACTTCAGTTTGTGCTCGTAGAGAGCCAGCACAAGGAGGCAGCCCCAGCCAAGCAACAGCCCTAAGTTCTGCAACAGGAACATCAGCCAGAGCCGGTCAGTCTTCACATGGCTCATTTCTGGAAGCTGCAATTGAAACAAAAATTGGTGCATACCTGACTTTGTCTTTTTTGGATATAGTTCTATGCAAGATACTGTACATGCAAAGATAGACAGCAGATTCCCAGTGTCACAAGTGAGCAAGAATTCACTTTCAGAAAGACTAAATTAATGAATGGAAATTTTCATTTCTGAAAAAGAGACACCTCAAAATTAGGTAGTACTTTAACAACTGCGTAGTGGACAGTCACTAAGTGTAATTACTTAATTGGAATATATAAGATTCTAGAGTGAGAGAACAGAAGCAAGGTAAATGTAAAGCTGCAGAAATTCCTAATTTATTTAAAGCCAGGATGCTTGTCCAATTTAACTTTACAAAATTAAACTGAGCTATTAAGAGGTTTCTCCCTTTTTAAGATTCTAATATTATATGCAATAATTGTTTTCATTGGGCTTGTCTGTAAAGTAATTTCAAATCAATCAGACAGGTTGGCCCAGCAGAAGCCAGGAGAAGAGGATAAATAACAGAGAATGGAGTGAACTCCCCATGATGAGGCATGTAATTGGCCAATTCTGCAGTCACATTGTTACCACAACTAACTTAATGGTCTGATTATTCAAGCAGCTAAAGAGTTCATTCCAGGTTTAGTGCATACTAGTAGAAAATCAAAAACCAACAGAAATTTTTGAAGTGTTGGATGCGGACGCATCAGTTTTTCAGCTTACCATTTCCACTAAAGACAGGTATAAGAAGATCCCTGCTGTGACTGAAAATATCCACTGTTGCACCTCTGTGTCTGAGGATACGAAGAGTCCAATGTAAAGCCCAATAAAGGCAGTGAGGGCACTGATAAAATTTAATAACATGGCACTTTTCACGGAGAGGCCAGAATTCAGCAGAACTGCAAAGTCACCTGCATTAAGAAAAGCAGACACAGATGCAGGCAGGATGAAGTTAATTTTTTATATAAAATAGCAGTATTTTATCCATCATCCCATCCATTTTCTAATACGCTTATCCAGGGTCACAGGGGAAGCAGAAGCCTATCCTGGCAAGCAACAGGCACAAGGCAGGTTACACTCTGGATCGGACTCTAGTCCATTGCAGGGCACACACAGACACAAGCACACACACACACACCATGAGAGGAATCTGGAGTACACGGAGGAAACCAGGGCAAGCACAGGGAGAACATACAAACCCCATGCAAATAGAAGCCCAGGAATTGAAGTCAGGGCCCCAGTACTGCAATACTAACTAATAATAGTAACCACTAGTAACTAGTAATACTAACTACTGTGCCACTGCTGCCCAGCAGTATTTTATGTTATTTAATAATAATGAAATTATCTGTTGCAGGCACTTAATACGTATATAGTATTACTTTCCACACATTATGAAAAAGTGCATTTAAGGTTTCCAGTCTTAATTGCTTAAAGAGTTAAAGTTCCATTTCTCTACTTGATGGTGATTATTGTGTTCTTCCCTCTCCGGTCAACTTCACCATTGAGTGCAATGCTTGTGATTTGGCCATAGTTAAACTCCTGATTAACAAGGAACACTGAAAACCTACCCATTTCATGAGGGATTTCGTGACATAGTATGGCAACAGTTGTTGCCATGCCAGTTTCTGTGGAGGATGAAAATGCTGCCCCAACAACAAGACCATCAGCAAAATTGTGAAGGCTATCTCCAACTATGACCATGACAGCCAGCAAGGAAACACCCTGCCCTGAAAATACAAATGAGTTATAAATTCGAGACAAGGAACAATAACTTGTGCTTTCTGACTCATCTCTAATTCTAAAATATTAAATTGCTCTTTGTGGAATTAGTTATTTACTGTAATTTCTATTACATTACAATTAAACTTAAATTAAGATCATTCTCTTTATAGAATATAATGCTTTCATGCATTAGTCAGTTCCTTACTGTTGCAATAAACCCACTTCATTTTGTAGAGAATTTAATGTAATATCTCACTCTTTGGACTTGTAGGGAGGTGCACTTCAGCATCTTCAGAATGTATTTCTGTACATTCAGAATCTTCAGGAATACCCTGTTTTGGAGTAGCACAACATTATTTAATTGGTTTAGAAATACGGTTTCAGCTTGCAGAATAATCCTGAAGATTCACAATATAGTTGTATAAAGTTGGCAAATTCAAATTTCATTATCTGAAAAGAGAAGTCAGAAGAACTGCATGTAACCTATACTGCATTCCATACCAACAGGTAATAAAGCTGTACGGTAAGTAATCAAACTATAAATACTCTGTTGGAAAGTCTGCCAGGGGTGTGTGATAAGTAGAGGTCATAGGTTTCTACAAGACATACAGTAGGTTATCATACTGCAACTATGCAGTCACAATCCACTAACTTTTGTGCCTTTTTTTTCTTATCTCTTCCTTACTTTGTCTGTATGGGGACATTGATGACTCAATATAAATGCCTATGAATATCTTTTTTTAGATTTTAGTCAAAAAACAAATCTGTTGACATTCTATTTTTTCTAGCATGGAATACTATTAATCATTTTATCTTACAATATACCATGTTTCATTTTCTGATTACAAAACACATTGCTGTTATAAACAGTAATGCTACAGTAAATGCACTACAAACATTATGTGCAATGTTCAAAAACAAATAAAGAACAGTACCTTATATAAGAGGTGCACTCACCAGTTGCATAGTTGATATGGATTTTCCTCTTTGAGATTGGTTATTGCAGTTTGACTCCAAGGGAAGGTCATGGGAATGATTCAAGTGTTCATTTGCAAATGAAGGACTCTATTAAGGAAAAAAAAACTTACCTTGGTCAATTTAAGATTTATAAGTCTGGTTAATGAGCAATTGTATTGAGTTCAATGTATAATGGGATTGCTTTGATGGTTTAACTTAACAGACCCAATTTGCTCTGTAAGAAAACCATCTGCAAATCGCCCATATAATTCATTAACTATAAAGCAGGCAGTGAGCAATGCTAGTTTCATAAAGTCTTCAAAATCATTCATGCAATCAAAACCATGACTTATGTGCCTATCTCAAGAACATAGCCACATATTGAAATTACTTATGTATACAAAAACTACAGTTGCCCCAACCCCTTTTTATATCCCAGTGTTGCATAGCCATTCATTTTTCTTTGCAATCCATTTGAGTCCAAGGGCTACACACACATGCATTCTACCCAAGTGCTAAGTCTGTGAATTCTGTTTTGTGCAATGAAGTAAAAGCAGCTGTGATCGAGATGTCAACCCACATAACTCCAAATGGTAAAAGGTAGTTTCATGTCAGTCTGAGGTTGTGCAGTGTGAAGTGTGAAGGTCTTATTTTAAAATGCCTTGTAAAATTATTCAGATCCTTCCTATGATGTCCATTTGTTGAAATAATAAAAGGATATATGTAATTTTTTAAAAAATAAGATGTTTAAAAAGAACAATCTTAAATAAGGCATAAGCATTCAAACCTTTGGTATTAATTACAACCAGGAGTCTTTTTAGGGAAGTCTCTTCCAAGTTTGTACACTGTTTTGATGCATTTGTTGCCTATTTATTCTTGGCAGATTTGGCTCAGTTTCTCTCACGTGCCTTGGGGATCACTTATGAACATCACTTTTCCAGTCTTCAAACGGATTCTTAATAGAATTCAAGGCAGGACTTTGACAGTGCCGTTCGAGGATATTGCTCGAAATCCACCACCTGACTAGGGAACTACACATAAACAGGTGATTTTATTCTGAAATCAGGTGAAAATCTATGATTGCACAAAGACAGAGGCCTCTCAACTCATTGTGTGGTTCAGTGGTTCAGTTGCACCACTAATTTAGGCCTGGGGTAGCTGAAGCTGAAGGTAAATGGGTGAGGGTACCCCTTTTCAGGAGAACGGGAAATGAATCACAGTCCAGGCTACAGAGGTGAAGTGCTCATCAGGCCTTTATTTCAGCTAAAGTTACGGCACAATAGCATGGGAGGAAGAAAATGTTTCTCTTTTTCTTTCTCTGTTATTTTTTCCTTGCAGAGCTCTCTTTATAGCCAGATAACAGAAGTTACAATTCTCACAGCCCCCCTCATCCAGCAACTGGGAGACTTTCCATTCTTGCCTTTCAAAAAACGTACCATCCATGCGTCATGTCAGAATTACAAGGACATATTGTTAACAAAAGAAGTGTTTTAAACAGGAACGATTTCTTACAATCTACAGATGTAATGCTTCGAATCACTACTAGGTTACACAGAAAGTGCAGGTACTGCATAAGATTACAAGTGTTATGATTATGATGATTTTAAGATAATCATGGTGTTACACTATATAAAAGATAAAAACAATCCTTCACAGCAAAGGGTTTGAATACTTATGCAATCATGATTTTTCCATTTTGCTTTCATATTATCTTTTTACTGTGCATATAACAAAATTTATTTACTACTTTAAAGTGTCATGACTGCAGGTTTTAAAGCAACATAATATAAACATCAGACAATGTCTGAATACTTTGCAAGGCACTGTACATGATAAAGAAATCCCCACTCTCTCCATGCGCCCAAAGGCTGCAGGACTCAGCTGGTATTCCAGTGGGAGATGTTTACTGATGCGATGCCTGGGAACCTAACTTTTATCAAACCATAATTTATTTAATGCATCAAATATGTGCTATATTTTCTGTTAAAGTGTAAAGCTAATAGCATTACAGCAAGCCTGTTGGACTGTTCTTAAAAAATGCCTGAAGTTCACAAAGTGATCATATCACATTGAAAAGCTCATTTTAAAAATTAAATATTGCCTTAATATGTTATACAACTACAGTATATTAAAAATTTCCTTTATCCTGTTTTTTAGAGATGTTCTCAGAAAGGTCTTACCTTAGTTTGTCCGGGCATAACCAGAAAAAAAATCTTCTCAATGAGAAAGAACCCGTAGATCCCTCCAATAATCCCCAGAATCTTCCAGAGATAGTCTTTGCCTTCTGTTAAATGGTGATCTTCACTGTGACTGTGAAGGCCCAGAATCTTAGAGAAACAGAAGCTTTTAGTGCATGTGCTTTTCATTCTTTGTGATTGCGATGGTATGAGCACTGAATGCTAATACTGAAGACATTTCGATTTGATTGAAAGACACCAAAATTGTATAATTTCTTATTCTTAAAACACAGAATTCTTCCACTGTACACAAATTCAATATAAAAGAAGGAAATGCATTTTAAACAAATGCAACAAAAGAACACACACATCCTGCAATATACTGTCCTGTCCAGGAAGTATTCTCTCCATGCACTTAGTGTCTCAGTGGTTAGGTGACAGTTCAGGTAAAGTGGCTGATGGTGATGGACAGATAATTGCTTATCCTTTAATATGCTTCATTTCCCCCTTTCTTTCTTTTCTGTTGTCACCTAACACGGTCATCAAGGAGGTATCATAGCTCTTTTTTTATTTACTTCATCAGTTAAGATATGTTCTGAAAATGTTATTTTTGGACTAATATTATCCTATGCATATTATCATACATCAGTTAATATCTCTGCAATCTTAAAAAGAAAGGTAAACTCCATAGAATATAATAGTTATCTCTAAATAAGGATACTAAGGCATGTTAAAAAACGTTGATTAATGTTTAAAGGGAAGAAAAGAAATTTAAATAAACAATGAGCAACCCATAGTTATACATTTAAAAAACAACAGTTTGTGTGTTGGTGCATCAAAGTTTACATCTTAATTTGTTTAGTTTTCCCAAACAACCTGCCAGTGAATCATCCTTCAACAACATTAAATATTTTTCACAAGCTTGCATTGAAACTTACATTGTCCAACACAGTGACACACACAGCAATTCCCACTGTTTTTCATGTACAATACACCAATCTTTATTTTACCAATCAAGGCAAATGTCACAGGCACAGTTAAAAAGATATACAATTCTACGTGATATACTTTAGTTAACTGTATTGCATGTCTGTTTAATGGCTATAAAATATTTATTGAAATCTATTAAACCATTAATCTACTGTATTATTATAGGTTGTACTCAAAATAAAGCATTTCTGTGGTAGGACAGTTTACCCGGGCTGCAGTTACACCTGACCTCTCACAAGAGGCTGCTCTATAGCTTCCAATTCTTGTAAATAGCCACATAGAGGTTGGCTGATAGCAAGATATTTATGATGGATTAAACGTAAATAAAATAAAAAGGCAGACTCAGTGTATTCTATCAGTGGATTCTATTTTCTAACCTCTTCTTCCAATTTTGGGTCACGGGGGAGCTGAAGCTAATTCCAGCAAGCAACAGGCACAAGGTGGGATACACCCTGGACAGAACACCAGTACATTGCAGGGAAAACAGACATAAACACATACATGCACATAACAGGGCCAGTTTTACAAGAAGCAAATTAATCTTCCAGTAATCTTGGACTGTGGGAGAAAACCAGAGTATCCAGAGGAAACTCACAGCGAAATATAAGGAGAACATAAAACTCCATGTGAGTTTTCTGTAAAAACTTAGGTAGGGGACCCTGGCTGAGGCTAGAGTCTGCTACAGAATGGTCCCAAAACTGTTGCGTGATAAATTCCAGAGATGCTACCCCAGATTTTTTGTCTCTTTAGTTTTGTCGGAAACTGAATAAGGAACTGGAACTGGATCAGGATCCTGTTAGCAACCAGGCCTAAGATTTTGAAGCCCAAGACTTGTTGTATATCTTTGATACTGTAGTTAAAACGAAGCAGTATTCCTAGATGTACATTGTACAACGGAACTTTGTGTTAGCAGAGAGTTTGGTGACGCTGTGCTACTGCCCAGTTGATAATGGGAGGAAAGGTTTCAAATGGATGGGACACGATTTGCGAACGTGATGGTGAATTTGCGTTTGTCCAGAGCAGCCCGATTTTTTTCCCCACAGGAGAAAGACCTGTAGATGAGGCTAGCTGAGGTTGAAAAGCAAATAAATGAGATACTGTAGCAAGGCAGCAGATGAAATGCTTGCAGGTACATGGAGATTGAGGGGAGCCACAGTTCCTGGCTGAGATCAGGCTATGCTTAGGAGAAGCAAATGTGAATATTCATTGAAAAGTCGAGACAGCAAGACAGCAAGCGAGCAAGACAACAAGATGAGGTTGTAGTATGGTCCATGGAAAAAGATGTATGCAAGGGAGAGAAGGGGATCGCATATGGTATTTATAGTGTTTTAGGAGAGGAAAAGTAAGGAGTAAGGAGTGATTGCTAATGACTGACAGCCGAGTCTGATTGAACCTGGTTGTTGTTATCCCTCTCAATCTTTTGTTACAAACTCCATTTAAGAAGAAATTTCAATTAAAAAATTAAGGGATCCTGAATAATCCAATGAAGTCTATTTCTGGGGCGAAGCTGTTCCCTATGGTGCAGACTTAAATGTCTCTACCATGGCAACTGCTTAGAACTAGAATGGCACAACCCATGGTACAAAATTGATTAAATGCCACTTGGGTTTGAGCCAAAGTATCCTCAGGCTTTGATACCACAGTGATCCATGTAGCTTTCCAGGTATTTACTGGGTTGCTATGGAGTAACTGTTCTTCCAGTGTCAATAACATTAGTCCTCTGTTCAGTTAACTTTTCTGTTGATACTCAGGGGAATCATAGTGTGAAAAATGGTAGATGGCTACTCAGTTCACATGTTCAGAGACTTATACACATTCTGACCATAATTTCTATGGTGTTAAAGGGATTGTGTTGAACTGACTTAATTGTCACTTCCAAATTGTTGGCATAGAAATACGTAGCAAATCCAAATAAAAAAAGTGTATATGTACAATTTTTTTTTTTATCTTTTAGTTCAATAGTTAGGAATTTAAAATGTTCACACAAAAAGATTTAAATGACACATACTATATGTGGTTCCACCATGTCTTCCATACAGTATGTCTTCTCTGCTTTTTACAATAAGTTCAGCCTGAAGGCCTTGTGGCCACAAGTGTTGTCTTTTGCCAAATATCCTTATCAAACAATGTAGAATGTCTTAGTCGAGTAGGACTTTGATTTTCATTTAATATATCAATGTTGATGTTCTATGTAAATCATTATGAAATATGAATTTATTTCATTTTTTAAATTAATTTTTACTCATGTTTACAAAGAGGCTAATACCATTTTATAATAAGACAAGTTATGTATTTGAGAGGAAAGCCACCTTCTGATTCTATAAAGAGAAACAAAACCAGACCTATGTAAGATGAAAGCCTGGGAAAAAAAAACTTGTCTCTTTAGATTTTTTTTGTTAGTGCCCTTTCTTCTGTGACATGCCTTTTTGTAGACTATGAACTGTAGGTGACTGTTGTTTTTCATACAAATAACAAAATAACAATTTGTTATCTGTGATTGTTGTACCTTTGAAAAGCATTATTTTTATTATTAATTAATTTGGGTTGTGTTAATAATTATAACATTTTACAGTGAAGTAGGACATACAGTATATCTATCCCACACATATCCAGCACTACAACATTAATACTGAACCATATTGTAGAAGTCATTAGAGTGATTGCTGAGATCTGCTAGCTTAGGCTGTCTCAAAATATTTGTTAGACCAAATTAAAGCTGACATTTACCAACAGCTGCAACAACACATGCCCTGCTACAAGTGTTGAAAGGGGAGGAAATAACACACCATAAACAAGACAAAACACTTAAAAGTGTCAAATCAACCTTTGCTACAGTACATGTCAAACCACCTTTTGTTACGTTGTGAAAGTATGAAGTAGTAACTTTTGTTTCTGATACTGTGTACTGCATATAAGAGTTGGGGAACCCCTTGCAGTGTGTCTGTTCTGCGGGGCAGACCCAGCGCATGTTGCTGTACTTATTGAGCTCAATAAAACTAAATCTGCACAAGACTGTGTCCTGCTCCTTTGATGAAGAATTCAACAGTTATATAGTACATGTTAAGGACTCATAAGGCAATATTAATTTCAGCAGTGACTCATTTCTCCCTACTGAAGTGCATTAAGGTCATTGCGCTTTTGTGTACAGTATGTACTGTATAATTAAACATGACAAAAGATGCATTCAGGATCACGGTGGCACAGTGGCACAGTGGTTTGCACTGCTGCCTTGTAGCAAGGGGGCCCTGGGTTCAATTCTGGACCTGGGGTGCTATCTGTTTGGAGTGTGCATGTTCTCCCTGTGTTTACAGTATGTGGGTATCCTCTGGGTGCTCTGGTTCCCTCCCATCCACCAAAAATACTGGTAGGTTAATTGGCTTCTGAGAAATTGGCCCTAGGTGTTTGTTTTTGTGTGCCCTGTGATTGACTGTGTCTTGTCTAAGTTGTACTCTGCCTTGGGATCACCAGTGGGGATAGGCTCCAGCTCCCCTGTGACCCTGAACTGTATGAAGTGATTAGAAATTGGATGTTATGGAAAAGAAACAGCTACAATTATCTATTAGCTTAGTATTATTAAAGGAAATTATAGTACTATAGTGATTTTTTTTATTTAAGTTTAATCCAGCATAATTAAATTACTATATTGATTAGAGCCTCTTATTTAAAAAAGAGATATCAACATTAACATGATTAAAACAGCTATATAAAGGGATTACTAATGTGTTTGCACATTAGTCTATCTAGATATGAGACCAATTTGAATATAGATCAGATAGCTGGACCGTTTATCAGGATGGAAATTTCTAGAAGATAAAAAGAAAGTCATGTGAGAAATATAAGACAGACAAAAAAGAACAATAAAGAATGCGAGAAGAATACAGCAGGAGAGGCAAAATCAAATAGAATCAAACCCAAACCCTATCATGTAAAAGGCTTGAATCCTACCACTGAGCCACCTCTGATTTGCGTTTCATTTTGCATTTCTGAATGGCTCCATCTATAATAAATAGAGTGCTTTAGTAAATATCACTGACACCATCCCCGATTTGAGTGTCTCTTACCTGTGGTATAAGATGAAGAAGTGCATCACCTGAAAGGGTCCCAACTGCCAGGCCAACAAAAAGTTGTAACACCAGGGTATATGTCTCTTGACAGGAGTGGAAAAAGATCAAAGCAATGCCAAGCATTGAACCAATTGTAATGATCAAGATAGCCACTGTGCTGTAGCCATATTCTGCAAAGGAAAAAGTTCAGCAGCATCATAACATGACTTTTACAATACATAAATACAATCAAAAGAATGTATTGCTCCATATATACAGTATATGATTTTAAAAAAGTTAATGGATTAGATATTGATTCACTAAATCACCTTCTAATAGAGAGGAACAGTTACTCTACTACAGTACTACAGTACAGCAGTAGTACTCCTAATTTGGCAAAGACTATTGCATATACAATATGTCAATGACAGGTCACAAAGTGGAAGACCATGTCATGACACCTTGGCAAGGCTGTTGAGGAGGTCCAAGTATGATGGTCTTGTACACATACAGTAGCAATACAGGTCTTAAATACATAGCAATACATTGTTCAGATCCTAGAATGTCACTTTGTGCCCTTCCTACCGTCTTGTTCTTGTGTTTTTCAGCAGGACAGTACACATCCTCATGATGTTTCTTTTTACCGTCTTTTTGTTCATTTGTCCTAGTTTCCAGACTTAAGCCTCATTAAATTGTGAGATGATATGGGATGAAACATCATCTATGGGCTCAGAGACACGTGAACACGTACACTACATGCTTGTCTAAATTCTACGACAGGAATGGAGCAGAATCCCAGAAGACAACCTTCTTAACCCTTTTTCGAATAAAGAGTTAAAGATTAACAACCTGCATTGCTTCCAATGGTTGCCACTATGCTAAAAGCATGTGACTTTTACAGTACATCCCAAGGTGAACAACCGTTTTGGAGATAAACCTACATCATGATCATACTGTACCTACTGTATGTCATTTGTAGTTTATAGTCTTCCTGCTGCAAACATATTTAATAAGTCTCTTGAATTACTTTTTGCTCATTAAATTATCCATTTACTTTACTATTTTCTTATTTAGTAGAGCTAATGTATGTATAATATAAGACCATGTATTAATTATTTCCATTTTGGTGATCCCTGTTGCAAACCACAAAAATGTCGTAATAGCTGTAAAAGAACAAAGTGTAGAACACAAGTAGCATATTCCAAAATATTTGTTCTCTGTTGCCAATGTAATGAACTTTATTTTAAAAGGTCTGTTTAATTAAGCATAAAACATTACCTCACTATTTTACAAGTAGTCCCATGCACATTACTAACCTGTTTTTCCTACCAGCAGTGAACATGTACTGTATATAATAACTGAATACAAAATCTCAGGTTTTATCAAACGTTTTTCTATTTATATAATCATTCAGTTGTTTTTTTTAATGATGATTCATTCTGGCTTTCCATGGTTAACTACTCCTTTAGCCAGCTAAAAGTACAGTATTTGGTGTACTTCTCTTTTTTTAATAAATGAATAGTTTTAAAACAGGAAATACAAATAATAAGTGATAAGAATTACTGTATATAATCTGTATTCCTTAATAAATCAATTATGCTGACAGTAACTATTAGCTCTTGCTTGTATTTAGATGTATCAACTGATCTTTTAAGTCTTGTATAAAATGTTACATGTACAGTACATACTGTATTGCAAAATTAAATTACAACACTGAGAGTAATTTAAAACTTTTGTTGAATATTGTTTCTTTCTTTGGCACGTAACTAAGCCTGTAAATTAGTTAATAATGCTGTTCCTCTATGGATCAAACCATTAACTACTATGCATTTATTTGTTTTATCATTGACATATATTAAATGTACTTATTAAAAAAAATCTGGAGCAATTAATACAACTCTGCCAGTAAATTATAATTTGTAAAGTTTATTTTGCATCTTGTACCTTGTTATAATATATATAAAAATTATGTCAATCGGAAGTCACAGATAATAAGAAAAAAATCTCAATTAGTAGGAATAGATTACACACAGTACAATAGTATGAATACGCAATTTATAATTTATAAAAAGCCAAATCGTGTACTATACCTATGTCTTCATCTAAATTTTAAAAATAGTCACTGACTCAGAATTACTAATAGACTGAAACAAGGAGTTCCAAATCCTTGGCATATACTGAGAAAGCTTTAATGTCGTATCAAGTGTTGTTTCTAGGATGAAGAGAAAATCAACCTGAACAAAGAAATCTGCCAAAGAGCACTAACTAAAATCCAAATTCAGATTGAAGAGTTGTTTTTATTGAGCCCTAACTTTATTTCCATCTTTACAGAACATCAACTTACTTTCAATGGCACTTGGAGGAGAGTCCCTGAGATTTAGTTCCCTAGTGCCACAAGCATTGCCCAACAACTGCTGGATGATTGCTGGACAGATGTTGTTGAAGAGTTCTTTAGAGATCTGAGAGTGGTGGTCTAGCATGAAAATCTCTACGAGCTGAGTGGCAGAGAAACACATCTGTTAAAAAAGAGGTGTTACATTAATTTCACGATTTATGTAATTCGGTATACCTGTACTGCTTGTAAATCATTGTTTTATTTAATCTTAACCATATACAAAGATGAGTATGTGTGCAATGTTTTTCTATAGATGAATAGGAGCAATGGGAATTTTTCCTGTTGAGAAATTCAATGGGAATTTCAATACTCTACACTGCATTTTATGTGCCTCACTTCTCTTGTCTAATAATCCTTCATATACTTCATATTAGTTTACATTGTGAAATGTCTGGTAACATTCTGCCTTGAGTTTCATAAAGAAGTAGTTCAATAGGTATTTAATTGACTAGGGTACTGATGGTATATAATGCACAAATCAATGAGTAAACAATACATGAACATAAGTAACAGTTTTAACCTTTTGCTGCAGTACAAAAAGTGTTCAACAACAAATCATCTCCAGATAATTTTAGAAAGATGTGTATATGCAAAGATATAATTTTGATCATTTAATCCATGTTTACTGTATACTGTATTCTGGTAGACATGCGCCTTTTTAATTCAAGTCTAAGATAAGAAGATAGGAAATGAAGTGAATCTGATTTCACTGCTGCCGTTTTGCAGTACAAAGCTAAAGCATTATTGTTATACATCCATTAACATGTTATTTATATATTAAATAATATAATTATTTTAATACAATTAATGAATAATACAATTATATAAATTATCGATTTATGAATTAATATTCTCTTAATTAATCATGCTCATACATTTTACAAATCTTACTTAAAGTTTATTTATAAGGTGTAAGATGCTTATGTGACACATACTTGCTGACATTAGGATTTTGCTGTTAGAAATACAGTTCTGTGCTTTAACAAATCAGGTTTTCATTCAGATCAGAACATCAGAAAGGAGTCCGTTCTTCCCTTCTAGCTCTTTTGGTGGTATATACTATGGCATGAGTTGAATGCCGTCAAGTCGGTGTCGATTAATGGCACAACCCTATGGACAGTTCCACCGTCACTATCAATAGAGTTTTCATGACAAGATACGGAAGTAGGCCTTTCTTCCACGCAGTTGGTGCTAGTGTTGTCTAGTTCCGTTGTCACAGAAACATGATCCTCCTCCACCAACACCGCCCCATAGTGCTGCTGCCCAGTATGGGTTATTAGAGAACCTTGTGCCCAACATGGGACACGAACCCACTATCCTGAGATGAGATGAGTCTCATGCTCTACCAACAGAGCTAGTCGGGGCGTGGTATGTACTATATCAAACAGCAAACCACATTTAAAGAAAACAATACAACAGCATCAGCCTACCCTACAGAAAGCTATTTTTTGTTTTCATCACCTGTGCCCAGTCCTTATTTTGCTCTTGAATATCTTCAGCACAACTTGCTTGTTGGTGTGTTTCAACATGCATATTTTCAAAGCTCCTGGGAAGCCTGGAAGCAGCAGCTCTTCTGCTCATTTCACCAGGGTTATGGATTCCTCCAACACCCAACTCATGCAACAGAACTTCCAGATCTAGAGTGGTGATCAAAAAAGTACTGACAGGCTATGCATCTCACATACTGTAGGTGAGTGGCTGTTATACATGTATATACAGTAATACATTCTTAAACAAAACCAAAGGTTCTAGAGTTCCCCATCACAAATCAGTCTTTAAACTGACAAAACCACAGCATACTATATGACAACGAACTCACATCACATAGCAAAATAAAACTAACACTGTTAAAATTCAGTTTTAGGCAGTTTTCCTATTTGTAACTCCTTGTGCAAGCCTCTGAGAAATGTACCTAACTGTAACTAAATTGGGGCAACATGCAGTAGCTGTTAATTTAGCAATTCAGTTCCTGGCGTGCTATCTGCATGGAGTTTGCATGTACTCCCTGGGTTCAAGTGGGTTTTCTCTGGATGCTCCGGTTTCCTCCTGCAGTCCAGAGACATGCTGGTAGGTTAATTGGTTTTTCTGTAACATTGGCTGTGGGTGTACTGTATGTTTGTTTGTGTGTGCCCTGTGATGTGATGGGCTAGTGTCCCATCCAGGGTGCATCCTGGGAGGCTGTGGCTCTCCCGCAACTCTATACTGCATAAGTGAATTAGAAATTGATGGATGTAACTAACAATTCAGAAGCAATTATTTAGAGAATAAAGACATTTTTTCTCTCTTATTTCATGTTAAGAATGATTTCAAAAAGGAGACATGACAGTCCTTGTTTGGTAAAATAGTTCTAATATTTAGGAGGTTTTTTTTGTTTTGTACTGGCAATGAGGGCTGCAGCAGTGACCTTGGCTGTTGTTTCTCTTAACTACTCAGTTCAATTCTGTGTTTGTTCACGTGTCTTAGATTGCATTTTTACTTAGTGTTTAAGAATTTGGGAGCTTACTGTTTTATTATTGTGGTGTAATTTAACATATTTTTCCATATGATCACATGCCGTCTGTTTGACATTAGCTGGAGAATATGCTCACTTCTTTTCTGCTTGTTATAGAAATGTTTTGACTGACATAAGTCCATCTCCCATTGAGAGGGCTGTCCTTCACTAATGGGTTTTTCTTTAAATGAGGACAATTGTGGCAGGTGGCAGACCACACAGCAGGAGAGAGGAAAGGGGGAACTTGTTAACAGTGCCACAATCCAAAACACATGGAGTTGATAAGATTATAGTAATGAACTACATATGTGCTGGACCTATAAAATTGCCACACTTTTGCTATGAAAGAAAAGTTTTGACTGAGAAGTATGATAAAAACAGACTTTAGTTTAGTTGGAGATAAAATAGAGAGAAGGTTTAGGTTTTTTTGTATAGTATAGTAGAAGCCTCTGCAATGTTCTGAGTAGGCAGTCCTGAGCACTTGTTGAGCAAACCTGTGAGACTCTTCTCTTGTAGTAAATCAGATAAACTGTTAATAATTACATTAAAAGTACCAGTTTGTGGTCTTTAACTTCTGACTCTGCCCGAGTCTCCAGCTTGTGAGGGTAAACAACGAGTGAGACAGCACAAACAAAATGCTACCAAGACTACCAACATAATGTTTCAGAAAATATGAGGCCTGCATTCATCTGTCAACTGAGCTCCATTGTTTAGATTTTGAATTAAATCTTACTTTTGATAAGAACAAAAATATTCAAATCACTTTAGGTCATGATGATCATAAACTGTATACTTATCTATCATGATACAAGTTTGCTGTTTTTCAGTTTTTAAACACTATCACTTATTACAGCAATGGAAAAGATGATAAATATTACAATCAATAGTTTTAGCAAAGATGCTAAAAAAAAAATTATTTTCAAGTTTGTGGTATTGATTAGCATTAATAAACTGTACTTATCATCAGTCTATGCATCTAATGCTTTTGCCACACTAAATTATGTATTGTGTTGACAATGGTTTTCTTTCTCCCTCTTCAATTTTACTACAGTACATTACCTTTACATTACCTTCAAGATCCCATGGCACTCTTTGTAAGATTAGGGAATGGTACCCTAATACGGCGTTGTAGGGGAGCCAGAGCCTATCCTGGCATACAAGGTGCAAAGCAGGATACACCCTAAATGGGACACCAGTCCATCGCACCGCACACACAGACACAGGCATGCACATGTGCAAACCAGGGCAATTTTTTTCCAACCAATGAATCCACCAGTATGTTTTTGGACTGTAGAAGAAAACCAGACCACCCAGAGAAAACCCATGCAAACAGTGGCAGAATGTACTGTATACAAATGTATGCAGATAGCACCCCAGGAATTGAACCCAGGCCCCAGCACTGCAAAGCAGCAATACTCACCACTACACCACTGTGATGCCCAGCCTAGCTGCATTTCCTCCTTAAAGTAACTGGTGAAGTAATTTCTTAGTTATGCACCTGATCTGCAGTGCAGAGGGACTGCTGGCACATAATGGCTGCCAACAATCACTGAGATGTGTATTGCATTTCAGTAGCGGATTAAAGCGAACACATCACATGTGTAAAGATTTCTGGGATATATCGGGATGATACAATTACAATACATTATTACTTATTTATAATTAGAATACATCAATTGCACATGTTGCATACAGGATTCAGTCAGCAACAACAACATCCCCCACAAATGAGGGAAGCTTACCTGTGGTGCTGATGTCACTGGTGCGGTTCAGAGAGTGGAATATGTAGCCGGTGAAGAATGCGGGAGAGGGGAGATTCCGCTTCTGGAAGCATTGTCCTCTGAGAGTGTAAGTTATAATTGCTGCACAGAGTTTTGGGACCATTTTGAAATCTGCTCCTTGAGTATCCACAATGTTTAGCTCCTCCATTAATGTTGAAGCGTCTATGCACTTGACCACATCAAAGGAGAAATTTCCAGGGTCAAAAAATAAAGTGTATTCCCTTCATGTTAATTTATTTAATTCCAATAAATAATCATTACTTCAACACTTTCAGCAAAACTTGAGATCTTGTAGACACAAAGTTACTCTAAATGCAAGGATAGAGTTCTGTAGTGTAATATGTTAGCTCTGTGTTAGCTGTGAGTGATAAAAAAAAGTTTTTAAATGTGTCTCATTTTTATTTTAACGTTTAAAGGCAAATTATGCATGCATATTGCGTCACTTATGTGTCTGTTAATATTTTGACAGCTACTGTATATGCAGAAATTCTGTTATTTTCTTATTTTTCATTACATTTCCAAGTTTGTAATGTAATATAAGACTGTCAGCTATTCCTATAAATAAAAACATTTCCAAACTACAAAAAAATCTACAGTTTCTATAAATAGCAATTTATTTAAAAATTAAAACTCACATGACTCCATGTTGAGAGCTGGAAGTGCTGACTTATAAGCTGCAAGATGGTCTCAGTTTCATTTTGGGAAAGGAACTGATTGTCATCTTGGTGGTTTATATTCAAGACCGCAAAGAGGTAGTAGTGATAGTCTTGAGAACTGGTGGAGATGTTGGATGTGCACAGATCTCTCATGTTAATGACATAATACAGAAGAACTGTTGAAATCAGTTGAAAATCTTCTTCGGTGAGATAGTCCTTGGCCTCATCATTCAGCACAGACAACAGCACATCTGCTGTAAGGCACTGAAATTAGACAACGTAATGACAGCAGAACCTGGACCTCACATTCAAACCAACAGAAAATTAACATTTTAATTAATTATAATTAACAAATCAATATATAGAAGTAAGCATGACAAAACTATGTACTATGTATGTTCTGAGTCTACAGAAATATTACCCTTTCAATTTCTTTTTCATTAATAATACAACGTTGAACCTAAGGTAACAATATTTTTAGTGGATCAATGCTTTTTTTGGTTTAAATTGATCTTTTTTATTAGAAGTGCACTTTATGAAGTGATAGATTAGAAACAAGAATTGCCACAAACAGCATGGGGATTTAAATCCAGAAAATACCCATGCAGAGACGCTAACTCTGAGCTTGTGTGAGCTGGAAATGGCAACTCTGGTAATGCACATAAAATAAAAAAAGAAAAACAACATATGAACACAAAAAATGAATCTGGAACATTATCTACCTATGGTATCTATTTAACACAGAAATAAACATATAATGTGCTATACCCATGGCATCTAATTAATAACGTCCTCTTCTGAAACCTAAGAGCTAAAATTCCTGTAGCCAGGTGATCTCCAAAAGTATCATTGAGCATGCACAAAATAATTTTGATAACCAAAAGACTAAGATTAACAACAAGTTTTCACAGAACAACAACAAAAAATAAAGCCCAAGTGATTTAAACAAAACAGAAAAGTAGACAAAATGTAAATGAGAACTGCTGTTTTAATAAGGAAAGGCTGGAAGCCAGACAGAGGTTAATCTAATAGCATTCTTCATTTTCCAGCTGGTGTCAAACTAATTATTCTTCAATTAATTTTATGTTGTCCTATACAGTATGTATGTGAATCTCAATTCCACTTCAGCCAAAAGGCACATTGGACTACAGTGGAAGATGCCATGGTTGGGGACCAAAATATGGGGGCAACCAATGAACAGTGGCAGTAAATAGTATTTACACCCTAGAGCCTGGTGTTATCAGCACCGTGATCCACTACATTCCCAGCTCCCTGCAAAAGCTTACTGAGGTGTCTCAGTGTTGAGGTGTCTCATGTTCAGCCATACACATGAACTCCAATTATTTGCTCTCACTGCAGCAGATAAATTAGTTTGGCGTGACAAAATGAACAAATAAAAGTGTTGGCTTCTTTCAAAACTTTTTGAAATTTTAGGACATGCAGGTCTGTCCTCTAAATTCATACATTTATTCCAGAGCTAATGAAAGTGAGGCCATGTCATGAAAACAGAAAAAAAAAGCTGTAGGACTATGACACCTTTTTGTGCATTTCATCTCTCTCTGCATTTATCACCAAATTACTCTTGTTTATGTGTCCAAAATCCCCATGACTATGATTGTCACTTTAAGAAGAATGGTGTGGAAAATGTTTTCTTCACTGTCCATGTAACCTGTAACAGTAAGAATTGAAACAAAAATGTGCAACTTTACAGAACATATTTAATAAGCAAATACTTTTTTCTTTCTACGCTTTTTAGTCTCAGATATACTGTATTTTTCTTATCAGTTTAAAATACTCTTCTGTCCTCCAGTAATAAAATGATCCTTTATTTTCAGAAGTGATTTTTCTTGCTGACTGTAGGCTGCTCCTTGTTTGGCATGAAGCCTGGCATTTGATCACGTGTGTGACTTTTTACCTTGCATGCCAAAGTACTAGCTTTGTGCATTTCTGAATATGTGCAGTTTGTTCATTGGAATTTTAAGAGCTAGTTATTGAGAAGGCTTTTTAAGTGGGTGTAAATACATTTTGCTTCCAAAGATCTTATTCAGAATGCCTACTGTGGGAACCAGAGCAAGGCTAAGAACTACAAAAACAGGGGTAACATATTATATACACTTAAAATCCAATTACTTCCAATGTGTATTCAAGCATCTAAGTGTTCTGAAAATAAGGTACTATGTGTCCATAGACAATTCCCCTTTCCCACCTTGAAATGCATTCAAAAGAAGGTCGACTTCTAATCTCGCCATCTTCCACTCTCCGTTGTATAAATATCTTGCCTTCATAGCACAGCTTTGCGAATCCTTCCCTCCATCCAATTTTCACCCTTGTAGCAGCTGTATGGTTCATTCCTGACCAAATTAGGTCGTTATAGGAAAGTTACAGTATGTCAGTTTCTTCCCTACAGTCAGGCTGCTGTTTCCTTAGTCACCTAGGTTACCCCAATTCAACATCCAGTACTTACCAAATTACTGACTGTGGCATTATATTGGATTTAATGTATTCATATATTAAAAGGTAAATCTGTAATCCTCAAGTCTATTATGCCATTTTATTTCTGTACTACATAGTGTACTGCATACTCCTAATGCAGAGAAAACAACAAGTACCATCTACAATTGTGGGTATGCAAAATAAGAGAATGCATGAGGCTTCAATATTGATTTTCATTATAGTCCCCCATGAAGTCACTATTCTGGATCCATTTCTCTTTCAAATCTCTTCAGACTGCCATCCAGCCAAATCTCAGGAGATACCTCAAATTAGTATAATACTCCTTTGTAATTCTTTTGTATGGATAGTGTCACGATTGTCATCCCTCCTCTTAAGGGCGCTCCGACCCTTTCTTATTTTAGTTTATTACGTGCACCTGCCCCCGGTTTTGCCTGTTATTATTTAAGCCTGGCGTTCCCGTTATTCTTGCCTCAGCATTGGAAGATGGACGCCATAAGGCTTGCCTATTCCCCGGGCTAACTGGTAGCCCGAGGGCTGGTCTTATTCCAGGCATCCTGACCTGTCTGAGTCCCAGGCTCGGAGTGCTTGGCCTCGTTATCTTGTTTTTAACTCCCTGTTCCTGTTCCTGGTTCCGTTCCAGACTTTAACCTTGTCTGTCTTGGATGGTTATCCCGGCACCTGTACCCTGGACTGTGCTCCAGTTTCCCTTTTTGGACTGTTTGGACTTGTTCTCCTGCACCATGCCCCCCGAGCACCAGATTAATGTCATCACGCCCCCCTATCTGTCATCCTGTCCTGATCCTTATCGTGTTTTCCCTGTCATCCTTTTCCAGTTACTTCCGGATTATACCGTCTGCATAAGGTCCTAAACTACGCACTTCACGGGAGCCAGGACCCCCACCCTTGACAAGTGGTACCTCAAAGGATGAAGCCAAAAGGCCAATGTTGCTATACTGTATATCCAAATATCCAGTACATATTTATTTGGAAGGAAGTGTAGTTTTGATTCTTTTGAGTCTGGTTCTATTTACCCTACATATGACTTTTAATAGCTTGCTCCATTCCTCACATCTCCAATATTTTTACCATTACATCCATAAATTCAACTGTTGAATCAATCAGCTGATGGAATCCTTGATCCAGTGTTAGAGAGATTTTCTTACTTGTACCCAAAATCACAACATGGTCCATGAGTGATAGAGCCTTTTGTGTCAAATGCACCTAGACTGTGAAATGTTCTTCCAAAAAGGTGATCCAACTCAATAGTTAATGTTAAATCTTGCCTCAAAACCTATTTGTTTAAATTGGCTTACAATAATATTGTACTGATATGAGGGAATCTACATCCCTGAGTGGACTGTGCAGCTGAGGTACCCCTGAGACAACTCTTTTGAAGGCAGCTATTTTGGCTCATGTGGAAATAGTAGACACTAAAATGAGTAGCCAAATAAGAAGAGTAGTCATCTGAAAGTCCAATAATTGAGTACAGTTGTTGGTATGGATAATGCAGGCCCTGCTGATAAATATATACAGTATAAATACTGTATACCTGTATACTAATAAATACAGAGCAGGGTGGTGTTTTGAGGAGAAACAACGTACAACGACAGAGGTATTTTCACAGACATTTGAAAAGACAGACCAAAGAGAAGTTCTGTGTTATCTGACAGTGTTGTTTATATAGAACAGGATTTCACTCTACCCTGTAGCATAGGGGAAAAGCCACCCTAAAGTCAATGTAGAGACAGGACTCCAACCTTTCAATTTGCTATTTTGATTTTGGTTAAATGACACAACATTCTGAAAACTAAAATAAGGCTATAAATTGTTCTTCTACAAGACAGCCTTCTGTTGGCTTACAATTTGTTACTTCCTCTGCTCTTTTGTTTGCTTCTGTTTTTTATTAACATAGCTTAACTCATGAAAGACACTTTATAAAGTAAAGATTATTATTATGTAAAATATAAAGTAAAAAATACACCCAACCTGATTACATTGTTGTTGTGTTCCTGCAATCCTTTCTTGACACTTCACAGTATCAAAAAGTGCTGTAATTAAGGCTTGGGTTTGGTTTCTATTGAGCTGAGTCTGGTCTTCCAGGGACAGAATGCGTAACACCTCTCTCATGTATTCGGGGCTGTCATCCTCTTCAGACACCATATTGTTCTCTTTGAGTCCAGCTGCCTCCAAAACTTTGCCCAAAACACAGAAATGAACCAGCAGATGCAAACTCTCACACCAAAGGTGCATGTTGGCTTGAACCTGAGGCCTTGATGTATGTGATGTGCTTCCTTAGTTACACTCCTGTCCATAAGGGAAATCACAGAAAAACTTTTAATAGCAGCAAAGGTATGTAGTTCTAGAGGCGTTATTAATTTTGTAGTCTAAGCTGATTTACATTGACAAGCTGTTACCACACAACAGGAGGTCTTCAGGGCACTTATTACCTGAAATAGCTTGGGACTAGAGAGATTGCTATAAACTAGGCACTGTAGTCTACATCAAAAGGATTAAAAAAACCCATTGAGCTCAAAGAAAATAATTGGTATGCCATATTGTATCTTTAAACAGAAAACGCAAAGCAATTAATTATTAGCAATCAATTTCACACAATTCTTGAAAATTTTAATTAACGTTATCAGAATTTCAAATTAAAAGGAGTTTTGAAGTCAGAAGCTTATTTTCATTAACAAATAAAACAAAAAGACTCTGAGATAATGATTTCTGTTATAGCCTTAAATTTTCAGCATCATTGCAGTTATTGCGTAATAGATAGCAACAAGCCAAAATGTGTAGAACATTGTTCTGGAAAGGCATAAAAGGTTCTGATACCGACATTTGTTTTAAATATACAGTATACTGTATATATAATACATAACAGTGGTATTTATGTTTAATGTTGATAACATATAATTAGAGTTTTCCTTTATTATGAAAAATTAAACATTTACTGCTAAAAATAAATTGTTAACATTTGATTCATCATCGGGAGGTGAATTTAAATGTTAGCACTGACATCACAGAATCAAGATATTGAATATATTTTATATAATCAGCAGATGCAGATATTGTTTTACTAAATATGATACATTCAGATTGTCTTCCCCCAAAATAAGTCCTTATAAAACATTGGTTTACAAAAAGAAAACTGCCAAAGAAACCAAACTTTGATTTCCAAGAATATTTTTTTCAGAATATCTTACCTTCCTAGTAGAGAATTGAACAATTTTGCTCCTTTTCAGTGCAGAAGGGAACCATTTGATGTGAATTCCACTGCATTAGTAAAACCTCTTATCAAAAATAAGTATTGTGTAAGCTGAAAAGGATTAGCAACAACAACCTTATAGGGTTCCAGTTGCCATGGAGAAATCTGCTTTCATTTTAACAATGAGGGCACTCTATGCATGGGGGGGATTGTTGGATGATTGCTGCCTCAGAGTGCAGTGTACTACAAACAGTCCCTACTTTCATGACAATACTCTGAACTGGAAAAGCTTTTAAAAGACTTTCACGGCACAAAACAATTTGTACATACTGTATGCATGCAATTCTGTGCTGCACACATTATGCAATAATTCCTTTTCAAAAAAAGCATGTTTTTGACACATCAAAAACAAGAGCTGGTGCTTGTTGGAACAGTACATTGGTTTCTTAGTAAAAGAGACTATATTAAGTCTGGCTTGAGAATTAAACAATAGTCAAAGAATACAAGTAAATCCAAGATACATAAAACATGTCTGTCCAACAGTGGGTTTATTATGTGAATACTCACACAGACAGGAAAAATATCTCTTTTACTTTTTCTTTTACGTTTCAATACATTGGATTTTTTAACAAGCTTTGTGGAAATAAAGAATGGGCTGAATAATAAGACAGATTCCAAACTCAGATAATAATTTCTTTTTCTGGGAAAAAGAAGTCGATGCAGAGTTAAAAACAATGCTTAGTGTTGGAAAGTATGGTCTGTTCCCGTATGTCACATTTAAGTTAAACAAAGGAGAAAATCTCAGGTTAAAGTTTTAATATGGTCACAAGCAAAGATTATAAAGGTTATAAATTGCCTTAAAAATACTTTAAGTGATTTTCAAAGAGATTAGGAATTGAAGAGGAAGTTTGCCTTTCATTGAAATTTAGATAATAACTGCCTTTATTATGACATTCATTTTATTATATTTAATAAATGTAACTTAAATGAGACTCAGCAAAGGGTTGAAACCAACACTTAATGTACAGTAACTGTCCAATTCTCTGATTTTACCTATTTAAAATGCGACTATTCCATTATTTCACATACAACTTAATGATTATCTTAATCCTAACCACAGCATTAAACATTAGGTTCTTCTTTACTGGCAATGAACCCCATGTATACTTTGAAGTAGAAGTAGAAGTATTCTAAAAAGAACTGACGCACAGCGAACCTCAAGGAAAGATCAAAATCTAAATAATCTGAAATAATAATAATAATAATTGCCTACACTTATATAGCACTTTTCTGGACACTCCACTCAAAGTGCTTTACAGGTAATGGGGACTCCCCTCCACCACCACCAATGTGCAGCATCCACCTGAAATGAGCAGCTTACCAGATATTTACTACAGGACATATAGGGTTACATTTATATAGTAATAGAAGCCGGACCTAGGTGTTAGGACTAGAAATTTGTATAAACCTAAATTATTTTTAATGTCATGGCTATGATTAAGAAGAGATTAGGAAGTGAAGAGGAGTGAAGGAGACTTGGGCTTTAATTGAAATTTAACTTTAGAGAACAAATACCTTTTGTATTATAAAGGGGGTATACAACAAATGGATCCTAATTTAAACTCACCAAAAAGTTTAAATCAATACCAAATATAATAGTCCAATTTGCTTAATGTAGTTATTTAAAATGCAACCGTACAATTAATTCACATTAAAACGTAATGGTTATTCTTACTACAACCCTAGCTCATCTTAAATGTTAGGTTCTTTACTGTCAATAAACACCATGTACACTTTGAGTCTTAAAGTGGCCTAAAATGAACACAGTTGACAGACAGCGAATCACAAGTAAAGATCCAAATACAATTGAAATAAACAGGCTTTAATCTGAGTAAAAATTCCAAATATGTCTTAATGTAAGGGCTAAATTTATTCAATACTTGCTATACTCAGCTAGCAGCCATATCACTGCAGCTCACAGCTGGAAGCCCCATTGAAGCTCAGCAGGTGTGAGCCTGGTCAGTAACTGGATGGGAGACCTCCTGGGAAAAACTAAGGTTGTTGCTGGAAGAGGTGTTAGTGGGGCCAGGAGGGGGTGCTCACCTTGTGGTCCACGTGGGTCCTAATGCCCCAGTATAATGACGCCATCCTTCGGATGAGACGTAAAACTGAGGTCCTGACTCTGTGGTCATTAAAAATCCCAGGGCGTTTCTCAAAAAGAGTACTGTAGGGGTGTGACCCTGACATCCTGGCCAAATTTCCCATTGACCCTTACCAAGGTCTCCTAATAATCCCCATTTATCAGTTTGCTTCATCACTCTGTTCTCCTCCCCACTGAGAGCTGATGTGTGGTGAGCGTTCTGGTGCACTATGGCTGCTGTCGCATCATCCAGGTGGATGCTGTACATTTGGTGTACAAGCTGTACATTTAACAAATAAAATAATCTTTCTCTAATAATTAAATATAATAAATAATATGTTTAATATATTGACATTTTATTTTTAGATAAAACTATAAACAGTAATATGTAACATAAAAGATACAGTTAACATCCCCTTGGTATATGGCACATTTTATCAAGAATTGCCCAGCCCCAGTAAGTAGCATAAACCTTTGTTGTGGCAAGATGATACAGTACTTTCCAAATTTCATATTTAGCATTCAAATGCTATTTCTACTGATCCTAAAAATGGTAAAATCAACATTTTCAAACAAACATGTCATGGACTCAACTTAGTATTGTGTAATCCACATGTTATATCATATTATTTATCTCCAAACAAAAAACATGTGGTGTATCTCTTAAAAATGTGTTGTCTTTAGTTGATTGCCTTGGTTTTCAGCTGAGGTACATTTTGTGACCACTGAAGGGGCATCAGAAATACATTAATAGGGGAGCACATGCATCAGGATAAGACATGCCAAGTTCTTGGCAGCTGGCAGCTGATGTGATGGCTTTGACCTTTCCCTTTCATAGGATGAGCGATCCCTCCTCAGCAAAGGCCTCCGTTTTGTACCAGTTCCCAGGAAGCTGGACATCCCCCAGACCCAAGTTGACTTCAACCGCTTTTACCGCAGGATCCAGCTCAGAGCACATTTTGCTGATGATTCCTCCCCACAGGCAGCTGAAAACAATCCGGTTATTGATGTCATCAACAATATTAATCCTGAGCAGAGCTGTTGGACTCTCCCCTCTCCCCTCAGAAAAGGTTTGAGCACCCATCATCTTATATCGCCGACCACCTAATCTACGTACTTCTTGTTCACAGCTCCCTTGACAGCCCTCAGCAACCATCAACACCATGCACTTTCCCTTGCAACAGAGCTCGCTATATCAGTTGCAAGTACATATCTAACACCACACTCATTCAAGGCCCCTCAGGACAATTCCGGACTACTCAGATGACATCTTGTACCTCCATCAACCTCATTTACTGTATCTCTTGCAGTAAATGATCAGCCATCTACATTGGGGAAACAGGACGGAGACTCGGAGATCGCTTCAGAGAACATGTTAGGGCTATGAAGATTAAAGATTTCTCCAAGCCTAATGTTTCTCATTTCACCTCTGATGGCCACGATCACACTAATCTCTCCATCTGTGTTCTCAAAGATGGTTTTCCTAACACCTACATCAGAAAGACTACAGAAACTAAAATTATCCCACAGCTAGGATCACACCTTTTCTCTAATTAGACTAATTTTCTTCTAAATTCTCTCTATTCATTGTTGGTTTCATTTCACACCTCTCTTCACCTATCCTGACATCACCCTACCTGATTGGCCACTTTGTCTGTCCCCTGCTCCCACCTCCCGCTTCTCCTCTCTCCCAGCTTTTGTTCTCCTGCTACATTACCTTTGTTTACTGCCATGTCTTTCTCACACACAACTGGCAACCTACAAGCTAAGTAGGTGTGAGCCTGGTCAGTATCTGGATGGGAGATCTTCTGGGACAAACAAAGATTGCAGCTGGAAGTGGTATTAGTGAAGTCAGTGTATTAGTGGGGGAGCTCACCCTGCGGTCTGTGTGTGTCCTCATACCCCAATATAGTGTTGGGGATAGTAGATTGTACAAAAGGCACTGTCCTTTGGATGAGATATAAAACCAAGGTCCTGACTTTCTGTGGTCATTAAAAATGCCAGGGTCTTTCTAAAAAGGAGTAGGGGTGTTACCCCAATGTCCTGGCCAAATTTCCTATTGGTCTTTACCAATCATGACCTCCTAATAATCCCCACCTACAAATTGGCTTTATCACTCTGTTCTACTCCCTGCTGATAGCTGATATGTAGTGAGTGTATTAGTACTCTATTGCTGCCATTGCATCACCCAGGTGGGTCCTGCACATTGGTTGTGGTGGAGGAGAGTCCCCATTACCTGGAAAGCCCTTTGAGTGTGTAGTGTCAAACAAATGACAAAGTTCAGGTGTCTGTGAAGCAGAAGTCCCTTTATTCATATGCATATGGAAGTCTGGCTTGTTCTACCTCTAGATAAGAGATGTAGAAACCCTTCCCAGAAAATCATTCTTGACCTCTGTGTTCCCTTCATGGCGTACAATTAGCAGAGAAGCAGCAGCTTTAGTCCACCTGTTTTTCAAGCAGGATATTAACAATATGATCATTATGAATAATACCAGACCCACAAATATGTATTGAACCAGAGACCCTCCCCATGTTCCTAGCACAGACTGTAGCCATGCACCAATGCCCTCTCCATCATAGATGTGCTGTGCTAAGTCATTAACGTGCTCGGAATTGTCTGGAATACAAGTACTGCTTAGTCTTCGCTCACCTAAACAGCTGTCTATCACCTTGATAGAGGATGGCCTAGAACTGTGTTTATATCAGGGAGCATATGGTTCGTTCCATTCTAATACATTTAAGTTACACTCAGACTAAAAGCAGAACTATTTACCCATGCCAATAAACCTAAATAATCACCTCTATCAAAGGGGATTACTCCCATGAGCATCTTTTATAGCAATACAAACCCAACATGAGCTCTGATTATTATTTGTGGCTGATTGATAAAGTATTGATTCCATATCTCCATTTATCAAAGTAAAACTCCTTACACTTAACAGGCACACTGTCGGCCTCCCTCAGGAAGCTCAACAAACACAGAAACAGTAACAACATAATAATGTTCACTCAGTCTCTGGTGAAGTGGCTCGGTGGCAGTGCGACGCGTAGATCCAGCGATCTCATCCTGTCACTCAGATGGCAGAGTCAGTAGTCAGTTGCACTTGATATGGTCCCTCCCCAGCGGGGTTGCAACATCTGGCAGGGTATATCTTCCTCACCCACACCCACTCGCCAGGTATCAGGTCGTGTCTTCCCTCTACTGGAGGTCCCCAAACGTCCAGCACCTGTTCACCAGCCCCATGCACTGCTTCAATTAACAATCTACAATACTACAATAGAGAATTAGCAAATTCAATGATCCATTAGCCAGATTTGGCCCTCCAGGAAGTTTTGTTGGTTGGCCCGTGATGATATCAAACAGGCTCTGTTACACAGTTCTGTTTGATCCAGCCCGCAGGCTACACAGGACCGCAGGCAGAGCATCTACCTACGGTCTTCCTTCAGTCTGATGTTTCGTTGATCTTTCAGAGTTCTGCTCCTTCGTTCCACTGTTCCAGCAGACTGAGGGTGATCTCAGTCCATCTCACCCCGAACAATGCAGCCACAGCCTGACACACTTTCCCTGTGAAGTGCGTCCCTTCATCATAATACGAGCAGCAGGGCAATGCCCACCAAGGGCTTATCTCCATCATCAAGTGTTTGGTAGACACAGAGGCAGTGGTAGCAACACACTGGGAAAACAGATTATAAGAGCCAAGGTTTCCCTTTACAATTGTTAATTTGCCACTGCATGAAAGGTTCCTCAGGAGCAGGCCTTTTGAGCTGTTGCACCCGCACCTGAACTGTAGTTGAGTTCCTTTGATAAGCATCACATCAAGATACCACATAAGTGGCTACTGCTTCAGACCCGGTCCCCACCCAGTTTTGGGTAACCGGCACACCATTTGACTCACACCCGGGTGTCTGACAGAGTGCATTTGTCGAGCTACAAAGGGCATTTGGCTGTGAGGGCATGCAGGGCGTCCAGTGTGCTGGCAGCACCACACCCAATCATCATGCAGCCCTACATTCTTTTCTAACCATGTCCTTTTCTCTGCTTTAGAGGCCTCAGCCTGAATGTCCTGTAGCTGTCCCCTTTTCACCAACAGAGGTTTCACAGGGGTCTCTGACTCCAGCTCTACCAGGACTGCTCACCTGACAGCTGCATCTGCAAAGTTGTTCCCTCGAGTTACTGGAAACATTTCTTTATTATATGATTTACACTTTACCACAGCTACTTCAGTCAGTAGCTGCAAAGCCTCTAACAGTTCAGAGACAAACCCAGCATTCTTAACTGGAGTCCCTGCCATGTTGAGGAAATCCCTATTCCTCCACCGCCATCCAAAATTGTGGCATACACCAAATGTATATATAGTCTATATAAATCAATACAATTTTCCATTTAGCATAATTACAAGTTTCAATTAAATCTTTTCATCAGGTCTGCTGGTTCTACTCCAGATTATTCACAGTTTATACAGCCAGGCAGGTAGCCTGCACAACACATAAACACGGCCCCTTGGCCACCGCATCGAGGGGTCCTGAATAATAACCCACCGGGTGATGCCTACCTCCACACTCCTGCGCCAGCACAGCAGCTCACAACCCATTTCTTTCACTTACATACAGATGACATACAGATGATCCGTCTGAGGGAATCCAGTCCAGAGCCAGTGCCTGCAAGAAAGCTTGTTTCAAAACATTAAAAACGGTTTCTGCTGCAGGGGTCAAGGCAATTTTGTCTTTAGCCTGCACTACCTCCCTTTAGCCAGTTCGTCACCAGGCGAGCTCGTTCTGAGAAGGAATTCACCCTGGCTTTATCATGTAGTTGGATTTATACCCTTTTTTCCGTCCGAAGATCTAATACTTGGAGTAGCCTGGCCTTATGGATTCCCTCATTAAATAAAACAATCACAATATCACATACTGTAGCTCTATTGAGGTAGTTCACATAAATGCTATTTCATACAGGAATTCCTTATAAATGCTGCAGGGCATCGGGTCTGGGGTGTCCCCCACCCACATCAGTAGTTGAAACTGTACATCTTTTCCCCAAGTATACTGTGACAGCTTGTATTTGCTTTAAACACAACCCTTGCCCCCCTTCTCCTGTAGCCTCCTGTTACCCGTTAGAAAACTTTATATCACATCTTTATGCTGTTTTAGTCTAAAAACAGGACAGCTGTGCTAATGTGTCCCCCAGTTACTGCACACTGTAACATTATTTCACTTTTATTTAAATCCTGAGATAAACTTAGGAAGGCTGCAAAGGGGGTTACTAGATTAAATCTATTATTTCACGTTACAGCTTCTGACATGTTCTTCAAATGTGAAATCAAGCCTCTTTCTTCCAATTTCTCCAAAAAACACCCTTTTTTTTAGTAACTGCACACCAGCTTATTAGTAGTTTTGTCTTTGGGGTTTTGCCCCCCTTTCCCCCAGGGCTAGTTAACTAATAGGTATAATTGCGACAAACTGGCGGCTCCTTTTACCTCCCATTTGCAGCACTCGCACTTCTGCATACATGCTTTGCGAGTTATTAAATCAAATCTGTCTCCGCTCTCCGTAATATCATTAAAGTATAGTTGTACATTCTTGGCAACATCAGGTTTTAACCCACTCAAGTAAATTTGTTTTATTACTGTGTAAGTATCTTCATTCACTTCCTTTTCATCGGCTAACCCCGAGTATACTATCCATAAAGTTATAAACCTTTCCGTAAAATCTGAAACATCCTCACTTTCTTCTGCTGACATGCTGTTACTTTTATCTGCTTTAGTTTTCGGTGGGTAATGCTCTTTCAAAAATCTTCACACTAATTCCCACCCTTCTCCCAGATTCTCTCTTAAGGCGTTGTATTACTTCTTTTGCTTTTTCTTTTTCTGCATATATAACTTTGTTACGTTCAGCCATTGCTTTAAGCTTTCTCTGTGATATTCTGTTGAATTCTCAAATATTCCTCTAAAATAAAACCCTTCTCTGTTTATTCTTATCCCAATGTTCATACACTTTTCTACATTCCTGTTCAGACTAAATTCCGTCTGACAGTCCATATTTCTTTTTTAAGTTTCACTTTGCATCAATCTAATTTCTTTTTTTTTTCTGACACCCAGTCAGACACCTCCACTAATTTGTCTTCACACCAAACCATGTTCTCGTCTCCCACGTGCCCCGCGGAATCCCCCAGTCGAGACAAACTGACAAACTATCACAATTCAGGAACACGGACCAGGTTCCAAATCCTGGCTTTAATAACACACTTGAATCGAGTTACCACCCTCGGCTCTTCTGCGAGTACAGTTCAAGTTACTACCCTCAGCCATACTGCAGTTGTGTACCAGGATACAACACCTGGATTTTTCCGCGTATCGGGATACAACACCCGACCAGGATACAACACCTGGGTTTCCGCGTATCAGGATACAGCACCCGACCAGGATACAACACCTGGATTTTTCCGCGTATTGGGATACAACACTCGACCAGGATACAACACCTGGGTTTCTGCGTATCAGGATACAACACCCGACCAGGATACAACACCTGGATTTTTCCGCGTATCGGGATACAACACCCGACTAGGATACAACACCTGGGTTTCTGCGTATCAGGATACAACACCCGTATCAGGATACAACACCTGGATTTTTCCACGTATCGGGATACAACACCCGACCAGGATACAACACCTGGGTTTCTGCATATCGGGATACAACACCCGACCAGGATACAACACCTGGGTTTCTGCGTATCAGGATACAACACCCGACCAGGATACAACACCTGGATTTTTCCGCGTAGGCAGGGCGACACGCTATTCCTTCAGCGATCCCTCTTTTTCTACCCCACCTTCACAAAACAGGCATCTACAAACACATACACCATAAACTCATTTTTCTTTTGTACTCACTTCAGCTTCAGAAAAACCCTCGACAGCAACATGGAGAGGATAAGGGACTTTTTAGAAAAGAGGAGTCCTTACCTCTTTTTAGAAGTTGCCGCCTAGCTTTTCCTCTCCACCTCTCTGTCAGAGTTCCCTCAGCTGGGAGTACCCTGCTCCGCAGCGCCAAATTGTAGTGTCAAACAAATGACAAAGTTCAGGTGTCTGTGAAACAGAAGTCCCTTTATTCATATGCATATGGAAGTCTGGCTTGCGACCACCAGACTTAAAAAATAAGTAGCTGAAGATGGTCCTTTATACCTTAAAACACAAAGAGTTACTATGACATATGCTAAACAAATGATGAAAAAGCAACACCTGCCAATTAATTATATCTAAGTTGCAGACTAGACAACAGTTAGTTCTTTTCATATTCTGGGCGTACATCCAGCTTACCAAATACATGCCCTTATCTTACTGACCAAGGCCAGGCAGCATCTTTATATACATTTGAGCACAAAGCCTACGTCAAGCCACTAGACTACATAGTTTGCAAAAACATACAAAAACAAGAAAATGATATTATTATCTCACTTCCCGGGCATCTCTCTTATCTCTTCATTCTTCAAGTGGCATATTCAGAAAAGTGCTACAGTATATATTGTATGTACTGTATAATGATGTATTATTTAACTAAAGAGCACAAATTAGTAATTGTTCCTCTGTCTTCTCTCCTAACTAAAAAATTCCAGTCTCATGCTCTAATGTAGTGAATAGAAGATAGAAGTGTTTTTAACATTCCAAACCACACTTTAGGTTAGTCTAGGTCTTGTTTTAATTTTGTCAAGGGTTTCTATCTTATTTGTAATCACTCCATTTAGTATCTAGCAGAGTACTGTAGCTGTCCTGGGAATGAACATCACAGTTAAATCTGAAAAGCTTAAGGTAACAAAGCAAAACAAAAATAATTTCTTGGTTAAAAAAAACATTTTTTGTATCATTTGTATTCCTTGATTAAAACATTGCTGTAAAAGCTGATTGACTTTGACTAATTGCTTTAATTTTTTGGAATCCCAATTCTATTATATTGCTTCTTTATTCAGCTAAAGAAAACTATTAATGTACATGAATGTACAGTGCCTCACAAACGTATTCATATACACATATGAATGTACATATCTGTACACATTATTTAAAATGAATGAATTTGAATTACTTTAATGCTCAAACTGTACACTTTTATACATGAAATAATTTAAATGTTAATAAAATTGCAAAGAAAAATAAAAATGACGATTATATTCACTCCCCTGAATCTATACTTAGTGGAAGCCGTAAAAATGCAGAAATTACATTCTCTACCAAACTTGCTCACTGTAGTGTTTGCCTATTCCCCTTTGCAAACTTGCTCAGGCAACCAGGACTTTGGCAGGGCCACACAAGGAAATTCACTTTTGTCTTGCTAATTCACTCCAGAGAAGCCTTGGGTCATTGTTCTATTGAACATCCAGCCTTTTAAAAGGCTATGGCAGGTCTACCACTACAATTTGCCTTTACTTTGCTCCTTACAGTTTCACACCAATCTTGACAAACTTCCTTGCTGATGAAAACAAGTCTCATAACATGTTACATTCACCACTATGCCTCACGATAGGGATGGTGTGGACTGCGTGGTGCCTTGTGTTGGATTTACAGTACATCAGACTTAATGCTTTGCATTTACTGTAGATCAGAAAAGGGTTGCGCACAAACCTTCATATTATGGTTATACTATGTTTTGAGTATTATTTTCATTGTTGATTTATGAAGGCTTACTTTCCCTGGTGCACAGAAATGAAAAGATTGCATTTTTGATGCACAGGAAAAAAAGGTTGCACTTTCTGGATTGCCTTCGATATACTTTTATAGATTCCTTGTCCTTTTCTAACCAGTGTTACGATAGTTCAAAGTTTTACCAGCCCAAAAGTATTGGTCTCCTTCTATGCAATACTTACTGTGAATTAAATTGGTTGCATACTGTAGCTAAATACCTGTTGTTTTTTTTAAACATATACAGTACACTTCGTAGTGTGTGCATGTTTGTGTCTGTGTGTGCCCTGTGATGGACTGGTGTCATGTCCAGGGTATGTCCTGCCTTGTGCCTGTTGCTTGTCTGGATATTTTCTGGTTCCCCCATGACCCTATTGGATAAAGCGGTTAAAAATGGATGGACATACTGTATATTTTGTTAGTGTATACAAACACGCTACACACTTTGTGGAAAGAAAAATACATTATAACTAATAAGACACAAACAGATTTCCAATTAGATTCCTTGCTCTTGTCATAATATTACCAGTTCTCTTTGAATAACGAAACATCTTCAAAAATGACAATCTTCCAACTTGCCAATCAAATAACCAAAGACATTCCATTTACGGTATATACTGTGTAGCGGCAAGGCTTATTAAAATACAGGAATTAAGTTTGCTGCTCCCTTGCCAGTCCCTCTCTCCTTCATCTCAGTGGTGCTGGATACAGAGAGGCCATTCCATTTGGTTCACATTTAAGGTGTTTTTCGAGCTGATAGAGTGTCCTGATAAGGAACAACTCCCAAGGCTGAGACACATCAGCCACCCTAATAAATGGTCATCTCTGGCGCCTTACTGTCTGGGAGATTCCGAGGAAGAATCTCATCTCAAGTTGTTTACAACCCTAAGGTCAGAGTGCATTGTTACTCATCCTCAGCCAATCAGGAACTGGTAGGGCCCCCATGCAGAGTGAGGAGTTAACCAAGGGGGAGCTTCAAGGTGGAGATGAGGTGGAAGAGGGATATATAAGTTAAATATAAAAGAGCGATTTACATATTATATACAAATATGCAATACACTGTATATAGCTTTCTGGAAATTACAGCGGGAATGATTTTGATTTAGAAAGACAAAAATAATATTAGTCATAAACCCACCCAAACTTCAGTTCAAATCTTCCACTCAATGCTAGAATGCAACCAAATGCAGAAATTATTTCCAGTACAGTATGCCATAGTGGGTTTACATTTACACAGAAATGTAAAAAGATGGAGTGTAAAACAACGTCAGATATAATGTACTTTCTGTGTAGATGCAAATGTAAAAACAGATCCAGAAGTAACAGAAGTAACATATCCTTATCTGCCAATGTGTGCTTGAAGTCAGGGGAATACTCCTTCACACCCCTTCAGTCACATGTTGAAATTGTTTTTTGTTCTTGCTAGTGGCTTCCCCTCTACTTTCAGCACTTGCCAGAGCACAAAACAAGCCAGTGGAGGATTTTATTTTACCACCTACACAGCTCATGGTTTACACTAAGTACAGTGTTTTACTGCAGGGATTCAGTTTTGACTGCTCAATAAATATAAAAAGACTGGCCAGGAGGATGTAGTAGTCTTAAAACTGTAAGAAGCAATAACCACACTGCACATGTCTCAGAGATCTGAATGATTGCATTTGATACCTCTCCTTGGTCAAACTCTGTCTAGCATTTTTACTTCTGTTTTGTATCTTTTCTGCTATTTAGTTGCTCAACTGTGACCATTCCTGCTGTTGACTCATTCAGCTACTTTGTTCATTGAGCTTCCTACAGTAGTTGTTAAAATTCCTTATTTCTTCTGTTCTTTTCAAACAATTAAGATAGAGGGAAACAGTGGTAAGAGTATCATAATATGATCATAATATAGTATGCATTGAAGTATAATGTGAAAACTATTGTGAAACGTATATATTTGTAGATAAGGGCTACTTATAATCTAATCAGGGTTATGTAACTAGTGGAGTATCACAGGGATGCAAATTATGAACTTTGTTATTCTTAATTTAGCTAGATTCTTACATACATACTAAACTGGTGAAATATAACACAACAGAAGGATTGATAAATTCTATAGAAGCTGCAGATTAAATTTAAAAGCATTTAGACTTTTAGAAGTACACAGTATTAAATTCAGGCAGCCAAAATATAAACTATATATACAAAATGAGAAAAAAACAAATTTAAATAAGGTACTTATGAATATGACTTATGTGTTTATGTTAAAACCGTACATCTTGTATATCTTCTTGACAAAAGTTTTTGGGAAGCAATAAAAAAACAAACATACTGGTAGGTTATCCACTTAAAATATCAAGGGATGCTATGTTAAAATTGAGCAATACACCAGACAAAGCTCATTTAGATTATTGTGCATTATTTTGGGTACTAAACAAATATTGCTGGAATCAACCACCTACTGGACTTCCAGGAATGCTCTGACACTGACAGGCTAAAAGAATCAACCCTTTTTAATGAGGAGACCCGATTTGAGTTTTTAAATTTCTCGAAGAAATTGACTAAGTCAAAGAATATCTCCGGAATCAACAATGAAGCACGGCTATGCTGTAAGTGGAAACTGTGTGGAAGTGCATTTAAAACTGAGGACAGAAGTCACTGGGCAAAGTAGTTAGCATTGCTGCCTTGCAGTTCTAGGCCCTGGGTCCAGTTTCTGTGGTGCGTTGTGCACGGAGTAGTATGTTCTCCCCAGTGTTCACATGATTTTCCAAATGGTGCTCTGGTTTCCTCCCACAGTCCAAGAGAATACTGGTAGATTAATTCACTTCTGGGAAAACTGGCCTTGGAGTGTGTGCATGTTTGTGTCTGTGTCTGTGTATCCTGCCTTGCGCCCATTGCTTGCCAGGATAGGTTCTGGCTCCTCCACCACCCTGTATTAGATAAAGCTGTTAGAAAATGTATGGATGGATAGGAAGCACCTTCTTATTCAAAAACATGTGGAGCCTGCAACAAGCTATCCAGCTACTATATATTGCTGAACTTTCTTTGGCATATACATACATATATACAGAATATACATGATATGAGCAATTTTAAATCCCATTTTCTGCACAATCTCTATTTTTTCTTTAATTGCTGTAAAGGTCTGCCTCATACATAAGATGAACAGTTGCTTCACTTTTCACTTGCTTTTGGATAGTAGTAAACACCGTACAGTCTGAGGCAGTGCAGTATTGAAGTTGTTTTCTAATCATAATTTGTAATTAAGTACTTTTCACAATGATTATTTAATTATAATGGCCTTGTTTGATATTTAATTTAGAATTGTATGTATTTGAACCTTTTCACAGGTTTTCTGTGTTTGGATAATATTCCAAAGTTCCACTTTAACAAAACTGGTGATGTGAGTAAAAAATGTTACTGTATACCTCTACACCCTTTTTTATGATACAGAATAGTTAGAGGCTGACATCACCAGCAAAAAACAAAAAGCCTACTGTACAGTACATGTGGCACAAATTCAGAATAATTTTAAACAGTTTTTCAGTTAAAAGGTATATGGATATTATAGGGAAAACATTGCCTCTTATATTAATTATCATCACCTTTGCATGGACTTCATCTAATCATTTTTCCTAGTTCAAGATTTGGTATTAGCAGGAATCAGGAAGTACAAAACAGGAAAAACTTTTTGTTGAAGCAGCTAACATCAAAAAGCTATTCAGTATATGTATTCCTATCCCAGGTGTATCCCAAGAACATTATCAACACATTATTTTTAACAATCATGTTTTAATTTTTGATCTTTTATTTACAGTCAAAGAAATGTTTTCTCATCCAGCTGTTTTATCAAGTTAAACACTAATAACGAAAGGTAAAAGGAACATTTTATAAAACACCATGAAGAAGCACAATGAATAAAATTTGCCAAAAATATTTATTTGCCGTGTAGTTTGGTTAAGAAACGTGGGAGAGTTCCTGTCTCAGGAACTGAAATCAATGTTGAGGGTATTTGCTGGAAAAAGGATCATATTATCATATTATACATTTGGTGAGAATAGTAGTGACCCATAGTGAGTTTGGGGAACAAAAAGTATGATGTGAATATGTAGTTCAGGTGAAACCCGAAGAAGGCTCCACAGCCGAAACGTTGTGTTTCCTTTCTTCTCTTTTCAGCATGGAATAAACCTATTACTTGTTCGTATGATGGGAATGACAGTAAAGACACACTAAGGGTGTGTCACACTGACTGTCCGTGATTCAATTTCGTTTTATCTTAAGGTAAACTCCTCTGTATTCACAAGCTTGATTGTATAGCTCGCAGACTTGTGCTGTGGTGCAAAATCGACTTTAAGTAGGTAGAATGCTGTGTTTTGAATGTGGTCTTTCAGAAAATCATTGAAGAGCGTAGGTTTGCTGTTACATTGCATTCGTTCAGAAAGCATACAATCCTGAAGCCTATTGTTTTCTTGATAACAGCTTGAATTTTACACCAATTGCCACCAAGATAAACAGGATGGGAAAAAAAGTACATGCAAAAGTTTACCATTTTACTTTTACAATGCTTTTGTTTACATTTCACAATTGTAATAATTAGAGTCAGACGAGAAGAAATCTCCAAAAGTCCAGTGAATCAAGATCAGGAAGCTTCATAAAAGATTCCATAGCTCTAAAGACCCCACAGCAGCCAGGGAAAAAGGTTAATAAGTTGATTTTTCTTTTTTGTTCACTGCACACACATGCAGCATCTTTAGATTGTGGCCTGTTCATTCTGTTCAATGTTAGCTACCAGGACTTTAGTGTCAACAGGTGATGAAGAGGTATCTGTATTAAAATATAGTGTATTATCAAAATTGCACTCTCCTTGGACAGGCCTGCGTCCTCTCTTGTAAATGAAAAAGGCAGCAAGTCCAGCTCCTGTTATTATGAGGATAATAATGGCAACCACAATTCCAGCATAACCATGGGGTGGTTGTTCTCCAGAACCAGCATCTACGATAAATAAAAGATGTATATCAAATGCTGTTATGTTTGTTTTTATACAATTTATAATAAAACAACTATCAAGACTTCTGTGTGTGTACTGTATACATACAGTATATAAGATATATACTGCATGTACAGTTTGCTTTGAAAATTATTCGGTAGGATTGAATACACAGACATGTTTTTAAAATCTATATATGAGGAGAGAAAATCCAGTGCTCAAGAGTCTCACATTTTAATCATTTGAATAAGAGGTATGTTTTTCCTGGATTAATAAATTCCTTGTTAAAAGTAATTTAAATCTCAAACTTGAAGTGAATATGCCGCTTCTTTACTGTACTTACAGTAAATGTATATCCTTTTTTGTTCCATGACTTAGAATACAACTAAATTTTACCATCAGAAGAAAGGTCAATGAAATGCACAGAGCCCATTAAAAACAACAAATAAAAAGGAACATTGTGCCAGTTTTAAATCCTTAGTTTTAACTGTGCTCACAGAATGTGGAGACTTTCTTACTACTGTTCTTCCGAATAAAAAATATTCAAAAACATTTAGGCAGCCTTTACTGGTAAGTAAGCAAGTGGATCAGGTAAAATTACACACTTGATTAAAATTTTAGTCTTCTATGTCCATAAATGTAATAACTTACATTTAGCTAAGAAAAACAATGTAAAGTCATTAAACACTTTTCCCTCACATACAGTATTTCCATAAAAGATTACTAAAGCATTAGAAACATCAAAAAAAAGAGACACTTACGCTGTTCAGTTTTTGGGCTTTTCTGGGTTGGTGGAATGACTGTACAAAAAGAAAAGATAATATCAGCAAAAATGCAAAAAACACATTGGCAGACATCCAATAGATATACAGTATATAGATATGAAGCACAATTTGAGGCCTCTTGGTCTTGGTTTCTAGTGCTTTAAAATGGTCAGCACTACATTTATATTAATATGTCCCATATTTTACAGCAACTTCTGCTGGCACTTAAAAACACTGTAACCCTCAAAGGTTTTCCCTATAATAACTATATTCAAGCCAATAGCTACTGTACTCTACTCTGATGACTTATAACTCCAACTCCAATTGTTTTATCCAAAAATCATTGCTAGACAATTTAACAGCTGATGTTGTATCAAAAACAAGTAATTCACGTTCAACTGTATGAACTGAACTGTCTGATTTTGCTGAATTTAATCAAATATAAATATTGAATTTTCATCAACTTCTAAGTTTAAAGCATTTAAATTAAGTAGACCACTTCCTGAAGTTTGCTCTTTTTAAGGTTGCATACTTAATAAAAGCCTTTTTTTAGAATGAAGAATTTACACATAAATCCATAATTCTGATGACAATGTGCATGCCCATTTGACATTTATACTGTCCCAGTATGTCTTTTTCTTTTTCCCTTTTCTTTTTTTGTACTGAAAGATTTCTGCTTGACAGCTACAGTAGCTACAGTATGCTAAGAGTCTAAGAAAAACTACATGTATGTTGTGCAAGCTCTTGAATGTGAGGTGTCAGAACAAGTTATTCGGATTCAGAAGTATTTAAGAAGCTGCCCTGTCGTTTTGAGTAAACTCAGCACTCCTTGTGCTCACCAAAACCAAGTTTCAACTAAGTAGATCACCTGATGAGATGACTTTGTCCTCTGACTTTTTCTAATTATCTACTGAACTGCCATCACACAGATTAGTCTGAATGAAAAGATCGGTGTCACCTTTTGCTGCTTTGCAGATATATGCTTTGTATGAATGGCAGTTTGCATTGTTCCACATCCCGCTGTCAGAGTACATCTCAACACATTCATCATTTTGACGTGATGGTTCACCACTGTTCCAATTAGTGTAGTCCACCACACTGTTGTCTATCCATAGCCATGCCCCTGTAGAAGAAGAAAACAAGGAAAAATTAATGTACACGCACTATGTATTTCTTTAACCAGCACTGGGGTCCTACCATTCTGATAAACCAAAGTAAGAATGGAGATTTTGAAGGTGATTACAAATTAAAGATAACAGTTTAAATGATACAGTATCTGCACTTATATTTGGGTAACCGAAGGCTGAAAAGTATTGTACTTCATACTGTATTCAGATGCTGACCTGAATTGCAAAATCATTCAAATTAGAACCACTGCATTGAGGCCTTGTAAGCAGACATACAAGACCTTGTAAGCAGACATTAAAACTTTTATTACTAATAAGAAAAACTGTATGTATTTCACAATCTGTGTTTTAGAGCTGGGTTGATAAAAAGGGATTTCTTTTTATGGCTTCTTTAGGGATATTTATTCATTAGTATCAAACAGGCTTGATTACACTGGTCTAACAAACTCCCAGTAAATTTCATTTTCAGATACTCTTGTTTTTAATCTAAAGCTTGCTCATTTTATATTGAGCAAATAATATAAAACTATATATAAACTACTGCACTTTCAGCAGTACCATGCAAAGCTGCCTAAGGTAATATTACATTACAATGTATTAGAATGTAATATAATTGTACATTATTCATGCATTATACAATAAATCACCAAGTGAATGTAACCTAGACAACTGAAGTATTTAATAGAGACGGTATCTGTTTGTAAATCAAAATGCTGTTACCATTCACATTCTTGTAAAGTCCTATCCAGAAAGACTTTGCTCGGTCTCGCTGCAGTTCAGCATTTTGCAGCAAAAACGCAGCCTCTGTGGGATCTTCAATGGCGACGAGAGATCCACCTAGCATGGGATATTTTTCAATCTTAATTATACGTAACAATATTATTCATTTCACTATAATATTTTCAGTGAAAACAAATATTTCTCAATTACAGTACATTTGTCAGAAAGATAAAAAGAAAATTATGACAAGCACAGTTTTAAAATAACCACGGAAAATAAGAATGTGCAATATTAAACAGAAAAGAATAACAAAAGAAACATACCAAGCTTCATACACTCCACAGAAGCATGGGCCCAGTTGTCTACCACTGAAGCGCTAAATGTATAGCAGTGACCACGGAATGGCACCCACACTCTTCTCTTTTTGGGTTCAGGACAATTACCAGGAAGCTGTGGAGGCTCAGTGGGAGCAACATCTGTTAACAAGCACAACACACATTTTCTTTCTGACTGTGGTCTGACCTGTATCTGTACAACACACTACATTACAATCAGTCTTATACTGTATGTTTCACCATGTCTGCTTTGGTCTGCTTCATAACAGGCAGAGTTGCTACAGTATAAATAACAAAGTTGTGCTATCAGGCACCACACATGACTAACGACTGCTCATTAATCCACGGGTGTTTGTTTATGATTTAATAGTACATTATACAGTAGATGTGGCGCAATATATGATGTGTATGTTCAGCCCAGCTGAACTGATGTTTAGACCCCTCTTCAAAACTGGGATGGCCATTCAAGGTACAGTACAGTGAGATTGTACCGTACTGGTCTTACCCAGGCTTGTAAAACCTCAGTCCATGAGAGAAGTTTCTCATTTTTATTCCACATTTAAGACTTCAGGTAACTGAAATAGTCTTTTTTGCCTTCAATTTACCCCATTTTAGTTGTCTGTCATGGTGCTTTGAAGGGTTCAGACAATTAAAATAACTCAAGTAATGATTTTAAAGCCTAGAAAAGGGTATTAAACTTGTTGAGCTAAATGGAATTATAACATAAGTAATAACGGAAATTCAGGAGGAAGGTTAATCTCGCACACTTCCACTCGTCTATGCACAGTATATAAACCTTACACCCAGGACTTCCTTTCATATGCCTCTCTCACATACCCCCACCTCCAGACATCCAGTCCTGGATAGGCTTTCCAAGCCCTTAGCTAGGTGAACCTCACCAAATGCTTTATATCTATTTGTCTCTATCATTCTCGCATTCATTAGGATCTTACTGAAGAACCGAATTAAACCCTTGCACAAATTAAGTACTGTCCTGGAGGTGTTCTTTCCGACCCTATGCAGATGACACAATCCGGGATAGAGTGAGGAAAACATGGGGAAAAAAGCATGCGGGAGACGGGAATGAAAACGGGGCATGTCCATAGTGCACTGGTGTTCTGGGAAGGTGTGGCCGAGGCAAACAGTCCAAAACTGAGTCCAATGGGGAATCCGAGAAAAGGCAAAATCCAGAACTGGGCGGTCCATCCAAGACAAACAGAATTAAAACAGGAACCGGGTCGGAACCAGCAGGAACAGGAACTTTAAAAGCTTGATGGGACCAGGCGCTTCCAGGTCCTGGACTCACCTGGTATGGGAACCAATGCAGAGCCCAGAACAGAGTGAGCGTCTGGCTTTTAAGGTGAACTGAAAAGGGGTCTGGAACCCCTCTCTCGAGCTGGTCCTGACCAACTTACTACTTTACAACAAAACAAGCATAACATTTTGTATACCCGAGACATTCATTTAATTACTTTTCAGGGTATCTTACCTTTTGTCTGTTTACACACGGAGTAGTAAGTGTTATTGCAGAGCCCTGTCTTCCACGTCCCATCAACGTCCATGTAAACACAAGCAATGTTATTTCTAGGTTCCCCAGCAGCCCACTTCGTGAAACGTAACTTCCAGTTGTCGATCCATGTGAAATACCCAAAGGTCTGAAAAAAAGGAACAAATTAACCAAGAAAGGTTTTTTTTTAAATAGAACAACCAGTTACTTTTTGTTACGCCATTTGAGTGTTTTTATTTCTTGGCTCAGAGCTATAAATACAGAAATTTCACACAGTGAAGAAGGAGTAAGTGTATCATGTCATAGGCTTCACAGCACCACGTAGCAGATTCAGCAGCAATAGCACAAAAGACATGTCCTTCACTGACAGTGCAATTCCTTCCTAGAAAGATCACCGGGGTCTTTGTATCACTCAAAGCCAAGAAAGCCTAACTGACTAACCCCACACTTCCTCCTGCAGTGCCCACCCATTTGAGCACTGCAGTCCTAATAGTAGATAAAATAAGCTCATTTGACAAAAAACAAAAAAATTCTACTCTGTCATTTAATAAAAAAATACGTCACAATTCAATATCTTTATGTACTGTATATATGATCATAGAGCTCAATCTGTCCTCGAGAAAACACCTTTGCCAGATGAGCCACTAGGGAGGTCCTTGTGAGGAAGCTTTTTAAATGCAGTCTCAGCACCTCTATGCAGCTACAGTAAGTTGCATTACACTTAATAAACAGCAACACACTGGTAATTGTTCTCTGGGTTTTATAATCATCTGACTTAAATCCAGCTAAATTGTTATTAGCAAATCTTCTTTGTATTTTAAAGCTTTCTTGGACAAGCTGTATTATGTACAGGCATGTTTAACCAAATTTCTTTATGTAAGTCAGGTGGGTAGCTGCGTCAGCATACATAGGCTGCAAAGGAAAAAGTAATAGGTTTATTCCATGCTGAAATAGAAGACAGAAAACACAACGTTCTGGCTGTGGAGCCTTCTTCTTTTATCCGAAGAAGACTCCACAGCCGAAACATTGTGTTTTCATTCCTCTCTTTTCAGCATGGGATAAACCTATTACTTGTTCCTTAACATTTCTTTAGGTTTATCTTATATTAAATTTGATTTTTTTCCCTTAATGCTCTCATTTGGAATTGCAAATTATTTTTTAACACATTTTACAGCTACAATATGGGAGAAAGTATTACTGAACCTAAGGATCCAACACAATCTAAAACACTTGTCAAAGGCTTCCATTGTTTCAGTGTTAACTGTAGGAGACTTACAGTAGCATTAAAAAGTGATGCAGTTCTGGGCTACAAGATTCAACATGAATTCCAGGCGCTTAGACCCACACAAATAAAAGGAGCCCCTCTTATTAATATATAGTACTGTTAACTGCGCTACATTACCACATTGCTGTTAAGTCCAATCCACATGGGTTCTTTGTATTTATGTGCTAGAAGCCTAACAAAGGCTTGTGTTATAGAGTCCAGAATGCTAGCCAGATCTGCATCATCTGCTTTGCATTGTCTTCTGGCTTCGTCCCAGTTCATTTTCTGATTTATCACTTTAAAGGAGTTATTGCCAAACTTAATGTAACCACCAGGTGGTGCTGTTGTTGTCGGATTATTGATCAAAGGATCTGGAAAAGGAAACAAAACCAGTACTAGAGAAAGCATTTTATCAGGATAATCTCTATAGATACACATTTGAAAAAGGAGCAGAATGCACCTCGAGAGAAATCATGTCGCACACAGATCAGCTTTTAAATTAGATCAATAAAACAGCTTTTTGCCTGTTACATTGTAGTGCATATATATCAAAATATGTTAAACCAAATATCTTTTTATCCATAAACAAATTGTATTATTTTATATCAATTATTTACGATTGTAAAATCGGCCTTCAAATAAATACATTTTTCTTTTTGTGTGCACTTTTATGAGGCTGACCCTTAAAATCTTCCTTTTACTGTTGCCAGTGTGTTATCAGAGAAATCTTGACAGACTGCAATGCTCACCATTTTTTCTTTGGCAAATGAAAGGCCTCGACAACAGACAGTCCTCAACTTTCCACTGTCCAGCCATCGTGGGGGAACTGCTCACTAGCACTACACAGTCAAATTCCTAGAGAAGAGACTAGCAATACTCAGGACGAAACACTGGTTTTTGAAAATATTTCTGCTGCTCACATTCATATACTGTATATGTACAGTGGGACAAACCTATATACTGTATATATCTAAATATATAGGTATCCAAACAATATCGAGAAGACCGGGTCTGTTCATAACCATCATTGACGGAATTTTAAAACATGGTACCAAAATTGAACATTAATTTGGCAAACATATCTGGAGTTTTAAGAATACCTAAAATATTCATTAAACTAGTTTATGTGCACGCTACAGTCTATTCCACTTTCTCTGCTGATTGAAAGATCCAATAGTAAGATCTTCGCTGAGGAACATTTACATGACTGTATATCACAAGACCAAAGTTTTCTTTGATAAAAGAGGGTTAGGTACTGTACGTAATACTACGTGGTTTAACCTGCACATGATGTTTCAGCTCTGTATGCCACTTGGGCAATGAACATTTTCAGAAATTCAGTAGTATGGAGAGTTTGTGTTCTGCTTACTTCAAATTTTCTGAAAAGGCTATTTAAGTTAAAAATGTAACAACAGAAGGAAATGTACAACCACATTTAGATGGTGTGCTTATATTGTCTTTGTCATATACATGTATTTGCCTGAAAGCAGAGCAGTGTTGCTTACTAAATTCACAAAAGACTTGGGCTTGGATTCTTTTATGAAAAGGGACAAAATATGCAGCTTTAAGATCACTATTCCTACTATGCACAATGAAGATGCAAGTTCATATTCATATTCATATTAGTAGATACATAGTTTGTCAGTGTAAATATAAGATTGTGAATATAATTCTTTCTCCCCCACTCATACAGTTTTGTTAATCATAAAGCACATTATTCTATAAAGAAGAGTTAACTGACAAGTGATTTATAGTAATACTGCAAGGTAGTTGGTTTTGCAGCCAATTCCAGGTGTAACTTCTGCAGTATAAGACAAAAATAAAAAATGGAAACATCCTCTTTGAAAATGACTCTTAGTTACATTTCTATTTGTTACATGTCTTTTATATTTTGATATATCTGAACGCCGGAGAAACTCTTATTTTAATTTCTCAGTGAAGGTGTAAGTTTTTTATATTTTCCTAATTTTGTCTGAATGTACATACAGAACGAAATGTGTTGCCTTAAGATGTGGAGTACCTCATCTGAGTGGAGATATCTGCCGTCAGGCACAGACACTGGGTTGCCCTTTGCCCAGTTGGTGTAGTAAACCCCTTTCCCATCAGTCCAGAGGAACCGCATTTCTGCATTGATGTCATTTAACCCAATCCACACATCTGCTGTCATTTCCTGAAGCTTGGTGGTCAGGAACCCTGAAGAAGGAGATAATGATGGTGTAGCAATAATTGAAATATAAAACCTAAACAGTGACCTTTCATTATGCTTTAAAAACAACACCTACAGTACAACATACCCTGGCTTCTTTCAAGAAAAAAGTTGGAAGAAAACCTTGAATCAATTAGCTACTGCAGTGCCTTGCAAAGTAATCAGAAACTATTGCAAATGTATTCAGGGTTTCCTCTAGTATTTGCCTGCTATTACTGTAGCTCCATGCACGCTTTTCCTTCAGTCCCAACAAGCCATTTCCTGCTAAGGAAAACCATCCCATAGCATGATGCTGTCAACACTTTGCTTGACTGTAGTGATGGCTGACTAAGAGATTTGCTGTGTTGGGTCTGTGCCATATTTAGACCAAATGGTGAATTTGTTTTGATTTGTCATAACACCCTTGGCCTCATTTTTGAAAGATCACTCAGATGCAAAGTTGATATGAAATATGAGATATGTTTTAGTGAATTCAAGCTTTAAAGCAATGATTTGCTTTAAAGCAAAGAAAATTATGGAAGGGTTTTAATACCTTCACAAGGCACTGGACTAAATGGGCTGAATGGCACTCTAGATTGTAACTGTTCTAATGTTCTTAAAATGAGAAGCTGTGTATACTCTTTAAAAATAATGCTGTGATATAGTAAAGTATAATTTTGGTTGGTCTAAAATAAACTACTGACACTCCTCAATTACATTATAAGAAATACCAGTAGAATCACATCTATAAGATAACTGCTGTTATTATAAAATCACTTTTTTATATTTATAAAAGAAATATAATAATTAATATTTATAAATAAAAATAAAATAACAAATGCTGCTCTTTAGTACATCAATGTTTTCAGAAATTATTACTGGAATTGATGTGTACTACACATCAAATGCAACTTGATGGAAAATTGGAACATTTGAATGTTGTGTGTTAAATGGGACATTACATTCAGTTCCTCTCATACCTTGTTGTTTTTCATTCGTTATGGAAACTAAATTTCCACCCACAGAGATGCAATAATTTCTTGCATCTTGCCATGTCTTTCGTTCAGCAGGATTGGACCCAATCATTTTGTAGCACTAGGAAAATGTAAGACATCAAAGTATTTCAGATTCTAAGATTAGGAAACTAAAAGGAATTTACATTGGATAATGATATACCACACTACCTCTTTTCACAAAATGAAAATGCATTTTAATTTTTTGATGCTTCTTTTAAATTTTGTAAAGTATTCTAAGTCCCATTTCAATCTACTGTGCAATGTCACGATATGTAAAACCCTTGCTTCTACTCAGGTACTGCATATATAGCCCCATCACAGACAACCAAATATATATATACAGAATATGTTTTTATTATTATGCTATAATGTTAGGGAAACCTTACAAATTTATTTACATTTTGTAGTTCTCATCAAATTGGAATTGAAACAAAAATTTTAGAACACGAAATTTGTGTCCCAATACCATGTCCAAATTAGCAGTTACATTAGCAGTTACATGTAGTTACAGTACATAGTAAACTAAAAAAATTCCAAAGCTCTTGATGAGAGCATGGTCTTGATCTTTCTGCTCCATTTATTTTAAATTCTTGGACAGATTTTCTCTGAAATTATGTTTATGAAATACTTCTTTATTAATGTATGAAGTGGCATTTTAATGTTGCAATCGATGAAATATATCAAGTAATTGTGCATACGTACTGTATGTGCATGAGTAATGTATGTCAATGCATATATACAGCCTGTTACAATTATCAAGACATCTGAAAGATATTACTAAATTACAATTAATCTGAAGAAGAATTAACTATGTGTTTTTAGGAAATGTACAGTATAAAGCATAAATTACAGTTAAAATATAGTTGATATTTTTCTAATCACAACATTTCTAATCACAACAAATAATGAGGCATTAGCACATAAACTGAATGTGTTTCCTTGCTGTAATAATACCTTTCCCTCAAAATAGAGCCAGTCAGGCAGACATCCTCCTTTGGGAATGGCCGTTGGAGCCACAGTGGTGTTAACAAAATTGCTGCTTCTTTTACATATGGAGGCAAGAGGTGCACCACAATTCATATCATTCCAAAACCCTGCAGAAGAAGCAATCCACAAATAACTGTCAAGCTTTACATCTGTTAACCTGGTTAGTGACATTCCAAATACAATGTAATCTGGTAACACGAAAACAAAAGTGGAAAATTATGTATCTGTGTACAGCATATGATATTGAAATCATGGAGGTTTCAGCACTAAATAATGTAGTGAATCTCAATTTACCTTAGATACAAAGTTATCACGTAAACTATTTCATTCCTTAGAAAAGTTTCCCTACCATTTACAAAGCTGAATAAATATTATACCATACAATTTTTATTGTGTAAAAATCTTTAATCAGTTATAGTGCTCTCCTATTGCTGTATAGGATTAAATTTACCCTACAAGTGGACTGATAACAGTCTAATATACAGTACCATGTAAATAAAGCCTGAGATATTGAACAGATTTTCTCCTATTAAAGTCTCAGTACTTACCCATGTTTTTATACATGCTGACACAATTTTCATCATTGTTTGCAAAGTTAGGCTCATTTTTTTCCCATGCTACATAGCTTACTGGGCTTCCATCTAACCACCTGTATTAAAACAACAATAAACAATGCAGTAATTGTATATTCTCTTGCAGCTTGGACCATCACATGATCTACAAGATGTAGATTTGTCTTGAACTTCTTTTTGGCTGGCTGTGGAGAGGTGACTCTGGGCAAGTGTGTGTTACATGGAATAGTAACCTGAAGTTGCATCTAAGGTGCAAAGAGGGTGTGTACAGTACACTGCAAAGCTGGCAACCATGAGCCAGCCAGGTGAGGCAGCAATGCTAACTGCCTTGCAACTGCCCCAACCAAATGAAACTTAATTAAGTACATTTATATTGAATGCACAGCTATTTATGATTGTTTGAGTAGTAAAGTTCATTGGAGTAATAAAATACAGAGCTCAAGGTATAAGATATAGTGTTTGATTATCAGACCATTAGCCTACCATCCAAATTTTCACTTTCGATACACATTTCTAATCCTGCTAAAGTTCTTTGTATCTGAGCATTTGGACTTCAGATGCATTTGAAAATAGTGGCAATGCAAAAAGCAAAAAAACAATAAAGTTCCAGGAATTCCACCACTTAGCTCACTGATAATCTGTGCCACAGCTAAATAACTGTAGCTTTCTGTCCTCATGAAAGAGATCTGCATCTTCTGAGACTGTTTTGTGGTTAACTTGCACTCTGTGTTTATAGGATATGCTCTGTGTTGCTGTGATGCTTTCCTTCACCATGAACAAGTGGTTTTCTTAGATTGGGTAGATGAATGGAAAATGACCTTTTTAACATGGGCATGCATACATTTGATTTAACTTAATAATAACATAAAACAATTTAACTTGATGTGTTTTACAGAAGGAAACTACTCACCTACCAAATTTGGAAGAGACTTAAGTAAGACTGAACATAGAAAAACCTCAGTGTGTATAAGCAGAGGGTAGATACAGTACTTGCTTTAAAAGAAGCTAGTTATACATACTGAAATGTTTTATCCAGACCAACAGTCATGCCAATGTAGTATTGATCTTCATCACCTCTGGATATCTGAAATAAAAGAATGAAAATCCTTAAAAAAGTTATTTCATTTTCATTCTATTGGAAGAGTAAGCTAAGTTTTTTTTTTTACAATTGTACTAACACAAGACTTTATCAAAATACAGTATAAGAAATAATTTATTAAATGTATTAAATGTCGTGAAAGTCATTTCTCGCTTACCTGTTTCCATAAAAATGTCCTTTCACTTTCCCCTTCAATAACAGCAAGGTCACCAAAGTTCTTCTTACAGTGATCTCTTGCATCTTCCATAGGAAGTCTTTGGCTATTCATGTAGTACTGGGATCCATTATACTCAATCCAACCATCTTGTGTCATGTTGTATTCTGCAAAACAGAGAAAAATGCCACTTGTTGAACAGCCATGCATGTTAGACAGTGTGGTACTGTACATTTGGACCACTAAATTTATTTGAAAATAGGTTTTTTAATTTGAAACATGTGTAGCTGACAAGTAAGCCTGTCTGAAAAAGCAGAGCGGCACTATGCATGTAGGAAGTCTTGTAGCCACAGCTGTAGTACAGGCTATGCTGTGCGTTGTTTATTGCTAAGAATCCACAGTTATGGCAGAACATATGATGATGTAGTGTTGACGTTGAGTTGCTTGTAGAGAAATAATGTTCGGTGTCACTTGCTGAGCTGCAAGAACCTGTTGTTTAGAACATGGGGCCCCCTGCAGAAGCTGGAAAAATACATGTTATTGTGTAAAATAAATGCATAAACTAATTAAATAAAATATTTCTCCGTAATGACATTAACACTCAGTAAACAAAATGGCTTAACTGATTTGCAGCACTTATATTATCTTAAATAATATTATCTTATATATCTTAAAGTGAAAATTCCAATTTTAGATTCTATTCAGATTGTTATTATATTTTGCTGGTGCCATTATACAGTACTACTGTAAGTGACTTACAGTGAAACAATAATAGGAAGTAGAGCTGGAGTGGTGAAACAGTGAGCATATAAAACAGCAAGAGAAGAAGAGAGCCTGAGCAAGACACAAGCCAATCATAACCAGATAGCTTTATAAATTACACACCAACATTAAAAAATCCAGTAAAAAAGTTACAGTTCTTTAGCTAGTAACCTACATAGTCAGAGACAGTATTGCAAACAAATTACAAACCTGAGAAAAGAGTTATGGTCAAATTAAAAAACTCTACCTAAACTATAATTAATACTAGACAGCTTCATACTGTATTTCAGGCTTTGTAAAGACTGGAAGCAATTTTAACATAAATGTCTAATGTCAAATGAGATATACAGTAGTGTATAAGTCATTTCTGTATTCTGTATTTAATAAATACAGAAAGAAAACTGGGATTTATGTTCCTTGAAAGCATTATTGTCAATTATTTCTTCATTTTATAACAATTCTTTTGGGTTTTACAACACAATTTGTATATTTTATATTTCATTACAGAATTTGTAATCACCAATTGCTTCTTTGTCTTACTAATCACACATCCTGTACTCCAGAGACCTCTGCGATATCTGCTAAAACACTTAGCCATCTGGGTGTTATTGTGCCTGATGACATTATAGCTTGCATGGAAGTTCATTCATCAAATGAAAATTATAGGAAGCTAAATATTTAACAGCTAGTTCACAGGAATTGTATACTTCGTATGTAAATATTAATATGATTTGTTGTAGATAAATATATTTAATATACCATCATAATGCAATATTTAACAAGCTAGCCTCCTCAGTAACAGAGAGCAGAATGGCAAGTCATTTTTATATACAGTATGTCTTTCTGGGTTTTCATGTCCTTCCTTTACTTTACCTGATGTTGCCATGTCTTTACTCATTCCCCAGACTGTCTCCAAGATGTAAGTCAGATTTGTTTCTAACAATTACATGGCATTCCATTTTCTCGATGTATAGAATTTGTATACTTGATTTTTCTAATAGGTTTTTCAGAGCTTTGTCATTTTGTAGAGGAGCTAGTTTGGGCACGATGACGTCATCGCCCTCCTTGCATGTAGCAGGGACCTCAGCCGCCTGGGCTGAGGGAGGTCTCCCTTAGCTTATTCGGCTGGTTCCCTGTTGCGTTACACAGGAGACCCAGGTTTGCGCCCAGGTGTTGCGAGACGGAGTGGCGGGGGCACGATACCGCACGGAACCGCGACGATCACAATTTGAGTGTGGATTGTACCATCTCTCTAATTATATTATCTTTAAATCTCCTAGACCAGTAATTCTCGGTGCTTGTCCTGCAATGCAGGATGAACAAGCCAGTAGACTCATTCTTGGCATCATATTGCACTGGTGATTAGGGCCGCAGTTGGAACAAAAACTGGCAAGCACAAGGGTTCTCCAGGACTTTCAATAACTTTCCCATCTTTTGTTTGCCCATTTATCTTCAACAAACTGTATAATCACAGCCACCTGCATTCAATATTGGTGCGTCCACATTCAGAAACTTGCTTCCTTAATTGCCTTGCAACTATGCCACTATTATTATTTAAATGCTAGTCCTCTTCTCTTGGCTGTTTTCCACCATTTTCTACTCCATTTTGTCAGTATGTGAAGAAATAATGATAGAAGAGGTACTTTTTTAGCTAGACAAGCCTTTAAGCTAGCCATGGCATATACAGTAGTTTGTAGTTCTTTTAGGTGCAGCAGAGGTTGCTAGAACTACAGTGCCCAGACAGGCAATCAGTTATTTAACATGGTTAACTGACTTTTTCAGACGCAGTACATTTGCTTTCTATTCAGTGTGTCCACCATGTAGGAAGATGTGGCAGTCAAAGCAGTAGCTAATGGGGAAAGTATTCTGAGGAATGTTGGTGGAGACTTTGAAGTTAAAGAGGGAAGAAGATACATAAGAGATGTTGTGCTTTTTTGATGGTTCATACGTGGACTAGTGCCATTAGAAAGGAGGGTGTAAAAGCTTTTGTAGGGCTCCAAAGGGAAAAATTAAAGCTTGCTTTTGTCTCTCAAATGTTTATGGACGATAAAAAAATAGTGTGTGAGCACACCAAAATATCACTTAAACAAATAAAGTACTTTGGCACCTTCATTACAACTTCACTTTATTCAGACAGTCATTCCTCTTATGCTTGAGGTTAAACCTAATAGAACCTGGCTGTGGTCATTAGCATCATATACAGTACAGTGCCTTTCAGAAGTATTCAGTTTCATGAATACTTCTGAAAGGCACATACGTTTGCATAGTTTCACACTTTGTTGCTTTATAGCCTGCAGTAATTACATTTTAAAATTGCAATTATTTTATAAAGAAGCTATTCCACACATTCAAAGCAAAAAATGAAAAAGAAAGGAAGAGAAAATACTAAATTAAAGCTGTGAGGCTAATGGCAACTTTGAAATAATTCATTTTTTTCTGACATTTCTTTTAACTGATTTACCCTAAGAAATCTCCAGTTTGAGCATATGAAGAATAGTATGAATAAAATATAAAGTTTAAGAAATGTGTGTGCATCACTTTGTTATTTTACAAAACAGGACAGCATAGGATATGACCGAATAATTTTGCAAGCCACTGTATACTGTATGAACATAAAGCGTTTATGAACTTACGTGGCACAGTAGCATTTGGGGCTGCTTTCAGAGTAACTCCTGTAGAAAAATGAAAGTGTTTATTAGAATACGAAGTACTGCAGTATACAACTGTTAAGTACTCATGCACTTGTGTTGTGATTTCTGAAAGAATAATATTTCATATGTTGTAATCTATGTTGTTCCAATTTGAAATGGGTTGTAGCTAAACCCTTCATATATTTAAGAACTGACCACAATGTTTGATTGTTCATTCGTTTTTTTGTGGGGGAACACTTTTTTTATTATTTTTCTATATTTTACATGTAAATCCCATATTTTATAAGAATATAGAAATCTCCTTTAAAATGTTACCATTTTAATTTGGTTTCAGTAAAAGCAGCCTTCAAAATAACATACTGAAGGCTCCTTGTTAATTGTATGACTTGCTGCACTACTTTGTACTCATTGTTCTTCAAAGATTAAAACAATAAAGAGAACATTGTGTGAATTATTTATGAGAATTTAACCCATAATAACAACAAAAGTATATGTATCTTATAATATTTTCCAGCACTGATTTTACAATACAGCACACAGCGTGACAGGCATGAGGCAGGATGGCCATTGATCTATAGACAATGACTGTGAAAAGGTATGATTATTATTTCTACTTTTTTGCCGATGCTTTTCATCTAAGCTTCTCACATTTGTACCCATGAATATACTATAGATGGCTACATTATTGCAGCAATCAGAGAAACATACAGTACCTTGTTCCACTGTATTAAAGCAGTGTCCCACCAGGGAGCGGAGCCTTCTGTTTTGATTTCAGGGCCCTAATTACTACTCCATACTGCTAAAAAGTGACAGGTAGAATTTAAACATCCTATTAACATTGTGGCCTTCAGTGCATATGTTATGATACCTCTCCGAATTTTGCAAATCCAGTTATTGTAGTGTTCACAGTGTCGATCATTCCAAGGCAATCCAAAGAACAAGCTCGTTTCCCCACAGAGTTCTGCATCATTGTGATTGTTGGGTTCGCCATATCCCCAGTTCTCATAGGAAACCTGAGACACAGTTGCGAAAATGTTTCATCTCTATTAAACTGTATACACTGTACTGTATATGAAAAGATACAGTGGCTTGCAAAAGTAATTGCATATTTTGTTGTTTTATAGGCTGGAATCATGACATTTTGAAGTCATAATTACAGTATTAACAAGATATTCTACTCATTCAAAGAAAAAATTAACAGTCAAATAAAGCAAAAAGTAAAGTGAGTCAATATGAAAGAAAAAAGGAAAAATCAAGATCACATTAGCATTCAAACTCTATGACGTGACAAACCTTAACTAATTCAGATGCAGAAAATTACCTTAAAGACTCACACAGTTAAGTGGAGAATAGTGCTCATGATTTCACAATAAAAACACCTCTTACCAAGGCCTTGTGTAAAATTCTGTTACAATAACATATATTCAGTTTTTGAATGAAACATTTTTTTTAAATGTATAATTTCACAAAATGGGACATCATGGAAAGGTTGGGGATTATTTTTCAAGGTCCACTATATAAATATGTATGTAAAGTATATTCACAAGGCAACTAAACAATTAATCAACTACGTAAATACGAGATTGCCAGAGGCATAATGTGATCACTGAGCTACTGAACACTGAGTTCAACTGATTCATAACCATGTTTATGAGTCACAAAATTAAAAATGTCTCACCGATGTTCCATCACTCCACATAAATCCAGCATTGGGATCATGAAGATTAATTCCAATCCAGGCATTTTCATTATAGAAATGACCTCTATAAATTAGAAGTTAAAAAATAAGATATAATAATAGCTAAAATTAATTTGTTGTTTGGTTTTAATTAAATTGTTCATGATTTTTTCTGATCATTTCTGCTCTTTATTTTATGTATATTTTGAATTGGACAAAATGCCTGAATCAATTATACAAGAGTACTAGGCTTAAAGAGTACATTCATTTTTTTTTTCTGTTGGTAATACTGTATACAGAACATGAAATCACTTTCAAACATAAAATGACCTACAGTACAATAGGAGCTGCAGCTGATGTATATTATATATATATACTATATTACATAATACAGACAGTATACATTACATAACATATTTCACTTTTGTTGAGAAGGTATTTTATTATATGAAATATCCACTACAAATATTGCCTTGCTATCTGACTGTGAATATAGGTTTAAAAAAACCTGTCTGATTAGTTAAACTATTAAAATGTAACTACGTATTATAACCATACTAATAATATAATAATACTATAGTATAGTATAAAAAATTGAACTGGAATATTTAACAATGATAAATACAGAAAAAGTTTTACTGTGTATCACTTTCTATGATAATGATCATAGATACATTTCTTTAATGTGTATAATGCTACATGTTTTGGAGCCAGAAGTGTTTTGGACATTTCAGAAGCTGAAGCTGTCCCTAACAGAAGCTATTGTACTTACATGTTGCCATATACTTCATGAAGTTCCGCCTCACTGTGAATGCTGAGTAGATCACCTCCTATTGCTACACAGAAGTCCCGGGCTTCAAACCATGTCTTTTTATTCTTTAAATTTTTCTTAAAAAGCTGGAGAAACAACAAAAAAAAAATAAACACAAAACATATTTTTAATTGGAAATTTACATGTATAAACTTGGGTGGCATGGTAGTGGATTACATTGCTTCCTTACAGGACTAGGGCCCTGGGTTCAGTTCCAGACATAGGGTGCTACTGTTTCTCTGTTTATATTGTATTGAATTTGTATGTTCTCCCTGTGTTCATGTGGCTTCCTCTCGCAACCCAAAGACATTCTGGTAGGTTAACTGGCTTCTGAAAAAATTAGCTCTTGTGTGTGCATGTCTATCCAGGATGTACAGTACCCTGACTTGTGCTTGTGTCTGAGATAAGCTCTTGACCTTAAATTGGATTTAAAAATGAATGGTTAAAAACTGGATGAATGGGTGGACATACAAACTTTGTGTTCTCAATTATTTACTGTACATGCTGTTTAAAGACGTTTCAGTCTATTGGAGACAAATATCATTTCAGAATCTTGTGTCCAGCAGTGAAGACATGCTACCTAACAAGGCCATAGTTGTGTAGATCCTTGGGAAAATATGATAAGATGGGAAACAACTGCACATGGTGGAGATTCAGTTGTTTGGTCTAGTTCTAAAATGATGAAACAAGCTTACTAATGCATAGGTATAGCGTGATTTTTTTGCTTTAGCTTGCCTGGCTGAGGAAATGACAGTTCTGTCACAACTGCCTCACTTACAAGGGATAATCCAGGGAAAAAAGCTACTGAGGTGAAGCAGGCAGAAAGGGAGTAGCACTAGAAAAGAGTTCAGCACAGTGAGAATTTACATGTTCAGGGGTGCTGAAATGGAACAGAAGCAAAAGATGCTATGGCAACCCAGAGAATTAGCCTACATGCAGGTAGAAAAACAACTACTGCTGGCTGCAATTTGTTAGATGGAATGTATGAGGATGTATTCCTGGCAGAACCCCCAAAAGAAGAAGAGATGTCAGCTATGTTCATGGATGGGAGCTTTAGGGGTGGTAAGAGCCAGGGTCAGACACCTTACAAGTTGAACATCAAACAAAGGAAAGGGTAAAAGGGTGAGGGGAAACTTGTTACAGTAGTTGCTAGCACCACAACCGGGGAGTCCTCAGGGACTATGAGGGCTGTGAATGAGGAGACAATGAAAACAAGGATTGGGAAAAAAAGAAGTAATGAAGTAAAGCACAGACAACATGACAGGAGCAGAACCATTTTCTGTGGAGAGTCTGAGGCCGAAGTGGTATGAAAGTGATTCCGGTCTTAGTTTTTAGAGGATGAATGTGATAAAGGTAAGGTCTTGCTAATGCCGAATGAGAAAATTGTGAACTTCCCACACAACCAAATACAGAGTGCTAGAAAACATACAGGTATCACAGCATTGTGTGCAGTCTACAGAATATAATACTATGCCATTCCACACCCCACAAAGTGTAGCAATCCACCAGTCTTTGCCCTTTCACCTTAAAGCTCACCTCTCCTTGCCTTTTCTAAAAACCAAGGAAAGTTCCCCCTCTTCCCCCACTCCGCCTACACAGGTACGTAGGGGGGCAGAAGTGTGAGTACATCACACTTAGAATTTGCCCTTCCCTGTTTAACAAACCCTATTAATTGCATTTTGTATCTGTGACAAATCCTCAAGGGGAGGTACCTCCCCCATGGCCTATTTTTTTCTCAAAGCTTTCCCTCTATCTAAGATGGCAATGCACAACTCACAGAAGACAAGACAGCAAAACATACTGGAGCAGGCATTAGTTCCAGTTTAGATAAATAGTGCACCAAACCAGGAAAGGGACAGTGAGAGGACAAGGGAGAATCATGCACCCGAGCCTGTGCTGCAGACAGGCCGAGTCAACAAAAAGGTATAGTTTTCAACTATAAAATAAGTTATGGTGCTATAGCTTACACTGCTAAACTACAGCACAAGCTGCTACACTACAATTCCAGTATTTGGACTGAAGTCATAAACTGCCCAGCTATTGAACAAGCTGAAAAGGAGACGCTGTGTGACCACACCAAGCCAGAATTATGCAACATTGTGAGGACAGCATTGTGAGCTCTGTGAATCTGTGAAGCCTACACCCTAGTGACACAGTGAAGACGACACCAAGGAGATGCCATAGAGACAGAGCCTGTGGAGCAGTGTGAGACGATGCCTGGGAGGCGCTAGATGCTAGCTGAAATGGCCAAACCCAAAGTGAAAGCTACTCATTAGTAACCTCCACAATTGATGAGAAATACTCTGGCATGTTTGATTGTTTGTGCCAGCAGTAGTTTACTGTATCTGCCCCGCATCAGTAGTTAGGAACTGGAAGAAGTACTGTAAGATGCTCAAAGAGGAGCATAGGTTTTTTTTGTTCATGATTTTATTGAATAGTGTTTGTTTACTCATATGTAAATGTAACTAGTCCTGGGGTGTGTCTGTAGTCAGAGACCCACCTAGCACCTGTGCCCTTATTGAGCCACTTTATGCAGCATCACACTTTATTGTCAGTATTCATACTTCATTACTATCCCAGTTCCTGCTGCTTTTTGGAACTTTTGATCACATTTGTATTAGTCCTTTTATATGAAAAGTGATTAGTTATGTGCTTACTTACAGTCTTTAACTATACTACTTCAGCATAATTTGTAATAAAAGTTATGGTTTTCACCTTGAAGCATGATTTACCCTGGGCCATCACTGTCCAATCAGAAGGGCAATCGCCAGTGGGGAATGTTGTCGGGGCTGGGGTCGTTGTCACTCCATCAGCAAGATGCTTGCAGATGTATTTTTCATTACTATCACAGTTTATGACATCCCATAACCCAGCAAAAGTTCCTGTGGTCAAGGCAACACAGCCCTGTTTCCTGCCTTTGAAAAATGAAGATCAAAAGATTATGAAAGGAAGAAGGTGACATAAAGTTCAAAATGGAACCTTACAGAAAATACAATAAAAACATAGTCCTGTATTTCTTCTAGGCAAACTGTCACGATTGTAGTCCCTCCCTCTTAAGGGCGCTCTGGCTCTTCCTTGTTTTGCCTCATTCCCCGCACCTGTTCCTTATTCCAGCCCCTTTTCAGTTCCCCCTTAAAAGCCAGATGCTGACACTAATCAGGGCTTTGCATTGGTTTCCGCATCATGCAAGCCCGGGTCCTGGATGTGTCTGGCTCCGATATGTTTTTAACTTTCTGTGCCTGTTCCCGTTCCCCCTGCCGGTCCCGACCCGGTTCCCGTTTTTAATCTCCTGTCTTGGATGGATCGCCTGGCCATGGACTTATGCTTGTTTTTGGATATCTCTTTGGACTCGTCTCTGGATTTGTTTGCCTCGTTACACCTTCCCTGACCACCAGCACTCCTTGGACACGCCCTCCTGTTTTTATTCCCGTATCCTGCATGACTTTTTCCTAGTGTTTCCTCACTCTACCCCGGATTGTGTTGTCCGCATAGGGTCCGGAAAGAACTGTTCGTGACACAAACAATGTGTCAGACACATACTGACTGTAGGACTAAGGAATTCCAATCTTTCTGACATTGTTTCTCTTTTAATCAAAAGCAATGCCACCCGTGAAACTAATTTTGACAGACCTCTACTTTACACTGTTTGAATTATAATATTTCCAGCTGTGTTCTGTGTACTACTGTGTACTGTGTACTGTCAGCAGCCATATCACCCTGCAACTCACAACTGGGAACCCATTGAAACTAAGCAGGTGTGAGCCTGGTCAGTACCTGGATGGGAGACCTCCTGGGAAAAACTAAGGTTGCTGCTGGAAGAGGTGTTAGTGGGGCCAGCAGGGGGCGCTCACCCTGCGGTCCATGTGGGTCCTAATGCCCCAGTATAGTGACGGGGACACTATACTGTAAACAGGTGCCGTCCTTCGGATGAGACGTAAAACTGAGGTCCTGACTCTCTGTGGTCGTTAAAAATCCCAGGGCGTTTCTCGAACAGAGCAGGGATGTCACCCTGGCGTCCTGGCCAAATTTCCCATTGGCCCTTACCAATAATGGCCTCCTAATAACCCCCATCTATGAACTGGCTTCTTTACTCTGCTCTCCTCCCCACTAATAGCTGATGTGTGGTGGGCGTTCTGGCACACTATGGCTGCCATCACATCATCCAGGTGGATGCTGCACATTGGTGGTGAGGGGAGTCCCCATTACCTGTAAAGCACTTTGAGTGGAGTGTCCAAAAAAGTGCTATATAAGTGTAAGCAATTATTATTATTATTACTACCTTGGTCAGTGTTTCTTGAGCCTAGGTCCTGGTGAACTTGTGTGTCTTGTATTGCTTGCCTCAAGTTCTTAATCACAGGTAATATTTAATTCATTCTTATATTTTAGGTGTGTTTTTAAGTTTTCTTTCTTATATGGTTATATGGTTTAGGAAACATATCAATCATGTGCCATTTCCAATTCCTTTTCAAACCTTCCCAAATTTATGTAACAAATAAATGCAACTAATTAGACATACAGTATGCAGAAAGTAAAAAATAAATAAATAAACACACTATGGGAAGTGTTGGATACATTGTCATTACCACTTGAGTCTGTTCATCCTAAATTGATCACCTGATCACTGAACACTGACTGCAAAAAAAAGTTCTTAACAAACAGATCGTTTGCATTAATTAGCACTTGTGATTAAGGGCCCAACTAGAATGAAAACCAGCAGATAGACTGGACTATCAAGAACCAGATTGAGAACCTCTGCTCTAGTCATTCTAAGTTTTGAGCTTTAGAATAAATTAATAACTAACTAATTAAAGAGTAGTATATGTCAAATTTGAAATAACACAAACACAAAAATCTACCTTTACCATACCTGCACAACTGATAGAAAATAATATTTATGAACTGCATACCTGGCATCCCGGCATTAAAGTGAGTGAAGTGCACAGCTGCAGTGTTAGTCCACACAAAAGTATCCCGGTCAGCAGTATTAGAAAGGCCCGTCCAAAAATATTTCTCAGACCTCAGTCCAACCAGGCTAATGAGAAAGGCATTTTCATACCTAGAAAAAAAATCACTTATGAGAATTATGTCAAATAAAAATGTCATGCACAAACACATGCAGAAAAATTCATACTGTATACCAGCCCACAGAAAACAACATAAAAACACTGATACCAGGTGGTGGCTGGGGTTATATAGGAAAAAATATTTTTTAAAGCACTGCTGGGAGGGTGCTTTAGTAATAGTATAGTTTTTTATGTCGCACATGCAGACACAAAATGTGCAACCATGTTACAAACACATTTTGGTTCTGGTAAAATTGTAAATATTTGTAATTGTATAATAATTGTAAATATACATTCCCTAGATCCTTCAAAAGTTGTATAGCAATTCTGTACTAAAGTGCATTATTTTTGCCCAAAGTACAGTACTTTACCTTGCTGACATGGTGATTTTATTTTGATTCAGATTTTGATATAATTAACTTGGTGTGATCTATTTTGTGAACTAGGCTTGCTTTAAAATTAACACTTACAATCCCACCCCCACATCACTGATACCCCATCAATTTCCACCAAAGAACCCATAAGCAAAAGGCAAACTGCATTCAAATGCTCTAACGCCCAACCTCTGGTGCCATGGATCACAGCAGAAGAAAGCTCCAAGTAAATAGTATCCTGTGATACCAGGGGAAGGAATATCCCAACAAAATCCCAATATTTTTCAAGCTGCAGTAAGACCAGCCACCCAAAAACATTTCTGCCACTTAGGGAGGCCAAGATCAGAGTGGTTGGGGATAGCAAGGAATATAATTGTATGAGATTCTCAACAGCAAATACCAAGTCACAATTTATTACGTAGTTCTGATGCCAAAACACAATCTACTATCCCTAGGGTGAACATTGGAATAAAATAAATCCTGTAGTCTAGATGGAGAAACCAGCCTTTTCAAAATGTGGTCTCTTATAGTTTAAAGTCATTTTTAAATGACAGCATTTGTGTATGCATAATTATGTTATGCTTTTCTTGATGAGTTTGTAATTACAAACTTATTTGGATTTGTTTGTTACCTCTATTAAACCAAAAATGGGAAGAAGACTGTGTACATTTTTTTTCTGCAATATGAGTAACAAGTCAGAACTCCAATTCCAATCAGTGACTGAGGAGCTAGAACCAACTGGAGGAGTTGTGCACCCAACAGTTCAAGTCCTCAGCAGTCTAGCCCACTGTTTGCTCACAAGTCATGGTACAGTACATCTACTTGGAGAATCATGATTACAGTCAGTCTTGTACTACCCAACCCCCAAATACAAAGGCATTCACTGAATAATTATTTTAATCTGTGAGTTGTAGCATTTTCAAAAATAGTTTTGCACTGTGTAATCATAGGGATGTTCTCAGAAATACACACAAAGCATATAAGGAAAATGTAAAGATAAAAAGCCTAGCTCAACAGTATGGTAGTCACTATAGCACTGTACTGTGGTACTGTAGTAATGTACAGTAGCACTGTAGTCTTACCTGTCAGCAATATCAACCAAATGGGCTTCTAAGCTCCTACACTTCTGAGTTGCACTTTCAAATGTCTGAGTCTCTGATCCAACATAGTAGCAGGATAACCCATATCTGATCCATCCCTAGAAGACAAAAAATTCATTACATCATTGGTAACGTATAAAATGAAAATGGAAGACTGAATTGGATTGCTGAACATGAATATTTTGGCAAAACAGTTATTTATTCATTACAAAATAACCTTGTCAGCACTAAAATTCAAATGTGTTTAAATGATCAGATTAATTTCTGAAACTATTTTAAAAATATTAATAAAGTATATCTTCTGAAAAAATACTGTCAAGTCATATTTACTTTACAATTTGTTTGTGATTGTGTTTTAATGCTGAATTTCAATATCTTTTTCAAGTACTAATAATTAAAAATCCTAAAAATCCTAAAACTATTCCCTGGCCTTCTGAACTATGAGAATTCTCTGTATCTATCTCTGATACATTAACATACCAGACTCGTATATACTGTAAAAGCATATTCTTTTCATAAGGGATATTTCATTCTTAAATTTATTTTCTGAAGTCATGAGATGTTGTTTCCTGGCACACTTATGTGCTCCACACTGAAGGAATTAAAGCTGTATAGTAATTTGAATAATTCAGTCACATCTTTATGCAAAGAGTAGTGTGGGAGTATGACACAAGATACCCATTAGGTTGCTGTAGACAACCTGGCTTCTTTCAAGAAACACCTGGATGAGGTCTTCTAAACACTAAATTTCAAATGGGCGAAATGACCTTGTCTCATATTTAATATTTCTTATTGTTACTCAATTATATTGTTACTCAATGAAAAATGCTTATAAACTATTAAAATAATTTTGAAAAACAACCTCTAAAGAAATCAGTCTATAAAACTTTAAGACACTATCAATAATTTAGTAGATCAAAAATAGTTATTGGTTTATGCAGAAGCCAAATGAGAATGAATACTCCACATAAGATATACTGTACAGTGTATTCTGTAGACTGTAGACTATTTTTCTAAAAATTCTGTACTATGAGAGGTAAAATGGATTTGAAGCTGAGTTTTTTTTTTAAATTAACTTCCAAACATTATGTTAAAACGCACAGGAATATTTTATTTCAGAATATTTTAAACCTTCACAGAATAACAGTGTTCAAACGCTGAGCATTTTTAAATATAGCTTTCATTTTGATGAACATTAACTGTTTCCAAACTGAAGTTGACAGGGTTGTTTTTCCACATACTGTTGTGTTATACTAAAGTTGAGCAAGATTAATAAATAGTCATAAATATAAGGTAATAGCCCTGGAGGGACAGGAATTTAATACAGTAATTCCATTATTTTCTGTCATGGCCATAATGCCAAAGAAACAGATCTTAAATCTACTATAGTTACTGTAGCTTAAACTGGACTGTGACTTTAATACAGTCCACCTACTGTACAGTAGTTTTTTTCCATGAAAGGATCGCTATGACAGAAATTAAAGAAATGGATTAATTTTTAATTAAAGAAATTAGTCTTAACTATTTTTGTTTGTGATAATAAATACAAGTTGCTGTATTATCCCATAGAACTGTATAGTTTTGATTTTAAATGTGCAGCATACTGTATATGGTGGCAGTCAGAATTCTGGAGTCACCAAGACCATATAACTGACTCAAATAAATGAAATAGAAAAATGTTATGCACATTATATGCCCTTTAACAGCTTTAATATTGCACTGTTGCCACCAACATTATTATTTTATGTTGCTGGTATTTTTTCACATTCCAATTTATAATGTGTAAATAATGTCACATTGCCAGTATCTTTTTATTTCTTTCAAATGAACAGTCACTATATCAACCTGTCCTTGTCATTTGGATGATGATCATAAGAAAACTGTAAAACATACCGCTTTGCAACCTTCACTCACGACCGCAGGTGGACCCTGTTGGATGGATGAGGCCTTTTTCTTGCAAATGTATCCATAGGCCTTTTCACAGACATGATCTGCCCACTTCCCTTCCTGATAGGAAACATTCAAAAGAGGCTGCTTTCACCACTGGCACCCCATTCAAAATTTTAATTTCATTTTAAATATGTTTTTAAGCATATTAGTCAAAGGAAAATAAACTTGCATTTACAGCAATGACCAGAAGTGTCCATTTATACAGCAGGGCATGTACAGTATGAGAGCAATATGTTTTAAGTACCATGCTCAAGGGTACAGCAGCCGCGTTCATTATTTGAACCCATGACTCTTTTGGTTTATTCTAATCACTACTCAACTGTACTGTCCTGTAGTACAGGGTTATCATGAAGCTACTCACACAAACAGGAACAAATGGTCATCTACAATAACACCAAAGAACTACAGCTTTGGCAGATGTAAATGCCCTTCAGGGTGAACTGTCATTGTCCATGTGGTCAAATATGTTTGTGTAACAAATTAACTAATCCATTATTCATTTTTCTCACAATGCAGTTCTTTGAATAGGTCAACTAATTGTGTAGGTCAAAAGGGCATGAAGAGCATACTACAAAAACAACAAAACAGAATAGCAGTTTGTCCGAAAGACTTGACTTTGATTCAATTTGATGGTAACTGAAGAAGATTTATGTATGATTATACAAAAAAGGAAACATCTAACAACGCTCACAGATGTCATCACGCAGATAAGGATGCGGTGATATGGACACACAGGTCAGATAAATATTTATAAATGAGATTCAACAGCAATGTGTAGGGCAATCAGAAGAAAGATAGAAAAGAATATGGAAAGATGGAAACTAAAAATATGAAAGTATGAAAGGCTAAAAGATAAAAAGGAAGAGCAGCAGTGGGATACAGTACATGTTTCTCAGGGTATGGAAACCCCCACTATCTTTAAACAAAAGTGTTACCTTTCCTTTCATAAGGACACAGTCCTCCTGCATATTGGTGGCATGGCTTGGTTCCCCTGTCAACCATTTTGTGAATGTCACATGGGTCCTGTCAGTCCATTCAAACAACATTGACATTTTCTGGTCATTCAGGCCTATCCAGAGTTCATCTGTTGGCACTAAAGAACAATAATATATTTTGTTAAAAGCCAAGCTAATTTTTAATTCAAAGGATTGCAGGGAAATTATTTGCTGTTGTTTGGAAAACAACACAGAGCTATAAGCTAAAATGACAACGTTCAGAAAACTAAATCCACTGCATGCAGGGATAAAAAGTGTAATTTTTCCATATCTATGACACGAGTCAAATGGTAAATTACATGCAGAAGTGGATTGTACACCTTCCATGATGATTACTACTGTACCAAATCAGTACACCACCAAAACTGTTAGTGTTCCATTAAAATGGAAATGATAAGAAGCTCTTCACACCCAAATTGGCAGGACACATCTGCACATTATCTTGACTATGCACTTGTAGCATTTTAAGCCGCATGAGCAGTGCACAATATAAAGAATCATTGATATCAAGCAATATAGGAATGCTGATCACAAATGTAAAGGAAATCACACCAAGTCTAAGGGATGTAGAGGGGAGTTTCAGTAGATACACATTCTACTCACAGTAGCCAAGCTGTGAAATGACAAAGCTGTGTTCCTCAATGTTATGGATACTGGCAAGATCACCACCTTCCTTGTGACATGCAGCCAGAGCTTCTTTCCATATTTGTTTAGTTCGTTCTAAGGAATAGCAATGGCCAGCATAGGGCACCCAGTGACTTGGACAGTAACTGGGCTGGGTACTCGCTGCAGAAGAAGAAATCAAACATAAAATAAAGCAGTGACAATGCTTTTTATGTGCAGTCATCTTTTACAATGATCAACTGCATAAGGTACACATTTTGCAAAAATCCGGTTAAAGGTATTGTATAGGGCTGAAGGTCAAAGCAACGTCCAGAACAGTAGATTATAGCTTCTTCAGCTATTGAAGCACAGTACAGAAAGTTCCTAATGTATAAAACGAAGACTGCCTTACAATACAGTTAGCTACACGAACTGATTTCATTGATGAGTTCTTTAGATTTATACAAGCTATGGATTTTAACTAGTGCTATGATCAATCCAAGAATGTAGGTTAAGAAATTATAAGAAACAACGTCAATATGTTGTACGGCATGTTTCAGCCATTGTGAAGCCTACATTAAAAGACTTAAGAAAGCGGACTTAAGCAATCAGCGTTAACCTGGAATCACGGGGTTTACATTGGTAGTATTTCCTTTTCTGCAGATATATCCAAGTTTCTTCGAACATACTGAGTCTTCCCATTTGGCTGCTTTTCCTGGATTTATAACAGCACAGTTCAGACCTGGCTGTGAAGACGGGTGCCCTGTAATGTGAAAGAGAGATGCCAAAAAGAAAAAAAAATCATTCACAAAATAATTAAAAAGTAGTAGAACCTATAGGCTCTTACATTACGTCTAACATAATTTACCAATGCCTAAAAGTAGAATTCTCATTCAAATATGAATATGTCCTGCTGTTTTTAGCGAAATCAACTAGAAAGGTAGTTATATCCATGGAAAAGGGTCTAACAGTTATCAAGTGAACAGTGCTACAGAGTATTACAACTAATTTGTGATCTGTGAAACAGACTGCACAGACAAGGTACACAGACTTTGACTTTGCTTTGAGTACTTCCTTTGCAGTCAGTGATGGAAAAATCAAAGAATCTCTAAAGATATTTTCTGTTTCAAGAGGGTTATGTTTTTAAATAGGGTAAGTAGACATTAACATTATGTTTCTCATCACCTTTTCACTTTCAATTCAAGGAATTTAAATTCTTTTGAAATACCCAGAAATGAATATTGCTGCTTCATAGTGGTTCACCTCACCTTAAATTTAATCCTTTAAATTCACTCAAGCTTTTGAAGATATAATAAAAAAAAACATGCTGAATCACAATGGCAGTCAATCAGAAAGGTGGAGGAAAGTGCACTTATAAAAGTCACCTGACATAAGAAAACATGTAGTACACATCCGTTCCCCACAGGGATGCATGCTACAGCGTCTTTGATGTTAACTTTAAATAAAAATTAGCACTCACCTGGTGCCCAGTTTAGATATCTAAATGGACTTCCATCAATCCATTGCCAACCAGTCTCAAACTCCAGACTATTCAATCCAATCCACAGTGGCGATCCCAGATTTTCTGTCAATCCTATTTTTTTTTTAAAAACAGTAAAGCATTGGTACTCTACAAGCATACCTCCTGAGCAGCACGGTCAATATATGCAAACACCATTCCTACAGTATTTTTATGATGTGGTAAAGGCAATCATAATTTTTAAAGAAGATTTGCTTGCAATTATGACAATATATTGTACCCGCTCGATCATCTTTTAGGTAACCAATTTAAATTCTAATGCTTCTGCTGCATACAGAATATTTTTCTATTTGAAACTTGTAAACATTATTATTAGGTTGTTTCCTTTTTGATACGTTTTTTTTTTAATTACCACACACTGACATTTCCAAGTTTACTTTTTAAGACCATTTATCCCTCTGTTAATTGTGCTATCAATCTGATTGGAGATGTGGGAAGCCTATTGATTAAATGTCATGCAGTAACTGTTATTTATTATATTTCTTGTTTAAATGTAGTGATTTTATTCTGAAAAGTACAACTGCCTTGAAGGAATGAAAAAATAACTGATTAAATAATCAAATGCTTTCATTTTCTGGATACATATAAACAAATTTAAGTTGGTTTAAATAAAATTATTTCTACACCCTTTAGGAAAAACAAGTTTGATGTTTTAATATGGCAATTTGAGTGCATTTACAATGTACCATAAGTGTAAAAAATGAATGAGCTTAAAACGTCTTGTTTAAAACTAGATTTTACACAAGGCATTGAAGGCTAAAAAAGTAAATTAATAAGACACTTGTGTTTTAACTATTGCATCTACATTTCAGCTGATACTTATAGTTGAGCTCTTAAACTAAACCAAACAGCCTTAAAAAATGGTGTATATTTTTTGTTGGGAAATCTGCCCAAAATAATTTAGAAAACTGAAAAAAATGCATGTACAGTGTGCTGAAAATTATTTTACTGGCTCTGTTACTCTGCCTACACTGGCTCCTGCTGTAAGCCATTATGCCCCTAAGAGACAGTACTTTCCTACGTACAGTATACATGTGAAAACAAATTTAGGTTTGGAAAAATTATACAAAAACAGAGTATCTTAAATCCACTGATGTATTTTTTTATCCTGTTCCTAATAGTATGGTAATTAAAGTTTCTTGAAACCACTTTCAATGAGGAAATAACTTCATTTATTGTATTGTAATGTAATCTGTTTTTTTTCCATTGACCTCAGAATCAAAATACTAATGTACTGTGCTGTAGAGCAAAAAAAGGATAGAACATGAAACATTAAAGGTTGTGTTTATCACAAAATATTTCATAGTAGTTCGCATGTTATCTTGGGAAACAATCGTAAAAGACTTATGGATTATTAAGATTATTAAAGGTTGCATTTAATATTGGGTGGCATGTTGATTTGCTAATTATTGTTGTACGGTATCAGACCATTATGCTAAAATTATTTTTTATTTCTTTTCTTTCTAAAACTAAATGTAAGTAAATGCATTGTGAGGCAAAACTGAAATGGTTATTAATAAATAGAGACTAATGTGAACAAACAAAGGATTTTTTGCACTACTGTCTCTTCTCCATCTTTTATAAAAGTTTCCCAGTAATGATACTGCTCACCACACCTTCGAAATGTGGCATTTGTACTCGCACCTTTCCAGGTGTGGCCCCATCTATTTTTGAGTATTTCTACCTGAGAGATATGTTTGTTCGTGTAATTCCACAATGCTCAGCAAGTCTGCACCCTGCTGCTGACAGCTTCTTCTCGCTTGGTGCCAGGTCAGAACAGCTTGGGTGTTCCTCTGGTACAGGACACCTGTTACAGGGTGGGTATCCCATCCAGAAGTTGCTATTTGAACAAACACACATGCACATTGTAAGATGAAAAACAGCTGGCCATATCAGTAACAACTTTAAATTTCAAATCAACTATCACTGCTCATTTCTATTCTTCATACTGATTCAGTTGAATGTGAAAAAAAAAACTTCCAGTTCCTTAAAAATGGAATTTTCTTTAAAAAATACCATAAGGTAGCTTGCTACCACGCTCATTAATCTCATTAGCCTGATTAACCTTTGGCAAAAGGCAAAGCTCAAACACAAGGTCTATATAACTTTGTTGGGGTTATCAAAGAAGAGTATTTATAAACAATCTGTTCAGCCACTGGGTGTACAGCTGGCCATAACAAAGCCCTTTCTACAGACATGGGACTGTGTAACACTGCCAGTGTGAGATACTTCTGTACAATGAATAGGGGGCTTTTTCTGCTTCACGTCTTATCATGTCTAGGGTACATCCTGTATACGAAAGTCTTTTTTTCTGATGACCCATTCAGATCATCTGTGTATCAACACAAAATATAGAGTTAAAAAGTCCACTAAATACTGTACTTTTAGTAATCCTCTAGAAAACATGACATGTAGAACGTGACCTCTATTATACTATCTGCTGTACATGGGCAATTAGCTCTATGAAATTCAAAATGAGTGCTTTGGAGAAATTAGCAGAAATAAAATTGATTCACGTGAAACAATTTTCCTTTGCTGAGTAATAGGTTCATACTGCAAAATAATGCTTCCTATCAGAAAGGAAGCTTCTTTGATTATATGTATTATTTATATTGATCAGGTAATGAGTGGTGGCTTGGCAAAGTGGTGAGGCACAGCTGGTCTGAATGAGTGCTTAGCACTTAGAGGGAGTGAATTCCATGTGGGGGATAGGAGCTGTCAGGATAGGCTCTGCATTGAATTAGCCACTCCCCTGGACTAAGAGGGTTATAAGAGCAATAGAGTTTTAGTTTATTTCTAACCTTCACCCTGAAGGATGGAGAAGAGAGACCTCTTGCAAGTAACAGACTGGGCTGGTTTAAAGTCCTGTGGGACTCAGTGAGATAGGGAGGCTTGAGAAAATTCAGCTTAGGCTGTATTGAGGCTCCATGGTACTTCATTTCCCAGGCTCAAAGGAGATGAAGGACACTGTCTGGGAACAGGGTTGGCCTGCAGTCCCAAGGCTGACTACAGTTGTTAGCACCTGTAGGAGTGGGGCATTCCTTGGCAAGGTAGCAGTGTATCTTCTCCCCACAGCTGAGAGAGTAGTCTAGTGATGTGTACTCCCTGTGCATTACCATCAGCAGATAGACAGGGTGTCTCAGAGTGTGAAATGAGTGAAAAACAATAAACTGCATGTTGCTTCCACAGGGATGCAAGTGCAGGTTGTCTCAATGTGCCCTTGGTCAAACAGGACCATCAGGGAAATTAAGTAATGGGCCGAGTTATTGGTTATTAATCAAGATTTGGTACTTGAAGAAAATGAAACCCATGTGATTATTTCACTGAAGATTGGGTGACATAAAGTTAGTCTAAATTAAGTACCCCAGTGCCTTGTTGTGAATATTGATGAATGAAGTGAAGATTACAATTGAGCGGTATGAATTAATTAAGTTGAATACTCCAGTGCATTCTCAATCCAGTAGAGACAAATGGAGAGAAATGTAGAAGAAAGAGGACTGTGGAGTCTTCCCCAAGAGGGAAACAACATGAAAGAGCCAGGATCCTGGAAGGGGTCTGAAAAACTAAGGATGAACCACTTGAAACAGAAAAACAGAAAAACCTGAGATGATGTGTTGGTATTATGGTAGTCTGTGTCAGCAGATGTCACAATGTCATACAACAAATGAAGATACAGTATAGGCAAATTCAGCACTATTCAGGCAATATGTTTTTCTCTTTTGCTTCAGACTGCTGAAAAGGAAATACTGAAAGGGATTGTCTTGCTACTAAAAGGCCATAAATCGAAGTGTTGCCCAGGTCAATGTATCATTTTGCAAAGTACAGGACTTTCTCTGAGGGTACATATTTGACATTTCTTTGTTGGTTTTTCACTATACCACGTATAAAGTGATGTCCCCCTTCCTATCCTCAGTTGTATTGTATTTGACCACTGGAGTCATGATGAGAGGAAAAGGGAATAATCAAGTGATAAGAGCAAAGGAAGTGAGATATGTTAAAGTTGGGAAGTCAGGAACCAGATGTCTGTGCAGACCTTACATAATAACCTCTTAGTAAGTTACAGAAAACAGGAAAATAAAATGATTCCACTACACTGTCAATATTATAGTACTTAAACAGTTTTTCAGAACAGTATAAGGAATGTGAATTTTCAAACTAGTAAATTGGAATCTCTGTGAAAGTGTCAGTACTGACGGTTTAGCAAAAATCTACTGTATTTTTAGTGTGCTAGAGAAAGTATAAGGACAATGTGTCTAACTTACCTATACCTATTATAGGAAATCAAATCATAGTATAAGATTCCTTAAACAAGATTCATTATATTGTTTTTCCTTAATATTACATGTTAAGTTAAATAACAACATCATTAAGCCATCAGATATAAGAAATGTGTATTGCATACAAGTAGCATCCTAGTAGCTTTACTATCTTTAAACTCTGAGAAGATTTGCTGACAGATTTGGTGTTTAACTTTATTAACCTTTAACTAAATGGAGTTATTTAAAATTACTGGCAGTATAAACAGTGACTGATTCAATAGGTCACATACTGTAATACATTTGGACAAGACTAGTAAAATGGTTGCACTAGTTTTGTTATCAGGTTACAGCCTCCCTGATCTGAACCTGAGGAGTGAGTTGTTATTGGACTTCTGTATTTGGCATGGACTGCTCAGAATGCACACCATGTTCAAACACAAGGTTGCTCATGAGTGAATTTGGTACCAGAGCTCCTTAGGCCAGTTGTTATTGACTTCGTGATCATATCATCAGTTTTAAGGATGTATATTCTGACATTCAGGTAGAGGGAGAGGCAAAGCTGTCAACTGAACTGGATCATACAGACAGGGTTGTCAAGGTGTTTGGTGACCCAGGAGGTTCAAACAGGTAGCCAGGGTGCCCTGGGAACTCCTGGTGGATGACTCATTGTGGGATGAGCTCAATTCCCACTTCTAAAGAGCTTGTGTCTTCAGGGAGGTTGGGGACATTGAGTGAGAAGGAATCTTGTTCAAGACTAAAGTTTTTAAGCGGGTTGTAAGGAGTTGTGGAAAAAAGGTAGTCAATGCCTATTATGGCACGAACACTAGGACCTGCTGGTGAATACCAGCAGTAACGGAAGACATCAAGTCAAAGAAGAAGGATGTCCATGCATTGCTTGCAGGTTGGTTTCAAATTTGGCTAGAGGTACCAGCAGACCAAGAGGGTTGCAGCTGCAGTGTTCACTGAGGTGAAAGCATGGAAATGGAAAGAGTGTGGAGGAGCTATGGAGAATGACTGCCACAGGGGCTCAAAGCTGTTCCAACAAACCATCTGACAACAGGAGGGGAAGGTGGGACATTGCCCAGGCTGTTTCAGCAATGGGAATATTATTGAGAGGTGGAAGGAGCACTTTGAGGAACTCCTGAATCTGGTGGACATGCCCTCCTGTCAGGTGCCAGGTGGAAGCCTCTGGTGGGACTGGGCCCATTTCTGTGGCTCAGATCACTGCAGTGATTAAACAGATCCATAGTAGTAAGGTTGAAGATATAAATGAGATACACCACAAATGCTGGCTAAAGGTGTTTAGATGCTGTGATTAACATACCTCTTTAACAAAAAGGTGAGGACAGTGACTCTCTATTGGTAGACTTGCCTGTTGGTCTCTATTTTACAAATAGGGATCTGAAGGTGTGTTCTAAGTACAGAAGGATCACACTCCCAGGCCTCCCTAGGAAAGCCTATGCCAGGGTGTGGAAAGAAAACTTTGGCTGATATTCAATACTTTGATAGAGAAGGAAAATGTAGATTCCATCTTAGTCATTGAACAGTAGACCACTTCTTTTTCCTCACATCACAGAAGTTTGCAACCCCTTTGAGACTAACCTATGAAACTTGCACCATTAATAAAATGTTGTCTTTTTTGTCTCATCTGACTATAATCTCTGGCACACACACTGAAGAGGTTAAGAGCCAAGTTTGATGCAGTCGGAATGAAGATCAGTAATTCCAAATCTGAGGGTTTTCTCCCAAAAAGTGTGGATTGTGCTCTCCAGGTGAGGGAGGAACAGCTGCCCCAGTTGGAGGAGTTTAAGTACCTCAAGGTCTTGTTCATGAGTGAGGGTAGAGGTGATCATGAGACTGACCAGCAGATTGGTGCAGCAGCTGCAGTAATGCAGACACCGAATTGAACTGTGGTGGTGAAGCAGGACCTGAGTTTTCAGACATAGCTCTTAGTTTTCTAATTGATCTACACTTCTATCCTTACTTATTGTCATGAGCTTTGGGTAAAGACTGAACAAATGAGATCACGGGTACAAGCCACAGAAATTAATTGGGTTTCTGAGCTTACTTTCTAGGACAGACTGAGGAGCATGGTAGTCTGGAAGGACTTTGGAATAGAGTCACTGCTCCTGTGGACCAAGAGGAGTCAGTTGAAGTGCTTCAGGTATCAGGTGAGGATGCACCCCTGGGCTCCTCCCATTTAAGATGTACAGTACCAGACACAACCCACTTGGAAGAGACTACTGGACAAATCAGGATACGCTGGAGGGATTATCTCTCAGCTGGTTTGGGGGAGCCAGGGTATGTCCTAGGAGAAGCTGGGACTATTGCTAAGGAACAGGAGGACTGGTGCCCTGCTCAGCCTGTTACTACCATGACCAGAAGTACCAGGAGTAGGTGGTTAGTAATGAGATGAAATCATACTTGTGTAGTTGTAAGTTCCAGGAGCATGGAGGAGTGATGGAACCTCTCTCTTCATAAGACTGTCTGCTTTCTGGCTTCCAGGCAGACCACTAATCACTCCTACACAGCAAGCAGATGCTACCTTATCTAGCCCCAGCAGAACAGAAATTGTGTACTGACTGGAACTGACAACATCTGAGCAATAAAGCTTATTGTGTGTTCAACAAGATGTCCTTTACTAATAGAATGGACCTAGCTAGTTCATAATCATTCTCTTACTTTAAAAATGGTGTGTTTATTTTTATTGGCCTGTACAGTACTTGTTTTCAATTTACCAGTAATGTATTTAAGATTTCATTATTGTAGAATTGACTAAAAAATAATGATTTTATTTGAAAAGAATTCAAAAGACAGGTGGGAATCAGTTTGCCACAATTACAGTTAAACTTTTTTCTCTTGTCTAGAATTAAATGAATCATCTCAAATACTTCACTGTTTTAATATTTTCCTCTAAAGTTAACAATTGTGTTAGTCTTATCCCAATCTTTTAGGTTTCTACTGGAATGGTTATCATAGTAAAATATTCAGCATTATCTGGGTTATGGCAGTTATAATTAGAAATACATTCTACTGTACTGTATGTCATAAAAGCTATTTCCATAATCTATTAGTACTGTGTTATTGGTTTTTTAAAGGGGCTTATGATTAATAATACTGATGCTAGTAAATAACATTATTCATATGCAGGGTTTCTTTATAAGAAACACTGCCAGGGAGAAAGACAACTGGAAAGAAAATAAACTGGAAGAGATTTTTAGAGCTGTTTTGAGCCTGTCACTTCAATATGAAAACAGTGCAGTAACAAAAAGAAGCTTCTGTAAAAAAAAAGCTTACTACTCACATTTTGTTGGACACAGGCCCCATTTTCTATCTGTTTTATAATCTGGGGTTGTTGCACACCATAACTGACCATCAGATCTGCCATCAAGAGTGCACTCAGCATACCATTTCTCATCATACTTGAATGGAAACTGGCAGGGTAATCCAAATGAATTGCCCCCAAGAGTAAATATATCTGTGGAAAACAAAGGGGCAAATTTTGCATGTTAGCAAACACATTTGCTGTTTTATGGAAAAAAAAACGTAATACTACAGTATGCTCCATAAAATTGAATATTAAATGTTTAGGAGCAGGTAAAATCCTTATCTCACCCATGTCTGACTAAATGCGATACAGTACATACAAATATCACATTTCTTGTTTACATACTTGCGCATATCATTTTTACAAACCCATCTTCACACTTACAGCACTGACTCCTCTTTCATCAAAATGGGGGTTTTGAAAACCCCGTTCTTATGGTTGGGTTGTCATTCTCATCAGCCAGGTGAATTATCCTAATAAATGTCATCAGTAGTTTCACTTAATTACAGTTTGAGCCGCTGAAATCCTATTTAGAATAAATATGAATGAAAACAAAATGTTTAGATTCTAGAATATTTTTAATGGGCAGCATGGTAGCACGGTGGTTAGCATTGCTGCCTCACAGTGCTGGGGCCCTGGGTTTAATATCTGGTGTGCTATTTGCATGGTGTTTGCATGTTCTTCCTGTGTTCACGTGGGTTTCTTCTGAGTTCTCCAGTTTCCTCCCATAGACAAAAGATATACTGGTACATTAATTGTTTTCTTGAAAAACTGGCCCTGGTGTGAGCATTTGTGTTTTTGTGTCAGTGTGTGTCCTGCAGTGGATTGGCATCCCTTCCAGGGTGTTCCTTGCCTTGTGCCTGTTGCTTGTTGGGACAGGCTACATCTCCTCCTGACTCTTTATCCGACAAAACAGTTAGAAATGGTTGGATGGATAGAATATTTTGAATATTTTCAATAAGTGGCATTTCTAATGACTGAGATTACATGTAAATGCAAATAAAGTATTTACTTTCTGGATATTCTACTTGAACTCCTACTTTGCTGGAATTGGGAAACGGACAATTTTTCAACTCTCAAGTCCCCACACATAAACATCTGTGGAAATTAATGGTATTGAATGTTTTATCAACTTAAGTTTTCATTTTTTTGTTTTATAAAGCACTGAATTAGTGTACTATTTTGTGTGCATTTGTGATCATGAGATTAATAGGAATGGTAAAAACAGTGTACAAGATTTTAAAATAATTAGGACAAAACCATATATTTGATCATATCAAAAAAATGCATACAGTGATGACACAGTGATTTCAAGTGGTAATAAGTATTGGGGTATACTTATTTTAAAGACATTTCAGCCTGTGCAAGTCAGTGTTTAAATACCCATTTGAGGCAATAAAATGCTTGACGTTTGTGACCCATTGAGCTTCCAAAACTCTTTGTGCAATTATTTGACATGATTTGCCAAGATTGTGGTTAAATCACTTTGAGTTTCTGCCTGCTGTTGAAGTGTTCTGACATCATTGTTTCTTCAGAATGTAAAAGTTATGTTCAATTGGATTTAAATCTGGGCATTGACATGACCAGCCTTAAGATTTTCCATCATGCTGTTATGCTGCATGGTTACACAATGTCCAATAAGTATGGGAGCATTTTCGTCCACATAAGCATTTTCTTTAAATTTATAATTCATTCATTCTTTTGCCAACTTTGGTTACATTATCAAGGAGCATGTACTGTACCACACTATTGGCAGCCATGAATATCCAGTCTACGTTACCTATATTGTATTTCAAAATTTGCTCAGACGTTGTTTGAAGTTTTGTGGACAGATACTAAGATAAACTTTCCCAACATGATGGAAATTTAAACTTTGGAGAAAAGAAAGGAACTCCAAAGAATATCAACTTAAAATAATCTGGCTCACATCTCTGTACTAATCGAGGAAGAGTTTTAAATTTTAATTTAGGTGTGATGAATTTCTGTCCAAGAATATGTAACACTAGTGTTTAAAACACAGCTACGGTATCACAGACATTCCTAGAAATCCTAGGATTCTGAGAAAATCCTAAGTGGGGCACTGTTAGCCTGAGCAAGGTACCTCAGTAACCATAGCACTTCAATAAATTGCCTTTGCTATATAAATGTGTAGACATGTAAGTTGGTTTGAATAAAAGCATCAGTCAAATAAATTTATAGTAACAGAAAATAATGCTAAAGAGTATAAAGAGCAGGTACAGACTGAGGACCTGACTCTGCTCTCCTCCCCACTGATAGCTGATGTGTGGTGAGCGTTCTGACTCACTATGGCTGCCATCACATCATCCAGGTGGATGCTGCACGTTGGTGGTGGTGGAGGGGAGTCCCCATTACCTGTAAAGTGTTTTGAGTGGAGTGTCCAGAAAAGCACTATATAACTGTAAGCAATTATTATTATTATTATTATTATTATTATTATTATAATGCAAAATGACATCCCTTCATCCATATTTCCAGAAAGAAATAAACTTGCGATGAGCCCAAACATGAGTTTACACTGTTTAAAGCATTATCTCTTGCCTTTTATTTCTGTGTTTGATGATTAGAAGTTCAATTCATCATGATATTCAACTAGAGCCTCTTTTTAAATGCCTAACACAAATATACTGTATGGTGAGGCATTACAAGGGCAGCAACTGGCAATTGGTTCCAATACTAATCTCATGTTTTCAAATATTTAAATACAGCTTGGTTTCTGGAAACTGGTGCTGCAGATAAATTAACAACTGTATCAGTAGAGCATTTGGTGACTGCCAAGCGGGCAAGCAGGTTAACTGTTGACATAATTATCTTTTCAACTGTTCCAAAAGGCACATGAAAGGAGTTTCAAGACCACATGAAATACAAGGTAACACGTTGTTTTTAATAGTCTAGTTATTATAAGTGGCCTTTAAAGGGATGTTAACCATGAATGTACAGTGCAAGCTATTTGACATAAATGACATTTACCAAAGTAGGGTTTTTATGTAGTCATTCTTATAATTGAAAATGGATTGGAAGTATATCGTGTGAATTCAGGAAAGATAACTGAGTTTCAGTCAATTATGAAAGTTACCTGTTTTTTTGTCCATGACTCTGGAACCTAGCAAGAGTACTTTAGATTTCTACGGCTCAGAACCTTTTGTGTAGGTATGACTAAAGCATAAGTTTCAAACAATGTGTTGTGTGCAACATTTGAGTGTAATGATATAAGAAGATCAGGATAAGCATAAAACATATTTTCACAGGTTCCAACTAAGTAAGGAAGGAATTTTGAAGAAGGAGTAAATATTATTATTACTAACATCAGGTTTTGCCATACCATGATGTGTATATTTTTTGACCCTCCATTGTAGAGCAAGTTTGATTTGATCTAGCATTACAGCAAAAAAGCTTAGACCAGTGATGTTGTTTTTGCTTTCTAGGAATTGTTTACATGCTAGTTTGCCTTGGCCAAAGCTGACACAATATTCCAGAGCCTGCAATTACTGGTTGAATGCATTGGAATGAGGTCTCTACTATGTATTTATGCCTCATTCTACCGATGTAATGGTTTATGTATTTGGGGCTTTCTGTTCTTTTAAAATTTGCAGAAAAGGATCTGAAGCAGAATGTTAAGCAGGAAAGGAAAGGACAGTACCTTCATATCCTCGAGAGCATAAATCATCTTTGGTGCCATAGATTCTCCATTTACTCCAGAGTCCATTACCCTTGTATAACATGATATTCTTTTCATTCTTGTTTCCATAATTGAAGTACAAGTCTGCTCCCTTTAAGGCAAATAAAGTGTCATTCTTGCACTCCCACTTCTGGAGCTCAGCCTTCTCATCACATGGGAACAGCAGCACCTTAACCCAGTCCTTCTTGCTCACAGCTCCAAGGCACAATTTCTGGGATACACTCAGAAGTCTGTTCTCGCTGACCCAGCGGAACTGTTGGGACTTATCACTGGGGTTGCATGAGGTCGTCTGTACAGAGTTGATGCTCACAGCTGTGACACACTTACTGTGATCTTCGTTGTATATGAGGAAAAGACCAACGTCTGCAACACAGAAAAAGGAAAAAAAGATTTTTTGTATAGCAAAGCAGCGACACTTCACATACACCAGATAAATCATATCAGCTCAGTCCTTGAAATTTTCTAGCTAAAAAATTCATAGAAATTAATATGAAACAAATCATAGGTGAAAATAAAATCTCAACAATATCATACCGAATTATGGGGAGTGAATTATCAAATTATTGAAAAGAACATTTGCCCACTCAGAAACGCACTAAAGGAAGATAAATAAACTACCAAAATACTAGTCCTGAAACTACATATTTTTATTTACAGTTTTGATTTACATTTCTTATTTACCGTTTATTGTATTATACCTACATGTGCAAAACCATTACAAATGAAGTTAAGCTGTTATACAGTAATAAGATAATGAGATAAGATCAAGATTTTTCTTACTCAGATCTTGTTCAATAAAACCTCGGAATACAAATGGACAATTTGAATCTGAACTGCAAGATGAGAGTATTAATAAGTAAGGCAGATGCCTACCTAATATATTTTCCATAGTTGAGTGTGTTTGCATACTTATATCTCAATTTGCAAAATTCCTACTTTTTATATCTGGATTTTGAACAATCAGTTTAAGTATACTGGTAAGGCTTTTAAATAGTGTTATATACAGTATCATCTGTAGCTTCTGCATGGTGAACAGATCGAGAGGTACCACATACTGTATGTGATTGATTAAATCAGTGGAATTAATAATAAGGACAAGTTGTAAAGCTTCATGAGACTTTTTTTCCTTATCCCTTCCTTATCAGATTTTATCCTTTCCTTATCTCCTTTTATCAAATTTAATGGAGTATGTGCTCAAACAATATTTTCTTATTATACCCCTGGGGTGGGGGGTTAAATGATTCAGTTTATGTATTCAAGGTTCAAACCACTTGTCCTAGTACAAAAAGTCCCTGCAACAAAAAAGTCTAAAACTGATTTTTTCATGTTTTGATCCTTGGGAAAATGATATCAACTAATTAATCTAAAAGGAGCTGACACATTGTAAGATATGTGATCTGGAGATGTGTTTAATTTTCTGATATCATTTGTCATTAGTAAAAAAAGAAGGCTCTGCTCTATTAAAAGCAAATAAAGAATAAACATTTGTAACATCATTGAAGTATTATTTACTTTAATATGCACTAAAACAAATATTTAATAAACACTATTATAATGAAAATTCAACACATTTTAAGTATGTACTTTATGTGTCACAGTATGTGGAGTGCTTTCTAAAAATGTACATATATACACAATATTTACAAAGACTTTGCAATCTTTCTTGTAGCACTTTATGTTTGACTTTTACTGTGCATATAAAGTTTTTACTTTAGGTACAAAGTTTATCAGATTGTAATATCAATTTATCTTACTGTAAATGAGATGGACTCCAGGCTTGACTGTTAACAGTAAAACTTGTGCTTTTAAAGACTGCAAATTCAGAAGTGTATGTAAAATTACTACAAGAGCAGTGATATGCAATCCATAGTTTTTCTGAAAACTTAAATTTAATTTATTACACCCCTTTCATAGGACAATGACTTCCATCATTGAATGATTCAATCAAAAAGCCTGGCAAATATTTTAATGCTTAGCTGTTGTGTAGATCTAACAATGTTATACATGCAGCACAGCAAAACATTTGCATAATAAAAAAGGCAACTTACCTAACTGAATGGAGATGTGAAAAGTAAGAGTTAAATACATAAAAACAGCAAATAATCTAGACATCATAAAATGCTCAGACGTGTCCTGGCAGATATGGAAATGACTGACAGTGCTGAATAGATGAAAAGGACTGTTGACACACTCAGGTATCCTTTATCTGAAAACACTAGGAGAAAGTGAGGCCTTTTTTCCCACCCCCAAGAGTTGGATAAATATCCTGTCACATGGGAATCTGAAATAACAGGAACGAACTTATCACATGTGTTTCCACATATTTGTACAGGAAAGTACCAGTGTTGTAATGGGTACTTTCGTCTTTATTAAAACAGAAGGTAAAACCAATCTTGCAATTAAAATTTTGTAAAATGTACTATGTTTAACCTAAACTGTGACATCTCTCGTTCTGGACAGTCGCTATTGGACAAGTGTAAATATTGATGTTCACACAATTGCTTTGTATTTTTTTTTATATAGTGTGTATATTTTTGTCCTATGTCCTGGACAGCTGTTTTTTCTTGCCATTGATACAGTGCCAAAAGAGGTAAGTTTTGTTAATGTAATTGACAAAAGAATGGTCATGAGTTAGAAAAGAAGAATGGTTTTCAGGATATCTCAAGTTAACATATCCTGTGTTTGGGCAGGACAGAATCACTAACAGGACAACTTTCATCACTTTGTGCTGATTATGCACAAGTTTGCTTCAGGTTTTCTATATCCAAATGGAATCCAGCTAATCTTTTAGACAATACTAACACCTATATTTGCTGGTGATGAATATGCACATATTCTGGACACATTTCGTTTCAGCATGGAAGAAACCTTCACCTGTTCCTTTGCAGCCTACGCAGCCACCTACTTGAACTTTAACTACAGCTGTACAGTGTCAATGATACAGTATTTTCTTCAGATTATTTTTTTCTGTAACAGTTTATCCTCCTCATTTTCTGGTTGTCCAGATTATGTGCAAATGAACCTTTAAGATTAACCTTTCAGATACATATTCAGATTAAGATCTTACTGTAGTACTGTACCTACTGTATCTTCAGTACAGACTTCAGGGGAATGAGAAGGAAGGTGAAGGTGCTATTGGGCTAGGACAAGGGTAGGGAAAAAATGAAATATTTCTTGAAGAAATGTTTTTAAAATATGATCACTTTTAGAATTACACATTTCTTATCTCTTATTTTCTCCTATTACAATCCTCTTATTATAGTGGGAGAACACTTACCAGAAGAAGGGGGACGTTTTTGGCAAGCTGTTGGTAATATCATATTTTATTGAGATGTTTAGAAACAGTGAGTTACTGCAATTTTCCAGGGACTATCTGTCCTAAACTGGTCAATTCACCAGAAATCCTTACTCCCACTTAGTTGGTTTAATGATTAGTCAATTAATTTCAAATAATTCACCAATCACAAATGTACTGGTGCACAAGGAAAATACAACAGGCTTATTTGTACATCAGTGTCTCTTTGGGCACATACCTATACAGAAATAATGTTATTTACATTTTAATAGTGAGCAGATACTGAAGGTTTATTGTGATCATTTTGTGATCAATTCACGTGATTTCATAAGAACACAAAATGCCCAGAGTCCGGCAAAAAAATACCTCCTCTGCAGGGACATGGACAGACATGGCAGTACTCCACTTCAATAATTAAAATTGCCTAGTAGCCATTGAAGGCTGTCTGACCCTGAGAAAAGAATGCTTTGTTCTGTTTCAACAACCAACTGGTCAGTCAAAAGAAACCAGGGAACTACTGTATGTGAAGGACAGGCCAGAACCTTAAAGAGAGAGGGTCACCACGCTGTCCAAAAACCATCACATCTGTTTTATCCATCTGTGTTATCATTTTCAGACTGCAGTAGTTACATCACAAGAAATAAACTGCAGGTCAGCATAATAACTGTAGCTCACCATCATCATGAAAATGCTATTCATTCCCAGAAGCCGAGATGAGAGAAGAAATCATTTTTTTGTGCTGCAGCAGAACATCTGATGTAGTAGCAAGAGTGGTGCAAGGTTTTGTCAACCACATGAATGATGTTTAGACTTTAACAGACGATGTGAAGACATCCTGGTGACATTATGGCGAGTGTTGAAGTGTTCAAGCCCCTTGGTTGACCAGTGCATAAGGGATATTTGCACATATTTATTTATGTACCATAAGAATGGCTATGGTGCAGATTAAGGTCATTGTGAGTCTTTATTCATGTAAATCATTTATAATTGAGAAGCCAAAACAGTGTATTACTTATACACTGTTAAACTACAGTACAGTATATGCAATGTTTCGTTCATATTTTCAAGATTCTTTATTAAACATTTATTAAATAAACATAAGCAGCACCTTCATACAGAAAGAGGTGTCCTATTCTCAAATTGCTTTTTAAAAAATGGTTTCAATAAGAGTATTTTTAAATAAACAGTGATCATATTTTCTACAGTGTTTTGTGCACCATCAAGAAGGCTATTGCATACCTGTTCCTAACATTAGAATCACAAACAAGAGGATGTCATCCATTTAACTCATCTAGATGGTCTGATAGCTAATTAATCACTGAATAATACAACATCCCATTAATTCTGGATGCTGACCAGTACAGAGTATTGTGAAATTGTTAGCCTTTTTATTGCTTCCCCACATTGTCTAGATGTGTTAAATCTTTTTCATGATCAGCTTCCTCAAACTCAGAGTTTCCCACTTTATATTTATGGTTTACATTCCCACTACCTACTAGTTAAATTCTGCACTTGTCTACTTCAATTGTCATCTGTCAGGTGTTTGTCCAGTCTTGTTTGACCATTGCCATTTATACAGTATAAGAACAAAGTGAAAAGAAGCTGTGCATGAACTCTTACAAAGCCATAATCTGGAGAAGTGCAATCACAATATAGAGCATTTAGCAAAAGACTGGTGCAGTGCAGGAAACAAGGGGCTTGTCAAAATAATATTTCCAGAACAAGGCCATAGACTGATTATCATTAATACATTTGCTAATGATGAAATAATTAAAAAGGATGGTGGGATGGGGGTCTATCTCTGTATAGTGCTGATTCAGAAGATCAGCCAACAATCTGTGTCCAAGAGGAACCCCATTGAAAGAGGAGCGGAAATGAAGGGTGAGCCTGTGAAGCAGAGGACAGTGAGAAGGATATCCTGCATCCTGCCAAAGGAAGCCCGGGAGCATTGCAGCAGAGACCCTTGAAAGCAAAAAAAGGGACCCTTACTACAGTAAAGTTACACTGTCACACACTTTTTATAGCTTTTTCCCTATGTTGGTTAGTCCTTGTGATTGTTAGTTTAATGAACAAAAAAAAGCCTTACTATAAAACAGTGAATTGCCTCTTTGCTTTCTCTTAAGAAACACAAAAAAATGTATTTGCATTTCTATTTTTCTCCCTTGGGTGTACAAATATCTTTTCAAGATATACACTAGACATTGGAAGATTAACTAACATTACAACTTACTGTACATTAACGAGCAAATCTGAAAACTTAAGCTTACAGAATGGTCCATTTCAGACTGCGTTATGACCACATGTGTCAAAGTTACAGTGAAGCTGGTTTTCTAGTTCTTTTCAGTTATTGAAAACATGTAGACTACTGTAAACCAGACAGTTAATGAAACAAATATTGAGATGTGGAACTAATCAGTGATGACCACCTGATTCCTGATTGCCTGGTCCTATGCAGTCATTGCAGTTTCTGACATACTGTACTTCTCAGCTGTGCCCTTGGTTTAGTTTATCATTTCAGCTAATGTTTAATTTAATTAAAGATTATCAAGGGCTTCAAAACTGAGACAAGGACTAGAAAAGCTGCAGGGCTGTGGATCTCCAGTAATGCAATTGGATAAATAATAACTTACTGTAAAATGGAGAACTGTTTAAACTTAAACTCTATAACTTAAAAACATATTCATGTATAAAGTCATTATTGTATCTACTGTAGGAAATAATACTGTACATTGCCATGTGTGAATCTCAAAGATGTGACGATCAGGATCAATACCTACATGCAGTTTTAATTGTGCATGGCGGTGTTGGGTGCAAATGTTCAGTTTCTTTTGTCTTGAACTTTTAAATACAGTAGAGACTCTGGTCAATGTTAACCACATGACTGTCATCCAATGATTTCAAATGACTTACTGTAGTAAGCAAAGCAGAAAGGATGAAGAGGGATACACTTACCTGTCCTTAATTTACTATGATCCCTACACCAAGTTGAGAAACATTTCCTATTTTGCATGTCTGCCTTGAAAATAAAGCAGCCATTTAAATAAAATATTGTGCATTTATTGAAAAATATAAATAGCATGTACAAGAATCAGTAGACTTTTATACAGAATGAAATATTTTTGAATGAATTAAAATAACATTTTGAAAATGTAACAAATCATATAGAATTTGATATATACAGTATATTTATTTCCATAAAGGTTTGCTTATAAACATATGAAAAGGATTAATTGTAAAAGCCTTAGAAGTCAACTTTTGCAACTACCAAAAAATGGAAAAAAAATTCAGAAAATGAATCTTTCCATGATTTTGCCACAGCTTTTTGCCATTGCAGACAGGTAACTTGACTTCTAAAAAAGTGCATTTTTAGATGATATATATTAAATTTATTTGTGAATAATACCTACATTTTCCCGCATACTGTACATTGTAAATAAATGTGTCAACAAGCAGGTTAAAACTCAAAACTGGAAGGTACTGTAGAAGTTCAAATCTTAGGTACCTGTAGGTCACTGCTGTGGTACGCTTGAGCAAGTTACTTCACTCAGATTTCTCCAGCACGACGCCCAGCCGTGTAATTGGGTACAATCATTTACATTAAAGCATCAGCCAAACAAATTGATAATAATACATGTGAGTGAGTTTGAGCACTGAGCAGAAAATGCACATGGAAATTAATTGATACAAAACTGAAATGTTGAATTCTCTTCAAATTAAATAATAATAAAGCTGAAAAGGTGAATGTCAAATGTCAGGACAAACACTGTGCCAGTGATAAGAGGAAATTCCAGATCTGAAAACAACAGCCAGGTTATGCCCTAAGCTTGTCCAGTGGAAGGAAGTCAATCCCAGAAGGAAGATATAATGGAGATCTGATTGGAGTAAAGAGCATCAATAATAGTCACCTCTTTAAGACTCAGATCAAAGGACGTGTTTGAAAATAAAGTGCAAACAGATTTTGGAGTTAGCAAATACAAAGAGAGGACTTTATGCCTTCGGAATGTAACCTTCACATGACATAGATATAAATTAGGTTTCTTCATAAATCAACAGAATCATGGGCTACTGAAAAATTAAACAGGTAAGAAACATAGAGGCAGCTATTTGTCTTGTATGAGATACCTCTAGGATTGAGACTACTTTTGATTAAAAAAAAACTAGACTGTTGTTGTGTGTATTGTACTGCTGTCTTTAGACTTTCATGTTTACAACACCCAGTGTGATATCATAAATACAACTAAAGGCAAGCAAAATTAAACCTACAATATAGAAACAGAAAATAAGCTGAAACCATATTTCATTACATAAAAATATATATTTACATGAGTTTTGCGTATTAGTGAGATACTAGGATTCAAGTTTGTCTGTGTGATGAATGATTTTAAAAATATGTCATTTTTACATGCCAAACACGGCATCTGGGAGATTGTGCACTGAGCTCAATTAAAGGGGTGTAACTCACTTGCACCTTCCTGTTACTTTGTCTGGCTGCTTGCAGTATCATACAGTGTGCTGTTTGTGACATGAGCAAGAGCAAAACAAAATTAATTGCTAATAGTTACAAACAAGACAAAGAAAAGAGGTGCAAAATATGACAATTCCTGGTTCATTTTCAAGCTGCTGAGAAAGGACTGACCGAGGGTAGTCCAATGTACTGTATAGCAAAAATATAAAGTGGTTTGATTTGAAATTTAAAATTGAAATGCTGATTATTCCATTTGCTGTGCAATTCTGCAACAGGCTAATGTGCCTAATGCAGAACTCACAATCCCAGCACACAGAGATACTGTACATAGGAATGTCAACTTACTGTACATGCAGTTACAAATAAAACTGTCATTTAATTAATCTTTTTTTTTAGTTTCAGTTAATATGTAAAGACTAGTAAGACTGTTTTAGATTAAAAAAAACAAGTAAATCAATAGTGTCCAAATCCTTGTTCAGGGTGGAGAGTGTGCTGATTTTCAAGATTTAAACCAAGTGCTGTACCTGGGAGAAGCTGATAAATTTGCTCAGTTAAGTGCAGTTGTTAGGCAGCCAGCTGGTTTATCTCATTAAGAGTTGACTTGGAATGAAATGCCACAGACACACCAATTCTCCAGAACCAGGACTGGATACTCCTGATTTTTAGAGATGTTATATGATTCATATGATTTTACTATTTAAAGTTTTCATCAGGATAAATACAAGCAAGTGATACCAATTCTACAAGCATGCTTTACACTTAGTTAATATTTAGGAAGACATTTTCATTCCAACATCCATTAACCTTGAGTAAAAGGTCATTAGCATGCCAATACATGTAAGGTAATATTGAGCTCCCTATAAAAAAGAACACAATTCTTGGGTAATGTGAGAAGTGGAAATTACTACCTTTCAAAAGTAGTAAAAAACATATAACCACAGAAATATCAGGACTGCAAAAAAGAGGTTCATGTCTCCATTTTTTTGCTCAGGTGGCATCTCAGCAATGATGACAAGTGAGCAACTGAGAAAGGGAACAGCTGCATTCCTTTTCAAAGAACCGACATTCCCTTTCAGACTGAATATAATTGCTTCCTAAAGGAGCACAGACATCACAATTGGAAGTGGCAGGGAATAGTGCCCCTTCCTTACTCCTCTTCCCATGATCCTCTTGTGCCCTTACCTGTATGGTTAGGACACAAGAGGATTATGGGTTCAAATTCCAGGTGGGGCAGCATTGCTGTTGTTCTGTTGAGCAAGGTACTTCACTCAGATTGTTCCAGTAAATGTCCTGCTGTAAAAATGTCCAGGTCACCATTGTACATGAGAATTTGTGCACAATTGACCTATCTGGTAAGGAAGAAGGAAAAAAAGTGTTTACAATGTGGAGAGAAATGAATGATATCATACAGATGATGAAGGGTCACAGACTGCAATGTCTTAAACCCCACAGAAATTTAGAGATCCACTAGTCTGTTTAGATCATGTTTTTGTCTCACCGGTTCTCAAAAAATAGCACTAGTTTGATATAGACTAATTTATATTTGACATTTCAAATTGAAAACAAATTGAATAATTGTTAACCTGAAGGCTGAACTGAGGACTAAAATTATTTGTTTCCTTATTCTAGTTTGGGAGTTCATTTTTTCCTAATATGAAATGAAGACTTGCTGTCAAATTGATGAGAATGACTTAGATCTTTGGAACATTGGGATGTAAAATACATTCTAAATTACATAGATATTTTTATTTCTTATTTGGGTTTATTTTCTGAATTTAATAAAATAGGGAAACTGATAGCTCTACTACCATAGGTCATTTGTCAAAGTGGAAGCTGCTTAGATACTGCAAATGGTTAATTTAATGAAGGACGAGGATAACTGATACTGGAACTGGTATGCAAGCAAAATGGGCAGATTCTTTTCGCTAACCAGTTTTCCAGCTGCCTGGTGTCTTTTTTCAAGTTAAATTTCTCTTTCAGGGAAATGGTCAAAGACTCAACAGAATCCACTGTGTCTGAAACTGCACATGCTTGTTTCTTCTTCCATTGTTTATTGTCTTCATTGACTTGCTAGTAAATACTGTTTTCTTTCATAATAAAAAATGTGTATATCCCTTTTCTTTGGATTTCACCTCATGCATCCCTCCTCTACCCCCAGCTCTACTTTTGCAGCTGCCCTTTGTCAACTCCTCATTCTGTTTGGAATCCTAGCTTCTTTATCCTACGGTCTATGACCCTCAGTCAAGGAGACTTAGCCAAATCTTACTGTACCTAATCAATAATCTCTCTCAAACACATCTAATTGTTTGGGTTTATTATTCCTCATGAAATTGTATTATTGAAAACTAACTTATTTTTATTGAATATTAAGTAAACGTAATAAGGAATAATTGCGCATCAGTTTACTTAATAACTGTGTATCAACAGGTCATCAATTAATGCACAATAAGTGTACTGTATGTGTGCACTGCCACTCTTTGGCAGGTTACCACTTCCATAACAGTAAAATATCAACCTAATGTCTTGCACAGTTAGTATTTCTACATACTGTATGTAAGGGATCAAAACTTTGAGTAAAAACATTGAGTAAAAAACTCTCATCTTTCTTCTTTTGAGTTATAGTATGTTTCTTATCGTCTATGAAACTTTGTAGTGAGCTTTAAAAAACATCAGAACACATCAGAAGCAATTTGAACACTTTTTGGTTAAATATTTACATGCTTCTTTTTGCACCCTTTAAATTTTATGAAATCACTTTGTGAAGCCTACCCTGATAATACCTTATGCCACTTAGGGTAACAACTCAGTTTTTACAGAACAGGTAAAAAAAATAATCAAACACATGGAATACAGCTGTTTCCAAAATGTAAGAGATAAAATAACAAGAAAATAACCTCTATTCCTTTTAAAAATATAGCTTCAAAATCCTTCAGGAAGTTTTAAGTGCTGTATCTTGCACTTTTGCTCTTCACAGGCAACATAGCCAAATCCATTTGCTATCCATGATTGCTGCCTTTTTAAAACATTCTCTCTGTATTAAACATTTTCAACTTGGTCATAAAATTAAAATATATAAAAGCCAGAACCACCAAAAGGTTTTTAAAAAGGTACAGCAGAGGTGTCACATACCCAAAAATGGAAATCAATGCTATTCGGATAAAAAGAAAAGGAATGTCTTGCAATATGACTCCCAGTGAACTTAGGAGTGGGTTTTGGGGCTTGAGAATCAGCCTCAACATAGAGATGTAGCTAAATATGTATATTGGGAAAACCCAGCGTGAAAAATAAACTTGAGGGTGTCCTGCTACTCTCACCATCTCAACAGTGTCAAACCAGAATATGAAACTGTCTACAAAAATCTCTGCCCTCGTATCATTACAGTGCAGAAATTTGAAGGGCCCAGTTGATGTGTAAGGTGAGTTGTTATAAGCAGTGCTTGCTGTGCGGGAACTCAGGCCAGATATACTGTACTGTCTTTCTTGATTTCCCAAAAGCCCTGGCGCTGTTCCATTAGCTTCCAGCCTGATCCTCGTGCCATCATTATCTCTTTCAACATCCATCTGACCTGATACGGTTGTTATTTGCTCCAAGTGAGTCAGAATGGGACTGGGAATATCGGCATCCCGTTCATCTTCAATAGCTGGCAAGAAAGTACAACAGCATTAATCTTCCTCTTGAGGAATCTATCTTTCCCCTTTTTCACAGCCATTCTGGGAGTGTTGCTCTGTTGTGCAAGCAGTATGAGCTTGTATGGGAGATACAAATTACTGGAACGTCCTAGAAATAGACCTTGTCAGGTGTCTAAAGACTGTTTTGCAAGAGAAAACATTACTGTATGTGTGGGATGGAATGTGGAAATTATACTGTAGGTGTATTTGTAATGCCTAAACTAAGATACAGTAGGAAGGTGAAAATAAGGTTTGGGGTTGTTCCGATGCTGTACAAACAGATGATATACTGTGTAATAAACAAGGAGTACATCTTTAAAGAAACAACACAATTCAATTTTCAAAAGGGAAAAAAAATCAGATTCTGATGCTTGAAACAATGACACTGAATGTCCCACTGATAAGTAGCATTGTTGCTTTGCAGTGCTGGGGACCTGAGGTCAATTCCTGGAGTACTATCTATTTGGAGATTGTATGCTCTCCCCATGTTCACATGAGTTTCCTCCTGGTCCCCCTCGGTTTCCTCCCATTGTTCAAAGACATACTGGTGGGTTAAGTAGCTTCTGGAAAACTTTGCCCCTGGTGTGAGTATGTGAATGTCTGTGTGCGTACCATATAATGGACTGGTGTCCCGTCCATGGTGTATCTTACCCTGCACCTGTTGTTTGCTGGGTTAGTTAGGCTCCGGTTCTGCTATAACCCTCCATTGCACAAAGGATGGATGGATGTAAATACTATAGCTCAGCAGGAAAGTGCAAAAGAATCACAAATGTGTTCTGGGAGATAAATAAGACTAAATAAAAGTAAAAAATACATTACCTCTAAAGTTGCGCAGCAAGACATCTTGTTGCACAAGAAGTGTAAATGTGAGCGAATGGTTTTGTGAGAAAAGATTTGGTGTGAAAGTGTCAATAATATAAAATAGCTGCTGTCATTTTTCACTCTAAAATAAGGGCAATACAAACACTTTTTTTGTTGTCTGAAGAGTCTTTTAGGACAATAAAGCCTATTTGAATTTCTGAACATACAGTAACCAACAAAGGCAAGTGCACTTACTATGATTCTGCCCCGTAAGACGGCATTTGCGAAGCCTGTCGATGATATCAACACATATGAAGGACAGCAAAACCAGTGAGACTGGGAGGTCAGACAACATGTCGAACCTTTCAGCTGCATTAATCTGTACCTGGTAATAAAAGACATGGATTAGAGTGGGGAAGGAAAATCTTATCACTTATAAATAAGCAAAGATAAAATGACATCTTATGATACATTGCATATAAGAGAGAGAAAGAGAAAGAATGAGATTTAAAGTATCTTTGAATTGAATTAAGTAGTTTTTGAAGACTTTTCTGGCTGTTATCCTTAAAAAACATATTTATTATGTTTATAATAAATATGAATTTAGTGCAAGACACTGTATATATATATACAATACATATATACAAGTGGTACAATGTTTGTGTTAGAGAAACACTACTACTGATATTCTGTTACACACAAATAAATGAAAGTGTGACTATATGGTTGAAGGTAATTTTAATGAATACTTATACGGTTAATTTACTTCATCAGTGCTCTTCAGCCCTACAGCAAACTGACAAACATTTACAACTCATCTTCCCTCTATTCTAGAGTTTGCTGTGGGTTATCTGACACAAAGGGTCACTTTTTAAAGGGTCACTTCATCCAGTTTGACAGTATTGGTTTCTAAATGAAGAACTATAACTTGTTCTTAGATTTAATGCCTGCTTCTTTATTCAATTCTGGTATTTCAGGTCTATGTTCATTTACATCAATGAATGAAAAAAAAAATATTTTAAAACTTTTTCAGTCTGATTTTAAACAATTACAGAGCACTGAAACAGCTGGTTAAAGTGGCCCATGATTTACTTATAGCATCCAATTGTCTGTTTTGATGCACTTAGTATGGTCTTTGACACAACTATCATGATAGTCTTCTTAAATGTTTAGAGAACAATGTTGGTATTGATAGAAAAGTTTTTGACTGGGCTCAGGTCATACTTGACTGATGAAAATAAATTTTTTGACAATGGGATGAATAATTTCTGGTACTTCCCCGGTGTTGCAAAAGGTCCAGTTCTGGTTCCTCTTCTTTTAACATACGTTATATTCTCTTAACTTTATGTGATTCATTGGAAGGGTGTTAACTTCCATTTTATTGCTGACAATATCAATTTATTTTTACACTAAACCTCACATTTGTATGGCAATCACTTCCCCCCTTATACTGCCTGCCAGAAATTAATTGATGCAACATTTTTTGGTGTTGCCCTTGCCCATTAACTGCTACTACTTTACTGTGAACTTAATTGAGTATTTTGATTGGGTATGGGATAAAAGAATTCCTTATTTTGTTCAGTCTCAAACCGCTGGTCTCCTTCCAAGAAATTCTTCCTTCATCTTGTTCAGTTGAAAGACATAATCTTATAATAGTTGATATTGATGCTGTATTTCTCATGATTGTTTTAGCGTATATTTAAATCATTTTTCATTGCTTAAGCTGGGAACCTTCTTAGGGAAGCTTAAGTCTGACATATGGACAATATGATCAACACAACAGTAATGATAGCAGATGATAACAGATACAGTGTCTTGTTTCCTTGCTTAGGAGAGAACATTGATGTTGGAATATTTGTGCTGCATCTTGATACATCTTCATCAGACAATATTGGTCTGATGACAATCTTCATCAGACAATCTTCATTAATTCAAATTTGAATGAATTAATTGAACTTCAAATATTGAAGTTGGGGTAGATGCATTTGAAGTTTACTAATGGAGAGTTTTGGTCTTCTGAATGTTAAGTGAAAGTCCAATCTTCTCACATGCCTCATTAAATCTGCTAAAAAGCATTGGGGTAGGTTACTTTGGGATTTGTCAGCGATTATTTAATTTACCTTCTTTTCCATGAGTCAGATGCACTTCAACTCTGAGCTTTGTTGTTACCAAATGAACCATGGAATCATTGTTCAGAAATATTGAAAATAGAGTCAAGTTGATGACACAGGTCCAAGTTTAAAAAAAAAATTATTTAATGTATTGAGACATTCCACAATGTAGACTTTTTTAAAACCACTCTGCCACTGAGGTCTTGACTTCCACTTCTAATGAGCCTTTATGTTAACCAGGACTGAAGGAATCCTTCCATTTTTCACCCTGTCAATTCTTACCCTATATTATTCATTCCAAGGTCTTTGGAACCCAAGTATTAGGTGAATACCTGACGAACCCATTATACTTGCCTAGCCAAGGGTATTTCTTCATCTGAACGTCTGATTGTTTTGATGCATTAATCCTATCATACACCTTTATTTACTATATTAAAGGTTTTATAAAACAATGTAGTAAACATTTCTACACACCTGAAGAAGGCCTGTTTACCTAAAGTCTTCAGACAGGCGTCTGTTTTAATGCACTAGTTGACCTAAGTGTACACTGTACATGCGCCTACTAGATAAAGTAATAAAGTACTGTACATTGTATTTTATCACATAACAATAATGTTTTTTTATTCAAAACACCACCTAAAAAGGAACATTGCAATGCATTGTTTATTTTGAGGTTAGAAAGAATCTGTATTGATGATTGCATTTCAAACCACGATGAAAGTACACAGTAATGTGTAAATCCACCGATTTACAGTACATCACAAAATAGACTAAATTTCCAGGTGTGTGCAGCGCCATATTCCCGTCATTGTCTGTGATTGCTCTCAACTTTTGCCGACAAATACTACTTGTTAACTCTGCATACAGATCATGTCAGAACATTTCTGCAGCAAAATATCTGCTGCACAATGTGTACTTATTCGCTTGTACATCACTTGGAACATCGCATCACTAGTGAGCAGGAAGGACTGCTTCACATCACAATTCTCACAAACTCTCACTCTCGCCTGCGGTGAGACCAGAGTTTTACAACAACATGGACATTATACTGTACACTACTTTCACAAAGTTCAAAATGTTGTGTTGAAATTGTAAACTTTTGTAATACCGTTAATTAATTAACTTTGTAACCGAGATTAAATAGCTGGTCTGAGAAATTGGGACTGCAATTGGGACTTCATATTCACATTGCTTAGATTATAGTTATAGAATAAGAGTGTTGTTTTTCAGTATGTAGTTAACAACTGAACTGCAACTAAGCTGATTTACTTTTGGTATTACAAAACACTTATCAAGAATGGCAGTTGAAAATTTCTGTTGGCAAAGCTACAGTACGGCTGATGAGTCAGTACTTCAGCTTAAGTCTAAATTTACCATATATTTTAGTCATATTTCTCAGAAGCTAAGGTTGGGGATTCCAAAACAAATCAAAATTTACCATTTTTTTAATCATAATCATAGCATATAAATCAAATATCATTACTTCTGCAACAATAAGACAAGACTCCTAAATCTTGCATTCCCATTGTAAAAATCTAAGGTAGTGTATTGTTACAAATGAGGGGTTACAAAAATGCAAAAACAAAACAGGAATTGACCAATCAGTTTAAATAAATAAAATAACCATACATAACCTCAACAAAGATTTCTACCAAGAATATACCCAAGTGGTTGGTATACTGTAGTTAGAGGAGTGTGAATTCCTCATTCTCTGGTTCTCAAAATTCAAAATTCAGGCACATTTGGTTAAACCAATATTTATTAACCGTGACCACACACACAACATAAACATACAATGCAAAAGGGACAGTATTTACAAGTTTACCGACAAGGCATTTCAGAGACCCCCAGGTCAAAGCAAAGATAAGCTACCTTCTAAACTAAATAGAATACAGTCTATGATTAAATCTCTCTCTCTTACCCTGATGCTACAAAATAAATGGGAAATCCTGAAATGTACCGACTAAGCCGGGTTCACTCAAGGAACTCCAAGTTTCCTAAATGCTACAGACCAGCAAGCTCCCTAAGCATGTTCAGATAGTACTAATCAGGTCTTTTCTGATCTTGAAGTAGGGACTCTCACCTGGCACCAGCTTCAAGCTCTGTGTGTTTCTGTCCCATCTTTCTATTATCATCTGTCGTTCTTTTTCACTTTTCTCCCCTCCCTTTTTTTTGTCCTGTCATGATCTGATGATATAGGTTTTTTCTGGACTGTTAAATGATACTTAATAATTTACCCAAAATGTACTTAACTAAGGTAAACTTTATGATTGCTTTGATCACAGACTCTGGAACCCCTAGATTCTTAAACACCTGCATTGTCACATACCTCAGTCTGCAACAGTATATATTAAACAGAATCTACTGTAACTTAAAATATAATAGATGGATATATACTGTATATTTATCTGCTCCTCGCAAAAGCAAAGGTGGAATGAAATTGAATCTTCATCTCCATAAACCTAACTGATATAGAAAAAGAATTTGTAGTAGAAAATTGAGTCCGAAGGCTTAAAGAAAAGATAGTGTCTCTGTTCATCTGAAAGGACCCCAAAGCACTTCACATACACAACAGGACCCATTTCATCCACCAGTGTAGTGTAGCACCAGCCCAGCAGACAGGCAGCAATCACTATACACCAGCTGCATATCAGATAAAAAAATGAGAATCTACTCTACCAGGTAGCTAAGAAGTAAAATTCAGGTAGGCCATATTGAGCAAGCCAAGAGGAATTCAGGACCTTGATTTACAGCACCATATCCTTGTCCACCATAGTGCACTCTGGTTTGGCAATTCTGTTTCAAAGGTTTCTGTTTCAAAAGTGGTGTATAAGTCCTAAGGATCTTTGGATTTGTAGACATCTCTAAATATCCCTTGAGAAACTAGGATTAGGTCCCTACCCAATGGCCAAATTACAGACCCATCACTTGATAACAGATTATTCTTTGGGTAGAAGGAATGGTCATTTTGGAAACAAAAAGATGCCATCAAATAATGGGTTTATTAACTAGGAAGTGAGTAGAAACTTTGATCTGAGACCTGGACTAAATACATAAAGGTATTCACCATTCCTCTTTGCCAGTATAACAGAACCAAAAGACAGGAACGTACAGTATCACTCAAAGCGCATGACTGATCTGTGTTTTGTAACGATGTATTTTTAAAGTGAGCAGTTGATCGGCAGTGTTCTTTCCAGTCCACAAAGCAAAAGATTTTCAAACACATTGCTTATTACTAGATACAGTATGTCGTTCCTTATCACCTTTTTAAAACAATAAGGAACGCAGTCTTATCTAATCTATGCACTGCAGTGTTGCTTTGAGTTATGACCTGTTCTTGATTGACTGTTAGGGCTAATATAACCTCTTCATCATAAAACCAGATCTTGCAGCCACCTGCAAATGTTACAGTGATCATTTTAAACAACAATCACATGTTACTTCCTTTGGATTATTACCTAATTTTCCCCAGTTGAAAAGTGAAAGGATTACAGTGTTTCTGTGAAATGGAACACAAACCTTTCTGTGATCTGTTTCTTAAGGAGCATGCTTCGTATACAGTATGCAACTAAAGGACACATTAGGATAAAATTAAGGATAAACCTATTAAAATATATAATTATAGTTTTTGCATTTTATTTTGTTTATATTTGTTTTTATGCTCATTCATTAGTGACATTTCTTACTATTAGGGTTTGTTTACTTACACAGTCAACAAAACTCTTTTAGTATTCCAATAGTGTGTCTTCAATAAAGGTTCAGTACAACAAGTTCAACATTTCAAAAACTATACAAACTATATCTACTGATATGAAACCATCCATATTACATACTACATGATGTCAATTATATGCGATGTCTAATTCTAATATATCCATAACAATGCAACAGATTATAAGGCAATAATTATTAATATATTATTTTTAAGGACAGTATATCACGGAAGAGGATGAAAGTTTGGAAGAGAATATTGAAAGTGGAGAAAGACAGTTTTCCTTTGCAATAAAATCTATCCAAAATAACATATGTGGAATTACCTCAGAGCTGGCAATTAAAAAGGCAAAGCAGGGCAATGTAGACAGGATCACATAAACCAGAGTAACAGGCCTCCTAAAATAAAGACAAAGTTTAAAGTAAATAAATAAAATCTCACCTTTCTAAGCACCTATAAACTGTGTAGATTCAACATAAGGGAAATGAATATTCGTTGAGTGTCATTACTTAACAAGACCATCCAGATCACATGATAGGGAAATGATAATTAGCTGTAAGAAAAGCTATAGGCCAAGGGGGCCATGTGGAATCTTACAGCAGTGTGATTAACAAATTCACAGAACATGATTGACTAACAATGGTTAAATATACTGTATAGCCAATTAATTTTGGAACTCCAAGGTTTTTGACATTCAGCTATAGGAACCTAAAAATTTGAACATCCAGTTCAAGAGGAAAGGAAAGGCAGCAGTTAACGTGTCCTAGACATCCAACACCAATCAAATGAACTCTCCATGCTGTCAAGAAGTGTGTGGAAAATGAGTCTCTGTAAACATGCACAATAGCATCCTCCTTGCTTAGTGCAAACATCAGTATTCCATGGCAAAGGACAATTCCAATGCTATGACATACTGTACAGTATGTCTTTCTTTTGAGAACACATTCATTTATATTTGTTGAATCCACAATGTCACTGTTATGAGACATTTAGTTTTAGCACTATTTTGTATTCTCCAAGACATACAGTATTCTGCCAATGTGCACCAAGTCTATCCAGAGTTCCACAGTGAAAAGTGTAAATATTGCGACAGTGAAATTAAATTTGTCATTTTCACTGTGTACTAATCAAAATTTGTATTTTAAGTCAAAACATTAATATGAGGCAGTCCAGACTCTTGATATGTTCTTTTTTTATGCTTTGTCAAGCCTCAACTGTAGCCACTTTCAGTTGTTGCTTGTTTGTGTAATTTTCTGACTTACAGTAAGTTTCCTCTTCAACAAGTAAAATGCATGTTTGATAGGATTCTGATAGGCCAGTTCAAAAGATTCCACTTTTTCTTCATGATGAACTCCTTGGTTAAGTGTGCAGAATTGTATGTATATCGTTGTCTTATTGCAGGGTCAACTTGGACCTGGGCAAACAAAAAGCTTATCTTTGTCTTTTCTGTCCGTAAAACATTGCTTCAGAGCTGTTGTTGCTCATCTGTGTACTTTGAAATGCTCTTTGCAAAGGCTACAAAAAAAGCATTCTATTTGCATCTTATGTACAGTATGCACAGTGAATTGAGATACTTTTAACATTGTATTCTGAAGATTGTCTGCAATCTCTTGGGCTGTTGCTTTAGGGTTTTTCATCACAGCTCTAATGATTTGTTTGGTATTGGCTGCTGTCGTCTTCCTTGGACGACCCAGTCTTGGCCCTTTGCTTATTCCCCCAGTAGGTTCTTCCTTTTTTAAGACATTCCATAATGTTAACTTTGCTTTACAATTGTTCTAATTGGACTTAGATTTATAATTGGATTTCAAATTTCATCTGTTTTTTTGCCTTCTGCCACAAAAGTAGAAGCATTTCATGCTCACTTGAAATAAGGGGACTAAAACCAATAAATGACATTGTTTAACATAGCTAAACATGTATGCAAAACAAAAAGAGGATAATTTATATATTTTTGTCTCATATTAATCTTTTGATCTGAAATATTAGCACACAGCAAAAATGACCTTATATGATTTTCACTTCACTGGCCCAATATTTCTGCTTTTCACTGTACATTTTTCTGAAATCTCCATGTCAGACAAAGAAGGAAAAGGAGTCAGGATATCAAAACTCCAAACCAAGTGGATGCCTTCCCATAACCCCACATGCCAGGACATTAGTTGACGTTCTGAACACTAGGACTGTTGATCTTGTCCGGGCAATGTATAAACATGCTAGTAATTTCTATGTTAGTACTTCCTATCTGACAAAGGATCACTTACCTCACTTAGATTTTGCCAGTGAGATGTACAGATTCAAAATAAACAGGTTTTCTTTCAAACGTGGGAGGGTAATAAATGCAGCACGAACAAATAAATAGTTTTAAGAATATTGTTGAGGGAAAGGTAAAATCATTTGAAAATACAATATAATCAGGTCGGAATAACAGTGACATTCTGGTTAATGTTATTCATCCACATATACAAGAATAATTCTAAATAAACATAGTACAGGTACAGAATGTTGCCAATGCATCAGTGGGAGAATATGAAACCTGTTTGCTGTTGAATCACTTACCATCCTTTCCTTGCTGTGAAGAACTTTCTTTTTTTGGCTATCATGTACTTCATGGGGACCCAAATCACCAAGGCCACAGAAGTAACATAAGCAACTGAGGAAGCCACGATGAGCCAGTACGCAGTGTTAGCATCCCCGTCCTGCATCCCTGCCTCTTTGACTTGTTTCACGATGGAAGCAAACCTCTGCATGACAACAAAAACTGGTATACACAGAGCCGCAAACTGCAGTATTTCACAGAAGGCAAATTTGATTTTCTTCCCCGAGCCCATTCTTCAAAATGTGTTTGATTTAAAAGAAAATCCTGTTAGTTTGGAGCTTAGGCTTTTTACCATTGTTCATGTTCACTAGCATTTTCCACACACTAGACTGGACTCTGAACACTGAGTGCTTACACTGCATTAGGCATTGTATACTGTACCTTTATTGCCCCTGTGACGTTGTTTTGTCCATCAGATTTGCCTTTTGGAATTTGTATCGTATTGGGAAGTATTATATGGCTTTTAACTCGTTAAATTCAGTTTATTGCTTGTCACACTGTAAAGAAACAAAAAACGAAACCAGGTAAAATATTACTAAGATATATGACTTGGTAATGAAAGAGGCATTTGTGTAGTCTATATGGAATTGTGGTCGTTTAATTGTTTATAGATTTAAGGTCCTATGAAATACTAAAGAAAAGCTAAATTCCACATATCCTTAAGAGGCAAAATTCCCTAATCTGAAAAAAGATTGCAATTACGAGACATTGATGTAATTGCACTAGAAGTGTTGATGGTTTTTAAATAAGTTTGGTGAGTTGGTGTTACTCAGAGCCGAATGCACTATTGGAACTCAACTTGCCCATTCAAAAATCGCCTTTGCATGTGAACTATGAAAGACTTAGAAGTAACACTTTTATTAAATGTAGAATCAAATACTAAATATGAGCTAGGAGATGCAAACGGGTCCCTTTCAGATTTATGTAAATTATTTGGAATAGAAAATTATAAAGGTGGCCATTAAAAATTGGAAATGACATAAATTTCAGAATCATACTTTTTTCAAGGCACACGTAAGCATCTGGCACCCACAGTTGAAAGGGAATAGGGTTGTGATTCCTGTTGGAGAGTATAGGAGTATTAAATGCAAAGTTATAAAGGACACTAAGATGGGAAAACATGCTAATTTCCTTTAATTTCCTTTCAAACTTTTTCAAATATATGTAATTACCTTCTTTAAAAATTAGCTGTGGTATTTTTTACCAATCTAAAAATTCTCCTCACCACAGTTGCTACTCACCACTTCAACCACGATCTTCACCATTTTCAACTTTGCCACTGAGCCCCATCTAGTGGCACGACAATTTCCTTTACAAACATGACAACATTTTGTTATCCAAACACAGAATTGTGTGTTGTTCCTTACACTGAATACACTCCAAACTGAACTTTTTTTATCAGAATAATTTCCATGATTATCATTTTCTATAAGTTAAAAAAGGCAGACAAAAAAGTTTTTTTCATAATCAACTTTATCGTAAAGATTAATCACACTGGACAAAACAAGGAGTTTTTGTACTAGGATTTTATTTCAGAAATAATGGCGTGAAGCCACATTCCATCAGAATTAACCAAAATGTCATTTTCGGGAAGTAAATACTATATAAAAATGTGCTTGTAAATGGTGCAGAAAAAAACAAGGTGCAAAAAGGATATTTTACATGTAACCACTCTCTATGCCAAACAACAAAGCATTTAAAAATAATTGGACGTATTATCAGAGTTCTCATGAATGTTTGAAAAATGTGAAAAGTATGTTAATAATTACTGTAACAGTAGTATACTAAATCATGTATGTACTGTTAAATGTCTGAATTATAGTATGTCTTTTTCACCAGTGTAAGAATGATTTCTTGTTTCATCTGCTTACAAGGACAGGTCTATGTCCAGAATATCCAGCCCAATCACAGAGACACCACCAACAACAGCATCTTATACTTACACAACTTGTTTAATAACTACAGTGCTCTCCTCTCTATATGTATTTATACCCGCAATGAAATAAGAACAAAAAATCATATAGCCAAAAAAGATTAAAAAAACTATAAAGTCTTATTGTAATCATAATAGCCATGTACAGAGCTATATTTTTAATGTATAAGTATTTTTTAAATAAAAAAACATCATTCACGTGCTTGAAATTAGTATTTTACAAACCCTCTCTGTAAACAGATTCGCTGATACAGATTACACTGACAAAACACTTCCAGTACTGTGCTATGAGGTTTTAGCTATTATGAGGGGGATTTTTGATAGGGGATTTCCAGACAAAATAGCTCTAGGTTCTTCATATCCTTTTCAGATTCCACCTGTGCACTGTTTTCTTAAATTCGAACAATAAATATTTAGACTAGAGATTGTAATGGTCAATCAAGAACATTAATTTTGTGTGCAGGTCTTATATTCAATCTTTTTTTTACAGTATGCTTTAGATTATTATCAAGATTTTGCTATGTGCTTGTAATTAGCAAAGGGCACTGTTGCCAAAACCACATCAGAGAGTTAATAATATTAAATCTTTTGAGTAGGGACCACAATTGTAGAAATCAGAAAATGTATTTTAAAATGAATCTTAGATTTCATCTATTATTTCATTTGAGAGATACTTTGCTTGAATTCTGAATTCTGATTTTAACATTCAGTGCATTTTGATCTGCCCGAGTTAATGCTGTACGTTTTTAATTTCATGCATTTTAATAAATTCAACTTTGCAGCTGACGTATGTACAAAATTATTTTTTATTGAAGCCCAATGAATGGTTTAGGCAAAACAGTTACAAATTCTGTTTTTTAAATCAGACTAGCTTTCCAATACCTTCAGCTAGCATATAGAGGGAACTGATAAATATACTGTAGTGCAAGATAATGAAGCTTTTAAAGTCAATCCATCTCAGTTTGACAGAAAAGTTTAAAAGTTCAGAAAAATAAATGTCTTCTGAAATTAATTTAATGATGGGAGATGAACTAATTTACTGTATACATACAGTATAAAGGAAAAATTAAAAATTGAAGATGCATGATAAATGCTGCTTTAAACAATGAATTGTTAGTATTCTTTGGTATTGTCCTGTAGTGCATTATTCCTTGGATACACAGTCCTCAGCATCTAAACACAGTAAGGCTGAGATACACGACAATCCATAAGCATCTTCAAGAAGGGGTTGTGAGGAAATCTTCATTATGTGGAAACAATATAGCTAATAAAGTGTTTTAATCACATGAAGCACCATGAAAAAAAAAACCTTAATAACATACTATTTGTGCATTATTATACAAAATACGGTACATTTCCCTATATGTATTTCATACATTGAATATCAAAGATTTAGCCAAGTCAGTAGCCATGCCTAGCCATGATGATCACTCTCAACTTGCTGAAAGTGTAATACAGTATTTGAACAAGTGCAGATAGGGTACTCCATCCCATCCACCAACTCAGTCATGTCCTCCACCGACTGACCATGGGCCTACAGCTGCCCTTGAACTTCCAGGGGGTTGCAGTTTTGCTCATCAACAAGCGATCCTTGGCCAACCAATCCAAGCCCTGCCCCAGGAGGTATAGTGCTAATGATGTGCCACTGTTTCAAGATTTTCAGTCACAGGCAGGTAGTGTAATATCCCAGGCACATCCGAACCTTAGAGTTTAGTTGAAGTTATTAGTGTAATAATTTTATAATCCAGTATAATTCGGTAAATTCCCTTTTACTTTTAAAGCTGATAATTTCATCTCTTATTGTAATGTTTAAGTGTGTGACTGTGTGCTCTGCTTTAAGTTTTTAACATGACTCACTGCAAAGGTAGTCTACACACTATCTGCCTACAGTGTGCCTGCAATGCTGCTGCAGTATGAGTCACACTACCCACAAACCCTTTATTCATTAATGGCAATTCTGCACCCCTATGGCGTTAATTTGACAGAATCGAGTACTGTACATACACATGCATGAATTTTATAGAGTACAAATCTAGTACAAATACTGCACATTTACTGTTTATACACACATACAGTACATACTGTACATGTATATCCAATGCCTGAATACGTAATTTGCAACGTGTTTTGTAGACCATTAAATACAACACATTCTTGACAGGACTGCATCTCTTCCTTGATTTCTATATTTTTTTAGTGCATGGAAATCACAGAATTTCACATTTCATACAGTATATATCAGAAAATGTAACTTTGTCACCTGTGTCAAGTCATTTAAAAGCTAAATGTAAAACACAAACTTTAGTAGGTTTACTATCTTATTGTGCATCCTTCAATACCTTCATAAAGTAAAGCAGCAATGTTAAATCACCAAGCATAAATATAACAGGAGATAAAAAGATCACACACTTCTTCTACAGTATCTTATCCAGGTGCTCAAGTCACTGTACTGTGTAATTCTTAGGCACATCATGGAAAAAAAAACTGAATCTTGATTCCAAGGTAAATTAATTGTATTTTTGTCTCCAAATGTGCTAGAAATACATGACATACTGTAGCAGTAAACCTTCATCTTGATTATGAGAAACTAAAAAATACTAAAGAGAAAAAATCATCACTCAAAAGACAAGGATTATGCTGAGTGATTGATCTTTTATTAAAATAAGTACAAATAAAATGTTCTTTACATCAGAGATACTGTGACACCATTCAGGGTACTAGTGACATTAATTATCTGCACTTATGTCATATAAGCTTGGTGATCCTGCTACTAGGAGAAAAAACTACTTGGTCATGGACATTACACAAAGTTTTGATATGGTCCACAAATTTCATTAGATCAGGGCTGCTTAAGCTCTTATCTAAAATTCCAAGAAAACTCAGCGCGAAAACTTCTTTTTAGAATCTGGAAGGGGGTAAGTTTTAATTGTAGAGAAAACACCCTCTCAGAGAAGAAGAGCTGAGACCCGGTTACTAAAAAAAAAAGGGGTTTGAAATGAACTCTATGTTTTGTGCTTGAAATTTTGAGATATGTGGCAACTCATAGTGCACCTGAGATAACTAAGATTAGAATGAGCTCCTTAGAGCCCAACTTCATAAGATACAGTCCAAAGGCTTCTCAATGTATATCATATTGCATAAAATGTTTTCCTGAAATTTGAATGTTCGAATACAGTGACTGGAGAACCCTGAACCTGAAAACAAAGCAGAGATGCCCATTTTATTTTTTAATAATTAAACTAAAACATCTTGTTTCTCAGCTTCAAACTTATGACACATGTCCCAATTAGTGTTAATTACTATATAAATATTGCAAAGTGGGATTTGGTCAAGGTTTGTTTCATTTATTGTTCTCATTAAAGCATTCATTTCCATCCATGATGGAATTCATGTGATAAACAATCACATAGGGATTTTTCAAACAGTAGTTTAAAATAACCGAAGAATGCAGAATATCATGTTGACAATATTTTCTAAATACATTCCTTATACTGCTGCCTTAAAAAATCAAATATAAATTAAAATACACTACAAAAACATCAATTTCTTAGACAAATTTACTATACCATCAATCAATGTAACACTGAGTAAGAGTTGCCGATGTGATCAAAAAAGGCTAGCCAAAATGACAAATAAAAACGCCCCCATTCCGTTATATGTACAACATACATGTCTTACCTATTCTGAATTTATCATATTAGCCGCACTATACTTGGTGTTGAGTTTTCAGTGAATACTAAAAACCCTGTTACATAGAAGAAAATAACCTAAGCTATTGTCCTTCATTTTAGTGTTCTGTAAAAAATAGAACCCCTCTTAACCAGTCATTGCACATTGTGATCAGTTCCTGCAATCAGATTCTTCTACGAAAGGGAGATGATCCAGATGATAAATGCTAGATTAATGTCCAAAGTCCTATAGCAGTACTTTCTGGGAGTACTGCAACTGCTGCTGGCTGTCTGTCGGCTGGGGAAGACTCTGAGAGGCAAGGGTGTAGTTTGACATCTGGGACACACTGGCATTCTGGTAGGAGGTCATTTCAGCATTGGAAACAGCCACAGCATTTGGTGGGGGACTGTAGACTGCAGGCTGGCTCATGTATGCAGTGCCCGGAGTCGAGTTCACTATCGTGCTGGTTGACCATGAAAACAAGAACCAGAATTTTGTTACTTACATGAGCTAACACTTGGCAACCAATTCTCAGCAGTGGTGTAACACAGAGAATACATTTGCAATCATGTCATTATGCACATTATGTGATACAACTGTATAGACTTGACTGAATCAAGTCTTACATATTGAGAAAAATCTCAAAATCTCAAAAAGGTCCGGATTTTATCCCAAGTGATCAATCCGATCAATGTATAGTATACCTCACTGACTTCTACTAGGAATGAAGAACAGTTTTAATGTCACACTGTATAAATCAGGGTGTTTTTTGGTTCAAAATATTAAAAAATATTCATATTTACTTTAATACATATTATTTTTTAAGCTTTATAAATAAGAACATTTTGAAAAGCTTATAAATTAAGAACCATAGATTTCTCATTAGTAAAACTTATTTTTCAATGAGGCATCAAGTCTCACTTGACTACAGCTACTTAGCCAGGTAGAGCAATAAAATCCACTGAGGATATTTTCCTGTATTTATTATAAAATACAAAGCACATACAAGCTTCGTACTATTTTCAACATTTATGCTTTAAATGCATGCAAAAGAGATGTTATCAGCATTTAAATTGTGTATTTGAATGTTATAGCTGTTCAATACATCTAAGCTCAGTAATTTGTAATAGTTTTCATCTAGTCCAAATAAACAGCAGAGACACTATTATTTATAAGTCTTGAAAATTACTGTTAAAATGCTCTACTACATGCTTAACACCTTGCAGAGCAGATAACTAAGACCACAAAAACTCTAAAGACTCTAGATGATGGTGTTTGGATAAATAGCTCTAAAACAAAGAATGAGGTGCTCATCTCAAAATACTTGTAAAATAGTATTCTACTAATGAAACAATTTGAACTAATGATAATTGTGTTTAAATGATATACTGTTCCTGAACACTAACAAATGGCACATAAATAGATATCCAATTAGATTCCTATAAACAGAATTTCCTCCAATATCAGCAATGAAGGATACCGAAAGCTGAAAACAGCACTATTACCTAGGAGCAGACTGTGAGGTCATGGCAGGATTTGGGCTGGGGGGGAGCCCCCCTGGGTTCACTGAAGCCAGCTGTTCTTGTGGCACACTGTATCCCTGGACTGTTGCCATGGCAGCAGTCCCACTCACTGCATATGTGCTGCTCTGTGTCTGACCTGGGTAACCCTAGAAGTAAACACAGGGTGTTTATACTCGCACCCTAACCTTTCCTACTAAGTTCATAAGACTACAAAATACAGCAAATCACAATGATTCCCATTAAAAACAACATTTTGCAACACACAATTAATCAATCACATTTGTGTGAAAAATTCATAGTAAGAAGAAAAGACAAGCTAAAAACACTCAGAGAGCAAAAACAGGTTACTGGTATCAATAAGCAAACAAGCTTCCTCACTGCCCCACACTTTGAAAAATGTCCAGGTCCATTTGAGGGGGTATAAAACCTGGAGCACGCAAGAATCCTGAATCCTGAACACTTAAAAAACTATGCAAATGAAAATGTAGACATGTGACACAAGGTTTTGTGGCCTGATGAGACATATTGAAAATTTGAGGCACATCAAATCTGCTTCTCAACAGCAGGCATTGGGAAGGTTCACAGGAATCAGGGAAAATGGAGGTGAATCCTGGTGAAAAACCTGCTTAAGTAAGTCAAGGATCTAAAACTGGGTTTAAAATTCATATTTCATTAAAACAGTGACCTAAAACACAAAGCCAAAGCCACACTGGAACTATTTGACAAGAAGAGAATGAGTGCCCTTGAGTGACCAAGTGTGATCATTACAGTTTTTACATTAAAAAGGTAATTCGGAAAAACTACACTTATACTGTATGTTTTTGGGCTTCTGTTGGTTTAAATACAAAGAATGTGTTAATACTGTACAACATAATTGTGTTTCGTTCATGTCATGCCAAATCCTGGCACACTAGAACATTTTCAGTTTATAAACAATAAACTAAAAATTTGGTCATTTAAAAAAATGGCTGGTATGGATTAGGGGGTAGTTTTAATACTACATTTCCCAGGTCACTTATCTTTTATGATTGTTAAAAACAATGATTAGCACACATTCACAATATTTCAAATGGAAGTTTAAGAATATATCAGATTAAAAAACTTTTAGCTCACACCTAAGAGAATGAAAAAAAAAAACTTTATACCGGCTGTGTTCCCGAAGCAGGCTGCTGCATATAGTACTGCTGGCTCTGCAGTTTGGCGTACATGGCGTACACGGGGTCTTCGTTCATGAGCTTGGCGTACAGTGAAAGGGCCTCCATCACCTTTACATTCAGCTCTGACAGCTCAGAGTGCTTCCTGAGAGAAGAAGCAAGCAGCCGTCACTCTTCGAACAAATGGTAAGAAAGTGCTAATTATTATTCCAAGGATGTAGGTCAATATTTATATTCCCGAAATTTTGTAAAAGTCTTCCATTTTAACAGGACACAGTTGTACAGGTAAAAACATTTAATCGAAATATGATTTTGAACAATCAGAAAAAAGAATATTTACATTACCTTATATCCACAATTAACAAAAATAATTTAGGAGAATGCTTAATACCTGTCAATATCTTCTAGTTTTTGATCAATGAGAGGTCCCATTTGATTGCAAGCCACTATAATACAAAAAAAATTCAATATAAAATTATTAATAGATGTAACACTGAATAAAACTCTAAATGTTAAGTACAGTGTTCTCTCACTAGCAGTGACTAAGAAATACTGTATAGCAAAAGCAAATGTTACTGGTTGTAACTTAGACCAGAAATCTATAGTACTAGAAACAATGTTGGCTTACACCAGGCAAGTTACTTTTCTGATTTGTTTGCTGGCTATTAACTATTTCTTTGATTAAAATGTATCAAACAACAAAAGAAGTCAGATATGGCAAGCCAAGAGCTTACCATCTTACAATCTATATGGTCCTATTACTGCCTGAAGCATTATTTTCAATCATCCATCATTATACAATATGGTATGCCACCATAATATGGCTCAGTGCATTGGCAATTCTTTTAAGAATAAGTGTTTTCAAGTGTGAATGCACCTGGATAATTTTTAACAAGTTTACTTTACTATCCTTGCGCTCTGACTGCTGAAGTTAATTAAACAACAAACAGGGTCTCCTTATGTATTCCCTTTACAAAGGTAGAATCCTTAAGCCTCTCAGATATCCTTTCTTCAGTCTGCTCCAATATCTTAATTCTTCTGTATAATGCTCATGCTGTATGATCTCTCATTGATAAATTGTATTCCATGAATGAAAGATTTAAGCTCCAGAAAACCCACTGGGTTTACATCGTTTTACCTTCCAGCTGAAGCAATTCTGTGAGATCAGGCTGATTGTCTGTAGGATCTGCACTTTGTATCATCTGTAGCAACTGATCCATTTTTTCCTGAAAATTATAAGCAATGCCTTAAACCTCTTAACAGTTTTTGTACTATTCTTCAAAACTGGTTTCTAGTGCACAGAATCCTCATGTCAAATGTGAAACTTGTGAAAAATAAAGCGATTTTAACAATGTGTTCAAAATGCAGTCTAGAAACAGTATTGTTTTCAATAGAATCTACTTGTAAAAACCAAAAGATCTGTTGGACACAAGGAATCTATATATACAACTATTATCACAACTATTTCACTGTATTCAACACAGAATGCAACCGTGGGATCACTGGTGTTTCCTTGTTTGTTATGCTTATCACATCATGTACCACCATCATGCATCTACTGAACTAATACACATTTGGTTGATGCAAACCAAAGCGTGGCATGGGACAAGTTTGAACATATTTACCTCATCAATATAAACTGGCTCTGGCTCAGGTTCAATAGTTTCCACTTGAACTTCATCACTGAATTGTACCGTTTTCTTCTCAGTTTTTACTGTGAAAACAAGTTAATATTTATCTACATCTAATCTTCCTTATAAAACAAAACACTGGATGTAGAGCTTTCTTAAACTCACTCATTTCTGGCTCTGCAGTCAGGTCAGCAGTCACAAAGTTTGAAGGAAACAAGCCCACTCCTTGATATGTTTCTCCTTTCCACCAGTTGGGGTCACTGTGGGAAAAATACAAAGCGAAAAAAGACACCAGAACTACAGAATTATTTTACTATGTTCCATTTCAGGTTACTAATACAGTACTTCTTTGTAAATGCATTTACAGTATTTCAGGCTACTGTATCAATGCAACACTTGCTTAGTTAGAGAAAATACATTGTATGTTTTGGATGTTACAAGTTTAGAGAACATCTAGTCAAAATGTATATATCGCAGACTCATTAAAATCTGGTACTTCTTTCCAATACAGGAGTCCAAGAGGGACTCAAGTTTCAAAGAGCTTCCATGTAACTACTGATACCATTACTATCTTAAACCAAGTGCAATTTAAAGGCTGGTTTGTAATGTCAAATTTATATCTCAGAAAATAATTAAATTCAGAAGATATCATTCTCGTGTGAACCTAACAAATATTTTAATGTATCCTGGTTGTTCAGGAATGCTCACTGACACTCTGTTTATGTATAAAAAAAGACAGTACACGCGCTCATTTACGTTATTTTTTTCAAAAAAGAGAAGTGTAACAATATTATTCTGTTGTTAAAGTCAATGCTACTTTGCACGGGGCAATATTATTGCATATATAATGCAATATATTAGTGTAGTAGGCAACATTGTTCACAGATAAACAATTGCGTTTAAACTGCGCTAATAAGTTTCCGTACATAAATGAGGTGTACATAGTAGTTGTTTGACCATATTTTACAGGTTATTAGGTAAAGGCCCAGTTTGGAGTAGGGGATTTTTGAAGGGAGCTTGTATAGGGAATGGTTATTATATATTTTTTTTGTATTTTACTGCATTTGAAAAAATACAGGCTAACTAAATTAACATACAGTAAATTAGATTCATATTATTCTCCTTTTCAGTACAATCTTCCTGTAGATTTTAGAAAAGGTTTATCCCAAACACTTTGCTGTAGGTAAAGAACAAATACAAGTGAAAAGAAAAAGAAACGATTATACTACTCTGTGCGAATGATCTAAACAAGCACATGACAAAAAAAAAACTAAACATGCTGGGTGAGCTATAAACTGACTGAGATTTACAGAAAATCTCTCAGAAAAAGCAGGACATTTTTTTAATTGGAAAACTCATACAATAAAATGGGCACAAAACGTGAATAGTGTGGGACTGAAGAAAAAGAATACGGTGCAACGACTTGTTTCTAAAGCTATACATTATCATAACACTGCTTATTCCTGGTGAGGGTCACGGCAAACTGGAGCCGGTCCTAGAAGCATAGAGTATAAGGTAGAACTGCACCCTGCCCTTTGTTCTATATCTATTTGCCCTTTGTTCTATCTTTGTAGCTATTTGAAAGGGGTGTAAAGAGAAATAAGAAAGATTATTCACCTGTCATCGAGGACTGTAATAATTTCCCCTGACTTAAAAGTCAGTTCGTTATCTTCAGCAGCTTCAAAGTCGTAGATGGCTCGCACTTTTCTGCCCTCCGATTTATGATTTGTTACCAGGCTGGAAGCACTGGGGTACAGACTGGAGAGGGCTGACTGGGGCTGCCTTTGCTCTTTTAATGACAGCTCTATAGCTGCATATGAAAGAGAGATCATAATATACCCACATGTACTTCACCAGGAATGAAATGCTCAATAACAAATACAAGGAGAATATATACAGTATATATATGGTAAAAATAGTGTAATACACTCCAAATTTGTAAATATTACATAACTAATGTTTTTTTTTAATGTGTAGATGATATATCATGAACAGTTCCAACTTATTGAGTTAAACCATAAGAAGACACAACATACGTTTTTGTGCAATTATCAACAAATATCAGCGAATTATGTTGTTTTGACTTACTGCCATTTTTTAAGACTTATTGGATTTTGAATAAAAAGGTTGAACTTGCCTTTAGCCAAGTCCTCTTCTTCCTTTTTATTTGCAGTAGTAGAGGGGTCTTTAGCTACCAGAGCGGGGCTTGCTTTAGCTTGTTCTGCTGCCTGCAACAAGGAAAAAAAAAACAGTAGAGTCAGCTTTGTCATTATGTGCAATTATTTTGGCACAAGGTGAAGAAGCCACCATTTGGTTATTTCTGTGTCTCTTACTCTTTATGATGAAAGTTTCACCGTGCTCTATATCGAGGTACTGCATAAAACAGGATGCTTGGGTGATTAGTACATCTAAGAAGATACTGAAGATTACACAGCCTGAGAAATTTCCAGGTTTTGGTACATGGTGCACAATGGTCTTTGATAGAACTCATCTGGAATATTCTATCTGATCTCTTAGAGAATCTCCAAAGAAGAAACAATGAATTTATAATGAGGCAGTAGGCCGTGGTTTATGATGGAATTAAAAGAACTAAATATTTGCTCTTGGTGCTTCAAAGTGAAATAACTCTACTAGCTGCTTTTTTTAGTAGCAATTCTCACATGCATGCTGGTTTCATACCTGAGAGCCAGCAGCAGGAAAGGACACTCCCTGCTCTTTGAGATTTTTAATCATGGCAGATATGAGACTGAGCTGGGGGTCATTTCTGAACTCCTCAGCCCATTCCACCATCAGGGCCTTCAGTTTCTCACACACCTTTGGGTGACCCTGAAATGCAGAAGAACATTAGGTGAATTCAGCAGCTGGAAATTGAAATAAAATGTATTGCAATGCAGACTGAGGTTAACAAATGCTGTCACTTATGTGCTGAAAGAGTGAAATTTCTACTTTCTGAAAAAAAGGTTAACATAAAAATCACTGACAATTTAAAGGTTACCCATTTCAACAGTCATTTCAGTGAAATACAAGAAAGGCTATGTTTGCAAGTTATTTATCCAATATTTTTTTATCCATCCACTAAAAAAAGGACATGCTAAATTTAAATTTGGTGCTTTCTGCATTACTGTTAAATTGTATTCTGTATTATTTTGAGATGCGAGGCAAAAAAAATATCAGTACTTTATTATGAGGGTGTTTTAATAAATAAGGTAACAAGACTGCCAGCATTTCTGCAAAACCAGCTAAAGGTATAATCATGAATAAGGCCATGCAATAATATGGCCATAAGACATGTGAAATCCACAAATGTGTTTATGCGTAAGTCCCACTATGATATCAATATATAATCCTGAGTCACAGAAATCTGTATCAAGCTTGTGTAGCCAACAGCTTGGTACATTTTACTGACTTTCTATACTTTTCTTAAATTTCCTTCTTGACAGGTGACTTTAAGACACTTAAGCGATTGGAAAGTACACTGGCAGACTGAGGTTTTCTGCACGGCAGCACAACAAATGTAGCAGATAGATCCTTGTACAGTACGTATGGCATTGTGAACATCTGTGCTTCAGTATCCAGTGGGTACACACTTGCTGGTAATCCAACTGCATAGTTGCCTAGGGACAATGACGTGAACTGTTAACCATTACATACATGAGTTTGCAATAATAGAGTTCAATGTCTGCCTTCTCTTCATTGAAGCAAATACAGTATTTTCATCTGTGGAGAAGGATGCTGGGTTACCAGTTCACTGATCATCTTGAACAGCTCTTGCTGTCAACAAAGCAACTTCAGCACACCTACATCTTTACATGACATGGCATAGGGTTGATATGGTTGACAGTCCCTAGAACCGATGATGAATTTCAGACGGTGTTGTGTCCTTTGCAGGCAGACATATCCTGCTGAAAACCTGTAGTGCTTTGACTACATTTGCAAAAAGCCAATACTGGTCTGAACAAAAACAGGAATTGCCCTACCACAGTATGATGATGAGTAAGGTGATGGTAGTACAGCACCCTACTCAGACTCGTCAGGGTAATCTGTTTTCAACAGCAAGTGATTTTGGCAATTTATTTATTGAAACACCCTCATTGTATTTAAACACAGCATTTTGTTAGATAAAGAAGATACTTATCACATTGTGGTTTTACTGTTCACAGAGCCTGATTGTTTCTGGTGAAAAAACATGAAATATATCTTTTATGTTTTATATTAAAGTTTTCTCCATTTTGTGATATGAAGATGTTTGCGTTTGCATTAGTACAATAACAGTAAAAGTGCCCTATTTGTCCTTTAAGAGTTGATCTTATTATTAAACAGTTTCACATTACTTTACTTAAACTGACAATAGGAAAACCTTAATTTTTATTTGGTTGGCAGCTAAGGGGGAATTGCGAAAGATGTATTCAGTTGTCACATTGACCATCCACAGTATAGGAACAAGTAATAGGTTTATTCCATGCTGAAAAGAGAAGAAAGAAAACAACGTTTCGGCCGTGGAGCCTTCTTCAGGTGTGAGGGTTCAGGTGCTTCAGGTTCTTCACATCTAGAAAAGGCTCCACGGCCGAAACGTTGTTTTCTTTCTTTTCTTTTCAGCATGGAATAAACCTACAGTATTACTTGTTCCTTTGCAGCCTATGCATGCTGACACAGTTACCCTGTACTGTACCCATACTACTGTATACTATATGTACTGTATACAGACCCACTATTGCTAAAAAATCAGATGGTATATACTGTATATACCTGTAATAAGCATCAGCATAGTGTTTTCTCCAATTGTAATGACTTTATTAATACAGCTTAATTTGATTGAGAAGAAACTAAGCTTCAGCTTTAAGTAATTTAATTTGTTTATGGTCTTCAATTGTCATAATTCATGATAAACTATAAATATTAACCTTTTAATTGTAAACGACTGTCACATTTTGTTCATCATTAATATCATCTACTGTACTTTATTACTTTCTTATGTAGCTACAGTATGTTTTGTGCTATATAAGATAGATTGATAATAACTGTGAGTTTAAAACTTGTTACATAATAAGTTATATTTTCCAATAAAATTGTTTCTTTCTAAATTTTAACCCAATAATTTTAAAGTGCAGAACAGTTCAAAATGTGTAAGACTAATGCACAGCAGTATACATATTACATTATGCATAATTTGATTCTGTACTAGTTCCTGAACTGATTCTTATACCCTCAGTCTGAGTAAATAAACATAGTGAGCTTTTAGTTGGACGTTAACAGTCTTTACATTGCATAAACAAAGACCTGATATTCAGGTATCTTTTTACATCGTGTCAAACAATCATATAAAAGGGTGAAAAATAAAAAGTAAACATTTTTACCCATTCTCCAATTTTCTCACCTCATTCAATGAACCCTGTATGATAAATCAAATAGCAAATGTGTCAAGCCTTTATGTATAATGTATAACTTCGAAACATTACATTAGAATGCTCAAATACCAATTAAAAGTCTTCAGCAGCAGGAAAAGAAGTTTCATAAAACAAATACTAAAGTAGATATTCAATGTGGAAATAGTTCAGTAGATTACTTTTTTGCTTTTATGTAATATGTTTGCAACTACACCTGGACATAATAGTATTTGCTGATCTACCAATCAATTATATCCATTGTAAGGTCAAGAAAACATTGTAAGCTCTAAAATGTGCAATACTATGGTGTGATTTAACTCAATTCAGAACCTGATGTTAAATCCAAAGCAGAAGAAAGTAATTGTCACTAGATGGCACTAATAGCCTATATTTTAAGAGTTAAACTTTAGATTTATCATGTCTAGACAATATGACATACAAAATAAAACATAAAACAATTAAATTATAAATCAGTTTATTTTTTGTTTCTTTCTTGGGTCAAACAAATAGATATTTTCACAAATTTAGGTTACTAATGAAAAAACAATCTTCTTTCACCCACATGTGGATGCAGTTCGCAATTTCTTTGCATGATCTGTTTGAATTTGAATACATGCAAGCCCACGGAATTCTCACTAGATGCACATTTGTAATAGATCAATTATAAGATACAGAAGATAACAGTAATAACTGAAATTACATCTTGTGGAGTTTAGGTTATTGAAAGCTGCCTCTTAAAAGCATTAATGATCATGCTAAAGCAAGTTCAATGTACCTTCCTAAAATGTGCAGTATATACAGTGTACTTCAGAATTATTGGCACCCCTTGATTAATATGAAGACAAAAAGAAGTATAAAACAAATAATATTTCCAACATAAGGAATTAATTATCCTGAATTAATGATTCAATGGAATCAACCGAGACAAAAGAAATACATTATAAATTATTTTCCCCAAAATAAAAGAAACATTTACTGGCATCCCTCTTTTTAGTACTTGGTGGAGCCTCTCTTGGCAAGGATGATGGCGGTAAGTCTTTTCCTGTAATGTATCAGGTTGGTGAACACACTGGGAGGGCTCCTAGACCATTGCTCCATGCAGAACCTTTCCAGACCCTTGAGGTTTGTACTGTAGGTGTGTGCTTATGGGCAGCCCTCTTCAGGGCCACAGGTTTTCAATAGGGTTTAAATCAGGGGACTGGGAGCATTTCTTTGTTGATTTGAAGTGTGTTTTGGATCATTGTCATGTTAAAAAGATCCACTTCGGCCTAGATGCAGCCTCCTGGCAGAGGCGACCAGGTTTTTGGCCAAAATATCCTGGTACTTTTGATAATTCAAGATGCCATCGTTCTTAACAAGGGTCCCAGGACCACTGGCAGCAAAGCAGCCCCAGAGCATCAAAGATCACCCGCCATATTTTACAGTAGGTTTTTCAGTATATGCATCCTTCTTCTACACAAACATACCTGTGATGACTGTGGCCAAAAAGTTCAATTTTGATCTCATCTGACCACAGCACCCACTCCCAGTGCCAATAGCGTTCGGCAAACTCCAGGTGCTTCAATTTGTACCTCCACAACAGTAGGAGCTTTCTTCTGGCAACCCTTCCAAACAGCTTGTTGGCATGGAGGTGTCGTCTTATAGTCGTTTTTGAGACGGTATGACCCCAAGCTGCATCAATCCTTCTTTAACTAAAACCTTTGGATTTTTCTTTGTCACCCTCACCATCCTTCTCACTGTGCGTGGGGACAGGGGGCTTGCATGCTCTTCCTGGCAAATTAACCACTGTTCTAGTGTTGTTGAATTTTTTTAAAATTATTGCTCTGACAGTCGATATTGGTATTTTCAAGGTTTTACTTATGTTTTTGTACCCATTATTTTCTTTGTGAAGATCAGCAATGGTTTGCCTAATTTCTGTTGTTAGATCTTTGACCTTCTCCATGCTGAAGTATGAGAAAAGGTTTTTCTGTGCCTGTTATACCCTAGGGAAACAGGAAGTCACTAAAGTACAGATATTAGCTCCTTAAGACAAAAGTGAACTCGAACAAGTATAAAAATATTATTTTTTCAGATGTGTTTGATTGCATTTGAAAGGACCTTGAAAGGTGCCAGTAATTTTGACTATTAATTACTATTTTGGCTAGTAATTTTCACCTATGACTTTCGGGTAAAACAGCATTACTTGTTTACAATTGAACCTTCAAATGAAATGTTTTAGGAAAAAAGGGACAAGTATTCCCCTAACATATGAGTATTAAATATCTGTCATTATCTATGTGGTTTATTTTATTATGACTTTTTTCTTCATATTTATCAAGGGATGCCAATAATTCTGTATCGGTAAGATACCTGACAAAAAGTTGCTTGACTTGAAAACATTTGATTAAATGCCTCACAACATTCACACATATTTCTAAAAAAACAAATAGAGACATAAATGCAAGCGAAGAAAAAAATAGAAATTTACTGAATAACTGCACCTCTTCAATTTTTAATTTGGACAAACTAAATCCACTTTTGTACTAAATTAGTAAATCAGTAAGAAAAAATCTTTCAAGCTTTTTTATTTTAGAAAAATCAAATCCTATTCAACTGCAGTGTACCTACCTTATTTAAGACATTGCTGACTTCACTGGCAAAATCTCTTGAGCAAACCTCGAGATGGAATATTTTGCCACAGTTTGATACACATGCTCCAAGAAGCTTCAAAATAGAGAAAAGAAGTACAGTATATAGACATGGGATGTTTTTTTTTACTGTAACATAAGTTCATTAAAAAATCATCATCATAAACTACATTGATATTTTATGTGAACAGTTATACACCCTTTTCAAAAGCAAACTGAATTTTTCTTCTATTACTTTGGTACATAAAACTCTCCTGATAAGATCTCTCTCCCATGAGGAGTAAAACCTATGCATAGTTTGCACACAACATCCAATAGTGCGTCACCATCAGTTTCTGTCTTTTTAGTCTTAATCACCTCCGCAAGTACCTGTATACAGGGAAAACCCTCTTATAAATCTTATCCTGTATGCATGTTCCTTGGGGTTAAGGTCAGCGGCCAGCAAAAGCTGAAATTTATTAGTAGGTTGACTTTATGCAATCTGTGCAGAGGATAAATTTAACAGCGCATTTGGATAGCTTTTGATTAAAGCAAGGCTTCCTATATTTTAATTCTTACAATAAAATGAGCACAAAATGCCAAGGCTGTTAATAATTTATTTACAGTAAATTTGCTAACTATCCATCAATCTAGTTCTCACCTGCAAAAAAACATGAAAACATTGTCCAATTACAAATGTTTAAAAACATGATGACAATCAATTTACTGCCAATGTAGCTTATTAAGTTATGAACTAATGAAGTGTAACACAGCTTAATAAAAGACTACAAAAAAGTAGCTCTTTCTCAGTTTGACTAAATAAAGTGGTCAGCCAAATGTAGTTTTAGCATTAAAAAACCATTCACATAGAAAAATACACAATTACCTGAAACTTAAAACTAAACTGTTAGGAACTTCACCACTGGCCAGACCACATTAACATTAATGTTTTGTTATGGTAATGTATGAGCTTGTGAAATAATATAAATGCTAAGAAGGAGGAAAGCCATTTTATAACAACTGGCTCTGGAACAATAAAATGTTAATAGTAGGAGCAAGCTAAAACTCTTAAAAGCCATGCAAAAAATCGTGTTTAACACATATCTAAAGTTTTAAAATAATCAGAGCTGGACTGCAAATATTACAGTGAATCACTGTCTCCCCTTTCCAAATGTCAGTAATTCTACACCTTCCAGGGAAGCCACAGTATGTGGAAAAATACTGCAAAACCCTGTAAACAAAGACAATGACCTAGCACATTGCTTTTAAGCCACACATACAACATTTCTCAATGCAGCCTTTTGGTATTAAGCTTTGAACAACTATAAATAGGCACAGATTTCATACTTAAAAACTCACACAAGTAAGCAACATAAGCATCTTACACCATTCATAACTAACCAAAATTCTCACCTAGTCTTGTTAACAAATTTTCATTTAATGTAAATTACAATCAAGCTACTGTTAATTAATTTGTAACACAGATCCCATCCTAAGACTATTTACAGTGTTAATACAATTCACTTCTTTAAAATCACACTACAGGACACTAAGTAGGTCTTCCAAGTTTCCCCTGTCAAATAATTTGTTAGGACCAAATGTGTTTTTAGGAAGAGTCTACATTAGTCAATAACAACACCATTCCTGAGTTGTAAACCACTTTACTGTTCTAATGATTGCATACGTAGTGCATTAATTGATTATGTCTGTAGGGTTTCCTATAATCTGCTCTATAACAGATTTTCAAGGCTTCATGACCTAACTAAAACAATTTTTTAAATTCAGTTTAAAATTTAATATAGACATTTAGGTTGAGTTGTAAGGGCTACTGAGGCACTTCTGTGCTGCAGTCACTGTGGTTAGATGACGCATGTCTACATAAGAATCACTGGGAGCTCCTTCAACTAAACTGCGAATTAACCTATTACAAATTATTGTTGTGTCTACTGAAATGATTATTTGTTCCCTTTGCCTGTCACCTCCCTCCCAATTGTAATACTCATCAATATGGCTCTGTAATAAGACACTTTTACCAGAAAGCAAAAGACAAGTATCAAAATGTGCACCTGGTAAAGCCATCTGACAGTTTTTACAGTGCAAATCCCAAAATGCCAACAAGAGAGATTAGCACCATTTGAAAATGAGAGGAGGCTTTCACTGACAATACATCAAGTTCCCAGAGGCCCGGCAAGATCACAGATCACTGTCATGCAGAAAACAGAAGATACTTTAATGAAATACATTCACTCAAACCAGGCTGGACTCAGTGTATCACAACCTTGTTAATCTAGGTAACGGTTGGCTAATGAATCCTACTGAATCAGAGGGAAAATGCTTTGTATTCGTCTTCAACAGTATCTTTACGCACAGTGGCTATCAAAATTATTCACCCCCCCCCCCTTGGACTTTTTTTTACAATTCATTGTATTACAATACGGAATCATAATGTATTTAATGGGATTTTTGCCATTGATTGACACAAAACAGTCTACATATATTCCTAATGTAATTATAAATATAAAACAGAAAATAACCAATTTAATTAGTATTCATCCCCTTTGCAATGACACACCTAATTAGGCTATCATGAAACAAACTGTCTTGAAAACTTTCATTATCTGTGAATGGAGTCCACCTGTGTGCAGTTAAGTTACTTCACATGGGTTCAGGTGAAATACACCTACAGTATCTCTGAGTCCCACTGCTGATTAGCACAGCTTCCAACAAAAACAACATCATGAAGACACAGAAAAATTCAAAGCATATCTGGGATAAGGTTATTGAAAAGCATCACGGGAAGGGTGTAAGAAAAGTCCATTATAAAGAAACAGTGAAAATAAGGCACATCTGTGTCTTACAGGAACAGGGTGTCTTCAAAAACAGAGTATCCAGGCTAGAAGGGCACTACTCAGGAAGGCCACCAAGAGGCCTATGAAAACTCTAGAGAAATTACAGTCTCCCACTTCTGAGGTGGGAGAAGCTGTGCATATGACAACGATAGCCTGGGTGCTTCACAAATTTAGATTTAAATTTAAATCTAAATCTTAAATTTTTAGGGAAGAGTTACAAAACAAAAACCATTGCTGGAAAAAAACTCACATCAAATCTCCACTACAGCTTGCCATGAGGCATATGGGAGACTCTTAGAACAAGTGGAAGAAGATTCTATGATCTGATCCGATCAAAATTGCACATCATCCTGTGAACATCATGCCTACAATGAAACACAGTGGTGGCTGCATCATGCTATGGGGATACTTTGCTGCATCAGAGCCTGGAAGATTTGTGAAGAGAAGGGAAAATGGATGCAGCAAAGTACAGAGCAATCCTGGAAGAAAACCTGTTGGAGTCTGCAAGGGACCTGGGATCTGGGAGAAGCTTCATCTTCCAACATGGCAATGACCCAAAACGTACAGTCAAAGCCACAGTGAAGTGGCTTAAAAACCAAAAAGTCAATGTTTTGGAGTGACTTAATCAAAGCTTGGAATTTAATCCAATCGAGAATCTGTGGCAGGATATTAAAATTGCTGTTCACGAACGGTCCCCATCTAACTTAAGGGAGCTTGAGCAATTGCAAAGAAGAATGGGTAAAATATGTCCAGATGTGCAAAGCTAGTACAGACCTATCCAAGAACACTCATTCGTTTCTGCCGAACAGTCTCTACCAAATATGGGCTCAAGGCAGACGAATACTTCTGCAATCAGTTATTTTCAATTTCATATATATAATTAATTTAGGATTAATTTAAAATTAATTCTGTATAATCTTTTTCACTTTGTGTGGATTAAATACATTATGATTCCATATTGTAACAGAATATGAAAAGGTCCAAGGGGGGTGAATATGTATGATACCCACTGTGTACATCATTATTATTTCATAGGTCACAAAAGGTTAGATAATTAATAGTAAATGCACAAGATGCATCTCTTCAACAGACTGTGTGGAGTGACTTACAGTGAGCGCTTGCATAGCAACATGAGGATCCTTGTGGTTTACTCTTCTCATTATAGACCGAAGGCATTCCTTTGGCCTGAAAAACAAATGGGAGGAAACCCACATAAAAGAAGCAGAATAACTACGATGAAAAATACACAAACACAACATAACAGCCAGTCCATACAAAAGCAGCTGAATTTTGTGAAGCTTACAATTTTAACATATCCCATCAAAAGATATTTTTTGTTTATTTTGGTACACAGTACAAAATCCTATTATTTATCATCTACACACTTCCAAAATTATTTTTAAAGATAATTATGGGCTAGATAAGAAAGGCATAACAATCAATCTTTTATTTCAGCCTTCGAACTGCTAAGTCATGCCAGTGTCATGACACATGCAGACAAATGGGTAGACGATAAAAGATGAAAACTCTTTCTTGCACATATTTTGTTATTGTTGTGTTCAGCAACAACAAGGAGGCCATATAGATGACCAAAAGGCTTTGATGACTTTCTGAAATAATTTCAACAACTTCCACTTACAGTAGGTTAGACTATACTATACTGTAAATAAAGCTGATTGTTTTTACTAGCTCTTGTTAGCCAAAGGTTCACATGTTCAATCAGGGACCTACAGAGTTAGTGGATAAAACCATAAACACCAGATGTTATACATCTCAGTTTATTGCTGCTTGTCTCAACAATGTGTTTACTATGCACAGCAATTTTTCATAGTAACAACAACGAAAATGCCTGCAGGACTAGGACCCTCCCTTAACTAAGATGAAACTTCACAGCACAAGTGAAATATTTAATAGCAGTATACTTTCAGGTCAGACTGCAGCGCTATTGTCTAACTGTAAGAGGACACTGTGATGCCAACTGAACCCGTTTCTGACTCATTCATTTTCCAGAGGGACAAATTAAAAAAAAAATTCAATGTTAGGAAAAGGCATAAGAAAAGCAAAAGTTTTAAAAAAAATGTTTCATATTCAAGAATAGGGGCTTCTAACTCCAGCATCTGTATGATAGATTACAGGTAACCATTGTGAAGATCACTTCTGTGAAATCCTGTTTTAAGTTACAGAATCAGATCAAGTTTCAATGCACCAATCTATATTTGGTTGTGCCTTGGGTTTACACAAACTTCTACTTCATGCAAATAGAAGGGCTAATTTTAGAACCTGTAGTGGTGCGCTTTCGAGTTTCTACGTTTGTAGTGACGTATCCACACTGTCAATGTACAGTAGACCAGGACTGGCAACACTATCTTCCAACACTGGAAAAACATGGTTTTAAAAATGCTTGCCATGCAGTGGCTGATGTAGTGCCAGCTTCTAGAGTTCACGTGGCTGGTGTTATTGAATTAAAAGTTTCACAGATTTCTCTTTCCAGACACACAAACCAAAGACACACCAGCCTTTGGGAATGGAACTTCAGATTACAAGAAAAGACCATAACACCTGACTGTGTGTAATTGTCAGATGTTAAACTGTCATGCAATTCTTTCACAATATAAAGATCAGTCATAATGATAGAGTGATGTTCTTTTTTCCCCCCATCATGAGGGGACATCTCCTTATGGTCTGGTCATATTTGGTCTGGTTTAGTCATGGTCTGGTTTACTTGGTCAGTCTTCCACCTGGCAAATCAAGATGACTTGACAAGCTTTGAAAACTTTAAAACCCACACTGGATTCATGCCAAAGACTATGGGTTGACAAAAAAAACAGATGTAAAATTAATTGAAACGTAATTCTTCAGGAGAGACCCTACTGTGGGGGTTTTCCCCTATGTATAATGACTACATATCTGGATCATGAAGAAAACAAGAGAGCTCTACTTTTTTGACATTTGAGAAGGAGAACCTGCCTGAATTTGATTACCTCTGACACAGCTAAAGTATTTAGAGAAAATGTATTGAGCAATTAAAGAAAAGGGGAGGAAATTAGTCTTTAAAAATTAACATTACAATGAAAAGACTGCTATGTAACGTAAAGCACAGATACTTTTTTATAATTTTACATCAAGGTTATAATTAATAAATGCCATACAGTAAGTGCTTTTGCACTGCCATTAGCTATTGTATATATACATTGCTATTGCTATTATATTATATGTATAGAACCGCCGGCATACACTTAGGATTAATATAATACATCACACAAAATAGAACCATGAATAAATTATACTCACCCTGTACGTGACTGTCCTACTTTATCACAGATATCCAGTATGAGGCCCCAGTCCTCAGCAGTGTTCATCTCACTGGTTGCTTTCTCTGGTGAACAAGAATGTGAACACATATTCAGGAGTTTAAAGCTTCTCTGACACGAACTGTATATTGAAAGTTCAATGCACAAATGCCATGCTACACAGAATCCAATATTACAGCGTTTAACCAGCAATCCTAGATGGACAAACCTGCCTCTCCAGATTTATGTTACTTGTCTGCAAGCCAAAATGTAGTAAAAACTGAGAACTGCAAAGACCAAAAGTGTAGCATCCAGCTTGGATTGAACTTAAGCCACCAAAATGAAGGAAATCACTTCAGATGTATCAAGGCAATGATAAGAATCTTCTGTAACTGCAAATACATGCTATCAGCTTGCGCTAAAGACATTATCTGCCTTACAGCAATCACAATCTTAGTGTTAATGACTCAAATTTGATTTCTTTTTTGCATGGCTCAGACAGAAAGAAAAATATATTTACTGCAATCAAACCAACATAATATGCGGTGTAAAACTTATGCTTGGTATATTAATTAAACAAACACATCTGCAGTGTTACTGAATTTTGATTAAAGGTACACCGGAATGGCTAAACAAAAAGAAAGTGAATGTCCTTGAATGGCCCAGTTTGAGTCCTGACTCGAATTTGACTGTTAATCTGTGGCGAGACATGAAAATTGCTGTACATAAACAATCCCCAAAAAGCCAGACAGTGGTTGAACTCGTTTGCAAAAAAGAATGGACAAAACTGGCAGCATTCTGGTTTGCAAAGCTGGTAGAGACTTTTCCAAAAAGACTTGTAGATGTACTTGCTGCTAAAGGTGCTTCCATCAGATATTGATTCGGGGGATGAATTCTTATGCAATCAACATATTTTAGTTTTTTATGTCTTTCATCGATAAAATTGGAAAGAGGTAAATATTTTACGGGGAACTGTATGTTAAATACAAAACAGTCCCTACTGTTCGCCATCTCTACAAGGACATAAGAGTAAGACCTCTTGCACTTGACAGCTTTCCATCACCTACTGGACTAATGGAAATCAAGAATCATTATGCCTCTGTGTTGCATCTTTGGAAAGAATCAGTCCCCTCTTGATCCTAAATGAAATGTTACAATTTATTGTATCCTTTTTGACATACGCTCTCTTTTTCCTAGGAAAGAATAAATAAATAAGAAATATCACAAATGAGAGCACCATCTAGTTGATGGCTGGTAAGTGACTGATAAGACAATATCATCCAATCATTTCATAAAGAAAGCCAAGTATTGACGTCAACAATATGGCCATGCTGCTAGTTCCAGACTCCCACAACCCACTTTTCTTTGTGTAAGAAGTGCCACCTGTTCGGTCTTGAAAATTTGTAAAATTTTTTTTACTGTAATCTGTATTTCACTGCTGGTTCTGTTTGACAACTTTGAGAATACTTGAATCAAACAAAGAATACCGGACAGTCAAGACAGAAAAAAAAAGTTTTTAACTTATCAGTGCAGGTCATTGCTTTAAAGGCCACACAGGGACTACACTGAAATGAAAATGTACAGTATCACACTTGGCTGTTCATTGTGTGATATGTCTTGTTTGAAAACACCTGTATAGTAACACACACTACCGATAAGCAAAATGAAGGGAAACTGCAATTTTTAAATTTTGGAGTTAGAAAGAAGCACATTGATGAGTGCATTTCAAACCACAATTAAAGTAAAATGTACACAGAAACTTGTAAATTTCTGCGATTCAGGACAAGGCAACAAGACGTCTGGTGACAAGTTGCGGCCTTACTACATTTTAAAGCAGGCCTGTGAATATATCTTTTTTAATCTAATAGAAATATTGCTCTCGATTTTGAGATGGTTTTGACAACAAATACTACCAACTTGTTAACTCCGTATGTAGATCACATTAGAACATTTCTGCAGTAAAATGTCTGCTGTTCAACCTCATACATAGCATTACATTAGTAATTACAAAGACTAGTAAGCAAGAAGGTCTCAATTTGTGTCACAATTTGTGGGAACTCTTGCTCTCTCCCATGGCGAAACCAGGGGTTTGTGACAACATCGCAACTTTTACAAAGTTCATGATTTTGTGCTTAATTTGAAACTTGTAAAAATAAATTATAACTTCAATGAATTTATTTTGTGACCGAGATTTAAGAACCAATCTGAGAAATTGGGACTGCAGTTCCCTTTTAAACAATCAGTCAAGCCTCCTCAGTTTTTGCAATATGCATTTTTTGTATATCAGAATGTACTGATGTAAACTTTCATAGACTCATTTTTGCCCAGTTGGGACTCAGACAAACCCACTATACAATCACTGTGGAAACACCTACTTGTGACAGCCTGGTCCGTCTGTTCTAACACATCAGTAGTTCCAGGGATAAAAAAACAGATGGTAATTCTTTAGATTTCCAAAAAAGATTCAAAGATTCAATGGGAAAACATTTTGGAGAGTTCAAAATCAATTTTTTGTATAAATGCAAAGTCAATGCCATGTAGTGATCATTACAATTCTGCATGTACTGTATGTAATCAATATATACTGTATGTACTGTATAATATACTGTATATACATACAGTGCCATACACCTACTGTGGATGTGTTACAGTAAGAACTTGAAAGCAGTGATTGGTTGGCTACCAACTGATTTTGAAATTGCTTATTTTAAAAAAAATCTTATTTTGACATACATACACAGAACTGTATGGTGATATAAAGACTTGTTTATTAAATTCATATTGTTTGCAGAACACTACACAGAATACAGATTTCAAACCCATAACGTCCTGCTACAGATATGTGCAAACCCCAGGAAAGAAAAAAAGAAAATTAAAAACTGAACAACCACTTCTGTTTGGTACTTTAGCAGTCTAAACTGAACACAGAATACTTATTGTGATATGAGAGGAAATGTTTAATGTTTATTCCTTTTTATTAAATGGAATTGGAGACTATGCAACAACAAGATTTAATAATAATTCAGACAGCGGCATCCCGATAGTAAGTTGAGCATTAATACAAGCCTTTTCTGATTTCTAATTAATATACAGTAGGTCAATTTTGAGTTAAGAGTGTATTTAATACAACTAAGAATTTGTCCATTTACTTCTCTTATAATTATGTAATATTGCCACCCTCTAGTGGTACACAAGAGACCATTTTCCTCCTAAGTACTGCAGACCATTAAAGCCATTACACAGTTAAAATTTAAAAGAAAAAGAGAATGCACACAGACGTTGAGTGCTGTCCACAGAAGTTGATCAAAAATCATAAAATGAGCAGGATGCACACTTTCTTCTCTATAAAAATTTATTATGTGCTGTTGATGTTTTGCACACAAAGACCTACCTGTACATCATAACATTCTCAATTATTCATTTTCTCAGTTAAAGCTAATCGTGCCTTTTTCAGTTAAATATGTAAACACGGAGAATGTCCACAACTGTACTAAATGGGGTGATTTTAACATTGTATTTAAAAACCGAAGCAATCTGAATTTTCTATGTCAGTACTTCGATACACAATGTAATTAACACTAACATCATTTTTCTAAATAGTTATTGATCTGCAAAAAAACTGTATTTACAGAAAGTTTTTAAACTTCACTGTATGTTTTGCATGGCTGAACTTTGTACCATCTTTGAGTGAGCAGTTTATTAGTATATGTGTTTGGTATAGCAGATATTTTTAATGTTATGTAAAAAATAGATTATTTTTAAGAATTATTATGTGTGACTTAATATGCTGTTTGGTATGTTTTTATAACTTATCGGCACAACTCATTATTGATTGATTGAGAAATAAAGTTTCCCTTCACATGCATATTTTCAAACATGCTATTCATCTTTTACAACTTGTAACAATAATTTAAAAGAAAACATGTATACAAGGACATTCTCCAACAGGTAAATAAAATCCCATGCAGGCTGCAAAGAGCTTTCTTTTTTTGAAAGCGCACTCTTTTATTTTAAAAAGTGTGGTTTTCAGAAAACGTTGTTGCTATAGAAAATGTTTAGATGCTGGGGACTACATAATACTTGCATTCATGTTAGATTTGTACCAGGAAAATGTAACGTCGCAAAGGAGTCGCAAATTAACATTAGCTACAAAAAAATCGTTTATTTACATGTATGAAAACAATACTTTAATTGTAAAGTATAACAACTCCTGTTATTATACTGTATACTTCTGCGTGGCACTAAATAAAAATATAGGATATACCCGACAGATAACAGAATGCTGTATTCGAGGTTTGAGAACTTATGTTTTTGGTCTTCTATTTAATTGATCATAGCCTTCATTTTAAACTTTTTTTTCAGAAGCATGATTTCGTATCATTCGACTGAATTATACAGTACCTTCATATGCATAGTGTCTGGGGTGTGGGACAGCCAAGTAGCTTTCTGCGTTGCCTGTGGTGAATCCCAACAGATGTGAACGGATACTTAGCGCTGACAGTAGGATTCACTGTTTATTTTTAATCTGATCTCAAACAAGTAGCCAGGAATTAATACTTTGCACTAACTGCTTTTTCTTCAGAATAATGCAAGGCTATTTCTTCTGCTAAGAGTGCCACCGCGAATCTACTGTACTATTGCAGCGTCATTGTAATACCACAGTGGTCATGTGCTGATGCGAAACAAAATCACTGTTTCTGACTCCCTGAAATCCCGATGATAATATCGGGTTTATTTCACAAAGGACAAATAAACGATACATTTTAAGATACACAATTTTACTTTCAAAAGATTCCCCTCAAACTGCTCACAATTGAAATCGACATGTATTAAACTGCTATAATATAAAAGACTCTACTAGGGACCTACAGAGTGAAACAATTTAAAAAGGTACAACGGGCAATAACAGTACGCACTTCTAATTATTTGCTGGCGAGTTTTAAAGTTAAATATTCGAATTATGCTGTAATCCAGAGAATTATACATGGAAGATATCCCAGAAACACCAGACAGGAGAAAACAAAACAAAAGCCGGCTCAGAAGCTACATGACAGCTAATAATAGGTAACTTACCCACATCTTGGTCAAATGGATTAGATGTAAAGAGAGGCATTGCAGAAATTAAAACTACAGCTTCGTCTTTTTATATTTTTTCACTCGATTCTCCAGGCAGCAGTTATTAAATAAATTCATACATAAATAAAAACTGACAAATCCAGACAGAGGCTCAGTATTGAGTCACACAGACACTCCTGCAGGAGCAACTAAGCATTGTGGGAAACGGGGTGTCTGTCTGATTGCCTGGTTCGGTAAAATGAAGTCATGCACACGTTTCGGTCTTTTTGTTCTTACACAGTTTTACAGATGCTTCATAGTTTGTTTGTTTTTCATCTTTAACATCGCTGTTGATATTGTCAGACCCTTATGTTTCGAGGTTCCTATCCGAACGAGCGGAGCAACTACAATCCTTATTTTGAAATAGAGCTGTTTTTTTGCAGTCAGGTGATCCAATCAGATGACCTGCGAGCTTTTGTTATTTGGACTTTTAAAATTAGATCGATATGACTGAGTTTGAATGAGGGCGTGGTGTGCATGATTTAATGTAATTGTTGCGATTGTAAAAACAGATTTTTTAAAAATGCTGAAATTCTGCATGATTTGCTGGCTCTGGTGGCTCTGCTATATACAGTATACATACTGTACTGTATATATTTTTTCCAGAATTTGACCCAGTTTTGACTGACTGGCTTTATCGGATTATAATGCTGATTTCTGTTTCATTATTGATAGGAGAATATAAAACCTTACATAACGAAATAAAGAATGATTCCATATTTAAATATTTTACAGAAAGTAGGTCATGTTAATTATTTTAATACAACATTTACAATTGCCTGTTATAAACCTTTATTACACATGTAACTATACAACATCAAGAGACCTTTACGTTATTTTTCAGGCCATTTGCGATATTTACACCAAGATTTTCGGTTTATGTCGTGTTTATCTATATTGCTATGCGCTTTTGTCATGCTTTCAATGTATGGTTTATTACTTTGCTTTGACCGTGACAGTATACATCTCTAAGAATAAGGCTTTGAAATCAGTACAGAATATGAAGCACCAGATCTACTTTTTGTGTCCACACTACTGTATTGTAGCATGTTATTAATCTGATTCTGGTTAGTCGCCTTGAGACTAGGGGGCAGTATAGCTCGGTACAGACATTTTTCATCTGCCTTCGTCCTAGTATTCCGCATACCAAGTATTTAAATAGTCAAATTTTATGGAATCTTAACTCTCAGTGGTTAGATAATATTTTGTTTTTAAACAAGGAAAGCTTCATTTCCTAAGGTAGACGTTTGAGAAACTCAATCATAGGTTTCTGTTAACATCCCTTGTTTCGAAAATAACCTTATTCTGTCTCTTTTTAAAAAGGTTTTAAGATGACAGTTTGTGTAGAGAAAACCAAAGTGGGCATGGAATTAATCTTTTTTTCTAAACATTGGAGGATATAGGGGACTGCACTAGCAGAATCTTTACAGGAAATCAAAGGTGAAATGTGACTTCATAGATGAAAAACATAACTTTAGGGTAAAGGAACAAATGTGTTCTCAAATAATATATGTTAGGAATAAATCGAGTGCTATAAGTTCAACACGGAATTTGTGTTTTTTATGTGTAATTACATTGGTATTGCACAGAACGTCAGAGTAGTCAAGGAGGACTGGGACTGTAGTGCATGTAAATGAACAAACAGTGAATCTTTAAAGCTAGAAATGACAAATTAACTGACTTTGAAAGCAAATATTACTTGAAAATCAATTTTAAAGTAGCACAATAGAACCCAAATAGTCTTCAAATATAAAACCTTATTAGTTTTGTTATTATTCTGTTCCTTATATTAATTGCACAGTCTGCTGAATTTTAATAACAATGACATCAGCCTTGTAGAATATTTATTTACTATATTTACTTTACTATTATTAAATTTACAGTAGCTTTAAAAATACCAGAACAATGTGTGGTGGATTTTGTATGTTAATCCTAATGTTTATACTTACATTTTGGTATCCCCAACTTTCTTATAAAATCCCATATATAGAGAGCCAAAGGAGGAGTTGTGGTAGCTCAGATGGCAAGGGTGTCTCACTCCTGACTAGAAGGTCCTAGGTTCAATCCTAGGTAGGGGCAAGCAATATAGCTTGCTCTAATTCCTTCCAGACAGCTCCCAGGTCTGCTTAATCCTTCTGGGAATAATAGGCTGGTTGGAGCACCATGGCATGATGCTGACCACATTACCAGCACCTCTGGTGTCGGGTAGTTGAGGACAAATGGTGGTGCTTTCCCCCCCCCCCATGGCCTTTTATAGCCAAAGTCAGTTAAAAAGTATTATATTTTTTCGGTTTCCCTTACAAGATATACATTATTTTTCCACTGCTTGGCAATAGCAGGTACATAGGCAGGGATGTGAAACAAATGTTGTTCTATCTTCTCCACTGCAGTCCCTAAAGCTACGTTTTACTGTATATCACTGAATAGATACTGACCTCCTTTGTAATATCCCACAGATGTTTCAGGATTTTTTAAACATGATGGTAGCACAGTGTGTTGTCCTTTTATTGGAAAGTTGGAACTGTGTTTCTGTAGAGTCAAATTATGAGTACACCCAGGGGCGGATTAAGGGGATCAGAGGCCCTAGGCTACACGTTGTTACAATATTGTAGATATTTGGAATGAACACATAGAAAGAGGGACGTTATTGGTGGTTCTTTTTCACTCTAACTCTGAATTTCTAATATAAATAAAATCTAAATATACTAATATTTTACAACCCTCTACCCTTCTGTTAAAATATTACTGATATTATTAAATTTGTCTTACAATGATGGCAGTCACATTTGTCCTTCCACAAGGATATCTTTATTACTGAGAAGGTTCTGTTTGTCTGAAAAAAAAATATTATGGTACACATTTAAGAACAGCTGGTTCATTTTTAAGATAATGACATTAAAAAAGAGAACAACTGCCTGTACTTAGAAGTCAATATATTTAATAAGCTACTAACCAAAGTTAATCGGGAACAAACACACCACGGAGTACTGGAGAAATTAATAAAAAGTAAAATAATAATGTCTACTTCCCAAAAATCTCTGTACCTTGTTTTAACAAACTTTAAAAAAAAAACATTTCTCCATATACAGTACACGCACAACATATCTACGTAGCATACTATTCTTTTGGTCCCTGGCCACTAAATTATTGCCAAGTACACAAGTGGGCGCATTACATTCTAACGCGCCCCTTCGCCCTGTAGCTAATGAGGCTCTCTGGACGTGTCAGGCACTTGTTGCTCAGCAGTGATCCCGCGAGAGGGGGTGCCGTTTGATCCATGGATGGATGACTGTGCTGCTCTCAGCTCCAGCTGTCAGCCGTGCTCCTGCTCCTTTTCTGACTTGCCCACTGTGTCCCTGGTACCATGGCGTCCAGTGAGGAGGACGGTGCGGTTGAGGAGAAGGAAAACAACAAGAAAAAGGGCAAACGCGTCCTCGCCACCGCATGGCTGACGTTTTACAATATTGCCATGACAGCCGGGTATGTAATTATAATTCTCATTATTCGTCGCCACTCCCTTTTATATGCAGCGTTACCTCTTGCGGCATGGCAGCGTTGCCGTTTATAGGAGCAACTTTCTGCGTAGCTGATCTGCTTTTAAAGTTCATGCGCTGGGGAGTGGAGCAACAGTTCACACATTTACGTGTATTGCGTGTAAGAGAAGTATAATAGTATTAAAAACATGTTTTTATTATCTGAAAACACATAAATGGCTAGTCTGTGCTTCTGTGGGAGAGCCCCGAAGCACGTTCAGCTTTTCCTAATACGGTCGATTACACGGCGTCGGCGTCATCTCTCCTGTCTTGACAGTTGCGGTGATAAGTATAGATTCAGCTCTGATACTGGAGCTCCGGTCTGGGAGAGCGAAACGCTCAGTAGGCACATTTTAATGGCTTTAGGAGTTTCGAGAAATAAACCCGAGAAGACGTATTATTATTATAATTATTATCAACTTATATGATTGTACATTATTAACTTCTCTTATATTAGAAATATCACTGAATACATATTTTTACAACGGATTATAAAGATTTTGTCAGCAAGTAAAATCAATTATGTGTACTGTACTTGCCCGAAAGGCTCAGTCATTACGATCATATCTATGTACATGTATCCTGCTTTATAAATTATGATTTTAATTTCTCGATTGAACAAGGATTTCAAAAATAGTCTGTTAATTAATTGTCGTTATTTAATCATTGCCATTTGTCAGTACAATACTGTAGTCTTTTAAGCCTTAAAATCTTTGAAATCCGTATTAATGGAAATGTTTTGGATGTAAACCATTATAGTAAATATATATATATTTAAAAAAATAGATGCTTGGATTTTTTTAATAAGTGCAAACGGGGTTAAAATGTATTTCTTTTGCGTTTTATACTTCGGTTTTATGTCATGTGAGTATTTATTGTATTATCTATACTTTAAACGTTATGGTATTGGCGAAATTAGTGAGAAGGCAAAATTCAATTATCGTTAAAGATCTTCAAACATAACTTGTCAGCCTTTTTTAATTTATTAAGCTATAAATTTGTAAAGCTCTGTTAGCTTATACGTTTATGCAGAAGATCAGTTTGAAACTAGTTTTTATTTTTCATACATTTTGTTTTCATATGAATTAAGATATTGTGGTGTCTACCATACATTTGTTTTGCTAGTGTGATTTATTCACATAACCAAAATGTAGTTTTATAATGATACGTAAAAAAAAGAACAACATACTGTATCTCTGTCATTTCAATTGAGGAGGAGAAAAAGTCTAATTAATTCCAGGAGTTGTGCAACAGCGCTGTACTGAATTTATGATTTTACATTGTTAAATCCTAAATTCAAAGGAAATGTTTTGCCAAAATAGTGGGAACTGGAGGATGAAACATAAACTGGCAGATAATGGCGTTCAATCAATTATTCAGAAGCAAGGGTATCATCAAAAACTTACAGGTGTGCTGGTGTTCAATGTGTTAAAGCCCTAACACAAATAAACATGATATAAATACCTTATATAAAATACTGAATGTTATAAAAGTAATTAAACTTGACATCTGACTCTAATTTATGCTTCTGAGATAATTGTACCTGTACACATGGTGTACATACTACACACATAATACTATGTATTACCAAATCAACTGGGTATTACAGCATATTTGCAGCACAATTCAATGTCATGGGGAGCACTTTTATGACATGCAGTAAATAACTTTATATACGTAGCATAATGGGAAGCAACACATTTTCCTTAACACGATCTTGCTAACAAAGTCTTTAAGAAATGCTTTCTTTTTTCTGTTAAGTTGCAAGGGGTGGCAGAAGTGCATCGTTATTGTGAAAACATTTCAAGACAAGCACATCCAATAATTTCAAAGTGTTGGTACCTGCATCCAGTTTAAGAAGGAGTTGAGTCAGGTAATTCAGATCTCAAAAGACTGGACACTGAAAGATGATGTAGTAATCAAGTGAAATAAAAGAAAGTGTTTTCTTTTTTCTAGGGCAGCTATCATGCCACGTAACCATTTACAGCAACCATAAACTATATGATTTCACTGGAAGTGCAAGAACAAAGAAAGAGTTTTTTAAAAAAAGAAAAAACAGATGTTAGCCACTTATTCAGGTGTAGGATATACAGTACATTAGTGTTTTAGATGTTGACTTTGTTAATAATTGTATAGTCCTTCACAAACCTGTCAGTATGGCTGCTGTATCTATTGAATATTGGAAAGGACCAGAAGAACTGTCACTTTAGGAGTCTAAAAAAGCCAATGGTTCTGTTTTGGAAACATACAGTATGTAAGAACACTTAGATGCAGATGTGAAGGAGGTGTTTCTATAATGTACACTGTATTCTGTTTTGTGTAGAATGTAGGGAATACAATAATGTTTGTGAACTATGAAAAAAATCCTCTGAAATAATGGCACATTATTCCATCAGTCTAATTATTTGTAATTCCCTAAAGCAGTGTCTAGATTAGTGAAATAACTTTATCAATGTGAGTATACAGAATGTTAAGTGAGGGGGATATTAAGAATAGAATTTATCTGTTTAAGAATGCTTTAATAATTAAATTTTTGAGTTGGAAATCTTTAGTCTTTTTCTGCTGATACTTCTGTAAATTAAACTGTTTTTTGAGAATTCAAGAGCACTTCGGTTCTCATCACTTTTCCAGCAAGCTTTATGTGAAACCATCATAAGTGGTAAATTATTCAAATCTATAAACTGACAACCGAAAAACATTATATTGTACGTTCAGTGTTTGATCTTACAGCATCTTTAACCTGGTCAATGAGGAGTATATGTCTGCCTATGGGCTGAGCCACCTTGATTCCCTCAGATAGCTGGTGGCAGTATTAGGAGTACAGTAGGTTAGAATGCAAGCATAAAAATATGCAGGCTGTCACTAGAAATTTCCAAATACAACTGTGATGCATTAGGGAGTGAAATATAAATGTTAAATTCCAAATAGCATTTTTGTGCAGCTGACTTTGTCTTTGGAAAATAAAGTATATTGGAATACTGTAAATCAGAGATTTCTGCAGTTTTACTTGCATTGGCAATAAAAGCCCTTTGCTGATGTTATTAGTTTTTTTTAAATGGGAACACAGGAACAAAAGGATGGTTTTCTTACCCACTTCAAATTGTCATATATTTTTCCAGGAGACTCTGATCGAATCAAAAATATGAGCAATATATTGTGTTCAGAACTTCATTTTAGGTTGTTTGCATTCCAGAGTGTGTTGTGATTGCATCTCTGTGACTCTGGGTAAGTTTTTCTTTCAAAGCCTGATGTCCCTTCTATGTACAGTATTGCACCTTCTAATGAATATTTTGTAGTCAGCTTTTTATGTGTCATGTTTAATGTCTAGACCTTTCCTTAGGGAAAACTCAGTAGTAAAAGTTCAAGCTAATTATTTACTTTAATCTTCTTCTAAATTACTGTAACTGAAAAATAATTACCCTATCTGGCAATAATTGCCTTGTAATTTATCAGCTCTCAGTCTAGGAGTTCTACCATGGGCTAAGGTGTGATGGTTTAAGAAACACATCTTTCTGCAAGTTTTTTTTTTAATCTCTAGTTTGTTTTACTTTTTTAGCTTGAAAATTGATTGTTTTTAGTTTCAAGACAAAGTTATGAAGGTTAACTAGTGTGGACCCCAGTACCTATTGGTGATGATTCTATGCCATTTCCTTTCAGAAAATATGTAGTGTATTATTGACAGGAGGATGTAGTGTATTATTGCCAGTTATCTCAGCTGGACTGTGATGCTGACTAGTGTAATAGCTGGAATTCAATTATCATTTCAACCCATGCCAGTAGCTTTGGTCCCTGTCCCATGAATTTCATCCATCACAGCACTAATGATTGCTTAAAGTGTTGCTTGGTCTGAACAGACTTCCATTAACATTTGATTGGTGGGAGGGATGTTGTGTCCTAGTGAGTGATCACCTCTGACAAATACATTTCTGACTTCGCAAGTTACAGTGTATTTTTTTAGTTACTCTTGAATAGATCAGTGCATGACAAAAAAGTGCGTTTTCGTTACACAATTTAGGTGAAGTCTAGTTTCGATTTGAAAACACCCCACAAAATGTAAAACTATGTTTTATCTGTACTTTTCTCTTGATGCATTTGATTCACATCTACAGTATGGCCATATCACCACTAAGGTAACTTACAACAAACCTGTTCATTATATAGGCCACTAAGCCTGTTATTATCATCTAAATGCATACATCTTCTTTCAAAATTAAATTAAATTAAATATTTTTAGACAATTAAGCTTATGTTTTACAATAATTTTGTATTTGGTATAGTGTCTAATGAATGTATGATATCAAAACTTTGTTTCATAGAACAGTTGCATAGAACATTGCTGCATTACTGTTCTGGGATCACACTTGCCATTACCTTTCTAAATGTAAGAGATCATTGGTATTCTTTGATTCAAAGTCTCATCCAGAGAACGAAAATGTGTAATCTTTTCTGTAGTGTGGGACAACATGTGTGTTATAAGGACAAAGAAGTACACCCTTGAAACCTTTCTATAGCAACTGTATTATTTTTTCCATTATGGTAGTAAAACCTCCAGCATTACCATTTGTAATTTCTTACTGTACAGGTTAATACTCAATCACTCCTTCAACAAATCCGCTAATTACATTACAAATTATAATGTAAGACTAAACGGGCTTGAATTGAAATGCTTTTGCAGACACCAATAAAAAGCTTTTAAGATTTTGTTGTAATTAATCAACATGAGTCCTGTGACACAATCAACATCCCCATTTACTCCCCTGCTTAATAATTTGTAAACTGACTTTGATGGTGACAATTTTATATTAATTTAAAAAAGAACCCCATAAATATGTTTCTTGGGTTGAATGATAGCAGTACAACTCCATACAAAACCCCCCAAAAACAACAAAATAGTCCCTTCATTTTTTGTGGAAAAAATAAATCATACATTGAGAAAATGCAATAAAAATCATAGCTGCATAGGTAATTCCTTGTTTACAGTTTCCAAAGTGCATTGGTATTAGATGGGGAGTTGACTGGGCATTCTGGGGTTGCACAAGTGTCACCCATCACTGAGTGGGCATTTGCAGACAAATTTTGCATCTGGCAACTAAGGAGGCACCAAATTCGTACTGATACTACGAAGCAGACTAAGGATAACAGAGTTTTTTCTATAATTTCTTTTTTAAGTGTTAAAGTGTTCATTTGCAGAGTGAGTGCTCAACACAGGCATTGGAAAGTGCTCAATGTGTTAGGTACAGTTGGCAGTTCTTCTGTCACATAGGAACATGAGGAAGTCTTCTGGTCAGTCAGAGAAACAAGGTCATCTCTCCCTTTTAGAGGGAGGAATTAGTAATGATAAAGCCAGTATAGTAAAGAAAAAACAGTATGTTCTTGTTGCTTTGAACATTGATGTGGCTTAGTGAAGTGATCACTATCAAAAATTTAAGAAATTCCCTAAATTTCTCTCTGTGTGTAGCAATGTTTTGAATTGGTCAAGCAGGGCATACTGTAGATCAGCTTATTTCTAGTGCTACCTCTTCAGCTATGAGAAGCTTGTAGAAAATAAAACTAAGTGTTTTTACAGGTGACTGTTGCTTTACATTGATCCTTTATTCTAATAAAACATCAGCCATGTTACCTGTGCCTAATATTGTCTGATCTGAAAGCCTAAGAAAAGCTGGGACAAATCATTTCTGGGATAAGAGACCTCTAGGGAACATCAGGTTGCTGCTTGAAAGTGGTTGTTGGTGATCTTGTATTTGGTATTCTTCCCTCTTGACCTGAATTTCTGAGCAAATGTGCCAAGATGGTGACTTGGTACTAAAGGAGGTGCCGTACTCCTTTGTGCTGGATTAATTGCACTTTGAATACTATCTGGCCTCCCTAAAGTGCTCCATTAGTTCAAAGAATTTCTCACTTTTCTACTTAATCTCTGTAGTTGGGCAGCTGGTGCCTACAAGACTGCTACTCAACTCCCAGATGTGTTCTACACTTCAGTGGTGGATGAGATGGAATCATTCTGCATGTAAGGTGCTTTGGGAAAAGAGAAATACAAAATAAAAGTAATTATCAATGTTATTATCATTGTTGGAATAATTTACATTGTTGGAATAGTTGGTAGAACTAACAGATCATTTTGGAATGTTGACTCTATCCAAGACAGTGAGCAAAAGCTTTAACTGCAGAATCATATTGATGATTGACTCTAAATTCTGTGTATTCTTTAGTTGGATACCAGTTTTTGTGACATTTATGTAGTGATACTTTGTATTTATTAACTATTGTTTAATGCGTTCTGGGCAGTTACATCTTATCAGGAAGTCTGTGTGTGATTTATTGTGACTGTTTTTGTTTAAACTCATCAGAAATGATTCTGTACAGAAACACCAATTATTTCCCCTGTACAAAAGCTGCTGCAAACAGTAAAAAGTTTGAGTTTTTTATAATTTTGTGTTGAGTATAATTTAAATCCAGAATTGTGCATTTAATGCTAGAAACGTGGAATTACTATATACATGCTTAAATTAAAATTCTGCGGTATGCAAGTAAATAATTTTCATAACTGTTAACAAGCTGATTTGAGAAAGACAAACAACCAAGGTCATATACTGTACAGATTCACTTTACTTTTTTGTTATAAAAGTGTTTTGTAATGGATAGTAGTTGGGGTAGTTTAGGCACAAAATGTCTGCTTTTGGCTGTTGTTTCCTGGTAAGATTGAAATATTTCATTTGAGAGTAAACACTACTAAAGAAATGGGAACATCCACTGTGAAACATTTTAGTGAACCAGAAAACAAAAGCGGACATTACAGAAAAGTGCATTTAAAATTGATATCTTTGCACAAAGGGTTATGAGACTTTCAAACAAGCTATCTAAAGTATGTTTTTGAAGCTAATACCTTGGATTCTTTCAAGAAACAGCTGGATGAGATCCTCAGATAACTTAGCTAAATGCAATGACCTCCCTCTCATTTCTAATCATCTTTATGTCCTGAAGCATAACAAAATTGAATAAAAGTTCTATGAAAGGTGCTGTGATTGTCACATAGTGCTAACTCTAGATCTTACTGGGTCAGGCCAAGCTGGAACCTGTCTTAGGGATACTGTTGTGGAGATTTATATTTACAACCATTTACATCAGGGATTTTTAATCCTGGTCACGGAGAGCTACAATTTCTTTAAGTCTAATTCCAGCTGAGCTCTGAGAATGACTTAATTGGGCATGCCAGTTGCTTAATTAGGAGGAGCCAGCGTGCTTCCCAGCATGCTTCTCAATAACCTTTATGGCTGCCTATAAAACCTGCAAGACTGTGGCTCCCCAGGACCAGGGTTGCTGAGCCCTGCTTTAGTTCATTACCACTGTCTTTATTATTTATTATTTTCTGTTGATTTTGTAGGCTATAAGCTGGGTAGTTTCCAGAAACATAAGGATCTGGATGACACCTCAAAACAGAGATATTTCAGGGTAGAGTTTCAGACTCTGTAGTAAAAAAAACAGTAAAATATGATATCTCTTCAGCTTTCATTTACTACCCCAGTCTTTTGAATTAGTAGAATTTAATGTTTTACTGTAGACAGAGACATTACAGGTCATGAAGAACATAAATATAGGTGATGTACAGTATAATGTGAAGTGTCCATAACAAAAAATAACTGATAGCAAAGAAATGTTTTATTGCACTTATTCAACATTGAAAATAATGAACACCTATAACTTTTGACTTTTATGTAGGATATGTGTTTGGGATTTTTAGTTTTCTTCTTATTCCTATGGGTACACATCTTTATTTTGGTATTTTGAGCCACTGTATTTACTGCATTATGCAGAAAATTACAGAAGATGCAGAAATTTACTTTTTTTTTCTTTCATATTTAGGTGGCTGGTGTTGGCTGTGGCTATGATCCGCTTTTATATACAGAAAGGAACACACAAGGGTCTCTACAAGAGTATATCAAAAACGCTCAAGTTTTTCCAGACATTTGCATTACTTGAGGTAAAAACAGTGTTCCTATTTGAATGTTATTATCCCTAAGCTCATCTTCAGAGAGAATTTAGTCTGTGACTTGTTTCTTTATTCTTTAATAAATGGTTTTAGTTAGGAACTGAGAGAACACTGAAAACTATGTTAGTTTTGACCAATTGCTATAAAAATTACCCTTCCTCTATGGTAATGTTACATTATACATATTCTTAAACTAAATTTGCAATACTCAATTGAGATCTTGAGGGCTGGAATTCCACAGGTTTTTCATCTTAATTCCTCAGGAAAACTTCCTTAGACTACAAAAGCCTATGTCAATACAGTATGACACCTTTGACCTGGAGGTTGCAGTTTCAGACTAGACCTGTGCATTTTGCACAATATGTGGTGACAATCAATTCACTAACCTCTGCTGAATTTGAGATATCCGGTGCAGTGACCTTTGGTGCTTGCCAGAAGGATGCAAGGCATTACCACTAAGAGCTGTTTCTGTCCTCCACCTGCTAGTACAAATCTGCTCTTGAGCTCCTGAATTGCTCAAAGAGTAGCGTTTGGAACAAAGATGTGGATGACTTGATGATGCGCATATCAAAGAGGATGTGTTAATGAGAGGAGAAATTATCAACTTTAAAACTACTTTGAAAAAAAAAGACTATCTGATAAAATTGTTATTTACCATGAGGCTAATATAGGAAAGACAAATCAGGAATCCTTCTGTGAGGTTTAGTTCCAGATTACCATTTGTAAAGCATGAGTACTGTGTCTTTTTCTCATAGTCTGTGAAAGATGTTGGGAACAATGTAATAATTTTGTCCCATATTAAACCTTAGGTTTCTTCAAGAGAAAAGCATGTTGTTACTAATCACATTAGGGTACCATACATTTACAAAAGGTTTTTTTATTGTGTTGCTTCAACAATGTACTTCTTAAGGTTTCCTCTAATGTAAGGTACAGTATTAGGGCTAGCTAGATAGACTGACTATTCTCATATTTCAGGTACTGTAGGCTCACTACAGTCACATGAGCTTACCATGTTGAATACATTCTAAATCTTATTTAATATAATGCAAGATACTGTATGTCCAATGGCATATTCTGACATCAGACATTTACTCAAAGCTAGTATAAGATTTTGTATAATTATGTTATGACATATTGGTTTGACTTTTGTTTTATATTTTCAGGTTTTCCATTGTGCAGTTGGTATGTATATAATTGTTTTTTTTGTTGAATTTACAAAAAAAATAATGCTAATAATATATTCTAATATATAATCATATATAATTGTTGTTTTTTTTTCAAGGAATGGTACGCACGTCTGTGATTGTGACTGGGGTCCAAGTGTCTTCTAGAATCTATATGGTTTGGTTCATTACTCACAGCATTAAACAGGTAACTTGGACACGTATACTTTGGATTACTCATACAAAAGTGTGGTTATACAACAGTACTGTATATAATACCCTGAAAAGTAAGGGTATCTATACTTTTAATGATGATTGCTTTCATTTTTAATCAAATTTAATAGAGGAAAAATGAAGGACTGTATGTTGTTCATACTTTTGATTCACAAAACATTTGGAGATTATTGTACATCCTGTTAGAATTAATTTAATACCTTTATGAACTTATGTGTTCAATGCAATTTCTAACATAACGAGATACTGTTTAACACAGCAAACAGTACCTCAAATATCTTTTTAATATATGTTTAAAAGTAGGAAATTGTTGGGTTTTTTTTCAAAGCTGTGTGGGTAGTGACTAGGGTTCTGGACTTGCAGTTAAAAAGGTGTGGGTTCAGACCCAGCAGAGGATCTGCTTTTGTAGAGCTTATCTACTTCGTTCAGATTAATCCAAGAAACTGTCTAGCTGAGTAAATATAAACCACTTTGAATAAAGCATTAGACCAGTACAGTCATTGTTAAAAAAATCTTTAAACACTTACTGTATATATTTTTCAAATAATGTTACTTTTTTTCCTTTGCCCTATATTCCATTCATTATTAATTAAAATCTTCAGAAACATTCACTAGAGTCTGTGTTTCTCCCAAACTGACGTGACCAGTCTGATCATTAATAATACAACTGAATTTCAGTATGTTGCCATCTAGTGGGGACAACCGCAAATGTTTAATGTACAAAACAAATTCACAGATATATCAGGGAAAATGAGAAAATAAGATAATATTTTATATTATAATATAAGACAAAAGCTCATTCAGCTCATCTGACTCATTTAAATAATAATTAAATTATAGTTAATTGATCCAAGGATCTCAACCAGTTAATTTCTTTGAAAGAAGCAATGTTGTAAGCTTCCAACAACATGAGTGGGTTTCAGACCCCACAAAACCTAATGAAAATTGTCCCTCCTGTTCTCTGTTTTCTGTTTCCCTGTAGTTTCCTTTTTTCTCCTCTGGTTCATGTCTCACTGTTGATACCAAAGAAGTCGACGTGGTCGACTGTCAGTACAGTTTTTAAGATTTTAAAATACTTTCATAAGGTCTTCAGGGCTAGAAAGATTCAGTTCTTTTAGCGTGTCATTTTAGAACTTTCCTCTGAGGACATGAATGTACATTATCTGTTTGCTCTTCTGGACAGATTCCAGGGCAGCTATATCTTTTTGTATTGTGGTGATCAAAACTGAACAGTATTCTAATCTTGGTTGTACTAGTTGTGCATTGTATGATTTTAACATAAAATCCTTTTAGTTAAGTTGGAGAGAAACCTTTTAAGTTATACCTTGATTTGAGTTTGGAGGGAAACATTTTTAACAAGGCAAACAAAACAGTATACAAATAAACTGAATTGTCAAATATACACTATTTGAGGTGCAGACACAGTAAAGATCTCTTGAAAAGCTGAATGAAGCTACAGTACACAGGTTACTGGTTCATATACTGTAAAGTAATGACAATAAAAAACATGGAGTAAACCCATGCACTAGGTAAAACTGCAAATTCCAACAGTTTTTGGGATTCCAGAATCTGCAAACAAACAGATTTAACCACACACTCAGCGTCTATATTGATACATCCGCTCACAGTTCTCTATCCATGCAGCTGGGGTCCTCTTTACAGTGGGCCAGTGGAGGGGATCAAAAACACCTCCAACTGTAGAAGGCCTGGCCAATGAAGCTCCTTAGTGAAACTCTTTGGGAAGGGCCATGGCTATACATCTCTGAATCTGTCAGTTTTTATCCCTTCTGGCTCCACTTCGTTCCACAGGAACTTGGTTTCCCACTGGAGGAGGTGGTACATCTTGGGGTGCCTGCTGCCTTAATACACAAGAAATGCAGAAGCACTTTTCTCTCAATTCTCAAGTGTACAGTAGCTGTCCCCACTTCCCAAATTGACAGAACTGAAGCACTTTATTTTTTTACTTGTGACCCCATTGAGATTTCTGTAGTTCTCAAAAAAGAGAACATATAATTTTCCTTTTTCACTAGAGCCAGCCTGAACAACCAGGGGTATTCTTAGGACATTTCTTAGGACTGTATAACATTAGCCCTTATCAGGCTTTCAAACTTTCAGGTCTGTTTTGTAGCTGAGCTCTTTAAGCTCTACACACTCCATTTTAGACTGGCTCTATTTACGCTAATGCTTTAAGGCCTGCCTTTTTCAGTGTCTGCTTTAAAACGTGCTGATTGAGAAATCTAGACCAAGAATGCAGGATTTCCTTGAAACTGGACTCGTACTGTACATCACCATACCTTCTTTTAATGTATTTGATGTGTTGATAGACAAGAGATGTATTTCTGTAACAGTGTGAAAATAAGTCTAAGGTAGACAGTTTGAGAAAACAAGGAAACCTAATTGACACAAGGCAGCTACAGTATACAGTGACTTGGTGCACTCTAGGAGCATAGCTCCTCTACCCCATGAGCACATGCAAGGGCACCCAAATTCTCTTAGTCTGCTGTGGTGGATGGTGGAAAAGTGACATGGCAACTTACTTCAGGTGAGAATTGGCAACTCAACCCCACCAAGCAGGATCCTGCTGTCTTTATTACCTCAAATAAGCCCCCCACTCACTTCCTTCATATAAACAAACTAGATACAGGGCATCTCGGTCTGAAATGTTACTCCAGCATACTTGAACACTATAATATCCAGTATTTAGATGTGAACTAGTTGCCTCCAATTGCATAGCATAGGTTATGTGAGCTAAGAGGTCTTGTGCATTTTTGGCTAATGAGGCACCTATGGAAATACGTAATTAATATAGTTAGAACTAAAAAATGTTTTTATTTACACATTCAGAACCTGATATTGTCTGAAAAGTATCTGTAGCTAGTAAAACCTGTATTGTGCCAAAGATCTGTCCAGCAAGAGTCATATTTTCAACGCTCAATCAACAAGATTTTGAATTACATCATGCTTCAGATTTTGCTGTCCTCCTTAAGTTACACACAGAAACAGTTTCAGATCTTTGAAGGTATCAGGAAATGTACTGTATTCCAGAAGGCTAGTGAAAACAAAATGTTTCCTAATGCCCAGAAGAAAATGTGGCACTCTTGGAAATGTGTGAGGAATGTTTTCTGTCATTGAATAAGGAGTTGTCAGGCATTAACTATATTTAATTTTCATTCCTGTTGACAGTTATTTAAACATTTCTTTTTAAAGAATTAGAAAAAGAAGTACTCATTTCCAGTGCTGAAAGCTTTCAATGCTACTTTTATAGACAAAAGTTACCCTAATATTTAAATGAACTTGAGCTGTGTTCAAGCTTGTTTTACTCCCCATTCAACCTTGTGACATACATTTTTATGTCATTCATCCATTCCATGTCATTCATTGTGTCTGTAAGGTGGACAAATTGTTATACATGTCACTGGTTTATTGGTTTGTGTGTTTGTTCTTGACTTTTTTTGGAAGATCCAGAATGAGGAGAGTGTTGTCCTTTTCCTGGTCGTCTGGACGGTGACAGAGATTACAAGATATTCCTTCTATACATTCAATCTGCTGAACCACTTGCCATATTTCATCAAATGGGCCAGGTGGAGAAGTGTGCAGTGGGGTTGGTTGGCATGCATGGTGTTTGCATGAGCTTCGCAAACATGCCATTGGATTAATTTTCCTTGCAACATATACTGTTAGTGTCAGGATTGTGCATTGGTAGCAAGAGGTTTTTTTCCCTCTTAAAAACATTAATACCATACTAATTCTGAAATGGGAATTATTTAATTTGAAACAAATTGTTATAACAAAAAATTAATATATGTTGTAGGCCCTTTATAGTTTTTGTTTAATTCTGTCAAACAAGGTCATATCGTCTTATTTTAAGCTTCAACATATTTAGCATAACCTTTCTAAAAAAGCTGTGTTTACGAGCATTTTTACTTACAGTGTTCCTCCACACATGCCCAAATGTCACTTGGGTAAATTATAGAGTGATAGAAATGTTATTCTGTAGACTTACCGAGACTGGATTTGTCAGCCCTGGGCTTGCAGTGCATTAAAAGTTCAGTGAATAATAATAATTGCTTACACTTATATAGCACTTTTCTGGACACTCCACTCAAAGCGCTTTACAGGTAATGGGGACTCCCCTCCACCACCAATGTGCAGCATCCACCTGGATGATGCGACGGCAGCCATAGTGCACCAGAATACTCACCACACATCAGGGGGGAGGAGAGCAGAGAGAATGAACTCAATTCATAGATAGGGATTATTAGGAGGACATGAAGGTTAGGGCCAATGGGAAATTTGGCCAGGACACCAGGGTTACACCCCTACTCTTTTCAAGAAACACCCTGGGATTTTTGATGACAACAGAGAGTCAGGACCTCAGTTTTACATCTCATTCAAAGGACAGCTCCTGTTTACAGTATAGTGTCCCCCTCACTATACTGGGGCATTAGGACCCACATGGACTGCAGGGAGAGCACCCCCTGCTGGCCCCACTAACACCTCTTCCAGCAGCAACCTTCCCCAGGTTTTTCCCAGGAGGTCTCCCATCCAGGTACTGACAAGGCTCACACCTGCTTAGCTTCAGTGGGTTGCTAGTTGTGAGTTGTGAGTTGCAGGGTGATATGGCTGCTGGCTAATACACTTGCCATAGGAATTCATGAGTTAAGAAATCTCACAGATATTCTCTTTAGAGAGCTTGCAGTTGATGAACTGTAAAGTTACTATTTTGTGAGAAGGGCACTTTGGCAAAGTGCTGTCAAAGAATGCACGAGGCAAAATGCCTGTAGCATGCTCAGCTGGGTTGTTGATGGGACAATAAAGTTTTTTCTTTTAGTAAAATTTAAGATGAAGATATATATATATATTTGAAATATATTTAAATAAGCTGCCTCAAAAAGTTATTTTGTATTCGTATCTTTTATATTCTTATCCACCTGCGATTTCTTTTCTATAGTTAAATTTTATCTTCTTATTTGTAAATTTACTGCAACCTTTTTTATTTTTTCAAAATTGTATTTCTTCCCCATTTCTCTCTGTACAATATTGAAATGCTGACTAATTTTCAACCACTGAAAAAAAGACCAATAGAATGAAACAAGAGAGTAACCCTCTGGAATGGAGTAATTTAATTTAAGAATTTAAGGCCTGGTCATACAAAGTCTGTACCACAGAATCTCATCACGATATCAGTATGTTGGCAGGTTTGTTTAGTGGAGGTACTAGCAGGTCTGGGCTGATATGTAGAGAAATGAGAGAGTTTATTAAGTGTAGTTTATGTTAGCATCACAGAAATTTTATTCCTTAGTAGTTTTGCATCAGTTTTTTGTCTTTTATATGAATTTTGTAGTGTATTTTTTATCACTGCTAGGGACACTAAACATTCTGAGAAAGACAAAAGGTTAGCAAAGTAGAAAAAACATCTGTGAGGAGAAAGCCATTTGGTTTGGTGATTTAATTTTGTGAAATATCTCCATAGCCTCCAGTTTGCATCTGTGATAATGGCATTTCAGTTTTATTACCAAAAACATTAATTTTACATAGAAGAAGTACAAGTACAAGAAGTACAAGTACAGATCTTGTGTAAAACCAATGACCAAATTCAAAATGATATGAACAGGGACAAGATATTAATTAAAGTAACAGAAATACTGTTTTGGAAATACTCAATGGCTAAACAATGTTCTTCTATAACTTACTTGTTACACACTTGATGTGCTGTTTGGGGAATTAAAAAATATTTAAAAAGTGAGGAGGCTACATTGTATACATTGATGGTACTGTACATTTTAGGTTTGGTTGATTTTATAAACTGCATGACTGAAATATTACACTGTATTATAATTACTTTAAATAATTAATTTAAGTTTATTTTAATAATGTAGAATGAAAAACATAGACGTAAACCTTGATGGGATAAAACATTGCCAGATGTGCACTGAGTTTAACTTGAGCTGTGTTTTTCTAGGATTTGATCAAACATAAATAGCATGAAAGCTTTGTCACTGTCAGTCTAGTGTTTCAGTTTTGGTTTTGTACCGTGTCCTTCTTAAACATGAAATGGTGTCTTTTTCATGTTATGTGTCAATGAATGAGACGAGGGCTGTAAAACGTCTGTCTGACATGTAGGGGTGGCCCCTTTAAGCTGAGGAGAGGGAGAAGGCCTTGGGAGGGTTTCAGATTCAGCTGCTCCCATTTTAAAGGCCATCTGTTTTGGTCATGGAATGCACTTCGAACATTTCTTTCACATCCACTGAGACAGTCTCCTTAACTTCTGCCACTGTCCTATATAAATACTAGATTCTCAAGGCTTGGATCACTAAATATAGTGCATCTGATGGTTTAACTGAGTCAGGTGCTAAGATCCAGTGAATCTGATTCATTGTACTATACCACATTCAAAAGGAGGCAGTACTATGCTGCCCTAGGATCCCTCTCATCTGATGTACTTTAGTACTAAGTTTGGAACTCTAATTTCAAAGAGCCTAGTTTTCAGAGTGCAGGATATATTTTTATCTGCCAATTTAACATGAAGACAGAAAAGGTCAAATTTTCATCCCATAACTGACAAAACTGTTATGTTTGATAACTATTTTTAGGCCAAATTTTAAGTGGAAAAGGTCACTTTTATGTAGTAAAGTACTTAAATTAACATTTCCAGAATTATAACATTTACAGTATTTCAGAGCAAAATATACATTACATTTTTGAAAAGGGGAAAAACATTGTGGAAAACAATATGAAGGAAGGAACTGTGTGTCCTAAAAGACATTTTAAAACTTGATTGTGTTATTTTCTTACTTGATGTTTTGTCAGTGTGGTTTTATGCACGTCACCAAGGCCTCAGGAGTGTTCAGTGTATACTGGCTGTGCTGTTGTAGGAGTTGAAGGAATGTGGAGAGTCTTCATTTTTTCTGCCCCTGACCTGCTCTACTATGTTTGTCTTTTCCAGATACAACTTCTTTATTGTCCTGTACCCAGTTGGAGTGGCTGGTGAACTCATGACCATTTATGCTGCTCTGCCTTACGTTCAAAAGTCTGGCATGTTTTCCATGAGGCTTCCCAACAAATACAATGTCTCTTTTGATTACTACATCTTCCTTATCATTGTCATGATCTCCTATATACCATGTAAGTAAGAGATGCATACTGTATATTATTGTGGACAAATTTTTGCACACATTATTTAACTTAAATATTTAACTTAAATCAGCCTATTATTATTATTATTATTATTATTATTATTATTATTATTATTATTATACTCTTTGATCCCTCCTTAGACTCATTCACACTTTAAAAGCCTCATAGGGCCTACAGATGAGTGAGCGCTAGGCGTCGTGCTGTTCTCGCTAATGTCACTGCCCAAATTAAATGTGCCCATAAGGTGTTTGGAGGGTTCTTCTTGCACCAAAGGCCAAGGAAAACCTAGACAATTAAAGTTCAGTTGACCACAGCTGTCCTATTCTTAATTGTCCAATGCTTTCTGAGAGAATCCCAGACACAACTGACTAATGACATAATCCAGGTTCACACCATAGATGTTTTGTGTTTCTGCTGTATATTTTTCAGTGTGGTATTAACCTTTATTTGCTCCTTTGCGTATTGTTATTATATATAAATTTAATGTTCATTTATACATACCATATATTTTGATTTGTACATGTGGATTTCTCCATGTGCTAAGGCTTTACTTCTTTGAAAATATCCACGTGTACAGTATGTGACAATGTGAGTTTGAAAAATAATATTTTTACTGGGTTCTAATAGTCTCTACCCAATAGGCAAAGAGTTTGTAGTAAGCCTAAAGCGAAGGTTGGGTATAGACCCAGGCACTTGGTAGTGGGACTACAATATTTGCAACAAAACAGATGACAGATAGGACAAGGAAAATGAAAGATACCACAGACATATCTAACATGCTAATTGAGTTACTTCTGATATTCTATTCAATCATGATGGTCTGTTTCTCACTCTCAAAATATATTCATGATAATTTTATTTAAACAGTTACTAGTTTCTGTGTAGTATAGTAGAGAGGATGTAGCAGTAAATTGCGCTGCTCCAGGGTTCTAATTTCAGTTTTGCACTCAGATAGCGGCTTCTGTGGTGTTTGTATGCTCTCCCCTTGTTCTTGTAGGTATTCATCTCCAAAGATGAAAAAGGAATTCATCTCCAAAGATGAATACCTGATTGGGGTTGACTGTTCTATATTGTTCCTTTTTCTGTGGCTCTACAATGGAGGGTGACACCCCAGCAAGGGTGACAGCAGACTGTGCTATGATACTGCAGCTCAGACTCATGGCTGGGGGGCCATAACCCTTTTAGGTTAAGTGGCTTACTGATAAGAGATGAATTTTAATACAGTAGGTGTATCACTTTAACAGGAATTTTGAAAAAGCACCTTTCCAGCATAAATCCCAATTAAATGAACAGTAAAATATAACAAATCACATAGATTTGGATGGAAAATCTCAGAATAGTGAATTCCAATTCAAAGTATTTTTGTGTGTACAGTTATGTTTATGTTTATAAAATGTTAGAATAATAAATGTTAGAATAAATAGACTCTTAGGTATACGTTAGGTTAAATCTACTGTTCTCTCCAGACCTTTAATATTTACATTGGTGAATTATTTTTAAGTAAAACTATTATGTATTTTATTAAGGCAAACTTGAAATAACTAGACCAACATTTTAAAAAATCCAACTCTGTTCAGTTGTTTAGATGCAAGTAACCTCTACTTGACAAGCAATTTCATAAACCTACATCCTGTAGATGGGCAGTACTCAGCCTTTTTATGAGCAAGTAAAGTTAGTTCACTCTGTAAGTAAAGTCAAAATAAAGTAAAAGAAATCATAAGATCTATCAACACAGAACTGATGTTTTTCACACATTGGTATTCTCGGTTATTATTAAAATGAGAAAATTCTGTATAAACACTCTGATCCTCAGATCAAACGTGGGGTCAATTTTCTTTTAGAATATGGCATGAAATTAACTGGGAAATCATCCACACGTGCACATTTATTGTTCAAAATTAGATACATTTTATGAGCTGAAATAACATTACTGTGGTGCGCTGGGGCAGTAACTTCCAATTCGCCTGCCTTTTATTGAATGCTCAACCTCGCGTCTCTTTTGTTTTTTTCCTTGAAAGTGTTTCCACAACTGTACTTCCACATGCTCCGTCAAAGGAGGAAGGTGCTTCATGGGGAGGTGATCGTGGAAAAGGATGAGTAGAACAGCTGAAGAGCCAGCCTGGCTTCTCTCAAGATAACAAGATGGTACAGCTTGGCCACCATGTCCCAGGAAAAGAAGCTTGACTAACAATCATGGAACCAGAATAAATGGCTGTGCATGAAATGATGTGGACTCTTTTATCTCTTTTCACCAACGTGCAATAAGTCTCTAACCCTAAAACCCACAAATTGGTGCGAAGGAAAGAGAGGTGCCTTGTTACTCTGATCAGATCTGTGTCGTTTTTCTATTGGAAATATTTTTAGTGGTTTCTCTCCAGTGTCTTGATATATTTTGAGGTACCTGTATATGTAAAAAAAAAAAGAAAATGGTAAAGCTCAGTGTTTTGTCATGTGTTTATCACATAAACAAAATGCATAAACAAAAACAGAATGCATACCAAGTAAAAATAAAATACTAGTTTGCTGTCAAAGTTTTTGCTTCTAAAATAAAGACTTCAAAGGGCAAACAAGCAAAAGAAGAAAGGTATGATTGCTTTTTTTAAAAGACAATTGGATACTGTAAAAATACTTTAATGCTTGTAATAGCTGTTTACAATAGTTAATTACAGTATATATTACTGTTATTAGTCTTTCAATATGCAGCAGGAACAATACGATGTGTCAAAGTATTTGTTGAAAATACATTAAATCTTATCATGTTTTTTAGCTTGTTTATGAATGAGATATGCTGATTTACTACATTTCTGATAACTCATTTCAGATAAATAAGGCTGCAGTGGAACTGGAACAGCTGAGCTCCTGGAATGTCCAATCTTTAGGATGTTCTGTTACAGTTCATTCCAAAACAAAAATGCAGGGTTACAAGTTCTAGGCTCTGCAATTGTGGGTTACATGCGCTTCTAAAGATGTTGCCAGGTTTGGATGAAGCCACATTTTACTTTTTCCTTAGAAAATATGCCATTTATTCTTTTTTCATAACCTACTTTCTATCATTGTCAGCTAAAACCAATTCAGTTAACCACCACTTTTAAAGATCGAACATATTCTTGTATCTTTCAGTTGTGTACAGTAGCATCACCTATTTAAAAGCCCAGTAACTGTAAAGCCAATTTTGTTATGGATGTAATGTAATAACACATAAAAGATTATGAAACAACCCGTAAAACCTTAGGAATATGCAAAACAAATGTAAGCATAGAATACTAAAAAGACTTTTAGTCAATGTAGTTAACATTTTAATTCCTAGTTAAAATGACACACTTTAAATATTGTTCTTGTTCTTGTTTCTGGATCGAAATTTAAACTGGATGTATAACTTACTGAAAGAGGTAAAGGCAAGTTTTTTTGTATATAGCAGTAGAATTTCTTATTTGCAGTAATATGGTGCATCACTACAGAGCTGTCTTAAAAAGACTGCAGCATCCTGAGCCATTACAGAAGTTCACTTACCGTTTCAAAGGTGCTGTTTGTACTACAATGAGATCATTTCCATGTTATGTGCAGCTAAACAAAAAAAGCAAGACCAGATACTATATAGATACAGTACAATTTTAGATGACAGTAATCATAATTTTGACCCTTAGGAACATTTTTGTGCTCTGGGCAGTGGTACGTCCAATTTATGTGCTTTTAATTAAATTGAGTTAATGAGCACAGATATGACGCTTTGTAAAAACTACAGTATGAAAGAAGTTCAAAAGCAAGTAGAACTGTAGCTCTGCATCATTTGATGTTTCTGTGTACCTTGGATGTTGTAACTGCTTCAGGCTGGAGTCCTGATTGGGAAAATTTGAAGGGATTCTGTGAGTAATGGAAAGAAGTATTGCAAGCGATGTTCAAAAAGTGTATGTGGGCGTGCTGCAGAAAAACCTGATATGATATTAAAGGAAATCATCGGAACTTGTGGACAAATGTGGGGTTTGTGCCTTTGGAATTGCACTTCACTGAAAGGAATGAACACTGTCAGTTTACTAAAATGTATGAAGCAGTGCTGTACTTATTCAAGGTACTATGCACAAAAGTAACCACTAACAGCAGTTTAACAGATAACATGCAACTTAGCAGAGCAGTACACCTTAAGAACAACATAATAAATTGTTTTACAGTACGTCTTAACAATAATACAGTACATGTACTAGTATTTTAGATCAGTACTTTTGTGCATGTAATGCATGTGTATTAAACTGCACATAAAAACATTGTAGTTGTGCTGTTTATTTTTGAGATACTCAAAATTGTCAAAACTAGGATCTGTTCCTTTAGGTTCTGCAAAACAGATACTGAATAGTACTTATTTGCTTCATATTAGACTAATTAATGGCCCCTATAGTTTCACAGAGTTATTGTTATCACAGAGTTATTGTGCATATTTTAGCACTCAGCATTATACAGTACCTGCTTTGCTTATAAACTTACCCATTTTTATGGAGAGCATGTAATTACAAACACATCAGTCTATCATTTGCCATGTGGAATCATTGGGGTTATAATAGTTTCTTTAGAATTTCAAAAGCCTATCCACCCTTTTTTAAGTGAAAGGGTCCCTTCATTTCTTGACTACTTGTCATGCAGCTACTGGATACACAGTTTTAATTCAGTACTTTTACGGGACTATAATTTTTTTAAAACAGAAAGGGGTGAAAACCTGTTCTTCAGTCTATATGTTGATATGGTGATATCTTGTTTGCTGCACTTCATTGACATTGTGTGACACTGCATTAGGGCAGCATGGGGGTACAGTGATGGTGAGTGGCACTGCTGCCTCACACTGCTCTGGCCCTGGGTTGCATGGACTTCCCATGTCTACCTGGGTTTCCTCTGAGTGGTCTGGTTTTGGTAACCTCTAATGTTTAACCAAAATCATGAGATACTGAAGACTAATTTGTGAAAATATAATATGAATACGATGAAAATATTAATATAAATACATCACTATAACCAAAGCCCAGATAATACCAAATCATACTGTAAGTCCCTGTCATTATCATAAAATACAAAGCCAGCAATTGGTATTTCATTTGTAATTGGCAGGAAGTTTTTAACTTAATCTAGGCTTACTTTTCACTCTATTTTTTGATGAGCATTTTAATGCAGCACTGACTGCTTAGTTTTTGTATCAGTTATGTTTTCTTACTCGTAACAATTTGTAACCAGTGAGGCATTCTCAGACCTACCGTATTTAGTATTTCTGCACGCTAAACTACTGTAGCAAACGCGTAAGCAAAGAAAACAGAGTCCAGACTCAATAACTCATATACTGTACGTTTATTTTTGTTACTGATGGGCAGTTGGGAATGACTTACGAAAATTTAGAAAGAGGTTATTCACCACAACAAAATATGCTATACAGGAAATCACAATTTCCCTGAGAGTAGAGAAAGAAATGTCTGGCTGGTCTTTCTGGATCAAGAGGTCAAATGTTTTTTTTTATGTACAGTGTGTAAAAAGTGTCTCATAAAATTATGTTTCACAATTAAAGATAAAACATCTATTAAGTAGAAAAATATTATAACAAAATGTAAACTTACAATTTTTTGCTTTCAATCCACTGAATGCCTTTTCATGATACTGTTTATATTATGTATGCAATATAGCTATGTATAGCCAGCCAATTCTCAAGGTTTAAAAAGGCATTCCTCAAGGATATCTTTACACCTTGTGGTTGATTAAAAATTTACAAGAAAGCCTGTATCACTTGCAAAGAAATTATTTGATTATGGTACTGAAAAACATTCAAGAATCCAAGTACTAAATGACATGTAATAAGAAAAATATATGTTCTGAAATTAGTATGTAATGGACTACGGGCTTGTATATGTGAAATGGCATTTAAAAATAAAAGAAAAAATATACATTTTATATGATTGAAATAATTGGATTTATAGCTAAATAACAAATATAATTCTTCTAATTTGTAACTGTCTTTGTGCTGAAATGCTAAACTTCTTTTGTGTTGTAAAGAGCTGCTGTATAAATTCAATTTATTCTTGCAGCAAATTTAATTAAATGGTATTAAGTCCTGAAACCACAGACAGGGATGAGATTGTGAATTGGTTCAGTTCCCTTTCGTCTTCAGTTTCTTCAGAAACTCCATCACTAAGCTGTGTGTTTGAGGTCTTCGCAACAAGTTTATGAAGCACTTCAAAATTACACCGGCCAAACATCACACATTTTCTTTTTCTTCATGGGGCTTGTGTTATAATCCTAGTCTTTTTGCTGAAAAACAAAACAAAAGGTTAGTTTTGTAACCAAAAAGCGTCTCCAAACCAAAAAGCATTTCCAATGAAATAATAAAGATATTTCAAATATTTAATGTTAATGCAACCATTAAAATGAAAACACAATTCCATTATGGGCAGCACGGTGAGACAGGAAATATACAGGAAAGGCTGCTGCTGTTACATACAGCCAGCAGCCATATCACCCTGCAACTCACAACTTTAACCCACTGAAGCTAAGCAGGTATGAGCCTGGTCAGTACCTGGATGGGAGACCTCCTGGGGAAAAAACTGAGGCTGATGCTGGAAGAGGTGTTAGTGGGGCCAGCAGAGGGCACCCTGCAGTCTATGTGGATCCTAATCCCCAGTATAGTGACGGGGACACTATACTGTAAAAAGGTGCTGTCCTTACGTCAGATGAGATGTAAGACCAAGGTCCTGACTCTCTGTGGTCATTAAAAATCCCAGGGTGTTTCTCGAAAAGTGTGCCCTGGCCAAATTTCCCATTGGCCTTTACCAATCATGGCCACCTAATAATCCCCATCTATGAATTGGCTTCATTACTCTGTTCTGCTCCCAACTCATAGCTGATGTGTGGTGAGCGTTCTGGTGCACTATGGCGGCCGTCACATCATCCAGAGAGTTCCCATTACTTGTAAAGCGCTTTGAGTGGAGTGTCCAGAAAAGCGCTATATCAGTGTAATTATTATTATTATTATACCATCTGTTTGAATGCGTTCATGTACATTTCTGCTATAGAGTGCCCCCTACTGTTTCATCAATTTTGATTGCAGCAGCAACCAGGTTTTCCTTAGACGTTTCTTATTCTAAATTCTTTGTGATCTGAGAACATCAGGCTACAAGACAGTAATGCACTGCCATTTGAATTTAAATATACCTAATTACTTTGTTAAATACCTCATATGTTTGTTTTACAAAATCAGTTGGGGTTAGTCATATTATTTAAAAATTTGTAAAAAGGTATAGTATCTACAGTATATTTCAATTAATCATATTAAATATAATCAAACATTATTTGAACACTGTATTCATTCTTTCTGACACATTAAATTGACTTTTTACATAACACCAAAAGAAGAGTAAAGATCTAAGTTAATAAAATTAATTGAAAGTATGTACGCACTCAAAAGGGGAAGAGAATTGCTGCTTCTCTGTAACAGTGTCCATACCATACAACTACTGTATATACTATTTATTACTAGATATACTGTATCTACAATATACATTTTTAAAATGTTAAGACTTTTGTCTTTGTATTTTCTGTGTAAGTAAACTTTAAATAACTCAGAATAATGAAGATAAGTAAATGTGAAGATGAAATTTAATATTTCAGATCTATATTGTGTATGTAACTGTACAAAAAACTTTAAATTGATACAAAAAGAAAAAAAAGTCCATAAGAAAGGAGGTCATTTATACATCTTGCTTATTTACAATTTAATTTATGAGCTCCCAGGTGCCACAAACGTTTGCTCAGAGCACATAAGAGACATCAAGAGGGACCTGACAGGGGTAAGCAAAATCTGAAAAGGAGATGAGTAAGTCTGTTGAGTGTCAGTAACAAGCTACAGATCCATAGATCAATAAGGTGCGAGCGGCCAAATGAGAACAATGAGTCATATGGCCTCCTCTCATGTAACCTTCTCATGTCCTTAAGACAGATTCCAGTGCCAGCTAAACTGCACAAAAGCATCAGAAGGTACACTCTGTTCTTTGAAAAATAAAACTGAGCCTGGTAACAACCTTTCTCTTCAGTGTGATAAACTGAATTGGGTGAAAAACTACATAACAAATCAAGATGTACTGTATCACACTACAGTTAATGGCTAGTGCTATTTTTTAGTAAAACTAAATTGTTAGATATTTTAGTTTTTAATTTGCTAGCACAGTGTGCACCATGTTTTAAAGCAAATAAAGGGTTTATCATTATGATTGCTAGGGTATGTGTACTTCACTTTGAACTAAAATAAAAGGCTAAGAGTTTTGTGTGCAGGTTTGTGTCTTTACAAACAGTCTTTTGGTGGTATTCACTAAATGTGCTTGTTGAAGTACAGTACATTGTAAGCAAGATTTGGCCTTTTTCTTTCTGGGTTGCTATAGGATGATCCTATTGTACAAACAATATAGAACAAACAAATCAGTCTTGATGAAAATACGAAAATTTATTCAGTCCTGTATATCAATCACTCGATCTTTGTAACTTTCATTTTGTTGCTTAAACCAAGATGGCTGCCAGGCACAGAGGATCCCAAAGCAACATAAAAAACACCACATTTTTCACTGGGGTAAGTACTGTATACTACATCATAATAATGACTGAAGCATAAACTGACTCTCTAATGCAGCCTTACCTTCCTCCATGTCTTTCTCACAGACAACACTGTTGATTTCATCACAGAAGAAATCATTCCAGTAGCCGTCATGAATCAGGCCAGCACAGTCTTCCCCTTTCTCATGACCATGGCTCCAGTTGTCTGGTTGTCCTGTTTTCCAGTTTCTGAAACCAAAGAAGGGGTGATAATTAAGGCACATGTCAAAGTATTGTTACAATGATCCTAAAAGCTAATGTTCTTAGAGCCTACAAACAATGAGTAGGAGCCAAGATGTTTACTGAGCTGTACAGTAGGTGGTCTGAGATAAGATCAAAAGGATCCTTCTGGTTTACTAGTTAATTAACTCCCTGCCAAATCATCAAAGTCCTCATCAGTCAAGAAACAGGATAAAAGACTGGCAGAGAAAGAGAGGACAGAATGGAAGAAGAGAAGAAGAAAAGAATCAAGGAAACAGGGTGAGGAGTGTACCAGGTGAGAGGACCTTGTTCTGATCAATCTTAAAGACCAGATTCTAGCTACAGTAAGTAATCTATCCATCCATCCATCCATCATCCATACATCCATCATTCAGGATCCCAACCATCCCGGCCACAAACTGTTCTCCCCTCTACTTTCTGGCAAGCGGTACCGCACTGTTAAAGCAAGGACCACTTTCTCAAGAACAGCTTCTATCCCACTGCAGTGCGCATCCTCAATAACAGCTAACTGAGACTCAGACTCAATACACATCTGCACTCTGCACGTTTTACATAGTCTATGCTTTTTTTTCTCGGTCTCACTACTACATATTTATTTTTCCCCAAAATATGTATTGCTCCTGTTGTCCACATTGTGTAGTGTTGTCTGTTGTACTGTGTGTGTCTCGAGAGATCAGCGCGATTAAGAATTCCAATGTACGTGTACATATGGCAATAAACTACTCTACTACTCTACTTGTTAAATTGAGCATGCTGTCCTTTATTTTAGGATTTTCATACAGTATATGTGGCAATTCAGGCCAACTCCAAGTTAGTGATGTCTTTTTAGAATGGGGGATAGATTCCCATTCATGTTTGGAGTATCCTGCTCTGTTTTTATATTTTATTAACCCTCTTGTTCCTAGACTGTTGATGACACTCTTAATCATTTAGCAAGAAGTCAATAACAACAAATATAAAGGGATAACTTGCTTAATATTTTGATGTTTGGCATTAACTCTCCTGGATGAGGCAATTACAGCCTCAAGGCTGACAAAACCCCCGTCTCACGTGAGGAATTAACCAGATCGGTGGGTTGGGGGGAGTTTACCAACACTTCCTCATTTTCTCCTGTATTTTCTATGGTCATGGGGTTTGTATCTGCAAGCCTAGATTATATAAACGCACAACTGCCCATTTTAAAATGGGTATGCATTGTAGTTGTCTACATACCATCACCCAAGCAATTATAAATACAAGGATGGTATTTATTTGGCAAAACAGGGCAAAGCATTTATAAAGTACAAAAACAGCAGAACCACTGTGTATTCCTGTAATACTCACGTGAAAGATGGCTGGGTACCATCCCACCACTTCCATGTGTTTTCTTCCTCTTTGTCAGTCAGGCCTATCCAGAAGTAGCCCTTGCCTACAATTTGTTTTTTTAACCATTGCTTCAGAATAAAATACAGAAAAACAAACCTGAATTAAAATGATAGAGGTTTTGATTGGCAAACTATTTACTGAGGAGTAGCCACAGGTTGATGTATTGTCACCCTACTCACAGAGAATACTTTTAGTGCAATGCCACAGATTCAGAAATACCAAACAATGGTGCTTTTCAGTCCAGGAGGTTAAAAGCTCCAAATTAAATCCAGCCAAAAGCTAAACATTTCTTCTGGTCTCCTGGAGACACAGACAGTGGTTAAGCTGTCAAATCTAAACATAGACAAAACAAGACAATGACTTTCTGCCAATGCTGAATCAGCTACTGCTGACTGTTCCAGTATTGTATTTTGTTTGAGATTAATGGGCATCCATGAATAGGTCAAGACAAATTAGAAACAATTTATTAATGAGTCTTACTAATTAAATTGGATTTGTATGTTGAAGTATTTGAAAAATACAATACATAAACAATATAATACAAGAAAAATAAACTAGTCTGAAAAATGTTGAATGCTGACCTCATATTAAGTAGCAAATCAAATTCTAAGAATTAAAATTCCTTTCTCAAATGTAGGCTGCATTCAAGAGAGGGTTTACTATTTCCAGTAGATGATTAAAGACACAAGGTTAGATACAGTTAATTCTGCTCAGAGCAGTGGCTTCACAATGATAAAAGTAACTCTAGTAGATTTATGTCTAAGTTAAAGAATTTCATACGTTGCACCTTATAGATATTTGGCTTTACATAAGTTATGGTTTGGTAAAATGAAAAGTGTAGGAAGAGCTACACAGAAACTCAGGAATGTACATTACCTGCTCCTCCTGATCATTAATAATAACCATGGCAGAAGGCATCTCTTCACAGTGTCTTTTGGCTTCTTCAAAATTAAATCTTTCTGTGGAAAAGTAGTAGCACTTGTCTCTGAAGTTGTTCCATAGTGGGGGGCATCCTGGAAAAAAGAAACTTTTTTAATTGTTAAGAAAATTAAGCATCTTCCATGAACATCTCAGATATGATATGATCCATGTGGCCTGGTTTATCTTGAATACACATTTAGCAATAATAATTTTAAAAGAAAACCTAAAGGTAGCCGTATTCTTTTTTTATTTTTTAGTGATTAAGGTTCTGCGTAAAGTTCTTGACATGAAATCTTTTTCTGCACTGGCAGTGGCCAATGTGAAACCAATACATGGTGTAAAAATTGAAGTGCATCTGGCATGGGACGGTGAATAGTGTTTTTTTCAAGCACATCTGATGAGCAGTGCTGTGAGTTTTGTTGGAACATGCAAAGTAAAAATAAAATTCATTATGCTGGATGAATTCAGCCCATGGAGACAAAGCCGAAAAAAGAAAGAGGGTTGATTATTGATTAAAATAAAACAGTGAGAAACTTTACACTGCATGCATCAGAGGTGACTACATCCTTCCCAGATGGCCCCAGTAATATCTTGTGTAAGAGACAAGACATACCCTGTGATTTAGCTACAGAAGTGGAGGTCTCGGCGTGCAGTGAAACAGGCTCCACAGGACTCTCGGGTCTGCCAGGAAGTCCTGGAGGTCCAGGGGGACCAGGTGGCCCAACAGGGCCCACTGGCCCTCGAGCCCCTGGTACTCCAGTTGGCCCAACTGGCCCTCGTACCCCTGGTGGCCCCTGTACCCCTTGGGGTCCTGGCAGCCCATCTCTGCCTGGGGGTCCCTGTATGCCTGGGTCACCCTTCGCTCCTGGAGCACCAGCTCGCCCTCCAGAACCCCTGGAGCCTTTAGAACCAGGACTTCCCCGAGAGCCCGGCTGGCCTTTAAACCCTGGGACTCCTGGTGGACCTGGAGAGCCCTTCTCTCCCCGTGGGCCTGGCAGTCCTTGTGCCCCTTTGTCTCCTTTCTCTCCTTTCTGTCCAGGTTGCCCAGCGGGGCCCTGAGGCCCTTTGTCTCCCCGCGGACCCCTAGGACCTGGAGGGCCTGGAATAGACAAGCAAAACTTTCAAGTCCAGCTCAGAGGAAGCAATGCTGGTATTTTTAAATGAAAATGTTCTGGGGTGCTGCCATTTTTCAGTGCATTCTTTTCCCACAGTATAGAAGGCATCTGCAAAGTGCAATGTCTTCTAAATTAATGATTTTTTTCATCTTTAGGTAACTTTAAACTAAAATGCGGGAGAAGGACATCAGCTTGTCTAGATCACTAGGTTGCTCATCCGTGACCTGTCAACAACAGGTACCTGGCTCCAAACTCCTATAACCCTTCTGCAGAAAAGTGCAACCTGCTTTAAAAGAGAGCAAGTAGCTAGCTCTAGGGTGGTTATTACTGTTTTACAAGTGCTCATAGTGCTTTTAATAGCCTGTTAATATAGTGTTTATTACAATTCTCATGGATGTCAATACAAAAATGTTATCTCAAAACCTCTTGACAGGCTGAACAGCATGTCCCACCAAATATAAATGTGTGCCAGCAAAATTAGTCCATTTTTTTCTTTTACAAATTCTTTTACACGCAGTGATAAATTTAAGGGGATTCCAAACTGCAGTCTAAAATAATAAATGAAAATCTTATATCACACTTCTGGGTCAGACAGCTAGAAACCAATCAAGCCCTGCAAATGAGCTAGGAAATTTCATTAGAGTGAGAAGATAGAAACCAAAGTTATTCCATGTTGAAAAGTAGAAAAGATATAGAAAAACCACTGTTTTGGCTGTGGATTTTTTTTTAGAGAGTTTTTACTGTAGGTATGCATTCTAGCCGTCTTCAGGTCTCTTATACACCTGAAGAAAACTTCATAGTCAAAACATCATTTCTTTCTACCTTTCAATATGGAATAAAAGTTGACTTGTTCCTTTGTAGCTCGCACTCTGACACAATTCCCCACTTGAACCTCTGATTGCATATGTACAGTTAATGATTAAACAAGCTATAGTACAATATTCTAAATCACAACACATCTGATAAAAAAACTAAACCAAATACATTTTGTTATCTTCTCTGCAGGTTAAAGCAGTACTAATGACAAATAAAGCAACATTTTTTTATTTCTGTTTTGAGTTAATCGTTTTATCTAATATTTACAATAGTAAAACAATATAAAAGAAATAATAATATAGTGAAAATAATTAGACTTATTTTCTCCATTTTACTCTCTTCTGTACATATAACTTTGCGTTGCACGGCTTGGGTGACAATGTCACAGCCCAGACTCAAAGCAGTGAAGTCTGCCCTACAGTGATATCTGTAGAACTCAACAGTGCTCCACATCTGAGCTTTAACTCTTAACACACTCGTATATTTACTGTGTTTTACAGAAACAGAAGAACTGGAACTTCACTAAAACGCTATAAAAAAATCACAATTTTAATACAGAGGTGCTCAGAACGTGGGTAAAGAGCAACAGATCAACATGATTCCTAAACTGAACTTGATTAAACTGCCTTTACCTTGAAGGATGGTGAAGTTAGTGATAAGCTGAGAATGCTTGGAGTCCACAAGCTTCATCTCTTCCATAACCATTGATAGATTGTTCACCTCTTTATCCAGACGGGCCCGCAGCTCGTCCTGTTGCGTCCTGAGAGTAGTGGTATCCACACGCACATCTGCCAGTGTACTGTTCAGGTTAAGCAGATAGTCTGAATGCCGGCCAATGGTCTCTGTGCACGTCCGCAAGTCATTAAGGTTGGTGTTAATGGCTCTGAGGAGCTGGGTGGTGATGCTAATGTTGCCCGTGACACGGTCAATGTCCTGCTCTGTGCTGTCCATACGTAGTTCAAAGGTGTCAAACTTGGATGAAGTCATGTTATCATGGTCTCTCTGGTGGTCCATAAGCTCCCGCAGGCTCTGGTCATGACTTTCAGCCAAGACCGTGGTGTTCTGGATCTGGCTGCTGAGGGCTGCCAGCTGAGAGCCCATGTCCTCCAAGGAATCATTGTTCGCTTTGGCCAAGGCTGAGTTGTTAGTGGCCACAGCCTGCAAATTCTGCACCTTCTCCTTCAGCCACTCGGCATCCGTCTTGGTCTGCCGCACGGTCTGCTGCAGGTTCTGGAAATCGTTCTTGATCTTCTGAATGGCTTGGCTGGTATCATCTACTGACTTCTGCAAAAGACTGACGAGATTCCTCTGCTGTGCCTGTGTGATGTTCAGGCTGTTTATATTCACTACTGTGATGCTCTGATCCCTCACCTGGTTCTGGAGGTCAGTCTGGAGGCGAGAGGTGTCCTCCTGCAGGCTAGAGATGTAGCTGCTGTAAGTAAGCAGCGTGCGGTTGACATTTTTGATCATGTTGGAGTTGCTGTCAAGCAGGCCCTGTAAGGAGCTGTGGCTAGTTTGTATGGACTGTCCAGCATCCTGCAGCTTGTCAAGTGCTACTTTGTTTTTAGTGGCCTTTTCAGCAATGTCACTGAGCTGCTTTTGAAGTGTCTGAAAGTTAGACTTAAAGGCCAGGATCTCACTGCTGGTGTTCTCTGTTTTCTGCCCAGTCTGGTCATCTGAAAAAGAGCAACAAATTGTGAAGATTTCTTATAATTTATTAAACAATAGCAAGGGCAGCACAGTGGTGCAGTGGTGGCACTAGTGCCCTGACTTCAATTTCCGACCTGGGGAGTGGAGTTTGTATGTTCTCCCTGTGTTCACATTGGTTTCCTCCAGGAGCTCCGGTTTCCTCCCATATTCCAAAGACATACTGGTAGGTTAATTGGCTTTTGTGAAAACTGGCCTGGGTGTGAGTATGTGCATGTTTTTATGCCTACATGATCCCCACAATGTACTGGCATCCTGTCCAGGGTATACCCCGCCTTGCATCTGCTGCTTCCCTGTGACCCTGAATTAGACGAAGCAGTTAGAAAATAGTTGGATGGACATACAGTAAAATAGCTTTAGAAGAAAATTGCTTGATTATACTGTTATTGTTGTGATCATCTACTAAATCCTGAGCTACAGTCAGCTATCACCTGAACAGTAAAATAAAAAGTTTATCAGGTCGTAAATATCATGACATTCGTGTTACATAAAACAGCACTAAATCATGATAAATTACAATCATACTACAATTATGTGATAAAATGATAAAGTGGTAAAATGTGATAATTTGCCAATAAATTACAGAACAGATAACTTATACAGCTTCAAAAACAGGAGTAAAAATACAAAAATTATACTGTTTATTTTAGACATGTAGGTATATTTACTTCACAATGTGAATTTGTGAATTTTCAGAAATAACCACTTAATAAGATTACTCTAAATCTCCTGATTCAGGAAAAAATAAAGGAAAGACTTGTTATTATTTCTTAAGGATTAACATTACAGAAAAGTGAGCACTAAATGACCTATTTTTGAAACTTACCAAGTTTCTTCAAGTCAGTCTCTACAGCTGTGATCTTTCCCCCATAAGACTGCAAGCCCTCTGTGACATTGTCCATCTTCTGGACCACTAGGAAACCCAAACAAAAAAGAGAAGAATCATTGTGTAACACCTGCAAATTGGTCTGTTTACCAATTATGTATTTGTTTAACCCTTTTTTGTTTTCTGTGTGACCAGTAAATGTTCAAGGTAGGATGATAAGTAGTGTACATCAAGGCTAAGAATGGCTTTTATGGCCTATTGCTATTGCATGAAGAGAGCTCTGTACACTTCAGGGTTAAAGAGTGATGCTTGAAAAGTAGGAAGTGAGTAATTAATCATGCTTTATATAAAACAAAATCAAAATGACAAGAGAACATCTTAAATGAAAAATAAATCTTGCTTATATAACCTAATATATAACCTAAAGGTGGCTTTTAAGAAAAGCTGATACCATTTCAACCAAATCCACAAGACATTCTGCAAACAAAAATCCAAGAATATACTGTATAAGTGTATACATACATATTCAGTATCTGAGATATCGAATAAGAAAGCCTACAAATTTGCACAGGGTAGAAAAAGTCTCTTGGTAAACTAGGTGTCTGCTTTTTCCAATTCAAACCACTAGGCAGCAGTAGCGCTTATTTTTTTCTTTTGGTAGTGAAATGTTTTTACAGCCACCTACAGTATTTGTCTTTGAACATATTTTAACATGAAAAAAATAAAAAGAATTAACATCATTTCAACAAAGAGCAAACTACAGAGCAAATTTCCAGCCCAGGTAAAAATACTTATGAATTTATATTTATGATATTTTTGAAAGAGTCAGAGTGAACTACCAATAAATACATTCACATGTGTATGCAGAAACTGAAAACCACCAGCAGATTCCAGATCTCTTTTCATTTCTTCTATTGTGAGAAATGTATATTCTCTTTTCCAATACCAAAAATCGTAGACTACCTTTGACCCCTCCCTTTCCTTATCACATCATACTTTTACCCTAATAAGCTTTCGCCATCTATTTCTAAAAACACCTACAGGATGCCTTTCCAATAACGTGCTCCACTCGGCTCTTCGGTCAAGCCCTTGTTCTTTCTTGACTGGGTCACCAAAACAACTCTCTCAGCTGGCCTCTCTACACCAACAATTCACCCTCTCCAGCTCATCCTAAATTGTCATCCTAAAAATCTACATTGCTTCACCCTTCCAATACCTGTTGTTCTGACTCTTCACTGCAGATTTCTACTCAAAACTCTTTTTACATTCATTGACGTCCATTACCACTGCTCCCCTCATTGCTCTGCCTGTGCTCTGTGCCATCTACAGGCCATCACCCTCTTCACATCACTTTTGTCTTAAATTTTGGCATTTTGTTTCTGCTCTCTGTCCGTGTCCCTTGCATTTCTAGAATCACCAAGACTGAAGCATCTCTAAACACCTCCTGATGCCTCTACAAGATTCTACTTTTAGATTGTATGATATATGATTGTTTCAGTTCTGGATTGATCTTGTTTAAGTTAATGTAGACTGTTGTTTTCAAACCTTTTCTTTTATTATTAATAATTCTATAACTTTTTTTATTCATTATGAGAAACCATTGTATGGTTCCTGCACCCATCATACCCTTCTGTGAACTTTTACACTGCTAATATTTTTAGACTGTTTTGAATGTAAATTGCCCATGCCTTTTCTATTATGTAATTTATTGAACTTACTACTTGCTGAAAATCTACAAATTAAATTCTGCTTCATTCTACCTTCCTTTCTGTGTATTTATCTTGTCTTATCTATCTATCTATTTCTTGTTTTCTTTTAGGTTATTTCTATAAAGGACAGTAAATCCTCAAAAGATAGGTATATAGAGAGAAAAACAATGATTTGTGGTTTTTGATCTCTGTGAAGCTCCCAAAATTCTAAAATAACTTTTTCTTAACATACAGTATAATTATATAATTATAATAATTGCTTACACTTATATAGCGCTTTTCTGGACACTCCACTCAAAGCACTTTACAGGTAATGGGGACTCCCCTCCACCACCACCTATGTGCAGCATCCACCTGGATGATGCGATGGCAGCCATAGTGCGCCAGAACGTTCACCACACATCAGCTATCAGTGGGGAGGAGAGCAGAGTAATGAAGCCAATTCATAGCTGGGGATTATCAGGAGGCCATGATTGGTAAGGGCCAATGGGAAATTTGGCCAGGATGCCGGGGTTACACCTCTACTCTTTTCGAGAAACGCCCTGGGATTATTAACGACCACAGAGAGTCAGGACCTCGGTTTTACATCTCATCCAAAGGACGGCGCCTGTTTACAGTATAGTGTCCCCATCACTATACTGGGGCATTAGGACCCACATGGACTGCAGGGTGAGCACCACTAACACCTCTTCCAGCAGCAACCTTAGTTTTTTTCCCCAGGAGGTCTCCCATCCAGGTACTGACCAGGCTCACACCTGCTTATCTTCAGTGGGTTGCCAGTTGTGAGTTGCAGGGTGATATGGCTGCTGGCTGTATGCAACAGCAGTATGCAACAGCAGCAGCCTTTTCTGTATATGAGATTCATTCCATATGTGCCTGCATGTTTTATTCTACCTGATATTTTAAGTCATTCGTCATTTCCCTTTGAAGATCAACTTACACAAAGCTGTCCAGCCTTTTAGCTCTTCTGAGCAAAATACAAATGTTGAATTCGAAATATAATTTCAGTATCTTTTTTTTCTGCAAGAAGCAATACAGGCAGCATGATCTCATTTTTTGACAGAGACATCTCCGCTGGTTCTGCTGCTCTGTAGTTGCCTGGTCACTATTGTTGCACAATAAAAAAGAGCATTTTAAAGTGGATGCCATAGATCCTGTTGCCTTACTTTTTGTCATCTTTTGTTTGATAACAAAAAACCTCTCTGGCCTCATGGCTCAATGTTTCTTTGCTTGAATCACAAACTTTAACTCCTTGGTAAAGTAGACGCCCACTGCTCTGGACGTCTCCTATAACTGGGAACTCAAGAGCTGCACTTGTTGTGCGAGTGTGCTAATTTAAACTGAACTACATCATTATTATTATCATTCTTGGAGAATGCAGTCTTTGTACACACATTTCTTTCAAACAGAGACGTGAGAGATCATTCACGTATTTATGGTAACAGCTGTGTCACAAAGAAGCTGTGGTTCACAAAAAAAAGCATACTTAATCAAACAGTATGAACATAGGAATAAAAAATATGTTCCCTTTCACTGTACTGTATGTTTATACAGTTCCTTTTTCTCTGGATCACCACTTAGCCTAAGAGCTGTAAATAACAACAACCACATTAATCTTCTAATAAGAATCTGTTATTAAACTGAGCATAAAAGTCCAACCGGAGCCGTTACATACTGAAGGAATGTTCTGGACAACCGACAAGGTTCAGGCAGAAAACTTGCGTGTGAGGAATGCCAAATTACTTCATGTGCCCCATCAAAACACATGATGTTTGTCTTCTGACATGGGGTCTGACTGCATATTTTAATTACTTGCAACCATTTGCCATCCAAATAATGACTTAATCTGCCAGTGGTTTATTTAGTTTAACCTCTTTTTGTCAGCAACTTGTTAATGATTAATTTCAGGTAGGAATTTATTCACCCTCCAGATGTATGATTATGACTAAAATTACAATTGAGGATTAAAATTTAAAATGACTATCTAGTATTAACTTCTGCCCAAAGCACAAGATGAGTACCAAATCCTGGAGTTTACCTGTATGAATCAAGACGATCCTATTTGCAAACTGCTGGTAACTTCTATTGTCGCATAGCAAATATAGCACTGTTCAAGCTAATCCCTGCCTTAAAGTGCCCAAAGAACCCCTGACACTGGCCAGACAGTGCTCATATCATCAAGGGAATCTGTTTCAAACCTCAGTTACTTTGCCACTTGCTCTTAAGGATCACTACACGGAAGAAAAGCAGATGGCTTGGTGATACAGGCCTTGCAGGGACAACGTGTGTGGTCTTCAACTCTGAGAGTGATGCCAGGCTCCCATGGTGAGTTGGGTTGGTTAACAGCACACAGTTCCAGAACTGTGAGGTATGAAAAAAAGACTAGAGAATCTATGTTTTGTTGAAAGATAAATATGTCTTTTTTTTCCCTAAAGTTTTATTTTTAAGTGTGGCTTTGTGCTTCTTTCAGACTCTGAAAAATCCTTGCATTTAAGCATTTGATGCCTAAAGACATCTCTTCGAAATTGAAATGAAGAAAATAAATATTTTTCTATTATTAGAAAAACTATTCCTTATTACCCCTCCCCCACATAAAATAATATTGACTTTTGGATTTGTTATTTTGGATTTGCTATTTATTTGAATATTTCATGTTACATTTCAGATGCTGCAGTTCAATTTCAAATGATTTTTATATACAGTACAGTAATGTGTCTGTTTGTCCCTAATGAATTAAAAAAATGTAAACAGTCAGTCACCCACTGACATGCTTGGCTCTTTGTTTGAGCTAGCACAGCACCAGACTGAAATGTATGCTTCAATATTTCAAAAGTCAGCTTTGCAAAGTTGAAATTTATCTAATGCCTTAAAAGGTCATACTTGGTAAGCTGAAGCTGAATGGAAAGACATGCAACTACAAACATAACATGTGGATTTGTCATTGTTTCAGGCAAAATAAAAGTTCTGCATTAAATTAGGGTACTTACTGTTAAAATTATACAATATGGGTGGCACAGTGGTGCAGCGATTAGCACTGCTATAGTACCTCACAGAACTGAGCCCTAGATTCAATTCTCAGGGTATTATCTACATGGAGTTTGCATGTCCTCCACAAGTTTGTGTGGGTTTTCTCCAGATGCTCCATACTCCTCCCACAGTCCAAAGACATGCTGCCTGGTTAATTGGCTTCTGCAAATTTAGCTCTAGTGTGTACATGTGTGTCTGTGTGTGCACTGTGAAGGAGAGGCATTCCGGCCAGACTTGTGCAAGATACTTTCTGGTATAGGCTCTGGGCCACTGTGTCCCTGAACTGGATAAGTGGAAAATGAAATTGATGCAATGATGATGATTATGCAATATACTACCAATACTTCAATTACAATATTGGGTATAAATCTGGCACTCTTGTAATGTGAGGGACATGTCATAAGGGTCCAAAGAACTCAAAAAGGAATGGCAAAGATTAAAAAAACAATTACTCTAAATACTTTGAGTCTTAAAATACAGTAGATTAAAAAAGAAACGTGATACAAGAACTCAGAAAGGAGAACCATATGGACCAAACAAGCACCTTGTTTTTCATAATCTGCTCATTCTTGAATATTAAAAACTAGTGATGAAAAAACAAAGTTTATGTGCAGAAATTAAGAAAAAAGATAAATTCTTTAAGCCAAGACCCATTTTGAAGTTGAAGCTGTTTGAAACAGTTGAAGCTGTTTTATAGGGATCTTTCAAAACTGGCTGGATGAAATTCTCAGATCAATAACACACTAACAGCTGAATGTGTAACATGATGTTTTTAGACATTCTTTCTGATGATCACCAACTCTATCATCACACCACTTTTTTTCTTTCCTTGAAGACATCTGCTTTCTGTTTTTCTTTTGTTGTTGTTATTTTGTTTTATCTAGCTGACCAGATAAAGAGGCCTCCATGACATGTAAAACATTAGAAAAAATTCAAGGCATCCAATTGTTTATTAGTCTCAGTGGAGATTTACAAAGATAGAAAGACAAAACATAGGAAGGGCTAACCCTTTCTTTACAAATGAGAACTAACTGCCAAACTTTTAACCCAAAAGTTTACTCATGCAAATCTGAATTCAAACAAAACCCTTTCCATTGTGTAACATGACACAAATACTGTATATAAAGAATGATAATGGTTAAAAAGGATTGCGTCCAGAAACAATATACAAAGCCGAACAGAATTCTGTTAATGAATAACTGTCCTAAATATGGAAAATGCAGTACAGTATTATTAAAGTAAATGTCAAATGAATATTTGAATTTATATAAATTTAAAGTGAAACATTTGCTAGTCCAAACAGTTAAGATTTCAACTAGAGAAAAATTAGCGCAAGCATCCATCTGGACAGTGCTATCTCAGAGAGGTAGCAATCCTCCACTGTGTTATTCCATTTCTTAGCTTCAAAACATATAGAAAAAAATCTTTTTTTAGCCTTCAGACAATGCTGAACGCAAGATAAGAGTTTAGAATCAATCAGATTAGCAAGGTGAGCTTTTTGACTCCTTTCATTCATTTCTAAATTAATCGCTTCTGGATTTTCACATGGTGACAGTACACATTATTGCTTCCTGAGTGTTTAAAACATGTTTTATTTGATACAAGCGGATTTAATTGCATTTAGAACCTTGCAAGGGACGGGCACAATGACAAAACATTAAAAATAAACAATTTTATGACTGTGTTCCATTCTGCCACCCTGATATACAGTAGTTGCTACTGTCAAAGGAAGAAGACTACGGTAGTATGGCCATGTAATGAGAAGAGATCAAGACCTAATAAAAGATAGTAGAAGAGAATACTGAGGGGAAGAGGCCATGAGGAAGACCTAGAATAGGATGGCTTGATTCAGTGAAAGAAGGTGCCAGCAAGGCAGAAATTGATGAAGATGCCTGGAGAGACAGGACGTGCTGGAGGAGGCTAGTGGGAGAGGCAATGGATCGGCTTCGGCTCGAGACGCCACCTCAGTAAGTAAGTTCCATTCTGCCACTCTTTAAGCATATCTTTTAGACCTGTCTTTGCAAGATCTACCCATTAAAATCAGCTATCTGCAATATGTCAGTTGTTTTGTGGAAACCATTTTTCATTACGACTTTAATTGTTGAAAACTCCATCCTAATTCGCAGGCAATCACGTCTTACAGTACAGATACAAAGTTTTACAAACATCAACATCAAATTCTAAAATAAAATATCCTCCCCTGCAGTGTGAATGCTAACAAATCCCTCAGGTATGTTGGCTGCTCTTTAACCACACTGCTCTGAGGTTTCCATTCACCAGACTGTGGTCATACGTTCCACTGTGTGCAAAGACATTTCCAAATATAATTTAGCATAAGAGCCCATTATCCTCAGCGGTGAAGCCGTTTTCCCGGTGTTGTCTGTGCGACCCATGAGTCACTGCAATGATGGGCAGGCAAGCTCATAGCCAGCTGCGCTCCAGCTGAAAATCACGAGTGGCATTAATTTTGATTCCCTGCACAGCTTTCATACCTTTATTTATTTTCACTTGGCCCATGTTTATACTCCATATGGAGCAGTTCTGTGCAGTTTGCCTTATGGCTGTAAATGAAAGCTGGGTGTTGGAGCTTGGATACTGAACTGAGCCTTTTTGGTTTCCCCCCTCCCTTTGTCAGTTGCACATTCTTATACAGTGCATTACCCTGCACTAGCAGCAAACTGGTAGGGGGGTTTCTTTTGTCACGTCAGTTTTATCGTTTGGAAAGTTAGAAAGTTAATTGCACTTTCCAGAGGAAAAAAAACATTTTTTTGGAAAAAGGCTTGCAGAGTCACAGTTCCATAAATTGTGGATCAAATTGAGCTGCAAGACATGAAACAGTGTTTATGCATTTTGTTGAAGAAGACTAAATATTTTAAGACATAGCTGACTGGTGGTTATGCGATTTGCTGATTTCAAAGTTGACATTTGATTGGAAAGAAAATCCAATAAGTATGCCACAGATGCATTAACTCAACAGCGTCATACAAATGTTGTATACATTAATTTCTCCAATAAATCTGTAAGCGTAAGACCACTATTTGTGCTGTGCCTATATGATCTGTAACCTCATTTACTACGAGGGGTATTTCTGACTGCTTTTGATTTAATTTTGTGCTATGTTTTGACGAGTTGAAATGGAGCATCTATTTTTTTTCTTGTTTTTTTTTTTCAAATGCCTTTAATTTGCTTTGCTTCCTATCCCAAAAACAAAACTTTCCATAAACCCCCCAAAAATATTTTCATAACATTAAAAGTATTTCTTTCAAGTAAGATTGAATTTTTATTAACATATGGCGTGTCTGGAAAGCTTCTGTAAAAAGGAAGTTTTTAACATAATTTATTACATTAATATTCACTGGATTCTGTGAACACATGGTCACTATTTAATTCTTGGCTTTGGCTAATTAAACTAATATTATTACAGATCTGTGAATGATTTATCCAGATTTAATTTAGGGTTTAATATGATATGAACACATTCCATAATTTGTCTCACGAATGTATAGTGAGCGCAGCTTGAAAATCTTTGGTGAGAGACGTAAATATTAAACTACTGTATGTAAGGTGATCACAGAGACTGATCTCGCCAACCTACTGACCTTAACCCCAGTTCAATGTACAGTGCCTTAAAAAAAAATGGGACACCAAATTCAAAATCGTTATTGTAAGCAATTTGTTTTTGTGATCATTAGAACAATATGAATGAAAAGTACAATATAATATGCTGCAATTGCAATAATTGCATGAAGTCTATGACCCATTAAGCAGACCAGACTCTTGTGTGACCATTTGCAGCAGACACTTTGAGAACTTGCTTATTCTGGATTTTGGATAATCTGGATTCTAAATGTTCTAGAATTGTTAGAATTGTCTTGACCTATCTTCGTACTTTTGAGCAAATTCTGAAGCTTCTGGTGGAGATAAAGTATAGTACAGTATCTTGCCCCACACACAGTAAGGAGGATGGTTGGGGAGGCAAAGAAATATCCAAAGGCCACAGTTGGCTACAGAATTTGGTTGCATCTTGGGGTCACTATGTCTCCAAATCTACCATTAGACAAAACCTCCATGCCAATAGGCTATTAAGAAGGGCTCTCAGAAAAAAACAAACAGAAGCGTAAGTGCCTGGAGTTGCTAAATCATCCAGGTGGATGCTGCACATTGGTGGTGGTGGAGGGGAGTCCCCATTACCTGTAAAGCGCTTTGAGTGGAGTGTCCAGAAAAGCGCTATATAAGTGTAAGCAATTATTATTATTATTATTATTATTATTATTAAATGGCAGTGGAACTTGGAACTGGGAAAATAGAGCTGTTTGGCCACACACACCAGCAACGGGTTTGTCTTCAAAAGAAGGATGCACATGCAGAAAAGGATGCTACTGTTAAATATGGTGGTGAATGATGTTATGCAGTTGTTTTGCTTCTACTGGTCCTGGGGGATTATAATAATGAACTCCACCGGGCACCATGACATTTTAGCCTGTACACACATCAAAATCCACAAATAATAATTAACTGGCCACAAAATCAACATTTTGCAATGGCCATCTCAGTCTCCAGACTTGAACCTAATTGAAAACCTGAGGTTTGAATTGCAGAGTGAAGTCCATAAGTGCAGATTGATCAAGGGTCTGGAAAAATTCTGTATGGAGGAATAGCATCCCAGGAAAGATCCCTCCCAATGTGTTCTCCATTCTTGTAAAGCATAGAAAAAGGCTCAGTGTTGTTAACCTTGCAAGAGGAGAGTGCACTAAATAATGAAAACAGGTTTTTTAATCTTAATTAATTTTTTAGAAATAAATTTACAATTTTAGAAATGTATAATTTTGGCTGATTACAATGATTAATAGAGGTAAATATACTCCATATGATAGTAAATTACAAAATAACTCATTACCTGCTTTTTGTGTTTATCTTTATCAAGGGAGCCAATAACTGTGGAGGTGACTGTGTATATACTATAAATGCTATATATAATACAGTACATATATGGAATTTATATTGGGAATGGAAAGCTACTTTAAATGATGCTCACAGTGTAGATAACAATGACCACATTACTCCATGTGCTGATAGCTACGCCTTCGTGCTGAGTCTGTGGTAATTTGGATATTCTAATGCAGAAACATTCTGTCTAAATTCTGGCCACTCTCAAAATGGAACATAACAATGTAGCAATTTGTAAAACCTCATGACATGCTACACAACCCCAAAATACTTGCAAGAACCTGGTATTCATTATTTCCATAATTGAACATGACACATTATGAAAAGATGAAAAGGGAAAAGTAGTAATAGGAAAACAGAAGAAAAGAAGGTTTTATATGGATGTTTTTGTTCATTATGGACTTGCTTCAGTGTGAACAGTAAAAAGTGGATAATTCTTACCTTTATATCCCAGAATAGCTACAGCAATAGTCAACAATGCACATAAGACATATAAAAGAACAATGGCTGCTTTGAGTGCCCAGTCATTTTTGCATTTGGTACATTGCGTACCCTCCTGAATTCCTGCAACAGAAGAAACACACAAGCGTCAGCTTCTCAAGATCCAAAATCTGCCTTTGTTTTGTCTGAGAAATCATCACATTTCTGTGGTGGTGATGGCACACATAAAGATCTTAAAGCTGCTTAAAAATGTATGACAGTATTTACATCGGTTCCCTTGTTTGCATAACCTGTGTAATCTCTGCATGTTTTTTTCTCAGTTTGGGGCTAAGTGTGATCAGCTGTACAGTTTATATTTGCATCTATATTAAAAATATGAAAAAAATGTATTTACAGTATACAGTATAGTAACATACTGACCTCTACTGCAAATTAATCGGATATTCACAACAAAACACTTATCCTGATCATAAGGCCCTTAGCCTGAACAACAACCCATACTCTAAATCTAGGATGAGGGGCATATAATAATATTTTATAACTGCTTATACAATTATTAATAACATGTTAATAGATTGTTTACAAACACTTATTAGCTGATTCCTATACTAAATCATTACCACTTATTCTGATTTTTAAATTACTTAATTAGTTAATGGATGCAAATACAATTATTGGTACCTTTTAATTGGAAGAAGGTTAGTTACTTATTGCAATTGTGTGAAACTGGTACTCAGCTTTTCTCTAGTACACAGTGTCCTCCCTCAGTAGATAGTGATGTCTGAGAGCTTTACTTATGTCTTGCTTATTACACACCACATAAAAAAACCTCAATCATGCTTTAGAGATTTAGAAATCATTTAAACAATAAAGAGATCAACCCATTCATAAACCCTGACTGAATGCCTTCATCATCCTGTTCTCTGGCCAATAATTCTCTAGAGTCATTTTCGTCTTGTGATGGTATTAACATAAAAATGAAGCACATAAATCCTACCACACACATGTGCATAGAACAGTTCTTTGAACTGAAATTAATTTCAGTACATCCCGTCTCCATGAATTTCCATGAATTTCCTTGTTTTTCTCTAAGGCCTCAGCAACCAAACCAGGCCAATTGAATTGACCTTTCATACTATTTACGCCTTTGGACTGTTGAAAAACGTTTATATCATTGATACACGCTTCCCTCTCTCTGTGAAAATGGAAGATACAATTTCAGTATCATTCAGGGTGTTATGGAAGTTCTTTCTCAAATCAAAACCTCCTATGAGAGCACGACCCTTGTACAAGGTGAAGTAATAGTGGGGAATGAAGCATATTATTCTTTCGTGTTTTCTTAGCCAGAGGAAACTTGTTAACGATTTTCTAGCTGCAGCCTGTAATGGTCCCAGTGCATGTTTACACAGCCAGTTAAATCTTCTAATCTTCTAAATTGAAACAGAAAAATGTCTAAAAAGCTAAAAATAATATATCAATTTATACTGTATATTTGAGCCATCTCTTGTAAATATGCAAAGTACATTTCAACCTACTGTATACCAATATTGCCAAATTTGATTAAATACAAATTATATAAATCAATAATGATCAAATGGTACACTGTTAAATGTCAAGCAGTCTGAATGTCAGCAAAACCTGCAAAGAAAATCTAAAAATTGATAGCTGATTGAGTACTGATTTGTGTATTCAGCTCACAAAGTCAATTGATTGAAGCACCTCGGACAGCAAGTCTTTTTTGGATAGTTCAACACAGTGGCATGGTGTAATTTTTACCAAATTTCAAATTAACTGTCTAAATTTCTGTGGCTGAACTGCTTTAGAGTCCTTTGTAAAATAAAGCACAAAAGTCTGAAGTGCCTTTCAATCACATCAGTGATGCTAACAACAGTTGATACTGTACAGTATATGCAGCAATAAAAGACATAGGACATTGTTGTAACAATGTCCCTCTGTTCCCTTGACAGGAATATTTAACTTATATTCTTGAATGAATAAAAGGACAGTATATCCCAAACCAATGACTAATCTTCCAACTGCTAGATCAGCATGACTCTGCTTTTTAGAAAATTAAGTATGGTATACATTAAAGAACAGGCTCTGAAAGCATCTTCATCTACAAGTTGCATGAAAGGTGCATTAGTTGGGATAATACTGTAACTAAGCTGATTTATTTTTCAATTTTCTAGTAACCAAAGCAGTGTTGTGCATATAAAATTCAAAGGGACCCATCAGCAATTCATGGAAAATATGCTGATTCGAACTATTCATATCAACTGTCCCTGCAGATTTAATTTACTTTTCATTTGATTTGAACAAAGATTAAATCAGACCCTAAACCAGGGTACAAGGAGTAAGCATTTCAAACATGCAGTTGCAAAGATCCCTATATCCTACAAAGAAACCCAGACAGCCAGAGCTGGGATAGTTTCCTCGTTTTTCTTTCCCTTCTAATTTTATCAGGCTGTAATAAGGATCAGATGCCGCAGGTCAGGCTCAAATGAAAGGCTTCAGCTTATTTGAGTAAGAAGCCCTCCAGTTCCTGTGTCACAGAAAAGGAATCACATCTGGAAAAACAACCTGGCACCCGGAACAAAGGCTCCTGTGGTCACATGTGTGTGGGGACCAAATTTAATGCTGTGGACAAAAAAAACAAGCTTCTCAGCATTCCTGTTTTCTCTGTTCATACTGCTTGTTTTCTTAGGGCCATCATCTAAAGGCCTGTTTCAGGTCACATGGTGCCTTATATGTTCTATGAAATGTAAACATACATTTTGAATACTGGATTTAATTAAGAAATAACCATCTTGTTCCTGCCCCTGCTGTGTTTCATGCATAACTGGCACTGAAGCTATTTGTATACTGCACTGTGAGGTATGCATACCATCACAGCATCTTGTCATTGAGGAGATGGTAACATCTGAATACAAGCAACACTGTTCTGTTGCAGTTCACAACAGAGCAGCAGGATTAAACAGTTCAAAGACAATGAACTACATAGAATTTTGACATTCTAAGAAAGCAAAAGTGTTCTAAAGTTTGTAAAACAAAAGTTCATAAGAAAGAATTGTAAGGTTCCGGAATCAATTATTTGAACTAAACTAGTAGATATACTGTATGAAAATAAAATCCTTGTAATCACTTAAAATGGATTAAGTTCTTTAGACAAACAACAACAGTAATAGATACATGTAGGGCATATGGGATGTCTTTTTCTGAAGACTTGTGAAAAAGTTGCTCATAAACAATTAATTAATAAATGAATTAGGCAACAGGGAAAGTGTTTGACTTAAGAACTGGTTATTAAATAGAAAACAGTGCTTACAGAAGGAGTGAATATTCAAATCTGGGTGATGTAATTAGTGGAGTATCCCAGGGATCTGTTCTGGAGTCTGTACTAGGACTACTGCTTTTCCTACTTTATATTAGGAAGAGTCCAGTAAAGTAACAGTCAGGTTTGCGGGTGATACCAGATTAGGAGGTTTAGCAAACATTATAGAAGTAGTAAATGAAATTCAAAACATTCAGAAAACTCCTTACAGATGATGTTTAATGTAATGTGCTAGGAGTTCCATGCAGGTGCAAAAACATAACCTACTGTATAAATACAAAATGGGAAACAGTGAACTGGAAGAGGCAATTTATGATAAAAGATTTAGATGTACACTTTGACACATCATTTACATCTTCTAGGTAATGTAGAGAAGCAATTACAAAAAAGGCTAGGATATACAATATAGTTAATGTGTAGAATTTAAACCAAGGGCGGCCTGGTAGTGCAGTGGTTAGCATTGCTGTCTCACAGCATTGAGGTCCTTGGTTCACATCTGGACCTGAGGTGCTATCTGGTGGAGTTAGCATATTCTTTCTCTGTTTCCTCCAGGTGCTCTAGTTTCCTCCCAAAATCCCAAGACATAATATGTTATGTCTTAGGTTAACCAGCTAGTGCCAAAACTGGGTCTAGTTTGCATGTGTCTGTGTTTGTCCTGTGATCGACTGGCATCCTGTCAAGGGTGTATCCTCTCTTGTACTCGTTACTTGCCAGGATTGGATCCTACTCCCCCATCACCCTGTATTGGATGAAGTGGCTATAAAAGGAACAGATGTTATGTTAAATTGAATGACACACTAGTAGGGCCTTATTTAGAACCGTGTTTACAATTTTTGTCACCAAGATACACAAAATACGTTGCTGGAATCAGTCAGGAGAAGAGTAACAAGGCATATTTTGGAGTTTAAGGGAATTTCCTGTGCTGGTAGGCTGAAGAAACTGAAACTATTTAGTTGTGAATAGAGATGCTTATGAGGGGAATTGATATAACTATTCAAAATCTTCAAAAACATTGACAAAGTCAACCGAGTGTATTTCTTTAGAATGATCAGTGAAACCAGAGGGCACAGCTGACTGACTAGTACTGACTAGGACTTAAGGTCCTCTCATTTGTAACTTGTCTTATGGTCTTACTTAGACCTTTTTACCAAAAAAGCTTCTGAAGAGCTGAATTTATCATGTTGTATACAATTATGAGAGGAAAACTGTCAAGTTCTCAACAATAATAAAAATGAATGTTGAAATAAAAAGAACGTAAATTAAAACTCTAAAAAAGGAACATCCATTAACAGTAAGCTGCTTATTCAGGTGAGGATCACAACAGACTGGAGCTGATCCTAAAAGCACAGGTGGAACTGAGAACATGTCTGCTCTCCCCCTTAATGGGACATAAGTCTACTGCAGGGCCACAGAGAAAGAGGAAATTTACACCAGCGAGCATGACCTTAGGAGGTGGGAGGAAAACAGAGGACTTGTCAAAAGTCCATGAAAACTCTTAAAGTGCTGACACTAGTGCTGTAAAAAACCTGAGTGAATCTGAGGAATGTGCAAAGCAAACCACTGCCATTAATGCCTCCAAAAAAGGTGGAGAGTGAATAAAATATCCTTTATTTCCCTAGAGAGACAGGACCTACTGTATAACATTAATTAAAACAGACCTGTCAGCTTTCAGAGTAGATGTGATTTATTACCTGAAACAAACTACTTTTTAATTTAATGGAACTGAGTTGTTGTTATTGGTTTTAATCAGCACTGTTAGTGTCTGGTTTGGTTCCTGTTAGCTCTTTGAAACATAAGAATAAGTCACTGTATATGTCACCGATTCTTTAAATAACAAAAAATAGCTGGAGTGTCATCACTTTCAGGACTAAATGTAACTATCATTTAAAATAGTTTTCCTTATTTTAAGATATCTGCTAGAGTTTGAACACATCTCCCATTATAGAAAGCTCCATCTTATTAATGTCACAGAGCCTAAACCAGTAAGGCATCTCACTGTTTTTTTAAGAATCTTATTACATTCAATTCTACAATATTCAGTGCGGTACATTATTGTATAAATTTAGTGTGCTGTGAATTCAAGGTTCTACATACAACATCCCCCTTCTTAAATTGAAACACATTGTGAACTAGACAGCAAATCTCCTAATAATCCCTCACCTTTCTTGTCATATCGTCCACTGTTGTCTTTCTCTTCCTGTACAATTGCATCAACTTGTCATATGGTAACCCAGATAAAAACAATATTTCAAAACTATGAATTCATGTTCCAGTTGGGAGACTTTAGAATACATAAATGAATTCCTGTCTATAAAGCACATTTAAAATATTTCAGTCCGGCAATAACTGTCTTTGGTATGTTAAGTGTTTCTTTCAGTCATTTCTAAAACTACATTATAGTTTCTCTATATCTCTAAATTTCTTTCACAATAAATTATGAAATATGCTGGAGTTACATTCTTCTACAATTCTCCTGAAGGATGTCTCTTATAGAGGCCCTATTCTGCAGGGTCAGCCTTTACTTTCTGTCATTCTAACTTTTTAGCCCTGGAAGAAACATAGATGTTTACTTCCCAATCCTCTTCCTACTCTGGCAAACACAATTTAATCACCATCTTTCACACATCTCCCAGCTCAAAGTCTTACAACCAACACCATCAGCACTAAAGTCCACCTAGCCACACAACCAGCAAATCAATGTGTACAGTAGCAACCTCTTACTCTGTGAAGTTACTTTCACCCTCTTTCTCTACCAGAGGTTCATACAGTGTTTAACACAGGCTGAACAACTGCACAATTTCATGACACTCTGATTCAGACCCGTTTAAAAGATATAGAAATGACCTGAACCTACAACATGGTCAATGGAGAAAAAACCCTTCTGAACTGATGCTCTACAGCTACAAATAATAGCTACAGAAAATGAGAAAATTCTAAAAGGCCTTGTTACTTTAATCAACAGGTATCAACCAGAATCTTGCATCAGTTTACCGATTTTCCAGTCCATTAAAGGACAATACCTTAAATTTTATGAGTAGAAATGGGAGGGAAACCCACAGCAGCCAATGTACCAGACACTTCCATCATGGAACAGTGGAGATTGTATAAATCTAAGACACCACGATGTTTCATGAATTTTTTCAAGAATACTTTCATGATGGATTAGTGTTGAAATCTGCACTGCGGCTGGTAAAACAGCTGCATTTAATTTTGTCTTAGGAAGTCAAAAATACCAGGTCCTGTTTTCTTGTACCTGAAATAAAATAGCTGCAAATGTCCAGAGAAGGAATGTTGGCTACCACCTCTTCTGTAAATTTCCAAAGCGACACTAAGAATGCCTGTGCATTTAACTTCAGTTTTTGTGACACATTTGTCCACTTTCTATTCATGTACTGTATGTATACTGACCACAATAAAAATAAGAAAAACTGTTTCTCCAGAGACCTCTGGAGGTTTTCTGCAAAAAGAATGCAGAAATATCTGACTTTTTAAAATATGAATCCTGCCAAATGCCACACAACATGTTCCCATTGACTGTTATTTTGTTCTTGAGGTTAATGAACTCCTTTTCCTTTCTCATTCTAAAAGTTATTCTTTTATGTTTTCTTTTTTCATAAGCATTACATTTCAAAGACTAAATTTATGCAGAAAACAAAGATGCCAATTTATTTTATTCAAGATAGAATATTTTCATCTGTATAATGGAATTTTTTTCTGATTTAAGAGTAGAGTATCTTTAAATTAACATGTTTATTTCATTTAACTCGTTTAAAAAACAGTTCAATTAATCAAGAGCTCAAATGGCAAAAAATCTCAGATGTAATGTGATGAAACCATCAAGGACTGGTCAGAAAACGTGTGGTTTAAACTTGTAACAAATTACCTTCAAATTGTAAATTATGATATACAAAATATTCCACATTTTGCTACTACCAAAGCAGAAATCCAAGAAACAACAAACACAATAATATTGTAAGGCCTTTTTTTGCTCAAATGCTGTGTACAAAAATGTCTCTTAGTGAAAACAAAACCCTTTGATACACGGCCTGCTTTCAGATATGACAACAGCCTCAAAGATGATTTCTTAAGTTAATACTTCAAGTCACAGTTTACTTCTGTGGCAGAGGTCACCTAGCATTTTATTTTCCTTTAGTATTTTACAGTTTAAGACAAGTCCAAATCACAAACTTGTAAACACTACATTAGGAAATCACACTTGTGCCAGAATCACACTTTTTTAGAAAAAATATCCTACATTACACAGAAAAGTGTATTCTCTTGAAGATGTTTTACAACAACACATAGGATTTGCAAGTAGCTGATTGAATAGATTGAGTTTAAAAGAAAAAAAACGTATTTCATATATTCTGCATTGACCAAAACTTCTACAGTTATTCTCAGTTTCACAGTGTTTGTAGATTCCTCAGCTCGGGAGTGGGGAGTGACACCTCTGGCTTCTGTTATTTTGGTAGCTTGATGCACCTGTTTACCCACAGAGACTACCACAGTGACACCTGATAAACGTGTTCACGTTGAACAGTGAACAAAACTGAGCAGTGAACAAACTGGTGCCCCCTGTCTGCCCATCTGGAATGTCCTGTATGTGCATACTGTACGTGCTATAACTTGGATGTTGTTCTAAGCTGTTCTTAAATGGATGTCTAGCAAGAGTTTGTGTAATGAGCCAGTTAAGCTACCAAGACATTGGTGTGACCTCAGCTATAAATAATCCCACACTTCTTTGTGATTGTTTGCAAAGAGTTATTAGAAGAGTGTGTTGTACAATGTAAGTGCACTGTGATTTATTGTACTGAAGTTACAAATTATTTTCATTGTACTCTCCTGAACAATGTTATGGTGACTGTATATATATACTTTCTTTATAAGGTAAGTATTAGTTTTCCCAATAATTCTAAATGCACTTCATATTAGCCGGTACTGTATGTGCAGGGAGGCAAGACTTTATTTAAATTGTTCTTTAATTACTAATAAACTACAAATCATCTTCCAGAACATTTGCTGCTACAAGACGATTTTGAGGCGGCACAGTGTCACAGTGGTTAGCATTGTTGCCTCAAAGCAATGAGGCCCTGGCTTCAATTTTAGACCTGGGGTGCTATCTGTGTGAAGTTTGTACATTCTCTCCATGTTTGCATGGGTTTCATCTGGGCGCTTTGGTTTCCTAACACAGTCCACAAATATGCTGGTAGGTTATCCGGCTTCCGGGAAAATCTGCACTAGTTGTGAGAGTCTGTGTGTCTGCCCTGTGATGGACTGGCGTCCCTTCCAGGGTGTATCCTGCCTTGCACCATTGCTTGCTGGGATAGGTTTCAGCTCCCCTGTGACTTTGAATTTGAAAATGGTTATGTATGGACACGTGGTGCTAAAGCCATAATGCCAACACCAATTAACTGGTGCTCACTGTTTGCTTCCTGATGTAATACTAATCAGAACAAAGAGTAGATTTCATCTAACAATATTAAACTTCCAAAAATATTTTTAATGGCAGTCAATGAACTGTTAACACTGGTCAGTGCAAAAAAATCATCTCTGATGACTACAATTTATTGTTGGCCTTTATAGATAATTGTAAACATGGCAGTTTCGGAAAAAAACAAGCACCTGTCTATCTGCTTTTCATAGTCATTCTGTTTCCACATCTGCTCTCCATTAAAGTTCTTACATCACAGCACAAGTGTGAGTCATTCACAAAATCCAAAGCACATGTATATTACTGGTGAGGAACCTATTAATGGTCAAACGGATTTAAAAGCCATCCATGACCCCTAAATATTTTATGAGACATACGTGCGCCAGAAATATGTGTTGAAACTGCACAATGATCCTGCAAGTGAAAGTCTTACCCAGATAGTTACTTTAACTGGACTTAAAAGCCCAATAGTGATTTGATCACACAGTCACCGCTTAATGACTTACAGATACTTCAAAGCAGTTTTAGGATGGGCCAGTTCTGTTCATAAATCTGTCAATGATCATCAACTACAAAGACATCTTAATGAGACTGGGTTATATCACTAGACAACTAGTGCTCATGTGTGCAAGGCTTCCATGATCTTGCCATGTAAGAGTGACATCGGAGACATGCTCAGCATGTCTGTGCTTATGGAGTTGCCAGAGAGAACTGCATGAATTGTCCCATCCATTTCTTATCTGCACTGTAGAATGCATATGTTTGAAGAACCTTAAAAAACACCAAGCAGCATCACTGCTGAGAGACAACATCAGTGTTCATAATGTCTAACCGAATGTCACTAAACATTCAGTTAGTCCCACTGACATTTTTTGTATATGATTCAATATATGAGAAGATTAGGAATTGAATATTGACTATTTCACCAAGACAAAGGCAAAAGGGAGATGAAATTCCACAGTGCCAGTGAACTACGAGTAAACTAGAATGATACCTATAAAGCACTGTGTTCTTTAGCCATTTAATGATTTGCAGTACAGGGTGTTTCTCAAGGCAGGTGATCATTCACTGACAACATATGAAGTACAGGCCTGAAGCAAGTTTCACATCAATTGATACAGCTTTTCCGAAGACAGCAGTTGTTTGAAGTTTAGGAACAAAATGATGGTAAGGAAGTCATATTGATTTTAAGGAGCAACCCCATTTCAACATGTTAATAGCAAAGTAACTTGCCGATATCAAGTTTTGAATTATTTGTCCAACTAGTTATTGCTTCAGAATAGATTACTGGCAGTGATATTCAAGTCAGATATAACTTTGGTTATTCATGAAATCAAGTTTTAATTGAATCGGTGCAGTGTCTCCCAAGACAGGTAGTGCGAATTCTGAGAACAGAATGACAGTCATGCAGTCATCCTGCTAGACACAGGGACAGCAATGCAATTTATTTATTTCCCAGATATGCTAAATATTCATAGGGCCCTTTATATAGTACATCCAAAACAGAAAACATGCATCCAGGCTGATAACAGGTTATGATCCAAACCATTACAGAATGAAAACCCTTTATTTTCATTATCTGAGTTAGATGCACCAGCAGAAAGTTAGGTTTTTTTCTTTGGTTGTTTGGATTCTATAATTTCCATATTACTGTGTTACTCTTTTAAGACTTTTGGCAGCACCACATTCCCCTCATATTTTAGAAGATAATTCAGATTCCTAAACTTTGGGACAAGTTTTATAGCTTTCCTTACAATTCTGAAAATGGTTCCTTATTTGTGTTTCATAAACTCTGAAGTGAAGTGTCAAACACACTGTATGCTAAATCATCACCCAAAATTGTCAAAACCAACAATATCCCCAAAGGAGTTTGATAACAGACTTGGATAGTGGCTTTACTTCTAAGCAGGCACTTTATACCAGTTGCTCCAGTCCACCCAGATGTGGGGACCATCTCTAGCCTGATGAGCTACAGTACTTTGGCTCATTTATGCAAATGACCTACTTTTAGTTGGATTGTATTATGGCCTCGTAAATTTCTATAATTTGCCAATGCGTTTTGAAAATCACCTTCACTGAGCACTACTGTAATGGCAAACAATGAGGGATGCGTGTTTTCAATAGGCAAATGACTAGTTGCTGGTCTCATATTTCATATACTCTCACTCTCTCACAACCAGGCCAATTTTCCAGGACATCAATTAAACTAGTAGTATGTCTTTGGACTGGGGCAGTAAATGGAACAGACCAAGGAAACCCACATGAACACAAGGAGAACAAAAGCAGATAACACCACAGGATTTGAACCCAGGGCCCCAGCGCTATGAGGCAGCAATACTTACACTGTACCACCCACTTTTTCAATACAAATTTAGCTAAATGTTATTAAATTAAAAGAAGGGCTACCAAAACCATCTTAGAATGTGATACCACTTTTTAGTCATTCTACTGTCGAAGGGAAAATTAGAGACCATTGATGATGTAAAATCTTATAGTATATGTTTTGTGCACAAAAAGCTTTCTTTCTTTAGTGTTTTCATTTGCAAGTAGACAGTTATTAGTTGCCAGAAAAGCTAACAATGTATTGTTGTTACTGAATTTTCCTCTGTGCGTGCATTTGCAAATTTCCTTTCCTTCATAAATTTGAGGCTAGCACGATGCCTTTTGGCTACACTGCGCATAGCCCTGATAAATATTGAAAAGCAACATGTGATATACGGGAAACACAGTCTCAGTTCATTCCAGTCTTCCGCTCCTTCTGTATCAGTCCATTCTGGTTGAAGGTTGTGCTTTGCATTCCAGAACAGAACATTCCAAGACAACAATAACTGGTGTCAGATCTGGCAACTGCTGTGGACACATCCGGCAGTGCTTCACAACATCTGCTTTTCTACTTCTAAATGATTCCTGCAGAGTCTGAAGCCCTGGCTTTACTGTTTGTCTTACTTTGGTATGAATTTTCAATCAATGAAAAGGACACACATAGTAACAGTTATAATGCAGGGTAAGAGTGCATTTTTCAAATACTGTATCTCCATGTAAGTAAACTGTCTTTGTCTGTAACAACTTTTTATTTACTGTACTTTGACTTGTGTATTATCGCTTTATAACTACTCAAGGGCATGAATTGTTTAACATTCAACAGACTCGATACCAGCATAGAATCTTAGATAGATTAGATAGAAAGATAGAAAATGACAATTTAACTGCATTACTGTCAGTTCAACATATGAAGCTGCTTAAGGCATCTTCTTTATGTAAGCCCGCACAGCTATTGTATTAGGTGTTTGATATCTTTAATTCAGAAAACCAGATGAAAAAATACATATAAAATACAAAATAAATTGAATCAACAACAGAGCAAAAAAAATTGAAATAATACAAATAAGTTTATGTATTTTCTTTATGAAAGCTATAAATTCTGATAAGCATAGAACAAAGCATTCCTACATAATCTTAGATTGTACAATCAATGGTTTTATCATGAAAACAAATCACTGAAATTATTTATTCAATTAGGTGTAATTGTCATAAATTGAAACAATCTGTCATAATGTTTATTTTTTATGTTTTAATGTTTATTATTAAGGTTTTACAATGTTAATTATTTTTACAGAGTGTAAGACAACAGAGTTAAAAAAAGCAGAAAACTGACTGAAATGTTTGTTTTTTTATTAACACCTTTATAAAAATTAATGTCTAGAATTCAACTTCACTCAATAAAAAAAGAGAACAGCCACACACACAGACACACAGAAATAAATGTTCCAAAAACTGATTTCCAGTGCCTTGCAATATTGTTGATTTGAAGTATGTAGTCATGCATGACACTTTGAAGTAGCAATTATTATGTTGTATACACAATCTATTCCAGACATTCAAAGCAAAAAACAGAAAAGAAAGAAGGAAATAAATAATATGAAAGAAAAATACTAAAGTCATGACTACAAAAGAAGTCAAATGTTTTTCTGTGCCAAATGTTAACTAATTTAGGTGCAAAACATTACCTTAACAAGAGAAGTAGTTGAGTTGCCTGTCTGTTTGCAGTAATAGTGGTTTAGATGATTTCATAGTAAATACACCTATTTTTGGAAGGTCCCATAGTCACATAGTGCATTTCAAGAAAAGATTCTATTGTGAAGCCCAAGGAGCTTTCAAAAACACTTTTGAAATTGAGATCAGGAAACACGTATAAAAATAAATTCAAAGACCCTTAATATCTCTTTGAGATATTGTGAAGCTGATCAATATGGAATAAATGACATACAGACAGTGCCTAGATCAGCGTGTCCCTCCAAACCGAGCAGTCAGGCAATGAGGAAAGTGATTAGCGATGCAACAGTGAGGCCAACACCAATTCTGCCTTTCGGTGTTCGGTGTTCGGTGGCTGAAATGGGAGAAAATGTCCTCGGGTCAACAATATCCCAGTGACTCCACAAAAGGGAATCAGATGGAAAAAGTCTAAAAGTAAAGCATTACATCTGACACAAACCCAGGGTAGTGCATCAGTCACACCATGCCTACTGGTCAAACACGTCGGAGGCAGCATTATGACATAGTTCTGTTTCTAATCAACAGGAACTGGGAAGCTTGTTAATATTTATATAGATAGAGCAAAACACTAGAAACCTCAGACCTAAAATTGGGACAAAAAGTCACCTTTCATTCATGAGGGCTGTCCAAAGCATAAGGCCAGAGCTACATGGACACTGGACTGACTTCAGGATAAGAAAGAGATTGTCCTTGAGTGGCTCTATCAAAGTACAAGCTTAAATCCTGAATCTACTTCTTCTTGAGTTCACAAGTCAGAATACTTATGTCATTTGATAACATTTACTGTAACTTATGCTTAGAAGTATTCAGTTTGAGCATTAAAAATTTAAATAAAATATTAATTTAAAAAGTTGTACATGCAATATTTTGTACTTTCACAAAATGGCACACCATAGGAAGTGTCTGCAAAAATTAATTTTGCAAGTCACTGTACGTATTTATAATTCACGTTACAAAGTCCAGGACTTGGTTTTCTCCTTGTAACTCCCTCTTGGACAGTCACCTGCCATGCTTTCTTCAAATTCGAACTCTTCCCAAATCTATATCTTCCCTTGTTTCTTCTCGCACCCTCTTTTCTCATGCTACCGCACTGTTCTGGTACCTTCACTGGTCCCCCTACTGCTCCACACATTTGCACATGGTAAACCATACTTTTCACCTAACATTCTCACCCTCTCCACTTTTGCCTTTGTTCAGTCTCTAATCTCACGGTATACCCCACTTTTCCCACAAAGCTTCTCCTTTTGCACTAGACATTCTAAAACCCCTCTCTCACCTCCCATTCCCACAACCCACCCCACATCTCAGGAGTGTAATATCTACCTACAGAAATCAGAACTGCTCAGTCCCTGACCACCTTTCCACAACTGCTGAAGACTCTTTTGGGTAGAAAGCATCTATGGTCTCTCAGCTCTTAACTACTTCCTTTATTAACTTTTAAACCATACTGTACTATTTGTCTTCATTTTCAAACTGGTAATTGTGACACTTTCAGGTGCGTTATGCATTAACTGTTATCTTAAACTTTTGGTAGGTCTTTCATTTACACTGTGAAAAACACCTCAATATACAAAACAAAACCCTAGATCGGCCCATACTGAATACTAAATGAATTTCTTCTTTGTAAACTCTCTGTTAATAATACCTAATAGCTGGGCAGCTAAGATGCTTACTGGCACAAAAACCAGTGAAAACCCAGAAACACACTATAATGTCCCGAACTCCACAGGCTCCATGATTGGTTGTTTGGAAGTGTCCTTCTCTCTCTCCCGTTGATGCAGTACATACAGTAGCAACTGGATGTCTTTCCTAGACACCAGATTGAAAACCTCTATTTCCTGGTTTTAACTGTCACCTGACCATATGTCTTTATCCAATTGGTCCGGTGACAGAGGATGGCAGGTTATTTCCCATTGTTTTCTGGGGAATGTAGTTTAGAGAAGAACCACCTTTATTTCTCCACCCACCATCCTCATACATATCCTTCTCCTTGGGAGGGAAGTCATTGGTCAGCTGAAGATTAGCCATTCCACAGCCAATTTTGCCCAGGGTGACAGCAGAAAATAGGGTAGGGTAGATAGGACACACTGCAGATTCTCCTGGATCACACAACTATTGCCTTTCCTGGTTTATTCCATCACAGAATACTGGACATGACTATCCCCTCTTCTGGGGCCCTAGGAATAGTGGCACTGATTGCTACCTAAAGTATTTCTCTCTTTAAGTCTGCTACAGTTTCTGAAATTTTAGCACTTCCCAAGAGATCCATATTTACAGTTTGTACTACTCACTCTGCATCTAATGTGTTCCAAGATTCCTCTGCCTCTTTTAGCTTCACCATCTGGTTAACTGATTCAGTATTGCTCTGGCTGAAAATGTCCTGGGTTTCCTGCTTAAATTCCTGCAACTAGTTATTTTGAGGGAAAAGCCTCTGAAAGCATCCCTTGGCTCCATCTGCCACTATCTCAACTGCTGTTTCCCAACATCCTTCACAGTCTACCTAGGATTCAGTTTTTCTTTTCACCTTTTTTTATTGGATGCCAGTTTTCACATTAAAATCGTGTTGTTGTGTTTTTAATTTCGTCACTCAATTACATCTTTCACATGTTTTTGAACTTGGTGTCCCTTCTCCAACACAGGCCTTTGACTGACCTCTACCAGGGCTTTTATTGAGTCCTATCCTCCTGCTGTCTCTTCTCTGCAATGGCTTGGTTGTGCTGGGACTGAAGACTCTCCACCAGCCCCCTCCATTTGTGACTCTGTGCTGGACACGCCAAACTGGATCTTGGTTAGTGTAGTCATCCTTTAAACTAGTTTTTTCTACTTCTTCCAGATGACTATCATTTCTGCTTTGGGACTTTCCTAGCTCTTCACTAAGCCTCAAAGTAAATGGTTGTACAAATAATACAATACACATTATTTGTATTTATAACACTAAATCTTAAATATAAAAAGTACATTTACTGTATTAAAATTCCAAATACAAAATTGCAGCCACATAATGACAATACATCAATCACCTAAACACATACCAGAAAACATATCTGGATATTTGCTGGATATCTGAATAAAATGCTGGAATACATTTAAACTTATGACCTCATGAAGGAAATACCACTGATGGAAATAAAAATGCAGCAAAAGAAATTATACCTACTTGTGTATTTAATGTAGCTTTACAGCTTGCCCTAGAAATGATCTCAAGCAGCCAATAACAGTTTCAAAACCCCAGAGGAGATCACAGGCCATAGATTTTAGAGTCTACTGACATATTTTGTGTGAATTTGAAGGAAGGACTTAATATCTAGAAAGTCCAGTCATTTTATTGCACTGTTGACAATTTTGAGAGCGAGAGAGGTGATTGAATGCTCTGAAAAGCATTTTTATTCAATTAAACATAAAAAAAATATTTACACTAAATACTTATTTGAGTTAAAATTCTTTTATATGTGCATAATATTTTAATGGCACACTGTTGTTAATTCTGTTTTACGTGTTATTTTAACTCCAATAAATCACATGCAATGTATTTCACATTGAAAGAAAAAAAATATATTTGTCTTTAATATTTAGCAATATTATTGTTTCAAATTCTATTACTCATATCCTTATTTTTAACTTCAGTCTTTGAGTCATGTAGTACTTTCAGATTGCAGAAAAATTAGATAGATTAAAATGGACAGTATGACTGGCCAATTTCAGGAAACAGGTCAGCATTTGTTTGCTTGTATTTCAGTAAAGGCATATGAAAACTTCCAAATGTCTCCTCTCTCCCTTGTGCACTTTCAACCTCTCTATCTTTCTCTCCCCCATCCCCTTACTGCTGAGCAAGCCTCCCCACAAATCCCCAGGCTTTGGGCTTTCCAACTGCTTCAGTATGACATTCATTTTTCTCTTCTGTATGTTTCAGCCTGCAGCCTCAGATAATTTAAGACATCCCTTCCCCTTCTTAATAGTACAATGTAATGTGCAGCCAATATCTACTAAGTAATGCAGCAGACATGGGTTTTGTTTCTACATCATCTAGAACAATCTGAACCCATCAGTCTTTCCACACTGACAATCATCATCCAGAGAGCTGAGCTGAAACTTAAGTTATGCATAAATTTAAAGAAAGACTTTGAATCTCAATTCCGCTGTTGTAGAAGCACTGTAAGCTCATCTATAACTGTTTCTAGAATGTGAAGTTGGTAGAAGTAGATAGAATGTATGGTTAGGGACAGTATATAATAGAACACAAAAGATTTTTGGAGCTAATGAGATACGAACAAATCAAAAGGTTATTTTTGGTTTACTTGAGGTAAAATACTGCTGAACATAAGTGTTATTGTAATTGATACAAATGTTTTTTTTTATGTTTTTGGCTAAGAATATTCTAAACATACAGTAACTTTAAACAGAATAAAATAGTAACCAGAGGACACTGCTGGACACTTAGTAGTTAGCATCTTGTAATATTTACCAGGATTAAACAACACTGTACTATAATGATACAAATGCTCCCACTAAAAAGGTGTTATTAAATCATTCTCTTCACTCTAGTCACAGATATTTCTATAATTAATGAAAGCATGACACAGTTCAATCCCAAAGCCGTCAGTGAATTGTGGGAGAACAGTTTCACTACATTTAATTCCTTTATTGTTATCCTTGTGAAGAATCATTGTTGTCTGCTACATGCTGACCATGTTTAAATTCACATTTCCTAAGCCTTACTTTACTTTTTTCATGGATGGTTTATAGCACGTGCACATGCAAGCCTGTGTTTTATCAATCTTTTTTCTGTAGCCTTCCAATACTGCAGTAGACAGTATTTGCAGGAGTATCTCTTCTTAATCGAATCCATAACTCCCCAAGAAAAGCAGGGTCACACACAAAACATGCCACAAGCCTACTGATGGAACTGCTGACATGACCTTGGACAACATGATAGATTTCCTTTCATTCCACAGCATTCCAAAACCCCTGCCATGCTGAGGCTGACAGCAGCCAGCTCAGACCCCACAGAAGGCCCACACCCACATTCTGTCTTTCACACCACTGTCTCACTGAAGCACACTAGGAGACATCTGTTCCATTCTATGGCGCAGTCTCTAGGGTAGAACTTCATCTGGGTCCTTTGCTTCAGATCAGAAACAGATCACTCTTTAAAAGAACTGTCATTAGACAGGTCTGATTCATTCCCTATTTATTGCCACAGTACATGTGAGGAAAAAATTAAATAAAAAGTCCAATTTTACTGCTTGGATGCAAAGAAGTATCAAATTATTTTATTAATTATAGGATTAAGTCCCCCAATGCTGCAAAAATATATGATAATGCTTGCCAAATGTGATGCATTTTAAAATAAAAAAAAATAATAATATGGGAGTTTTTTTCTTTCTCATGAAAATCCTTAAATTTAATGGCAGGCTCCTGCAAGATGGCTTTGATCTTTCTGTATACTGTGTCATTCATTGACTTTGCATTTTACATGCAACACTACATTTCTCCACTACAATGGCAGCAAATACTTTGTTTTCTAAATCACTCAGCACTGTAAGACATTCTGCACTATGTCAAGCGCTGTGCTTCTTTTACTAAAATGTGGCAATGTTTAGTAGTCATCTTATCGGCCATTTTACATATCTTTTTGGACAGTCACACCCTAACCACAGTGCCCCAAAATGATTGTCTGCAACCTCAGTAGTGTACGAGGTACAGTCCTCAAACTAGCAGAAATGCCTCCTGGAACTGCCTGGAGCATCTCAGAAATCAAGATTAATTCATGGTGTTGCAGATATCCTCATGGATGTGGAGATTTCAAGTGTAGGGTGTGAAGCGTTTTAAGGGGCATTGACTACTTTGAGTCAGTTAGATTGGAAATATTTTTAAATGAAACAAGAAAGGAATAGTGAAACATTACATGGTTACTGTAAATGAATCAATATGTTCTGGTGCCCCCTTCAGAAAAACACGATTACTTCATCCATCATCGAATTATAGGACTCCAAAAATATAAACCAGCATGCTGTTGGCAACATTACTACTTCTACTGGTTCATATTATGATGATTCAGTTTTGTAGGCGGTCGACAGAATCAAGGGAGCACTGTCGCAATTAAAATTGAAATAACATTCTTGACTGTGCTCCCTGCTGTCGCTTAAGGACAAACATTATGCGTTCTCGTTTTGTCTCCAAAGGTTGGGTGCTCAATACACTTTCTTGGCTTTGTTTTAGTTTTTCAGATAGAGTTATTTACTTAAATGTAATTCCACAATTAGAAAGCATTAACCATAAAGTTTCGTAGAGATGACCTTTGTTCACTGATTGCATCGGCCAAAAGTTCAGGAAAACAACATAGTTTAATAAGGGATTTAGTTCCAAGACTGTGTTATGGTATCAGTCTCCAAGCAACAGCTGAACACCATTTCTGATAATTGTGTGGCCTGTTACAGATTCCAGATAATTCACCACTGGCGATGCAACCATAAACCCATTTAGAACTGAAGAGAGTGTGCTGAATAAAACTGAATTGGAGATGAGGAAGTGAACAAGAAACAGTTAATTTTTTTAATATGTGTAAAAAACAAACATACAATTATATCTATAGAGTGTGCCACATGAACCGGACAGACGTGGTAATTCAGGCAAATTCATGCAGCTAATTGGAACAGGGAAATTAGCGCAGTAGATCAAACCTTAAATGCATGTCTTTGGGAGGTGAAAAGAAACTGAAGCCCCCCCCCCAAAAAAAAAAACACTAGAAAACCACAGTTAACAAGGGTGAAGACTCAAACTCATGATCAAAGAGTTGTGAGACAGCAGTGCTAAATGCCAAGTCAACATACCACTTTATATACCATTAAGGAGATGTGGTAGTATTTTTTCACAGTGCATTTACTTTCAACAAAAAGCTGAAATGACATTTTTTTTTATTCTTGGTGGATGCAGCATTGCAGCTGTGGTTACACAACAAAAATCTGGTGCAAAATACTTTTAGGTTTCCACAAAACACTAAAGCAACAAATGGTGTCAAAAGAAGGTTCCCTGGAGAAGAGGCAGAAAAAGTTTAGCAGCCCATTGCAATAATGACATAATTAATGTTGAAAGTTTATTGAATTCATTAACATTAGCCTTTTACCTCTGCTAAAGATCTTAACAAGCCACAGTTTGACATTAAGAGGTTTTCATATTCATCACCACTCAGAATTATTGTGAAAAGCATTTCAGCCTCACCATCTCACACATCTGCAGATCTGTAAGGGTCTTTCACCCCACAGCCAAAAAGAACACATTACCATGTGTCTTATTTTGGTGACTTAATATAATACACGCCTATATGAGCAAAGTTCTTACTGCAAAATACTTGTGGAATACAGACATAACCATTAGAATGTAACCCTTTCTTTTCACATAAAGGCTGAGAAAAAGTCTGTCTCTTTAACTCACTTAAATATTGTTGGTTCAAGGTCTTATTGAAGGTGAAAAAGGTCTGACATGATTTGTCTTGAGTTCAGCCTTTACACTAACAAAAGCTGAAATTTCAATAAGGATGTGTAGACTTTTGATCCACTGTAGGTCTGTAAATTAAACCAATATAAACTGAAAAAAGTGTACAGTAGGTTCAAGATCCTTTAGTAAGTTGAGCATACTTATAGAGTGACTTGAAACTATACCAGAAATGTGGGTGGCACATCACCTAGGGGAGCTGTGACTTCCGCAACCCAAACCAGAACTAAATACTTCTTTACATCACCATTAAAATGCAGTGCAGTTATCTTGTTTATGTTTTGAATGATACAAACCAAGGGTCAGAAAAAAGTGACTCCACACAACATCAAACAATCATACTGAAGAATAGTTCACCTGCCACTAGACTCTGTTTTTAGAAAAACTGTAATGCAGACTACTAAATGAGAAGTGTGCCACTAAAACATTTGTAAGCCATTTTTTCCTCTCTGTAACAACTTTAAATAAATATTAATTCTGATAGAAATTATTTATAATGTTTTCAAAATAATAACAGTGACACAGAACGGGCGGCCACATTATTATGTCTACAGCAGGTACTTAACAATTGCCTTAGAGAGAACATGAATCAGGGTACTGGGGATTCCCTAGTCTCAAGCACCACAAGTGAGCACACAACTGCAACACAAAGGGCACATCCTGCTACCGTCGTTTTGTCTTTCTCATTATCGTATAACTCGAGGCCATCATTGCCTCTTACCAGAGTAAGACAAACTAGCCATGCTTCCTTCCTAGACAACACTTGCAGAATAGGGACGACATGGACCAACATCCTTCCTCATCAATATCAGCAAATTCCTGCGCTACTCAATTGACAATTCAAAACAATTGACTTCTAGAGCACAGGAATCAGGTTATTGGAGATTCAGTAGTCTCAAGCACCACAAGGGAGCATACAACTGCAACGCAGAAAGGGCACATCCTGTTACTTAGCTTTGTCTTCCTCATTATTATATAACCCGAGGGCATCCCTCCCTCTTACCAGAATAAGACAAGCTATCCATGCTTCCTTCCTGCCAGTGTTACATGGGCAACTCCTGCAGGATAGGGGTAACATGGCCCAACACCCTTCCCTCTCAATATCAGCAAATTCCTGTGATACTCCATCAACACCACAGCCTGTGGAATTACTTATCTCACTCGGCCAGAAGACAAGTAGGTTGAGCACCAAGTATTCAACCATGGGACACAAGAATGCACAACTTCTTACACTGGCAAAGAACGTGTAGCTCAAACATAGAGAATTGACATACAGTAGCAGTATCTTGTCATCTTCCACATTACAAAAATGGTTAGTCACTACAAAATAGCACTGCCGTTAGAATTCTATATTCAAAAGTTTTCTCAGTACATTTGCAAGTTTTGAAAAGCATAATTATAATGGAAGAAAATAATTAAAACTCTATTTTTCCCAATTAAATCCCTCCAATGATCTTGCTCCATTTAATAATTTATTTTTTAAGCAGTCAATCAAGAAAGGGAAAGGTATCAATTTACACACACCAGAGACAAAGTAATCTTGTGATCGCTATGATTAAAAACGCGTGGGAGAAAGTGCTTACAATTCTTATGAAGAAAGTTAAATACTACCTTCACAAATCTAACACTTCTGTAGTTTTGCCTTGCCAAGCATCAGTGAGACATTAGCTTGTCAAATCAGTAGTTTGTGCTGCATACCCAACGAAATATCACCACACCATCTGCACTTCTTAAATTTGCCAGTGTAAATAAATGTCCTTAATAGTTTTCATATGATGTGTTACTAAACAAAGCACGCAGCTTTTACTGGAACCCCACTCCATCAGGTCTCTTAAAGGATCACCAGGAGAAGCCTTTCATGACTTAAAAGAGCACTGCTTTAAAGTGGTTAAGCAAACATTGCTAAATTTCAAAAACTCATAAGAATGGGGAAAGTGGAGATCTCTGTTGGATGCTTTGGAGCCTAGGAATAACAAGGATATTTGTTACAAAATAAACAACCCAGGTTTCTCCAAGGCCCCGGAGTTCTGTGTGGAATTCTGGCTTTGAACAGTGCTGTGGCACGGGAGGGGGGCTGCTGCCAGTGTACACTGCCAACTTTTTAAAAAGGCTACTTGACAATGATTAACAGGAGGCAAAAATCAGAAGAAACGTAATAAACCATCTTTAGCCTTGGGTATTTAATGGGCTGGAGAGCACGCACAACTGGGCTCTACTTAGCAGAGGCTGACATGAAACACGCGCATGCCACTTCCTGAAAACCTGCATTAGATATCAGTTGGCCCACTCAACCTACCAGTCATGATGCTATTGAGAAAGAAAGGCATGTCTGATTGCTCAGTCTAAACAGGCTGACATTTTAAGTCAAACAAAAGCCCTAATCTTCCCGTGGAGGAACAGAATTGTGGGGCAGGCCACAGTCTTAAAGTCTTTTTTCTTGATTGCTTATAAATGAATTGGGAAGTTATTTTAATGACGGAAACATCATGTAATTAGTATAGTGCTTATTTAATTACTGTAGGTCCTATCATAACTGGAATGTGGTATTAGAATGCTTTAGAAAATAAGATTCATATTATATTTGTAAACAGTAAGAGGGAGTTATTAAAGACAAAAATTAATAATATACGGGCAGCATACTTTTGTGTTAATTTAATTTGAATAAATTATAATCCACTGGAAGTACTGGAAAGACAAAAAGCACACAGGAAGTGATGATGGACTGCACTGAAACTTGTGCTTGTTTTATTTTAATCAAAATTTGATTTCTCCAATTGCTTGTTCATTTAATGGTCTTGGAAACACCAGTGATAAACTCTTTAAAGATATAACCCAAATACCAACATAGAATAATGGTAAGAAAGGATAAGGACCATTCTTGTTTCCATTTAAAATGTTCACTTCAGATGTTTTATAATTTGCTGTGGTCCCTTAGTGTCGACAAAATTAGCAAATTTGCAGAAATATTTTTATGCTTGGTGTAAATATCGCATAACCACGGATTATTTCCTAAATTACATGGACTGGACAGTACTTCAACCATGACCCCTTGATAAAAGTTGAAAATGCTGCTAGTGTGTTAGCGTCAAGGAGATGAAAACTGACTGGTGTAAAGACAAAATTCCATCCCACATTAAGTGAATACTTTGGCAGACCTACACTAGTTAAAACACACTAACAAAATATGACCATAAGTCAGTTGTTTCGATACTCTCAGGCTACTTTGGCAGAAGAAGTTTTGTTGATTTTTTTCCCTGTCATGTTATAAACACAGGCATTGTGTCCAAAAACATTTTGGAGCTGCGCTGTTCCATGTAGTGCTGCTGTAATAGTTGGGAGTTGAATCCCCTTCTAGCTCCTCTCACACAGATGTTTCTTATTGTTCCCTATTCATTCAAGACAAGAATATTTTTAGATGCTTGAAATGTTGATCAACATGATTCACTCTGCTGGAAGGGCACCAGAAGAGTTATAACACGTCCCTCAAGCAGTTGAATGTGCCGTCCAAGTCACAGATCAGGGGAGGTTCTACATTGAGCAATTCAGAAAAGGCAGCTTCAGAAGAGCTTACAGTATGTTAGAAATGTCTGTGTTGATCTAGACCATTATCTCTCTTCCTTCCTATCTTTAAATACAGTGTATACATGTATGTCCAAACATGCACACCCTTGCACGAAATCCAAGAATGAATTGGCTTTTGACAAGAATAAGCTGCAGCATTGTTTCAGGGGTTTTTATGCATTCCATTGCGTTTATGTTCTATCCATTTTCTATCAGCTTTACCAAATTTAGAGTCAGTAGGGGAGCTGAAGCCTATTCTGGCAAGAATCAGGCACAAGACAGGATACACCCTGGATGGGATACAAGTCCATCACAGTGCAAACATACAGACATGTACAAACTCATGCCAAGGCTAATTTTCCCAGAAGCCAAAAAACCTACCAGCACATTACTGTGGGAGGAAACCACAGCACCTGGAAGGAACCCACAAGAACATGGGAAAAACTCCATGCAGATAGTAAACAGGTCCGGAATTAATCCCTGGGCCACAGCTCGGTGAGGCCGCAATGCAAACCACTGTTACTGTGCAATGTGCTGCTCCTTCATGGCTATTCATCTTTTTATATTTGTTGGGAGCGTCAGCGTAGTTTTACAAATCAATTTATAGTGAAACCACAACAACAGAAATGAGTTGTTGATGTCAGGAAGGAAGCAACCAAAAAACTCTCAAGACAACATTTGCTCAACCTGCCAGTGTGTGCGGATCCCATATTGGCTGTACCATTCTTTTTTGGATTCAAAGAAGACTATCATTCTTGATAGTCAACTGTAACAAGGAGAGCTTTCTGACTAATCCAAAACGTTTGGCCGAGACGTGGTAAATTTCGGGTTCGATACCAAAGGTTATCCGAATAGAGAGAAAGACAGACAAATCCGAAGTGTTAGACGAGGTCGAAGTCAGAAGGGGAGATCAGGGTTCGAGTATCCTAAGAAGGCAAGAGGAAGTAAGTAATGCAAGGCACGACGTTCCAAGGAAGCTAACAATACCGAGCGCTGTTCCGTGAAAAGCAGAAGGTCTGGAAGTAGAGGGTGTGTTAACAGATGAGGTGTACGGATTGGATGGAGGGGTAGACCGGCAGTGCTTGCAGAGATTGCCTCCACCTGGTGCTTAATTGGGACGAGGCCATTTGTGAGGAGACTTCCAATTAGTGGTGGATGTGACAAAAACTGTGTCACGAACGTTACTCCTCCTCTTAAGGGCACTCCAGCCCTTCCTCGTTCTGTCCCATTACCCACACCTGTCCTTTATTCCAGCCCCTCTTCTGTTCCACCTTATAAGCCAGATGCAGACGTCATCTGGGGCTTCTCATTGATTTCCGCATCGTGAGAGCCCAGGTCCTGCTGCGTCTGGCTCCATTATGTTTTTAACCTTCAGTTCCTGATTCCCCTCCCTTTGCCGGTCCCAACCCGGTTCACGGTTTTAACCCCCGGATGGATCGCCTGGTTAAGGACTCTTGCTTTTGTGTTGGATTCCCCGTTTGGACTTTACATGGATTGTTTGCCTCGGCCACACCTCCCCGGATCACCAGCACTCCCCGGACACGCCCCCTGTCTCCAGACCCTTTTCCTGTATGACCATTTTTCCCCTTGTGTCTTCACAATTCTGGATCGTGTCGTCCGCATAGGGCCCGGAAAGAACCGGATCGTGACAAACTGGTAATATTGTTGTTACTAGAGTGAATATCTGGATCACTCTTACTATCTCTGACTCACTGCACCATCATAGAATGTTTGATAAGAAATACTTCACTCTGGTCCATATCTACTGTACATTAATGCCCAAATGCACAACAAAAAAATGACAAAAGAAGTAATACATGCAACATTCAGTGGCCCATAGTAAATCTTCTAATAAGTCTGTAGAGCATGTTGTCCTAAATACTAGGGTAATTAGTTATTAGGCTTATAGCTAAGACGCAACTTAAGTTGAGTACCACAAAACATTTTTTAGTTAATTTTACAACATATTACATAAAGCACATCTCCCAAGAACTACTGAATCTTATTTTGTCAAACAAACTCAACACTAGAAGACTTTTTTAAAGCCACATGGCTTTGTCTGAATAATGATTTGCTGAAGATAAAGTAAATGGCAGGGGCTGGTATAAGGTTTCTTAGATTGAACTAATAAAATGCAGGCAAATTGTCAAAGTGATGCAATTGTGCTATTAGCTTAGAGTACTGCATTGCAATTTGATTAATTTAAATCCACAGTAATCACAGGAAAATCTTTAGATGTTCTGTTTAAAATGCTATTCCAATGCCTGCTGTAAAAAATGACTCCAAATGCCTGATTACTGATTTATAACAATGGTGACTTGGAAGCCCTATGGGCTGTGTCATGGGAAGGAGAGGAGTGCATGGGAGTCAGCATAGAAAAACCAAGTACAGTAAATAAAGAAACCCTATCGTCCCAACTGACCTGTTGCTCTAAACTCATATGAAGGGTTTATGATGCATCAAAACCTGTACAGTGCAATATCCACCATCACATACCACCATAATGCTATAAACCACCCACGTCCTTAGAGCATTATCCCTATTCCTAGTTTATTCCAATTATTATGGAAGTGAAGGAATTCAGCTGCTATAGATATGTACTGCATAGAGAGAACACAGTAAATAAATCTGCAAATAAAAATTTGATGTCCTAGATAAATAAAAAAAAGTTGTTTGTTGACATTAACCTCTTTCATCCATAAAAGTGTTCAGTTTTAGCATTCAAGTTCTGATTAAATCTATTCACTTTAAAAATGTGTATACATTATTTGTAATTCAGTGAAATAGAAAATAACCCAAAAACGTAGCAGCTGGTGTCTATCTTGTGACTAAATAATCTCCTTAAAGTGTCGAGTTCATGTGGAGTTTCTAAGTATCTAAAACAGATATTTTACTTTTAAATACATTATACTACAAGGCTATAAAGACAAAGATTATCAATTAGATCTATAAAGTCTAGATCTAATTGATAATCTAAGTCTAGATCTAATTGATAATCAAATAAAAAAGACTGGTCTTTTTTAAGGAGAAAAAAAACATGTTAACACAAATTTTATGATAAATCCTACTCAATTCGGCTTGTTGGCAAATTTCTCTGTTTAAGCTTAAGATAATTGCACATGCGCTAAAGATCCGAGGATGTAATTTGGTGGTGCAACAATTGTCATTATCTGGTACAGTACCAGTCTTGCAATTACGAAGTCTCAATGGGTGGTCTGACGCGCCTGTGGTCTCCTTTGTAGGTGAGGGATGTCATTTGACAGTGTAGTTAGTGGTCCGCTTGCTAGAGGTTAATAAAGCACCATTGGAATCTGGCAGGACCTTAATAATATGGGCCAGGCTACAATTGTTTTCAGGTTTTGTACTTTAGTACAGTATTTCATTATTACACAACAATATATCTTTCCACTTATACTTCAACAAGTATGCATGAACCAGCGAAAAGGGTTACTAAATAATGGAAGTGCCATGAAATGAATAATAAACAAGCAGCAATGTATGTAGAATATTACAGTTTCTAAGATTTTTCATGAGCCTCATGTCAACTGACCTCAAAACAACTCAGTTTATTCTTTAATTCATCATATATTTTGAGATACAGTATATTGAAACATATGAATATTCATCCATTTTTTTTTACTCCTTTATACAGTACAGGGTTGCTGGAACCTAAACCTGCTAGCAACAGGCACAAGACAGGGTACACCTGGATAGGATACCAGTCTATTGTGGGGCAGAGACAGACACAAACACTTTGCCAAATTTTTTTCCAGAACTCAATTAAGCTACAAGGACGTCCTTGGACTGTGGGAGCAAACCAAAACACCTTGAGGAAACCCACTTGAACACAGGGGAACATACAAACTCCACACAGACTGCATCTCAGGGATTGAACTCCGACCCCCAGCACTGTGAAATAGCAATGATAACCGCCGAAGATAAAATCTGAAAATGTGAGGCCATTCAGCCTGTTTACTGTAGCTCATCTGATGTTAGTACCTATGCCAAATTGAATTCAACAGTGGATCTCATGCAGGCATTTGTTGGAAAAAAGCAACAATATTATCTTTTAAGTTTCTCTTCGACACTTCTCCTTAATTTCCATTTGTGCTCTCTGGTACTGTATGTGTTTCATGATTGATTCTTAAAAAGCCTATAAGGTTAACTTTGTTAATGTCTTTGAGTCTTTTGAAAACTTGAGTGAGGTCCCAATGTAATCTGCTCTGTTCATGACTATTGTTTTGAATTCAGAAATGTATCTAGTTGTTCTTCATCGAATGCATTCTATATAGTTGTTCAATGTAGATATCAAGGGCTTTTGATTTGCTATTTCAGACAATGAGCTGCAAATGTAAATTTTTCCATTGCTAATGTTTCCAAGTCATTGATTTGTTTTTCTGAGTTTTCCAGGCATGAACATCAAGTATGTAGTTTTCCAGGTTTCTGTGTGTGGAAACCCGGAGAGTATTTTTGACCTGATATACACGTTTTTGATACATTCCATTAAAAATGTGTTTCTGAAGCGTTTAATTAGTATAACATCTCCAGTCATTGTAATGTGCAGTGTTGGTAGGTGGTAAACTAATTTCTTGTTTTGTTTTGTGGTCAGGTAGTTATTTTCTATGTTTAAGTATTGCAGGAGAAATGTATTTTGAAAAAACAATATGAGAAAGTATGATGGTTAACATACTGTATAGTTCCACCAGGTCCTCAGAGCTCTGTTTTGGAGATTTTTAGTAAAGAAAATTTAGTAAATAATCCTAAAAACATGGTTACATTGGTTTTATGTTACAGTCAAAAGAGACAATACAAGGACATTCAACATTTCACTCAGTGTGACGTTGTCAATCAGTGACAGAGCCAGAGACTGAGCTGGAAACCTTCTGGCAAAAAGTCCTTTATCCTAACCACACAGCCATCAAAGGAGCTCAGTCTCAAACTGGTTTTGAGGTATTTCAGTTTTGAGGTCTCACTCACAAACCACTCAATGCTATACACTGCAATTTCCAGAAGGATTTTGATATACTTCCTCATTGAAGATTAACTCTAAAATTGTACACAGGTGTTACAAACTGACAGATGCATCTTACTGACAGGCTAGGAATGCAAATGCAAGGACTCAGTAAACTCCAGGGACAGGCGGAGAAGGCCGAAGTGGTTTAGAAATGTTTAGGACCTGCCAGAGATAGATGTGGAGGAGCGGAGATGTATTGAGATCTGGTTAATAGATAGAAAATTAAAGATTTTCTGATCATTAACCAAATGAAAGAGTACAGGGCGGGTGTGCATGATCCAAGAAAAGGCAAGAAAAGGAGATCAGAGCACAGGCCTCCAGAGTGTCTCAACTGGTACAGGCTTCTCACTAGCCGGGTCACGTAATTAGCTACAGTAACTGAACCTTGAACTCCCCAAGCAGCCGCGCACAACTGGTCTGGCGCAACAGAAAGTAAGGTGGGAACAGGCAGCCAGAGCTCTCCCAGCACCCAACAAAACAGTCACCCCCGTGCCTTCGTGGGCACTTGAAGGCATGCAGTGCTGTCTCTGAGCAATGTGTCTCTTCACCAATCTGATAAATTAATGTCCCTGTGATGTCTTAAAAAATTAGTGGTTTAAAGATGGGCAGGGCTGAGGAATGTACTGTACCTACACTTTCCCATTCTCTCCTGTGTAAGGTCACAGGCTTCCTAGCCATGAGCCAAGATGTGAAAAACACAACTGGCTTGTGTTAGACCCCACCTTCAGTAAGGTCGCTCCAGGGAGCACATAAAAACTCACAAATGGCAAAAGCTTCATGGTCCATATATGATATGGCGTTATTACAGAAATGTCACGTCTTCCAAACGAAAGACTCTAAAGAATTACCAGACTGCTACCAATCACTGACTAAAACTTTGAAACCTTATTTTGAGGTGGTGAATACTTGGGTCAGGATTCCTTGTAGTCTGCTCTGTTTGAGACTAAAAAAGAGAACAGGCTAAAAGTGCTGAACAAAGTCAGCCTAATTAACTTTTTCAGTATCAACAGTGAGCAACAAACCAAATGTCACAATAGAAACGGTGTGGAAGTTATTTTAAATCTGAGAATGGAAGGCACTTCATTAAGCAAAGGGTTGTGAGAGTAGGGAACAAGTAGCCCAGTCATGCTGTTGAAGCTGACATCCTGGAGTCTTTTAAGAAACAACTGAACTTTGTTGATCCTGGGATCTAGTAGCTTCTAAAGACCAAATGGGCAAGATGGACTGAAAGTTCTCCTTTTCTTATAACCTTTATTATGCTCTTATGTTCTTACTTTGTCTTGATAAGAATCACACATTCAATAAGGAGAGGGGACTAGGTTGAAGGGTGAAACTCTCTGAAATGTGTTAGATGTTATGATTTGTTAGATAGGAATAAACCCTACTGCCCCACAGAATTAAATTCCACATTCCAGAAGCATTAAACATGTAAATATACTACTCCCAAAAGGAAAACGCATGACAAATATGGCAAACTAATATGGTAAATATAACCCCTAGCTAATTTGTGATTCACACTTGTACTGCCAGCAAATTCATCTGTCACTTGAAATTACTGTAGGTAATAAAGAAAGTTATTGAAGGATACATTGTAACAACCTACTTGAATTGCAGCTTGAAAGTGAAGAGTGAGTTTGAGCATACATTGGAACACAAGCAGAATGTAAGAGACTTGAATAGGACTTTCTTAGGGTTGCATGACAATATACTGTACAGTAGTTATGTCACAACTACATTGTTGTAACCCACTACACAGAAACACCATTAGTGCACTTCTGAGACAATTCCAATCACAATGTCAATGATATGCAACATTGAAGATGTAACTGTGTTACGGTAGTGTCTGGAATTTTTACTTCATATCTAATCTTTCAGTCTTCCAGCACCAAAGGTTATAAAGATCAACAAAAAATGATCACTCCATTGTGGCACATGGAATGTATACAATGTGTCAAAAGAATGGTGTTGCTTTAATGGCAAGATATAAAATATCTAAATCAGCAAAAAAGTGCAATAAGTTGCAGTATTTTCTATAATACTAAGTGAAAAAAAAAGTTTTAAAGGAGCAAGTAAATGTCACAGTTCAAAAAATAAAATCTCCTGTACTATAAGTGTTATATATTATTGGAACAAGTAATAGGTTTATTCCATACTGGAAAGAGAAGAACACAAAACACAAAGAAAATGTTTCGGCCGTGGAGCCTTCTTCAGGTGTATTGTTACATTATTATTGTTATATTTAATCATTGTCAGTTGGTTTATCTGGTTTCCTTGAAGAACTTCCTATATGAAAAAAAAACATGTTTTTAAGACTTACAGAATTTGTAACAGCTGACAAATATCATTTAGACTTCTGTGTTGGGAAAGACAGGAAATAATTTTTCATTTTCGTTCCAAAGTTCATTCAAACCCACTCAACTGCTGGGTTTTTCTGCAGAGATTTTGTGCAGTATGTGCCCACTTTATGTTTACATTCATTGTCCAAGCCCGGAATACAATCTAACTGGAGAGTGTCAGCATCCAAATCATATATACTGTACTTATTTTGGGTTGAATATACTGGCTTCCTTGAGAAATTTGTGAGCTGATTGAAAGAAACAGGTTTTCTTTTTCATTTGATCTGGGATGAAGTATGCAATCTATTCTTCACTGTTTTACATCAGGGGTTTTAAAACATCTGATTTGTCTGCCTGTACCATGCATTTGCTGTTCCAGTGCTTGGTACATGTCTATTATTTCTTCATTTTTATTGTGTTTCTCCTGGACTATAACTTTATGACTCTCAAAACCACTGTATTTGATTAATCAGATTCTTGCAAAGCATTCCAATGTGAAAGAAGAGTTTCTAAATCTACTTTGTAAATGCTCTCAGTTTTTTTAAAATCATTGTATTCTGTGACTACACTACTGTAGTGAAATTTGTATTTCTTTTTCCATAAAGGTGGGTAAGAACTAATGTACAGTATTTGGAATTCTATTCTGCTGCATCATATACCTGGCTTTGGAGGTAGAGCACAGCCTCTCTGTTCAACTGGATCTCTCAAAAGCTCATAAAGCATATTTTCACACTTGGACAATGTATAAAAACCCTTTTCAAGGTTTTTTGAAGGTTGCATGGTCAAGAAAAGCTCTAGGCCCTAGAAATGATGCCAACATTCAACAGGTAGATAAGGGTCATGATCCTTCATCTACAACACTCAGAACACTGCCCACCTACCTAAGAATCCACCTGCAAACAGTCATTAACACTTTATGTGAACATTTATGACCAAATGGCTTTATGATTTGTATTTACATCTCGTGTGAGACATTATTTAAACATAGTGACAGGATTGGAAATGTTGGATGACTGAGTTGGGCACACTGAGTTAGGAATGATTCATGTATAATATAGTTATTGTATTGCGAACAATGCACTATTTTGCTATTTCATGCAGTTTGTTTCCAGGGGATAAGATGTATAATGAAAGGGTAATCTAAGCATAGGAGCACAAAATAATATTTATCCCTGAAAACACAAAAAGGTAAGTTACATTCCACAATCATGGATATCAAGTGAAGTATGCAAGGAGGACAGTATGCCATAATTATTATTAACAAAAAATAACAGGAATCTTTCTGAGAACCTCAATACTGCTTGTGGTCACCTTGAACTACAGCACAGGCCTGGATACAGTGGCACGTGCTCCTTGCCAAGAAATCTGGTTTTGCTAGACTCTGCTCCTTTTGGAAAAAACACTGATATTCTATACACTATATATCTTATACACAGGTGAACCATACAGTACATTTTTTTAAGTGTGTGTATAATGAGATACAAAACAGAACTAACTGCTGACAAATGTTTATTCTGGCAGCCAAGCATGATGGTTATGTCTGCAACATAACAAAGTCTGTGGTGTATTGCAGAGTTGTGAGCTACTACAGTATGTGCTGATTCCCAAAACTAAACTGAAGTAAAAAAAATCATAACTGAGAGGGAATATCCTGGGTTTCACTGTAGTGTACAGTAATATTACAGAACAAAAAAGTTTGTAATAAAAAAATCCAAGTCTGGCATCCAAAAAAATATCTGACATAATTCTAAATATTTTCCAGACTTCAAATGCAGTATTCTGTAGCACTTAAATGCTTAATATTATACAGAGCAGATGATCAGATAAGCAGGCCACCATTTTTTACTTTAGAGCCAGTACCTATAGATATTAGCTAGATGGGCTGAATGGCTTTCTTTCATTCTTCCTATGTTTGTAATAATTCCATAAACTGAAAAACAAATGGATATCTAAGTAAGTCCAGAAAGAATCGTTGACATTATTCTTTAAATTGCTCTACACACATTTGAAATTCTTTGATATAACTGGTTCCACTGGCACAAAACAGTAGTGGTACTAATCTTAAGCAGATGTTGGATTCTGCTATTACAATGGAATCTTAAAGGTGACTTCAGCAAATTATTATTTAACAACGAAAGCATAAGAACTGTAGTGTTGCTTCTCATACATACTTTACACTTTGGTAAAGCTATCATTTTTAATTGCAACAAAAATGACTAATATCTGGGATGTAACAGAATTGCTCCTAGATTGGTACCTGAGAGGTTATTACTCGGACGACCTCCATACACTCATAGTTTTGATAATAACAGCAGGCAGCTAAATCAAAGAGTATCTTTTTATTTAATAACCTTGGCACAGTGTCATAATTAGATTAGTGTACAAGACTGCAAGATTAGTGATTTAGAAATTCCCTTATGCTCTGAACAGATGCCCCTTTTTTCTGTGATTAAAGAGGTCACCAAGTGTGAAGCACTTTTTTTTCTCGTTTGGCCTCCACTCAAGTGCCTGTTAGCGTTTTTCAAGCCATGCACTTTATAGGAGGCTCACAGGTGGAGTGGTTCACGTGGTCAGTGAGTCAGTCAAGGCTATTTGTGGTTATTACCCTCACTGTAAATCTTCTGGACTGTTTTCTGTGAGTTCTTCCCTGGGGCAGCTTAAAATAATTTGAGGAACAGGTCCTCTTTGACCAAAGCTGGAAATGCAGAATGCAATAAAAAACTTACAGCAGACTGGCTCTCTTCTGATATAGGTGAAAGCAAATACTTTCAAATATGTACTTCTTAACTATCAGAACAATTGTCCTCTTTATTTTAAACGCATCATCAAATTGCTACAAAAAAAAACGATGCACCTCCTTACAAAAAGCTAAGTTTTGACAATGGTGTGTTTTATGAAGGAAAATCTCTATGGTAACCCTTCCTGAATAAGAGAAGGTATTAATTATACCTTATGTCTGCATTTATGCCACTCAGATTTATCACTTTGCACAATCAATATGTTAAGGTCCATTGTGTGGTCAAGTGTCCTATTAAAAGTAAAAGTGCTAAACTGATGCCAATTATGTGGTTGATGGCTGTCAACTGGCTTTGTTTTCATTCCTCAGAAGTGAAAAATGAAATATTGCAAAAGAAAGATCCAAACCTGTTCTTAGAAACTTGAAACTACAAAATATGAAAAAGGGGAAAAATAAACAAGACTCATAAGAATAATAACTCAGACTTCCAACCATCTCATTAGAAAGTTAAATGTGAACAGCAAAAAAACATTAGAATGGCGCAAGCTAAGCGATTTTTTTTGCTTTTACAGTTTGAAGCCACATTCATTTAAAACCACTTATTTGGAATACTGTATTGGAAAGCATGCAGAAAACAAGAAAATATTCAGTTACTCGGTATATATACCACCAGTCTCGGAGCTTGGTAATGAAGTTTAAGATCATGTTTAATTACTTAAAAGGGATGTAAACAATTTTGCTTTTATGAAGTTTCAAAAAAAGTTAAATAGAAGCTTAATGCAGCTTCAAAAGTCTGGTTGTGCCTCTCTAAAGAAGTCAGTGCCCCAGTTATGTACAGTACAAAGACCTTTCAGAACTCTAGGGGATCCTGGTTGGCAGCAGCGATTGGTACTGGTGTGGAACTTGGTGAAACTTGGTGCTTGGACATATTCAACAAGAAAAACTAAAGCTTGCAGGAGGGCAACCCAACAGCAGCCCCCTGGTCCTGCTGACACAGCTGGGCCAGGGTACAGAACCCAGGCTCTGGAGCTCAGGGGCATATAAGGTTGCAGGGAAGAAATCATAACAAGCACAGGAAACAGATCAGCACACTTCAGGTTTTACACCATCCCCCGGGAGGCTGTCTTTTCCAAAATGCAGATGTTAAGGAAAAAAAAACCTCTAAACCTCAGACCTCTCTCTCCAGTTCTCTTCGCCTAAGTAAACTAAGACAACAAACTGAAGCAGAACTTTTTTTTGTACTTATTTTTCCTGCCAGGTATCAGGGGATGACATTAAGGAAAGATTTTGAATCACTCCTTTGAAATACAGGATACAGGAGGTATTAATTTAATTCACGTGGTGGGCCACTCCGGCAGGTCAAGGTTTAAAGGTGAATACCCTGTTCAGTCAGAAATGCTCTGTCTTGCGCCCAGTTTCCACTTGCCACTGACAAGGATATAAAAGCTCTCCCATTAAGTGTCCGTGAACCCCAGAGTCACGTGGTGAAAGCAATCCTCATTCCAGCTTCCACATACAAAATGTAATTTTTTTATCAAGAGATAACTCTGAGAAGGCTGCAGTTCAGCAAAAGCAAACATGTTTACTTTGAATCAGAGGGATATGCTAAAAAAAAATCAGAAAAACAAATTAACTTGAGTATGGTATACACTAACAAAAATGAAGATAAATTATGATTTATTACAAAATGATAGGCAATGTTACTTTCTTATAAAGCACCCATCTTCAAATTAAAGATCTTCCTAACTGATATCTGAATGAATTGAACAGACGTTCGTGCGAGTACTGTACTGTAGTACTGTAGCTAACTGTAATACACTGCTCTAGTTAAACTGTACACACAACCACACAGCATCCAAAGATTACTAGTCTAGATCACGTGGAAAGGTGCCTTCTGCCTCAACAAAACTCATCACATTTAAACTTTTTTTAGTTTTCTCAAGGAATAACAAATGTGTTAAAGGAGAAATCATTAACGTCTAATATGTTCAGTTATTTTTCATGGAACCTATTCTTCATTGTTTGCAGTCCCATACATTTCCCTTTTATCCTTTTCTGGATAATTGCTATTACAATTAGTTCCTAAAATAAACTGACTAACAAATGTTAATGAGATAAACTGTCTGAAGGCTAGGAAAGACTATATATATATATCAGATTTTATTTTTTTCTGTCATAAGTTGCTGTAACTAAGCTAGTGAAATCCACAAATACATTCAACATACATACAAGATGAAAAACCTTTCTTGATAAAGCAAGAGTAATTGCTTTCCATTAAGACTTTTACATTCTGTAAATTGTTAAGTTCTGGTCAAAACTGATGATACTGTAACAAGAATTATTATACAGTACAAAGCAATTACTAATTAAGCTTGCTTGGTGAAAAAAACGCCCTCTGTTGTATCTGAATATTGTCTACAATTTGTCTTCATACGACCCTGATTCTACATGTGACTCAGAGTAAAAAAACAGGCAATGGTGAATGAAATTTTTAAGTGTTACCATGTGTACGTTCCTTTGTAATTCAACAATTGTTTTAGGTTAGGTCAGCTGGTGGTAATAAAAAATACAGCACAACAGTTGCCAGGTGATTTCACAAGCCAAGAACACCAGGGATGATCTGAGTTTAAGTGTTCTGGTTTAAGTGTTTACTTTCGTTTTATGTTATTGTTTTTTAAATTTTCCACAGGTCTAAAGTTCATTTAAATAAACTCTAAAAGCACTAACATTGGCTCCCTTCTTCCTTTTTTATCGTTGTCAGAGCCACAGCCAAGTCACAGATCAAAATAAACAGGATAGTTTCTCTTCCAAGATATTTTAATGACTGGGATGGCCAAGTCTGAAGTCCATACTGTCATTTTCCACCAGCCATGGAACAAAACAATTTCTCCCTTTTATTTGTTACATTTCTCATGCTCTGTACACATACTGTACAGTTGCGTATTTCATAAATGAGGAATCACGACAATCCTTCCTGAAATCGTTGAGGAGCTTCTGCAAACACTAAACACTTCTTCAAGAATCTTTAAATATATTTTCTAATTTTACTTAACTTTTTGCTCTGATTGTGGATTCTATGTGCTTGTAAATGTTTACACACTCTAAAAAGACTTAGAATGATTAATTGTGGAAGTACTGTACATGTATTCCCTCAAGAGAACTTCACCCTTACTTCCAGCACTGTCCATTTTAAGACCATGACTAAAGTCAAAGAACCACTCAAGGCCAGGACATTGCTGGCTGTGCCTGACACCGATTTCCATACTTGTATACTGTAGATAACATTAAGTGTTTTGAGTGGAATTCCTATTGGATTGTCTGTGTACTACAGTTATGCCCCATTGTTCTGTGTAATCTTTGAGCTAAATTAAATTAAAAGGACAAAGTTCTACACATGTATATGATTGTGAGAAAAAATATTGTTTTACTTGTATGTACTGTATAATGCATTCTAATGTATGTGATGCAATTTTGGTACTGATAATTAAAATGAAAAAATAGTAAAACATTAAATATCCATCAGATTCTAACAGGTATGTCAGAAATATTTTGGATTTAAAAAATACTGTGAAGGATGCTTATCAAAATAAATAATATAATTTATTTTACCAGCCAGAAAATCCTCACCTCTGGAACAGGAGCAGACTAACTGAAATTATTTACCTATTTGAATGCTCAAGTTATGATCTTCAACAACAGTTTAAAAATAGTCCATGTATCTGAGGTACAGTATATAATCTAATTAAGCAGGCCATACATAACTGTGTATGGAAACCTTAATTTTTACACAATAAGCAGTTCCAGGACTGTAAATTGTAAAAACCTACACATCAATTTATTTAATTACATACAAACTAAGACCAATAGACTGTCTCCCTCAGTAAGGCAGCAATTAAGGTGCAAAATAATTTCATAGTTTTAGGTTCATATTAAATTACACATTGGACTCACTAGCAAACTGCAAATAACAAACCCAAAAGCTTGAATTTTCTTCTCATAAGTTCTTTGCCTTTATCCACCACAGTGCTGCTGTAAAGTACTGAGTTTGTAATTTTCAATAGGCAGGTACAGTAGGTTGAAATTCTAATTTAATCTAAATACAGGTATACAGTTAATCTGTACTTTGAAATGCCAACATACTCTGTTTATAATAACAGTGACAGAAATAACACCTTTTCATGAGCTTGTTTATCAGAAAAGATGACCTATATAGACTCAAAGGCACTTTACACAAAAAAAAATCAATAATTTGGTTTTCTTCCGTTAAAAAGTGACTTGTTTGACCGGATAACATGAACCTCACAAAAAATATGCTTTCAAACAGGTGAGAATTTATTCAGTGTCCAAAAGAAATCCTTGCCCTGCGACTAAACAAAAGTTCATTAATTAGCACAGGATGGTGAAATTTTTACTAATGCTATTGATTATTTTGTGGGTAGAAGACAACAGAAAACACATAACAGAAGAGACTGATATCGGAATGAATTGATCAGTGCTATGTGAATGTGTATACGCCATACTTTGGCTGCTGAATTATGTTTGATCTGCAGTCTACTTACCAAACCTCTTGTATCCAAAGGACTGCACTTCCTCTTCATCTGCAAAGTCGTCTGCCGAGATAGAATTACAAACAAATATGAAGTGACGGTGAAGGCCAAGCGCAGGCTAACATCAGAGAAGAGTGTTCAGCCATTCAGACAGCATTAGACTCTTGTGCACGCTCACTGATAGATACCACAATAAAAGCGTGTTACATGTAACAATGATTTTGTGGGTCACTAATTTGATAAGAACAGATATAACAAAAAAATTGTATGTTTCTGCTAATAAACTCAACTTTTATTCAGTACCCCCCACCCCTTCAATATATCATTGACTCCTTGTATTGCTCGTTATCCTTTGGTGACACTTAACATCTTTAACAGTAGCAGTTGTTAACCTTGGACAGGAGTTCAGAGCCCTGGGACTAAAGTATAGAAATAGAATTATTACTGCAATATGGCCACCAAAAGTGTTGAGAGTCTACAGACAAAAATATTCTAGTAGCCCACCAAAAACTCTCTCCATCTATCTATCCATTATCAGAACTCCTCTTAATGGCACCCTGGAGCCTATTATAAAGTCAAAGAGCTCAAGGTGGAATTACAACTTGGTCGGGACACTAGTCCATTGCAGAGCACACCAACACACACAAGCAAATAGGAACTCTTGTGAACTTGTGAAGACAGCACGCAAACTCCACAAAAACAAGAACCAATATATTCTCATAATAAGTTTTATTTTTAAGCACCTTCCCAAACCCAAAAACACTCTACATAGTGATAAAGAAAAAGACAAAAATGCAATAAAAGTAAAAGAAAAAATAAGAATTTACAAGATAAGCTGCAGGGCAATCAGACACAGGCCCTCATAAAAAGATGAGTTTTGAGTTAAGATAGATTATAGAATATACAGAATATTAGAATAGAATTCTTTATTGCCACACAATATTTGGTGGAATTTGCTTTCAGTACAGCAAGAGAACACAGATAAGGCAGAAACACAAAACATACAACATTAAAATATATATATAAATAAAATATATAAATATATATAAATTAAAATGAAAAAACAAGCAAAACAATCATATACACGTGTAAACAGTTACCTTACATTTGGTAACAGAATGGTAAAGGAGATACTCATGGGAGGCTAATAGCTGAAGTGGGAGAGTTCAAAGTTTGTATGGCAGTAGGAAAGAAGCTAAGATTAAGGTGGGCAGTTCTTCATAGGATCAATTTAAAGCATTTACCTGAAGGGAGGCGCTAAACAAGATTAAGAGCTGTATGAGAGGTGTCTGAAATAATCTTGGAAGTATAATTGGAAGTACGGAAGGGTTTTCAGAGACTTTTAGTTTTGAGGCTTTGAACTTGATCTTTTTAGCATTTCCTTTTCTAAACTTGTTCAAATTCCCTACCAAACTGTGATTAAAGCTGTTAAAATACTTTGAATTATGGCTAAAACAGACTAATATGTTGCCTGAGAAAGTACATCCTCTGCTGTGCCTTCTAAACTCTATTTCATCTGTGTTGGTGCCCCGTTTAAGATAGTCACTTACTGTACATATTTCCCAAGAATTTGGAGGAGTTTGTGGTCACTATAGAATGGCCATCAATGATGATGGTGAGTTTATGTCCCAGACACATTTAAAGTCAATAATGATTTCCTTAGTTTTGAATGCATTGAGTTGAAGGCCGTTATCAGAACACGAGGTTGTACCCCAGTTTATAACCTGTTGGCATGGAGTTTCGTCATTATCAGAAGTAAGGGCAATAACAGAAGTATCATCTGGATAATTAAATATCTTAACGAAGTCAACCCGAGATGTGAAGTTGTAAAAAGGGAAATAAGACACAGAGATACTGTAGGACATTGAGCCTTGGGAAGCACCTGTACTAAGAGTCAAAGGGTAAGATGTCCTGTTATTCACTTTTACCATTTGTTAGAGGCACATCAGAAAGTCCAGAATCCAATGATGCATAACAAAGTTGATGTTCAAATCCAGCCATTTATTATGTGATTTATGTGCGTTAATGGTGTTGAAGGCCAAACTAAATCCAAAGAAAAGGATATGAATATAGGAAGTTGGTTTTTCCAAATTCTGGAATGTACAATGGAGATCCAGGTTAACAGTGTCAGATTTTGAGAGTCAAAGAATTTGTCTCTCAAAGAGTCAGAGGAACTGCATTCCATAACAATGGATCAGAGACAACAAGCACAAAGGTCCCAAGATTCAGTCTTAGTTACAGTGAGCAAAGGACCAGCCTCAAGTGAACGGAACCTGTGGGAGGGAGAGTCAACATAGAGGAGTTCAGAGATGTATGATGGAGCCAGATTATTTAAAGCCTTACAGATTTAAGTGTAGGAGTGTTTTGCTGTTCATTTAGTGATGTTACAGTATATCATCTAAGGATTTATAAGGATTTCAAAAGCACACTGAAAAGGTAGTGTATTACAGTGTTACACACTCTGTTTCAACAAAAAAAAAAACTATATTCCAATGTAGTAGAAGATGGATGTGCTTTCCTAAAAGGTTTTTACAATAAATTAGGAGTAGAAGTCTCAATCAATGGCCATGAAACAGCACACACCATCATGTACAGTATGTAAGTACATGACAGGGTGGTTGAAATAAAAAGTAGAAGACACAAAAGCTCTCCTGGACAAGGGCTAGAGAGAATGGCAAATAAAAGACACACTTTCAAAGTGTAAAATAACAGCTGTTTCATTCCATGCATTCAATCAAACGATCCACATTAGCTTGAGTCATTAGCTGGGGTGGTCTCACCATAAAAGACAATCCAATTTCATACTGTCCAAAACGGGGTAACCACACTTTCATGTGGCTTTGGGATTCATCAAAACCTATGGAGTGATTTTGCATGGCTTACATCTTACTGTCAGCGGCAGAGTGAGAATACAGCACAAGTGTTTCCTATAAGAGAACGGATTCACTGCCACCAGAAAAGTTTGTTAACTGCATGTTCAGGCCACCAAGAAATTTGGCATTTGAGAACCCTCATGTTTAATTGGCCAGCTTAGCAAAAAATGCACAGTTCTTCATAGCTTTCCCACAGTTCATAAACCTGCTTTATTTAAACATGCTTTATTAGCAGCACATTTCTCTGCAAGAAAAACTAACTTGTCACGAAAGACAAGGAAATTTCCATTCCAACATGGTGTGCTATACTGCCCTAGCAGGGCAGTTAAAGTTGTTTGTGACCTGATTCTCTAACTTTGTTGAATTCCTTTTATTTCCATGAGAAAAAACTGTTTCTAAAAACAGCTGCGCTTCATGTCCTGGTAGGTGGTGATAGAAGAGCACAGTGGGGCATCACTCCCATGAGAAAGATCTGCTTCTCACTCTAGGAGAGACTAGTGAGAGTCCATTTCATAGCACATGAATGAGGGACAAAAAAAGATTTGAAGATCATACATCCAGAATAACACATGCATATATACTGTATACATATATCTATGCTAAAAGGCTGAAATAAAGTGGAAGTTAGTTTAATCTTTAACTATACAATTGGTTTGCATCCATGCTGTATGGTATGTTTATATGATTAACTTATTATTATGCACATAAGTGCATAAGTAACATATGACATTTCCCAGAAAGATTTTCTCAGTTTTTAAACAAATGCAGTCTCTCACTTTTCTTTTTATATCCTCCAATTTATTATATGGAGGTTATTTCTGTTATTTCTGTTTTTTCTTGTGTGTGGACATGGTTTTTTTCAATGTATCCACACAGCTGGAAATCACAAGTTGTTGTTCCACTTAGCTCACTGCTATGACTCTCTTAATGGCTTGGAAGAGATGAGCTGTGTGCATGCCTTCTTCTGAAAAGTACAATGTCAGTTAGAGTTATCAAATTCTTATTCACACTGTAAGTTAATATCAGCTGAAGTACATAAAGTATATAAGTATATAAGTGAAGTATATTCATAATAAAAAAACACTGCAAATTAACAGGTGCCATGGATACTCTGACTGACATAGGATCCCCTATTCCTGACAGTCGTCAATGAATTGATTGAATTTTGATCTCAGAAAGCTAAATCAACAGCCCAGACTTGACTCACTAATGTCTGAACTATAACACTCAACTTTCACTCATAAACAAGTACTTTACTGGTTGAACCACCATCTTAGAGCCCCAGCTGAAAGATTCTAAACCCTGGCTTATAAATGTTTCACCTTTTCTGAAAACAAAACACATATACAGTATTTCACATTAATAACATCATTTTCTTTATTCAGTTTCATAATACCGCAGTTCTTTTTTTTATATTTTATGCACACAGCAAATAGTTTCTATTGATCTATTAATTGCTTGGTATTTCAGTTTGTGGGAACATCACTCATTAAACTGAAGTCAATGCACTTTTTAACTAGACAAAAAAGTTTGTGGAATCAGATTTTACAGTACTAAGCAAGCAACATCCAGAAGAAGCAACAGAATGAAGTTTAGAGAGACCTGTAAAAATAAAAATTGGGGTGTCTGTGTTTATTTTGAGTAATACATGCATTTAATGTCACTCAAACAAATTTATCTCAGTAAAGAATACAGGAACCACAATTTCTGCAAACCAGCAAAAAATGGTAAATGTTTTCATTTACTGAGAAAACCATCCTACATTGATGCTCTATGGCACAACCAATTCAATAACACACTGTGACAGCTGATGAACAGTTTTTTAGCCAGTCTTCCTTTTCACTTTAAAATGAAGTTGAAGATCATAACATACTGTATACTGTATGTACATACACATCTGAAATTGATTTAAGAAAGCTGACTATGCCTTTGTTGCTAAGGAAATTCTATTATTTTGCCCTGGATTAATGTTTCTATTTGTAGTAAAAGAGTGAATGTCCTGAAGCTGGTGGGCGTGTGCAAAAAATACAAATTAGGTTAATTTAACAGTTAAACTAGGAGTCTACGTGTTGAGTTACTGCTATATTTCATTGGGACCTGGCAGTAATATAAAAAATAAAATTTTGAAATTGCACTTGTCATGTACATATTTATGGAAACCTGTTTCATATTATAAAAAATAGTAGATATTATAGAGACAGTTAAAGGTGATAGTTAATTCTCATCTTGCTGGCTTTCTTTTGGCATGTTTGACCATGGGATTGATCAGTCATTTCTGTAACATTTAATAATAACAGTATTATTATAATAATTATTGTGGGTGGCATACTGGCACAGTGGATGCAGTGGTTAGCATTCCTGCTTTGCAACACAGGAGCCCTGGGTTTAATTATTATGGAGTTTGTACAATAAGGTAAAAACATAAATATACACCCTTAAGATTTTATCGTTTAACATATTGAGATATATTTGACCTTCACCTAGTCCTCACCAAGTCCTATTGGCAGATTAAACTAATTTGATTTGACAAATTACACACAAAAATTATGAAAGCTTATCAGCACCACAGAGAATAAATTACTTATTGCATTTAAACAAGATATTGTTTATGTTAAAACAAGATCATTTTGCATTAAAATTAGATAGTGCTGCTTACGCATCACTGGCTTGTGTGAGGTCCTGCAATTGTTTTTCATTCAGGTATCTCTTTACATTCATGTAAAACCAACACAGAAATGCTGTTTCTTCTCTTTTCAAATGACATGTTTCTTGCATTTTGCTGTTTAATTCCAAATTCAACTGTATCTGATGTATTCATAGGCTACTTTGATGCATATTTAATGATTGACCAACAATATGAGTGACAGTATCAGGAAGGCAACAGTTTAATTCTTACTGTTAAGTCACCATAAATGTATTCTATTCAATGTTTAAAGATTAGACAAAAACCCAGTACATGTTTTTGTAGTTTCACATTAAGAATAAAATGAATTTGTAAATCCGTTTCTTTTCTGCTTTTTTACAGAAATGGTGAAAAAGACATTTGTTTAACCCAGGATCACAGGATGTTCTACTTCATGTACAGTACACACGACATCACAAGTGCTTCTTTAGATTAATTCATTTGCACAAAGAGGAGTGTGACTCTTCCTTTGTTAATGCCAATGCTAGAACAATAACAAATGCATAGAACAATATTACTGCATATATATTGCAAGATATTAATTTATTAGATAATATTGTTTACAAAGTAATTATCACATTTAATGCAATGTTATCTCATTTAAACACAAAAGGTATCTTGCTTAGATGCAATAAATAACTTTTTCTCAGTGACCCTAATAAGCTTATATAAAAAACTTAACTTTGTAATTATTTACTTTAAAAATAAATCAGCCAGCATTCAATATCTTCCTGTGAGAATGTAAGTCCACCCCTTGATTCAGTAACTTGTGGCACCACCTTTAGTAGTAATAACTATGTACAGCTCTCTTTAGGTCCTGTCACAATATTATAAAATGTTAAATATCTTTTTTGAGCCAATCTGCTTGTGTGTTTTGGATCATTGACTTGTTTGCATGATCCACTTTCAGTTCAGTTTTAACTGTCAAACAAATGGTCTCACATTTCCCTCTATAACACTCTGGTAAAGTATGGAATTCATAGTAGACTCAATGATAACAAGTGATCCAGGTGCTGAGGCGGCATAACAGGCCTAAACCATAATCCTCCAACACTGTTCTTCATGGCTGGTATGAAGTCCTTCAGGTCAAAGGAAGTGTTAAGTTTTCACCAAAAATGATGTTTTGTTTATGACCAAACAACGTCACTATTAACTCATCTGTTCAGAATACGATGTTCCAGAAGTTTTGCTTTTCATTCAAGTGCTATTTTACTTAACCTGTGCAGCAATGGTCTTCTTCTGGTTTCCTCCTGATTATCCTTTTATGAAAGCCATTCTTATTCAGTCTTTTCCTGATGGTGGACTCATGAAGTCTGACATTTACCATAGCAACAGGTCTGTAGATAACCTTGTGGTTGTTTCAGACTTCTAGGAGGATCATACTGTATGGTCAGATCTTGTAAATGGATTTATAGCCCTTCCAAAACTAATTAGCTCCAACAATTCCTTCTCTATGACTTTCAAGGATTTCTTTTGATCTGGGCACGATGTGTTACCACAAACCTGACAAAGTTTCTGATTTTATGTATAGGAGGAACTGTTTCACGTGTTTTGGTGCAATTGATTCTACATACCCTCTTAATTGATATGGTGGACCATATAAGTAAAGATACTTACTTTGTTACACAAAGATATTCAATAGTGGTTGGTTTTTAAAAATAAATAATTACAAAGTAGACTGTGTGTTATGTGTCAATTGAATTTTATGTATATTAGGACTTGGTGAGGACTAGGTGAAGGCTAAATGTATTAAACCATGAAATCTTAAGGGGGTGTACCTATTTTTTTATAACAATGTATGTTCTCCCCATGTTAGCATGTTTCTTCTGGATGTTCTGGTTTATCCTACAGTCCAAAGATATAATGGTAGGTTAACTGCCTTCTGTAAAAAATGACCCTGGTATTAGTGTGTGCTTCTATCTGTGTGTGCCCTGCGATAGACTGGTGCCCATTCCTTGCCGAGACTCCGGGTCCCCTGTGACCCTGTTTTGAGTACAGTGGTTAGAAAATGGATGGATGTACAATAATAAATGAGGTGCTTACTTTATTAAAAAAGAAGACTATTGTCATCTGTAATAGTGTACTGTTTCCCCTGTCTGCAAACTGTGTGACAAATTAACCATCTAATTAAATTATAATGAAACTGGCAGTTTACCCACGAGAGAAATAAGGACCTTAACATGTCATTACAGTGTCACTAAGTTTGCATGGTGACCTCTTGTGGTCAATTAGCAATACTCCAGAAAATATTTTGAAGGTACAGTATATTTGTTTGCCTGTTTTATCACTTTTTCATTTCACTCTTGTTACTTTGTCATTGTGATGTCACCCTACCCTGCCACGGTGTGGCTTTTGAATTCACTTTGCATCTTAAATCCTACATTCCTTCAAAACCTTTTTGTACACAACATAATTTAAGTGGATGGCACGGTGCTGCAGTGGTTAGCATTGCTGCCTTGCAGCACTGGGGTCCTGGGCTTAGTTCTGGAGCTGGGGTGCTAATTGCATGGAGTTTGTACTGTATGTTCACCTTACGTTTGTGTAGTTTTCCTCTAGCTCTGGTTTTACTCCCAGTCTGAACACATACAGGTAGGTTAACTGGCTTCTGGAAAACCTGGTCCTGGTGTGAGGGTGTGTGTCTGTGTGTGCCCTGTGATGGTCTGGTGTCCCATACTGGGTGTATCCTGCCTTACACCCATTGCTTGCCGGGATGCTGGCTCCCCTATGACCCTGTACTCAATAAAGCAGTTAGAAAATGGATGGATGAATGTATAATGTAAGTACTGTAGAAAAGTGGTTACAATACCTGAGATGTTCCAACCTGAAAGAGCCATACCATCAAGAATATACTCAGATTATTGTAGAATAGCTATTCTGCATTTCCTGTTATCTTAAATGTTACATTACCATATATAACAAGCATCATAGTTTTATTACAGAAGTACTTTTTCTCCACTAACGTCTACAGCATCTACAAGTTTCTTTAGAGAAAAGTATGCACATTTTTAAATGCATAAAGTACAACAGTAACATCAGTTTATTTGGAAGAGCCATAAAATGTTTCTACAAACAAAAATGTAATTACATGTTTTCAACTGGCAAACTGTTTGCAATCCATGAGCTGGCATTACTTCTGCTCGCCACAGACAAACAGCAACAAGAATCCTTCTAACAGCACATTACTTTACTAAAATTGTTATTACTGCCATTATTATCATTACTTCTTGCTGGAAGTCTGTTTTGTACAGTCATGATTATTTACTCACTCTGAAAATCATGAGAGCTGCCAATGTTTAGCTTGTTCACAAAAAAACTATGGTTGAACTGCTATAAAACGTTTAGTAATGAGAAATGTGAATTCTGTTTCTTTATTATTTTGATTTTAACTTTAGTCTTATGTTCTGTTTGGACCAAATTGCAATCTAAAATTCTATGATGTGTTTTTAATTATATATATATTTTAAACTTTTCTTATTGCTATGAATTAAAATGCCTAAATGTCACTGTATTTTATATTAACAATATTATATTTTGCACGAGGCAGAAAATAATATTACACAATTATTATTTAAGTTGGTTTCAAAGCACCCTACAAGCATCTATAGTATGCACACATTAACTAAGTCCTGTAAATTCTTTCCACAAATATAGAAGTTGTGAAACTTTTCTCTGTATGGGAGGAAATTGAACATATCTGATCTAAAATCCACTACTGAGAGACTGCTCATGGTTCATAGTAAACACTAATTATACCTCACTTGAAAGTCCATGTAAAGGCAGCACAGAAAGCCTGAACATTGCTGATAATAACAAACACATGTTCCAGTGTGTTCATGGGGGCTCACTTTGATATATTCAGCATGCCCCCCTGATCTTTTATTAACCTGTTTAATTTACTTCGTAAATTAGAAAAATAATCATTTCAGACAAATCCAAGGACTCTAAGCTTCCTTCCAGCTAAGCATAATGTTCTATCTCTGGAGATCTTACCTTAATATTCACTTAAAAAACCCCAAAAGTTTTAGGTCAGGGGTCAAAGAGTTATGTATGAACAACGCACAGATGGTTGTTGTGTTACGGATTACTGCAAAACACAGTAGGCCTTCTGTATAGTCTTGGCTGCAGCAACAAAATGAAAAAAAACAAAACAAAATCACAGGATTCTACCAAACAGCTCATAATTCTTATTTCTTCAAAAAGAGAGTCTTACAGGTATATTTTCATATGGGCAGCACATACAAACAAAAAGTAATTTGCAGTTGTGTCATATCTCAGCATTGAACTCCCATATCAGAAAAGCAAAACACTATAATTAATTAATTCCTTACACTTACAAAATATAACGCTTTTCTGTACACTCCACTCAAAGCATTTTGCAGGTAAAAGGGACTCCCCTCCACCACCACCAATGTGCAGAACCCACCTGGATGATGCGAAGGCAGCCATAATACACACATTACACTCACCACACATCATGTACAGTGCATATAAAAAGTATTCACCCCGCTTGAACTTGAAAAAAAAATCCAAACATTTTACTAAATTAATTTAATATAAAAAACAGAAAATAATTGAATGCATAAGTATTCCCCCCAGATTTAATAATTGGTAGGACCACATTTCGCTGCAATTACAGCTGTGAGTCTCTTTGGGTAAATCTCTATCAGCGTTGCACATTTTGACACTGGAATTTTTGCCCATTCTTCTTGGCAAAATCGCTCAAGCTCCATCAAGTTGGATGGGAACCATTTGTAAACAACAATTTTTAAGTCATTCCACAGATGCTCAATTGGATTGAGGACTGGGCTTTGACTTGGGCCACTCCAGGACATTAACCTTTTTGGTTTTAAGCCACTCTAGTGTGGCTTTGGCTGTATGTCTGGGGTCATTGTCCTGTTGGAAAATGAATGGTCTTCCAAATCCCAGTGCTCTTGCAGGATTGCAGTACGTTTTCCTCCAGGATTTTTCTGTACTTAGCTCCATCTATTTTTCCTTCTATCTTTATGATGGTTTCCAGTCCTTGCCGCAGAAAGCATCCCCAAAGCATGATGCTGCCACCACCATGCTTCACTGTAGGGACGGTGCTCTCAGTGTGATGTGCTGTGCTTAGGATTGAGGCCCAGAAGTTCAATTTTGGTCTCAACAGATTGTTGAGTCTCTTATATGCCTTTGGGCAATCTCCAGCCGAGATGTGATGAGTTTTTTTCAACAAAGGCTTTCTTCTTGCCAGCCTCCCATACAAGCCATATTTATGAAGTGTGCGTACTATTGTTGTCTCATGCATAGGTTCTCCCATCTCTGTCATGGAGGATTATAACTCCTTTAGAGTTGCTGTAGGCCTCTTGGTGGCCTCCCTTACTATGGCTCTTTTTGCCCGGACACTCAGTTTTGGACGGCCAGTTCTGGGCAGATTCACAGTTCCATATTTTCTCACCTTTTTAATGATGGTGTGTGATTCACTGTGCTTCGAGGTATATTCAGTGCCTTGGACATTTTCTTATATCCTTGCCCTGACCGGTATTTTTCAAGAACCTTGTCTCAGATCTGCTTGGAATGTTCCTTGGTCTTCATGGTGTAGTGTATCCTTGGAAATACACTAAGTGTGGAAACTCCCAGACACTTATTCTGATATCATGTGAAACACCTCAACTGCACACAGGTGGACTCCAATCAAGTAATTCTGTGACTTGGAGAAGAGAGTTGGTTACTTCAGAGGTACTGTAATTTAGGTGTGTCAAAGCAAGGGGGTGAATACTTATGCATTAAATTATTTTCTGTTTTTTATTTTTAATTAATCTAATAGAATGTCTGGATTTTTTTTCCACTTTGACATTATAGAGTACTTGGTGTTGAAATTGTCAGTTAAATACATCATGGTTCCATGCTGTAACACAATAAAATGTGAAAAAGTCCAAGGGGGGTGAATACTTTTTCTAGGCACTGTATCAGTGGGGGGGAGAACAGAGTGATGATGCCAATTCATAGATGGGATAGTTAGGAGGGCATGATTGGTAAAGGCCAATGGTGCATTTGGAAACACCCCTACTCTTTTCGAGAAACGCCCTGGGATTTTTAATGACCACAGAGAGTCAGGACCTCGGTTTTACGTCTCATCCAAAGAACGGCATCTAAAGTATGGTGTCACTGACACCATACAGGGGCACTAGGACCCACACAGACTGCACGGTGAGCGCCCCCTATTGGCCCCACTAACATGTCTTCCAGCAGCAACGTTAGCTTTACCAGGATGTCTCCCTTCCAGGTACTGGCCAGGCTCACACCTTTGCACACACATAGTGTATGGGCTATATAAGTGAGTATATGGTGAATTGGGCTATATAAGACAGCAGCTATATCACCCTGAAACTCAGTGGATTGCTAGTTATGAGCGACGGGTGATATTGGTGCTGGCTTACTGTACATAGCCCAATCCGCTATACTGTATACTCACTTATATAGCCCAATACACTATAGTCCAATTATCTCAGAGAGAGAGATCTCAGAGAGATTCCAGAAAAATAGAAGGGTATATATTCAACTCTTATTTTCAAATCCATTAATTTGTAGAATTATAAGAAAAGTTTTATTGATAATTAAACATAGGCAAGGTTGCAGCAAGCATCTTTAGGATGAGGTTACTGTCACGATTGTAGTCCCTCCTCCTTAAGGGCGCTCCAGCTCTTTTCACTTTGGACTTATTCTGTGCACCTGCCCCTTGTTCCAGCCTCCTTCCCGTTCCCCTTAAAAGCCAGACACTCACTCAGTTCCGGGCTCTGCATCTGATTTCCATATCGTGCGAGCCCGGGTCCTGATGAGTCTGGCTCCATCATGGTTTTAAGTCTCTGTTCCCGTTCCTGTTCCCCCTGCCTGTTCCGACCCGGTTCCTGGTTTTAATCTCCTGGATGGATCGCCTGGCCATGGACTTATACTTGTGTTTTTGGAATCCCCGTCTGGATTACCTTTGGATTGTTTGCCTCGGCTACACCTCCCCCGTGCACCAACGCACCATGGACACGCCCCCCTGATTTCATCCCCGTATTCCTGCATGACCTTTTTCCCTAGTGTTTCCACACTACTTCGGATTGTGTTGTCCGCATAGGGTCCGGAAAGAACTCTTCATTACAGTTACCCTTCCAATTCACTTGTATGGAGAAAATGTCAACAACCAGCTCCGTATTTCTTCAACAGACAATTAGCAGGACCAACACTGCATTGGAGTAGACTGAAGGACTGTTCCTTATGTAGCCATGGTTTGGGACATTCAAACCTTCACTTCCACTGTAGTACAATGACACAGTTTAACACTTCACATGTGCCTGAAAGTATTGCTATCTCTTTTTCTAGAAATCTGCTATTTTTTTTTACAAAGATTATACATATAAATAATTGTGATAATGTCTTTCAATACCTGTAATATACAATCTGTTGGTAAGAAGTGTAACCGAGTTTACAATGAACTTTATATGCTTTATTCCATCCATCCATTTTCTATCCAGTTCATCCAATTTTAGGGCTGCATGAGAGCCAGAGCGTATCCCAGCAAGCGAAAGGCAGGGTACACCCTGGATGGGAAGCCAGTCACAGGGCAGACACACAGACACAAACACAGATATACAGTATACACACTCACACCAAGACCAACTTTCCCAGAAGCCAGTTAACCTACTGTACATCTTTGGACTGTGGGAGGAAACTGGAGCACCTGGAGGAAACTCACAAGATCAAAGGGAGAACATATAAACTCCACACAGATGGCACCCCAGGTCTGGAGTTGAACCCAGGGCTCCAGGGCTCAATTGCAGGCAGTTATGCTACCCACCATGCCACCCTAATATGCTTTATTGTTTTGAATTATTGCATCAATGTAGTCCTGAACTTAAGCATTTATGCACTGAAGAGGTTTAGGGTGTTCGATGTAACATCAATTCCTTGTATTTACATTACTGTATATAACACTTTTCACCTTAAAGGATCCCAATAAGCTCTACACATAGAAGGGGACCCATTTCATCCACCACTACACAGCAGCACCCATTTGGGGGAAATGTGGCTGCCATTATGCTCATTACTCATCAGAAGCCGTACTAAACCGCACTACACAGCCGATGAGGTGGAGATGTCTAGACATCCTGGACTTAATACCGTCTTTTTTTAAAGGGCTTTTATTTAACTGGTTCCGTGGGCCCCTAGGCTTTCCTACTGTACTCCATACCCCCAGCTGCTGTCTCCTCTCATCTCAATGTAAAGTGGTTGTTATTATTATTATTATTATTATTATTATTATTATTATTATTATTATTATTATTATTGGGGAAGGTCTGGTAGTCCAGATAGTGGAAGCTCAAGCTAGAATTTAGTCAGGCACCAGGGTAACACTCCTGTAGTACAGTGTCTCCAGTCACCATACTGGGGCATTGGTTATACTCTATATATAATAACTGGTCCAGAGGGTTCAGTATTCTCTACTGAAAAATAATTAAGTCCCCTCTTTACATTGAGAAGAAAAGTGCTATTAATGCCTCTCTTAAGGTAGAGGTATACATGGTGCTCTGGACTTTGGGTTTCTGTAGGTCATTGACTCACCAAACTAGATGCTGACTTACTGAAACATATATATTATAAACTACTGTGCACAAGTCTTGGAAATTTTGTTCTGCTCTATGCTAAACATTTCTTCATACAGAAACACAACTGTATGGTGAAATTCTTCTGAAATGTTAGACATTTTTATGAAGCTAACATTCTAATCAGATCAATCTGCTCTGTTTAACCTGGATAAGTCTGTATTTTCTACAATATAAAATAGCCTTTTAGCTTTATGGATCTTTTTTGTTTTCACAAAATCAAGATGTAATGAAAACACTGACCACTGACTCTTGTTCTCTACCAGGAACTTGAATGAAAACAAAAGTTCCTTACAGTAATAAACTTTACAAGGACACTTGTGAGTTGCTGGGAGAGAGATGAAGACTAATTGAATGCACTAGCCTTAAAGGCATGATCATAGAGGTTTGTGGACACAGGAAGGATTCAGTTAATTTTAAGAAATAATAAGAAATAATCCTGTTAATGACCTCAAATGTTTACTGTGGATCTGAAATATTCCTTTTTTAAAAACTTTTTGCACGAGCATTGGTTTACAAAATGGTAAATTTTAGTACTATATTGCCATTTTATTTTAAAATAAATCTGAAAATGAAAAATAAAAAATGTTGTGTAAAATGGTGCTCTCCATGTCACAAAAACAATGTTTCTGCTTTGGAATCATATACAGGTACTTTCCTGAGCTTCATGGCTTGTGGACACAAATGGAAAATACATGGTAGTAAATTTAAATTAGAGAACAGGAGGCACTTCTTTACACAAGGAATTCTGCGAGTGTAAAATGAACTACCCAGCCACGTTGTTAAACCCTGACACCATGGATTCCTGCAAAACATAGCTGTATAACGTGTTCCAATCAATAAGCTACTACCTATCCACTAAACAGTCTTGATGGACCAAATGGCCTCCACTTCTTTGTAACTATTCTTAGTTAAAGCTCAGAGGTAATAGGACCAAACAACATGGATACTTTAAAGAAGTAAGAATGGATGAGATCCTCAGATCACTTAGATCTTTTAGATTTCCCCCTAATAACTGGGTTACAAAACAGGCTATTTCATCCATCCATTTTCTAACCGCTTTACATAATAGTGTCATGCGTATCCCAGCAGCAATGGGGCCAAAGCAGGATACACCCTGGATGGGATGCCAGTCCATCGCAGGACACACACAGACACAAACACCGCACACATTCATACCAGAATCATTTTTTCCTGAAGCCAATTAACCTACCAGTTTGTCCTTGGAGTCTGGGGAGGAAACTGGAGCACCAGGAGGAATCTCAAAGGAGACAAACACAAGGAAAACATACAAACTCCACACAGATAGCAACCAAGGTCCTCAGTGCTGCGGCTGCAATATTGACCAATGCACTGCCCACGGGCTCTTTGACGCGGCATAATTTGTTATTTTTGTACATTGGTGCATTCCATTACATTATTCCACCTTTATTTTCACTGTAGTCAAAACCATACACGGAACACGATGGTCATAATTAGTCTGCGCAAGGAGTCTGGCTGCCGATAAATAGTATATATAAAACAACAGAAAAGTGTGGCTTGTACTCTCCCTGATACTATACGTTGTGATAATACGCTGAGGCCAGCTGTCTGTATCAATATGGGAAAAAAACACATTCTTGAAGAATTAAACAAATGGAATGTTAGTAAAAATAAATGTTGTAAAAATAAAAAAAAAGTGTTCCTTTTAAAATGTCCGATTATACTGCATATTTATACAGTGTTTCTAAGACATTAGTCTAAAATGTGATTAACAAGACCACAGGAGGACGACAGTGGAAATAGCATATCAGTTTTCATTTTGAATTCCTTTGTAATCTAAAAATCATTATATTTCGTAAATACATTTCATTAAAAAATGAACAGAAAAGTTAAATTCAGTAAAGGCATTTTTATAAACTGATCGGAGTAAAACTAAATCACTGAAAAGATATAGGTACATCTTAACAAGTCAAAATTTAAGAATCTTCGTAGCTGATGTGTTAGTAGTAGAGTAACACAACAGAGTATTTGTGATTCTGTAATATTTCATACAGTATATAATGCGTACTAGACAGATATACTTAAGATATTTTTTCTAAAATATTTGATTAGCTATAACCCCCCCCCCCCTTTTAATTTCCCCTCTTTCAGATTCGAAATTATCAGTCCTGACACTACTTAAAGCATTAAACAAAAATGACATTTTGATTTTTAAGGCATGATATTATATTTAAATTGGTTTTGAAAAGTCACCGCACGCCAACATAAATTGCTATTCTTAATTCTCCTATGCTTAATTCAAGTGTCAGATCTCTCATGATAATAAAAACTATTCTGGAGCCTCACTGAAGTTCAAAGATGCCAAATAATTTCACAACCCAGTTTAGCTTCCGCTGGCATTTAATCGTTACCAGATGTCACACACAGAAGTTCATTACTATTATTTAGTAAAATAAACCCTACAACAAAAATCTGTACAGTGAAAACTGGTAAAAGCAATTAAACTGCTAGGTACATACATTATAAAAAATAGATATTCCATACTTTTCCACTAATATTTTGTATAAAAGTATTATGTCGATACATACCTTTCATTGTGGTTTTAAGATGCACGGTAAAAAAGGAGAAAAACGTCCGTTGAGGAAAACGTTATTTTAATGCATTTTCTATTGCATTCGCTTCAAAGAATTCCCTTTGAGAGTGCAACCCGTGTTAGTGTTCATTAAAAAGAAACTAAATCTCCCGTTAAAGGTGGCGTATCTTCCAATTGATTTAAAAAAAGAAAGATGAAGGCACAATATAGATTATTATTGCATCTCAGGCACCTTTCCGTCAAAACTCCATTCCCACGACCAACTTGTGTATAAGTCCTGCTGCCCTTTTTTTTAAAAAAAAACTTTTCCAGGTTCAGATCTTTTTTCTTTACAATGCCACTAGTCCCTACATTAAAGAGTACTGGGTTCCGGTATTGATGTTTCTCCTCCAACTCCGTTGGCTACAATCAGAAAACCACAAAAATGTCAAACTAGAAAGGAAGTCCCAAGTCTGCAGGCATTCGACTAAACCACGTGTTTTCTACATCTGTCTGATCCCCCTTGTCTCCGTTTCTTAAAGGGGAAAAGGTGAAGATCTCCAAAAAGTGTAAATCCTAGGACGTGCAGAGTCTGCGAAACCGGAGATGAGATTAGATTACCGCTCCGATGGAGCTGTCCTTGGGGTAAGAAATCTGGGACTCATTAAGCACTTTTTTTAATTTAGGACGTCACCATATCCAAATCCAAACCCTGCTGCAAAATCACACAACAGTATACTCCTTCGTTTTTTTCTATGGAAAAGTTCCATCCATCCCCCGTCATCAGAAATGTGTTGAGAAAAGTTCTAAAACGGGACAAGATGTTGAAGGCAAAACGGGGACATTAAAAATCACCCATCTCATACAGGTTAAAAAAATGTGAAATCATGCGCTTCATCGGTTTTGTATTTACAGGCTAACACAGACACCTCCGGATGTAAGCATTTGCTTAACAGCATATGTGAAATCAGCTCAAACCATTTGCTGCGTAATTGCGCGTGTAATTACTAGGTTGGAATTTCTGTTATCAAAATAAATGTCTTTTAAAGCATTGATATTAGTGTATCTTAATGCAAAACAGACGTGGGCTCTTATGGTTGAAGGACTTTAAAATCATTCAGTGCATGTCTGTGAAGACTTAACGTAGTCAATACCGCTAGAAACTCTTTAAACATTCTAAACTCATTACAGCAGAAATAATAGTAGTGATAATTTAATTTGTATAGAATTTGGTATGGCAATAATCTCAAAGGATCTCAAAGTGCTTTACATGTAGAACGGTCCCTCCTTCATAAGCCATTTACAGTAAGTGAAGCACCTATAGCACCTGGGTGGCGCATTGACGGCCAAACCAGTTCAAACAGAGATCTGAGAAAATGACTTCACCAACTGAATTTAAAAAAAGCACGAAAGTGTTATGCAGGTTCAGTTATGCAGGCCCAGGGAGGACTGTAGCTAGAGCACCAGGGTTAACACCCCTACAGTGCCATGAGCAGAAACAGTGCCATGAGATGTTCAATTACCAAATGAATCCAAAAGGGGTTTAAAATGAAAGACAACACCTTTGGTCACCACCATATCAAGGCACTGCGTTGGAGATTTTAGTCAAGAGGGAGGAGTTCTACCTACTGGTTCACCAATTCCACTTACAGCAGCAACATGGCTTTCCTTGGAGGTTTTCCATTTTATGGACAGGTTTGCAGTCTTGTCCTGTGGTGATCGTGAATAGTAGTACAACCCTAACAGTAAATACAATTTGTAAGACATTAATCTTAGTTTATGATAGAGTTACATGGCTTACAACAGTATATTGTGACCTTCAATCTTATAAATTAGTTTCAAACTTGTAGCGGAGATTTTAAAATAATAATATTTATTTTTATCTTGCAGAAATGCAAAGCATCACGTAGTGTTGTACAACTACAGTAGAAGATAAAGAGAAAAAAATTAGATTACAGAAGAAAACCGAATCAAAGTGCCATATAAACAGCAGGTAAATAAACAATATAAATTCTAGTCAAAATAGAAATGGCAATTATAAGACAAACTTAAAGAAAATGCACCGATACTCTGAAAATGAGCAAAAAGTATTTTTAAACAAAATACAGTTCAAGAGTTTAAGAAATCCATCCGTTTTTTAACAAATTCATCGAATTCAGGGTTGCGGAAGACCCAGAGTGTATCCTGAAAAAAAAATGTGTGAAAAGTCTGTCCTTTGCAGGGCAGACTGACAGACACAAACAGACACAGGTCCAATTTTTCCAGAAGTCAATTAATGTACCACAAGCTTTTTGGACCGTGAGAAAACAGGGGGAGAACATACAAACTCCACACAGATAGTACCTCAGGTCCAGAATTGAACGCAGGGCCCCAGCACTGCAAGGGAGCAATGCTAACTACTTTGCCACTGTGCCACCCTACCTGGAAGATGACAAAATTAAATAAAAATTTCAGTCAGAGTAATCTGGATGTGCGTAGCCAAATTGAGAACTTTGTGAAATATCAGAAGAGAGGAGATTAATGGTAATTTCCAGTAGTCTCAGTCCCAAATCAAGAGGCCCACAGATGGTTATCTTCTATCCCCTGGTATCACTACATTGTACCAGCAACATGCAAGATGCAGTGTACACCCTGCTCTTTGAGTAGCTGCTTATACAGGACAAGAACATGAAAAATTCTTAGTAAAATTATTTAAAATACTTAAGATTTACGCTGTACATTCATGTTACAGGTGTAAAATTGCAGCCGAGCTTTGAACTTGACTGGAGGGCTGTTTTCAAATATTTCGAAAAAGTTTATCATTGTTTTCCTCAGTCAGTGAACTTTGTAAGTTATTAGTTGCTGTAGAACATTGCTGTTATTGACATCCATAAGAATAACACGTGTAACCACCAATTTATATTTTTAAAGAGGTTGTTCAATCTTGGATTATATAACAACCATTGTTCTATAGTAAAAAATACTATATTACTGTAAGTTTCCAAAACCAAACAGAACCCAGTATAGAAACAGAAGGCCAGGATACAGTCATGTTAAGATTCCATGAACTCCAAAGAGTGTGAAAATGACGTGACTGATAACAATTTGATGGAAAAAAAATCAGTAGTGTTTGTAAAATTATAAACCAAATACATACTGTATTATAAAGGAAAGCATTAGGGACCTAGGCATTTTCAGTATTGCTTTGTTGTTTTTACCTAAAAAATCTGTAACAGCAGTCTGAACCATTTTTTGAAAATTAATATAGTAAAAATGTATTTAGTTCTGCACTGACTATCTAACAACTGTGTAATACAGAGTTGTACTGTTCTGTATCTCAGTTTTCCATTTCAGTTATTCCATTATTTGGTTGTTGTGCAGCCTTTTACATGTGATTTAGGTTTTTCTGAAATCAACAGTTGGCTCAGTGAAAAACTATTCCTGTAATACTGTTGTACTGTTACTATAAATGTAGGTCATGGAAAGATGATTAATAATGTACTTGTAACTGTACAAACATTGCAAAAATCTGAAAAGACACAATTTTCAACACTGTAAAAGAGGGGGTGGAGATGCTTGTTAGTATCACATATACTCATTTCTAGTATAACCTTTGCATAAGTACAATATTCTCTAGCCTCCACAGAGCTCATCCTAGCATTAGGCTGTGAGACATCTCTTATGAAGCTGTATTTATTGGACTAAAAGACTATTTTTGAATACCAAGAGATTCTTTAATGTTGTTTTTATCTTTTGTAGATATTTTTTATGAGTTGAACATTTCAGTTACTTCAACTAGTGTCTTTGAGTTTTTTGTATCCCTTATGTTAATTTCCCAAAATTCTTTTCTGATTTCTGCAGTAGTTTTCATGGCAAGTATTGAAGAAACACTGTCAGAAACTCTTTTTATCTAATAAATATAACAAAGTATCATTCTAGGGAAAGGGAGGAAATTTTGCTTCTACGGCATAATGGTTTTTCTGCTTCCTATCTTCAGTCTGTATTTAATTAGTTCTTCCTATGTTGTTGTTGTGATTTCAGAGATTAGAGTTATTGATTTTTGTGGCTAGAGGTTGCGTTGACTGCCTTTCTATAACATATGTGAAGAGTGCTTCCATTTGTCTGTCAGTCTGTTTGACCGCAATACTTTTCAGCAGTTTTCAAGAGTGTTTTGTAGAGTTTAGACAATGTAAAAAGCAAACTTAAAAGAGTGCAAGTATTCTAGGTGCTTTCTTTAAATATAGTACATTAGATCTTTATTTTGGGTTTATTCTAGACCTACTTCTAAGATGTAATTACTGTGTTGCTTATTTCTTCACCTTATTTCTGCAGGTTCTGTCTTTTGTTTGCAACTCCAGTTTTTTTCCAACTAAATTTGATATTTCAGTGTATATTTATCTTTATAGGAACTGAGAAATTCTGTACTTCATATAATTTTATCACGTAACTATTTTTATAAGATAAAGAAAACAGTTGGTTTTGGTAGTTACAATTTTAAAGTGAAATACTATAGTAACAGAAAAATAAACAACAGTGCAAAAATAAATAGAAATGATTTACACCTACAGACGAGAATGTATTTGATTTTTGTTGTAGTCTGTATGATAAAATTTCAGAGCATCATTTCCCATTGATTCATATCACATGCATAATATCAGCAATTTACTTCGTGAGACATATTACATTTATATTTCTGAGGAACAATGTGCTCAAACTCAAGAACACCACTGCCATGTTCCAGGAGGTTGCGTTTAGCTTTACGTACAAAATAACCCACCCAACTTGTGCAAAATGCAGAAGGCACAATGTGCCTAACATAAATTATTCAAATTTGTTGCACATATTTATTGATGGGGGTATCATAGTGGCACAGTGTTTAGGATTTCTGCCTTGAAGCACTGGGGCCCTGTGTTCAATTCCGTGGGTAAAATAATTGTAAAATATTAAGGGAACAGATAACAATAGACTAAATTTACATCTATGATGTATATTTGCAAATTTGTATTGTAAAAGGGCAGTTGTGTAATGTCATGTGTACTTAAAATGGTTTAATCTGTTCTCTAAAGTAAAAAAATAAAAAATCTCTATGTATAGAAGACAATAAGGAAATATTTTACCAATTATGATTCTTTACCTCACTCCTTATGCTTTTACTATAGCATTTTCCCATTTGCTAAAAAACAGTTTTAGTGTCGTGCTTTATAGATGTTTTGTGACCTTGACTCATTCCAGTCTCTGCAAAATGGTTTTGTTTACCACATTATTAAACCTCAGCTTACTTAATCAGGTTGTGATGATGTTGCAAGAGAGAATCTGATGCATTTCCTAAAGTTTACACCTAATAAGTAGGATTAAAAAAACCCCAAACTCACCTTTGGTTCATCGAGGGACAACTATGGTAGAATTTCTTGAACTTAAAACAGCAACATCTATTTCCTTCTTGGCCCATCCTTATGCTTAAAACAAAGTTAAAAAAATTAAACACTGACTTTTTTAAAGATACATATGAAAATTGATCTAAATATAACAGAAGGATAAACTCTCACATATTCTACAATAAAATGTGAAATGTGCTGCAGTTTTTTTTTGTTTTTTCATTGTTTAACCTAATTGAGGTTAAGAAATACAGCTTGAGGACTACTTGCAATCATACACAACAGCTGTTTTCCAGGTAACCTCTGGACTAGAATTTTACTGTTTCTAATTAGGATGCTGAGACCTTATTTACTGGGTCATAACTCTCCACAGAGGATTATGATTAAATAGGGTTTTTGTTACAAATTACACGTCAGGGGACAACGTCATATAATTTAATACTAAAACAAAGTATTTGTGTTTTAGTTTTAAAGCTGAATGTCAAGGCAGAAAACAAGCCACAATTTAACACACTTCAATTGTGCCATTATGTTAGAAAGGACATGTCTTATACATATAAGGCCATGCATCATAAACATACCAGAACATCTTCATCTGAATGGCATCTATGAAAACTTTATAACAGTGTTTATATCAAATTATTCCAAGTTCTCTGCTTTGTTGTTTTTTAATTGTAGATTTTTTAAAATAAAACTCGCATATCTGAACTAAGAATTATAGCCACATAACATTTATTTCCAAGGAACAAAATATCATATTTAAATTCTATGATGGAATAAAATTGTAGAATGTTTAAAATTCTATACTGTCTATAGTTATAAAGGTCTTAAGGCAACTAATGACATTTTTAATGTGCCAATATAGTACTGTCCAGATAACATTTTGTTTTTGCACAAAAAAGTATTCAATTTTTTATGTGTAAGTTGCTTAATAGCCTTATTTTTATAATATTTATAACTTATATATATAATATCTATTATATATACTGTATATACACATTGGTTATTTCTCTTCTGCGTTATAAATACTAAAAAAATAAGTCCGTTCATGATTTGATGCGATTGTGTATTCAATGTTTTTCTTGAATGTGATATGTTAGTATATATATTATTATCAGATCATATATTCCAGTTTGTCTCATAACTGCAGACTGTAGGAGAATATGACAATATACAGGAGGGGTTACAAACCAGAAGAGGCCATTGGCCAACCTTGCTGTTCTTACTGCTAATAGTTTTAACTTTGTGTTGTAAAATGATTTATTTGTAAAGTAACTGATCTTCCTGGTTAAACAAATTCAACATTCAAACACTGCTTGATCTGGGAACATCCTTTGTTTCTTACAGAAAGTTTGGATTATTGAAGTTGATATGAAACTGTGAAATGTTAATATCTCTTTTATTGTGTCTAGTGAAGAGTGTTTTGGACTTGGATTGTTTCTTTACTACACAGCCTGTGAATCTGTTCATGCCAGTGTTGTGGCCATTCTAACATCTGGTCCGCAGTTTTGTTTTTATCTGTACTTGTTTAAAAACAATTTCTGGCAGGCCAATCTACAGAGGAACTGCAGTAACAGGCAAAATGCCACTAGAGGGCTTCAAAGACTCTCTTACACATATAAGACGTTTCTCAGGGTGTGCCAGTTAATTGTATTATTGGTTATTAAGGGCTTGAGTACACTTTCTTACATAGGGATTACATAATTAGTGGTATATTAGTTTATAAAAGGGGCTTGCATGAGGTTAATGGTGATTGGGTTTTAAGGTAGCAGTCTTCTTAGTAGCAGAACATCTTTTTCTCTAAGAAACAGTTATTGTGAGTTTCTATTTACTCAGATCAGTTAATCTAGGTCCTAGATTAAATCAAAACTTCAAAGATTAACACTTCCTGATGGCTCTTGGTGGGGCGAGTGCTACAATCTTCTTGAAATTGGAGCAGCTAGAAAGCAGGAATAAACTACAGCTTTGATAATTGGAGGTAGGTTTATTTAAATTTGGTTTATTTAATACTGTAGAGGGAGCAGCTTTCACAATCATGCTCTTGGTAGTTAAGCTTATAATTGTTGATAGATATCTGAATATCTGAATGATCTTTAGGTAACTTCTTTACTTAAGTTATGCACAAATCTACACTTAAGTACATTCGAATATTCAAGATGTTGACAAAAAAAAGAGTCTGAATGTCTTATTTTTTTGATCAGGGGAAAATATTAGTGGGTTTGCAAACACAAAGATTTTTGGACTGCTTCCAGTCACATGGTTGGAAAAGTCAGATTGACAGTTCAGCTGGAGAGAGATGAGGAACCAATGAGTTAACCAACAATAAGGAGTTGGGTTCTCACTTTTAAGGTGCAACACCACAAGTTTGATATGCTATCAGGGATCGCTCTGATATCCACCTTGCAGAGTGCAGACCCCCGTTGTTGGATCTTCCTTTGGATGATCAATAGTGACCTTGGACTTGTGGTCTTTGGAAGAAAGATTACAGGCTTGAGTTCATCTATGCCATATATCATTAGATGGTTCAGCATGGATACAGCTTTACTAACTCTCAGCTTTACTCACAGTCCTGATCATTCACATTGCAGCTCTCTATATTATAGTGAGGTTTTCCAGCATTTCAGCCTCTCTTGCAGGCAGCGCTTTTAATCTCTCTTCACAAGTTTCTCTTTAACATGTAGCGGCCTTTCTTCAGACCGATCTACTCACAGCTTTCTCCCTAGCCGATGCTAGTGAACCTTGCAGCCTGTCTGCCTTGTACTCTATGTGCAACACTCTCCCTCTTTTACTCTGGCCCGGATCTCTTCCTCTATCTCAGTTTCTCTCTTTGGTACATTCTCTAGCGCTATCTATATCACTCACTCTCGATGTCTGTGTTACTTCATCTGGTGCTTCCTCTGAGACTGTCTCATGGACCCCTTGCTTCTCCCAGACTTATATCCATTAGTGAGACACACCTCCTCCTCATTTGAGCACCTGTTGCCAGGAACTTCTGTCACCTTCCCAAATAAGGGTGCAATTGAGTTAAAGGCATGGCACTTTAGAGGAAAGGCACAGCCTTCCAGGGACCCAGCCTGTGGTGGCTTCACACAAGGTACTAGAACTAGAGATGAGCAGTGATTAAAGACTGACTGTTAATATAATGGATGAAATGGATAATGGATGAAACCCTTTTAAGTACCAAAAAAGAAAATGAAAGTGTTTAAGTGTGATGGCTTGTTAACTCTTTCTCTCTAGATGTGGTGAAGTGAAAAGTGCTGGAATAAGTGTAGTGTGATTACAGGCTGCCCCGCACTCAGGGATGCAAAGAGTGATGATGCTGTCCTTCAAGAAAGAGACAGATAAGACACCAAAATTTTTGCATTTCCCTTCTTCCCTGGCAGTGATTTCCTTATTATTAAAGGCAAACTGGAAACTTGTTAAGCAAACCCCTGGTTTCCTATTTTTTTTTTATTTCAAACTCGCCATTGACACATCCCAGTTTCAAGGACTGAATATATTAATTTGTTTTGGAAGACTTGGGCTGTGTAGATCGAATACCTAACCCTGAACTCAAAGCAGTGTAGCACACTTACAATGAGAAAAACAAAGTTACTAACATGGAGCATATACTAAAAGGTGAGGTAGGGAACAGAATGCACTTGAATGAGTTCAAGATAATGGCCAGTGGAAAATCAAGAACCTTTGTGATGCAAAAAGGTGTACACAAGGAGCCTCTTCTGCTTTTGAATTTTGAGAATTGTCTGTGTGGTAGTGGACTGTCTTTGTGCAATCTCCCACTCCATAGGCTGAATAAAGCTGGTTCTGTTGAACTCCTTCTCTCAGCTCTCTGATTCCTGGTTTGGATTCTAACAGTTTAGATATTTTTCCAATATTCTCATTTTTGCAAAATATTACAAAAGTAAACAAAGTTCCCGGGGCAGACCATGCCCCTTTAATCAAATGAATCTGAGAAACATGAAACAATGACTATTTATTTATTGCAAGGTTCTTAGAAATATTACAGCAAAAGACTGAATGAAGAGATCCCCCCCTTCTCTCTTACTAACCTATTTAGTGCCCCGATCATCTATCTTAAAGCCATTTACACACCACTAGTTAATGTATAAATATGCTCCTCCAACCCTTTGGTAATGCTACAGTTAATATGCACCTTGTTACGATCCAGAAGAAGGACCCTATGCAGAATCCTCAGAACTCAAAAGTACAAGTAGAAGTTTATCCAGAAATGTGGGTCAGGAGGTCACGCCAAGGTAAAAAATCAGTAAATCCACAAAGAGAGTTCAGGGGAGAGAGATAAAAACCCATAAGTCAACAAAAGAAGCACAGTCCAAACCAAAGAGATCCACAATATCCAAGTCAAGAGCCAGAAGACAAAGTCAGAAACAAGCGAGGTCAGAACAAGGTCAGAACAAGGTGACGTAACACACCTAGTGTGGCTACAAGAGCCATAGAACTTTGGTGGCCTCGGGTATCAAGTTGCGTGGTTGGTACAGTGCCTTCAAAGACCAGCCTGCCACAGTGACTTTTACATAACCTTTTTCACTTCTTTATTTGAAACTTTAATGCCCTCTACAGGAGTCGGACTATACCATACCATAAGCTCTATCCATTACATCCATTTCTGCTGTAGCTTGCTTGAAGTAGTCTAACAACTTAGTCACACATGTTGACGAACTCCTATAATCTTATTATAGAGATTATCACAGAAATAAATCTACCTGTTAAACTCTAATTGACCTCTCCTTACCTTTACATGTAATAGAAGTAATGCTTGTTGGTCTACAGTTATCTGACTCAGTGCTATCCAGCTTTTTGTGGATTGGTGTTCTGTTGTCATTTTTTTTTATTCCTTGGGTACAACTCTTGTTTTGGTGATGGTTTCATGAACCTAGTTAATAATCTAAAATCCCTAATTTCTTTGAAATCCTAATGATTCCCAAGAAATTCCTGGGCTAAACTGAAACTTCCAAGCTAAACAGACTGCTCTGGGAATGAGACACTACAGATGATCTGACTGGGGGTTTCTGGTATTGTTTCTGAACTAAATGGAAAAAAGTGTACTGTTTTGGAATTTGTTAACTCCATATGTGAAGCAGACTATGCCTGAAAGGCTTTCCTAAAAAAATAATCCCCTAAACTAAGAACATTCTCCCCAAATATTTAGCATATTGATTGTTTCGTTTGTGCTTTACCCTCTCTGTGTGATGAACACCCCACTCATTTCAGCAGGCCCAAAGGACTTTCTTGTTTATTCTGTTTTTCCCAAACATGATTTTAAACCCGAGGTTGAATGTACATTTTTTAATTTGGTTTTCACTTAAAACATTAGAAACAATTCCATTAAAATTTCAACTGTCATATTAGTTGCCAAAATCCCAAAATAGTACTTCTTGATGGCTCTCAGTTGCACAGGCATTGGTTTTCCTGAAAAAGTATTGACATTTGAAATTTGTGATAGATTAAACTTTTGAACTGGGCCTGTATGGAGGGATATTCTGCTCTTTGCACTAGCTTTTTTACTTTTAGAGTAAATCACATAGAGTCATCACAAAACATAATTGATAAATATAAATAAGTATAAAGTCTGCTAATTTACATTGTTTTCCAGTTTGACACAAAGGTCTTTGCACTAGCTCTAATAAAGAAAGTGGAAGAACTTGTAATTGCTGATAGACTTGACACTCTTCCTAATATATATAGTATACTTACAAGTATCCTATTGTATATGTACAGTCTTGTGTATTTCCATATGGCCATCCAGCTGAAGATTACCTTTTGCTGTATTACACAAGTAGTATACTGTACCATGCTTAATTAAGCCCCCTAAAATGTATCGTCCTGTGTAGAGGAAGAGGCTGAAGTCATGCTCTGCTTTCTTTGTGCTCTAGGTATGTATTGTTGTGTTTATTTAACAACAGAAAAGATCAAATGCTGAAACATCTTGCTGAAAAGATTAACAAAGATGGTTATTGTCATGTTAGTAATTGATCTGTATTGAGTATTTAATTTGAACAAAGAAGGTTGTTGTTTCTTGTTATTTTTAATTTCCCCTGGGTAATTTCCCCACTACCCATCAGATATGAATTTTATCTGCTGCATGTTGAATGCATCCTTTGTGCAGTAACATACCAAACTCTGTGTAAAATATAAACACTTCTTAATTAACAAGTATACTAACACCTTCATCCTGATTCATGGTCACAATAAGGCAAATGCGTTAATAGGATTTATGCTGAGTAGCTGTATAAATAGAAAGATCCTTGGTAAAGAATAGCACTGCACGGACTTGAATGCTTTTGCTGTTTTGGCGAAGGCTGAAGTTTTACAGTCTTGTAAGTAAGAAGTTGATACATTTGTTTTTAATTAAAGATGTGCCAGTGTATATTTCAGTAATGTAAATAGAAAGTTAAATACTTTTAGTGGAATTAAAATTGACTACTTATATCTGTTTAGTTATTATATTAGTTATTATTATAAGTAGATGTAAATGATAAGGAACATCTGACAGTGAGTCAATTAGTTCTGACTGGTAAATATTGTATGCTGGATCAAAACCTATAACAATTCATACTGGTTACTCATGTAAGGCTTACCTCTAGTTGTTGTGATCAAAATTTAGAATACTCCAATCAATATGAATTTGTTTTCAAATAACTAGTTTGGTTTCCTCTCATTCCAAAGTAAGGTGTATTCATTACAATCAAAGCTGTTATCGCAGTAGAATGTGTATCCAAAATGTCTAAGGTTTTCTTTTTTGTTATGTATTATCTAAATTATGAAATACGTTGATAAAGCATTTTTAAAATCAAATATATGTTTTTGTAGTGAATGTTGCAACATTGTGAATTAATAAAGGAAGTCTGAATTGTACAAAGATGTAAATCAGTATTGAATTGCTGCTAGAAATGCACTTGTGACAAGAGTTTATTTTTCACAGCTTATAAAATGTCAAGTGAACAATTTCTATTAGAATACAAACTTTATACAGTTAGGAAACACCCAAGTGATATACGTATTGTATACTGTATGTAGTTCAAGTAGGTAGCTGCGTCAGCATGCGTAGGCTGCAAAGGAAGAGGTAATGGGTTTATTCCATGCTGAAAAGAAAAGAAAGTAAACAACGTTTCGGCTGTGGAGCTGAAACATCGGATTTACCGATTACCTGTTCCTATGTATTAAAAATTATGTGTATAATACATTTTGGAAGGCATTGGACTGACTTTTTAGAAATTGTAGGTTTTTGTTTCACCTCTTGAGAATTAAAAAATATATATATTGATATTTAAATATATGTAATTCTATTATCATCAGTGTATATGTATACATGTATTAATGAATAAACAAAAAAAGCTTGGGGCTTTAGATTTTCTGGGGGTCTAGTGTGTAAAGTGTACTTATGAATTCTTACATTTCCTTATCGGTCCAAATTGTGATACTTCATATACAAATAAGCCTCTGTCTGGTAACTTTAGCAGTTGTATTGATGTATTTGTTCCTTATAATATGTTAAGACCCTCCAGTAAGTTGTTATTGTTTTGCTATCAAGGTTGCAGTTCTGATAAATATATACTCAAAGGTGTAGCCAACATCTTCATTTACTGACAAAGAGGTCATTGTTCTGAGGTTAAGAAATGCATGGGACATTTAAGAACAATCAAAAGAATAAGAGATGCATTTTACAGCTTGACCAAAGTTGATGTTGGTGACTAGTTTAAGGCTGGTTTTGATCCTTAAATCGCATCACTTACCCACTTCCTTTTAGGAAAATACAATCTTCTTTTTGTCACACTTTTCTGATTTTATAAATAAACTCCAGAATAAACAGAGTAAAAAGTAGTCAAATAGTACAAATTGGTACAGGGATGCTAAAGCTATTTCCTTTAATAAAAAAATCAATTAGAATAAGATTAAAATAAGCATAATACAAGAAAATTTCAGACAGATACAAGATACATTTCAGTAGTATTCTAACATTTAGGTCAGTTTTGATCGTGACCAAACATACTATAATCTTCTTTTTGCCAGGGTGAAGTAATGCTTTAGAATACAGCAGTTAACAAAAACTCTATGTAATATTAAAAGATGGTGAAAGCAACATATATAAATGTTACTAATGTAGTTCAAAGCAATTATAAATTATGTTCCAGGAAAGCAAATATGAGAATACTCAAAAGGCAAACTCTTACATGAATTTAATCCATTACAATCAGAGACAAAATGTTCTAGTCATTCGACAACAAAGCTGGGGCTTTGACGTTCAAACACGTCATCTCTAGAGTGCATACAGTGTATAGCATTTACTTATACAACAGTATTACATCCACAGCCGAAATGTTGTTTTCTTTCTTCTCTTTTCAGCATGGAATAAACTTATTACTTGTTCCTTTACAGTATTACATTATACTTATTACAACTATATCAATACTACATGGATAGTGTTTAATAACTACATTACTGGTGTTTATAAATCTCATTAATCTTTTCTTAATGCATCCATTTTCTAACCACTTCTTCCAATTCGGGAAGTCAGAGGTTATCCTGGCAAGCAACAGGTGCAAGGCAGGGTACTGTACATCTTAGACAGGATGCCAATCCATTGCAGGGCGGACAGAAACAAACACACGTTCTTATCAGTGGGCCAGTTTTCCCATAAGTCAGATAACCTAACAGTATTTTTTCTGACTGTGGGTGGCAATTGGAGTACCCAGAAGAAACCCAGGTAAAGATGGAGAGAACATATTTCACATATACAGTATAGCACCCCAGTTTCAGAATTGAACCAAGGGCCCATGTCCTGTGAGGCAGAAATGCTACCCACTATGCCTACCTCTTTTTTAAATAGATTATTAAGGGCTATAGATGTAACATATTATAAATTATAACTCATTTTCCAGCATATAAACCACCAGAGGCATTTTGGGAAAAAACAGGAGACAAAGAAAGGCAAATATAGGTATATAGTATATCTATCCAAAGTCAAACATTTTTACAATAATTGCCTGTCTGTGTACAGTAGCATAATATTGAATCAGTTAATAAATAAAAGTCACATATTCTAAAATATTGTTTCTAAACCCATAGTTGAATACGATAACACAGTACTCTATAACGTTTTGGAAAATGGTGGTGGGGTTAAATCAGGTACCCCACCTGTCAGGACATACCGAACAAAGTCAAATGGTTTCTTTTAACCTATGATTGTTGGCAAGCTGTGGAATAAACAGATTAATTAAAAACAAATATTTCTTTACATAAAACTACATGCTACTAAATATACTAAACACAAAAATCTCATGATAAACAAAATTAATTTCAGCATGTAAAATAAACAAAGCAGATATGTTTGTACAATAATATAGTGTCCAAAGGGTTACTGTATCTGTCTCTGAACATGATGCATCAAAACATCAAATTTAGTTGCCAGATTCAGGGAAACATTTTCAAAACTATACAGTATAAAAAAGTTACTTTTGTAAATGCATTCAAAGTCACGTTGGTGCCAAGGGTCTAGTACCAGATTTACTTTCTTTTACTTTCATTTACTTTCTTTTAACATTTATAAAGTATTGCTTTATATCTCTCAGCAATGTTAAGTGATCAAACAGCCTTCTACCCCTGTGCATCTTGATGCAATTACTGGAGTAAAGAGGTCATTTAATATCACTGCCTATTGGCAGCGTTCAGTGGTGCAGACAACATGAAATGAAAAACTAAGCAAGAAGTTAGGATTTTAAATATGCTTATTGTAAATGACATAAACTTTAATGTATCCTCTTGAGAGATAAATATAATTAAGCAATATCCCCAACAGTATTTATGTGTATCATTCTAACTACATGCTGAGTGTTGAAAAAAACTGTGTTAAAACAACTGTGAGCAAATAACAACTGACAGCCTCTCTTTTTTATTTCAGTATTCCACATCTTAAATTTTATCAAGTTTCAATTGGCTTAGCTGAGATCACTGAAAATGAGGTGGCTGCTGGTCTTGGTGATGTGTTCGACATTACTTGGAGTTCTTCAGAGCATCCCCAGGACAAATCAGGAAGGCCTGTCCAAGGACACTCTTAAAAGTGAGTTAAAAAGATTTATTTATTATAAAGCTAGTTAGTGGCTCTCACCTCACAGGTGGTGAAAGAAGGTCTGCATTATAGAATGCTTACATTTATAGAACCAGTTGTGTTCTCAACTGTCTAAACATGATCTTTCACAGGAATGTGGTAAAGTGCAAGCAATGGAAAATGATAGCGTTCCTTTTTATAATTCAGAGCTGTCGAAAGACGGGCAGAAATATGTGGATGAGGAGATGAAGAAGGCTCTGTTTGGGGTGAAGCAGATGAAGGACATCATGGAGATGAATGAGGAGAAGCACGAGCACCTGATGTCCTCACTGAAGCACAGCAGTGAGAAGAAAAAGGTCTGATGCCGATACCACCAAGAGGAAAACACAAATGCAGGACATGGCATGATTTTTCAGTCAGATCAGTCTTCCCTTCCCAACAAATTGCCACACATCACTTTACAGAAAGATGTATAACACAGGTATATGAGACCACTGGGCATGCAGGAGGGAGAAAAACACACAAAAATAGAAAATCTGTTTTCCAAGGCCTTCTCCTTCAGGCAATGAGTCCTGGAAGTTTACAAAAAAGGCAGGTTCCAGATTATGGTTTAATTCTTGAGTACTTCATGTGGGTTTGACACAGATGTATTTTAAAAATATAAATATACAATTTTATGCAGTTCAATTACTTCAAAATGCTCAGTACCAATGGGGGAAAATGAATGCTTATAAAGGGATCTTCTTCTTTCTTCCTCTAGGGGGCAGTGCAGCTTGCCAAGGAGGTAGAGCAGCAGCTGGGGGTGGCAGAGCAGCACTGCCAGGCCTCCTTAAAGTCTGCCTGGGAGGAGTGCAGGCCCTGCCTGGAACACACCTGCACCTCTTTCTACACTTCCAGGTGTCGCAGGGGCTTCTCCACATTCACAGCCAAGGTACACTGGCTACTGAGAAACACACAACATCTCTGCATGTGTAGGTGTTCGGGTGGGGGACTGTGCCAGTGTGCAAATAAACAAGTAGAGCTTCTTGTTAGACGTTAGGTCTAAATAAAAAGAAAGACAGTAAAATACTCTGCATTTTAGCCATGGAGCCTTTGTTACTTACAGCATGAGCCCTGCTGACACACCTGAAGAGGGTTCCAAAGGAATCACTTTGTGGATATTTAATGTACTGTATCTGTTAAATTCATTAATAGCAACAGTTCATATACATTACACTAACAGATTTATCCAAGATACCTTACATTCAAAATAGAATTACAGACCTCTTTGTGTCTATGCAATGTACAAGTATAAAGATATATACTTGAGTGCTTCATCTACATTTAAGTATAAGAACAAAATAATCAGTACAAAATAGAGGAGGCCATTTGGCCAATCTAGACTGTTTGATATTTAAGTATAATTTTTAAGGAACTTGTTTTTTAATCCAAAACATAATATTCATTATCGTCATGTTATGACAGCTGACAGCTCTTTATTATTTTTTTGAAATTAAACATTGTATTTGTTTTATTGGATATGATACAATTGTAATTTTATTAGGGATAAAATACCCAAAGATGTAAATTTTCAAGTTCCCAAGCAGCCTACACATGCTGACGCAGCTACGCACCTATTAAAACACAATGAGGATCAGTTACTAATGTTTTCTACTGCTGTCAGAAGTGGTTACGAGATTTTATTCCATCCACAGGTTGAAGAATTCTTCAGTAAAATGTCATCCCAGTTTAGCTCTCATGACAACCAGGATCTTCTTTTCAAGCAGAGCCCAGAAACATTTGACACCGAAGTGGCCCAGATTGAGAATTCTTTTCACCAGCTGCTCTCAGAAGTAAACTCTCTTTATGAGAAAAGTGTGATGCTGGTCACCAAGATGCAAAAGCAGTTTGACCAAGCCCTCCAGGCTGCCTTCACCTCTGACCTGAGATCAAAAGAACTTGAGGAAAAACCCCTATCTCCCTCTCAGCAGACCCCTGACTCTGGATTCTTTGAAGGACTAGGCCTGGAAGATGTTCTTGAATCCTTCTTTGATTTTGGGAGGAATGTTTTTGAAGAGTTCAGCTCTGTCATAACTCAGGCCTTTGGTGATCTTCAGGAATCAGTTACTGAAGAAACAAACAAAGAGAAAGGTAATTAGGCTTTATTTTCTTCGATAAGAACTAGAATTACCAATTATTTTCCCCCTCCACTACTGTATCTGCCTATTTCAAATAGAAAATTACTGTACAGTTGCAGATGCATGTATTGTACTTTTATGTTCCACGAGGTAGTGAATATGATACATTTTTTGCTACTTTTTTCTCTAACTTATAGTATGTGTAAGGGATAGCTACAGGCAATTTATTGCACACTCATTTATTCAAGTGTATTGTAGCCAGATTAATTACTTTAAAACACAATGTGCCAATAATCATATTAGGAACTGGATTATACAACTTCACTCACTGCAACAACCCCAGAACCAGCTCATGAAAGACGATCCTTTGAAATGTGGTGAATGTGGTGGGTCATGCCATCCACTTAATTTCAGCACTGTGAACCTGGAACAGAATCAGCAGGACTTTAGAGCCAATAGAAGTTCAGTCAAGCCCTCACTGACAACAGCACAAACCTACAGGCACCCATCCAGTGACAGGGATCACTATGGCCAACCCAACTCTGTGTCAGAGTTAAATGTTATTTCTGTGCTAATGACATACAAAAAGGGTACAGAAAATGGCCTGTATTTGATTTTTCTTGTTGTGGATGCCCTACAGAAGGAGAGTTGTCCCTGCAGGTACTGCCATCACAGAGCAGACAGCTGTGCCGAGACCTGCGCAGACAGAGCTCTGAGTGTTGGCAGTTTCAGAGCAGGTGCCAGTCATGCCAGAAGGCCTCACAAGGTATGGGAGAACAATTATAATAAGAGATACACACAGTTACACTCCAGTCCAGACCAATGACTTGTTTCCAGTTTGCCATTCACACTCAGGTTCAGACTAACTGAGGTCCACACAATTTGATTCTGTAAACTTCCACCCATTTTATTAAGATCTAACTTAAGTAAAAAATAACTTAACTTAATACAGCACTGTATTTTAGCCATCATTTTTAGCAATCTTTTTAATTCTAAAACAATTACATTTGGCACATAAAAATCTTGTAGAAGACAGACTTACATTCTGAGAAAACAGACACTTGTTGAGTATCAAGGAAAGGGGTTAAGGAAAAAAGTCTGATTCAGCTGAGGTGGATTCAGGTGGAAATTGACTGGCTGTGTCATTTATCCTGTGAGGATCAACTTCTGTATCAGTTTTACACATTAAGACCTGTTTTTCATTTGGATTGCAGTTGCAAGTCCTTTGCTTTCATATACCTGATGGCTCTGTAGTAGTGTATAAGTAGAAATAAAATGAAAGCAAAGGACTTGTAACTTAAAGGGTTTGGGATAGAAAAATAGAAGATTGTCATAACTAAAAACCCATCACCAAACACTGACAAGTGAGATGGGCAGATGGATGCTGGATCAAGGTCCTGTTTTAATTCAGGCTTTAGTTACTTAATAATAATGGGATATCTTTGAATGTTTTTATTGTGCAATATTTTTAAGGGATAAAGAGACTATGCTATATATGTGCAGTATAGATATACTGTAGGTCTTACTTCAGTTTTGATGAGGAAGATCTCTTTTAATTTAAAATGGCATGGTCATAGTTTTTTTTCTCTCTACTATACCAGTAAAGAGCCTCAGATTTCATGTTTTCCCTGAACAGAGTGCCCCAGTGTGACAGAGTTGCACTCGGAGCTGAATGAAATCTCCTACCTGGTTAATGTGTCCAGCCAGCAGTATGAGGAAGTCCTTCAGATCCTGCAGCACCACACAGAGGACACTGTGGGCTGGTTGACAAACATGGCTGCCTACTTCGGCTGGGTGGCCGAATTGGCAAACAGCACTGTGGAACCTGAGAGCGTTTTCACCATCACCACGGTAACAATGAACTAAATGTCGGTGAAATATGGGGAAGAAGGACTAGCTAGTAACCCACATAATTTAGACTGAAATGAAGACTGAAGTAACAAATTGTTCAAAATTGATTTAATAAATCCTGAGCAGAACAGACATAAATTAATATATAGTACAGATTTTGGAAGGTGAAGGCAGAAGACATTTTAGTAAATTTTTTTTAAAAAATGTGAAATCTAGAATTTTAGATATACCAATTATTTTTTTTATTATAGACATTCAAATATGTAGTTGCGTCAGCATGCAGAGGCTGCAAAGGAACAGGTAAAGGTTTATTCTGTGCTGAAGAAAGGAATGGAAAGAAGCACACTGTTTAGGCTGTGGAGCTTTCTTCAGGTGTAAGAGAGAGAAAAAGTAGCAAATAAATAAGGCATAGGAGAACAAAAGACAGATATGTGATTCCCAATTGTGTCTTTACATGCCAAGGTCCTTTTCAGGCTTCCATTTAATAAAAAAGTAACATAATTTGAGAACAAACAATAAAGAAGTCTTAGTTCCCATTCCATATAAATAGGTTTCCACTAGGTGGCATCACAGTACTATAAATATATTTTAGGGTCACCAAATTCTGCTATTGTATTCTGCTATTTTAGTAGGAGTAACCTTTGCATATCTCTGTCTCTGGTGTCTATTCACAGGTGGTGCCACATCCCCAGGATGGAGAGAGTAACTTTGATTCAGACACAACTGTGGAAGTCAACATTCTCAACTCGCCTACATTTACCCTAAGTGTTCCCGGAGATCTGGAAATACAGGACCCTGACTTTGTCAAATATATTGCACAGGAGGCACTGGGGATGTACAAACAGCTGGCTAGGTATGCTTAGTCACACAGTACCCTTCCAAAATGTTTATCAAGGAGCTGTGCTTAATCACATGCAGGAGCTCCAGTCTGAACTAATATCCCTTTACCAGCACAAATCTGACTGGTCATGAAAATGATCAACCAAGTTGAGGCTAGCCAAATTTATAGAAACACAGTAGTGGAGTGAGTGCTCACCATAGGGTCTTTTTAGCCTTGAGACAGTACAGTAAGTCACACCAAGTGCACCCAATGGACATGGTTTATCAAGATCTTCACATGAAGTTCCTAGAACTACAATGATAGTCATAAAACATATACCATATTAACAAGTTTATGTTACTTTTTCATAATGAGATATCATTAAAAAGGATTAAATGTTGCTTTTTCTGCTTTCTTGTCTGTTTGCAGGCAGGATGCTGCTTGAAGAGACCTCTATGGGAATATCTTCATCCTTCTTTAGAATATAGAAATAACTAACCTACTTGTGTATTTTCTCAATATTATCATGGTAAAGTCACTGTATTGTTCTAAGCTGATAATATCATGATAATTGGAGAGTGTGAAAAAATGGAGAAGATATATACAAGAAATGTGTTTAATTATAAATTATTAAATACATGTTGTTTTGTCATGATGTGATAATAATATGTATATAATTTAAATATGTATTGTTGTTTTTCCTAAAATAAATTTTCTCCTGTACAAAAATCAGTGCACGTCTTGTTATGAGTGGCTAGAAATTATCACTCTTTTTCAAGGATACTGCAGTTCAAAACGGTTCTTTCTTATTTTGTTAACACGTGATATATACTGTATAACGCCAAAAGTTCACGCGAGGGAAAAATGACATTCCTGAAAGCTATGCAACGAGATTTATTTTTCGGTTAACGTGAGGAGACGTTAACTTTGATAAATCCTCATTAACTGGAGCAGCTTCTGCAATGTTTTCCTGCTTCTGCGAGTGGAACCCCTGCCCTATTTACCCTTGTTTTCGGAAATGATGTCAGCTAGCCCCATTGCGAGGGAAACTGACTAGTGGCGCCTAAATTTTAAAATTCCGCGGGATTTTGTTAGTGACAGACGGGACAGCAAGCTGTTTAGTTCTTAAAATATAAAGAAAAAGCTAAAATGCCTGCTACTGCAGAAATAAATTGCGAGGGAGCTGCTCGTCCTGAAGCCAGCGACAAGGATCAATGTAAAGCGTGTTGTCAGACAGAGATCTCTCCTGTGGTTTGTGACGAGAGAGCTTATCTGAATCAGGTGGAGTATATTCTTAAAACTGGAGCCCGGAAAGGGGACCGGACCGGGACAGGGGTGATCTCAGTGTTTGGCTCACAAGCGAGATACAGCCTTCGAGGTAAGTAATTTATTATTAATATTATAACAAAAATCAGGATGCACAATGTTTCAACTTTTTTCGGTAGTTTAAAACATTAAGCCAAAATTAAAAATCTTTTTCCTCGAGAATATACTTTCTTTAAAAGTTGTCATGTTAAATTAAAAATTCAGCAGTCACACAAAATATATCTGTAGTCAATTTTTTTTCGACGTTAAAATAGTATATCTAGCTTTAGCAATTTTAGGTATACTGACCTTGCGCTTCATAAACTCGATCGTTTTTAGCGAACCGTCTTGGTCACTTCTGATCAAAAACAGGGAATCAGCAGAGGTTCGTCGAGGGCTAAGCATAAGTATTTGTTGCAAATGCTTACATATTTGTACAATAAGTACTTTAAAAAGCAAATTATGTGCCTTTTAGCAAATTGTATAATTTGGATATGATGTATTAGCATAATATACTTTAAAATGACAATTGCTTTTCTGCTTATTTCTGCAAAAACAGCATCAAAAACTTGTATAAGACCTAAAACTTACAGGAAAGCAGTGGAGCTGTTTGGTAAAATCATTCACACCCTTCTTCCTTATCTACCATTGTAAATTAATTACAGACTGGTTAATTAAACTCACTTGCTTACTTTACAGATCAGTTTCCACTGTTGACTACAAAGAAAGTATTCTGGAAGGGAATCTTAGAAGAGCTGTTATGGTTCATTAAGGTAAAATAGTCTTATTTCCTTAGTATAGTACTGTACTGTATGTGTTTTTCTCATGCATAATGTTTGGGTTTTACTGTAATTACCATCCAGATTTTGGCTCTTGTTTCTAGGGCTCTACAAACTCCAAGGAGCTGTCCATGAAGGGAGTCAAAATCTGGGATGCAAATGGATCCCGGGAGTTTTTAGACAAGAGTGGCTTTACCTCCAGAGAGGAAGGTGACCTAGGGCCAGTGTATGGTTTTCAGTGGAGGCACTTTGGAGCAGAATACAAAGACATGCACACAGGTGAAGCAAAACTCTCTGGGTACATATGAGAAGCTTTGCTTTCTTATTAAGGCCATGTTATGAAACTGTTTTTGTCCTATACATTTAAATAAGTCATTTAACTAAAAGATGCTGTTCTTTTTAATTGATAACTAAACAGCTGGGACCATGGGGAAGAGGTGAATAACAATATTTTACACTTCAACTAAGGTACAGTTTAAAATAAATTTTAAAATAAAATCAGACAGGTTTTGTTTTATATTCATACTTGAGTGACTAATATCCTTTAACCTGAATTCTGTTCCTTATGGTAATATTTCATACAGGTAGTGGACAAAAAATATAAACACCTGGGTAAATGAGGCACACCAAGTACAGTATATTGAAAGCAAGGGCTTCCACACAGGTCTGGCTCGTGCATTAATTAAGCAAATAACCCTACAGTAAGTATGCTGGGAAGTTATGAGTAAAAATGCTAGAAATGCTGGACAACCAACTGGCATTAGTCAAGAGGAAACCAGTACATTTGAAAGATGGGCACATTTGGCAGGAGTTTCAGTGATCAGGAAAGCTCAGCCTACTGATGTTTCATTAGAAATGATGATTAAGGTGATGTCTTGATGGAAAGACATTATCTGCAAATAGTGGGCTGAAGCACATACTCCAGGATTGTGATATCTGTGCATTATTTTGAGAAGCAAGGCAAAACAGGGAAGCAACTGCAGATCAGACAACTACAAATTTCAACCTGGGACACAAGCAACCAATTCAATCATAACTGGTCTGCCAAGAACTCCCAACGAGCAGAACACTGTGTAGGGTTGCAGCGCACATGACACCTGACTGTGCACGCTTGCAAGTCCATTGCTGCAAAGAGCACAGGCATTGGATACTGAGCAGTGACAAGAGTAATCTGGTCAGATGAATCCTGATTCGCCAAGTTCCTCGACAACCGAACACTTGCTCATGTTGCACCAACCAGGTAAAGAACTGTACACCCGTGAGTGCTTGCTTCCAACAGTGAAGAGTTCTGGTGGTTCTGTAATATTAGGGGCAGTTTCCTAGCATGGGTACATTTATTCCCATAGAAGTATAAATTAATTCTAATCACTGTTTATGGTACTGATTGATCATCTTCCACAGAGCATGTGTGATCTTCCAGTGGTTTGATGAACGTGATATTAATGTTATGCATATATAAAGGCCTTTTCAGTCACCAAATGTGAACCCATCTGAGCATTAATGGGATATACAGTACTGATGCCTAAAATAGTTTTTTTACAACCATTAACCAAGTGTGAGAGAGGGGTTCTGCATCCCTCCTACAGAATTCCAGACACCAGTAGATTCTGTGCCACAGCCCATTTAATTTGTAGTAACTGCACATGGTAGTCCAGCTCTGTATTGACTTTACTTAAAGTTAACTCTGAGATTTCCATCTTTATGCCCACTACGTGTGTATACTGTATACATAGGGTAAAAGTCCTCTTAAACAGAGAAAATAGTCTGGTACCATTATTGAGATGCTGGACTAAGTTATAAGACATAATCTCTAATCGCTGTTGTGTTTTCTATGCAGATTACACAGGGCAAGGCGTGGACCAACTACAGAAGGTCATAGAAACCATCAAGACCAATCCTGAGGACAGACGGATCATCATGTGTGCTTGGAATCCCAAAGGTATTTCCTGTCATCTGACTACATGCTTTGACCTGTACCCCTACAAATACATTGATCCGTAATATTTGTGAATAAATTTACCTGAAGAGAATCAGACCAGAGAGATTCGTGGCTCCTGAATCAGGAGTAGAAAAACACTGTTCTGCTTACAGCACATTTTCTTTATTCCCTTCATGAGACTAATTTCCTTTTTTACTCAGATATGCCTAATATGGCTCTTCCTCCCTGTCACGCCCTGTGCCAGTTTTACGTGTGCAATGGTGAATTGTCCTGCCAGCTCTATCAGCGCTCAGGAGACATGGGGCTGGGTGTGCCATTCAACATTGCCAGCTATGCGCTACTCACATACATGATCGCTCATGTCACTGGGCTGAAGGTAACCAGCAGGGGGGGGGGCTGTCTGCATTATATTCTTACAAGACAGTGCTCTTCAGCATGGTTCAAGGGGAGCCCAGATCCTTCAAATCTTTTTGTAGGAATTGTCTTAAAGTGTTTAAAGGGCATGTTGATTTTGAATAGTTAAGTGATTAACCAGAATGGAGTTAACCAAGGTGACAGATCAAGTTAAAACATTTTCTCAGGTACTGTAGATGAGAGATGTGGGATATCAGTCTGAGATTTAGCCATACACATCTTGGGATGAAAATATGGCATGTTTGTTTTATTGTCCCTTAAATCCGTTTTAATAGATTAAAAGATCCTTTTACAGTGAATTTTAGGAATTTGACTTCAAGTGCTATCTGTTAGACATTTATTAAAATATGCACAGACTGATCCCAATGGAAAGATGTGGTAAGCCCTTAGCTGTTCAGAACTGGTGGTCAGAAACAAGATGCGATGGATTTATTGTTACTTTGAATTAAGTAAATAGTGATTTATTTCTATGATATTGTTCATCAGATATGTTTGTCCAATAAACTATTTTTGTGGTGTGCATTTAATAAAGTGAAAGGCAGCTTGATTATTAAAATTATTTTTGTTTTCTCTAATATGTAAAGACATATTTTAACTTGATATTAATTATTCTCCTTTATCTTTTTGTTCCTTAGCCTGGTGATTTCGTACACACTTTGGGAGATGCACACATTTACATCAACCACATAGAGCCTCTGAAAATCCAGGTAGGTTATTTGCATTCCTTTATAATGGTTGTTGTGCGTCTGAATCAAGCTGCCAAACCATGTTGTTTCGGATCAATAAGATTCTAGCAACCAAACAGGTACAATGGGTTTGTTGTAACATTGTTCCAAAAAGCATACAATAATATCTGTAGAGAGACAAGCTGATAGTCATATATATGCGTTCATCTGTACACTGCACATTGCTATCTCACTGCTGCATCAGATTAAGATTGATTATTAAAGTGCTGTAACTGGGCAAAATACACAAAATTAGTTCCCAAGCCTGATATTCATGGATGGCTGTCTACATTTTGTTCTAACCAAAGTCTAAATTATGGAGGTTAATCAAACATTTTACATAAAATATTTGAAAAGATTTGATGGACAATATATGGACTTCATGAACAATATTTGATTTTTATTTGAACTTTATTTTTATTTTTAATCTATTTATTTTGTAATAGATTTTTGTTTCCTAAGCAATGCATATGTCACAGATGTAGTTCTGACACATAGGACTTGATGGTAAAATCCTTGAGAGACAGTGAGCTCTTCACTGGGACTTTCCAGTATTTTGAGTCTTCCAGGTGGGGGCTCGGAGGCTGAGGAAACTATATATTGCTTCGTATTTTTTTAATAAGAAGTTAAAAGAATGAGAATTGCACAGAATATGTTCATGCTTTCAAAAACCTGACTGGAACAGAGGATGCACACATCTAGAACAACACTAACAGTCTCTACAACCATAAATCCAACTGTTATATTGAGTCCCTGAATTGAAGGGGATCGCTAGCTATTTTTTTTGTCTTCACACACGGTGTGTATAGGATGTGGTGTAATTAAAGTGTCCATTCTTACAGCTGCAGAGAGAGCCCAGACCCTTCCCTAAACTGAAAATCCTGCGCAAAGTGGACAACATCGATGACTTCCGGGCTGAAGATTTTGAAATTTGTGATTACAACCCCCATCCAGCAATTAAAATGCAAATGGCAGTTTAACAAGAACACTTCCATGATTACCTAGGATGGGTTTCTCTTTTCATATGATCTTTGGTAACATGATTTTTTTTATTCTATTGCTATCACTGTCTATTAATACAAATGTCTGCTATTACTAAAGTTATTTATTTGTATCATTCAGCTTTGTGTTCTGTTGCAAATAATACTACTTAAGGTCTCTTTAAAACGTGCAAATTAACATGTTGACATTTTTCTAATAAAGATCATTTTAATATTAATTTCAGAATTTATATGATTGAGTAGAAGGTATAGAAGTTATTTCTGAATTAAACAATGCTAAAATAAGCCTTATTGCTAAAACCATTTAAATTTTGAAAGATATCATGATATGGATACATCTTAGTTCATGGTTTGATTCAGAGCATATTTTATCTAAGGTGCTAGAAAGCAAGTTAATACAAATTTAGCATTCAAGAGACTATCAGACAGACAATACATTCTATAGAGGCAATTTGATCAAACAAGACACTTCCAGTTTTAGTTTGGATTGAAAATTCTTAGAAAAATTGTGTACACTTCATAAGCAAAAAAAAGTATTGTTAGTAACTGCTTCTTCAGCTCTAGTTTCCGTCTACTGAACCCTTCGACTAGCACGGAGCTCCCGCCAGACCTCTCCATCAGGAAATTGATGTCTCTTCGCTGAGTCATCCTTCATTTCTGTGGAATATCCAGGATTCTGCCAGGGAATGAAATAATTGCATGTTTGAGTCCCACAGCAGTTACAGTATGTCAAGTTGATGTCAAGGGGGAGAACTAAATGAGGTTTAACCCTTTATATCCTATTATTTATATTCCTGGTCTTTCTCCATACATTTTCTAACCGCTTCATCCAACACAGGGTTGCCGAGGAGCTGGAGCCTATCCCAGCAAGCAGAGGGTGCAAGCAAGATAAACCCCGGACAGGGCCCACACAGAGACAAACATACACACTCACACCATGGCCGGTTTTCCCAGAATTACCAGTATATCTTTGAACTGTGGGTGGAAACAGGAGCACCTGGAGGAAGCCCATGCAAACAGAGGAAGAAATAGAGACCCTACACACGCAGCACCCCAGAAACAGCACCCAGGGCCCCAACACTGCAAGGCAGCAATGATAACCACTGTGCCACTGTGCTGACCCTCCTTTATTGTCTCCTCCTCCATCATTTGAATGCTGTACATTAAAGAGATGACGGTGAGTTGTGTGAGAACATTTCTTTCTCAGACTCTCAGCTCAAACAACAGATCCAAGGAAAGGACCAGACTTGGATTTTAACAAAATGTGAAAACAATAATAAACACACCTTTGGTGGCATATAGGAGGCATTTTTAATCACCACAGGGTTTGTAAAATGTTCATGAAGATGATCAACATACTCGCACATCCTGCAAATGAGAACACTGGTTTATGACAGGATATTGAAAAGAGTTCACAAAAGAAGCACAGCATCTGTATCTGAATATGAAATGAAATAACTATAGTCTACATGTAGAAAGTAAGTATTTTTTAGGCATATCTGGTACAGTTAAGACACATTCACTGCAACTGGTTCAATCAATCCAGTATAATCAATTCATTGGGAGAAAAAAGCCATTATAGCTATAGTACAGAAGAAAGAATTAAATCTAAAAGTAAAATATAGGAAGTAAAGAACTGACCTATTTTCCAGGCTTCCTGACACAGCAATGTAGTCGAAAAGTATTAAATGCTGTACAAGCTCACAGAGTCCAACTCCACCAGCATGGGGACACACAGGAACTATAAAAACAGGTCCAGTGACAGCACAGTGTGAACCAGTGAACAGGTAGATAAACAGTACAATTCATAGTCAATAACTAATGGACACTTCCATCTATATGTAGTCAGCTATATAAATGATATAATTCCTAGCATGTATTTTCCCACTTCCAATTCTCAACCAACTAATGTACAAAGGTTTTCTGAAAAATCAGTTAAAACCTCATTTTTAGCTTATGCTTGTGTATTCTACCAAGTGAGAGAAAAGTAGATAAGCAAAACCTAATTATTATTAAAACTTATTAAAATACAAATTAATGAACTAAATAGCGAATTGACTTTCTAGAAAGCTAAACACAATGCTTAACACAATTTTTTAACGAAATATTTGGACCAAATTTAGTCAATTTGTTAACTTTTTTTCCCCACAAAGGGATAATAAAGCAAACTTATTTTTTGTTCAAATGTATACTGTACATATATTTCCAGGTTGTCATAACCAATTGTAGCACAGGGAGTAGTTAAGGGTTACTTATAGAGACAAATACATTAAAAATACTTACATTCACTGGCTAAAATATTAGATGTTCTTAGTAAAACAGACTCTGTTGCAGATAATGCAAGGTTAGCTTGTGAAAAGCATAAGACCTTGGATACCATCATTATTTGGCGGTGATTCACATTATTTTGGTAAGGGAATATAAAGAAACTACCTGGATTATCAAGTCAGATACCCTTGTGGAAAGAAATGTTGATTAATGTGGCAAACAATAAAAATAAGTACTGTAAATACAATTAAGAATGCATGTTCCTATCCAACAAACCAACAGAGTAGTTTTTTTAAATGTGCAGGTTTGTACACATTGACAGCTGTTTAAGGTAAAAGTAGAAGTTGAAGTCAAGTGAAGCTGATTCAGTGGGATCCTTTAAGATATGAAAAGTAAAGACAGGGTCAATGGGTCATTACATTGCTAACAACCAAACAATCATTGTGGGTTGCATGCAAACTCTTATTTGCAATATTTCTTAAAATTCTAAATTTATGTGACTATTGCTCGGGAAATATACAGTAAGGGATATTGACTGAAATTCCATTGAAAATGTCTCCTCCAGAATACACATTATATTAAATAAAAATGTTTTCTTGCTACATAAGACGACAAAATAATTTCAAGAATAGAAAAGGTTGTGAGATAGCAAGACGTCTAACCAGTTTTGAGTACATGCTTTTCTACAGTACATATGTATGTTTTAGCACTTTTGACTTTATCACCTTGAAATTTCTCGGCCATCAGCAGCACCGCCAGATTTTCATTGACGCTGCCCAGTCTGCAGCTGTCAATCTGAACAAACCGGAGAGCCTGCGACTGCAGCAGCTGCTTGAACATCACTCTATTGTGACACTGAGAAAACATGTTTGAGTGTCAGAGCATATGGGTATGTGTTTATTAATTATTTAGTGGGATCCAAGACAAATACAGAACAAAACAAAAAAAAAACTTAAATCTAATTAATCCAGTCATCTGGCATTTGAGTACCTAAAGTGCTAATAATCTAAACTAAGAAGGGATGGAGATGTGCAGCACAATGAACATAAACATACATTTTTAATTTTAAGGAGATGGGCAGTACCCAACGTGGGGCTCGAACCCACGACCCTAAGTCTCATGCTCTACCGACTGAGCTAGTTGGGCAAAGTCATTTTTGACTAGTTGAGCTAGTCATTTTTTATAATACAGCATAAGAGTACAGTATATTTATAAGGCAATACTATCTCCCTCAAGCAGTGAATACCCCTTTCCAAGGTAAAGGAAAAGAGTAGATTCTGTGCCAGGCAGCTTATCCTGCATGGACACTTTGTGCAAAAGCACTCACTTGTTCTCCAGTCGCCACACCTATTCCCAGGGGAGCCAGAGCCTACAACACAAATAGAAAAGGCTTATTTCAACAGAAACCTTTGAGAAATAAGCTAATGTGCACTCACCATGGCATACCCAGATAGCTGCGCTGCGTGAAAACTAATATTGCTAAGGTTTGCATTGAAAAAAATGTACTTAAAACGTTTCCAAAAGCCAAAAAAAGGTATTTAAACAATCTACTGTATTACAATTAATACAACTATGAAATAATTAGAATAAAAGCTGCACCTGGTTGTCATCCCAGTTGAAAAAGGCCACTACAGTAAGTGGGGGAAAAAGGTAGATTTTCTCATTTTAAGACTTCATCTTTCAATAAAAACACCAGAGACAATACAATTCATCATCATCTGCCCTCTCATACCCAGTCTCTATCATTGCCTAGATGGGAACTGCTGAACTGTTAAAAACAGAACATGCCTACTGCAGCCAAGCAGCTCATTACAGTGTCCTCTGTGCACAGGGCCAAGGTTTTCCACCGATATCAGATGGGAATAAAATAAACATGTGGTCAATTAGAACACAGCAGCTTGTGCCATCTGCTGGCTCCCACACACACACACACCTTGGCAATTGCTGCATGGCCCAGGATGTCATCAGGGGAAGTAGGCTCCTCTATCCACAAAGGTTTGAACTCGACCAGTCTGGAGACCCACTCAATAGCCTCTGCAACATCCCATCGCTGATTGGCATCAATCATCTATAACAAGGCAGGCTGTGAGGAGAGCTCTACATGACCCTCAAAGGCTAATTATCTGCTCCAAAAGAGTTCTCAAAGTGCAACTGAAGGATTGTACAAATGCCACTGGGAAACAGTGTGGTTCACCGGCTGGTGAAGACTACAAGAAAGACTGAGAAGACAGGTACAGAATTAGGCATCATACACTGTAAACAGAATTAATCAGAGGAATTAATATGTTTTTTTATTTGATAGGGCCCTCGATTACTGTAAAAAAATCATTGGCATGTTTATATAACCTGACAAACCTAATGGAATGTGTAAAGGAACAAATGATGTTAATGAGGAGGAACACCACACAAAAAGTTAATTTGTATGTTTAATTAGACACTTCATATGTCTGTATATAAAGATCAAATACAGTTTACTTTTATAGTTGTTGTGTTCTAGTTTTTGAAGATTCTGATCAGTGTGAATTAAAGACGGCTAAAAATAAGCTTATTTTCTTCTCACCCAAACTCAACTGGTATTTCACTAACTGCTTACTCCTGGTGAGAGTCAAACTATGCTGTTTTAACAACAGTTATTATAGCAGAAAACACTAGGCTCAAATGTATTTTACCACTAACAAATATTTATTACGTAATAATATCAAAATATGTGTCCATAAATGCAATTTATACACAGTAAAACAGTGCTGTAGGGCAGGGTGAGGTCGCAGTGGCACAGTAAAACAGTGCTGGTGGGGCACTTAAGGTGTAAAATAGATTGCTAGAATCTGTAAACAAAAACAAGTGGTAAAATCTTAAATATAAACAATGCAAGTGGTTCAATACTACTTGGTGAGAATGCAGTTGTGATTCAGAATAAATAATTCAAAAGTTGGGATTTAAAAGAAATGCTGAAGAAAAGTCCACATACCAGAGTTTTGTCAGGTCCTATCATCTCTCTCAGGAGACGGCACCGGCGAATGTCATCACTCAGATCTGCTCCAACTTTTACCTTAAACCTGCAGTAGAACATTTGGAATGTAAAACCTACAGTCAGCATGAGCTGAGAGTGGACTGTAAATGTAACAGCCAAGAAATTAATAAAGTGTTTCTATCACCACTGTGCAATAATACTTATGATTATCTTCCAAAAATCTACAGAACATCCATAACTATATAAATTATCCATGAAAATAAATAAAAATACAATATTGCAATAATTTTTTGGGGGGTTGGTAATGAACAAATACAAAATTTAAATATAAATATTTCAATATGCAGAAGCAGGCTGTTTTTTCTATCACTGTATAATGGAGGTGAGAGTTGCGGGATGGCTAACGTCACTTCATCATTTACCACACAGTTGCAGGTTAGGAACTCATCCTTCACATAACCAGTTAGCCATTCCCACTAGGAAGTCCGTGTACAACTCGCTCTTACAGTGGAGTCTCAATGCCATTCTTATTTTTATGTACAGTACTACTACCTTGTCCCACTCACACAGCATGATCCCAGCACTTCTGACACAGTCTACGTGATCACTATGCTTGAAGTTGTGTGTTCATTCACCGATAGTGCAGGCCAGGGCCGTAGTGATGTGAAGATACATTTTCATATTTATGAAAACATCTAAAAACTAGATGACTAGAAACATTTTACAAAAACAACATTGAGCTAGGGCAGTACAGTGGTAGAGTGGTTGGCATTGCTGCCTTATAGCGCTTGGGCCCTAAGTTCAATTCCTGCGATACCTTCTGTGTGGAAATTTATTTTTTTCCCCAATGTTCACTTGGGTTTCTTTCCATGTGCTCCTATTTACTCCCACAGTCCATACATATATTGGTAGATTAATTGGCTTTTGTAAAATTGGCCCTGGTGTGGTTGTGTGTACCCTGTGATGGACTGGCTTCCTGTCCAGGGTCTATCCTGCCTTGCACGCAATACTTCCCAGGAGAGACTCTGGGCCACCATGACCCTGAATTAGACAGGCAGTTATTGAAAGTGATATGATGATTAACATTGAGCAACACAAAAACATGTGGAATCTACTTTGTACATTTTTTCTATGGGTATCCATTTGGCTTTTATGTTATTTGTACAGAACTGTTATATATTTGTATGTGCATTTAAATCAGCACAAGAAAACAAATGCATACAGTTTGTAATAATATTTTTTAATGATGCACATGTATTAAGTCTGTTACAGTCTGATAATTTGGACTGATGTTAATAAGAAAACTGGGGTGGTGAACAGAGAGCTTGCCATTTAGTAGATTTGCCTTGAGGTTTATCTGGAGCAATGCGATTTATAAGCAAGGCACCTGATAGGAGTGACAGGAGAAACAAGCAGTGAGACCTTCCAATATGGGGTTAGAGGGGAGCTGGAGCCTATTCCAGCAAGCAACAGGCACAAAGCAGCATACACAGTGGACAACAGCTCTTCCTACAGTACTTCTCATTAAAATACAGTACTAGCTAATCTGATGGGTGGGATCTCTTCACCTTCACATTGTGAACCCCGCCAATACCTATTGCTGGAAGGCATCAAAAACGCACAAATATTACCACCATACGTTTTTGAAAAACAATGGGAATTTAAGGTCAAATAAGCCTTGAAATCCAGTGTTCAGTATTTCAATTTCCTTACCTCGTCCACCCTTCACTCAGTGCTTTTGAACAGAGCTGAAAGAAAACACAGATCCCTATTAATGCTAATGTTTGATAATGTTAATTTTTGATAGTTTATGTGTTCAAACTGTACAAGAAGGAAAATGTTAAGTTCAGAATGACATTTAACTGTCATCTGTACATTTTCTCTTCCTCTGCAGTGTTTTTGAACCATTTATTAATTCAGCTGTTTTGCCAGGATAATGATAAAACCAGCAGAGGATTTAAATCTTGTTTTGATACTGATTTTGGTCTCTCATGAAAGACTCTGGTCTCTGTGGGAAACCTGTTTTAACTGCTCATCTGGGTAACCAATCCAGGCACAGGAGGTGGTGTATGCAGGATATCCCTCCTTCAGCATGTGTTCCTCTAAAATAGAAGCAATCAGTCATTTGTGAGCACAGGTGTGGGCCTCAGTCTGTAGCAAAAATCAGGAATTTGAATGGAAGTTCACATACCTCTCTTACATTTTCCATCTCGAGCCTTCCGAAGAATATCTGAGAAGAGGTGACAATAGTGTATATATATATTCACAGTCAAAGGGAGATATCTGTAAGTTTTGTTTTTTCAATATATAAATTGAGCATAAAGTTAAACTTTTTAAACAAGTTCCTTCTGGTGACAAAATTAACATTTCAGGTACAGGCGAAGCAAGACGACATGTACATTTAGCTGAATCTGATTGTTAAGTTGGAGAGATGTGCATTCTCTTACTTTGTGGTCCTTTATGTTCCATACAGAATGTGTAAAGTAGTCCATTCAGCTTTGAATCACTTTTTTAATTTAGTGCCCGTTAAGTGCATTACAAAATATTTACTGTGTTGCCAGAGAAAGGAAAATGTCTTCTTAAATGTAAACTGACTTTCAATAAATAGTTAAGAATAACTCACCTAAAGCCTCCTTCTCTGTGAGAGCATCAGTGATATATCGGAAGTCTATGCATGAAATGAGCTTTTCTGGGTCCTGAAAGCAGAACGTATAGTCAAGTACTGTACTTAAGATTTCTGTAATGAAGATCATCCATGTATGTATGAGGAAGAAAGACTACAGAAACCAAAATTATCCTGCAGCTATGATCACACCTTCCGCCTTCTCTTAACGACAGACTACTTTTGTTCTAAATTTTCTACATTCATTGGAGGTTTCATTTCACACCTATTCTAACTTACACCTCTTGATTGGCCTCTCTTTCTGTCCCCTGCTCCCGCCTCTCGCTCCTCATCTCTACCAGCCTTTGTTCTCCCGCTACATTACCTTTGCTTACTGTCTTGTCTTTCTCACACCTGTAGAAGGCTCCACGGCCGAAACGTTGTGTTTTCTTTCTTCTTTTTTTCAGCATGGAATAAACCTATTACTTGTTCCTTTGCAGCCTACGCAGCTACCCACCTGAACTACTGTAGATAAGTATATATTTATTTGAACTTTTCTATTCAGGGAATTAAAATGTTTAACATCCATTCTGCAAAAAGACAATCAAATTAAGTAGCACCAATAATAATGAATGTTTGATTCCGAATCGATTACAAAAAATAATAAGCAGATCGTCTACTAGATTATCGTTATCTGAAGATTTGAGGCGCCCTCTGCTGGATATTAAGACGTACTTGTTGAAGGGAAAGTTTCATGGTTTAACATTATATTAGCACCAGAATACACTATTGTTATATTATTAAATCTTCTGAGCAGCTCCGTGAAAGCCAGGATTATGAAATAATCAAAATACTTGAGAAACAGTATTACTAGGTAATGCTACTCACACCAAGAAAGTGGAAATTCAAGACTACTTGAGCTAGTAATTAATGATGTGGAGCTATGCTGAAATAATAATAATTAAAAATAATTGCTTACAATTATATAGCGCTTTTCTGGACACTCCACTCAAAGCGCTTTACAGGTAATGGGGACTCCCCTCCACCACCACCAATGTGCAGAATCCACCTGTATTATGTATTATTAAATGTATTTTAAAAGACTTCAACTGAACACAAAATGAGATCACTGATCTGTGGGATCAATTTTTTCCAGTGACAAATAAATCTAATTTAATTCTTTGGTTATGGGTAAAATGAGCTGCACTTTTTAAGTTATAATTTATTATTTACAGAAGTTTATCATTTAATTGACTTACCATGTCTACCAACAACTTCCAAAGTGGCTGTTGAAAACGAAAACAAAACAATTAAAAATAAAATCACCTTCATATTCCCCTTTTCCATTCCCCAGGTTTTTATAGGCAAAAATATATTTAACCAAACCAATTTTCTGCAAACCTCGCACTAGCCTATAAGATAGGAAGGTGTCATGCCTGTGTATGCATCCCGTCCAAAAGCGCAATTACAATTAAAATCACACAATAAATGGAGTTCCTGAATCCTAAAGTAATAATTCATCAAAGAAAGAAAGGCACTTTCTTGTTTCTGAATGTTCTTATTTTCTTAAAACAACCCACCTATAACTTGCCCTTGCACTGGACTACTGTAGGTAGTTAACCAAAGAGCCCCTGCCCAGCTCCACCACACTGGCATCAGGACAAACACAACCCATCAATGACAGAACTGGGGTATTCAGATTAACCAAATAACCATCTTGACGTTTTTACTTGGGGGTTGTGCCGGCTGTGCACCTTCACTCTGAAAACAAACCATTACGTCAGGGCCACTCACCTTGCCCTCTGCTCTGGCCCAGAGATCCCACACTGCATTGAGCACCGCAGCGGCCGCCAGCTGGACCACTCCCTTCTCGGGGCCGAGCTGCCAGACAGGATCGCGGAGAGGTCATTCCTGATGCTCGCGTCACTCACCTGATTGATTAGGATCTATTCAGAGGCCTTCAGGGAAAAGACAGTGGCGCTCGCGCTCCCCAAGGAGCATCATTTTTCGGGCTTTGTTTAGTACAAGAAATTACACTGAAATGACAAAAGTCACGTCTTGCTGAAGACTTCATTCTACCATCGTTCTTCAAAGCAGTAAAAAAAAAAGTTAAACCAGTAAATTTAACTGCTCATGGCCCAGGCCATAATGTTGTAAGAAACTCTTCCCAGAATTAATCTTTACGAAACAGAAGCTGCATCAAGAGTATACCTTGTTCCCCCGCCCTTGCCTTGTCTCACCATATATTTACCCATCTCATCTGGCCATCACTTGTCAACAGTCTGTAAAAACTTCGGAAGTCATTCACAATCTCCTCTGAGTCTTTCCCAATCACAAGCGAAGACAGGGCCTGCACTGCACAGACAACTGCAAAAAACATGTCCAAAGAAATTAATTAGTTCTCCTTTCAGCAATGCAGGAAAAAATGAACTAATTCATAACTTAGTCATGCTCATGGTTTGACTTAAGTGATCAACTGTAAACCATATGGTGTCACAGAAATATCTGTAGAATCTCTTCTTTTGCTGTGGACTAAAGCACCTAATACTCAGCATCTTATTATCTTGGAAATAAGTTCTTCTGTTGATATTCACAGAATTAAGTGGATAATCATTAATGAATATAAATGGCATGCTACTGGCATTAAACATGTTACATACGATGCAGTCATTGGCTTCTTTTTTGCATTAGAGAACATATAATAATGGTGTTTTGACACTGAGCTTTGGGAGTAAAAAGAAAAACCACAATCTATATTTACCTTTCTACATTTCTAATAATCTAATGATCTCTTTTAGTACCCTTTAGAACAGATTTCTAAGATTTATGGATTTGCCTGTTTATATTAATATTTGTTATTAGTATTTTACTTTTAAAGTTAAAACTAGTGATATGGGGGACTTTATTGTAAATTGGCTGGTGAATTAATCTGTTATCATCTCAAAAACCTTCGAAAGCTGTTTTGCAATAAAAATAATTTTACACAAAAAGATATTTACACTTTTATTTTGCAAATATTTGAAAAAAGCCAGAATACTTACAAAAATTATAATTGTTGATGGTGATTATAAAATAATCATCATCAACAATCTTTAAACTCAGTGATTGCAGGCAAGCAGTTAAAAATAAGAATAATCCTTCCAATTTAGTGCAACCTTAGATATAACAGTATAAACCTCACGTACAGTAGACAGATGTTAAGAGGCCTACCGAAGGAGGGCGCTCTTGCAGAAAATAAACTCCCCGCAAACTACCAACAACAAAAAGTTCGCTTTGCATTCGTGTGTACTTTTTATCTTACCTATTTCTGTGCCCTTCCCCAAGGTAAAAGTAAGTCCGTATCCCTTCAAGCCACCTTCTGTCTCGATAACAACATAAGCAACGGAGTAATCCGGATCCGTGTGCTGCAAGTCACATGATTTCAGCATGAAACTTGTGAAATCTTAAGGCAACTTCGAACAAGTTAATACGATCATTATATTATTCTACATGCAGCCCTGAGAGTGGATAACAAACAGCATTGTTCTCCACTAGCAAAACTAAAAAGTGGTATTATTCGGAACGAGTAAACTATAGAGCTTATAAAGGCGGTTTCGATGTACGAATTGCTGAATTAACACAAGTGACACAGTTTCGGACAACGGAATTGGTCTCCCAAAAGAGTACTACCAGAAATCTGAAAATAAAAATCAAATGCTCCTCAAGCACCGGCACGACTATGGAGACAATGTTTTATTTTCCTAGTTTAAACTCGTTTCTGGACATTCATTAGTATGCATTCTTGCGTTTGGAGTCCGCAAGGTAGTTGGTAAAAATGCACTGACCATTGCATCTGACCCATGCTGCTCAAGAGAAGTCGGAAACCTAACGTCGCTGACAGACAATTTCGTGATTTTTCCCTTCACCATTTCTTGTATTGTTTAAATTACACCCTTGGTGCGCAACCAGTCACAAATCTTTGCATTTAGGAATAACGTCCCTTAACGCTTTCACCCGCCCCCATCTTTCTGCGATTGGTTGAAGCCAAGACATCTGCTTTCAAGTGGGAAGTCATGTGACATCGACATTGACTGTCCCTTCAGCTCTGAAATACGGCGGCTGAGACACCGTCTGCAGTGCTTAAACAGGGCAGTAGCTGATCAGGAAGCAACATTATCACATTTCCGGTAGCGAGATCATTCAATTTGTGGTGATTGCGGTAGCTACAAGAGTAATAATAAAATTGTAGATGTCTGCGTTATAAGAGTTTTACTGAAGTTGTGTGTACATTTACGACACCGAAAATCAGGTATCATCTCTTTAAATAAAATGCCAGCAATTTATGGATTGTACTTCATTTTAAATTACACAGGCCAGAAGTGATATTCCTGAAAAAAACTATTTCGAGGTACAATATTTGTTCGTATCCAAAACATCTTTTCATTTCGTTGGTCATCTACTCCTGATTAGAGCTATTACTAAATCAAATAAAACAATCTTCTACATTCTGACAAGATTCTTCCACATTCTGCTAGGATAAAACATTAGATTTTAGTTAATTAAGCAGTTATAGTGGGACTATTTTAATGAACTAACTGCAGAGTTCCAGTTTTTTAATCTTTTAAACTCGAGCAAGTCAAAAGTGGTACTGTACTAAATTTAAAGGACAGCCAAGAGTAAAATTATCAACAATAGGTTTACATATTATACTAAAAGAGTATTCTGAATTTTCAGCAGTGCTCCTATCCTAAACTTCAATCACAGGCTAAAGATTATATCCACCTTTCTGAATAATCCAGTACAGTAATGGCTGGGAAATTAAAAACTCAGAAAAACTGAAAACCAGAACATTCGTCTCTCCATAACCACATCTGGAGACTAACAGTACATTCTTAATGTCATAACAAACTCCAAAAGAAATGAAATACCGAGTTATGAAAGCAAAACTATTGTAATATTTCTATTCTAACTTATTAATGCTAGTTCACCTATCTAAAATCACATCTCTAATTTACAGCCTTCATCCTTTCTGAGACTCAGTACATAGTGCAGTATGAATTACTCTTCCACAATTGCACATTCATATTTAGATTTAGGAAATCTACACATTGCACCAAACACCTGTGAAAAGGTTACAAATTCATGCACCAAATCTGTAGACAAAAATTTTAAACCAAAGGTACTGATCATAAATGACTAACTTAAGCAATTTATCAGACAAAAAGCTTTTTTGTGTTTTGCGATCTCTGCTAGTAAAGATTATTCAGGTGTTCAAAATGTATTTCATTCAAGACGGTATCGCTTAAAAAGTAACTTATTATGCTGACTTTGTGAAACCACAATTTTTTGACGAATAATGCAAGTCTAGGGCAGCAGGGCTACTGGTTAGCATTTCTACCTCACACACTAGGGCTTGGGTTTGATTCCAGATCTTACCGTCTGTGTGGAGTTAGTATGTTCTCCCCACATTCATATGGTATTGTTCCATGTGCTCCAGTTTCCTCCCACAGTCCAAAGACACAAAGGTATGTTAACTGGCTTCTGTGAAAGCTGGCCCTGGTGTGAACATGTGTCTGTGTCTGTGTGAGCCCTGCATTGGACTGGTGTCCCATCCAGGGTGTGTTCTGCCTTGTGCTCATTGCTTGCTGGGATAAGCTCCAGGTTCCCTGCGAGCTTGTATTGGATAAAGCAGTTAGAAAATGAATGGATAATGCAAGTCTGTAACATTCAAGTACTTATACAGTGCTGCTTTTTGCAGATGAGGATATTGGATCTCTCATTAGTGAGAATGCTTTCACTACAGCATCAACCTCGATACAGAAACAATTACTTATGCATATTAAAAAATTTGTTCTACTCCTGGGGGAATATTTTACCTTGACAAGAACTGGGAAAAATATAATTCGCTGAATCAACACCAAAAAGGTTAAGCTCTTATACTGTGAGCATGTTTTGTGAAAGACTGAATAGTACTGAATGCTCACAAGGGACATCAAATGTCATTTCAGTCTTTTCTGTAGAGTAAAAAAAAAACTGCTTCCGGGAAAGAAAAAAAAATAGAACATTCAAGAAATGCACTGCAGGGAAATAAAATCAAGAAATAAGTTTATTTTTTTAAACTGTACAAATTTTTCAGATTAGTAACTAAACCATCATTTGCCAGACCTTAGTTTCACTTAAAGATTTAAGATATCAGTACGTAAAACCATCATGTTTAATGCTTTTTTTAAAAAAAACTTAGGTTTTCACAACTTTGTACAAAGCCCTTTTAAAACCCACGATCATAGGTTAACGGAGAAGGATGAGGATAAAGACACGTACAAACAATGGCACTCTTTAAGAGGGTTGGTTTGGTTCAGGGTTTCAGCACTACCCAAACCTTGTGTAAACACTCAGAAAGAGTTTCAGCACACCCAGAACTAGACTTCACTTTACAGAAACTAACCCAGTTCACTTGTCACTTTACATCCACAGTTTGAAATGCTAAGTATGATTCCACAGATTGTAAACTACATATACTAAATTTCTAAAATAAAATGCACACAAAACAATTAACTGAAACCTGCATTACAGTTCAAACAGGGCATGAGCACATTGTAAAGTTATTGCTTAGTGTTCACCAATCACTTTAACGTTGAGGGAGTCATTACTTAAAAAAAAACCCCTTTAAAGAAGTGACATTTAAATAATAGTTTTTTAAAAAAATATTTTCTTTCTATACTGGTTCATTTTATTTGGCTGGTTTATTGGTGTACATTTGTTTCTGGATTATCATAAAGAAACAATACAAAAGAACATGTTTCATTAGGAAATGGTAAAACCCTTTCTGTAGTTATCCCTGCCACTTGAGTTATAGTCATGAACACTGCAATGTTCGCAGAGAAATGCTTAGAATGGAGTGCTGGATTTGTGGAGCGCATCAGAAACCTGGAATACCTCTGTACTGTTGTCATTTGATGCCGAACATCTTCTAGTATCAGACTGTAAAAATGTGTACTTTTTCCTGCCACAATATTTTCTGTTCAAAGTACTTGGTCAATGTCATCAGCAGCCATAAATTACAACACTTTACCTTGAAAGTCCTTTTTCGTCTTAGTGTTATAAATGCTTTTTCAAAAAACATTCATGACTGGGAAGGAATTTCAGAAAGTTCTTTTGAACCCCTTAGCACAGAATTGTTTATAAGTTCTCAAAATCACACTTAAATCAACAAAGATAAAAAAGAATTAGTTCACCTACTCAGCTCTGCTACCAAAACCACCTATTTAGATCAAAGAAAAATATATATCTTCCAGTTGAAATGATGAAAGCAGTCCTGAAAGCAGAGCGTTTACACTCCCATTTCAATTTAGCTTAATTAAAAAATAAGATTTCAAAGTTGTTATGCTCAATACACATAATCATCTTCCTTGAAAGGATCAACAATGTTCTCCAGGAAAGCTTACTGATAGGTCACAGAGTAATGCAAAGCATTCATGATTCAACAGGATTTAAAGATAGTACAGTCAAATATTGGTCACTTTAACATTTACATTTGAATCTGCTACAAAAAAGGAGAGAACTTTGTACAAACCAATACCTTCAGCCCCTGAATCTGGTACATGTCCATGATTAGTGTTTGAAATAAAACAAATGGAAAAACAGTGGTTTGTGTATAACAACAAATTCCAGTTTGCCTTTAATAAGGAAAGCACAGCCATTTCGTGTCCAGGAACCATAACTGAAGGATGAAATGAGGAGACCCGATTGGCTGTATGCAACAATTATAGGTTGTCCCCTGGCTGGTATTGAGGCTCTGTAGCTGTGAAATAATCTTCCAGGAAAGACTGGATGTACTCAAAAGTTGGTCTCTCATCTGGCTCTTTCTTCCAGCACAACTTCATCATCTCATGTAAAGACTCTGGGCACCCCTGGGGACAGGGCATCCTGTAGCCACGCTCGACTTGCTCCAGCACTTCACGGTTCACCATACCTACAGAAAAGAGTTAATAATCCATCAGGTTTCAACGGTTTCATTTTCCCTTTTGATATCTAAATGATACCAGTCACTTAAGTGAACTGCCAGTTTCTTAAACGAACTGTGCCTCTCAAGCTTTGCCACAACCTTGGTAGTGTTTTCTTTGTACCAGAACAGGGTACAAGGCCTATTCTGCATGTATCAGTATCACACTTGCATTTAAACGTAGTAGCAGTTAGGGAAAGTAGGATTTTTGGGATCAGCATGGGAAAACTAGCACAAAATGGATTGTGTGAAGTTTGTCCCAATGATCTATTTAGAACAGTGTTGTTAACCCATATGTAGCCGAGACTGAACTGCTTTTATGTTTCCATATTGTGATCACAATTTCAAAAGGGATTAACTTTATTATTCCTTTCAGGAGACACCCTGAGGCTAACACCCTATCCTGCTGGAGCACTGAATAATATTAAACTTAATTCCAAAATGTATCCAAACACATTCCACTGCCATCTTTTTCTGGATAGTTTTCACTTCAGATTTACATTATCAAAGCCTGGGAGATAATCTAACAAGAAGGTAATTATATCCACACTGCATATTTGCTTTGTGTTGAATAAAATTGATTTTTGTTTTTAATTGTTCTGGGTTGAAGTAGGCAGTCAGTTATCCAGCATCTTCATCTTTTGCCAGCAGCCATATCGCCCTGCAACTCGAATTGATAAACTACTGAAGCTAAGTAGGTGTGAGTCTGGTCAGTATCTGGATGGAGACCTCCTGGGAAAAACTAAGGTTGCTGCTGGAAGAGGTTTCGTGGGGCCAGTAGGGGGAGCTCACCCTGCAGTTTGTGTGGATCCTAATGCCCCAGTATAGTGACAGGGACACAATACTGAAAAAAGGTGCCATCCTTCAGATAAGACATAACACAGAGATTCTCTGGGGTCATGAAAATTCCTAGGGCATTTCTCAAAAAGAGTAGGGGTGTTACCCCATTGGTCTTTATCAATGGGCACCTAATAATCCTCATCTATGAATTCGCTTCATCACTCTGTTCTCCTCCCCACTTATGGCTAATGTGTGGTGAGTGTACTGGCTCATTGCTGCTGCTCTCACATCATCCAGGTGGGGCTGCACAGTGGTGGGGGTGGAGGGGATCCCCATTACCTGTAAAGCACTTTAAGTGGTGTATCCAGAAAAGTGCTATATAAGTGTAACAGATTATTAATTAACTTTTTCACACAAAAGTTTGCTGTACCAATCCATGGGTTATGCATTTATTAATTCACAGCTTTACTATATGTTTTGAGGACTCTTTACTATTCTCAAGTTACAGTATTAGATCTACCACATACATGAGTCACAATTGCAGAGAGTGCTTATAAATCCTTCAGTATTGTGTTCAGTTCCCTTAACATCAAATTTCACATTCAGTGAAATGTCTGCTTTCATTTACATGATGGTGCGTAAAAAGTAATGTAATTGAAAAGGTATTCTGCAGCAGAATAATGTGCTTTATCAAGAATGTCATTGTATTTCTTCATCATGCAATGCCTATTTTCTGAGACAAATCCAAACACGTTCTTAAAATTCAAATAAAACATGTCTAAATATTGGATGACGTCCTGTGCCACCGAGGAGTAATTCACAAAGTGCAGATAGTCTGGAGGTCCAGAATTAACGTCTTGGTCTACTTTAAATATAAGGGTATGCTGCCTGTAAGAGGTCCAAGAATAAATTAGGATAAAACTAATCTGAAATATTACTTATATTACTTCAAGCATTCACAGAGCTGTTATGTGAAAACCAATCTAACCCTTTTCTGGAACATGAATTAAGATACTCAAAGATAAAAGCAACAGGGTATGTATGTATCATGTGTGAAACCTGTTCATGGTATAATGTATTCTTCAGGACTGGATGCCAAAAAAAAAGATTTTACATACAAAAAATAAAAAGTTGCCCTAGAGGAAATCTTTGTTTCTATCAGAGATTTAAATGTACCAGTCACAGTTCACGACCACTGAAATATGAAAGATCACCAGTGAAACAATGGAGAGGAGCAGATGGCTGTAAACAAGCTCAGTGTTCAAAATCACAATTTATTTAAAGGCCAGATGGTACCACTGTAATCTTGGTCTGCTCTACATGCATAGCCTTCGACGCCTTTTCACAGACAGACCACATTTAACAAGCTCCACTGAAAAATGTAGGAGGGTCTACAAAGGAGGGAATTTAAAAAATAATGTCAAAAAGGAGGGTTTTAATGTCTTTGTCAAGTGATCAGCCAGTCCTTTGTGCTAGGCTTCATCTTAACATGAAGACATCTAAAAGCTGGCTCAGCTACAGTAATCATTCAGTTACTGTATATCACTGTCATACCTATTACAACCCTGGTGCTCCAGGCAAGCAACATGATCAAACCTCACATTACAAATTCTGTTTAACTTCTATTTCACAATCTGAAATTTTTGTCATCTCATCAAACGTTGAGTCAGGGTGGAAGTACATCTTTATCATACCGTAGTGATATAAACACTTTATTGTTTAGCTAGAACAATAAAACAGTAGAAAATCACTCCATATGGTACATATGGGCTTTTTCTCCAAGGTATCACTATACAACATCTAATTTCTGTTTGGAATCTCTTCTTTCCCAAACTGACAAGTGGCCTTACTTTCATTTTAGGGTGAAAATGAACTACAGCCAAAGACACTGCTACTGTATGTCTTCCGTTGAGCTTCCAGTACCTCTTACCTGGGTATGGAACTCGGCCCTTCGTAACCAGCTCTGTCAGCAGGATGCCAAAGGACCACACATCTGATTTAATGGTAAAGCGGCCATACAGAGCAGCTTCAGGTGCTGTCCATTTAATGGGGAATTTGGCTCCTGGATTAAAAAGGAAGAATATATTTGATTAATAGCCAGACAATACCATTAAAATATACAGAAATGAATACAATAAGAAAAGCCTAAGTCAGGAACTCAAAGCTATCATTTTAGTTTGGCATTATTTCAATATATTCATAGCGTCATTATGTAAACATTTTCTTACAGATACAAAATGTATTCTGTCACCTTCGACAGAAATTAGAGACTTTGAGATTAGCTTATCTTTTTCTGTATACCCATGAAACAAAAATGAAAACCTCACCTTAGAAACACAACCTTGATTTAAACAGTCATCTGTGGTTTTCTTATAGTTACAATGATAACATGGCTTAACAAAAAATAAAATCATATGGAAGTAGTTGATATGAGATGTTTTCTCAAATGCAATTTTTCCACAAATAACTTGAATAAAAAGCTAGTTTTCAAGTTTTCAATCTAAGCCACTGATGGATGGATCAGAACTACTTTTAATCCAACTACAGCAATAAGAAATACCAGACATTCTGTTTATTATATCTTTATTAGTTTTCTCACATCTGACAGTAGAAATAGCTTGGAGTAGCCTGACCACAAGGAACAGTCAGTATATGTCAGTCACCTGACTGGTGCACAAAACCGTTATAACAACACACACAATGTCTTGGTTGCTGATGATACCCCACATTTTATGTCAGAATTTCAAGTTCTACAGGCACTGCTGCTGCAGAGAAAGTCTATGCTCGAGCCTGTAAAGCTACCAGAGCACCAAGCTAGAATGACAATGAGAGCACCACTGAAGCATTCAAGACTCAAGCATTTGATGAATCTTGCTGAATACAGCTGGTATCTCCTTGACTGCCACTTCCCAGTTAGATGGACTAAACAGCCAATTAGCAGGAGTCACTGTGAGGACTTTTGAGCCATTAGAAGGAAATTTAAAAATGAATAGCTTAAGTATATCAATGGAAATTATTAATTACATATATTATTAATCTAGTAATACTTTTTTATATGAATCATAAAAGGACAGCCAGACAGATGCCAGCTCTGAATAACTGAAAGTTAGCCACTGAAACTAACAGGAGCAATGTTCTGCATCTGTTTTCAGCCTTTAACAAATTCAGCGTGAAATGAATCAGTGTCATTTCATAGTAAGCAGTGAAGGCACTTTTTCACGCATTCTCAACTTGCCTTGTCTCGCAGTATATTCATTATCTTCAATTAGTCTTGCCAGTCCAAAATCAGCAATCTTACACACTAGGTTGTCTCCTACAAGAATGTTGGCAGCTCTCAGATCTCTGTGTATGTAGTTCATTCTCTCAATAAAAGCCATGCCATCAGCAATCTAAAAAACAAATTAAAAAGGAAAATAAATTACAATTTTTAATGTTGCACCTATATCTTGAACCTGTAATCAAGCATTTATGTACAACACAAATTAACACACTGAGACCAACTCCAGCCCCTACAGTGTTTACAGAGACAATAGGAATTATATTTTTCCAAAAAGAGAAGAATTTGAAGAAACATGCAAAGACAGGGGTATAAGACAAGGAGTCATGTGATTATTAATTTGTACTAAAAGAAACCTTTCAGAAGAGTTCATCACTGAACAATCACTGGTACATATCACATATACAGTAATTCATTCCTTTTCTTGAAGATGAGTGATTTAACAGAGATAAGCAAGAGGAAGCTGTACAGGACTGTCTCTAAGCTGTAAGAAGACACTTGTTTTTCATGTACCTGTGCAGCCATGTCAACCAGCTGTGGAAGCTTGAGGAGTTTCCCCTCTCCTTCCTTCAGAAAGTCTAGTAAACTTCCTGCAAGACAGACATACAGCACAAGATGAAGAATGGGAACAATTAAGAAATGAAATTGAAAACGAGACATTGAAGCTGTAAATTCCATGGCGTGTTTTTCTGAAAGCATCTATCAAATTTATTGTACAGAATGTGTTTCTCTCTGTACAACCATGATAAAACAGCACCTAACAGTAGAAAAAAAAACAGGCAACACTAAATGGAAATTAAGCATAATTCATACGAATAATGTGTGACTGATTTAAAACCACAAAAAACACTTTACTAATATTTTCAGTAACTGCAAAACGTTGCTTCTTAGTTTTGAGAGCAGCATTGACATCCTTCCAATCAGTGTGTTCTGGAGACAGATCCCTGTGGTGGACAGTATTTCCCCTCAGGAAACCCCTTTTATGAGAGAAGCCTTTTATTCTCTATGAGACATGAAATGTATACTTCTGACAAATGGGATAACCACACAAATGCTGAAGCTACTGGTCTGTCAGAGCACAAACTGCAAATTTATCAAACGTATAAAATGAAACAGAAAGAAGGACAGATACAATACTAAGCACTTGATGAGGAAGGGGAGGAGAGGGCTTGCCAGTTGTGTGGGTGAAAAGAAGACTGAGAAGACAGATTTGGTCCAAAAAAAATAAGATGATGCATGTATTTATTACTCCATCAATTCCTCATGACTCACAGAGGCTCGGCCAGATGGATAAACTGTTGTTGCTATCATCAGAGAGTAAACATTTAGATTTGCACAAGACAAATCTACACTTCACATTGACAATACAATATACAGAAAGTACTACACAGTATAGCATGATGCATAACTACTGGTACTAATTTTAAAGTTGTAAATTACAAAGCGTATCAGCACATCCAGGGAGAAGCACCTCAGAAAGGTCTAAGCAGGACAGAATTGGGCAAGGTGTTTCTGACAGAGTTCACATCAGAGAATGTCTTACTTTTGGTAGGTCTGAGATCTTTAATTATATTGTTTTTTCCCTGATGGTAAAATGTTTTCATAAAACTGCAGAAGAAACACGTGAGCCTTAATATTTTTCATTTAAAATGCATTTCATTATCCTAATGTAAAACAATTAAAAATACACATTATGTAGACTTTATTTTAGTCTTGAATGTCACAATGGAAGTAAGTGGACCTAGTGCAATATTTCAGTTGCACTAGTCTGCGTGCACTGAGATTCAAAGAGGGAAGAGGACAACATGAGGACATATATATGTCATATATAACTCACATTTTTCCAGTTCAGATTGATGACAACCAGCCTCAATAACTTTTTTTTAAAGCAGTGCTCTTTGGTGCAAATGAGTGATGGTAATTATAAGCACACCATAAGTCTTAAGTAACACAAAAATAAATAAAATAAGAAATTAAAATAAAACAAAAAGTACAAGTGGAAGAAAAAAAGCTGCTCTTGAAAAAGTTATATTATTTAAAAAGGAACAGTTTCATTTAAACGTCATTCTAACTAATTAAAACCCTTTTCCAACCACAGAATACTTAGCTGTACATAAATTCAATTTTCATCAGCTCTACATAACCCTTAAAACAAACTCTAGGCTCACAAAACGTTCATCTCCACTCATCCTTCAAGAAGTCGATAATGACAAGCTAGATGCAATTATTAGCAAGGTGTATATTTTGTATATTTATTTTAGGGAACTAAATGTCAAGTACAGTAATGCAATTTTCTTTTTGAAGAAAAATTATTTGAAATAACAGGTCAATAATCCCAACAAAGCCTGCTCTGCATATATAACCTGTTATCACAGTGTCCAGCCAATTCTTTAAGACTGCATTCACAGACATGAGTGTTCAAACTATTCCAATTATTCTTGCATTACACATAAGATGATTATTCAGATGGAAGAGATTTTCCTCTACCTTTAATTTTGATGCTAAAACATCTCGTATTCTACATTAAAAAAGCTTAAATTTCCAAAGTATCTCTAGGTGCTGTAAAAAGACTTGCCTTTAGCCATGTATTCAGTGACAATGTAAATGGGCTCCTCAGAAACCACAGCATACAGAGGTACTAGTTTATCATGCCTGAGCTTCTTCATGATCTGTGCCTCCTGCAGGAAGGCCTCAGGTGACATTGTCCCAGGTTTTAGAGTTTTAATGGCAACCTTTGTAGTTCCATTCCATGTTCCTGAAATCCAAAAATGCAGAAATAAAACGTATGGTAAGAACAAATAAACTGAAAACCAAGGAGGTCTCTACAGCTTCAAGGAATAAGTACTAAATACTCATTTAATAGGAAAGCTGTGGGACTTGGAGGTCTTGAAACACTGAGACCAGTGACAAAAATAATTAATGACAATTAAATGTTGCCAAACTACAACTCAATGTTTCTGAAATCGTATTTATAACTGTCTAATTGTTATTTTTATTCCTAATTTATTTTTATTCACATGTTCATCCCATGATCATCCCTTCCCCATGGGAAGATGTCTGCCTGTCAATATAAGGCAAATTTATTTTGTAATTATTACTTGTAAGGTGCTATATTGTCAACCTGTTGTAAAAGGAACTGTACCAAATAACAAAAATGAGTCACTGAACTGAAGTAAATGAACTTCAGCTACTGCCGAAAGAAGGAATTTGATATGGGAATGCTCTGGACAGTACAAAGTTTTCACCTTATGCAGATAATCCATTTGTAAGTAACATTAAGATTTCCAGAACTGTATATCTCTTACTTGGTTCAACATGTAATATGCATTGCTCAAAGAAAACAGATACTGCAAGAAATTTTTCTCACCCATCCATACTTCTCCGAAGCATCCCTGCCCAAGTTTCACCTCCAATCTCAAGGATTCTCTAGGAATCTCCCAGGCATCCTTTGCTAGACCCTGTGTCTGTGGCTTCACAGTAGGACACACTGTTGTCAGTCTGTGGCACAATCCATCAGCATGTTCTGAGAACATTGAAATGGAGTAACCTTAGCCAACCACAGCTTTTCCAATCAGTGACGTTCTTCACAAAGTTCAGCTTTGTTAAGCAAACGCACACAGCTTGTGAACTACTATCAATAAATATGACATATACTTACTACTAGTAGTTTATTTCATTACCTGTGTAGTGTTTGACCAGCTTTTGTAGTGTTTCAAATTGTGCTCTTGTTGTAATGTAGTAGCCCCCATTGTCAAGTTTTCGGATTTTGTAGTGTTTCACATTGTCTCCTTTCATCTCATCCCAGTCCCGAATGGAAAGGGAATAAGCACCTAAGGAAATGAAATCAACGTAGAAGTAACAGTCAATGGAGAGATACTGAATATCTCTTATGGAAACAGTTTATGCATACCTGTAAATGCCATCACTTTGATTTTACCACTCGAAAATATTTTTTCTTAATTCATCTACTGGAAAAAGCATTTACTTTGAATCAGAATATGCAACACAAGTAGCCATTTTCATCTCTGCTTAAAAAGCTTGTACCTAGAAAAAGATTACTAACTACTGCATGTCTTTATACAAAACTGTTATATTTAATGCACAGAGGCTAACACCACGCTAAAAAAAACTTTCTGCCTCTCCCTTAACATTACAGCAATTAAGTGTTTTCCTTCAACAACCCATCAAATAGAGTCTACAGGTGAAACTAATCATTGATTACATTTCAGTCACGCATCACATTTCAGCACGGTATACTATTTAATATATACACTTTTATTGTTATCAATTCTTCAATTATGTCTGACAGTATTTTTTCAACAGAACAGAGATGTAAGTAGTGGACATTTTATATTATATAGATATTTTAGATAATTCTAGTTAATATTGTTACAGCTTTAGGTGACTGAGAAGTGTCTTAGATTTCAGATAGAGTTTTTGAGGCTTGGAAGAGTCAACACTTCTAACTTCAAAGCAGAAAGGATGTTTGCTGAGATCTGGGGGGGTCCCCTGAGCAGAAACAATTGTAAAATGTACCTTAGTATGCCCAGTTAAATTGTGGATTAATGATTGTCAAAGAGCAGTACAGACACAATATAAGATCACATAAAGAGCACAGAAAAAAGAGAAGAAACAAAAAGAAGCAGGGAAGAAGGAGAGGAGAGACAGGAGTACGCAGGATTTTGGACTTGAAGCTTGCGCAAGGAGAGAGCCCCTACTCCATGATCATCCAAATCAAACCGGACTGGAGCTAAGTGTTTGAAACTTGTTTAGAGAGTTTGCTATTTTGTGTTTTTAGGGAACTTGGGTTTCCTGGGTAAAAGGTACCTCAGTTAGAAATGTCTTTCCTGCTTAGGGTGCATTTTTCTGGATAGGGAAATAGGCTCCCATTTATTTTGTTGTATCCGGGGTGCCGAGAGATACATTTAACTGCAGGTTGCACTGTATTTAGTTAGAAGGCAGCTCATCTCTTATGTAGCCTCTGTAGGCATTAAGAGTTTAATGCTGAGTAGCAGTCTGGGGTTTTCTGGGTGACCAGAATGTTAGGCCTCTGAAATGCCTTGTTTGTGAATACTGTATGTAGAGTGTGTTGTATGTTCTGTTCTGTATGGTCTGTATGTTCTGTTGTGTGTAGTGTAACTTGTGTCTTTGTCATTGTAATAAATATTTGTTTAACCACGTGTGCCTGGATTCATACACCTCTTAACAAAGCTGTGCCAGAGAACAAAGAATTCATGTGCCTCTAATTATACCAGCCACTCGGGTATATTGCTAGAAATCACTTACAAGTTGGGGGTTTAAGAATAATTATTTCACTGATTGACTAAACCACTCTGTCAATTCCTGTTTTTCACCAGTTTCGTAACCCCCCCATTTGTAACAATCTTAATTTTATATTAAAAAGAGAGAAATGTTTTACTACCTGCAATTTAAAAAGGTATGTAGTTGTGAAATAACTAAAAATGAGAAATACTTAAAAGGTACATAGAGAACAAAGTCTGACGGTTTTACCTTTAGTAGTTTCACTTTCTCTCACTAAGAAAGTGCCTCTCTGGTTTCCTGGATTCAACAGCAGCCGTTCTGCATCTTTGCGTCCCATTTTTCCAAAGTACCACCTAGAAAGCCATTTTAAATAAATAAGAATAATTAGAACTGTTTAATCAAATATTGTTCAAGGGTATTTTCTGTAAAGTTTAGCATTAAGCTACTGCAAGCAGTTTACACATCTGCCATCTACAGGTTATTTTTTGGCTAGTCAACAGCTGAGAATTTATTATATTTATTTTAGAAAATATAAATCAAGGTATTCCAAAATAAGGTAAGCATCTTAAAAACAATAAAAACACTAGTATTTTCTACAATATAATGAAACTTAAGTGTTTTTACTCTTTTAAGCATTTTATTCAATTTGATTTGCAAAGAAACAGTGTTACAAAGTTATTCTGAAAACAAAAATTTAAGTAACAAGTTCCCGTCAGCTGACTAATAATATAATTTGATCACTTTTCAAGAAAAAAAGAGGTGTAAAACAGGACAAGAGAAGCAATCAGAAATAATGGGGAACAAAAAGCTACCAAATTGACTTAGTTAAACAAAGTCATTATCCAGTAAAAGCTTTAATGAAAAGACTAAGTGACTTCTAAATACATCAGCATTCCTAATGTGTGTACTGCTCCTGGGGAGGTCATAGATTTAAAGCTGGACTACAACCATGCAAACAGCACTTAGAATCTGGAGACAGATCATTCAGAACCTTACAGGTAAGCAGGAAAAGCCCGCGGGAACTGTATGCCAATGCAACTGGCAGAGAATGGGAGTTGTGTGTTGTTGCAGAACAGATCAGACCAGTTTCTTAACACTTTCAAAAACATGGGGTGAAGGTCACAGTGAAGCAAACCAACATCAAGGTTAGCAGGCAACAACTGGATTCACCCACTGATACCCCTGCCAGTACAAAAAAAGTTTACCCATACTAACACATTTCAGTATTGTCTAAAGTAATCACAAGAAAGTGCAAATAAAAGTCCATCCTTACATAAAACACTCCTGTGAGTAGATCTACATTTAGATTGAAAACAGCAGGGGTATTATAAATAGGCTTTGCTTGTCGTTTACAAATGAAAAACCTCAATCCATGTTGACAGTAAAAAAAAATACTAATCCTTAACCTCAAAGTGAAATGGAAAATTCATGAAAGAATTAAATTACCAATACATCTTAAATAACCTGAGAAGTACGAAAACAATCTCAGAACAGTGTTTGCTTGTTTCTTTAATGCCCACAGTAGAAATGTATGGTGGGTGATCATGCCCTCTCAATTACAATTAAGTGCAATTAGATCATTAGATAAACAGCAAGAAGAATTGGCCTTACTCTTCTGCCTGAATAGAGTCTGCCGGAGCCACGTAATTACTAGGAATGTATCCTTTCTTCCCTGTATTAATGGACCTTGCTTCCCACCAGTCACCCTCCCTGAAAAAGGTTGAAAACACAGTTAGACTTCAGCTGGTTGTGGCCTTTTCAGCGGAAAGTATTTTTTGCTTCTTCAAATTATCGTCACTGTCCAAAATTTGCAAAACACTTAACATCAGGGCTGTTCAACCTTTTCTGTGGAAAAGGCCATGTTAGCCACCTGATGACACACAGCTTTTAACAAAAAATTCAGTTAAAGAGAAAGCAATAAGCCAGCAAATTTAACAGTATGCAAAAGCTTCTATATCACGCACCGCTGTGGATGCAAAATCTATCATTTATATATATTTTTAAATGTCTTTTGTCTTTTTAGAATTCCTATCTTAAACATTAATGCAGAAAGCAATGAAGAAAAATATACCAAAAACATTGACTGGTAAACTATTTTCATTTTATACCCCTTATACTCTTTGTACCATGCTCATTTTCTGGCTGTTTGGAGTCCCACAGGGCCCAGAGGTGAGTTTACATCAAGAGCAACAATGAGCTCAATCTTACTCACAACATCACTAGCTCTCAGGCCGCCAACAAATCACAGGGACTGTTGCTGCAGAGCCAAAGCTGAAAATGCTCTAATTCAGGGCTCTGAAAATCCCCTGGCCAGCCATACTAAGGTAGTATTAAACCGAGTACTGCAATTTTCATTTCATTTTTTCCACATTTACAATAAAAAAGGCAAGGTTTAAATCTCATATTTAGCTTATTTAACAAAAATGCAGGGATACTACCCAGAATTTGGGTTCCCACAATGTTTTTAAATAAAGACCTTTTTATGGATAGACAGATGTTTGTATAATTTCATGTTTCACAATGTGTTAAGTTATTTAGAAATGTAGAAGAGATGGGTGAGAATTGCAAAAACTCATTCTCCTTGGATGCCCCGGATAAAATTGAATGGTATTTTTTTAGTACTTACGTGTTATTAATAATCTGGAACCTATCACCTTTCTTAAATGAAAGGTCATCTGAAGTTCTAGCTTCGTAGTCATACAAGGCCACAAAAAAAGTAACCCCACCTAAAGGCAGAAAGGAAAAGTTAGTTTTAAAAAAGGAACAGTTAAAATTCCAAGAAAGCACTAGAAAGAAAATAAATACTTTGTATCTGATACTCTGGTATAATTGCACACTTTTGTATGTATTATAGTGGATTGTTTACACCTTCATTACCTGAACTATGACCAGCCTTCATTAAGTTACTCTCACTGTCAGTCTGAAGTGCTAATTTTATATTTATTTGCAAAATTAGACACACCCATACCTATTTTTACGAACATAATTTGTACCCATTAACTCTTTTGTATACTGAAAATTCCTAAAAAGAAATAAAATATTTACATTATTTCTTATGGGGAAAAATTATGATACAGACCCCAGAAATAACACCCTTTTACTTTTTTTTCCCACCAAAAAATAACAAAAGTAACAATAATCTAACATTCAGACTGCGGCTTTTGTTTAAATTAATAAATGTTCCTTACCTATCTTAATCATATAAAGGTACAGTACTGTACACTAACCACTTAATCTGTCTTTTGTGTAATTAGCTAGCTGCCGTATCACCCTACAGCTCACAACTTGCAACCCACTGAAGCTAAGCAGGTGTGAAGGGAGACCTTCTGGGAAAAACTAAGGTTGCTGCTGGAAGAGGTGTTAGTGGGGCCAGTATGCTGTAAAAAGGCGCCATCCTTCGGATGAGACGTAAAACCAAGGTTCTGACTCTGCATGGTTACTAAAAATCCCAGAGTGTTTCTTGAAAAGAGTAGGACACATACAGTAGGTGACCTACCGAAAATTTCCCTCTGGCCTTTACCAATCATGGCCACCTAATAATCCCCATCTATGAACTGGCTTCATCACTCTGTTCTTCTCCCTACTCATGCACCAGTACGCTCACCACACACCAGCTATGGCTGCTGTCGCATCATCCAGGTAGATGCTGCACATTGGTGGTGGTGGAGGGGAGTCCCCATTACCTGTAAAGTGCTTTAATTGTAGTGTCCAGAAAAGCGCTATAAAAGTGCAAGGGATTATTATTGTAAGTGACCAGTTTATGATCAACAAACACAGGTGGGAGGCCAATGTATCACACACTTCCACTTCTGTGTTTGTGCACCTGGTCTCAATTCAGACAACACATCGGAATGAAGGCAGTTCTGAAACTCACTAATTAGTATAAGGATGATACAAACCAGAAACCCCATTCAATGCGTTAAACTTTCAACAGCCATCAACAGAAAATTCAAATATTCCTGCTATGAAGAACACTGCTTGAACAAAAGCCAGAAGACACTTGGGGCAAAAGGACCAAGGCTGTGTATCAGTGCTGTTTCTCATATTATTCAATATCTCCAAAAGGAATTAGAGGGCTTATATTTACACCTCAAAATCAAACTACCATTTTATTATGTGATTTAATATTCGACATCAGACAATCTAATGCAAATCAGTATGATAATTTGATGCGCAAGCAATTTTTCACACAGTTCAGCAGTTTTGGTGAAATTCGTTCATGCTTTTCTGTATATATCACTGCTACATTTTATCATAGAATACAACTTGAAAAAATAAAAACTTTGGTAAGCTTAAGATTTCTTGTTTAATGAGAACATGCCATTAAACACACACGTAGATTTAACATTTTATTGAATGCATTTTGGATGTGGAAGCCCTTTACTAAAGGTAATTTACACAGCAACTACTTAAACAGTCTAGAAGTCAAAGCTTTAGAAATATTTAACATTGTCCCGGAGAAAATGACTGCATCTCTTGATCTCAATAGTACTGCTGATGGTTTATTCCATACACAAATCAGAACATCTGTATTTTGGGAATGTTCTTACATCTGTGATGGCAACCACAGTGTTCCTGCAATGGGTTCTGAAAATTAAAAGCCCACAATAGAACTCCAGAGTCTATTAACTAACCATGCATACATATACAGATGGGAAGAGCAGAGATAAAAAACAAACTAAATGCACATTTGCAGGGTGCTGTGTTATGCATCACAGATGTACTCCTGACAGTACCAAGGGTTGTACCAATTTTGAGGCACTTGATTATAGGGTGCAATGGGTCTTTGGGACTACATTTATTTTATTGATTGAGCCACCTCCAAGCCTTTGAATTGAATGTTAAATTCAGCTGACGTATCAATTGATGTTCCAGACCCTGTAATTAAGCCTAATGAGGGGATGTGTATGGGTGGAAGGGGTGTACTTCGCAAATGATCTAAAGCCAGTTCCATGACAGGAGAACTGACACAGCACTGCACAGAACACTGGTCTCAAGAAGTGTTGTCAAAAACTGACTGAATATGATAAATGAAGATAATTGGAATTTTTGCAACTATTAAACAATTCCAGTTACACTCTTCTTAACATTTCTATGAAAATGTCAATGCAAAGTGATTACATGATGAAATTTGTATATTACAGAAAGAATCCTTTATTGGTGAACCTGGAGCAGTCTGTCAATTTCAGAAAAGGATTTGTGTACCTAGTAATCTGGGAGATCAATATATTCTAAAAGCTATATTATAAATTATTTTCTGCATTGAGAATTTAAAGCATGAAAAGAGTTCAAAACCCTTTTTATACTGTATGTTTCCTTTAATTTGGTTTGTTTCACAATTAAAATGTTGAGGGTCACCTATACTCACTGGCCAATATACTATTAACTAAAAGAAGAGAAAAGACAGGACTGAACTACAAATAATACAAAGCTTTGTGGAAAAATATGGAACAGCTTGTGGCTGCTCTTGCTGATCAAGAGGGCCAGAATATTATGCAATGAATGTCCCTAATAGTCTGGTCAGGGAGATTTGGAAATGTAGATACAGGCAACAATGTTCAATCGGCGCTACTTTGCAACTCTGTAGTGTATTGAAGCCATTGACATAGATGCAATTTGTCTGTGCTCACAACAGCAGTCTACAATGCACAAGTATAAACAATACTATACTTCTGTAAGCATTTAGTTGTTTTTTTTGGTGATCTTTATCCAAAGTATGACATAACCAAAATATTTCTCAATAAAACAGGCCTCGGCAAGTATGTGTATTAATTTAATTCAGATTAAACCCTGGCAGAACAACAGCTTGGAGACATTAGATGTCCCAGTGGGCAATACAACGTTGAAATATTGACAAAATGGTATATTCCTTTATATATAATGTATATTATCTGGGGTTCATTCAACAGAACATCCAAGATGCCGATATCTTTAAAATTTGGACTTTGTGCCACATATTTTGATACTAATATCTTTTAAGCAACTGAACACTGTTCACAGCCTACAAAATTAAACTACATTTAAGAATGCATAGGAACAAGTAATAGGTTTATTCCATGCTGAAAAGAGAAGAAATAAAAAAAACAATGTTTCAGCTGTGGAGCCTTCTTCAGGTGTGAGCCTAAGCATGCTGACGCAGCTACCCACCTGAACTACACTTAAGAATTTTCACTTCAGTTTACAAATAGGTAGAACACTTCTCAGTTAGGAAAAGTTAATAATTTTTTTCATGAAAACAAGAGCAACTGCTCTCAAAACAGAAAAAGATAGCACATTTACACACATCATTAGGATGCCAGAGAACATCTCAACATCCTCACAACAAATCTCTTTCAGTGTGCAATGCCAGAAAAGGGCAATAAATGTGTAGACAGAAAGACAACTGCCAGCAACAGCTGTAGAATTTTGTTAATATATTCTCCACATCATAGCATTTTTTATCTTTTCTCATCCCAGAGATAACATTTCTCTGAAACACTAAAGCAGGAGGAAAAAAATATTTACATTGTAGTATAAGGGCAGCACAGTGCCACACTGGAAAACTCACAACATGATGGTTTTCACTGCACTGGTTCCCTGCTATTCCCTCCTATTCACATGATGCTGGCTAGATTAATTGGCGTCTCTAACTTGTCCCTGGGTGTGGTGTGTGTGCACACGTGTGCCCAGGGTTGCAGAAACGCAGACCAGGATTAAGAAGCTTTCTGATATAAAACAAGAATTCCAGCCCTGACAAATGTAGAACTGTATATATTGTAAAAGAGCCTCTGTTCTTACTTACACTACATGGGTCATGACTGCTGAAATGTTAAATCAAAAAAATTAACCAGTTAGGGAAGTCCAGCAACTAACATTGCAAAAAAACACATATTTTACAAATCAGGGAGACATGAGAGTACAGCTACTAAATGAAACAATCAAGTAGGGAAATTTTAAAGACAACATAATTCATTAACTAATTTACAACCTTAATCCCCTGGAGTGGGGATCCTGAAGGTGATTTTTAAAAAGTATTTTTGCTAAAACAATGTAAAATGTAAACAAATTGTGAGTCAAATGAAATGTCAGAAATAAACCTACTAAAAAGAATGGAGTAGACATTACAATAAAAAAGAATTCAGCATCAGCTATTATAACATCATAAATTCTGGCAACAGAGCCCAGAGGCTCTATCTCTATAAGTTACTGCTTTCAACTTTCATGAATGTATGAAACACTTAACAAAACTAAAATCACAATAAAAAATGACGTTATATTTCAAGGTCAGATAAAATTACAAACTGGCTCCAACTTCCTTAAAGGCAAAACATAATCCCTAATAAAATACTGAGCATGAGGAAAGGGAAAAAACAGATCCTTCCACATAATTAATCAGAAGATGAATTTAAGACCAAAGTTTAGCACTTTAGCATTAGTTACAGAAACAGGCTCTACAATAATCCCATGTGCTTGACAATAAAACTAATCTGTAGGGCTGTAATGATTATTCTTATTATTTTAATATATTAATAACCAATAATCAATTCAATGTTGGTGATTTGGACAGTGAACAGTTCTTAAAAATCAATCACAGAATCAGCAACCAAACTGATTATTTACATGGATCTTTTTCCTAAGACTGTAAATGATCATGTGCTGTACTCTGCAAATCTGAGCTACCATGGCACTGAAGTATGACATATTGCATATACTACAACATTTAAAAAGGAAACAGGCCTATGCTCAGGAACCATGAACCTGAGAATAGGTCTACAAGGAAAGCTCTTCCCACTGGTTAGCTAGCACTAGATGTTTGTAATGGTATTGTTGCAACTACAGATTATCATAGTGTTAAATGAAAGACAGCTGGGCATTCACTGTACACAAGTTGTTAGCTAGTTGGAGAGACGTTTTACTTGAGGTGTATGCTTTAGTGCACTGCAGTCTTTCCACTATTCCTCCGTAGGGATAAAGGAAGCCAGTTTAGGAAGCAAGTTTAAATGGAATAGGTCACTGAAATACAGCCGCAAGAAACTGAGAGGAAACAGGACTTTTCTTTCCATTTGCCACCAATGCAAAAGATGAGACTGTTTAATAACAACAACATGTGCAAATCCTGTGTTGACATGACTGAAGTTGAATTGCTTTACATAAAACCAATATCATACAGACATCCAAAGTCTATTCAAAAACCCTAAGCAGTGAAATGAAATAGCACAGTAGAGGAGCTAGCAAGTAAAGAGATTATACTGAAATGCAATATGAATCGTTCATGTTAACTGCAGTGGTAAAATTCACATAGCAAAAAAATTGTTTCAAGTTAAAATATGTACTCATACTGAAGAATCATATTTCTAATATATGCAATACAGTTATGGAATACCCTATGCATATATGTGTAAATTATTATATTTAAATGTCCTATTTATCAACATGGATTCCCTGTGTTTGAAAAGTTTACAAAATATGTGGTGAAATACATAGATGTGAGGAGACAAATATGAACTGCTGAGTGTAATAAATATTATATTGTGCAACATATGTAATCTGCATATTTACAAAACAATGCAATAATGTATCTCTTCCTACAACCATTTCAAGATTATTTTTTTATCAGAATTAATTTCACCAACATATAATATTATCACATCTTTTAAGCAAGTTAGGAGCATTATTTTCATTTGTAATTGGTCACAGAAAAAAAACATTAAAACGTACTATTTGTGGTTTACGAAACTACAGAAAGGCATATTCAATGCTTTAAAGTCTCTCAGTAAGCAGGAAACGGACTAAGGAACAAGATTCCACCTCCACAGCATTTTAAGATTCTCCTGTGATGAGATACTGCGCTTGTGTCATAAGCAAGCATTCCATAACCAATTCCAGACAGATGATCTTATTTTTCTGAGTCTACCAGTAATTATCGGACACAAATGTGTCTTTCTGTGCAATTTAAACAATCAAGAATTCGTGCAAATATAAGTTGTAGATAAAAATATATTTTTAAATGATATATTTCAATAAATCTTAAATATTCTGCATATAATATATAAGTGGAATATATAAGAAAGCAGCCAGATTTGTATTTTAAAATATTTTTCTCTACACTTTGAGGTATTAAATTAATTTCATTTATAATCCCTTCACATTGATGGATCATATTTAAACATTATCACTCATACAGTTAAGGGTGTTTCTGCCATATGAGTAGTCCACAGCTAAATGTGCTGTCTCTACATAGTGGTTACCTAATAATGCCAGCCTAATATCAACATAACAGCTTAGACAGCGATTTGAAACTCGGTTAAAACTGACTGTTCACATTTATAGCAAAAACACAAAGGCATACGGATGACTTTCTTAATTAAAAGATCTCACGCTCCCTGCAGCAAGAAAATGTTCTAATTAAATGTGTGCATTAGAGACATGATGCCTTTGTTTATGGTGGATGATGAAGGTTTTTGGGAGATAATTCAGACATTTCATTCAAGATACAATTTATCCTTGGGAATATTACCTACAGCATTAAAGGAATGAATATATCATGCATGTCACCAAAAGCTAAAAACCAGCATGAGATCCACCAATCACACAATTTCTGCACAAACCTTGCCACAGAGGCCTGGCTTGTATTTAACCATCTAAAAATACAAAGCAACTTGAGAAGTGATACACATCAGCCAATATAGATAAATGGAAGGGAGAAATTTTGGCAAGATTTAAGCTTCCCTCAAGATGGGTTCTAGTTTGTAATAACGGCACAAAAATAATGGCAGCTGCGAAAGTGCTTCAGCATGTTACAGATGGTCTTCATTGTGCTGTTCTGGCCACACCCTCTAACATTACCCTGTATGAAGAACCCCTCCATCAGCAGAGCCAGTGGTGCAGCAAGGCATTCCATTGAACATTTCAAAAGACTGTTCGATGACACCAAAATAACAGCATGTGAATAAATCTAGTACTTCTTGTTCCCATTATTCAAATAATTCAATTAAAAAGTCAATAAAATATTCGAATACCTTATATTTAATTGTTCCAGGCCTACCACACTCCACAACTAAGTGGTTCAAGTACACCAATGTTTAGGGCTACCATGAAATTTTACATGTGAGAGAATTAGATCTGTATTATTCATACTTTGCAGTTTTGTTTACACATGAAATATCAGACATATTGGTTCAACAATCATATTAACATAACATCTGCTACCCAATTCTTTACAGAGCTTTTCCACTAACTATGCAGATCTTTACTCACTGCACTTCTACTGAAATAGATCTGTACAGTTTTGAAAATGAGAAAACGAGTTTGACAGTTGCAATGATACCCCCCCACCCCCAAAAAAACTTTTGCTCACCTGTAGCAGATCCTGGAAAAGGGTTTGTCACAGCAGAGGAAAAGGAGGAGGAGGATGCACCTCCAAAAGGAGTCATCAAAGAAGACCCTCCAAATGGAGTCATGGAATGACTGTTGTAGTTACTTGCTGGTCCCTTTAGGGCTGGAGACTGGTTCAGCTGGGTGGGATCAGGGCCATAGTGACCCACATGGGCACTGACAGACTCCGTAGTGTTTTCAGGCCTGTATTTCATCGTTGGCCCTTTGTCCTCTTTACTCTTTATACAACCCATAGTCACGTCTGGAAGGGAAAAGAATAAACCCAATAAATATACATATATAATATAATATAAATGTAAAATATATAAAACAATATAAAATAAATATAATGGTACTGCTTTGTTCACCACATTCCTGTACATCACTTTGAACTGGCCAGGTGGAACAGGAATGCATAGGATGAAGCAATGTTTTCCTTTTGATTTTTCATGCAATTGAAGACAATTAATACTGGGCAACCAAACATCTGATTTATCAAGTCTAAAGTACCAAAAAAGTGCCACTGCATCCCAGACACAACACTCACAGGTTCAGAACTTCCACTGTTAAAATCCTTTGTGGTCAAGAGAACGAGAATGGAGTTCCAAAGTGTGTCTGTCTTCACAAATGTCAACAGTGCTACACAAACCTCACCACAGTAAGCATATTGTTTAAGCTTTTAAACTTAAGGACTTAGAGCACACCAGTACACCACAAAAATGTTCAACTTACATTCCTGGTTTTTGGACAGTTCAACAGATTTAAAATTTAGGCCTGAAGGAAATCTTACACTTAAAATAAGATTTTTTGCATAAGTTTTACCACAACAATGGGAGCAATGAGTTTAACATTAAATACATAAGTGGCCTTTAATACAAAGTTTTTCATAAAGAGCATGGTGCTGTACAGTTAGGGATATTTTTAGATTGTAAATTCCCAAATATTCATTATAAGAGAAAGAAACCACAATCATTGTGTTACCTAGAAATGGGATACGTAAAACCTTCTTTCATGCCACTGTTGTTGGAACCTTGTCAATTAACAGAAGCCAAAGGAATTCAGAAAGTTCCCTTGCAAACAAGCAGTTTTCAAGAACTTAAACACAAACACCTGGTGACCTTTGCTGCAGTCCACTAATCTAAATCCCAAACATCCACAGAGTTTTCAACACTTTTCCTCCTCCCTCACCCATTAGCCTTGCAGAACCATTCCAAGTCTGCATATGGGGTCTACCTCTGGAAGGTACAGTCACGTTTAAGAAGGGTACAAACACAAGATCCTCACGACAACGCTACAAGCAAAACTGCATTTCATTGCTCTAAGAATGTTGTCGTGTCTAGCCTAGCAATAAAGTGGATATTATAACAAAGTAGAATGGAGAGTGAACCTTTAACTCTAGTTTCATTCATTATTCCACAGCAAGACATAGAAAAACAATGTGAATTGACAAGATACTTCAAATAGTGTATGCCAGGTAAGCACGTAAAGGGAAGTCCATGTTATACTAGCCTTTACAAATCTTAAAACAAAGAAGTGTACTGCCAAAAAGTAATAGGAAAACATTCCAAAGCAAAGAAGAGAAAAAGCATAACTTGTGGAAATTTCCAGATATACTTGTACAACCAGCTAAATCCCAGAGTTCATTGTTTAAAGATTAACCAAAAGGCTCCATGGATATTGAAACAATGTATTCTTCAGGAATGGAAAGTGTGGATGAACAGGCGGCTCACAAGGACACTGGTCAGCCTCCCATGGTAAGACTGTTATGAACTGGCTTCATTACTCTGCTCTCCTCCCCACTGATAGCTGATGTGTGGTGAGCGTTCTGGTGCACTATGGCTGCCGTCGCATCATCCAGGTGGATGCTGCACATTGGTGGTGGTGGAGGGGTGTCCCCATTACCTGTAAAGCGCTCTGAGTGGAGTGTGCAGAAAAGTGCTATATAAGGGTAAGCAATAATAATAAATGAAGAAAAAGATTATACATTTAGGGACTATTTATCACCCTTGAACAGAGAAAAAGACAGTGCAAAGGCTTTTCTTGTGAAGTGCCTTGGAAAAAAGGTTATTTTCAGACTTACTTTGAGATTTTTTTTAATAACAGAGAAACCACAATGAGGATTTAGTAATAGGCAGTTTCCCTCTGTTTCGGAGATTGAGAGACCAGTGAGTAAGGGGGATGGATGTCTTAAGATTGAAAGAAAGTAGAGAAGGGACCATGGAAGAGAGCAATACATCATACCACGGGTGCACAGATTATCAACATTTCTAGTTGTATGTTTACCATTTGAGACTCACAGGTAGGCTTCATTGTTTTATCAAATTTATCAAAAGAATACTGATATCCTTTCAGCTCAGATTGTTAGGTCTGGTGTGATGTCATCAACCTCTTGACCTCTTGGTGCATTGCAGAGCAAATGTAATCACTTAATGCACTTCAAATACAGCAACACAACCACTATGTAAATGATCTTTCTTCACATAAAAACAGTTAAAGAATATGTGCATGTTCATATTCATATTCCAAATGTGGTCATGGTACATTCATTTAGGCACTCCTGACCCATCATCAGCAGTGAGTAGCTTAGATTTCACTCCAGGTCAACAGTTCCATTTTCAATGCTCAATCCCTTAACAGCAGAATCTCTTAAAAATCAAACGATCATTCAAAATCATCCACTTGTTTTTTCTGTTATGTTATCGAATGCCAGCATTTGGACAACAAGAGGGACAACAATGACACTTAGCACTGCTCATTTCTTTTGGCTGTTTCAACTTGTGTGACACATATGAGGAATAAAGAAAAGGTCGATGCAATCATTTTGACAGTTCTTGACCTTTCAAGGGACACAACAAGAGAGTCTCTGTTTCTTTTACAGATTAATACATGGTCTGGCTCTCCCACTTGCGCATTAATCGCTGACCAATTTAATCTTCTTCAAGAAGATAATAACAGACACAACCCTAGATGAGTAACCCATTCACTCCTGCCACATTCAAATTTGTTCTGAAACCACTGCCTAACAACTATAATCACTTTTTTCCCCAAATGGGAAAAAATACTATATACTTCTCAAAAATGTATAAAGGAATCTTTTTTGATTAATGCTTAATTTCTGCAGTGAATACCATAGACAATATAATGTGAACACAACAGTGTGATAGCACACTCACTTTAAGCCTGTGTTGAGTAATTTGCATCCCCTCCTCCTTTTACTAAACTTGTTCCTACCCACAACTCTATAGCATATATTGATGAGAAGATTTTAAAAAGTGGACTGGATAGAGCTCAAACCCTGGATATTAGTAACCCAGCTGCCAAAAGTGCAACAGATACACTGGAATTCATGGGAGCTCCTTGGGATATCCTGCCATTCCGATGTCCAGAACTTTAGGGGGGATTTGGACACCTGAATGTTGATCTAGCTAAATGACTATACTGGATGTGCAGAATGACACCTACAACTTGGAGACTACAAAGTCAGAAATAGGAGAGCAAAAGGTGAAAGGTGAAATAGTCCAACCAATTGTCTCCTGTCGATTTGAGTGTCACGGACTGATCATATGTCTGCAGTTTTGGTGGGTATCAGTCGGTGTTTTGTGATTTAGCAAGGTTGTTTTGCTTTTGATAAAAAGTTGGGAGCATGCATGTGGTGCATTTTTGGTTTTCTAACATTACAATGGAGTTTCAGGGCTGAATGCTAATTAGTAGAATGTTAATTACAAATTAGTTTACACACTATGAGCAGATATGATCAAAGCTATTATGCATGCACACATCAACACTATTAAGGACAGATATGCAAGAACTACAAGAGATGAAACTTATTAGCGTTCAACAATTATACGTTTTAAAGCATACAACGCTGGCGAGTTTATTATAGGTTGTTGATCATCCTATATAAATAACTCTCAGCTTTTTTTTGCAGATTCAGAAGTTTAACATCAAAAATGTCCACTGCTGTCTTTCAGTGTTCCTGGGATGTAGATGTATACCATCAGTGTACCACAAGTAGAAAGAAATTGGGATTTAACAAAACTGTAATAAAATATATTTTCTCTATTTTTTTTCATGCAGTGACAGTTTATATTAAGAACGGTGGTAAGAGACAAAGATTTAACCAAAGAAGGAGGAAAAAAAAATCTTGTGAATTCCACAAAGATATTTTCTGATGAAGCAGGCAATAGTGGTTATGCAATATGTAAACTACTGGTTTTCTTTTCATCTGGCAAAGCTGCTTTCTTGCTGTGGTATTAATTCTGAGAGTCACAGGATTAAAATGCAATACAAGCTAGAATTTTCTGTCCTCCCCGATGAGACGTACTGTAGTTGCCTACTTCACAGATCCTGTGGGGAAATTGCTCTCCTCAGGTATGCACTTCGGATTACCCAATTGGAAGAGGGATTATGAGAGAAAAAAAATTGGTGCATACTGCTCGTTGATGAAAAACAATCACGAGCTTTGGGGTAAGCATTTTCAAGAAAGCTGGCTTTACGTCAGCTGGAGTAAATAAGGTCTATTACACGATCCCAAATGACAAGATGCAGCCCCCTCAATAAAAAAAGTTTGTGGGTGGACATAAGTTATGTATTCTTACAGTTCTATGTACTCCATCCACCCAACAAAAATTACCAAACATTATGGAACACAAAAAGCTGTTACTTTTGTAATATTGAAATTCAATCTTTAGATGGGCATTTTTTCTTCTCAGTACTCAGAACCCAATAAAGCTTCAATGTTGCATTTTCCTAAAGAAACTACTACATTTTTTGTGCCAGCTTCAAATGAGTTACATCTATTTCATGGAGGCCACAATTCCAAATATCAGGCTATGAGAGAAATTGCCCCCACCTTGTCACCTCTTTGTTGAATTAAGATAAGCAGTATTACCACCATCTAGGCTTTTCTCAGATCTCAAAAGCAAAAGAAGGCTGGGCCCTTTCAGAATGGAAAACCTCGAAGGAAAATCAAGCTGCTAATGTAAGTGGTGTAGGTGGATGAGGGTGTGACGCTTCCCCCTGGGCACATATTTCCAAACCAATGCCTGGCATGCATCAGTGACTGGAGACTGCTGTAGGAGGGGCCATCTATTGGATGCGATCTTAAAATGGCCTCCTTAAAGTTCCCCTTTAAGACAATGAGTGAAGCAATTTGTCCCTTCTCTCCCCGATCTACAACATTAGAAAACACCACAAAAGCTCTAACAATCACCCCAAAAGAAAAGTAAAAAAAAGAAATAAAGCCATGGTAGTGCCCAGAATAAAAATGAAAAACAGCATCTGACAGCATCGCATCCAACTACAGCCAGACAATTTCATTCACATACATTCCCACTTGACTTGAAAATGGACTTGACGATATGTATCCTAACAATGCACTGCAACATCATTCATCACTGTGGGAAGGTAATCCGCTTACCCAGCTTTGTCTACTACCAAATATTAAGGAATTGACACACAAAACAAATTTAATTCACACCTGTGATGCAATGATTTCTATCACAGAATACTAATGTCTAATTTGTATTGAATAGTGTGAAGTAAATGCAATAATGTATTTACAACTAATTATTAACACTGCATCGCTGCAGTATAAGATAGTCAAACATTTATTTAAAAATACATACATACCCAAATTAATGACACAGGACTATTTTTTGACTACATGACCAGTTGGTTGTCATGTCTACCAATATATGTCAATGTTTCTCTTGCCATGGCCAAACAAGTACCATACTACACAATAATTCTTATGAAGACGGCGGACAATTAAAAAACCTGAAGAGTCGTTCCTTGAAGCCCTACGCAGCTGTTGTGCAGCCACTGCTTAGAAAGCCCAGCTTTACTGTATTTAAACCACAGTTTAGTATTCCTAATCCTTCACTGCAGTAATTTTGGTTTTGGGCAATAACCAAGAACACACCCTAGAAGAGAAAACGCTACAGATCTAAATTATGTGCTTGTTCTACACTTTTTCCCCTCTACACTTTTATTTCTGTCCATCCGCAGTATAACTATTAAACTAATAACCACTATATTTACTTTGACGTTATTCGAACTGCAGATGGAAGCAGACACTCCTTTGCAGCTGTTTTTCATACTAAATATTTTTTTTCTTTTTATAGTTCCTAAATCTGGAATAAAAAAAATGAATAATTTGGTCTTTAATGCCAGAAGCAAAACAGGCAGGGTACACTTGCCTCTCAAATGCAGACAATCAAATCCACCTGCCATATTTTATACTAAAAGCCCTACTGTGCCCGAATGGAGACTGAACACTGGATTCTTCAAAACAACCGAATCTGCAAAAAAAACTGTCACAAAGTTACATCTGCTGCCCTTTGCCTCCATTTTCATTCTATACATTGTTTCAGCACCACCAATGGGTGATACAATCCAGACTCAGACAGCCCTTTTGCTACTTTTAACAGCTCAACATCTTTAGCAGTTCATTTCTTTGATCACTGTTTATGTGGGGTATTTTATTTACTCCACTACAATGTGTGTTGAATAGTTTATGTATAACTGGGTTTAAAAACGGATTCAGTTCCTATGGTTGCAGCACACCTGTACAGATAAGCACAATCATAAGACTTAGCAGAGGCTCCTCTCCTTGTGATTTCTGAAACTTCCAATTGTCAGAAGATGCTTTTCTCTACCTGTCTAACAGAGGGACAATCCATCCATAGTACTATAGAAAGCACATATGGAAAAACAAGGAAAAATAAAGAGATTACCTTGTAATTTACACAATTTAAAATAATTTCTTATCAACATGAAGTGTTAAAGGAAGAGACTGGAAATTTAATTTTGGCTTGTTGTATTTGCCTAAGACATGAATATTACACAGAGAAACTAAAAGGGTAGACTTCTCTATTCATGATCTGTCCTGAAAATGAGTTAGGATGATCGAGTTATACTTTAAGAGTTAGTGAATGTTTTTAATTACATTACACAGCGTTCTGACCAATTTAAGGTCTAATGCCCCAAAATATTCAGCATACACTAATAGACTTTTTTAAAGCAAGGGATCTAAATGATGCTGCTTTTTCAGATTTACACACATCTAACCATATCAACATTAACCGCCTGAAGAATGGTTTTCAGTCATATGCCTGACATCAATAAATATGCACTCACAAATCAGTTAAAAGCAAAATGGCTTTTCTTCAGCAGGAATTTGTTTCTCAATGTGCTTATGATAAAACGTGATGAAAAGTTGTCTCCAATCACACCGATCTGAGCAGAATAATATTGCTGTTACATGTGCTGTTCTCTGGGCTGTTACAGAAAAGAGACATATTGGACTTTTTTGTAGCTGCTGTTTAGCTTCTGCTTCTACACCTCAAATATAGGTACGTGCATATAAAAATTTAGAGAAGCATCTGTCACATGTGTGCACATAGATCTTGACCGCATCATAAACGGATTAGACTACAGAAAACGCTAGCATGATTTATAGATGCCCTTTTCTATGTTTTTGATGCTTCCGTTTTTAAAAAGATCAGTTTTAGTATTATTTGGATGGAAAAAGTAGTGATCAAAGCCAACAACTATTCAAGTTCTTGAATTAGACAAAAGCAGATGAGACCTAGTCCTGCACATTGTTTCAGAACCCCAGCAAATAAAAAAAAACATTCTACAGAAAACAAAACAAAAACGAGAAAGCTTACACTTTCAGTTTAAAAAAATATGATGCCACTCCCAGCAATTAATGAAAATGCTGACCAGCAGGTCTAGGCATAGATAAGCCTGTTCTCATTAATCATACTGCTGAGACTAATATTTGGATTTCTCCTGCACAACAACGTGTGCATTGTGTTTAGTGAGAAGAATACCTGGACCATGATGCTGGGAAATTCATAAACGAGATTATCAAAGCCCATGAGTTTTTCATTCACCATTTAGAAGAAACAACAAAACCCACATTCTGAATTGTTAAGGACACATTCCAAACCCTTAGACATGCTGCTGATCCGCACGGCTCACCTGAACTCAGCCACTTCATCAGAGAGATTAGGAAACCATTTTGAGTTTCTGTATTTAAACTAAACTAGTGCTACATGCGCACCAAAAGGGGAGGAATGTCACAGCAGAAGCAAAAAAAGCTTACATTTGAATTTTTTAGAAAGCAGCATTCTTGAATGTTAGTGGAGCTAAACAGCTGATCAAATAAAGAATAAAGAAGTGGCCAAGATCATTAAATCACTTTCTTAAAGCACTTTTTCAAGAAGTAAAAAACTGAACTATGGATTTAAAACATGCAGGTTAATCATAACATTACCTAATCTGTTAAACATTCGGAACTTGATTACAGAAAATACGCGATAACTTCACAGGCAATATACAGTACCTTGCAAGAACTGAGAATCAGTCTTGCCTCCAAAGGGTTTAAACCCTGTGTCTATCCTGGAACCTTGCCAGACAACAGTCTGAATTCTTGAAAAGGGCAGAATGTCTGACTGTTTTTTTTTATCCCTGTGAAGTGTTAATCTCGAAAAGGGAGGATGAATCTTGCATTTCATTAAGAAAATCAATGGTGGAAGATTAAGGCAACACTCACTAAGACAATTATTGTACATTAACATCTTGCCACACAGGATATATGGATATATTCATGCTGAATACATATAGTATTATATAGTGAAATTGCCACCAACATTTTTTGTAACATTAAGACATTTTAAAGAATATTTAAAGATATTTACAAGTGTGTTTGTACGCTGTTATTCTTTGTCTAGTGTCATACTGAATAACCTATGCCAATGCCACAAGAAGTCAAATCCAAAACTTTTAGGTAAAAATGAACTTATTTTAAGAAAGGTACTTAATGATTAACGGTGCAAACAGTCATTATCCCTATGTAGTTTTCTTTACAAGAAACTGAATCTTTCTTGTAAAAGGCTATAAAAAATCTGTATACAAGCCTCAAATAACTGCTTGACTTGCATGAAAAATTGAAGAGCTCATGCAATATAGTACATGCATGCAAATGAGACATCTAACATGAATCAATTTAATCTACTGTTCATTTGAGAAAAAATAAAACGTGCAAGAGATTAACATGCTCCACTGTTTGTGCCACATAAACCCAAAGGAAATTGTAGTCGGCCATGAAAGTTTTCATGTTTTTCACCTCTGTGCGGCTTTTGAGTGGCTTACACGGTAAAGGCATGCACCTGAGCATATTTCGAGCTTCCCAGTTCAGGTGTCACTAGATGTTCACAGAATTCTCCAAGCAGAGGTGCACTGCTGACCGAGTGTTGCCAAGGACAGGGCAGTTTTAGGTGGCCAGGACTTTTTTTTGACTCCTGGCAAAACCACAACCCCTGTGACTTCCCAATCACACTCAGGGTTGTGATAATGGCACTTCCAGAACGCGGCTGCATAGCCTGAACCGTGTTAAAAAGAGACTGGCTCCAAGGGGGGGCTCAGAGGACACTTGGACACTGTCTACAATTGGTCTTTCTGTCCATGTCCAGCTGCAGGATATGAAAAACAGACAACCAGCAACTCCAAATTGGGAAAGCTTAGAACAGAAGAGTTTGAATAAAACTGATAAAGCATTTTTCAATTTTTCAATTTTGCAGGTAAAACCTGGACAATACAGCACATGGTGACACTGGATGAAAAGCTCCTGTCATCTAAGTGAGTTGCTTATATGTTCATGTACAATGAAAACATTTTGACTTCAGAAATATTTCTAAGAAGCATAGCCTCTACAATGTCATAGGGATAACCTATATACACCACTTTAAATGTATATTTTTAACCTGGTACAAAACACAAACTTAGGAATTTGTGAATTTATTCTTTTAAATACAAAATATTTCACTGTTTTCTTTTTACTTCTATTCTACTATTGGAAAATTGGAAAACTATAAGCAGCCACTTAAAACACACACAAAAAAAAACAATTAAATCAAGATATACCAATACCAAATCAAGATATAGAACAGAAACTATATACTGAATTTCGAGTCCTTGGATTTCAGTAAACCATTTCCAGCAATCTACCCACTGTTTATTTTGACTACTGTTTTCTGTGCAAATATGATAACTATTTCAACTCTAGAAAAATACTTCAAACATACCACATATTCATTCTCAAGGACTTTGGAAAAGGTTTGTCATACATTTCCCCATATTTAATTCATGGAGAAATATATGGCAATAACACCCCTTGATAAGATATAGTAAATATTTCCAGTATACATGTTAAAGATATATATTGCAAATATATACAGTAAATGTTGCTTCAAGGCAATAAATGTTGAAGTACTACAATACTTTAAAAAATGCCTCCTGAACCTCACTTGGTCCTAATTCTATTTTTAACTGAATGTCTTAATTAATTGAAACACGATACAGCCCCCAGCAGATGGTTCCAAAATGGCATGAAATTCCTTTGATTTCACACAAAACCATTTTATAGCAAATGGCAAATAGCACAAAATCTTCCTGTTCAGGGGCATAAGTAACACTGAAAATCTGAAGTTGTTTTTTTCAGTACTGGAAAGTACTTTCCTGCTTGTTAGTCTTGGCACTGCAATCTGGTCCAATATAACAGAGCTTGATCTATAACAAACAATAAAGCTCTTTTTTCCTCATTCCTCCCTAGACATTATTTTGTCATTTTACTCCTTTTTTAGTACTGTCTCAGACCTAGAGGAACATCTATGACAGTTTCTTAGAGATTCATATATTTTTGTGTCGACTGAATGAAAGGCAGATGGTCACATGTTAAGGCGTTAGTAACTTTTGTTCAGAAACTGGCAAAATTCATCTTATAGGCTTACGGGCACACCCGAAGAAGGACATGGAATTAACCTATTACTTGTTCCTTTGCATCTTATAGGCATTTTTGAAAAAAAAATCAAAATAATGCATTAGAAGGACAGCTAGATCAGATCATAAGATCTAATTACCAAATGGCTAGACAGACCAAATGGCCTTTTTAACTATACTTCTGTGCAGCACTCTGAACACAGAACTAGTCTTTAGCTTTTCTCACTGTGTTAATCAACCGGGGGTAAAATATGCCATATAATGTTCAATGTCTTTACTGTCATTTACATAAAGGCATTTCCCACTTATCTAAGGCTTTCAGCTAATCAAATTACCATTTGATTTTAAGGATATTGTTTTCTCCAGAAATAAAGTGCTGTTGTATCTGTGCACTCTTTGTCTTGACATGGCAATTAACCATGAGCTATGATAATGAGCATTACAGATGTTTATAGATGGCCTGTAATGGTTTAAATTAAGCTTTACAGCCCATTCAACCAATTGTTGGAGCAGCCTCTCTCTTGCTAAAGTGACGCTTCAAGACCCCCCCCGTTCAGACTCCACCTTCAGGCTGTGTGATGCATCATTGTAATTTCTGTGCCTTGTAATTTATTGCTTTTGTTTACTTACTGTAGACTGGAATTCATAGCTGTGTATTTTAATTTTTGAAATATGCTTTGCCTGCTTTATTATGTGGTAGTAGCTTTATTTTGTTTATGTCGCTCATCATTTGTACTTTGCACTATTATTAGTGTACATTTCAATGATCACAAGTCCCCTCGAGTAAGTGTTTGATAAATAATAACTGCAGCCCTGGCCTTTCACGCTTGATACAGACTGCCACTGTGCATCAGCCCTTTCCCTTTTCCAAGTCCTTTTGTACTAAACATTTCTCAACAGCAACATCTAAACATTTGGGAATGCATGGAATATGTTCAGAGACACTATTAGGATCTACTGACATGTCTGACCATGCCCACCTGAAATGCACTATGACATCATAGAAGTCAGAGAAAATGTTTACTGGTGCCCTGAGGCCTTTTGGAGTCCATGCACAATAACCTGCACAGAGCAAAAAAAAAAGATCCAGTGGGTAACTACATTAATTCTGTACTATATTAATTAGTATTAACCAGTACCTTAATACTGGTCATATAGTGTATACGTGACCAATGCATGCCTGAAAAGTGATTACAAACATGCATATAATGTAATTATTTGTAAAGCATCCAGACTGCATACAATGAAAAACTAAGAAGCCATGAAAAGAGATTAAGGGTACAATACAGGCATCAGGGATACCTTTTTTAGGACTCTTGTATTGCAGAGCTGGGATAATTGCAGTGCACAGCGTGCTATCGAACATAACGTCTATTCAATTCATTCCTCTTTTGACCTTCCTCTAGTGCACCAAGCACCAGAATAGGCTCAATCTCACAAGACCCAGCAGATTAGAAAATTGTGACGCATCTCTCTCGACAGAGAAGATCCGATCATAAGCTCATTAGTGGTGCAATAGAGAGTGCGTCTCTGACCAAGGGAAAACCAGTCCATGCTGGAAACTAATTTCTCTTCCTACCTTCTTCTAGAAAAATTGATGCCACGATATAACTGGAAAAAGAAAATTAGATAAAAACTTTTGTAGTCAATGAAAATCAGACATGAATGATCAAATTAAACAAATGACGACATGAGCTTTCTAATAAAATCTATTTCCTTTTTGCTTAGCTTTACATGAGAATTAAGTCACCATGAGGCATTATAATTTGTTAGAGATGTTTACAGTTGACCTGTAATTGATTCAATTAAGCATTATAGGTGGATTAACTAATTGTTGGAGCAGCCTCTCTTGCCTTATCCCCACTCTTCCTCAAACAGTGCCTCTTCAAAGCCCACCTGTTCAGACTCCCCCTTCAGCCTGTGTGATTTATCATTGCAATTTCTGTGCCTTGTATTGTATTGCTTTCGTTAATTTGTTCAGTTACTGAATGCTGTAATTTATATCTGTGTATTTTAATTTTGGTAATTTCTTCTATTATGCGATATTATACCAGCTGTCTTTTGTTTTTGCTCCTCTTTACTGTGTACTTTGCATTATTAATATTCTATGGTTCACTGATCATAAATCACCTTGAATAAGAGTGCATGTTCCATGCCTTCCTAAATGTTGCTGTTAGGAGGTGTTTAGCAATAATGTGTCAGAAGGAAGGAGGTGGTTGGCATACAGACAGTGGTGGTCTGTGTGGATGTCCAGGGCTGTTCTTATTACATATGTGGCACTGTTATTCAAGGTGACTTATGATCAGTGAACCATAGAATATTAATAAGGCACAATACACAGTGAATAGTGGCAGAAACCAAAGACAGCTGGTATAATATCACATAATAAATAACCAGACAAAGTTACCAAACAAAGGTTTAAATGAATCTGGCTGCTTGCACACCAGATTGGAATTTACAGCTGCTAACGTATTTTGCCTTGCATTTCACAACTATGCACAGATGTTCACAGAGATCCTGAAGAATGAAATTCCTCTAGCTTTTGCCAATGCCCTTCCTTCAGATTACCATGCTGTCACTATCTTAGGGCACCACTGCTCATGAAACATCAGCAGGTTGACCTGTCTTGGTTACTCTGTTACACGTCCCAACAATCACCCCTCTTTCAGAGTCACTGAGGTCTCATCTTGGAGACACATTAGCCACAATTATAGCCAACAGGCCTGTCCAGCAGTTTTATACTTGACATGACCATAAGCAGCCTAGGATAAGACACATTTGAGGGGAAGACCTTGCTTTCAGGTTACGTTCCATTTTTTGCGCACTACCTGCAAATCCTTCCTTATTCTATATGATATTTTACTGAAGTGATTTTTGAATTAGCATTCTAAAATGCAAACTAGAGTATTAGTTTTAAAAAGTCAAAATGAATGTGCATGATCAATTCTAGTCCATTATGTCTCGATTCTTGAATTGTTTACACAGTGATGCATGGCTGAGGCTGGTGGGATCCCACTAGTTCTACTGACAAAACATACCCTCTGTACAATTCCTATCTGACCAAGCTTTAGACATCCCTTCACTTAGTACCTCAGAATGTACTGCAGTGTTTTTTAAATCTGATTTATTTGCACTTTGACTTGCTTTTTTAAAACGTGTATATTTTCTGTTTTTAAACATAAAAGTACAAAATTGCCTGTGGTTATGGATATATTTTTTGTCTGTGCTTGAGTCATAGTTACAATAATTATTCTGTTTGAAAGTTAATACTTCTAACATGCACTTCAGAACACTGTAATTTACCAGATAGTATTTCAGGAACAAAAGCCTAGAGCAGCTGAAAAGCAGGTTTTTCAAAGAGATTGTGATCCTAGCAGCTTTCCAGGGAATTTGATTCTAATAGTACTCTCACCATGTTGAGGAGCCGCTGAAGAAAGCAGCTTAGGCAAGGCAAAGTGTAAAGTGCCCTTGAGGGAAGAAGACAGGCAAGATTCACTGAAGATCAACTATCACCACACTACTTCAAAGCCTTCTTGAAAGTTTGCCAAAGGGAGAAGGCCATTTGGCCAGTCTATCTTTTTGCTTTTTAGTTCCAAATTGACCCAAGGACCTTATATTGCTGTTTTTCCTTGTGCAAGAGTATGATCAGTAGAAGGATGATGTGTTGGGATATTACATTTTACCTATTTTGGAAATAGTCTACTGGACCCCGATCTACCAGTACACGCAGTGAGAAAAGAGTAGCTAAGAAAATTTGGTCTTTCAAATTTTTGTGATATTCCTTGATAACTTGTAATCTACATATCACATGCCAAGCATTCACATTACTAAGATAGATTTTGTAAGTGTCCGAATACAGCAGCCTAGAAACTGAAACAAAAAAACAGCACAGAAGAAATGAGCACTATTTCATGTTAGCCAGAGGAGCTGACAAACACGAAGAGAAAGCACTCAACCGATATCTAGTATCAGTACTACTAGACTGCATCTAGTAGTGTCTGTACTAGATGCAGTCAACTATTGGTGCCAGAGCTCCAGCTTACCCAAACAGACGCTACAAGATAACACAACACACATGGGATCACCACAGGAGTCGGTCTACCTGTAAGCCCCTGGGTGTGCAATAATTACACATTACCAATGTGTCAGCTCAGTGACAATGCAATATGTTTGCTTCTGAATTTCAAACTGAAGACCTGTACAGCTTCCCGTCAAGCTAACAAAAACAAGGTTTGGGAAATACTTCTTCTGAATCTATAAACTCAGAAAACTGTGAGTTTTTGTAGTTGCATGATAGCCTTATAAAAAAATTAGTGAGATAATTACCAATGAATTGAGACTCAAAACTGCAAAAAAAATGTATACATTCACTTAATGAAGGAACGTTATGTGTTGAAAAAATGCAAAAACGTTGCCTGACAGTTCTTAGGGCCTTGTCAAATGATAGTTTAACTTTGAATTGGTCACAGAAGTGTCAATATCCAACAACTTTGAAACCTAATGCCAAATAAATAGTAATTATAAATATCAAAAGGTAGAATGGACTTAAAAAGACACGTTATGGAGTATACTTCACAACATTTCCTCCCTGAAAGCATACTATAAAATTGTATTAATTACAATACTGTTTACAACTGACAACACTTTATTTGAACATTTAGAGTATAAATTTAATTAACAGCTCAGTAGTTATGGTATGTAGGTAGAGTGCTAATTTCTTAATTGTCCTAAAGTATGACCCCTACATTCAGAGAGATCTCCCACTTAGGTAAGGCTGCTTTGAACAGAGACAAGTCACTAACAACATCACACACAGCCCACTATAACTATTAGCAGGTTGATCCTGGACATATGAAATAGTATCAACATGGTGCAGCTAATTCAACTGAAGTCTTCACTGTAATCTGATGCCCTTACCGAGGAACAGGGAGAAAGTAACATTGACCTTATAAATTTCAAAATTCCAACATACCTTTAAACAATCGCGTAAGGTGAAAAAAAAACTATACAAAATATAACTGTACTTCACCTTCAATGAAACTGGGAAACTGGAATGATGCTTAATTATACTTCACCGTTTACCTCCTTTCTAGCTCTTTCAACATCTCCAGCACAAGCTTAGATCAGTCCCCCCTTCAGATAAGGGAGAAGCTGGCCTTCACACCAAGGTTGCGGTCAAGGAATTTTATCTACAGTAAAAAAGCAGAGTAATACATTTCTCTCTCTTGTGGTGAAACAGCAGTGGGTGACCAGCTCAGCCTTTTGACCAGAAGCCTCCTGGTAAGCTGTTATTCTTAGTCTGAAGAAATGTACACTGTGCTCCACACTTAAGCAGCTTCTTAATTCAACTGAAGCACACTGTTTCTTTCCATATCATGCATTGAAGAATTTTTCAGGTTTTCCCACCACTTAATTTCACAGTAATTACTAATATTCTAACGACTGCGAGAGTGCATACCAGCAGCTGTTAAATATTAATGACCAAGATTAAAACAATAATAACTATCGTAGCACATCTAACATGTTTATACAGCACAGCTATTTTGACAATCCTTTATTGCAAATAATAACGAGACGGTTCTCAAATATCAAAAGCTACCAGATTTGCATGACATTCCGAGAAATTCAGCTCCACGGTTCTCTCATTTCTGGAAGATAATTAACTTTCAGTGCTCCTACTACCCATTCACTTTGCCAAGAGCAAAGATAAACTGACAAACACAAGGATCTCTGGTTACTCAGTGGTGTTCAGCAGATCAGGATCTCAGTCACATGTTAGCTTTACTGTGATGGCAGTGGTGAAAAGATCTAGGATCCTGCTGCAATCAGCCATTGTACAAACCAGCCCCGCCCACATTTACAACATCTGCATGCAGCAGGGCCTCCTTGTAATTTGCTGACAACATTCCTGCCCCACCTTATTCACTGGAGTTCCAAGAGGAAGCACATATGGCCTAATGTTCTATTACACATACCTCCCAAAAGGAATTACTGAAAATATCTGGAAAGTTAAATGGTGTGGGAGGCAAAGTTTGTTACCTTATTTTAATTAACAGTCATTAAAATGTTGATGGAAGATATAACCTATTTCTACAATTTAGTAAACCTGTACCATGCTAAAATTGCTTGGTTTAAAACATTTCACCATACAGCAAATGGTCCGAGTTTTATTCGGCGACACCGACAAAGTTATTTTCATTTACGTCCCACAGATGAGACACTAAACCACAGTTCTGATAATCTGGATATTAAAGATTCCATGGCACTGTTCATAAGAGAAGGGATGTTAACCCTGGTGTTCTGGCTAAACTCTGCTCTAAATTTTCTCAATCTGGCCTACTTAAAGTTCCCCCTCAGTTCAACTTGTGGAGCAATGTTGAACCTCTCCACTTGATCTGTAATGCAGTGAGGCTGCTTGTACATAATGTCTGCCACACATCCACAGGTAATGGTGGCACACTTCAAACTTCAATGGTGGAAAACGTGGGTCCCCCCTGTGTGTAAAGTAGAATAAACAAAAATTCAGCACAGTTGATTCTTATCACTCATATATGATTCTCGCCAATGACAATCCACGATGCTCCAAGCTGAATGCTTAAAACGCATTTAAATGTCACCAGCCAGTATCACACCATCTTTCAATTCTGCCAAATTTGAAAAACAAATAAGCATCTAACATTCACAAAGCGGCTGTGGTTTCTCAGCATTAACCCAGCCAGGGATGATTTGGATACATGAACAAACTGGCGGGCAGAGTTGTTCCGAAACGCTTCCTTTAATCGCTCGTGCACAATAAGGGGGTTTGTTTGGGGAGCAGGCGAACAGACAGATCGTGGCACCCTGCAGCCCCTGCCAATCACTTAGACGAGCACTTCCTTCCGCGCCCTTTGTGTGCTTCACCACCTGCTACGGCTTCTAATAGCTGGAATGCGAGTCAAAACAACTGATGCCGAGATTTACACCAAAGCCATGTAGTGCTGAATGCTTACATTGAGCCTGTGAGGAGTAACTCAATGACTGCTCTATGCCTTTATTCTCAGAAACCAAATGGGGAAATAAAACCCAGTTGACTATTAAATACACTTCATGTTGAGCGTAATTAATTTTTTAATGAGAAAATTAAGAAACTAAGCAATATCAAAAACCTGCATGCAGCGGTTCCAGACACATACATCCTACCATGACCACAATCCTATATCAAGGGACTAAAGAAAATCTAGTGCTTCTTCAACGCATTACTGATTATCTGTAATAATGTTTATTTCCAGTGCTACTGTACAGGTAAAATGTGCCATTATCATGTCATTGTCTAGGAACTAGAACATGCTCTCACCCGCAGATTAATGCACTAGAGATCTTCATCCAAAGCACACAGTGCTGCTCAAGTACACTTAAACTAGGCTGAAGGCAACAAAAGGCATCAATCACTACAATTATAGTTCTCAAACTACAGCAGCTGCTCAGGATTGACAGGAGTCGACTGCAACTTTTCATTAAAAAAATACTTTGACAGGTTACCAATGTTCGAAAAAGCAAACACACATCAAGCTACTCTGATTAACATTACAGACATTGTTCAAAACGAAATGGTAGAAGGTAGTTTTAAGTGTAATAAACTTTATAAAGTATTTTTTTTCTACACAAGATAAAGAAATTAGCCACACTGAACAGCAGGTGGTTGTAGCAAACACAAAAAAAAAGCAATTTAAGAAAGTAACCACTTTATCGCGGTAAAGGGGCATTATATCCCTTATGCCTACATTTTATTTTGTAAGCTAGTCTATGTGTTAGTAGCCTATGTTTGTATGTTGAGGAACTTAAAACATTAAGCCAAAACAAATATAGAGAGGTTCTGTATTATGTACACTATTCTTTGTGTCACTAATTACAAAACAATTAAGTGATTCAGAAATAATGTACTAATATATGGCTTTTGTGACTTTTAGGTATCCCAATATTACCAAATCTTCAACAAATGCAAATTGCCTTTTCCAATAGACTGAAGTGACTTTTCAATACCTCATCACATTTTTCACAGAAATGAAGTCTGCTTTTATCACAAACCTCACAATGAAGACTTAGTGGACGAAATGTTCCCATCTTAACCGTCTTTTGGGTCTGTGCAACACAGTTTTTTGTACTAATACAGAATGGAATATGTCACCCATGCAAAAAAGAGGAAATAACGTTGACATGATGATTTTAAATCTGACATCTCAAAAAGTATACTCAGCCTCAATTTTCTTTTCAAGTCATGACAGCAAAACAGTAAAGCTACACTGTTTTAAATGTAGTATTATCTTAAAATCAGAGTAACAGGTCAACCCGTTGTTGGTGGGACTGGAGGACCAATAGATAACGCCCTTCCCTCTGGAACACAGTTTCCAAATCAGTGTCCCAGTATGGTGAGCAAGGTGCCATCCCATGAATAAATGAACTGAGGTCTTCACTACTTGGTCAAAAAGATGATCCTTGCTGAAAGAGTAGGCTTATTAAACCCAGTTCCTGACTAAATATCCCATATAACCTAATCTCCCCTTTAATTTAACTGATGAAGCATCATGTCTGCCGTGTAGTGGGGTGCTGGTGCATAATGGCTGATGCATATCACTTTAGTGGTGGTTGGGTGGGTCCCGTCCTATATGTAAAGTGATTTGGGATGAAAAAATACTACACAAATGCAAGGAACTTAACCTGTATTGAAAAGAGTATTGTATTTAAGAGCTATATTATATAAGAGCTATACCATTATAGCTGCAAAAGAAACAATAGTCCTTATCTACATGAACTCTGTTCCTCTTTAAAAAAAAAAGAGTTCTGTTCCTCTGTTAAAAAACATCAGTGTAGATTTGTGCATTTTTCCACAGTTTTTGAGCATGGGTATGTAACGTGGAAATGTGTTACCTGAACAGTTACACCCAAGTGTTTCTCGATTTTTAATTTTTATTGGCAGAAAAGACTGCAACATAAATGTAGCCAACAATATTCCACTGCTATTCCAATAAAATATTAATCACTGAAATCACATTACAGTTCAAGATTGGAGGTGACAGTGAAGGTATTTGCTTCCGATATTTGGAGCCATTCCACACATTGTGTTTTTGCTAAGACTATTCCTCGTGTGAGCTGAACTCAGTCACATATCCCCCGTCTATAACTACTGCAAAAATGTATCTGTTTATGCTAACTAGTCACCAATGCCATGCACCTCTCCTGCCACTTTATGAGTTCTTTCATATACCTATATACTATGAATTTCTAGTTTCCTTTATTGTCTGTCCTTCAAAACTCATAGGAAAATGTGAAACATTTCTTGACACTAACTTCACTCATGCAGAAAGTGGCTGACATCTAAACTCAGAAGAGAAATTCTCCAATTTTTCCCCACCAGCATTCTGTCTTGCTGAGATGAGGGCTAGTCTCATAAAGGAGTTATTTAGTTCATTCAGAACTGAAAACAGACACTTTGCAAAAAAAATACTCTATGGTGCTGTCAAATCTAGAAGAACCGTGGAACTATTTTTATTTCTATAAAAGAGTCAAAACTGCTTCATCTATAAGTCTGCAAAGAGAAAGAAAAAATCAACACCCATCCTCTTGTAGATCCTCAGCATGCGGTTTTGTGTTCCACTTGCTTCAGCAGTTTTAGAAGTAAATGGCTTGGCTCTGTCACTCTGTCCACCCATCACTGCTCCAGCCACTGACTCCTCAACAAAAATCAAATTATCGTGTGCCAGATACGCCATTTAAGGGTACCTAGAACACTTATGCAGTTTTTTTCCCCAGAGTGGGGACGACTCTCACTTAACTTACAAAGGGAGTTATTGTTCAGCAATTAAGCAATTGGTGCTAATCTTGCCTGTTTTTTTTTTTAAAAAACAGCACTATTAGTGTTGCAGGTGCCAATGGTGACAAACCTAAAAAACAGTTGCCAGACATTTTTAGGTTGCATTGAAACCATTTTTGTGGCCGTCAGGAACCAAGAATCTTACAATCTTGGGAGAAAAAAAAACATGAGGCAGTGTGTTTGGAAAGAGGTATTCCAACTTCAGTCGGGTCATCACGTGAAAAACATTTTAACTCAGACAGAAGCTACAATCTCCACTCTGCCTGATATCTTGGTCACAATGTGTCCTCTTCATAATACTTGAGAGATTTCAAAATAAATGGTCCCTAATTTACAACAATACATTACCTCAAAATAAAATACAACAGCAAAGTATCAAATAATTTACAAATATACCAAAATAAAACCTTACAAAAGAAAGAGATAATGAATTGGATAATGCTTAATAGTAGTATTTAAAGTTTTCAGATAACCATTAGACTTATTTATTAATATAAAGGTGTAATGTAAGGATAACTGTAAAACATAATTATGGCTAAAAAGTTCTGAAACTATGAGCACCTTCAATGCTATATTGTTGAACTATGCACAAGTGAAAGAGTCCTTAAATTCTTTCACCCAGGTGTCGAGAGTGGCCCTGCGTGCCTGGGCTGAGTCTACCGGAGGCCCCTCAGGGTCTTAAGCTGACTGATAACACTGCTTTCACTCTGATCCAGAATGGGGAGAGCAGTGGCTAATATCAGAATAAGTAACTTGTACTTACAAAGTGGACTGTTAGTGGAAGATGAAACAGCATTTGTAACGGCTTGATTTAAACAATATATCTGTCTCAATTATGTACCAGTCTGACTAACAGTATGTAAGCCCATATAACAGTATATACTAACCCAACATCCAATCCTCTGTTTGTATAACAACATTTTCAAATATTTATAAAAATTTCTAATGTCATATTTTATATATCACAATGGTAACATTGCATAAACTTGTTCACTGCTAATATCTGAGAACATTATCTGTGGATTTCTGGAATGTTCAATGATGGTTTTCATTTTAATTTCGTTAAGTCATTACAGGGTTTAACTCTTGAAGTCCAGGCTTATATCAGCATCCCAAGTTGTCTTTGGCACAACTTTTGGTAATTTCTCCACATGACCAAATGCATGAGCAATGCTTTAAAAAGCACTGTAAGCTATTTTCCTTTAGACGTGTGTGAATGTTTGATCTAAACCAGTGGCATCTGGTATTTTTTGTGATGAAAGCTACTTCTGATTAACCAAAAACATCCTAAGCCACTACATCTTAAACTGAAATTTGCAAATGTACTGTAAATACATTGCCCAGAAAAAGAATTAGGCTAGCAATTTCAAAACTTATTTTTACTTTGCAGTCAAGCAATTTGTATTTGTAATCATGAGACCAACATGAATTAAGCACTATATGCCTCATTTTTAGGTAATTCCATATACACATTTGATCATATTAAAATAAAAACATACTTTGTGTTCAACCCAGTAATTTTAAGTGACCACAAGTATCGGGACACATTCACATTAAGTTTCAATGTGCAAACATCAGTATTTGTTTCCATATCCCTTTGAGGCAATAACGGCAAGAAGTCCACAACCCACAGAGCTCACCAAACTCCTTGTGTATTCATTTGAGAAGCTTTGCCAATCCAATGACTGAGCTGAGCTAATGGCTATTTTTGGGGTGCTCCGACTATGAAATCGACATTCATCAGGATTTAAATCTGGAAGTTATCTTGGCCAGTCAACATTTTTTTGCTTTTTTCTCCAGATGAACATCAAGGACATCAGTCTTACTACATTCGTTTTCTTCACAGTAAAAAAAAAAACAGCTGCAGTGTGTGATGTTGTTTCCAGCAGAAAAGGCTGTCCCTAAAATCTTGTCTTTAATACTATGAAAAATCGTCCCCTAGCTCTTGAAGGACAGGCCTGCCTCCGCAGGCCACAAAAACCAATGGTAGAAATGTTTTTACCAAGATGTTGGTTGGGTTGCAAACTACTCCCAGGCAATAACCAACAGTCAAAGTCTTTGATGAAAAGTGCAAGTTTGTTTTCCCACCATTACAGCGTACCCCAAGATCCCATCTCAGGTCACATGGATCTACAATTCATAAAGTAGGGGTCAGAATGAACATTTTCTAATAGGATATAAAGTACTTAATCTAAGTGTCAATGTAGGTAAGGCATCAGAGGTGTTTTGAAAGTATTCGTACAAAGGCTACTGTGCTTCTCACTGGCAAATGGCAAGTCTACCGTTAACATCTTGGCGTCCTCATAATGGCGCACACTGACATGCAGAGGGATGCATCCACATGCAAGGCTCTGAGCAGATAACAAGCAGACAGGCATGTGTGAAGTGGAAAGCACTACACTGAGAGCAGCAGTGCAGGAAAGCTCAGTCTGTAGCAAGGGGGAAATCCAGGAGTCGAATCAAAGCTTCAAACGTCCTCAGCCTGGTAGACACAAGGAAGAACAAGGTAAACCCAGGAGAGAATATGAGGAAATGAGCAAACGTCAGAACACGGTGAAGTGAGCACGTAATGGTGTAGCACAGCAAGGAAGGGGTTTGATTCCAGGGAAGCAAACCCAATGACTGACCATTGGTGTAGAGTGCAGGTAGGACTTAAAATACAGGGAGTAACCATGTGAGGCGCCGTTAGGGGTAGGAGTACTCATAATCTCACCCCTAACGAGTTCATACAGCCCTGCCAGAAGAATCAGGTGGCATAGAAACGTGGCTGGTTGCCATAGTGACCTGTGAGTGCAGGTCTGCAACCTGATAAAAACCAACAGTCGTTCATTCAATGTTCCCTCTACCTGTGTCACTCATTTCGGATTTATTCACCTTCAATACAAAAAGTAATTTTTCTGGCTCATAAATTCCAGATAACTCACACCACCAAGATTTGTACGGCTCATATTTGAAATGCTTAAATTGTGCAATCTGCAGGCAGGTTATACTGCTGGGCAAATAAATCTGAGTGGGTTATATATATAAATTACTCTCTGGTCTCTGAGCTGCTGGTAAAATACACATTATTAAGTTATTTCAGATACTCATCACTAATTGTTTTTAATTTACTTAATAGTGAAGTTGATAGCAAAAGATTTTTTCAATGTTTCTTTGCACAAGTAATGTACTTGTTGCAAATATACGATTGTGCAACCAGATCTGACCATTACTACTGCAGATTAGCTCTAATTCTTTTCAAGTCAATAAAGTCAAACAAACTGAAACATGGGTTATCGTATCTGCATCATACTGAAAATGCAGGCGATACTAAATTTTCATTTTTCCATTTTCACTGACAAAGACCCAATTCCTCACCTTCATGCATGACTACTAATGGCACCTCACACTCGTAAAGAACTTTTCTAATTTAAATAAGCATCTTAAAATTTTCAGTTAAACCTGAGATAAGCTGCAGGGTATGTCTGTCTTTAAGATTTAGATTTTATGTCTTGATCTCCCTTTAAGCTGTTCCTCAAATAAAGCAATTCTTCTTGGATTCCACTGAGTTAGAACTGTGTATGGTGTACTTGCCAGGTGTATTCTGCACCTTCCAGGAGAAAAAAATATCCTCAGATCATTTCTCTTTCAAAAAAAGCGTGCCAAGTACATGTTGAATTAACAGAATACAATTATTTTCTGCTACGCCTGCCAAAAGCCTTTTACAGTACATATTAGCCACAGGACTGAAAACACAACATTTTCTCATTTCTTGGACCTTGCAACTATAATTTGTAAAAAGATGAATGCAGAAAAAGAATAAGTCTAGTAAAACTCAAGAGCATCAAGATCCACACTAAATCCAGTTACATGATGTAGTGCAAAGGAAAAAAACAAATGCAGAAATAAATCCAGAATTCTGAAAAAAAAACTTATATGGTAGGGTATTATGTTTCCAAAATACACATTTAAGTTCACCATTTTGCTTTACAGATCTGGACAGGCAGCCCTCTTCTGAACTCACTATGTGTAATGCTAAGGATAAAGCTAACAATTTAAACTACATCATCATTGACAAAACTACATTCTATACCAACAATCTACAGTGTCTGCCAAACACGTCAAGGTCAAGTTTTAAAATGAAAACTGAACACCAAATATACTGTACTGTAAGGAACTGTACAGTAGTCACAAATGGAATATCAACACAATGCGAATGAAAGCATCCTATGGTCAAATTAGTTTGGATGGCACAAAGGAAGAGCACAGTAGTTATACTGAATAAGAAGTTATTAACCTTGTTTTTATATCAAACAGCATGAAGCAGAGCATGTTAAATAATCACACAAAACACCATTTAAAGGTGTTCTATTAAAAGAGCCGAGTGTTCAGCATACCCATGACTGCTACTCTGTTGTGTTACTGCTTTTTCTGAATATTTCAGAACAGGCCCACAATGGCAGTCTGACATTTCTGGTGTGTCTTGGATAAAACTAAACATCATAAAACAGAATTCATTTCAGTCACCAGAAAGACCAGCACGATGGGTAAACCGGATGAATTCCAACATACTATATTTCCAAACTACCTTCCTGTCTCATTCTATGTGTCTTCTTCTGGGAATTAAGCATTGGTGGCTGATAGCCTGTAAATCAAGTTCAACTACATTTTTTTTTTATGTTGAACACGTTTTTTTAATGTTGAATTTCAAGAGAACAGCGTTATGTTTAGGTTTAAAAGTCATTGGCTCTGTTTAGCGGAGCCAAGCAGAGGGTTTAACATTGTCTGTTGAAGATGGGATGCGGACTCACTATAGGTGAATTGTCACTGTATGTATCCCAACTTGTGGATGTACAGCATATCAAGCTATATGCATCAGGTACAGGTGTTAAGAAGAAGGAGGCAACAAGCAATCAATCTTTATCAGCGTTGTGAATGACATCATGAGTGACTTTCAGTCACACTGGAAGCAGCTCCAGATGTAACGATCATAAATAAATTTCACATTGTCTAAGTTATTAAGTTATATCACAGCAGATCTGTAGAACAAGTATCAAAGTCCTTCACACCTTTAACAAACACTAAAGATGATTCCATACCTAATATAAGACTACTTTAGGATCTCATACATGTTTGGTAAAGATTTTTGTGTAATAGACAACCCATGGAAATTCCTGGATCTACTTCTTTACCCTTTACTTCACAAGATGATCGTGACTATCCATGTGAGAATGAAAAGTGGGACTTGATCAGCAATTTAAACAAAATCTACATATACTAAACTAGATCTGTACTGTACAGACCTACAAAACAATGGTTAATCAATAAAAAGGATCAAAAACTCAAGACTTAACTGTGACCATACACATTACTGCAATTTAAAACAGAAACTTAGTAGTAGAAGTCAAAGCAATGCTAAATTCAATACAACACAAAATGCACATTCAGCAGTCTTGGTTGCTTAAGATGGAACAATGAATGATTTTTAAAGGTATTTCAATACTCTTGAATATTTATACATAGTTGTAATTTTGAAAAAAAAATCAATTCAGTATGACTAACTTCAGTCACAATGAAATGTTTTGAAAGAATTGTTATACTCCATCTTCATTCTGCAACCAGTGCACTCAAGGACCCCTATCAGACAGGGCAAAATGGTACAAGTGTAAAAGTATACAAGCACTAAGAAACTCCACTATCTTTTGTGCCCATATTTTTTGTTGACTTTTTGCTGGTATTTAACACTTCTCAGGCAAATGGGTTGGTAGGAAAGCTTTTGTATATGGGAGTAATATGGGAGTGGATCTATTTTTTTTTTTTTAGTAATCAGTGACAGTATGTGGGAGCGAGCTCAAGGAAGTCTCTCAATATCCGCACTAGCATAGGGGTACCAAGGTACATACACAGTGCTGTGTACTGTCCCTTTGCTTTTCATATTGTACACTAATAATTGTGTAATGCACTATGACAACTGTTTGATTATTAAGTTTGCAGATGTTGTTGCCCTGATTGGACTTTGAATGATGACAAAAACAACTACAGATAATTCGTTTTCATAATTGGTGTCTGGATAATTCATTTTTTAAACAAAGAAAACAACATTAATATGATGAAAATAAATATTCTATTCCCATGATCTCTGTAAATGTTAATGCCACTGATATTAAAACAGTAAATGAATATAAATACCTTGGCACTATTATGGATTGTAAATGGACTTGGACCACTAATATGGAGACAAGGTATTTGAAGGTGCTACACCTATTTTTTAGGATTTTTGTATTTTTTAGGAAGTTTTGGATAGCACAATGTTGACACTTTTTTCAGAAGAGTTTTTTTCAGAGTGTTCTAACCTTTTGTATTTAGAGCTGGGGATGTTATTTGTCCTTGCAGAACAAAACTAAGTTGAAAAATGTGAGCAGCACTAAAAACTCTCTAAAAGCTCTTGCACATTAAAACGAAGATGATCCCTCTCATCCACACTTTTCAGAATACACTCTCCTATCCTCTGGAAGGATTTACCAGATCCCCTGTGTAAAAACTAAGAGAGCACTTACTTCCTTTATACCTAAAATAATTCAACTGTTGAATAATAAAAGTTTACAGGTAGGGAGGGATCTTATTAAAAATCTTTTATTATTTAAGATCTTAAGACTCTTTACAAGGTAATTGACCGTTTTTCTCTCTGGAAGAGATCTGATTGAGCAATGTTGTTGAATGCTTTGTATTATGGTATTGTACTGTTCTTGTATTATGTATTGTACTGGTCCTGTATTGTTGTCCTATACGTAATACGTTTATGAGCATTGGTGTGCAAGATAAATTACTTAACGGGGGAATAAAGGTTAATTCAAATGTTGTACAAACGCAAGAACTACTTCTAAAACATTACTGTTAGTTACTGTACCCTCCTACAGTCTTTAATGGACCAGTATACTACAGGAGTCAAGGTTCAAACATGGAGCCTCTATGAATAACCACTACTCTGCGTTAAAGGGACATACCTACGTGAAGCTTCTAACAATAATAAAACCTAGCAGAAAAACTTTCGTCTTCAGTTGGCTACTCATAATTGCCTTAAAATATTAAACTAGACTAGATTAAACTACAAGCACAAAGTGTGGAAAGCTCTATAAAATGAAAACCGGCCACGTGATTGAATTCTCTCTCCGCATTTAATACAAGAATGAAAACATTTAATGAATGGAAAAAGCGGAAAAAACAACTACAGACTGTTTCAAAAACATATTTTTCTGCTAAACAGCCGCGACTCCATGGCCCATAACTCAATTTAGATCAAAACAATGAATGTAAGTAGCTCTGACAGAGAGAGGAAAGAAATACTATTCAAGTTTCCTTGATGTACAGTAACAGCTGTTGCAAGATATTCCAGCACCCTTGCATTTAGTGTAACCGGTCACGTAAATGTTTCGCAATAAACCTTCAAACCGCGTTTTTCTCTATAAAAGCTTTAAATAAAATACATATAATTCATAAATAATGCGATTAAATAATTTAACTAGAACTGAGATTTTTTTATCAACCTTAGAAGGCAGAAACCTTAGTTATGCTACTGCGTTGTTCATAAAAAGTAACACTACTTAAATATAACTGAAACGTCATATTAAAAAGAGCATCGTGATATCTGTACATAATGAAACCCAAACTAGCATTGTTATGGTCACATCAAACTTTCTTAACACAAAAAGAAGACGCAAGGCCTAGCCACTTGATATTAAGACTGCGATTCATGTTTCCACGAATTTTCAAGTCTCTTACCTTCTTTAAATCCTCCTCTTCTTTGTTAGCTTACATGCGTGTCTTTGTGTTTCTTCAAGTAATGCTTTCGACGAGAACCTCGGCAATCTTTTTTATTGTTATTTTAAACTTGAAATCACTGCCTCTCCCATCTCTGTTCCATGCAGGAGACCCGCAACAAACTGTAGGTTTAATAATGTAAGGGGAACAAATCAGAACACCCCAACGAAAGAAAGGAAAGCAACGTGCAAATAAAAAGACCAAGTAAATGAAAAAAATAAAGAAAAAAAAACAAAGAGCGAAAAAAAGCCTGCGAGGTGCAACGGGTACAAAATGTAATCTACATGACAAAAGGCGACCAAGTGACTAAAAAGTCTACCAGTTCCTGTGTACTTCCCTCTCACTAAACTTGCAACAGCCCATCCAACAATATGGCCGCCCTTCATCCAGGGAAGCACAGAGCAGCCGGAGAAAGCACCCCTTCCATCTCTTTAGTTCCAAACCAGAGGCACAGTTTAAGAAATACAACATTTATGGAAGAGAGAATATTTGCATTATCATTGTAAATGAAGTACCATTTTGAGAATGAAGGGTTTTGGCATGTTGAATTACACATTTAAACTGTTTGCTCAGTAAGGAAGAGCAGAACAAAATTGACCCTCTGCCGCCCTCTAGTTCGTACGGCAGAGAATTCCAGGATCCAGGACCGTCCCAGAATGTTACGGGGGTTTTCCCTTATAAATTCGTCCGAAGCCCTTAAAAAAACGCCAGGGGCGACGCCAATGTGCCAATGTGATGCAGAACAGATGCTTGAAAAACACTGATAGCGTGCCAGTTAACACCCCCCTTAGTAGATTATCTAGTGCAGTGCTGTATAAAACATCAGGATGGGGCACACTTAAAGTATTGTTCGAAGTTATTGCACATACGTCATTTGGACAATAAATAATATCGGTTTCGAGAAAGGTCTTATTAAGCAGTTGAAAAAAAATAGACCCATACATGAATCAGTTGTTCCGTCAAATAATGTGAAAAAACATTTGCGCTCCTTTTCATTGATGCTACATTCATTGTTGTGGTTTAAGTAAAGCCCATATGTGCTCTTATGCGTCAGTTAGTATCTACAATTATTTATCTTGGAGGAGAGCAGCATTCATGCTTTCAGTAATCTGTTATTACCAGTTAAAACACACCATATAATAAAAAACAAAGTGTTCTAGTTATAATGCTACTGTAACTGAATTCCAGGGCAAATTTACATATAAAAAATAATTATAGTGGATTTCAGCTCAGGAAGCAAGGATGAGATCCCTGCTCTTTTGTAATGTGCCATGGGATGTTACTGGCCAGTTTGTCAGAACCCCTGTTTAACATCTCACGCTGCAGGATGGCGGCTCCTACAGCGCAGAGTCTCTTGTCACCATTCTGGGGCGTAGCTTGGGCAATTGATGTCCAGGAGGAAGAGTGCCATCTACCGGTCCACCAGCACCACTTTCAGCAGCACCCTTGTTATCCTTGGGGATACGGCAATCCTGCTCCTACAGTTCTGCAGCCAGCAACCATATCACTCTGTAACTCACGACTAGCAACCCACTGAAGCTAAGCAGGTGTGAGCCTGGTCAGTAGCTGGATGGGAGACCTCTTGGGGAAAAACTAAGGTTGCTGCTGGAAGAGGTGTTAGTGGGACCAGCAGGAGGTGTTCACCCTGCGGTCCATGTGGGTCCTAATGCCCCAGTATAGTGACAGGGATACTATATTGTAAAAACAGACGCTGTCCTTTGGATGAGATGTAAAACCAAGGTCCTGACTCTCTTTGGTCATTAAAAATTCCAGGGCATTTCTTGAAAAGAGTAGGAGTATAACCCCTACTGGCCAAATTTCCCATTGGCCCTTACCAATCATGGCCTCCTAATAATCCCCATCTATGAATTGGCTTCATTACTCTGCTCTCCTCCCCACTGATAGCTGAAGGTGAGCGTTCTTGGCGCACTATGTCTGCCGTTGCATCCAGGTGAATGCTACACATTGGTGGTGGTGGAGGGGAGTCCCCATTACCTGTAAAGTGCTTTGAGTGGAGTGTCCAGAAAAGCACTACATAAGTGTAATCAATTATTATTATTATTATTATTATTCTATAAACCTTTGTATTTAGAGTTTAAGACTCTATAAATCTTTGTGAAGGCTGAATATACAATGCATGGTCTTTAGTACATTAAAAGTATAAATATAACATAAGCCTATTGTATTTTCCACAGAAGATTCAATATTTATTAAACATTCTGCACAGAAACTAAATATATTGTAGCAGTTGCATGTTTGACCCAGGACTCATGGGATACTTAGAAATATACGGGTGAAGACAGTGTCAAGGGTGCCAGTTTGCAGAGATAAGGTTTCTGTCCCTTAACGCACCCTGAGTTCTCTCATCTCCTTGCGTCATTTTATATGTAATTAGCAAGATGATGCTTAGATGTTTTTCTTTTTTCCCCTTACTGATACTCATGTTTTCCCCCATATCTATGCCTATCTCACTGATAATTCTTCTGGGATATACTCTCATCACCTGAAGCTAATCCTCTCAAAATCTTACCTGCATTTTTCCTATTCCTCTTTCCCCTTCTCTGTGGAAGGGAAAAAGTGTGCTTGAAAGAGTCAAGTGGGTTGTACACCAAGCTACCCAGTCATGCAGTTGAAACCAATACCCTGGCTTCTTCCAAGAAAAGTGAGATGAGATGCTCTGAACAGTTATCTATTAGCAACTGAAATGGTCTAGTTCATCCAAATGGAATTATCTTATTTCAAACTTTTCTTCAATTCTTATGAGTAGTAGTTAGAGGTCTGGACTCCAAACTGGATGGTTCAAATCCTAGGTGGGATGCTGCCGGGCAATTATTACAGTAAATGCCCTGCTGTATAAATGGGTCTCCAGATTATTGCTTTAAATAATCATGTAAAAATGAGGAAAAACTAACATCATGTAAAAATGAGGAAAAAAGGAGGAAAAAAGGAGATAATTTTCCATGTTGTAAATTACCCTGGATAAAAGTATTTGCTAAGCAACTAGAAAATATTTACAATAATAATCGTTCATCACAACTCCGATCATAAAATAGTTTGGTTTCATATTGTATTTTGGCCTTGATGAAACTGTGGCTTTATTCTTCTGCTGGAGTTTATTATTAGCATTTATTGGGATGATTTACAGTAGAAGAACGTCTTTTTCTTACTTAACTCCAACATAGTTCTATGGATAAACACCACAAGGTTCACAGAGTGATTTGCAATATACAATATTCGCTTTGTATCCTGGCCCTGTGCCCATTACCTGCCAGCTTAGGTTCTGAATAATATGGGGTATATGAATAAATACAGTATGAATTTAGCCCAGTGTTGCCAGTGTTTGCTTCACTAACACTATACTCCACCCCCTTACTACAACTAATGCAGCAGATTCTTGGGTGTTTGGAGGATCAGACTGTTTAATCTTCCTGGTCAATCTGTCACCCCTCAGGAACCTTGAACTGCCAATACTGCATATCCAATACTCTTCTGTTGCAGTCACAGCTAACAATTATTACTACTATTACAGATATTGTTGGGTTTATTTGTTTTGTATAATATCAAACATAGCTTAATATCCCTGTCTATCTTTCATATATTGTGTCTGATATCTTGTGTCTTAATGTGATATTTGTGGTCTTCAAGCTCTATATTCTACATTAATACATATGGGGCTCACTTAATTCCGCTTTGTCCCACATCCAGGCAGCCAACTGTCATTTTGGTAAACAGCTTGCTGTTTTTGAATCAAAACATATCTAATAAAAATAGTACATTTCTACAGGACTATGACTGGACTACAATGTTGGTACCAAGTGAAAAAGATCACATGGTTTTGAAGCACATAAAATTTGAACCGATATTATAGGGCTAAAATGGCATACTCATTTGTGCCTTGTGTGTGGAGTCTGTATGTTCTCCCTGGGTCCATGTTGTTGTTTTTTTCAGGGTGCTGCCTGTCTGAGTGGATTTCCTTACACAGTTCATATCTGAGCACTCTGATGGGAGTTCTATCCAATTGTACATGCAGATAAAGAAGACTTTCTCCAGTGTTGCACAGGTAATGTCAGATAATACATAAAGATAAGCAACTATACACTTTTGTCCTACTATGCACAGAGTTAAAAACCTGGGGATAACAGATACACACCAATTAAATGTTTTGCAGGTTCAGTAATGGTAGGGGTAACCGTAATTTTGCCTCATTTTGGGCATTAAGAACTTTAAAAAAAGAAACCCAAAATGACACTTATTTTCTGCTGTTCACAGGCTTCTTTTTCGAACTAAAATTTTCAGTATAGAAATTCATATAGTAGAAATACTGCCCTCATCTGGTCATATCACTTCACAGCAGATAAAATAAAAAGTAACCAAATGACAATTTCAATTAGTAGAAGCTGTAGTACTAGTTTTAGTGATAGCAGTACTTCTACTAGCAATGAAAGCCCAATATTACACATGGTTATACAGCATATGCATTTACTAAATTGAACTTCTGGGTCATAAAACAGATTGGGAGAAATTATTCTGCCTTATAAAGAGTTATCATATAAATTGTTTTTAAAGATGCAAGGTCTAACACTTTTAGCCTTCCTCTTTCCTTAATGAAAAGCCATCAGATCTGATACATTCATAAGTAACTCATAAATTATCATGTTGTAATCCTTGACAAAGCATTACAATGCATCTAGCAAAATCGACATCTTATCAAGCCTCATTAGTATCAGTTCATTTAAATACCCCTCTTCACCAAAAGTTCCCAAACTCTGATTTTGTGTTCAGGGTAAAACTGCCTAAGCTGATCTGCATTTCATGTACAGTATAAGACATACATTCCAATTTAGTCCATGAGGTCATGTAACAGGTGCAGACCATTCCTGTTAAATGACCAACTCATCATTTCTTGCATTTCTTTGCAAAACTCTATATTTTTTTTTGAGGAGTTTGAGAGAATTGGAAAAATACCAAATGTATGGATACAAGTAACTCATTGTATTCTGAGTGGTGTGAATGTATTTATCAAGAGCAAAAGCCATTTAAAACCAAAACCAAAAGGGTTCCTGGGGTGTTAAGGTATGTCTGAAACTATTTCATCTTTCATTGACAAGATAACTAACGTGCAGTCTCTGGATTACAGTAATGACCAGATCAGTCTTAGATGTTTTCTGTTGTTATACGGAATAATGCAAAGATGTTGAAGTAAAGCATTTTTGGTAATAATGATGTTTACAGCATCGTCCAGAGAAGTGTGACAGAAAGCACCAGAAAACTTGGCATTCTCCTATATTCCAGAATGATTGTGTTCTTCCACATAATTTACCGTTCTCTTTTCCTTGTCAGTGAAATAAAAGACAGATATTTTAATGAAGACAGGCTTTGGCAGATTGAAGATTTACATTCTCAATAGATATTAATTCTCTGTCCTGTCACTGTCTCTGTCTACATACAATCCACTGGACTGAGCAAAACTTTTCTTTTAAAAGTTTCGTACTAATTATCGGCAACTCTCATTGTTCAGAATATTGGTTTTGATGATCCAGCTTTTAATTTAAAGAATTCCAATGTAAATTTGGCTTTCAAAACTCAAAATCACCTAATGATTCACTTACTGTAAATTGTCTCACAGGTGCCATTGTGTGGAGTTTGTTCCAAATGCCTTGTGTATGCTTTTTCCACGGAGGAATATGGATACCTTTTTACACGTCTTGGTTATGACCAGATGTAGTTAAGTTCTAGGAATTGAAAATGTTTTGGTTGGCTAGATTCACTAAAAAGATGTTGACTCAGCTCTCTTCAGCTTGGATCCATGGTTCTAAGGAGTGAGGTGATGGGGTTGTTGGAGGCTAGGAGATATTTTTTTGATCATCAAATCTTATTGGGCAGTGCTTAACTTTAGATACTGAGGCTGTCTGAGTTTATTTATAGTACCCATTGTTAGAAACTTGAATTGAGGATAATAATGATGGGGGGGGGGGGGTTAGGGGCTTAGATGGTTGCATTATTATGTTATGTTTATGGAAAATCTAAAATAAATAAAAATTTGGTCCATAAAAAAACATCCTGTCAAAATGGATGAATAAAGATAATGAATATTCACTGAAGAATAGCTGTTAGTTTAGAGAGTTGTTAAAACGGGATAACATATACAGTAGTATATTCTTACCACTGTTATACTGGATGTATATTGAACATGTATGTACACATGTTTGTTTAATTTGTTAAACTACATTGAGATTCTGACCAACATCAAAGTACTGTCATAAGTTACAAGGAAATCTCTTAACCCACTATCCCAAATACTTTATTACTTTATTTCTAGGTTAGCCTCTAGCCAAACTTAGTGAAAAAAATAGTGATGATACCTTGAATTAAGCTGTAATCAAAGGTATTTTTTGCCATCCACACAAGTTAAAACTTGTTGAGCAGATTTATTGCTTATTAAAGGAGGTAGTATTTGGGTATACTTACAGTAAACATTTTAATGCATGACTCACAAGCTGTTACCAACAGTGTTATTAATCTTCCCGTCAATGTGCAATTACATTTTGTTGGCCTAATTACCATCTTTGCCACCTTGCTTTTAATGCTAAAAGTGATGCTAATGGAATATTGACATACTGCCCACAATTTGTAATACGTTTTTATTTTCCTTTGTTTTAAAGAACGCAAAGGTTCAGCAAGCTTTTTTATTTTTAAAATAACTTTTACAGTAAGTTCTTTATGTGTGACAACATCAAGGCACTAAAAAGCACTACTGCTGGTCAAGATGTTACAGATTTAAATGAGGGCATTACATCTGCAGTACATATAAAATAATACTTTAGTGAAAATGTCTGCCAGCTACAGCTCATTGTCTCGTTTTCAGCTTTCAATGTGTTGTTAGTCAGGAAAACACATATGCCGTCATACAATAGTTCAGGCCACGACACAGATATACAGGGAGGGGCTTTTGAACTAATGTTCCTCAGACATTTAAAATAATTAAGAACAAAAATTATAATATTTGGTTGCATGGTGGTGCAATGGTTAGCATTCCTCTCTTACAGGGCTGTGGCCTGGGGTTAAATTCCTAGGGTGCTATCGGCATGGAATTTATATTTCTTCCCCTGTTCTTGTGAGTTTCTTCTGGGTAATCCGTTTTCCTCCCATAATTCAATGACATACTGGTTAATTGGCTTCTGGTAAAACTGGCCCTGGTGTGAGGGTGTGTGTCTGTGTGGACACTGCAATGGTATGACTTGTACCCACTGCTAGGTAGGCTTAAGCTCCCCTTCACAACTTTGTATTGGGTAAAGTGGTTAGGAAATGGATGGATGGATTAGAATTGTAAAAGGCACTTTTGTATAGTCACCAACGGATATTTAATTATTTTTAATATACTCATGCCACTGTAATATTATATGACGCTCATATGGTAAAAATGCATTCATTAAATATACTGACACGATACATGGAGAGTATTCAGTTAACATTCCACTGCCTAACAAAGCACATTCATTTATGGAGGTATTACAGATGTTATTTTGAATGATAAAATATACATTCCTTTCAACCAAATTATGGACCTAGATGTCTTTTCACTGTCTTTAACCATTAGGACTCAGGTCTTTTTCATATGGCAGGTAACTTCATTGGAACATAAGGTGGTAAAAATGTATGGAGAAAAAATCATAGTGTTTTAAATATTCTCACTGAATAATTAGTCTTAATCTTGCATGGCCCCTTAAGTATACTATATTTCTTCCATTGAGGGTGAGTGCTCTTGAGGCTAATACAATCAGTATCCACATTTATTTTTCATTGTAGGAATTCTGTGAGGCCACCTGGAAGCACTGATTTCCTGTACCCGGTCTGTATCTTCCTCACCACGTGGAATTACTTGTTTCAGTTGGCATTGCTGAACTTCCAAAAGCACTGCAGGAAGTGTTTGTTAATTTTAACACAGATGTACTGTAGATCCTGAACATTTACACTTCTGGTTCAAGATTTTCCATCCAGAATCAATCACAAAGTGCTTACTTTATCTCTCATTTAAATCATGTTCCTATATATTTTTTTCGTTCAATTAAAAGTTGTGCAGATCTAAATCTGGATATTTCTGACCAATGGCCAGCAGCCATATTACCCTGCAACTCACAACTGGCAACCCACTGAAGCTACTGTAAGTAGGTGTGAGACTGACCAGTACTGGGATGTGAGACCTCCTGGGACAAACTAAGGTTGCTGCTGGAAGAGGTGTTAGTGGGGCCAGTCAGGGGTCTGTGTGGGTCCTAATGCCCTATATTGATGTGGACACTATACTGTAAAAAGATGCTGTCTTTAGGATGACATGTAAAACTGAGGTCCTGACTTACTGTGATCAATAAAAATCCCAGGGTAGGGGTGTTACCCTGGCATCCTGGCCAAATTTCCCATTGGCCTTGACCAATTATGGCATCCTAATAATCCCCCATCTATGAATTGGCTTTGTCACTCTGTTCCCCTCCCCACATATAGCTGATGGATGAGCCTACTGGGTGTACTTTGGCTGCTGTTGCATCATCCAGTTGGGTGCTGCACATTGGTGGTGTAGAGGAGTCCCCATTCCCTGTAAAGTGCTTTGAGTGGAGTGTCCAGAAAAGTGCTATATAAGAGTAAGGAATTATTAATATTAATGTTCTGGTTAATGGAGTTCTTAAATCAGTACAAATGCCTGTGTATACGCAAATGTTTGATTTAGCAACCACAATGCATATTTCATGCTGACAGTCGTCAGCACTTGACAGTGAAGAACCTAGCATCCATGGAATGTTAGGCATGCATGGATTGTATGGCATCAATGGATTTTCATAAGACATCAGTAATGCATTGTACTACCTGTAGTCATAAGGCAAAGCTTACAGTGACGTTGTCAGGCCTCTAATGAGCAGATCCAGCTGCAGCATAAGACATTGATCTTCATGGCTCACATCTCTAAGTGCTTAAAGTCCTGCAGGTGATGTCAAAGATGTAAGAGGTGTCTCTCAGTGATGTCCAAAACATGTTGTGTAGAGAACAGGTCCAGGAACATCACTAGCTAAGAGGTGTCAATATTCCTAACATGAATATTGGTGGAAAGTGAAACTACAATAAAAAGTGTGAAATAAACCGAGATATTGTAATCCTAGAAAAGGAATATGTCACTATGATGGCAAGCAAACAGTATGATATAATGCTTGATGATTTTGTCCTGTTTTTACTAGTTCTGACAGCAGTTGTGACATGTCTGATAAACAAAGAGATCAGTTCCGCCTTACCAATGGTAAAGTGGATCCCTCTTCTTTCTTTCAGAAGTGGTTGTCACAGTTGTGTCAACTAATTTGCCACACAGTTTAAAAAATGTTTTTTTTCTTTTTTCAAGTGGTAGATGCCCAAGCTTTAATTACTACAACAAAACATCATGCAAGTTTTTTTAAAAGGGTGACAAATTACATGCTTTCAAATTCTAACAGTGCTTTACCATGCTACTGTTTTAGAGGATTTGCTTGTGATTTATTTCATTCATACCCTTTATATATTTTTATATTTGCTATTTTTTATGAGAGGAAATTAAATCAGGAATTATTACAAATTGCTGACAGCTGAGGTTGATTGGACATGCTTGTTGTTTCCCTTCTGAACTTTGGTTATAAACTTCACATTAAATACCACAGTATGAATACATAGTCCATGAAACATTTCCCTGAAATGTTCTATCATAGTATTTGCCAGACACAAACTGAACATTTTGTTCCTGATATGTGAGACACATTTGTTACTTCTGGTTTCTCTTAGTCTGTAATAGGTACTAAAACTCATGCAATATTTGCTCTCATTATACAATGTCTGTTTTTTTTTTATCTGAACTGATTGCTATCCTCAGTGTTAACTGCACTCTTACAGCTTCTACGCATACACTAGAAATTTGACCTGAGCTATCTGCCTGTGAGCTGTAAGGATCTTGCTCTCCCTTTTTAAACTTGATTCTCTGCTGACATTTTGTATTGTCCCACTGTACTTGTACTCTCCTCTTGGAAGCACAAAATACTTGTTGTATTGATTTTATACACAGAAGGCCTTTTTGTGGGTGAAATGAACCATGACACAACCAGCAACTCCTGCTTTTCCATTCCATTATTCCTCTATTCATTATTTTGTTGTAAAGCAACTCTGAATGCACAAAAGATTTCACACCTCCTCCACATCTTTATGTCTGGCATCAGCTGACTAAGTCACAAAATGTGGGGATGGTTGAAAAACACATATTATGGACATATCACAGATCTGTCTCAATTCTGAGTACAATATAAGATACAAAATGCTGGGATTTTAAAACACTTTTTTGTAAACATATTGTCCTTATTTTTACATGATCAGAAATAGAAAAAAAACGACATTTTTTATGTTCAAAATTTTCAAACATCTTGGTTAAGAAATAGAAACGGTGGTGTTTCTCACCACTGTTAGATCCAGTCCCAGTTGTCAGAGTGCAGGGTTTTCTGACTTGTAGGGTACACTGTGGATTGCAGCCTACCTGTTGGTTGTAACTTCTGTATGCTTACAGTTTTGCATGTGGGCAGCTGAGCACTCAGCCTTCCTGTAGCTTGTTTAAACTCTCCTGCTCTTGGCACCAATTGGTCATGTGACTTAGTCTTCATACTATCCATTCATACATTCATTTTCTAACCTCTTAAGGAAACTGGAGTCTCTCCCAACAAACAATGAGTGCAAGACAGGATAAGGATACACCCTGGATAGGATGTCAGTCCATCACAGGGCAAACAGAAACACAAACACAGACATACAGGTGTTCACACTAGGGCTGCTTTTTACAGAAGCCAATATTCTTACCAGTATGTCTTTGGACTGTAAGAGGAAACTAAAACACTCAGAGGAAACACACGTGAATATGGGGAAAACATATAAACACCACAGAGACAGCAATCCAAGTCCAGAATTGAAGACCCCAGCATTGTGAGGCAGCCATACTAACCACTGCACCTCCATGCTGCCATACTGCCCAGCCTTCATACTGTAGTAACCAAACCAAAACTTTACCTCTAGTTCTTCCACTGGCAAACTTCAAATAAAAGTGTAAATGCAAAAAAAAACAACATGTATGTAGTGAAAGAACACTGTGACAAAGTATGAAATTTGCATGTCAACAAGTTTATTTTTAAAAAAAGAGAGGATGTAAATGCAATAAAATTACTGCTGGGTATGATATTGTATCATAAATACTATAATAATAGTTCAGGAAAATGTATGTGACCTAAGCGTACTTCTTATCAAAAGCTGAAAAAGAAAGCTTTACAGGAACATCTATTTATTTGACATTTGGTCCACATAACAACCACAAAACAAGTCATATGGCAAACATCTGTGTTGTCAGCTACAAAAATAATTGTAATGCCTTTGGCTAATTTAGGACTTTTTTCCACAGAAAAAGGCAATCATACTTTAATGACTGGAATATTTTATATCACTTCCTGACAGACAATTAAATATTTGATGTTTTTACTAAACAAATAACCACCAAGCAGGAACGATAACAAAACTTTTAAGTAGTGTGAAAGCAATTTTGGTAAATGTTTTAGGGCAAAAAAGGACAAATAGTTCCTGCAAGCGCTGTAAGAAAATCTCCGTCATTATTGATTTAAGAAACCTTTTACAAAAAGAGGAGAAATTATGCTTTGTCTCTTATAGGCTATATCCGAGAAAAAAGTAACTATAGTTGCTGTATAACTAGCAAGTCAACTTTGAAATGTTTTAGCTTTCCTAAAAGTTTTGCAAAAATTAACATTATTAAAGGAGGATTTCACAGTACAGGTAACTAAGCTATACAAGATAAACAATGGACTGACATAAATACTTGAAATAGCATAACTGTAGAAAAGGCTAAAGATATAGTAATTCTGTTTAGCATTATTGTTCATATGTTTACAGTTTAGGTTTTGAATTCCAGTATGCCTGATTTGCATTCATTCTGACCAATACTTTTGGTAGTTTGATCAGAAAATATTGAGTTCATCTGGTTTTAGTGGTAGTATCAGCCAGTTAAGTTAGACAAACAATACAACTTTATTTCAGTTAAATCTTTTTCATGTTTTTAATCAGTTAAATGATTAACCAAGTTTCTGAATTATACAACACTCAAGTCTTTGAGTGTTAAATCCATCAAATGTCTAATATATTGAACTGAGAAAAAAAAAATAATTAGAACAATTTTGGTATGTTTTGTATTGTCCTTGTACTGTTTGTGTTGTCATCATACTCAGTTCAATAAATCTCATAACATTACTCAAAAACAGCAAATCCACATTTTAAATGCATTTTAAATTTTTAGAATTTGAGATAGCAATTGTAAACAAATTGCATGACATTTTCAAAGGGGAAGGTAAATTCCTTCTAGTAACAGCCTCGTGCCAATATCTGTCCTTATTAAAACCAATTCAATTCACTTGTAAATTAATGACTATTCGTTATTCACAAAGTGCTTCTTTATTTGGATCTTGCCTGCAGTTCTGCCCCCAAAAAGCCAGAGGCCGCTAATTTTGGTCCAAAAAAACTCACTGATGCGCTTGTTCTAGGCATGAAAACTGAGGGCAAATTATGAATATTATTATTATATTCACATATTTATTTTTAATGATTAAAACAGTATACAAACAGTGCACACCGGAGGACACGCAGTGTTGTAGAGTGTGCTCTGGGCATTTAGAAGATGCGCTTTCGATGCCTACACAAATCATAGAGGGGTTTTAGATTTTCACCTTGGGTTCTTGTTGGGTGTGTTATGCTGCACAACATTGCAGTGCACGCTGGCATACGCCTTCACCATGATGTAGAGGAAGATGAGGACGAGGAGACAGAGGAAGAAAACATTGCTATTGACTTACCGGGAGAGAAGAGAGAGGGACTTCACCAGGTGGGTTTGGATGCATGAAGGCATATAATTACAAATGTTTTTGCTTGATTTGTATACTGTTTTTATTTATGTTTGTGATATGTGGATTGTGTTTGTTATTTTACATTGTGTTAGTTCCGTTTTATTTGTTACATCATTAAATACACTGCATACCGCTTCTTGAGTCATCTCATGGTTCCACTCAATTCAAACTTTATTGTCTTTATGTCAGAGATGCAAAAGAGTGCAAAGCAAAACAAGAAAAAGGGCAACTGGGGTGTGGAGCTATATTTCAAGAAGGAGGCTCCATTTGGTCTGTTGTGCCTACAGTATGTCTGGAAAGAGAGTACATAAATTATTGACACAGCCACAACATGTCATGCTATTGTTTTATGGATCTGTCATACAGAAATCGATGTAAAGCCTATACATCTTTCATTTTGACTTGATTAAATAACTCTCCTTGTTCTGAGGGCAATATAATTGGCACTTAAATGGAGGGCCCGTTGAATTGTGCCTCTGCCAATGCGAGCTGTTTAGCCAGGATGTCAAGTTTTGCCTTCTTTAACAGAACCAGCTCCTGATGGTGCCTCTCCCGCTGCTGGAGCTCTTTTTGTTTCAGCTGGAGCTGTTCTTTCTCTAGCTGAAGCCTCTCTTTTTCCAGTGCTATCAGCTCTTGACTACACCCACAAGCATTAGATTCTCTGTCCTTCTCAGGTGGAGCCCTTTGACTGGGCCCTGTGTGTGAGGGTCCTGGAGATGAGCCAGTACTGGAGCTGGGGGAAAGATGCACCGGAGAGGCAGGTTGTGGTGAGGTAGATGGAAATTCATTCAAGTACACATCTACCCTTTCAGATATTCCTTCTGTCACTGTTGGCCCCAGCATGCCAGGACCCTCTCCTCCTCTGTGGTGAGAGGCATTGTGAGTAACTGCCCTCCACCAGTTTTAGACCTCTCTCTCCTCAACTCCGTCCCCCTTCTTTTCACCAAACATGAACAGTCGCGCCATTTTTTTCTGACTTCTGCTCCAGATCTTCTAAATGCACCACAGGCACTTATGCTGTTTGCAGTGTCGCCCCATTTCTTTTTTTTCCTCTGTGCGTTTGTGAGACTTTTTCGAGCATTGGAAAACAGCACTTCTCTGTTTTTTTTCTACCTCCTCCAACAGATGATTTAATTCTTCCTTTGAAAAGCGTTTTCTTTTACGGCCGCTTTTTGCCATTCTTCCTTATTTATGCAGGGAAGGAACTTTGAGCCTATTTATAGAAGTGTGACTAATTGATTGATTGACTAAAGGATTTTGTGTGTGTGTGTGCGTGTGTGTAATGAATGCTTTTCTAATACTGGTTTTAAAACGTTTATACTTTTCGGGTGTAACAGTGAAGACATATATTTGACACTAAGTGAAATCGATGGTTCAGTTTTCGACTGGCGATTTTCTGATGCAGGGAAGGAATCAACAAAAAAGTACTTCAAACTCAGTCGTTAAATTTCGGATTACGAAACCGTTCGGGAAACACTCGCAGAATTGACAAGTTATTTTCTCACGTCCTTCTTTTGTTTGTTAGTTATTCACTAAGATTAATCGTTTTCGGGAAACCCACCCCTGTACAGTTATAAAAATCTCTGGGCACTGATTAATATAGTGTTACGGCGTGTTCTCCCCCCCTCAGTAAATTTATACCGTCAGCTTCTACAAGACCTGCAAATCCATCTATGTTCTCATTTACTGTATGTCGTCAAAAAAACTGACCTCACAGCCAGTGAACCACAGCTGGATGCTTAAGAATTCCAGTTCAAAGATAAACACAATGCGAACGAGGTTTGAACTTTGAAGTTTATGTTTCAATTACAGTTCAAATAACACTTGTAACACTTCAAAGTTGTCTGTAATCACAGTTAGTAAAAAGAGCAATAAAAACATCAACGTGTATATATTTTGGCGGATTACTGCTTTTCGATCTAGGCAACATCAATAACCATAGATCAAGTCAGTTTAATCTCAGATCTTTCTGGTTAGGCCCCCTACTGACCGGACTGGCAGAGTATAGTGTCACTAGCAGTGACGATAAATGTAGAGCTAAACAAAGCCACTTATGCAGACAAGTGCTCGTTGTTGTACGGACTACAGTATTTAGGCATGATAGATCACGATTCAAGCCTCCTACAGTTTTCGAAGACAACATAGTTCATATTTTTAAGAAAGGAGGAATTACATTGAAAACGAATGGTTTTCATTCATAAATTCAACCAAGTTACTGCGTAGGCTGAAAGCTTTCCAGTGCTGAGCGAAAATGCCCACGCGTACCAAAGAATGGCAGATTCATAACAGTACAAAGTTTTATCCCTCAAAATCAGATTTTTTCTTTTCAAAGTGCAATGAGAACTACAGCTGTAGTTCATAAATTGGAAACTCAAGGATATAACGCAAGTTGTCTGTACAACCCATAATTATGTCAAATTACAATGATTAAAATTTGTATTACTGTAATAATGTTTATTTATTAATATTATAACTATTTTAATGGATCAGAGAATGTTCAAGAAAAGGCTTAGTCTGATTATTATACATGCTCTTAACATTTTACGATTGGGGATTATGCAATAGACTAGATTATGTTGTAATTACTTTTAAAAAATTATCTTTTATGTACACAAGGGTTAAATAATCGTTTTAATTGCGGGACGTTACTACAGCAGTTATAATGAAAAAAAAACTATATATTTAAAACCCGATGGGGTATAAAGAATCTAGACATTATTTTTAAGATAAGTCGCTTAGTCGCTTTAAAATTAAATTGCTTTGTAAACTGAGCAAAGTATAAAGATTACAAAAGTAAATACATGAAAATTAAAACAAACAATTCCATGTTTTTACTCTGCAATAAAAAACCTATAAAAGTATTACTATCATTAAATTCCAAGAGAATTATATTAAAAATGTCTGTTCGAAAACCTAGTAGTGTATTAATCGATATACAGTATAAAGCAAAACATAATTTTATGAAAAGATACTCTAAATCGTTAAAATCACGTAATGTCAAAATAGTGTAGCGCAAATGCATATACAAATTCAACACTATAAAAGCCTAGTAACATTTTGTAATATACAACAATTTCATATAAACAATAAATTATGTAGTACAACCCCTGGTTAAGATCATAGCTGTTCTTTGAGGATTTATCTCAAAAAGCATAGATAGCTGCATCTAATCCATATTTTGTGTCCGCATCAAAATATTCCACTGTTAAAATATTTTAACAGTTCAAATAATTCCTTTCTGATAGATTTATACTCTCCGAATAGCACAATACTGTGAAAAACACCATTTATCACTCTAATCTCTTCTCTTTCTGATGTAATGATAATGAATAAACTAACTTCTGTCTGGATGAAACGTTAAAGTACGTACAGTATAGTGTATGTAAAATGTCAACCAAGCCAAGCATCTCAGTACCACTGAACACTTCATCCCTTTGCTGTGAAAAAAAGTACAGGCTACATGTCAGGAATTTTAGAGAAGGCGGAAAAGGAGATAAGGTCTTGAACTCAGGACGCCTACTATTTTTCAGCCACTGGACCGAGAACTGCCTGAGTTTTAGTTAAAGGCGAGAAAGGAAGAGGGAGAAAGTGAAGATAATATCTAATAAAAAAAGTTCTAGCCCCTTTTTATGCAAAGCTTTGATCTTTCTGTCCCGAGGGCGATTAGAGGACTACAAAATCTCTTCAACTAATCATCAAGTAATTGAGATAGGGCTGGAAGGTTTTAGATTAAAAACGTGACTACAGAACATAATATATAGACGACAAGCAAAGCTTTATGTAAAAAAACCCACTCAATTATATCACTGTATTTGTATACTCTATACATCTAAGACGATATGACTTTCTTAGGACAAATGCATTGATATACAGTATTCGGATTCGGAAATAATTTTTAAGAATTCCAGGAAGAAAAAGATGAGGTAATGACATCTGAATTCCTATCTTCAAAGGGGGCTTGTTAGAAAAAAAAGATATCCCAGATATCTCAAATTACATCATAAGACAAATATCTGAATGCCTTAAAAATCTAAGCTATAGCAAAATTCTTTCCTTAAAAGATAAAATGATTGTACTTCATATTTGAGAGTACACAGAGATCATATTTCTTTTGTAGTTCAGAATTGTAATGTTTTGTAGTTTGTAATTGTAATGTGCAGTCTTAAAAATCTAATGGATTTTCTGAACAGGATAATTAAGTGAAAAACATGGAATCACTCTAATGACAATTCTAATGAAAATGAATTTGGACTGAAAGCTTAAAAGTCGTAAAAGAATTCAGCAGAGATTAAAATCCCAATTAGAAACTGAAAGATTTTATTGGCATTTGGAATTCATTACTGAAAAAAAGGAAATTCAGGGGGTTCATAACAAAACTTGGGAACATAAAATGAATAAACTTAAATCTCGGTTCTATGTGAGAAATCGTTTTTTTTAGTTGTATGGTAGATGCATATAAAAGAAAAATTTTATGATCCGCCACTTGATGGCACTCGTTACATACTAGTTACGAATGGTAGTGTAAGTGAGGATGGGTTGTCGATGTCTCATTTAGAATGAGTCTTGAATACAAAAAAGTTCTATCTCTAGGAACTTTCAAATGTTCGTCACATGACGTCAAAGTAAACTTCTAGCTTAAGACTGGGTGACTCACTTCATCCTTGCACGACGAAGCACATTCGTGAGTCTGCTGCTGAAATTGAATCTTTTAATTTATTAAAATTAACTTTTGCCATCAAGGATTTTTCTTAATTTGAGTCTATTTCCCATTATTATTATTATTATTATTATTATTATTAGTTTCACTAGTGAGTTGGTAGCTATCTGCTGCTGATAAATATATCTTATATACTGTATATTTTATAGATAAAACTGTTTAGAAAAATTATGAAGAATGTTATGAATCACAGAAATCGAACACATATTCTACTTCTTTCTTTATTTATCCTTTTATGTTCCTTAATACAAGACCAAAGAATAGTCACACACTTATTCTCTGAGCTTGACATCCCCTTTGGGAATTTCCGTATTAATTTACTTCGTAGTTTTGATTCTGTCATAAACCGATATAATAAACTTCTTATCCTGGATATTTCAGATATACTAATAGATATTTCAGTTTTAAACGTATTATATACCTTATTGCATCTTTGCAATAAAAATACAAAACAAAAAATACAAAACTGATGATCTTTTATTATAACTGACAATAAGGTAAGTATTCAAACGTTTCATGTGTTATTAGAGATTATTTTCACTACACACATAAGGTAATCCCATTTATACAAACGAAGTAGTAAATAAAATGTAGATGAATTACCGAAAACAACGAAGTGTTCCTAGAAACGGTTCAAAGACTAATTGTAAAATCATCTTATTAAATTCACTGTCGAAACGTGAAATTATATTGACAACATTTTCACGTTGTTTTTATTTTAATAATATATTTTATGGCTTTGCATCGTACTTTTCAATATACCGAGGACACTAAACAATATTGATGCCTTAGTATTTCTCGTGTTTCTTAAATTACTCAAAACGATCTGCATCTTTAACATTTCAGCACCACAGGAATGGACAGCGCCAATAACTGCTAAGAATGCATGAAATTCACAGGGGTTCGGGAAGCCTGTTCGTTTCCACTTGTTATTCCTTCCATAAATGCCATCGAAAAAATAAACATAAAATATAAAACAATAAAAAACTCAAAGTGCCTCGTTCGTAAAGCTTTGAAAACGCCCACATAAAATGACCTCAACTGCCCGTAATATCGTTTAATAGGTACATTGACAAATATGATGACTTTTCTTTGTCTGAAAATTAAGTTTTTACTAAGCATCCTTGTGCGGTTTATGACTCTGACTAGTTCATCGATGAGGAAGGAAAAGTATTATTATATTCCGGGAGGAAGTGTTGATGACGTCTGTAGCATCCTTAATGTGACTTATTGAAAAAAGGCAAGCCGGCGGATTCATGAATAAAAATCCGAGGGAAACGGTACACCAAACAAAAGTTTCTGATAAAGATAATATGTAGACCAATGTTTACACTCCTTTTCACGAAGCGGTGTTTGTACAGAATTCTGATAATTGCATATTGTATATAAAAGTGCGGAGGGTTGGACACGTTGACGGGCACATAAGGAAACGGCAGAGGCGCTTCAGAGAAGAAGTGCCGTGAGAAAGATTTTATCTCATTCTCACAATCTCAGCCTCACCCGGATCGCATCCCGCACTACTGTCAACGTACTCTGCAATAGGTATGTGGCAATGTTCAATCTTTTTAGGCAAGTTCTGCTAAAGACAAGAATTAGAAGGGGGAATTCGTGATGAAGAAACTTGGATTGCGTTGTGGATTTTAAACAAAAGCGGCAAATCGTTCCTTTTTTCGTTTTTCCCTTACCCCTTTATCCTGAGGAGACAGTTACACCTGCATGGTTTTTCAGAAAAGTTTTTTTTAAGGGGGGCGGGAAGAAATATACAATTTCAAAACGTCTTTGCATTTCTTTCCTTTATGGAACAAGTGGACGCTTTATTACATAAAATGAATCTTAGAAACTATAGGGTTAGCTTATTGTTCTTTGTGCACGATTGACTATGACAACATAACTGAAGATGTGTACACGGTGGGTTTGGTTACGCCTTTGTACGTTAATTACAAAACATGTCTTAACTTTGAAACATTAACATGTTGCATGCGAACGGAAAGTTGTGATCGATGCTGTTCAATCTAACTTTTTGGTATATACACATTTTTTCGCAGAATGGCAATGTCTAGTAAAGCGACTTTAGGATTACTCATCTACGGAATCATAATGCACTGCAGTGTCTACTGTTCACCTATTGGGCTTAATTATCCTAAAATTAGGTAGGTAACGCAATTTGAATTATTGTTACTCTTGTAAAACAGTTTTGTGTTATGTGTGCTTTTTTAATTGAATATTTGCATTTTTAGTCTTCGACTCTGCAACAGGCAATTATTGAAGTTGGAAGCGGAATTTGCTCTGTATGTAATATGTTAAGCAGAAGTTGAAGCATTCTATATAAGAATATCAGAGACAACGTAAACAGATATGAAAAGCGTACGAAAATTCCAAGTTTAACTACACGCAAACACCAGTGTTTCTGGTGTTTCTTTTAAAATTATAATAACGCTGGCATTCGAATGTAGGGTATATCACAATATTATTACGACTTTCCTAATCAATCTAATAAAAATGCACCAGAAATTCGATGCTTTAGCTTGATAGAATATAACTGAAAGATTTTAGTGGCATTCTATAAAAAATAAACTCCACTAGAATTTCTGCTCAAAACCGTTCCGTCTCAAATAGTAGAAAAGACAAAGTATTGTCATAAATGCGCTATCATATTATTATACCAGTCTAATTATTGAAGAGAGAAACCATTAAAAAGAGTTCCTAACCACGATGCACTCGTCCTCCTTCAGTAGAGGGATTAATGTGGGTATGTAGACGAAAGTGCTCCCCTGGGTGCTGGTGGAATGGCGTCATTTACCGAGGCATGGGGCGAGGTGAGCAATGCTACCACATTTAAGTACAAGATCATCCAGTTTATTTATTTATGTATTTATTTCGCAGTAGGAATCAATAGTGCGATATTTGCTTAGCATCGTTTTGTTGACAGTAGTCTTACTGTATATTTACATATACTCTTCCGTGGCTATGTGCATCATTGACTTTACATTCGTTTTTTTTTGAAGAAGGTCAGTTAATCCTAGTTTTAGACTGGGCTATTCCGTTCTTTTAACTTTTCCCTGAAATGCTTTTTTAAAACTCGGACAAAATGAAACGTAACACCCGGGACTAACGTCCTGTTCAAAAAGGGCATAAAACATCTCTTTTAAAGGCCTCTTATGACATCGAAAGATGCGAATGCTTATACACGCAACATATTAAACACATTTTGGTATAATTAGATTAAACGTAATTTCCTACAGTAAATTATTTTTTTTCTTATTTAGAGCCACTTAAAATTGCCGTACTGAATTCGGATTAAGAACAAAAACACCTATTGTTTTAATTAAGGCAGTAGTGGTGTAGCCTTAAGATTTTTTTGGTAAATTTACTGGAAACAATCTGCCGGATAATGCGTTTTATTGTGAATTAATGTTAACGTGCAAGTAAATCGCGAAAACTGCGAAACTTCTTCACCTGCTTTTCCCATCCATCTAAGTATCCCTATACAACATTGATCATTGTATTATTAATTTATGAGTAAATGAAAATCCCGGAAGAAATGCTAATTACTGTTTTTTTTCTTCCAGACTTGAAAACGAAGTGTATGACGAAGACGGAAATTCATTACCGGACTTGGCTTTCGACAGTGATCAAATTGCTATAAGAAGCCCTCCATCTGTTATTGACGACGTGTACACGTTATATTACCCACCGGAGAAGAGGTGATTATCTTTTTAAATCTTCATGAAAAGCATGTGGGGCATTTCATTGCTAGGACCTTATTTCTGTTTAACGTGCTTTTTTGTTTTCCCCTGTTTTCGTTGTTGACTGAATGTACTACCTAGACAACACATTTTGCTGGAATCTGACTGTGTAAAAAGCCTGTAGTGCCTTCCTTACAATGAAAGTCAGGAAACAAAGTGATTATGATGTTCCAAAAGAACACGGACAACTCAAGAGAGAAAAAGAGAATGGACGTTATGGCACGCCTCTCTGTAAAGTAATTAAACAGTGCGAATTTGTGTAAATCTGTATTAATATAATTATTAACATGGCCTATATTTTGGATCATAAGTGGCAAAGTAATATTAGTATGCTGCCTTTACGCTTGGTCACTGACGATCTATGTTTGGCATTTTATTATCTCAGAACAGAAAGGCATGCAGATGGAATATTTAATAAAGCCTACAGGAAGGTGTTGGGTCAGTTATCAGCAAGAAAATATCTTCATTCTCTGATGGCAAAACGTGTAGGGTAAGAAGATTTCTTTTAAGCGTTTCTCTTGGTTGACCTGTCTTTTTATGTATTATTTTTATGTGATAATTTCCATTTCTGTGCCCCCTCCCTTTTCATCTGTATCATTCGATGTTTAAGGAATATCTCATTTATCTTTTCCTCTGTGCCTTCTTCTTTAATAATTTTAAGGAACAATAAAACGAAAATAAAATCAGTTTACCAGGAAAGACTATTAAAGCGTAAATTAGGCTATGAAACGTCTCTTTGGAAAGCACTTCTTTACAATTCCCATTGTTTAATATGTTTCTTTAAGGAGAACTGCTCAGAATCCACGTGGGTGAATAAATTACATTCCAAGTATGAATAATTTATATTGATATATAGTCTCTAGGGTTCAACAAAAGAAAAATCTGTTCTTCCTCCTTAAAATCCCTAGATGAGCAAAACATAATATTAGACAATATACTATGTAAATTATTCCTTAATATTTTTCGTTTTTTGGTAAACAAAACTGATTTTCGAAACTTTTAAGCAAAACATTGCAAATTTAAATATATACTTAGAAAGTGAAAGTCTTTTTGCTGCCATAGACTTTGATTCATTGGCGGGGAAAATGTTCGTGCAACTCGGAAACATCCTGGTTTTCCATTTTGCAGTGGGGGAAGCAATATGGAAGATGATTCGGAACCGCTATCCAAAAGGCATTCTGACGGGATCTTCACAGACAGCTACAGCCGCTACAGAAAACAAATGGCTGTCAAAAAATATCTTGCAGCGGTCCTGGGGAAAAGGTATAGACAGAGATTTAGAAACAAAGGACGCCGAGTAGCCTATTTGTAGCGTTCATTTACCAAACTGCCCTGTGTGTACAGCCCTGAGATCAAGTCATTTTGAGATAACCGAACAATCATTGGATCGCTCCTGTGTTCTTTAAACATGTATTTATGTATGAAGTAAAGCCATTAAAAATGAATATTTTGATAATAATATTGTTTTTCTTTTGTACAAAAGCACTTGAGAACGCACAGATCTACTTTGTGGACCAATCTTTTAGTTATATGTATATATAGCTATATATAAAACTCATATAAAGAAAGTGTGCACATGAACGTAAACAGCCTGAGCTCCTCTGTCTTTTAAAATCTATAAATTATATATAATATTGAAAATATACAGAAAAATAAATATATACAAAGACAATCATTGTTTTGAATGTTACACTTATTTTTGTAACTGAAATTAAGAGGTTAGTGTTTTTATTCACAACAGCCCTGAAGACTTTAATTATGACCATATTCTACAAGGCATAGACATTGATGCCCTCCCGGATGGGGATATTGAGGCTTTTTTGGGAGAATGGCTGAAACAGTTTTCTCCCGAATTTCCGGTGAGTTCCAAGGCTCCTTTTCAAAGGCCTGTCTGGAGGGACACTGCCCCTCTGTCTTCTCACCTCAGCTTTGCCCTATGATCTACAATTCTAAATACGTTATCTAACTTCTTACTTTCTTAATCTGTGATTATTGTTTTCTTTAAAAATCAAATCACCCAAATCATTTTCTTTCTATATTGGGACTTTTATGCTTTCAAACTGTGGGCTATTTGGTAGTATAAGTACTAAACAAGCTGCACAATAAACACTATAGGAAATATATGATATCTATGGGATAGGTGGTATAAACTAATTGACACTTTTTATTTTAATGGGTTTTCCTATACTGAAAGTCTGTTCCAAAAAGAGAATCTTGCAACCTCCTCACCCTCCAGAAAAAAAAATCTTCAAAAATTCAGGATATTGTGAGTTACAATAGCAGAGCCAATATACTTCACTACTTAGACCTTGTGCAAAGTATCATGTGTTACTCTCCAGTGCTGTCCATGTATTGAATAAGCTTTAGAAAAACCTTGAAAATGTTTAAGGTTTCTCATAATGATCTTCCCAAATAAAAGGTACCATGGTAATTGCTTTTCTTTCACAACAGAAGGAAGGTACATACTAAATTAAAAGGTGTAATTAGGAATATTTTAAGAAAAAGAAATCTTGGTACTTTTTATGTTGGTGAATTTAATTATATTTCTTGTCTATCATATGAAATTCTCCCAAGCATTCTTAAGAACATAAGTGTTTAATCTTCCTGCTCTTATTATTGTGCCTCACTTTATTGTCATGTGAAAAAATGTAAAGTTAGTATGAAATATTAAACACAATTGTAATAGCTACTAAATCAGTGCAATCTTAAGCAACAAAGCATTATTTGATCACTGATTTTGGTTATATTGTATTGTGTATATTGTAGTAAATGTTTTATTTTTCCAAGATTACGGAAAAAAATCACTATTTTTTCTTTAATGCTGAATGTAAATTTATCAACTCGATAACCTCTTGTCTTCTGATCTGTATTCATGAAGCGGTCAGGTCAGAGTAATGTATAATAGGGCCCTATTCATAAGCATTTCAAAGCATTTCAGTGGGTTTTGTTTTTTATTCATTTTTTTGTTAACTGTAGACCTGTTTTGATTGTCATTGGGCTCCATTTATCAACTGCTGCACAATGATTATTATTTTGTAACATTTTCCCCTTAAAGAGTAAAAACACATATGAAACATTTGAAGAACTTGAGATAAATTGTTTACAACTTGATTTCAAACATTTTTGGGAGGTCTATGCAACTTGCACTTTCTTGCACCTCTGCTTTATAGCAGCGTAAAGGGTGCCTGGATTTTTTAAGTCTCCCTTTACAGATTAGTCATTAAATATCTATTCCTGTGTCTTTTGTAAGAAAGCAAATACGTAGATAGTTGTTATTTAAATCAATGTAATTTCAAGTTTTGTGAACAGGGCTCATTGAGAAACAGAGTAGGTTAAATTAGCACTGAGACAAATCAATTCTCCAGCAGGAACAAGCTGGCTACAAAAGTTTGAAGGGGAGAGCTGAGCAAAAGGTTGCCACACCTCATTACAACAGCGGGATTCAAGTGAATGACTTTTCCTCACACATTTCCTCTGAGAGAAAGTTCAGGTTCAGTGAACTTGACTAATACTAACTGATATGATGAGTGAACCTTTAAAACTGCTGAACGGCTACTCTTAGAGAGAGAAGAGAAGATTTAACATGAGTTCTCAAACAAACAGTGACTGTCACCAGGATTGTCTACTTTAAAGCTCAGAATCAGAAAAATACAAACACTTGTCCCTCATCAACCATTAATGTAAAGTTTTGAAGAGGAAATCCAGTGTTAAGCACACCACGCCATGCAGACACTGCCAGTTGAGACTTTTGATAGCACCACTAGAGCAAAGTGATTCGATCTGTGCCTGAGTCTTGTGTATGAAATCAATCTTTCTTTAATTTTGCATTCTCCTCCAGGCTTTGTGACGCAGGATGCAGCTTGCAGCTTTGGTGCCTTGCTTCGACTTTAAAATCGCCACGAATCACAGATGGCTATTTAGTGGCCCTACAATGCTGCAAACCATCAGCTTACATTTCACTTTTTGGTGCTTGTTTTTGTGCTGGGCAGAACTTTGATTTTAGTAGCACCAGGATTAGACTTAAAGTGCGTTTTTGCTATTTCTTTTTTCAGTTTTTTTGGAGTTCTAGTTTAGAGATTTGATAGATAGTTGCAAGCATCATGGTACTCTCTCCGTATAGCCTACTGTGTATAATTTTGAAAGCGCCAAAAGCCTTACTAAACGTGAAGATTAATTCATATATATATAACTATTGTGTGAAAAATGAATATCAACAAGCAACATCATTATAATTACACACGGAACTCCTTAGGGGTTACGTTTATAAATGTTTAAAAGTGTTGTAAGATTTGTATGAATAAATTTTTGTAAACAACACAATTTCGTCTAATCTTTGAAACACATATCTTCAAAGTTATATAAAGCACATATTTAAGTATAGGTATAAATTCCAGTTGATAACAGACTTTGAAAAAGTACAGTCTGTTACTTACTCCACATACTCTATAAGTGTACACAGTTCACCAAGATATTTCACAGAGAAGGCACACTACTGGTCCCACGTAAGCCAGAATATGTGTAGCAAACAAAACAAAGGCCAATCTAGACTGAGAAAGATAGAGGACAAGTTGAGGTGTGGAAGCTTTCTAAGATTAATAAGGTCTGAGTTCGTCTATTTCAAAGAAATGTGAAATCCAATAAAACAAGTCTTGAAATACAGTAAAAGTACTGTAAACACTGTATCTCAGTTCTTCAACTGGGTTTGAAAAAGCAACCTCATATTGATGGTAAATACTTAAAAAAGTGTATCATGGAAGGTATCACCTTTAAGAACACAGTGGAAGTATTTTTTTATTTTTTAAAAAAACACTTCTGTTAACATAGGATTGAAAAGCAATTAATATTCCACCAAAGTGACTTACAATTAAAGTTGAAATATATAATAGAAGAATGCCAAGACATCAATACTACCTGAAATACTGCAGTTCAAAAAGTAAAGAACAACTGCTGCCGCATACGTTGCTTTTTTGCAGAAGTTGTTGGTTTTTGCAAGGTCATAAAAGGTTATGAAAGTGTATAAAGTGGAGCTTGAATTTGCTGTCCTTGATGTTGGAGACCTGCTGATGATTTTGACAGGAGATGGGCCATGGTGATATCTGTGCTCTTACGCACTGGAGAGGGTACATCGGATGAGATTGATTCACCTCACCTTACCAGAAAGACCACTACTAGTCTCAAGTGATTTCAACAAAAATCTTCGGAATATTAGCTTGCCAAATGCCTGGAAACAGTAAATCTGCTTCCTCCTGGGTTGCACGGCTTGACAAACTGATCACTATCTTCAAAATCTTCAAAAATTAATAATAATAATTAATAATAATTGCTTACACTTATACAGTGCTTTTCTGGACACTCCACTCAAAGCGCTTTACAGGTAATGGGAACCACCACCTGGATGATGCGACGGTAGCCATAGTGTGCCAGAACACTCACCACACATCAGCTATTAGTGGGGAGGAGAGCAGAGTAATGAAGCCAATTTATAGATTTTTTAAATAGATTTATAGATTTAAAGATTTATATCAATTTATAGATTTATAGAAAAACAAGTTTTTTTTTCAAATTCCATCAGAGTTAAATACCATACACTCAGATTCTTTATGAGTTTATAAATGCAATAGCAATATTTGAAAAAAATGACTCCATTTTCTCTAACCACCTTTTGATTTTATACAGCAAAGCCAACAAATTAAAACTGTGACAGTACAAGATATGTACTTTATGACAGAAAGCCACATGTTGGTGTTTTCCATTTTCTCTGTCGAGTCTGCTGAAGTTTCCTTTGTTTCTCTATATGAATGTTCACATTCTGCATCTATTCTGATATTGCACACCTCCTTTGCTTCAGGGCCAGGAGGCATCTTGGTATTTGTTCAAGTTAAGCTCTAAATTGTCCTACAAAGCCAATTTATTATCCATTTAAAAAGACTCACTGTGTCTTACGCAGTTGATAAATTAAACCTGACTCTAAAACTTACTTGGCAGTATCCACAATACTTCAAGATCCAAATTTTGGATTTGGCACAGAACATGTATAGGGGAACGTGAAACACAGGAATGCATCCACACGAGGTGCTCTTGCTTAAGAAAAACAAGCACGTCGGCGCACAATAAAGAATTACTGCAACGGACTGTGCTCGACCACATTTTCTTTTCACTCCTTGGCTTTCCCATAGCTTATCCTGTTAGCGTAATCATTCTGAAGCTAGCCCTGTAGTTATCAGTACTTATAGTACCCTTCACCAGGGGTTTTCAGCTCTGGTCCTGCAGTCCAACAGGCATATACTGTAGGTGGCCTTTAAATGAGGTGTGTTCAATTAGAGATCATTTAGAACAAAAATCAGACATTCTTTCAATTACCCAGGACCAGTATTCCCTTCATTAAAATATTACTTGCTTAATTGATCAATGACAAAAGTTCTCTATCTTTCTTTATGTTCTTTATCTTTAAGTGATTGACCTATTACAGTGACTATAAGATCTTAGCTCTTGTACTAATTTGAATTCCCTGTAAATTTACCATAGTGTATTTGATAAGCTTCATTTTGAATTTATAGTATAATTTAATATATCAAAATGCAGAATGTGATGAGGTTTCAGTTTTGGAATTCAGGCCTATTCAACTACAAGATGTGACTAGACTTAAAACAAATAGATGCATACATTTACAGTACATTCTACCTACACAAGTGGCCACAAGTCTGTAACAGTACTATTGCACGTTAAAGCAAGTGCCTTTTGAGGCCTTTCATTAATTTAAAGTAGAAGTTAGTCAGAGGTGAATTAAATTGGCACACTAGCATTCTTCTGCAAAATAGCACATTTCTTTTTTTATTCAACAAAGCAAAAGTGCTACGAGCCACACATGCAGGCAAGGAATGTACCACTGTAGGAAAGAAGACAGACACCCATTACGAACAATTGCTCTTTTCAGAACAGGATTTATGTCTATACAGTATGTGTGGAAAATCACATTTCAGAGTCCTGTCTTCTGGACCTTGTCTATAATGTGGTCTGTGTCTTCATATAAGTCAATAAGTCAGCAAATTCACAAAGAGCATCACACCTGGATGGGAGCAGTTTCTAAGGATACACACGTTCTGACATTTGTTATTATGAGCAATATGTCATCTTAACAGTGAATGGGGCTGATGTCAAAATGCTACCAGGCTAACAATCAATTTAGTCTGTACTCTGTCTGTTTTTACAATCCCATTAAGGTTAAGTTCTTTTTTTAAGGAAGCAGTGATAGAATTGTGGTTTGCAAATAGCATGCATAAGAATTTGTGTTCTTTATACATTTTGTTAATATTTTGGAATTCTCAGTTGTCTATCAACTTCTTCTAATATTATTCAGAATAGGAATAATGGTTTATCTTCCAGACTATGCAATTCAGACGGCATTTTAATAACATAACTGTGAATCATTTTAAGCAATTGATAATATAATAATAAGTGTCCATATGAACACAGCCTATCAAGCATACAAAGTTCCATAATTTTAAGATGATATACTTTTATAAACTATATTTTGGATTATTATTTTTAACAACCTTATATTTCAAACAGTCCTTGATTCCAGTTCAGAACTGTCATGCTAAAACAGAACCATGATGCTAATTACAAATTTCAATAACTTTTTTGTGCGTATGTAATGTATGATTTCTGAATTAGATCAGATGTTTTAATTTATCAGTTTGTTGTATGATTCCTTATCACACTTTTCACTTGTCGTATTTGGTTTAATACATGATCTCTAATTTCCTATTAACTAAGCTAACTCACTACCTCACTCAAACAAGTGTTATGAATGAATGGGCCACCAGTTTATACAGTACCCTTCATCAATATGCTTTAGATCATGCACTACGGTATTAATGCACTTCTGTTTTAACTACCAGAAGCAGTGCATGTGCACTAAATTAACCCCCTGTACTTTATAAGAACTACAACACAGTGCTCTCAATTACCTTTAATCTTTTGGAATTATGCAGTATGTTAGAAAACATACAGAAGCAATACTGATAATACATCTACAAATTACTATATTTTACTAAGCTATTTAGAATTAAATAAGAAATTTGCAACATCAGCAAAACACTAAGTTATTTTTCAAGAGAAACACAAGATAATGTTGTTGGCTCATACAGTATGTAATACAGCACACAACTTTGTAATTGCTGCCTGTGCCTTTTCTCTGGCTGCTCCACTAATTATACTAAGCTATAGTATTAATACTATGATATAAAATATTATTTTATGTTCTTTGACTCTATTCAAACTACTCAAACATTCACTGAATGTTTTAAGAGACCCGCTGCATCAGACCAGCAATATTGGCTCATACCTGGCAGCCCTTGTAGGCTCCTCTGTGATTTGTACAATGGGGCCCAATGGTTTTTGCCCTTTGAGGGACAATGCCTTGTGGACAGAATGGCCATGATTTAGAAATCTACATGGAGCCCACAAAGACTGACAGTTATAGCCTGTTATTTTAACCTGTGTTGGATCATTGTTGGTCTAATGTTGGTTGTTTTACTGGGTGTACATATTGGGTAAATACTGAAACTGTATTGATCAATTATGTTTTTGTGTTTGACTTTATTATGTAAATAGATTGGTTGTCCACTACCCATGGGATGGATGGCCACTATCCATTCAAACAAGATTTAATTCACAAACGTATGAATTCAGTATTATTTGTTTCTAATTGCTACTACTGTAAATCACACTCTTTGTATCCTATTTGTTTGACAAAAAATCAATATAAAACATGATTGCAGAAAAAAAACTTAATTAGAACACAGGCGTACACTTTATATGGTGGTTTGTTTGAGAGTTTGAATGTTATTCCATTTCACTGTTTCCTTGTAGTCAGTTGCCATCTTAGTGCTTATAAAGAGTGTGGTAGACTCAGCCATTGTGCTTTGCACTAAAGGATAACTTGAAATGACTGCAGAGGTCATAAAGCAATGTGTGGCCACTGGTGAGAAGAGAATTCTAAAGCGCTGAACACAACTGATCTTTGCATGACACCAGAGAAACCTTTTATACATGTCATCCCAGATTAAAGGTAATGAGCTCAAACAGTGCCTCCTCGCTAGAATGGCTCAATTTACCCAATCAATGAAAAGAAAAGCCTGCCAGAGATTAACAGTTACAGCTATTCTAGGTTTTGCTAAGGCCCAGATCAAGTCAAATCTTTCATCTACCTGCAAATCTACCTGAGTAGAAGCAACTAGAAGAGGCTTTATTCAAACCTACTGTATACAGCTGGTATGCTGTGATTGTCAGGTGGATCAAAGACTGCATTTAATCTGCATTTAGATTTTTTTCTTTAGGATTGACTCTTCATCCTGTTTAGGCAGATGGACATCTCAAAGGATTTTCAAGTTTATTTTAATTCTTGTGCTCTTATAATTTTTAAATAATACAAAATGGCTTAGGTGTGAAAAAATATGCATCACTGACTTTTTCATACCACAGAAAGAAAAAAAAAGTGCTCAGTGACCTGAAGATTTGTTTACTCCTGTTAGTGCTTGCTCTTTAGTTTTTTCCCCTCCCCCGCTGGTTTTTATATGCAATTCGAGCATCAACTCACTGCTGCAGCCCGAACTGGATTGAAGACTGATGATCAATGCATGTGTTTTGATCCCACTGCCCAGCCAGATCCTCTGTTAACCTAAGTAACCTAATCAGTGGATGTTGCTGGGCAACGAGTCCCAGAAGGATGTGGCTCAGCCTGTCCAGGGTGGTCTCGCTGGGTTTCTGAGGACATTATTGGATATATTTCACTCAGATCAGCTCTTGCTTTGTTTAATCGTACTGATGGTAATGTGAGGCACAGATCACAAATGCCCCTCTGGAAATGACTTCTCTATTCTATTTGGTAAAAAAGGGGCAGATGTCTGATCCAAATTTTTTATCAAGGATAAAAACCACCTGACACCCTTTAAATGGGTATTGTCATTAAAAGTCATTAGAAACATTAAGACATTTCCTCAACTATTGATTAGACAAGTAACAAACTTTATTTTTTTAATTGTGCTGTGAAAATAACCACTAATACAAATTAGAATTTCATTTTCTGGGTGTAATTGTTTTTGACACAAGATATTAATTGAGACACATAGGGAGTGCTCCCAAATGCTAATTTGAATGAAAATAAAATGACAGAGATGAATAATAAATTGATGTATAGATTAAAATGCACAGAAATTTTGTGTAGTGTGCAAGGGAAAGGTGTATCATTTTAAGTGCTGTATTATGTTTGTTTACCTTTGTTGAAATGGAACCAGCTTCATCAATTTCAAATGTTCTTGCAGAAAGAAGAAACCTGGCATATTTCCTGAATTACAACCAAGTGACAAAAACCCAACTGATTTATATAAAATTGTATTTATCTTCTCCAGAAACATCTCCACGGTGGGCAGGGTATTGTTGATTAACCTAAAACTTGAACCATCAGTCCTCTATTTTAGTTGCTTCTCTCACTCTGCCACTGTAACTTTTATTTGTGCAGCTACCATTTATGGTCTGTATTCTATGATATAAAACACTGATATGCTAATTATTTTTTTACAATTTATCTTCCAGAGTAATTCTGCAGCTGAAGATAATATTTGATATATACACTATACATTGTTTTTAATCAAATTCCTTTTCTGGAACTATGCTAACACATCATACATTTGGTTTCAACTGATTTAATTTTATCAGTTTTATGAACAGTTATCCATTCTTAGGTGGATTCTAGCAAATTTACAGTAACTGTTGTCTTAACAGTCTTCATCACCAGTTAATATTTATGTGTATGTCTATGTGTATCTTTATATATACTATATATAATTTTTAGAGAGGGAAAAGGAAAATGTACAGTATTTGCTGATTGCACTGTTTTTCTTATAGACATACTGAGTCCCACCATGAAGCTCATATTTAATTTCTGTTTGGCTCAATTTAGATATTTCCAGTATCTGTCACTTTTAACTCACGTCTATTTTTAAACCTGTGAGCGAAACACCACACTGCTCATTCACTGCTGTGCTGCCAGATGTGTCACTGAGCCTGCCACTAATGGTGTGAAAACACAAAGTGAATGATTTCAAGGCAGCTCTCCACTCAGCACTTTTCCTCAAATCCACGTTCCGTATTTGCTGTACAATGGCGTGTGGTCTCCCCCGAAGGGGTATCCTCATATTTTTTTTACATTTCATTTTTCTCAATGCCTTTTCAGTCTCATGTGAGTCTCTGTCTGGGTACATTCATGTGGGGTAGCAGCTGTGGGGTGGGGGGGACACTGCATGATGTAGACATGTTATTCCCAGTGGGTTACTGGTTGCTTATAAGCAGGTTGGTGGCACTGTCATGTTGAGCCAAACTCATCAACTCCCAGGGGGTGGAACCATGAAAAGCAAGTCCTGTTTTATTTTTTCTTTAGAATCTCATTAATTCACCAGTGGTCTTAATTTTGAATTAAACTGAGATGGTCATATTAAAAGGTATTTGCAATTAGGTACTTTTAGCACAAAGTAATATTTAATTTATTATCCATTGCCATTTGTAAATAATTTAAAACGAATCCACAGATGTGCTGATTAGTACTCTGGCCCTGTAGTTATGTGCTCACTAGTCTCTCCCATGAGAAACATCTCTGCTATCAGATAGAACTGCTTCATGGCCATAACTCACAGCAGACCTTTTTCAATCACAAAACTGCAATCAAAAACATACAATGTCACAGACAAACTTGGGATAGAGTTAAAGAACTTAAAATATTTTATTATTCACAAAACAGTAATTTTAAATACCCAGTATTTCAATAGTAATATTGTAGATGAGATTGTTTGGTTTTAAAAATGCAAAATCAACCTATTGTTACAACTGGGGGGTTACGAAAATGGTGAAAATCAGGAATTGCCTGAGTGGTTTAGTCAATAAGTTAAATAATAATTCATAACCCCCAACTTGTAGGTGATTTCAACAGAATATCCCCGAGCGCTTGGTATAAATGGAGGCATGTAAATTCTTTATTCTTTGGCACAGCTTTGCTGGAAAGAGTAATAATCCAGGCACACTTGGTTAACCAAATATTTATTACAATGACAAGACACTATGCTACACACAACAAAACATACAACACACAAGTTACACTATGTACAGTATTTACTAACAAGGCGTTTCAGAGGCCTTACATTCTAATCACCCAGAAACCCCCCCAGACTTCTACTAAGTATGAAACTATTAATTAATACCTACAGAGTCCAAATAAGAGATAAGCTGCCTTCTAAATAAATGCAATACAGCCTGAAGTTAAATCTCTCTCTCTGGACCCTGGATGCCACAAAATAAATGGGAGCCTGTTCCCTAAAAACACAGAATAGCAAGCTCTCTCTAACAAGGTTCAAATACTTACTGTAGCTCTAGTCAGGATTTCTTTGGATGCTCATGAAATAGGGGCTCTTGCATGACGCAAGCTTCAAGTCCCAACGCGGGACTCTTGTCTCTTTTCTCTCTTCTTCCCCACTTCTAGTTGTTCCCTCTCTTGTTCTTAATGTGATCTTACATGATCTTACGTGTGTTTCTGTACTGCTCATTGCTAACCATTAACCCACGACGTACCTAGGCATACCAAGGTAACCTTTACAATGGTTTCTGATCAAGGGACCCCCATAACTCAGCTAACATCCTTGAAGTTAGAAGTGTTTACTCTCCAAAGTGTCACAGACGTTAAAATCTAAGAGACACTTCTCAGTCACCTAAAGCTGTAACACTATGTAACTTTCTTCCCATCTCTTATGGTTGCAGTATGTCTAATAATGGATAAAACAAGAAAAGAAAACTATAAATGCAAGAGTTACCTTACATTTAAGATATTCAGTTGTGATGTCACAGGGTATGGCCATCACATTAGGTCACGAAACAGGCGTGTCCACAGCAGACACAGTCCCAACGGCAATCCCTCAGAGCCTGCTGGGGAACACTTTGGCTCCTTTCCTCTACATTTACACACACTCTCCTCTGAGACAACAAGGTTGCTTTTACATGGCCCCCTTGTTTGGGCAACTAGGACCTGAAGCCTCAATATGTAAAGTTCTTTGAGCCCTTGGTTCATGGACTTTCATGCCTCTGTCCTTATCGTGGTCTCCTCTGAGATCAACACAAGGTTTTAATGACTTTGCTCGCTGATTCCTGGGCTTATCAAACCCCACCTCTGGTTCTGTCCCTACTGGAAAAGCAGTGGAGGGCCCTCAACCTGGTCATTCCTGTTTAGCTGAACCTGCTCTGTCGACACGGCTGAGGCTGTTACTTTTCAGGACCTTGATGACCTTAAATCGCTAGGAGCCACCCTGCTCCTAGCTCTCAGCCATGGAGCCTCCTTCTTCTCTGCTGTCACACATTTAACGAGGGCTACTGGTTCACCCTTAACCAGTCAGCCTTCTGACTTTTAGGTCCGCTTCCAGCTGCTGACATCAGCTCCTGGCACCACCAGTTGGGGCCTCCAGTGTCTCATTCATGTGCTCAGATTCAATCCACACATTACAACCCACACAACCTCTCTGATGCCTCACTCTTGCATTCCCAGCAGTGCAACTCACAGCTGCTGGTGCACCTTTCCTTCATACCCATCCACCACTGCCTTTCTGCAAACTCACAGTTTCATACACTTGCTTACATTATCAGTGGCTCTTTCACACTGTTGCCACTGTATGCCCACTGGGGGAGGTGAGCAGCCAGATAGCCCCTTTTCTTTCACCTAGCACTTTGACGTTTCCCGAGTGAGGTCTCCTTTGCCACACCTACTCTCTGATACACACACTAACACACATTACCACACCATGCTACTCACTCAGTGGACTTCTTTTTGTTCTCCTACCTCTGAACAGGTTGGCCCTTTATATCACTGACCTTTCTAAATTCCCATTCCCTCTGGAATTGTCACCTAATCCACCCCTTCCAGGGTTCCTAATGTTATATACTCATTTTTTTCCCCAGTCTCCTCCAAGATTGTCACTACCATTCTTTCTCCTTATCGGGGTTTCTGAAACTGCAGCCAAGTTTGTCATTACACAGACATGCTCTCCTTAAAAACAGTTATGTCAACAGTGTCATGCACCAGCTGCTAATGCATGTAGAACCGATCTGTTTCTTTCTCTATGCTTCGGCCTCACTACACTCACTGTGGAGCCTCAACATGCCTCAGGGGGACACAGTACTTCACTTGTACCAGCCCCCACTCACTCTGTTGTGCCAGGCCTGCTGCTAGTCCAGGACTGATCACAGGACTTGATCTTCACTCACAGAAGTATTCAGCCTGCTCTTATAGGCCTCCCGCAGCTGAATCTAGTTAGCTCACAAGCTCCTTTCTGCTGTGGTCGCTTAGTAACACATACCTCTCTAATGAGAGCTCCACCCCTCAGGGACTCCACACCCTGGATGGCATTACACAGTAATATCAGACACACAATAAATGTGTACAGCTTTTTTGGAATATAAAAAGTGAATACATGATATCTGAAACATGAAACATTTAATCACCAAATATATTGTGGATTTATGGCTGTATATTAAGCATCAATAATTGCTGATCAGAAAAACAGTTTTGAAAGATAACACATCCCTTAGTCTTTCTTTTGTTGTAAACATTGTAGCCATATAGTGCATGATAATTTTCAATTTCAAGTATTTTTCAGCAAATACTGTAAATATCATCAAATGAGCATATTATTAGACTCTCTTTTCTTGTCAAACATTGCTCTCAGAAAATTAAATGTTACATAGTGTTTAACAATCTTTACAGTTAGTTAGATAGATAGATGTTTTGATTTCAGTTGGCTGTTAAAAAGGTAAATCTCTATGCTATTTCAGAGGTTTTCTCATAGCACATTTGTAACAGTAGAGTTCTTTCAGGGCCCTATGCAGACGACACGATCCGGGGTGGAGTGAGGAAAACACAGGGGAAAAAGGCATGCAGGAGTTGGGAATGAAAACAGGGGGTGTGTCCAAAGTGCGCAGGTGTCCAGGGGGGTGAGTCCGGGGCAAACAATCCTGAAGTTGTCCAAACCGGGAATTCAAACCAGGCAAAGTCCAAAGCAGGGTGGTCCGTCTGAGACTAAACAGGATAAAAACAGGAACCGGATCGGAACCGGCAGGGAACAGGAACAGGAATGGAAAATAAAACCATGATGGAGCCAGGCGCATCCAGGTCCCAGGCCCGCACGATACGGGAATCAATGCAGAGCCCCAAAATGAAGGGGCGTCTGGCTTTTAAGGTGGGCTGGGAGGAGGCTGGAACAGGGGGCAGGTGCACAAAATCAAGTCTGAAGTGAAAGAGCCGGAGCGCCCTTAAGGGGGAGGTGTCACAATCGCTACTCCTCCTCTTAAGGGCCTCCAGCCCTTCCTCATTCTGCCTCATTCCCCGCACCTGTTCCTTATTCCAGCCCCTTTTCTGTTCCTCCTTAAAAGGCAGATGCAGACGTCATTCGCGGTTCTTCATTGAATCCTGTTTCGTGAGAGCCTGGGTCCTGCTGTGTCTGGCTCTGTTATGATTTTAACCTTCTGTTCCTGAACACCCCGGATCGCCTGCCTATGGACTCTCGCTTCTGTCTTGATTACCCGTTTGGACTTTTACATGGATTATTCGCCCCGGAATCTCTACCCCTGGACACCTGCACCACTTGGACACGCCCCCTGTCTCCATACCCTCTCCTGCATGGCTTTTTCCCCAGTGTTTCCTCACTAATCCGGATCATGTCATCTGCATAGGGCCTGGAAAGAACTGTTCGTGACAGGAGGGTCTACAATCATGACACATTAGTTTAAAAGTAAAGTGTAGCGGCGAGGCTTAATAATAAGGCAGAATTAAGTGTTTCTGAGCTTCCCAAATGAGGCCCCATTTCTCTGTTCATCTCTGTGGTGCAGCCACAGAGAGACCATTAGGGTGATTTAAGGTTTCCTAGGACAGCTCCCAAAGGGGGGTGCACTTAGCTAAGCCTGGCTATCATGATCAATGGTCATCCATTGGCGCCTATCTGTCTAGGGAGTGCCAGTTGGACATCTGGACTGCATTCCTAAGTGTCAGGAGTAAGTGACTCATATCTCACCGTGGTCAACCAATCAGGGACTGGTAGGGCCGAGTAACCCACGTGGGACTCTGATGCCCATGGAACTTTCAGCCAATCAACGAGCTGAAGTTCCTCCAGGTAAAAACAGGCAACACAGGCCTGGAGACTCCAGATTCAACAAGATTCAGATTCGGGAGATTCAGTAAGATTCTGGAGAGGATTCTGTGGACTGTTCTAAAGGGAATTCAAAGGAGAATTCCAGGGCAGGACGGCCCAGGAGCAGAAGGCTCCCAAGGGCAGGACATTCTCGCAGCGCGCCTCCTGACCATCCCGAGACTCAGCCCGGACAACCACGGAACGGCCAGTGTGTCCGAGTGCCAGAACTTTCCTTTGTTCTAAGAGTCTAGAGTGGAGGTTGCCAGAGAGTAACCAGCAGCAGGCCTCGTGGACAGGTCAGAACTGTGGACAGCTGAATCACTATTCAGAACTAGCTCTTCATCAGGAACGAACCGGTCCTCTTCCTGACTTGCTGGGATCCACAGTCATCTTTTCTCCTGTGCACAAACTTTGCTAGTTAAAGCCAACACTAACTAGCCGGTCAGTGAGCATCAGCAGCGCACCGTCGCAAGCCGCACAGCACAGCCTGGCACGGAGCCAGAGAGCGCGGATTGGACAGCAACAAGCCTGCAGCTGATTGTTTGTGCCTGCAGGAGATCTGAATCCCCAGAAATTGGATGAGTATTCAACTTCAATGCATTACAGCTCGAGAATTCAATTGTTATCCCAACCAGTTGATATCAATTTAATTCCTAAGAGTTATGTACTTGTTTTGAGTATCTAATGTAGAAGTTATAACCAAGTTCATTTACGAAACGGTCTTAATGAATGATATACTGAACGTATGTCCTCTTGATGTGTAACACTTCGTAACTGATTGAATATATACCTTTTGTATTCTGATAACCCTCTCGATAAGATCTGTTAGGTTTACATGCATATTCTATGTATTAATAAATGTATCCTCGTGTATTAGTACCTGTGTGTGTGCGTTGTTTGAGTTATGTCGCATGGTTGGATTCTAAAGCCATCAAAAGAATCAATTTTGTGATTTACTGCTACAATTAATAATTGTCTCAGTAAATGCCCAAACCCTACAGAACTGGTGCCTTCAGAGAGCCACTATGATTACATATTTGGCGTCCCTGAACGGCTATGAAACACTACATTTATGGCGTCCCTGGGTGGGCGTGGCAAGACTGAAATGAATCAACCAAGCGGAATAATTCATATAAAACGCCGCGGGTTTCATACACGATAATACAGTGTGCTGAAAGCCGAAAGAAAAAGTTCCCCTTGCTCTTTAAGCAGTGCTTGATTGTTTTGTGATCTTTTGCAATCTACCGGGTTGATTGCATACTTGATCTTGTGGTTTTCTGTGGTAAAACTGTGATTTCGTACTTAAAAGTAATACTCTTTAAGTTTAACGATGGTTGCTAAAAGGTCTGAATTCGAGTCGCTATTAAGCACTCTCTCTAGCAGCGACAAGTCTGACCACGATCTCTTCCATATCTCCGTCAGCGGAGAAGCTAGAAGGATAAATCTCCATTCTCTGAGAGAGCTAGCGAAGGACATAGAGAGATTTGACCCCGCAGTGTCAGAGAATAATATCGAGAGTTATATTCAGGACCTCAGGTATACCCTGCAGTACCTGCCAAACGCCACAGAACAGGAGAAAGTGTTTCTGGTCAGGAAAACTACCAGCAGAGCTGTACATGAGTGGATGGCTAGGCAGATGAAAGAAGTCTGTAATGATTTTGAGCAGCTATGTCATGCACTTATCGAAGAATACAGTGCGTTTATTGACCCGACTGCTGCGATAGCCGCCGCTCTTAACATTAAGCACGAGAGAGCAGAGTCCCCTCGCGAATATTACGAGAGACTTAGACGAACTTATTTTGCAGGGCGAAATTATGAGGGTTGCGAAGAGAACACACATTTCAAGGGTTTATTCATTGCGAATCTCCACCCGTCAGTCAGAAAGATGATCTTAATGCATACAGATGCACAGACCATGAAAATGACTGATATTAAGAGATTCGCGCAGAAAGCCTGGGAGTATGATGTCCAAAGTCGCTCTGAGCAAAAAGCTGCTAAAGCGACTGTGTTCGCCGTCAGAGCCAGCAGGGTTAATTCCCCCCTGCTCGAAGGAGCACAGGCTCCTGAGCTGGCTAAGCCCCGTTCCAAAGCAGGCACACAGGACCGCACCCAGCGTCCTAAGTGCCATGAGAACACCGGGGAAGGGAAAGGGCTAGAAAAGGCTGAACAAAAGGATTCAGTAGCCGCCCGCCTGGCCAGGCTTGAACAAGCTTTATTAGGACAGGGACAACCGCTCCCCAAGGCTGCCGGAAGCGTGAATGAGCTGATACTCTCCACTGGAGGAGGCGGAGACCCGCCCCCTCTCCCTCCCTCAGTCTATCTGATTGAGCGGAAGGGTTCCTGCCTGGATGAGGTCAGCCACTCCCAAGCGAGTGCTGACTCCACCCCTGAAGTCACAGAGCAGGCAGTAAAACACAGAGGAAAAGCAGGAAGCTTTTACCTCAAGGCTGCCATGGGAGATGTCTTACCCAGTGAGACACTGATTGACACTGAGGTTGAAAGGTGTTTGATGTCACACGGCAAGCTCAAACGGGTAGAAAAAGAAAAGGGTATGCGACTCAGAGTGGAACCTTTGGTGGATCACCAGAAAGGCAAAGTGTGGAAACAGGTCAAGGCTCCTAAGCCTTCTGTACAGAAGGAAAGGGGGGCCAAGAGGCAGACTGTGCTTACACAGTGCCCACCGAACACAGAAGCCTATGCGGAGATTCCTTCTGTTCCCTCTGGACAAGAAATAAAAATATTTTCTTGTTCCCCGGATATACAGGGAAGTCGTGCCCTGGCCAAGGTCCCAACAGCCTCCATGCCACAGGAGCGGTGCTCCGAGCAGCCGCCTGATCCACCAGGTAAAGCACACCCCTTTTACATCCCTAAAGAGGAGCAGATCTCCCCACCTGGCGATGAAAAGGAGCTTTCCCTGTGCACCCTGGCACCCAAGAGGGGTCAGGACCACCACCCTGCAGTGGTGGAAGGGATCCAGATGGCAGGAGAGCAGGTTGGTGATGTAGCCCTCACCCTTAGCCCTGAGAGGTCCTCTATTAGTGAGGATCTGCTTGAGCAGCTGTCACGGGGCCACCGCCAGGTGCCCCTGGTGCAACATTCACAGGTTAGACAGGAGGTCCAGCTGGACGCTGAGACTACTGCGCTGTGGACACACCTGATCCCAGATGCCGATTCCCTCTGCTGTGACCCAGGGAACCTGCAGTCAGGTAACATTATTTCTCACAACTACCAGGTAGTGAGTGAGACTGACCTGATTGTTCCTGCCTCAACGGCAGGGTTTCCAACACACCCAGTCCCCCAGAAGGGACAGGGAATGAAAGCCGAGCCGGTTTTCTTACAGCCACCAGCTCAGTCTGTCAGTCTGAGTCTGACCAACAGTGGTTCACCCAGACTGGAGCTGGATGGTCAAGCCACCCGCCTGCCAGTGCAGGACATCGCAAAGAGGGGTGTCAGAATCCCCGCCTGTACTGACATGGGCCTGGTGGGTGATAGCAAGTTCGAAGACAGTGAACTAGCTATCCCAGTGCTGGGGCAGCTCCCTGAACCCCTAGCGAGGGAAGGGGGGAGCGAGCAGGTGTCCTACACCCACGCCCAGCGAACGATTGTGAACATGCCGATAGAGGGATTCCTCAATCAGGAAGTGTGCAGGGTGGACCGGAACAGTGAGAATGGGGTAACAATCTCAGATCACTCAGGTGCTCCAGATGACCACTCAGCCGAGGGTCAGGCATGCTCCACCGCTGCACCGCCCCCTGCAGGGTTCCTAGAGCACAGGCATGAACAAATCGAAAAAGCAGATGCCCTGGAAATGGAGGAGCAGCATCAGCAGCTGTGTCAGATCTCCCCAGATTTCCAGGATGTTGGTGCCCAAGATGCCACATGGCATACTGAGAAAGACACCATGTACACGCTGCGCCAGCTTAGAAAGGCAACAGTCACTCAGAAGGAGATGACTGGGATCAGCCACCCGAAAAGACTTTTGGGAGGACTGGTTGCTGCCGCCGCTGTTGCACGTTTGCTTTTTCTGGTAGGTTTGTGTGCTACTGGCACTCTCACCCTGACTGCCCCAAGAAGGCAGGTGTCAGAGAGGCCAGAGGGTAGTGACAGACTGTATCGACAGCAGCAAAAGTTGGAAAGCTTAGGGAAAATCCTACAGGCAACTTCCTATGCAACAGGGTTAAACCTTATTCCCCAAACAGTGGACATGATTGTTGGTGTTATACAGTGGGTTTATGCTTGTGTGCAACAGGCCAGAATGTTGACACAAGACCTGTTAAGGGAGTTTAGTGCCACTGTAGCCAGTCTAACCACGGCACAATTCCCAACCCACTTGATTCCACTCTTCTCAGTAGAGGAGTGTGTGACATTAACCCCATCGTTCATAGCTCACCCAGAAGGCAAACCAAGATTGAATTCGGTTCCAAATCTTGAGATGGGTATGGCTACCAAAGCTATCCATTGGCTGTGTCTAAACGATTCACCAATGAAGGGTGTAAAGCTACTAACGAGCAGAGGAAGGTTAATGAACCCCATGAAGAGCAGGTGGGAAGTAAATGGCTGGTCAGCACACCACGTTTAACTGACACTGTGACTTGTGACAGGCATGATGCAGCTACCTAATAAAACAGTTCCTTTAAGTTCCTGAGGAGGCCATAGTACAGCATGGTAACTTAACACTGTACGGTCTAGAACCAGACAACATAAGACCAAACTTGAGGTCATGGATGCCTTCAGATGCCACACTAAGGAATTGGATAGAAATCCAAGAAACAGTAAGCCCTGAAGAGGTACAGGTAGTTTAGTTTGCTTTAATGGAACAAACCTCCAAACCACCCTAGCAGATACCCAACACAGGTGTTGTGGTTTATCGGGGGGCTGGGAACAGGAACTGTTGTTATTGTAACACTACTGCCAGGTAGCTGGATCATGACTGACAGTGTACTCTGAATGATGTACTCTCACATCAAGATGTACTCCGGGTAGCATGAATGAGTCAAAGGTAGCATGTCAAAAGAAAGGAAGTGACTTCTCCCCAAATATCTACCACAGAGGTATCAGATATTGACAGTGAACTTCCTGATGTGTAATTCCTAGACTTAGATAATGTCTCCTACCGTGTTTATACATACTCCAGATGTTATTCATCCTGTTTGTATCCAATGCTGGTTCTGGTATGAATTCTCGAGGAGTAATGTGGACATTTAAGATTAATGTTCTAATGGCAAGGGACATCACTTAACTCTGTTTTTGTTTTGAAGGCAACAACGCCTCAGGACCTCGTGACCTTCAAAAAGGGGGGATATGTAGCGGCGAGGCTTAATAATAAGGCAGAATTAAGTGTTTCTGAGCTTCCCAAATGAGGCCCCATTTCTCTGTTCATCTCTGTGGTGCAGCCACAGAGAGACCATTAGGGTGATTTAAGGTTTCCTAGGACAGCTCCCAAAGGGGGGTGCACTTAGCTAAGCCTGGCTATCATGATCAATGGTCATCCATTGGCGCCTATCTGTCTAGGGAGTGCCAGTTGGACATCTGGACTGCATTCCTAAGTGTCAGGAGTAAGTGACTCATATCTCACCGTGGTCAACCAATCAGGGACTGGTAGGGCCGAGTAACCCACGTGGGACTCTGATGCCCATGGAACTTTCAGCCAATCAACGAGCTGAAGTTCCTCCAGGTAAAAACAGGCAACACAGGCCTGGAGACTCCAGATTCAACAAGATTCAGATTCGGGAGATTCAGTAAGATTCTGGAGAGGATTCTGTGGACTGTTCTAAAGGGAATTCAAAGGAGAATTCCAGGGCAGGACGGCCCAGGAGCAGAAGGCTCCCAAGGGCAGGACATTCTCGCAGCGCGCCTCCTGACCATCCCGAGACTCAGCCCGGACAACCACGGAACGGCCAGTGTGTCCGAGTGCCAGAACTTTCCTTTGTTCTAAGAGTCTAGAGTGGAGGTTGCCAGAGAGTAACCAGCAGCAGGCCTCGTGGACAGGTCAGAACTGTGGACAGCTGAATCACTATTCAGAACTAGCTCTTCATCAGGAACGAACCGGTCCTCTTCCTGACTTGCTGGGATCCACAGTCATCTTTTCTCCTGTGCACAAACTTTGCTAGTTAAAGCCAACACTAACTAGCCGGTCAGTGAGCATCAGCAGCGCACCGTCGCAAGCCGCACAGCACAGCCTGGCACGGAGCCAGAGAGCGCGGATTGGACAGCAACAAGCCTGCAGCTGATTGTTTGTGCCTGCAGGAGATCTGAATCCCCAGAAATTGGATGAGTATTCAACTTCAATGCATTACAGCTCGAGAATTCAATTGTTATCCCAACCAGTTGATATCAATTTAATTCCTAAGAGTTATGTACTTGTTTTGAGTATCTAATGTAGAAGTTATAACCAAGTTCATTTACGAAACGGTCTTAATGAATGATATACTGAACGTATGTCCTCTTGATGTGTAACACTTCGTAACTGATTGAATATATACCTTTTGTATTCTGATAACCCTCTCGATAAGATCTGTTAGGTTTACATGCATATTCTATGTATTAATAAATGTATCCTCGTGTATTAGTACCTGTGTGTGTGCGTTGTTTGAGTTATGTCGCATGGTTGGATTCTAAAGCCATCAAAAGAATCAATTTTGTGATTTACTGCTACAATTAATAATTGTCTCAGTAAATGCCCAAACCCTACAGAACTGGTGCCTTCAGAGAGCCACTATGATTACATATTTGGCGTCCCTGAACGGCTATGAAACACTACAAAAGTAAAAAGAAAGTCAAGGAATTTATAAAGCCTCTTTAACTTTCTGAAGTGAGAACAGCTCATCACAGTTTAGAAGCCTTAAGACGGATGTGAAGGATAAAATATATTTGTGGAATGTAAAGGCAACTATGGCAATCTCTAGCAACTACACTCAGGTGAAAAGTGGTTTCATAACAGACTCCTTTATCCGGAGTCCATTCACAATTCACAATTGGAGTTCACAATTTGTTCAGCATGAGTAAGTTAAAGATTGTGAAGGAAACTGGACTGTAGCAAGTTAATAGTAATAAACAAATTGAATGAAATTCTGTGTCTCAGCTAGAAACCCATAATCATCATAGATTAAAGAGCAGATATCAATGTATCTAATATACCATATGGTATCTAGACCACTGCTCTTCATAATTTATACCAATTATATAAATACCTATATAGTAGATAATATACAATTATACAAATAGTAGACAAATACCATGTCTGAATTGAAAAACCTGTTTAATAAGCAGGTTAAGGTATCTGGTTCTGAATGATTAATACAGTAAGTTACCAAATGTATCACTCAGTTCCTCTGGAATGTTGTACATTCCAGAGGAAGACATTAGGTCCATAACTCTACTAAGACAGATAATTGATCTCTGTATCAAACAATTACAGTGTAAAGTAATAATTATAAATTAGCCATATGCTAGTAAATTAATATGCTTTCCAGTCCTTTGCAGATCTCAAAACTTCATTGACATTGTGGCAAATTTACGAACAAGGCTATACAGGGTTTGGCTTAATAAGCTTGAATAACCTAAATAGGATTAAGTCTAGCATTAACCTATTATTATTGTTGCTCTTGTTTTTATGATGATTTCAAACCTGAAAGTTTACAGTGATTACAGAGAAAAAAACAGCAAGGAAATATAACACAAGAATATCAAAAAGTATTAAAATTATTTATTCAAAAGTGATCCATCCATTTTCTTTATCAATTTATATCCTGGGTGGGACACCAGTCCATTGCAGGGCACACACAGACATCCACATGAGGGCCAATTTTTGCAGAAGCCAATTATCCTGTAAATCTTTGGGCTGTGGAAGGAAACCAGAGCAGCCAGAGGAAACCTATGCAAACACAATGAGAACATACAAACTCCACACAGATAGCACTCCTGGAATTGAACCTAGGGCCCCAGAACTGTAAGGCAGCACTACTAACTACTGTGCCACTCTGCCACCAACAGTGACAAATGAAATTTACAATACTAACAAAGGTTAGGTAAGTCAATCCAGAGTATAAATATGTTTTATATTGTATTTTACTGCAGTAAAAAATAATTTTTGAAGATATCAAATTTAAGTGTGGAGTGAGAGGATTGAACTATTTAAAAAAACTCACTATTTTTTGTATATTAACTCTTTAAATTTGTATAGAAACATACACCATCTCCAATCAAACCTGCTTCATATGTCTTTGTTATTATGATATCCAAATTGTTCAAAATATACATTGTCATAGAAAAGTATTCAGACCCTTGGACAGTTTTCACATTTTGTAGCTTTAAAGCTTGCAGTCATGACACTTTGAAGTAGCATTTAATATGTAACTAATATACAACTTCAAACATTAGAATAAAAAAAGAAGTAAACATAATATGAAGAAATAATGTCACAATTGCACAGACATTAAAACCCTTTGCTGTAGTAAATCTAATTTAATATATGTACACAAAATTCCCTTAATGAGCCACACAATTAATTGAGTGACCTCATTCTATGTATCTCTGTAAAGTCTCTCTAGCAAATAGTACAGTAGATTTCAAGCAAAGATTCAACCATGTGTCAAAGATGTCGGAGGGGCAAGCCATGGAATGACTAGGTGAGCAGTAGAGACCCTATGCGTAGCGGTAAAAGGGGAAACAAGGAGGTTAGCCCAGGCTCAGGGGGTCAGATGATGTCGGTGTAGATCCCTATGCCCTCAGGCTACGGATGTGGCACGACCTGGTAATGGGCGGGTCTCACGACATCCGTCCCCTCAATGCTGATCCAGGAGCAGAGCAGACACAGGAAGTAAATAGGCCACACAACAAGACGCACCAGAAAGACATGAATATTCACAGGGAACTAGGAACAGGACAGAAGTAGAGCGCCCACTAGGTGTACAGGGTGTGACACCACGAAGACCAAGGAGAAGGTAATAAAACATTTCAAAGAACATTAATATGTCATGGAGCATGGTGAATTCAATCATTAAGAAGTGGTAGGCATCAGACTCTTCAAAAATCAGGCTATCCCTTCAAACCGAGCAGCCAAGAAGCTGGGTAAAGAGGAAATTGGTTAGGGATGCCACTGTGAGGCCAACAGTGACCTTGTAAGAGATGCAAAGTCACTAAAATAACTGAAAATATACATGAGTCAGCAATATCCTGGTCACTTCATAAAGGGACCTTGTGTGGAACTGAAAAAAAAACACATCTCAAATCCCACAACAAAGCTCCTAGGTGATGCAGCAGGCATGTGGCAAGAGTTTTTGTGGTAAGACAAGACAAAACTGGATCATACTGGTTGAAAAGCAAAACATTACATCTGACACAAATCTAGTATAAAACATAGTACATTATTCAGCCAGCATAATCTCTACTGTCAGACATAACGGTGGCAACATTATGTTATAGTTCTGTTTTACGTTAGCAGGGACTGAGAAGCTTTTCAAGACTGATGGAAACATAAATGGAGCAATGTATCTGCAAATCTTAGAGGAAACCCAGCTTCAGACCTACAACTGGGAAACAAAAGTTAACTTTCAGAACAATAATGATCCAAAGCACAAGGTAAAAGTTACACTAGAGTGGCTTACAAGTAAGAAAGTGAATGTCCTTGAGTGGTCTATCAAAGTCTTGTGTTAAATACTGTTGAGAAGCAGTGGAAAGACTTGAAAACTGCAATCCATAAGTGATCCCCAAGCAAAGTGAGAGAATTTAATCCGCGAAGAATGGGCAAAATTTGTACCAACCTAGTGTGTAAACTTAGTACAGACACAGCCAAAAACATTTGTGTCTGTAATTGCTGCCAAAGGTGTTTTACCAAATACAGAGAGCATGGATCTGGACACTTTTACAACTTAATATTTCATTTTGTTCTTCAGTTTTAGCTGACATTAACAGTATCTTACCCTTAGAATTCATCAGGTTGAGCATTCAGGTTTTGAATAACATTGGAGGTTATACCTCACATGAGGTACTTTTTCAGTCTGGAATTGTTAGTCAAGAGAAGTCACTGCTATAACCTTTTTATCAGTGAAAGACAGGGGAGGAACCATGAAAATGATTCTCTGAAATGTGCACTGTCAGAGTTTCCCATCATCTTTTATGATGTCTGTCTCACAGTGCCCATAGTACAGTGGGTGTCAGTTTGAGAGTGATGTAACTCAGGTACTGTAAGTTCACAAGAGTGAATCAAACATGAAGATTCCCTGACCAACTCAAACCCTCACACGCTTGGTGGCATTCACAATTCTAGTGTATATTCAGCTAATGTCACAGCCCAGACTGAAAACATTGTTGTTGGAAACATGGGACTCAATATACAGTACGCTTCATACAAGTGAATTTTCTGCCTGACTCTCATGGGAGCCTGTGGGATATGTTGCTTTAAAAAAAACAAAGCTGTTGTTCTTACTTGAAGAACAAATTTACCTGTCTTCAATTATCATAGGGGAGGCAAGTGAAACAAACTGTCAGATTTATTTGACGTAATGATTAAATATCACATTTTATATAGGCACCAGCATCTGTCAAAGCTTTTTGAAACCCATACCCTATGTCTTATGAAGCTGAAGAATTTACCAAAGCTTTACATTACAAAACAGCTGATAGTTTTTTATGAGTGGGGTGAACAGATACAGATTTCTTGTTATTCCCTGAAAAGCAAACTCAGTAGAGAAACAAAAAAAAAATATCACCCAAGCAAAACAAACAATGCTGGATCATTCTTAAAACGTTTAATTTGATAAGAATAAATTCTGTAGCTTTCAGCTTAAAGTGGCTAGAATTCAAAAGAAAAATGAAATACAGAACAGAAGCAATTCTGAAAACTCACTGTAATCCCAGACAGTAGGATATTCTTCAGAAGAATGGTTGACGGCATCCTCAAGGCTAGTGTTCACACAGGTCTAACCCATCTCCACAGAGACTGTAAGCAATTCAGGCATTTTTCTCCTGCTCAGAGTGTCTGCCATTTTTGTCTTCAGAGAACATGTTGCTTTTTTCTAGTGCTGGTGTTACTTTGTCGTGTCCACGATGGCTTGAATTATAGTCACTTTTTTAAAGATTATATTTCACATTTACAAAAATCTACATAGTTATTCTAAATGGAGTTGCGCTAAAGACAAGTAACTACAAAGACTATAATTCAAGAATTTTGTTCACAGCCTACCATCTTTGAAAAGAAGTAGTCACACATTGCACTTATCTAAAGCACATTTACATTCGTCACCCTTTCCAACATATGACAAACCCCACATAGACTGCATGTTTCCTCTATATGCAGGAATTCATCTGGAAGTGAGTGTGTTGCTGCAGACCAAGTAACATTGGGTCTAATTAAAAGGATGGCCAGCTGACAATATCCATCTTGGCAAAAAGCTGTGGCAAAAATTCTGATCTCAGTAACAGTACATTTGTGAAGACCAGCAGCACCAGGCTACCAAAACACCCTCCTGTCAGCATCCTCCTCCACTCCCACCTGTGGGGACAACACACTGTTAACACTGGTGTCTCAAACTCTCAGATGAATGCGCACTCCCCCCACAAATGAAACAAACGCAACAGGAGGGATTCACTAAGCCTTTTACTTCCAAATGTCACTGGCGTTAGCTTATTCCTACTGTACTTTCCTCCAGAACAAAAAACACAGAACAAGAAGTGCCGATTTTTATAACAAATTCACAGACTTTCAATGGCCAGTTGTATAGTTTTCTCTGATTTAGTTGTTACATTCAGTGTTATGAAGAAATAACCAGAACAAGCACATAATTTTGGCTACTAGTCCAATGTTCAACAAAACCATCCTCTGTGTCTACCTCTATCTAGAAATATTGCAGTTAAAAGTATTGATGTTCTTGTTATTCCACTTAAGCTGGCACATCCCTTCTCTGTGATCAAAGCTGCTCTTGTGGCTGTGGAAGCATTCAGCTGTGCTGCTATCTAGTTTGTTGTCACTCATCTGGCACACATGCTGGTCACTCTAATAAGATGGTTCTCCATTTCACCTTTGATTTGTCCTTGCACTGTGCCAAATACAACCCAATCTGTCACTATTTTTTTCATCTGGGTTAGAATTTAGTGGATGTGCTAAGACACAAACACAGGTCTTGTTCACTTTTTCGCACTCTTAAGCAGACACGACAGGCCATTTCTCTCTTCTTTTTTTCTTTTCTTTCTATTTTGTTCAGATCTGTTAGTCATCTTCCCATTTTACAGTTCAGTTTTGGAATCTCCAGTTGCTATTTACTGTGACTCAACACTGCACTAACCTTAGAGAACCCATAGACATATGCATGACTCCCCAGAGATGTGTGTTGTTTGTGTGCTGTACATGATGAACACAGAGCTCTGAGCTGGGCGCTGAACAGCAGCACTGACACACCTCCTGCTGGAGCTGCTCTTGGTCCATTTTGTGCATCTTTCATGAGCAATTTGTGGACTGTTGCCAGGATTTCTCAAGGATTATTCTGAATTGCTCTGAAATTCAACATTTTTCGCCTGGGTGGAGTGCTGGATATGTATCTTAGATCCTGTGTCTAAGTGCCTACATAACTGGGAAATCTCATTACATGTTCCTTGTGTTATATTGGCATTTAAATCTCACTATTTACGGTTAGGAGTAATAGAAAACATGACGGGTTTATTTTCCCAGGTCACAGTGAGAATGACAAAATTTGATTCAGTTTGACAGATATGGGTTTTACAGAAAATGTGGGATTGTCTTTCTGAATCTTGTAAATGTCACGTTCAAATTCTAACAGTATTTCTTTTAACAGCACTTGAAACTTCATTTTGCAATGAAACCCTAAAAACTCACACTTTCATTAAATGGTAATTGAATTAGTGAACATAAAGTGAATTAAAATACTTTTTCCAAAATGCAATTGCATTGATGAACAATAATACATACACCATGTACTAATTTAAAAAAAAACCTAAATGAAAACAGATTTTTTTTTTCATTTTCAAATATCCCATTGTCATTTACTTGCAGCTAAAACTTTCATGGAAACATTAATTTCTCTAGAACACGGCATGTGTTCTGCAAGCTTTGAAATTTGAAATGTTCACAGTGCAGAATCATTCAGTTCTTCTGACAAGACCACAATTAAGGCTGTGATGATGGTATGTGGAATTGATTACATTTTTACAGTTCTTATAAGTACTTTAATTTAAGTCATGTAATGCAATAATGAGGTGTTGATTCTAGTCTGAAGACCAGTGTGTGCTCGCTAAAATATGTAAAAGACTGTATACTGGGTAAACGGATCTGAACCAAAGAAATTCTGAGATGGATTCCAGGAGAGAAGAGGAGAGGAACTTACTGTACATTAGTGTTAACAAGTTGTGAATGGTTCCTCTAGAGGAACAATTTGGGAAAAGCCTTCATCCATTTAAAATGTAAAATGATGATGATGACAACGATGAACCTCACATTACAATCCTAAACAGCACACATCCCTTACCAGTTGAATTCACCAGCAAAAGAAAGATTCTTAGGAAAGTAATGAATATTTGAATATAAATGGTGGCTAGTTTTTAAACTCTTTCCTTAAGTTCTTATTCTTAACTGTAGATATCATTGTGGCTTAAAGCAAATGCAAATTGGAATATTTTGAAAAATATTGAAATCTGTAGCAAACATTTTTATTAAAATAACAAATTTGAAAACATTATTTTGGTGGTCAGAATATTGCATTCATTTAGAGAATTTAGACTAGCGTTCTAACTAAATAGTTGTCCACTATCTTTAAGAGTTTACAAATCGTATAGCATACTGTATATCCCTATACAACACACTACTCTTCAAACTTGTCAATTACAGAATGCTGTGGGCTGTAAGCAGAGGAGGAACTGATCAATGATCTTTACAAACTTTTGTTTGATATTTGTAGAAACTGAATAGCCTCAGTCTATACTTTAAACATTGAAGTTGTCTGACTCACTTTTCTTCATGTCTGAAGACATGAACACACACAAACACAATGAAGATGTTCTCAGAACAAAATGTGATGTATGTTGTATGTATGATGTACAGTATGTTTATGCATGATGTATGTTTATGGGATTTTTGATGAAAATGTGTGTCTTTTAGAAGTCACAAATTCACATGACTTGATAATCTAAATACATTTTTTAACAGCAATAGCACCAAATCTTATTAAATGACAGTCGAAAAAATATAAAATTAAATAGGATATTAGTATAATATAGATGTAATATAAACACAAATTATTACATATATAAATTAATTTCTTTCCAGTTGTAGCTTGAAAATGGTGCTTTGTCATTTTGTACATACAGTACAGTGAATTCCTGGAAAAAAAATGATATCCACTCGGATTTATGCTGTGTTTTTTTCTGCACATTTTCTCTCAGGATCACATGCTTTTAAAATCCAGCCAATCCTGCTGTAATTCAGTTCTAATTGGTCCACCTCCTCTGACACAGCACTGTTCTAGCTCTTTAGTGTTGCTTATCAATGATAAGGAATTTCAATGAGTTTCATGGCACATTTTTTGAATAATTAGAACCTATCAACATTGTGATAACCTAAATTATTTTTGATTACTTTTTCATTCATTTTACATAGCAGGAACTCTTGCAGACTAGTGTGAAACCAATTTACACCTTTGGTGCAGATAAAGCATAGCACGACATGATCTGCTATTTCTATTCTTACTTTTCTGTAAAGAATCTCATTACAAGCATCTCTAAGGAGCTGGTCAGAGGCAAACATTTACATTCAGTTATATTGCCCTCAGATATTATTGCAGAGCTTCTTCCTCTTTCAGCAAGTCTTGTAGAGCTAGAGTCAAGTTAAACCAATTACTCAAATATATAAATTGTTCTTTAAATAACTTAATAGAGGGTAGGATCTTATTATGGAATGTAGCACATGATAAATTATTTTCCTTTTGCTTTCAGTTGGATTCTTAACAGATAAACTTAATGGATTTTGATACCCCAAAGGCAGAAAATAGGTCTGCTGTTTAGTTGGCCATGGCCTACAGTACATTTTTTAACTTCAGACACCAGGTAAGTGTGTTAACATTCTGTTTTTATAAGTAATTGTAATAAAAATTGATTAACACAAATAAGATATAAAAATAGTGAATGATACCATCTTGAATTTTTTTCTACCCATTACTCACATTTGCTCTTTCTCCGGAATTAACTCTCCTGAGGGTTTTTGGTTATTAAGTTTTTGTGGGTTCCTTCTTTGTAATTGTTTCCTAATCACAATAATGATGTCAAAGTTATTAAAGTTGTACTAATATAGCATGCTATTCCAATGCCAAATTGTTTTAATTAACAAAAAACATTCTGTGGTTCACATATAAAGTCTTAAAATATTTAAAATATATTTAATTAAAAATAGCCTACTTACCTTAAAACAGCTGTTATATTAGCTTCTTTCTGATCATCAGTTTTGGACTGAGAAATCCTCAGTGATTTCACTGAAATCCAGTTGAAGAAGTCATACTTTATTGACATTAGAGTTAAATTACTCAGTATGATTGTTATTAGCAGCAGTATTCCACCCTGGTATTGGTTACTGGAAGAGTCAAAAACAACTGTAAGGGAATAATCTGCTTAATAAAACTGCAGAATTTATTGTCTTAGAATGTGAAATAGATGATGTGTTTGCCTCATTGTTTTCCTCTTTTTGCATGAATTCCCCAAACTGAACATGTTTAGTAAATTCCTCTAGTAAAAAAATCTGCAAAATCCTTTAGTAAGTTGGTACTATATTTATCCAGTAGTTTATTCCTTAAAGCTGAATCATGTAGTTCAAATGCAGAAAGCAGATAAAAGATGAAGATTGTCCATGAATCTGTAGTAACCTCTTTGTATTCTTTAGGTCCGCATATAAAGAACACAAAGAGGCTACTTCAACTCTCCAACACCCTTATGTGCTTGTTTCTTAAAATCTCTGCAGAACAGATAAAAGCTATGAAGGCCATCCTTTCCAAGTGTACCCTTTTTATATAAAAAGGATCGAACTAAAAAAATCCAAGGTGCTTGTCTAATTCCAGTTATTGCAGGATTCAACACTTTCTTTGTTTCCTCTGAAAGAAACCCTGGACACCTCCAGACATTTAGCAGCTGCAACAACCCATATAAAAATGATTGTTCATCCCAGTATGAATTCATTAATTGGCAATCCCTCTTTGTTGAGGAGAATTGTCTTCCATGAACCTGAAGATGACAGATAAGGCGTACAGTATAAGGGAATTGGTACACTCTCCCGCAGGAAGCGCAGATTCTTTGAGTAGATAGGGGGAAGTGATCAGTTATGGTCTTTTCTTTTGGTGCTCTTGCTTTGACACCTTTGAGTCTCAAATTGCTGTACCCAAGTATTATTCCTTCATCTGTTAAACTCAAAAGCCATAGGTTCACAGGAATTGTTACACTTCTGTGTGTTTGCTTTTAATGTCTTTAAAACTTGTCTTCTGACCTCGTAGGTTGCAATTGCCTTAGCTGAGCTGAGAGAAGAGACTCTTCCATGGTGCAGGTGATCACAGATTCAATGCTTGTAGTGCTTGTAATTCCTGCTTGGGAATGAAAAAAATTGTTGGTGCATCTTCCCATTTGATATGTAAAATATTCCAAACAGTGTTAGTGATATGACCCCAATCCTTTCAACATCTCCCTACAGTATGTTGTCCATGTTTCAGCCCAATACAATAAGTTAGAAATCATGACTGTGTCAGGACAGGTGGTACTTTAGATCATCAGTTTGGTTTCATTGTTGATGTTGTGATCTTTAAACACCCATTTCCTCAGGCATCCAAAGGATTATTCTTTAGACACTCATCATTAATTCACTAATTCTAATTGATGGCCTCAGGGTTGGTGCATTTGAAGTCTGCTGATAGACATATGATCAATGTTAAGTTTAAGTCCCACCTTTTCATATGTCTCAGTAAATATATTGACAGTTCTCTTGAGTTCCATTTTTGAGCTCCAGGCACATACTACATTAGGGTGGTTTTAGTTTTTGGACTAGAGCAGAAATTAAATAACTTAACATTCCTTCCAATTTACCTGCTACAGTACAGCAGGCAGCTCGTTTGTAATCAAATGGAGTTCAGCACTCAGAAAAAAAAAATCTAGACTTCAAGGAGCTCTGAGGTAGATCCATTAGTGAGGAATTCTGCAAACATATCATTATGAAGCAGATTAAGAATTCAGTCAGATATTAGAGTATCAGGAGGATCTACAGAGCACCTCACGATTCAAAAACATCTATTTTAAGTCAATGAATGCTAGGTACAGAAGGTGGCGTTGCTCCTGACATTTTTCCTGAAATTGATGAGCTGTTAAAGTCATGTTGGACATGCCTCTTGTGGCCCTCAATCCACACTGGGATACTTGGAGAAGCTATTCAGCAATAGCAATTAAGCAGTTCAAGAAGATTCTTATAATCTTCACCATGATGTATAGCAGACAGATCCTTATCATAGTTCCACAGTAAGAAATGTCCCCCAAAAGACACTTTTTCCACAAAGAATTGAGTCAGGCTTGGTGTATAAGTCATTGTTTAAACCTAAAATTGGGGCATATTTGGAAATCACTTAGTAAAGGCCTCCTGCTAATTTTAATCTTGAGACACTCATACATTCCAACAGGTAACATAGGAGAAAGATGATAATTTAATTCTTGATGAAAAAGCCAATCTGATTAAATTGACATCTTCTTCTGATTTTCTCTTCGAGAATACGTATACAGTAGGTACAGTACTTCCACGTTCCTTGAGCTTCTCTTTTTCAGCTAGTCAGGTTTCCCTTCAGCAGTGTCAATGTCACTCTCAGTCTTCAAAAGCAGTGCAGTGTTCAGTATGGTTATTGTCTGAACATTCTAGAGAGAGTCCGAATGTTCCAGGCTCCCTATTTTAATAATTGTTATATATATTTAACGCAAAAAGGTGATGCTTCTTGAAATGGTCATAATGGTCAAAAATTGTAAAAAACATCATAATGATGAATGTTTTTTAGCCTCCTTCACAAAAGGGGTGGGCAGATCAGATCATCCTGAAAGGGGCTCCTTTTTGTGGGGGTGCCATTGTGGTCCCACTTTCAAATGTATCCTTAATCAAAAAAAATTCAAAGAAGACTTCATCTGTGAGGATAATTGTTGAAATAAATTGTTTAATCTGTTCAACTGTCGAGGACATGGACTATAGACCTCCTTGCTGACTATGGGGAGTGTGGTACAATAGTACTTAAAGATAGAGTTTTTGTTTGCTTTAGTGTTGAACGTTTTGGGATCCACTAAGATCCTACAACTGCAATTATTCTGCCCCAGTGTGCTGCGTCTGTGCTTTGAATTCAGAATTAGCTGAATTTTCAACTTCATCTGATGCAGCTATTTTACTCTATACTGAAAGTATCTGATTGAGTGCTGCTATACTGGCTGTTGTGGCAGCTGTCATTCCTTGCTGTCATTGATTTATTTGCTAAATTGTTAAAATATGAAGTGATTTACTGCAATAGCCTGACAATCAACATAAAAAAATGCTCTCAAATCATTTTAAACTTCCACACTTTTTTTCTTTTTAGTCTACTGTCATATTAAAGTGCACTATTACTTAACATTTTTATCATATCCCTGCACAGGTACTGTAAACAAAATGTTGTTTTAATATGATATGCTAGTAAAATAGATTTGTTGTGCTCACAATTATAGATCAGACACATACATATATAGGATACAGAATTTCATGTATAACATTATGGGTGTAGTTTTGTGAGGCCATTATGTTAATCCAGCCCCTCCCTTTCCTGAACTGTGATTTTAAATTTTAGACGCAACATGCCCATGCACAGTGATTTATTTTTTAAAACAATTTCAGTTCTTTAATGCATAAAAGTATAGTATTATTTGTGCATTTTTAATGTAAAGGTCTTTTCTTTGAATGATAAATTGCATGCAGAAGATTTATGCATCATGTCTCAACATGTATTTTTCAATGAGAATAAGTTTGACAGACAAAGCCTTTTCTCTCATTTGTTGTTTCCATGCAGGGAATGTAATATCTGGAGGTTGGCACAAGAAAGAATGAAATGCTTGATAGCTTAATTGATATCCGAGTGTCTGAAGCTTCTTGAAAATTCTCTGTTGAGACTGAAATGTTTGTGTAAGCATAAATCATTTACACGTATCCTCCAGAATATGAAAAATAGCTTAAACAAATGGGGAAAATCAACAATTGTGAAATCTGAGATGACGCCTGTGTAACGATAAACATATTCAACTAATATAACTTCCATTAACTAATGAAAAAAAAAAGAAAAATCCTGAGTATGTAAGGTACAATTCATATGAATATAACTTATATGAAGTCACAGTAGGTAGCTGTGTCAGCATGCGTAGTTCTGCGAAGGAACAAGTAAAGGTTTATTCCATGCTGAAAAGAAAAGAGACAAAACGTAGGCTCCACACCTGGAGATGGCTCCACAGCTGAAATCCCTTTTCTGTTCTTTTCAGCATAAAATAAACCTTTACTTGTTCCCTTATATGAAGTTTTTTATATTTTCAATTTCTGTAAGACAATTACACATAACATAACTTAACATATAATATAAACATAACAAAGAAACACCCCCTACTTGAAATTATCAATTTAATTTGAAGCATTTTCTTACATCTTGAAACATGGTTTGTAAATATTCTTAAACATATAAGTTAAAAAAAGTATTTAGAGTGAGAAGCAAGTTTGCTTTGGTACTTAACAGTACTTTTTGCGTTTCATGAGGTTTTAAAAAATCAATGATTTGCTTTTGACACATTTCACTAGCTCTGTAAAACTCCTTTTATTATTATTTAATCACTAGCTATATTCTTATATTCTGTTGTGTTACAGGGGTCGTGAAAAGAAAAATACCTAGAGGGCAAATCTACCTCAGAGACTAAACCAAGTTCCAAAAAATATTCTCTCCATATTCTGCTGATCATGTCTTCTAAACCCTTTTCCTTTTGAGCTGCCTGGGGGCTCTGACATCAGTACTCAGAGCAAGAAGCAGGATTTATGTTTTGGACAGGTAAAAATCTCCAGTGGGAGACATTTACAGAAACCTTGCCAGGATTTCTGTGGTCATGCTTTTTCACAAACATGTTGTATGAGTGCAGCCAGGCCTTGACAAATATTGTCAACTTTAGCAGTTTAAATATAGTTTTACAATAGCTACTAAAATATGATTTACAGTAGACCCCTGCTGTTCACGATTGTGCCCTTAGCAGATCTGCTTCTTCTGCTTATCAATAACCTTGCAGACTAAATGCCATGCCTAGGTGCTCACACTGTGTAGAATGGAGTATACTGTATGTGCTGCAGCATCTGTCTGTATGCGCCAACATTACATAAAGTTATTGCGCTCAGCTCTCAGATTTTATTGTTGATGGATTTCTTTCTCGAGAGCCCTTATTTATTCTCTGCCAGTCAACTAAATGAAAGCAATCAGTAGTGAGCCTAGTAAAAAGAGACAGAGAAAAAGCGATTTAGCTTATCAATAAAGTTAATTTATTGGAAAAGGTAGGTGCAAATGTAGGCACCTATGGTCCTCAGGGGTCCTGTTAAAGGATACTATAGATTCTAGTGGTACCTTAATACCTGAGTGAAAGAGGAGAGTTTACCTTCTGTTGGTTGTCATTATGGTATCAGCAAGTCAACAACATGGCAGGTAAAAAAAAAAACAGTGAAAAAAATCAGGGTAAATGTTTTGCAAGTACTAAAGTGTCTTTTGTGAGCCAAGATCCTGTCACTGAAAAGACCTTAATATATGAAGTGAAGATTAATTACAGCAAAAAGCGCTGGTTCATAGGCTAATAATACAGTGAGAAGCATAGAAATTGAGACAGAGAAGTGAAATTTGTCATATTCAATTTGTACTGAAATATGTATTTAAGATCAAAATATTAATGAAGCAGAGGTATAGACGTTCACTTTTTGCTTTTTGGGTATTATTGGGTACAATTTAGGTATTGATTTGCATACATGTCATTTCTTGTATTATATCTTACTGTTTTAGGTGAGAATAAATATGTGATTCTTCCTGAGCAGAGACATGATAGAAGAGTACTCCTATCTGAATGAACATTAGAAACAAAAATGGCTACAAATAAGGAATTTGAAAACTTAAATCATAGTCATCTAAAGAAATTCTTTTAACTTGTCAGGGAAGGACATTCCTTCACATCAGGGGATGAAGCTGGTTGCTTTTCTGCTTTATTTGGCCTGCTACAATGCCACAGCTGATACCATTTTTCCTTTCAAGACATGATTGAAAAAGATACTCAGATCAATTAGCTTCTAATAACCAAACAAGCTAAATGAATGGCCTCCTTAACTTTGTAATCATTCTCGTATTCTTAAGAGGGTTGTGATGAAAGGAAAAACACCCATATCAATCACAGACCCCTCACACTCTTGTAGATCACAACTACTAGTGGGTCAGCAGCAAATGTCTGAGAAATTGTGTAATTGCGGAGGTTACCATCTCATGCAATGTCCCTGTGGAGGCACTACATGCTTTTCACTTAGTCTCATCAAAGTCTGATGCTTGTTACAAGTCAAGGCCATTTTGTTCCTGCTTCTTTGGTTCTTTTCTGTCCGTTTTCCACCTTTTTTCAAGGAATGATTGCTGGCTATCTTTAATGCAGTGCATCTAAAGATAACTCCAATAATCCGGTTTTCTTTCCTCTGGCTTGTTCATATACAATGGATCATCACGCATTAATTGGAATTGTGCAGAGCAACAGCTGTCATTTTGTGCTGTTTTAGCTGTCATTCATCTGGAATACTTTATTACCTTTTATACTGCTGAACATCTGGTCTGCATTGGCACACTGCAGTTATATGACACAATAACCTGTCAGGCAGGCTTCATATTTCTGCTAGCAATTAGTATGACTTTATAGTATAACTATCTCTTTAAACAAACCATTATATTCTGGTACATTTTGTCATTCTTATCTATTTATTATATTATCATAATATTATTAGCTTTTGTAGCTGTAAGCTCTAAAGCTCAAAGAACTGTATTTAAATAATTTTTAATATTTAAGAAAAAGACAATTCACAGTTTTGCCATGCATATAGAAAAATCAGTTCAATTTTAACTGAGAATCCCTGCTATTTTTATTTTTCCCTTGAACTTTCCAGATGGAAAGCTCCACATTTTCAAAAGGAATGAAACCCCTCTTTGGTAGATGATATACTCATTTTACTCAGCTTCTGTCTAAAGTCATTTCTTATCTTTTGCAATGCCAGATAAAACCAAATATTTATATTTTGTGAAGCATTTTTTAACAAAACTGTTTTTTTTTCAAACATGGAACAAAAAACAAAGACATGGTGGTGCAGTGGTTACTATTGTGGGCTTCATTACTCTGCTCTCCTCCCCACTGATAGCTGATGTATGGTGAGCGTTCTGGCGCACTATGGCTGCCGTCGCATCATCCAGGTGGGGTTGCACATTGGTGGTGGTGGAGGGGAGTCCCCATTACCTGTAAAGTGCTTTGAGTGGAGTGTCCAGGAAAGCGCTATATAAGTGTAAGCAATTATTATTATTATTATTATTATTATTATTGTTGTTGTTGTTGCTTCGCAATAATGGAGCCCTGGTTTCAGCTCTGGACCTGGGCTGCTATCTGTGTGGGTTACCTCTGGATGCTCTGGTTTCCTCCCACAATCCAAAGACATACTGGTAAGTTAATTGGCTTCTGGCAAAAATTGGCCCCAGTGTGAGTGTGTGCATGTTTACGTTTGGCGTCAAGGGTGTACCTTGCCTTGCACCTGTTGCTTGCAGAGATAAGATCCAGCTGCCCCATGATGCTGAAATGTATGAAGTGGTTAAAAAATGGATAGACGGAAGAAAGCAAGAGCAAAACAACACAGTAAGGGAATAAGTGTTTCAGCAACGGAAATGTGAAAAGGATGCCTGTAATACGCCCTGGATAAAGCATATACAATGGGCTGGGAACTTTCCTTGTATGAAAAGTGTCAAAAAGGGACACATTTAAAAGTCATCTGATGAGTAAGATTTTTTGGGACCGTGACCCTCACCAGGAAAAGGGGAGTGGAAACGGATGGATGGATTTCTTGGGATTTTAATTGGCCTAAAATTTTGAGTTAACCAGATTTTGCCCGGGAAAAGTATTCACCTTCCCTTTTTAACACGGTGAAAGTTTCGACAGCTTTGTATGAACCCTATAATAGAAAAACAAAAGTGAATCCCTTTGTTTTGGCCCTAAAGTCCAGAACATTATGCATTGGATGACAACCTCATCCCCAGGGGCTCCTTGCAGAATGAAGAAGTTAAAATAATACTGAGAGTGCAAGTCCTGCAGCAAGTGAGGACCAACATCATTAAAAAACAATATTAATTATGTGTTTATTCACTTATCATTTTAAAGTGAACATTTCAAGGTGAAACAAGGAAAACAGAATTATGTGAAATGGATTTATGAGCATTATGGAGATCTCATTATGAAACCTCAGGTATTTTTTTTTACCAAATATAAAGTCATGTAACTGTGACTCCAAAATGCAATCTGCAGTGTCAATGGAAAACTAGCATAAATAAAATACTGAAGTATACAGTATATTTGGGGAGAAAAAACATTTTTTGAAGTGCATGCCAGGATTCAGAAATTTCAGTATTCAAATCCATTGGTGAATTATCCCTTTATTGTACCCTTGCACATGGTACTTTGCTTATATTGCTCCAGTAAAATGTTCTGCTGTATAAATCGGTACTCTCCAGTTCATCATTGTGAATGAGAATTTGTTTGCATGTGGATTATCTGGTTAAATATTGTTGTTCTCAACAGGGGTGTTCCAATCCATTACATGAATAAAAGTACTGTTACTTTGAAAAGTTTGGAATAAAGTAAAAGTTTCCTTACAGAAAGGTAACTGAGTAAAAGTAAGAAACGATAATTTCTTACTAAAGTATCAGAAGCAAAAACAATACCCGTCCTTAAATTCTAATATGGGAATCTGTTGGTCGCATAAGTTTCACACCAGTTGTATTTATCATTGGAACTACTATTTGAACACACCTATAGCTGCATGTACATCTAAAATAATAAATGTATTTTAAATTACAGTCACGTTTTATCCTGGAATGAAACAATTCATGAAACAATTCTAGTAAATGTTAAAAATCTATTTGGAAATGATCATTATAATTACAACTGGATAGCTGTCTGTGTCATTGGATTCAGCCTGTAAACTGCCAGGTTTAACAGGTGGCTGGCAAAACACTGGTGTTTGAGTAGCTGGTACATTTTCCATTTTCCAAAACTGACCCTGGTGTAAGTGTCTGCGTGTATGGGTGTATCCCACTTTGCACCAGATGCATACTGGAATAGGCTTCGGCTTCCCTGAGACCCGGTATTGGACAAAGTGGTAAGAAAATGGATGGATGGATCTTCAAAGCAACATTTTACTTCATTTCAAAGAGAATTACACTTTACATTTCATGATTATGTGCTGACATGCCCTTCACCAAAGGTCTTTCTTATTTCAAACATAACTTTTTCTAAACTGCCCAATTACAGCCAGGGAAATTTCACCTTGATTCACTTACACAATGCTTAAAAGTCCTAGCAAATATAGATCATAATAGTCATGAATGGGAACTAGGGCAGAGCACTACACTATTTAAACATGTTACAGCTTTAGGTGACTAAGAGGTGTCTCTTGGATTTCAGATAAAGTTTGTGACACTTGGCAGAGTAAACACTTCCAGCTTCAAAGCCTAGAAGATGATGAGAGGGCTAGGGGGTCCCTTTGAGCAGAAACAATAGTAAAGTGTGTTGTGTTTTATCTTGTGTATTCTTCTTATTTATTGTTGTTGTCATCCTGTAAAGCGCTTTGAGAAGCCAACTTTAAAGGCGCTACATAAAATAAAGTTTATTATTATTACTTCATGATCATCCAAACAAAACTGGACTGGAGCTAAGTATGTGAATCTTGTTTTAGAGAGCATGCTATGGTATGTTTTTAGGAAATTTGGGTTTTCTGGATGAAAGATACTTCAGTTAGAAACTGATGGATAGGGATATAGGCTCTCATTTAGATTGTTGCATTCAGGATGCAGAGAGAGAGATTTAACTGCAGGTTACATTGTATTTAGTTTATTGTATTTAGAAGCTCATCTCTTATGGGGTCTCTGGAGGCATTAATAATTTAAATGATGTTTTAACATTTTTTGTAGAGAAATAAATTTAAATTTCTTGCTGCATTATACATTTCTCAATTTTAAAAACAGTAATAGCCTTTTTTCATGATGCAGGTATGTAACCTGTGGGCAACTTTTTAGAACTGTAACCTATTTCAAATTATTTCAGTTCCAAAGCATTGAATATTTTAGTTTAAGGAGAGATGTACTAATTCCTAAATAATGTGGACATGTAGTGCACTGACAAAAAAAGCATACCATCTAACTATTCCCAATCTTATCTCTGCTATCCATTATTATTTCATGGCATACCCATATTCATATTTAATTACAAAATCTTAAAATACATCCTTCCATTTTGTGTTTCAATCATGTGTGAGTGATTAATGGCAAAAATGTGTTACAAAAGACTTGGATTAAAACCATTTTGCTCTGTGTCCATTGTAAAAAAGCATTTGTCCTTGATTTAAAAGTAAGGGACTCTACTAAGTATTAAGAGCTCCCTGAAGGTGTGAATTTAATTAGTAAAGAAAGTAAAAAAGTACAAATTATATAACACAAATCTATAATTATAGTTAAAAACAGTTTTATGTTTGGTTCCAACATCAAGCAGTTCTAATATTCTTTTTTTTTTCATTTAGCATGTCTAACCAGATGTGCCACTGAATAAATCTCATGGAGGTGAGAAAATCTTTGGATGTGCACAATAGAGAAAGCATTCATTTCTTCTCCTCATTAAAGGGTTTCTTGCACCATTGGTAAACCACTCAATGGTAAATCAATCCCCTGAGGCCTGTAACAGATGGGACACTTTTACACCATGCTAATAGGGGTTATTGAAAGATTAGAAATGCCTAGTTTGCAAGAATAGATACTATTTGTACCTGCAAGTGGAAAAAAAGAAGTAGATTATATAAAAACATGCAAGGAAAGTAATAATATCAAATATAATATTTCAATATCAAAAGAACATTTACATTATATGCTAAGAATATCAATACTAAACTATTTATTTGTATTTATAAATAAATATTTACAATATTTTGTAAAAGAGTATATTTACTTGTAAAAACAAACCCAAATGCAGTATAAAAATCATTTACAAAATTAAACTAAAACAGGCATAGAATTAGGATTAAATTAATTTTAAATACCTTGACATTTATTCACAATTAACTATACTAACACATTGTATTTGGGACAAGCTTGTTGAAGTGATCTCTCAAACTGTGAAAAATGTCAAGACAGCCATCTCATTATATACCCATTTCTATTCACTTGACACAGATAAGACCTCTCACGGATTAACATAATATTTACATCTAATTTTTATTTTAGGGTGTTTATGGTTTCTTCTTAATATATTTAGATTTATATAACATAAATCTTAATATATTTGTATTTAATACTCTCTTATATTTGTACTCTCTGGACCCCTCCCCAGTTTGCTTATTGTCCCAACAGGTCTACCGATGATGCCATATCCCTCGCTCTTCACCGTGCTCTGTCCCATCTGGATAAGAGGGACACTTACTATATGTAAGAATGCTGTTCATTGACTTCAGTTCAGCATTCAACACAACCATCCCCCAGAAAGTGATAGAAAAACCAACGCTACCATACTGAACACTGGAACCCCCCAGGGCTGTGTACTCAACCCGCTCCTGTTTACGCTCGTGTTGACTCATGCTTAAACAACAGTCTGTCTCTGAATGTAGATAAGACAAAAGAGATGACTTCAGGAGGGCCTGTGCTGATCACTCCCCACTGCACGTCAATGGCTCCCCTGTGGAGACAGCTAGAAGTACTAAGTTTCTTGGTGTGCATATCACAGATGACCTCACTTGGACCATCAACACCACCTCCCTAGCTAAAAAAGCACAACAACATTTCCACTTCCTGCAGCGACTGAGAAGGGCAAACCTTCCCCTCCCCTAGCCCATATTATCCACATTCTATAGAGGTACCATCGAGAGCATCTTGACAAACTGTATCATTGTTTAGTTTGGAAATTATAAGGTCTCAGACTGCAAGTCCCTGCAATGAATTGTCAATGAATTGTGAATATATCAGGAAACATCATTGGAGCCTTCCTTCCGTCCATTCAGTACATATACTGTACTACGAACGCTGCACACACAAAGCTTCCAGTATTGTGGATGATCCCTCCCACCCCTCCTTCAACCTTTTTGCCCTCCTCCCATATGGTAAAAGGTATCGCAGTATACAGGCCAGCTCCACCAGACTCCGTAACAGCTTTTTTCCACAGGCTGTCAGGCTCTTCAACAAGCTCCTGGTACCTTCTGCACCTACTCCAAATCTGGAAACTTCGTTCTTTTTTGCCTAATGTCAGGCATAACATTCTTTGCACAATTTGTACAATCCTGCACTATTCACATTGCACTTTATGTACCCTGTACCCTGTCAGAAATGTCAATGTCTACATTGTCTATAGCATTGTCTTGTCAATGCCTTGTCTGTATTCGCACTGTAGACCTGGAGAACGATATCTTGCTCCTCTGTATACTTGTATATGGCTGGAATGACAAATAAACTTGAACTACATTCATATCATTCATATGGAAATACATCTTTTATGTCACTACTACTCTGTCCTGTCCCTAGTTTTCTGTGCTTTGCTGTCCTTCCGGTGTCTCTCTCTCTGGGCCTATATATTTCTGGGTCTCTCATTCACCTTGGCTCAGCATTGACGTTCGGATGTCCTGAGACCCGCCTAGCACCAGGCTGCCACTCCGTCCGTGGCCTGAGGGCATAGGTTTCTATACAGCAATTCCAGAACTCTTTGCACTGCTGAGCCCAAGTTAACTCCCCGTTCCGCCGCTTCGCATAGGGTCTTTTTCCGCTCTCCTGCCATTCCACGGTTCGTCCCTTCCGACATCCGTGACAGAATGCTGAGCCATCTCCGCGGTGCTTTTTTGTCTTTCTGCAGTTTTTTTCTTTTTTTTTTGCTGGGCCTTTTTTTTTCAGTTCTTCTATTCTAATCGCGGGATGCTACTCCTGACTTCTGTGCCTGTGAGCGGGTCATTCAGTGGTATGCCGTCCCGACATCCGCTTACGAATACTTGGCTTTCCTCGGGTTGTCTCTCCCAGCATCTGTGATTGAATGTTGAGCCGGCTTTCCTATTCTTATTGCTGGATATCACTCTGGACATCCGTGCCTGTGAGTGGGCTTCTTGCCTGGCTCTCCTCGGGTTGTTCATTCCGATATCAGTGATAGAATGGTAAGCTTTTTTCCGTTCCTCTATTCTCATTACTGGATATCACTCCGAGCATCCGTGTCTGTGAGCGGGCTTTGTGCCTGGCTCTTCTCGGGTTGTTCATTCCAATATCAGTGATAGAATGTTGAACGTGTTTTGCCCAATCTCCGGTATTTTTCACGGGTTTTTGTGTTTTTATTCTTGTTTTTTGCTTGGTGTTTTGATTTTTCACTTCCTGGTTTCCCCTTCTCTACGGTCCCCCTGTCCCGTGTTGTCTTGGAACTTTTGGTTCCTATCTGTTTTTGTGGTTTGTTTACCTGGTTTTCCAGGTTTATGTTTGTGCTTGTGAACTTGGCTTTTTTTTTGTTTTAAGTCTCCGAAGCTCTACCTGACCCCCTCCTTCCTCTACCCAATAAAGGTTTATATCCTGGAGGAGGGGGCAGCTCTCAGCTGTGGACTCCCGGAGGTTTCCTTTCAGTTAAATGAGGTTTTCTTCCCCTCAGTGCTGAGCAGCTCACTTATTTGTATGGGCATCAGGAGCTGCCCATGAAGGGGGGGGGTACTGTCACGCCCTCTGCAGCCAGGGTGCGTTCTTACTCTGTCCTGTCCCTAGTTTCCTGTGCTTTGCTGTCCTTCCGGTGTCTCTCTTTCTGGGGCTATATATTTCCGGGTCTCTCATTCACCTTGGCTCAGCACTGACGTTCGGATGTCCTGAGACCCGCCTAGCACCAGGCCGCCACTCCGTCCGTGGCCTGAGGGCATGATTTCTATACGGCAATTCCAGAACTCTTTGCACTGCTGAGCCCAGGCTAACTCCCCGTTCCGCCGCTTCGCATAGGGTCTTTTTCCGCTCTCCTGCCATTCCACGGTTCATCCCTTCTGACATCTGTGACATTTTAATGGATGTTTTTAACTAATGTTCAGAAGTAATGACAGTAGCCAAAGTCTCCCTTGTTTCTGCTACTCTAACTCATATTCCTCCATGTCGTCACTTCCTAAAAAAACTATACATACCACAGTAAGCATCTTATTATGTCACACACAGAGTCTGTTTGGGTTTACAATGCTGTTGCACTTATGTTTTGGGGTTACTGCGTTATGGCAATTCAGTGCCCTGGCGGGTTCTTGTCTTTTGCTGTAAGTTCCAAGACATGCATAATAAAGAGCAAATGTCTGCAAAAGCTGTCCACCTCAGTCCCTGGTTTTCCACAGTTTAACACATCTCTCTCACATTTATCTTTCTGCATCCTTTCTCCACCCCATCTCCACCTTTTCAGCTGCCCCTGGATTAACTCCTCTCTCCGTATACAGATCCTAGAGCCAGGTGGCTGGCCCTTAACCAAGCTGGTGTAGCAAAAGTTACTTCTGCTTAATTACTCAATAAACATTCCAAAACACATTTTCTTATTTCTTGCGAACTTTTATTTATATCAGAAGGGGTGTTTGGTTGTTGTCGACTACAACATTTTATAACTTCTATGGTATAACAGTTATAGCACAATCAGTTGTGAGGCATGTGAATTGTATTGTCAAGTATGACAGTTTTTTATATATTCATATTTTAATATATATTTTGTATATTTTAACTGTTATGTTTATAATTATCCAAATTATATATTTAGAATTTTTCCAATGTTTTAATTAGTAACATTATTATTGTAAGAAAACACTCACATTTAAAAGTAAATTAATTTAATCTTTAGGACAATGTACCAGTAAGTGCTATCATCTTTTAAGCAGCAAAAATATGTTATGTATTTATTGTGAGCAGATGACATACTGTCATAGCAAACATTTCATACAAAAGGCCTAATTTCATTACAATGTTACTGTACATGAGTTTGCAGAATATCAACTTTGAAAAGACAAAATATACTGTATATGGAGAAGGGATTTAGAAAAAAATATTTTTCACTTCAAATCTGTTTGGAAATTTCTGTTATATTTTATATTCAATTTGGTTTTATATTAAATCACAAAAGTGGACTGAATGTGATCCTGGAATCCCCTGCCTTTGAAGTTGTTTGGGAAATGTGTGTTGTCAGTGTTTTATGTAAACATAAGAACATAATAATGAATGCAAATGCGAGGAGATCATTCAGCCAGTCATGATTGTTTGGTAGTTTAGTAGCTAAATAAAACTTAAATTTTGACTGAATGTTGCTTAAACGTGCCCAGAGTGTCTACATTCTAAATTAATTTTAGTTTCTAATTTTGATCCCAAGTCCTCTACTGAGTCTGTAAAATCTTCTTTTATAACTCCATTAACCTGCCCATGGGATGAGGAATCACTCTGTTCATCTTCATGTAGCTCTTCTTTGAACTCATTCAAGATTATGATGTACTGTATTTTCTGTGGCGTGGTGACCAAAACTAAACACACTATTCTAAGTGACATCTTACTGGTGTGTTTTAAAGCTTAAGCATAACTTCTCTGGATTGTGCTATATACTATACCTAAATGTTTTGCTTGTTTTTTTTATTACAACCAGATATTGTCTTGATGAGAACACCTAGATAAGATATAGAAATATACAGACCCCTTTTTAACATTAGGTTCTAGCAGCTCCAATCATAGTGGTTGTGAAGTAGATATAAGACAGTTTAAAAAAATGCTAAATAACTAAAACAATAATAATAAAAATCCCAAATAGCTTCTGAGGTTTAGCTCTTTACCTGGATATAAGTAAGTCTGTGAAGGTGCTAAATACATTAGCTAAACAAATGGCTGGACTTATCTTTTTTTACCATTATAATTTGCTTATAATTGTTTTATAACCCAAATATGGAAATGCAAGTTAAATTATCTAATCTCTCTTATCCTGAGACCAAAATGAAAAGCATGACTACTGTGTGGGCAGCATAGTGTCGCAGCGGTTTGCATAGCTACCTCGCAGCACTGGGGCCCTGGGTTCAATTCATGGGGTGTTGTATGTGTGGAGTTTGTGCATTCTCTCAGTATTAAAGTGGGTTCTCTCCAGGTAACTCATGTTCTCTCTCAATGTCCAAAAACATACTGGTGAATTGACTTTTGGAAAAATGGACCCTAGTGTCCCTCTGCATGCATATGTGTGTGTTTGTAGCTTTTGTGTCTAAATTGTGTCTGGCCTACGATGGACTTCTGACCAATCCAAGGCGTATCCTACCTTGGGCTCTTTGCTTGCTGGGATAGGTCCTGGCTTCCCCAAGACTCTGTATTGCATAAAGCAGTTAGCAAATAGATGGATGATATACTGTACTGTATAGCCCAGTCCTGTTCCTGGTTTAGGATGCAAAGCAAGACTAACACACAGTGAAAATTTTGACACACCTACAGTATTAACCTACTTAGAATGTTTTTGGGAGGAGGGAGAAATCCATGAGCACCTGGTCAAAACCCACAGAGACTAGAAAGAACATGTACAGTAAGGTGCTTGTAGGGACTTCATTCAGGTATTTAAAACCTTGAAAGTGACTAAACAGATCAATTCAGGAGAGATCTGAGTTGACAATTAAAAACCAGAAAACTGAAGCTTTTAAGCTAGTACAGTACAGTGAGCTTTCTGTCATATGTCTGAGAAGTCGGAATGAAAAAAGATCACAAGTACCCCAGATCTTTAAATTTGTTATTTTTAGTGGCTAACATCAGGATTGTTTTTAAGCCAAAATAAGTCTAAGGCAGATCTCATACAATAAAAATACACACTTCAACAATACAAAATATTAACAACTGCAGAAGGAAATCAGGGAAAAAGCTTTCCCTTCTATGTTCTTCTAAGTTCTTCTAAGTATTCCATTAAAATCTTTTTATGTAGCTCAGTACCAAACAGAAAAAAAAAGAAACGTAAAATCATGCACTGCAAAGAAGTCCATTAATACAGCATTATTAGCTTTAACCAGCATCACCATTGAACCTCAAGTTCTGTTAAAAAAACAACTTTAGAAATAATATTCTAAGAAGAAGGAAAAATGAACAATGTCCTTGGGTACTCTTATATTTCTTCCATAAAATTCCACCACAAAACAAAGTACAACTTTTTTTTTTCTCTGGAGCAAAGCTGGTAAAATTTAACATTCATCCATAGAGCCTAACCTGTCACTGGGAACAGGGGAATCTGACACAGGAGGAAAAGGACGGACCTGTCATCCTGCCCAGACAGTTTTGAGACATCGGTTATGTTAGTCAGCAAGTGCTTGGATGGTGGTAAAAAACAGGCACACTTGGAGAATAAGACACGTCAGCACAGGGCGATCATGTTATCTCTACGCAGATGGTGCTTCAGTCCACAATCAAACTGAGGACCCCAGATCTGTGAGATAGCAGTACTAACAGCCATGTCACATGCTTCTCTGAAACACTTTGATGTACAGCATATTGTAACAATAAACGTGCTAGTGACTGACTTGACTATCAATAAGAAACTAAGGAATGGGGAGGATTTGAGAACTGATTTTTTTTATAGTACGTCAATTTCAAATAGTCTATCAAGAGTCGAAGCAGTTGGTGGACTCAGTTTTCCTTTTAGTTGTGGTGTACACTAAGAAAAGAAAAAAAAACACAGAAAAGGGGGTTTTCCAAGAAGAGAAAGTTCAAAATTATATTCCAGATTTGTTTTCAGTCCATTTCTTTAGGCCATATACTGTAGCATCTTCCTTCTTTCCACCATATTATAAATTTTGATTTAATTTAATAATATGTATTAAAGAAATAAAATACTTGGATAAGGACTAGGTAGTCTAGTGAAGCTTAACACATTAGTACTAAAGGCTCAGCAGAAACAAATACATTTCTGACCAATTTACTTTATTTAGACATCACTCTCTATCAATTCTGCTGTGTTCAATCACATTACCACTAGAGAGCGAACCCAAGTGAGCTAGACATCCCTCTTATAATGCAGTTCAGTTCAGTTGACCAATTTCCATTATAACGAGCCATTATAACATATCAGGATATAATAAAGCCAATGATTGAACACAGACTTGTCGTATAATAATTAATCAAACAAAGTAACAGAGGCTGTTATTCATTTCAGCCAAAGTATCATTTAGGAAAATAATATGAATGTATTTATTGTATATAAGTGGTATTTGCTATAATGTTCCATGAAGGCATTACTGGCATACATTTGACAGGCTGCATTACTATAAAATATAACTTCACTTTTTTAGCCATTTCTAGCATTATCCACGTACAAAATATTTGTGTTATTACTTTGTCACAACCCAATACTAAATTATGAACAATTTGAAGTGGTAAAAGTTATTCCAAGAAATTAGAGAAACTGCAGAAATTAAAAATAATTTTAATAATTCATCACCACTGTGAGTATACAGCACAGAGCACAGTCACAGACTTAAAATAGTCTGAAAAGGTAAAGTGTAAGAAAACACAAACATAACTGGAAAATCAAATCTTTTTGCCCAGAACTTAACACACCAGTCTAATCCAGATTGTTACCACAATAACATTTTTCTCCAATTTTCTTTATTTTAATCATGTATTTATTTGAAACATGTAATTTTATCTAGAGCTGTTGTATTTTGCTGTAAAAAATGCTTTAAAGTTCATGTCTCATGATGCTGCTGGTGAATGAAGCCACCAGGGCAACACTCAGCAGAGCTGTGTGTGATTTCCAGTGACAGCTGGAAAGGTGAGCATCTTTAGTTGTGGACTGACCGCCTGTAGATTTTCCTATTGCTTCTTTACATTCAGTGCCTTGCAGACATAGCAGGATGCTCAGATAGTATATATTAACCTTTTCCACTGTCACGACGGGTTATGTATTTTGTAGAAGCATGTTTATCATAGATGCCAAAACACCTTCCAGTGCTAACAGTTGATTTGAATAGTTTCATTTTCTTCTCAATTTATGTAAACACTGTTGTGTTTTGGGTTATGATTCTAAGTAAGCTTGTGATTACAGCTTTGTTCGTGTGATTTTTTAACAATGTTATTTTTATGCGTAAATGCACCTTCTGCTCAGTGAGGTACTGTCCTTGGAGTTCATCTTCTTCAATTTACAGAGGGTTCTGATTTGGTAAATAGTTTTTGACTTGTCTACATGTTGTTGGGATCCTCCTTTTTGATAATGAATGTCAAGCAACATAAAAATGCATAAGAGAGCATTAAGATCAGATAAGATAGTGGTTCTTGTCTTACTCACTTTCCCCATAAGGCGATGGAGGATAACTCACTGTCCTCAGTCACCTGACTAATTGAAAGAGGATGAATGACATTGAAAAACAGAAAAGCAGAGGGTTCCAGGGGCTGTTGACCTCTGGTAGCTCAAATATCTTCTCAAAACAAGGTTCAAATTGTGGATTAAAATGTGAAATGATAATACTATCCATGTAAGACAACTTTGCAGCGATTTCAACAGTAGCTGATTTGTGTAGACAACCCCACTGTCAAAGAGTATCAAATTGCTTATATACATATTTTCCAGGTCAAGTCAATCCACACGTCCAGCTTGTTTGTTGCAAGACTTGCTGATAAAATGCACGTTTTAATTTTTTATGAAGAATAATGGAATAAACACATCTAAATGACTTTAAAGATATTACTAGCCAGCAATTATGTAATTTAAGTACAGTTAATTCTAATTTTCCTTTACCATTATCATTCAGATTCTGTGTCAAGATACTACCTAAATGGTTCCCAATAATTTTCAAAGCAGACTTTGGCATTAAGTGTGTTTTTAGTGCGATTGTTTCCGAACCTCAATTAAAATGAACTGTACTACCATAAAAGGCACAGCAAAAGTCAATGCAAAGAAGAATGGAAATAGCATTGCTTTAATGGTTAACAGCAAGAAACAATTATCCCTTTTTATAACAATTGATGGATTTCTACCAGAAACTAATAAAAATGACAAGTTTGTGCAAGGAATTGGGGAAAATGTCAGTGCAGAAAAATGTACTGCAGATTCTAATTATAGAGGCATAACATTTGATATCCCACATCTCACATCCCACATTATCAACTAGCTCCCACATTTTATAAAGTTGGATTTATTTGACTTCTAGCACCTTTCAGAGAAAAGTAATGAAGCAATAAAAATGTGGTCTGTAACCAACTGTATTGAATTCATAAAGAGTGAAATGGAAAGCACCGGAGTGAGTTTTTATATGGTCTTAAAATATTTAAGAATACAAAATAAGTAATGAGCAGTGTGCTGAAGGTCAAATAATTGTCTTAAACAAATGAAGCACCAATTAAATGGTATAGAAAAGTAACAGAAATATGTGTAAAACCCCAGTGGTAGGGTGCTTCACTCCCAGTAGAGATTACAGCTACAAGATGTCACAACACTGATTCCACTTGGTGTTCAAATGTCAGAGAGTAGGGCCACTCAGAAGTCTTCTCTTGAGGAAAAAGAACATTTGCCTCTTCTTCAGACAAAGCTGGTGTCTGAACCTTTCAGTGGAAGCTTGCAACAAGAGTTTTGAGGTATATAAGGATTTCTTTTTATGACAGCAGTTGCCTGTAAAAACCACTAGAGCTGAGTAGCTGACACATTAGTGAGATTTACTATTCCTTCAGGTTTCCTTCAGCATGTGGACCAACAATTATGCAATAATCTTGAAATTATATACAGTACACCAGCCTTCTTTCCTATCGATCTTCAGGGATCTTGAGCCACCACTTTGAACAGATTGGGTTTCTATGGAACATTCCAGTCCAAAAGATCCTATTGCAGAGATGCATGTACTGCAATACATGTATCATCTCCTCTGTTTTTCTTTTTGGAGTTCAGATTACTTAAGAGGTTTCAGCCCTCATAGAGAAGGCCTGTAGAAAGGCAATGCTCACTCAAGGGCAGTGGTGTAGTGGTAATAGAGCCCTTTAAAAATATTTAACTTTTGAATATAATCCATTTCAGCAGAAGCAAACTAAAGTTGTTCAGCATTACTTTGCATGAACTTAATCATGCAATTAAAGGAATAATTAAATGACCAAGTAAATAACGATACTACAACTACACTAAGTAAGCCATCCATGATCATGCTCTTTGTAATTTTTTTTTGGCTTTTCAGCTTCCAAAACTCAGTCTCTTCAAAGCCCATGTAGTGGATTTGTTAAGCAGTCCGAATGTACTGTTCAATATTTATCTTCTCATTATTATTATGTTCATTATGAGATCATAAAACTCAATAAAACTACTACTACATCACTGCTCCTGGGAATCTTGCTTCTTCAGTTCCAGGACAGGTGAGAGAAGGAACTATGGTGGCCAAACCTCTGATAAACTGAGCTGGCCTTCTAAGTTGGCCTTCGTCTCTTAGCTTGGGTATCATTACTATATTAGGTCTCCTTGACTCTCCTTTGTGTCTCTGCATATTTGTACCTCCCACTCAAAGGGAAGATGGTCAATAAATGTGGATGATCAACTCTAATTTCTTTTTCCAAGGCCAACTGAAAACTCATCTCTAACTGAACTGAGAGATGAAGAGAATGCTCTGTGGCTATGCAACATATATTGGAATAACAAGCATACCCTTGACAGATGACAATACAAAATAAATAAAACACAATTTTCAGATCTGATATTGTGAATGGACGAATGTGTTCACAGAGTTACAAGAATGACCTATACAAACACTTAAGTAACAATCATAGTTTAATAACAACAAAAAAACAGTGGATAACAGTGAATATACAGAATACAACTTTAGGACATCTGACAATTCACAACATCACAATAAACTGGAGAGATCTGGAGAGAATTGTTGGCGGAAGGAAGTGAAAAAAAAACACGATTGACAATTAACCTCATCAGCCCAAAGGTTCACAAAAATCAATACAGGATAACATGAAACAACAGCTATTAACAAAGCTTGGCAAGTGTTTGAACTGATTGCATGACCTGAACACAAACTATGCATCACTAAACAGTATATGTTATTGCATTTTTTTTGTATTAGCTGAAAAGCAGCTTTTTACCACTTTTTTGAAGAAGGTGTACTTTTCATTCCAGAGAATGTTAACTACATATCGACTGGCATGGAATATTCAAATGAAGTAATGTCAATACGCAAAGAGTGGTGGATTCACATATTGTTAACTTAATTTTTTATGTACTTTCTTAATGTAATTTTTAAAAAGCTTTGGTAATAATTTTCCTAGCAGGGGTTGCTGCATTGTGGGTCAAGTATAGTACTTTCCTGAATGGTATATATCACTCCCTGGGATTTGAACACACTACTTTCCAGTCAGGAGTCCCACACCTTAACCTCTTTATCACACAACTACCTCCCTGTAATATAAGAGTGAATAGGGAAGATCGTTTTTATGTAGTTTACTACTTTGGCACTGAGCCTCAGAAGTTGTGTTTTGGACAGTAAGCTGTAAATATCTGTAGGACTGCCAGGGCTGTATTTATGGAGTGTGAGGAAAGAGCTTACAAACCTCAGTGAATACTTGGTAATTTGAATGGATTTATTTACTTTTCATTCCAGAGAATGTTAACTACATGTTGACTGGCAGCACTCATGCCAACAACCTCCAATTAAGAGGATATACTGATGTTACTGTATATTAAGAAGCACTGATGTACTGTATAGGACTGGTGGAACTTTCTGTGTATTTGTGTTTTAGCTTGATTTCAGACAAACTTGTATCTGTATACAGTATATCTGTAAGTCTGATCTGCAGAACTGCAGTGAGGATCTTTTTATTGCTCTACTCTAATTTAGTACTAGAGAATTTATCCTCTGCATATGAATAAAAAATAGATTATTAATTAAATTACCATACAGTACCTTATATTCAAATCCTTGCATTTAAAAACTGGTTAGGGGTGCCACTGTGATGCCAATAGTGAATTTAAAAAAGCTACAGAGTTCAATGTCTGGGATAAAGCACAATGTCCATCAGTCAATGTTGGGAAATTGGCAAGAAGGAAGCCATTACTGAAAAAAAACCCCATCTGAAATGCTGCATGCTGTTTGCAACAAAACATCTGAGTGATACTGCAAAAGTAGCAAAATTTGTTTTGTAGTTGTAATGGACGGCTGAACGCATCTGAAAGGGGTGCCGGTCCGTGTCGGAAGGAGGATCCTGGTTAAGGAGAAGACAGGAGTTGAGCTTGAAGAAGGTGACGTAAGACTGCAGGGCTGCTGGAGCAGGCAGGCAGGCAGTCAATGTTGGCTAGCAGGCAAAGCAAGTCTAGATGCAACAAGGACACAGTTGCTCAGCCAGTCAGCCACACAGTGGTTGCAGAGCTTCAGGTACAAAAGTACACATAGGCAAATCCAAGAGAATGGTTAGGTAGGAGAGATGTCCAAAATTCACAGAGTCAGGCAGTCCAGGTCAAGTATAGGAAGACTAAACAAAGCCAGAGTTAGATCTAGGAATCAAGGTCAAGGAATAAAGCATTGAGTCAAGCTGGAACTGGAATACAAGCACAGGAGAAACAAAAATTGGGTGATAAAGCAAAGGCTAAGACCGAGCATTGCAATGTTGGCTGAGTGGGAATAAATACCATGCAGGTACTGAGGTAAGTGCCATTTTAATTATGAGCTGGCAGTATTGACAACCTACTGTATCTGACCACGTTGCCATGGGATAGGGCAGATTGATTGAGTGACTGAGTGATTGACCACTGGCGGTGGTGTTATGGCATCTGGAAATGGCATCTGGGATCTGAGCACGAGCATTAAAGTGAGACAAAAGTCTAAATGCAAAATGTTCAGTCTGATGTGAACAACATAGTACTACTTCCAGTCAAAGTGACATTGACTAAGAAAGTGAATATACTTCCCAGAAAAAGTTCTGATTCTATTGGGAACCAGTGGAAAGTCTAGAAAACTATTATCCCTTGTGAAATAAGCAATCTCCAAGTAATGTGAGAGAACTTGAGCAAAATTGTTAAGAACAGACAAGAACTGCAAGAAGCCAGTATGAAAAGTTGGTAGATACTTAACTCGTAAAGACTTGTGGCTGTAATTGCTGTTAAAGGTGCTTACAATACAAATGAAATTCACTGGTCTGAAAATGTACCTAATCAACATTTTATTTTTTTCTTTATTTTTTCTTATATTTACAATAACTTATATAGATCACCATATACATCTTATATACATCACCATAAGCATCTTCATTTTGAGTATTCCACATTTTGAGTAAAATATTACTTTTAATAAAAGGTGTATCCATCATTTTGATATTTCACACAATGGGATACCATAGGAAAAGCACTCCAAATGCTCTGTATGCAACAACCATTTGTAGTTAGAAATACATTCTTTACACAAGACACAAAGTGATTGTCCATTGTGATATATCTATTGGATTTTGGCAATTGGATTTTTCCTTTGCGTTTTGTTCAAAGTAAATTATATCACATGTTACTAAGTCAATTAAGTCATTTAACTCTCAAGGTAAACTCTGCTGCCATGGAAATAATTCACTATGGAATTTCACATAAGTAAGATAGATTACTGTTTATGGATAGCGCTTCTTCTGGGAATCCTAACTAAATAACAGAAATAACTATTCTCTTTTCTCTGAGCTTTGTGTTTTCGATTTTAAAGAATCCACAAGTCTAACAGATAAACAACTTTGTCATACTCCTCTACATTATTCTTATAGCATGATGTTACTCTCTAATTACATACAGCACCAGCAGAATGTCTCTTTTAGGTAAGAAGGCATGAGCTTTGTAATGATTCATGTTGTTCACTGTCTTTCACATATAGTAGGCATGAGCTGCTGATCATCTACGGCAGGTCTCAGTGGCCTTTCACTAGCTGCCTACATCTCACAATAATACCCCAACTATCCTTTCATGTATTACCACAATGCCATTCAACATGACAGCTCTAGCATGACTGAATGGAGCAGGAAGGTTTTAAACCCAGGGTATCACTATGGATAGCTTCTTTGGAAGCATGATGGCACAGTGGTTAGTATTGCTGCCTCTCAGTGTTGGGGCCTGGGTTCAATTCCAGACCCAGAGCGCTATCTGTGTGGTGTTTGCATGTTCTTTCCGTGTTTGTGTGGGTCTCCTCTGCTTAATCTGGTTTCTTCCCACAGTCCAAGAACATACTGATAGGTGAATTGTCCCAAAGTGTTAGTTTGTGTCTGTGTGTCTGCCTCTCACTCAGTGAGTACCCTGCTTTGCACCAGTTGCTTGCTGGCATAGGTTCCTGCTACACTGTGACCTTCAATTAGAAGAAGTGGTTAGAAATGGATAGATAGCTTCCTCCAGAACCCCCTGTGTAAAATAGTGCCTCTTGGTACCAGTTTTAGTGCACTTTCCCTTAATTCCCACTTACAGTATGTTGTTTATAATGATTCACTGTTGATTCCAAGGATACCCACAGGTCTTTGAGGATTTAGAATACTTGAATAAGGTCACCTCATAGACTCTAAAAAGATCCGGTTCTTTTATCCTGCCTTTGAGCACAGAAATGTATGTAGTTGACTTTTTCTGGACTGATCTAAGAGCAACAGTGTCTGTCTTGTATCCAGGGAACCAACATTTAACACATTAATCCAAATGATATCGTACTGTGCAATGCATTGTTAAATGATACTTTTACCTAAATCCTAGCATTCTGTTTGCCTATTACTTTCTCAGATTGTCTGGAATATGGAAATAACCTGTTGACATTAACACCTAAGTCTATCATAAACTGGTGCCTCAAGCCAGGTGTTTCTCATTTTATATGTTTGTTAGGAATCACTAATGAGGAGGTATGGATCCTGTGCAGCCGCAGGAGTAGCCGGTAGTTACGGCAACAAACAATCCGAATCGAGTGGCGAGATCGTGGTCAATGAGAGGAAGGAAGGTCGAAATCCAAGACAGGCACTGGAGGCAAACAATCCAAATCGAGAGGCGAGGTATGAAGTCAAAAGGCAAAAGGGGTAGTCCAAAATCCAGAGTGAGACAATCCTAAATAATCCAGGAATCGCCAGGTAGAGCTCTCAGGGAATTAACTCAATACCGAGCAGCGGGAAGCAGGTTGGGATGGTTTAAATAGTGCTGCTCGCTGCACGGTAGAGCATGTGCTGATGGATTAACACGTGCAGTGGCGCTTGTTATTATTATTAACCCGCTGCTGGTACTGGTTAGCTCTTTTGCTAGATGATCTCCGCTGGCTGGTGGTCGTGACATTGTCATTTGGTTTAGTTACAGTACATACATGCAGCACCCCATCCTTGTCTACACTAAATTCCTTCTTCTAGGTTTTTGCCCAGCTTTTTGGAGTTGCAACATTGTTTGCTATCTTCATTATTTTTATATAATATGTGACTGTGTCTAGTTTTTGAGCTATTCACGAATCTGTATTGTAGAATCTAGATCCATAACGTAAATTAGGAAGAGAAGTGGTATGCATACAGATCCTTGTGGTGCTTTGCTAAAACCTGATTGGAACATTTAACCTTTCATCTGGGCTCTCCCTTTCCTTTTCATTAAAAATTCTTAATCTAAATATATGCATTATCTTGAATGCCTAGTGCCTGCAATTTAAGAATTAAGCCTTTCTGAAAAATACTGAAAACCTAAATACACCATATAATATGCTACTTTTGTATGAATGATTGCTGTTGAGTAATCTAAAAAAATAGACCTACCTTTCTAGATCCACTATGTTTAGAATTTTATTCCCATACAGATGACCCCCAAGTTAAGTTTTAAATTTGTTTTCATAAACATAAACATAATTAATTAACATAGGTTTTGTCACCCATTTTCCTACATTAACAATTTCCCAGACAGTGATACTACTATTTTTAAAAACTGATGAAAGAGATTTTAAATGGCCTAAGAATAAAATCTATTGTTTCCTTAAGTACAATTAGTCCTTAGGTTTACACTAAGTACACTAGGTCCTGAGATTTTAAGTGCCTCTAATACCTGTAATATGTCTGTCTCTTCTATACTAATTATTATTAAAATGGAACTTTATCTATCCTCAGCCTGAGGAATGTTGTCTGTTATTTGCTTGGTAAAAGCCTGAGTGAAATAGATATTTAATACAACAACTATTTCCCTGTCATTAGATGACTATCTTTATCTCTGAGAACTATGTATGCCATCATTTACTGTTCTTTTGTGGGTACAAGACTGGAAAAAGCTTTAACTCTATTTTAACCTCTTTGCAATATTCCTTGTTCTCATTCTCTTGGCCTTTCTAACATCTTAGAGCTCATTATTCTCCCCTTCCTTAAGTGAATTTTGTTCTTTTTTTTCTCAGTCATTTGTTGTAATATCTATTTTTACCTGTTCTTGCTATTCATTATATTCCTTTTCTTTAACTGGGTCCTCTTCATTTTTAATTATGATGTAGGTTCTTTCTACCTATTTATTAAACCATTTGGCCTACTGATTTCTTGACTTGGAAGACTGATAGTTTTGTGGTTGCTCTTTAATCCTAATGTAAACAGACATGAAGTTTTCAGACAAATTCTGTAGCTTTTGAATGGTAAAAGTCTATTTTAATAAGCTTGAACCTGTGCTGGTCTTTTGGATTTCTTCTATAAAACAAAATACCTACAAAGTGTTTTAACTCTGACAGTATCCAGTTGGTATTTTAACCTGTTTGATTTTGGTCTGTGCAATGTAGGTCTGCATAACATTTTCGGTCCAAAGAGCAAAGGAAACACAAGGGAAAAGCAAAAACCGTTAATTTCCTCTACTACCATACAAGACAATTTTATGATGCACTCCGTAAAACATTCTCCTAAGGACTATCTTCAGACATGATTCTCCATTCTGAGTGACTCTTTTTCTTCAGACCTTATTTGAAATTATATTGGAATTTAAATAATACAAAGGGTAGAGATGTAGAGCAAATAGAGTTGGATTGCCACGTTTTCAGAATATATTTTCCAGCTATCTACTATGAAAATACTCTTGTGTGGAATATATAAGATTACATTTGACATGCATAACACTGAAGAGCTTGTTAACTGACAACTTGCAAATCCCCAATGTATTTAAGATCATTTTAACAACAAGACTTGATAGTTTAATCATAAATCATATTTGTTAATCCTTATAAATATTACATAGGGATGGAAGTACTTTATATCTTATACAATATGTAAAGACCTCAATACATATTTTATGAAAGTACTGCTATACATGGAGTTTCTAAGGTCCTTCAAAATCCATGGGTGAAATACAGTAGAAAGACCTGATTACATTTTATTTATTAATTATTATTATTATTAAAATCTCTAGCCTCAATATTTTTATACAAGTACTCTTATGAAACTAATATTAAGAATAATATTAAAATGTCATGAACACATTTATTACAAAATATCCCCTAAAACAGTAGAGAGTTATGAGCAATCTAGAGTTCATGTAATAAAAACAGAAACTGGGTTGATGTGACATGATACATTATCTAAAAAAATAATAAAAGAAAAAGGTAAGTTATGAAAATACTACATTCTGTAAAGCTCATTTGAGATCTTTCTGAGGTATTTTTGTTGATATTTCATCAGGCAGTTGAGGCAGTAATATTCTAATTTCTCTTTGTCTCCTCTTTCTGAAAGTTTATAGTTTGTGTCCATAATTTGAGTCCATAGTTTGTGACTTGGCTAGCACATATTTATTGTTCTGTCTTTTTATATCTATCTGTACTGTCTGTTTATATCTATCTCTACATAATTTCACTATTATGTGCTGTTTTTTAATGTACTGTCTACATTGTGTGGTATTGCCTGTGGTGTTGTCTGTTGTACTGTGCATGTCCTGAGAGAACAAGGCAAACATGAATCCCAATGTACATGTACATACTGTATGGCAAATAAACCCCTCTATCTATCTAAAGCACGGGTCCCTCCAGCCTTTTCCAACGTTTAGCAACAGCATCACTGGCTCCAAGTTTAGAAGGGTAACCTGGTAACCAGCTCAAAGGTGGATGTGTGTACCTTGAATTTTCCCAACAGTGGGACTACCAAGACAGAAAAGCCTTCCCCATGAAGTACATCCACACCACATTGTTTATTACACAGAATGGCTAGGAAACCACTGTCAGGTTCTCTGCCAGCTAGCTGTGTAATTCCTGTTGGACAAGCAAAAGAATCTCAATCCAAGGGAAGCTTTCAAAGCCAGTAACCTAGAATATTGCCAGAAATGTTAGTGTCATTTCCTCATAAGCAAACCTCATAGAACATAAGAACTTCAGAACAAACATGTGGTGACAATGTGACACTTCAAGCACATTATGTTGCCAGTAGCATGGACTTACATACTGTACATTGAATTAGCAGGACAACTCCTTGGAGTGTCTCAAGATTGTCTGGAGTCTGTAATTTTTTATGTTCTCTTCTGTAGTGCTTTTCACACCTTATGAATGACTCACACCCGCCAGCTATAATCATTACCCACTTCACTGTGATTGTATTCACATCTATCAGTGAGTTCAGTGAGTCTGGATGTAGAGACTCTTGTTCTACCTTTGGTATGAGCAAGTGATGTGTCTTACAAAGTCAAGAGAATTCATCACCTCCTTTGTTCATTTTAATACAGCATCTGGCATACCTAGAGATGGCATTCAATGTGTTCTCAGTGACAGCTCTGATAGCTTGCTGAACTTTGTGCTGGGTTCACAGTAGGTGGCTCATACTTAAAATCTTGTGAAATTCACGGGTACATGTGGCACTCCAATAACAGCCAAACAGAAGATAAGTGTTTTTAATTTCAAAACAGTTTTCATAATTTTACATCCAAGCTCCAGAATTCATAATGCTTGGAAGTAATGACCCATATACGTGCATACACAACTTAAAAAATAAAGAGTTTTAAATTGTAGTTCTAATTAACACACAACAATAACAGGTTTCCATGGTTCATATAAGAATTTTTGCACTGGCTTGTTTTTTACAGAACTACTCTCAAATGTCACTTGTATCACCGGCTCTGTATCTTCACTAAAACAACAGTATCTAACTCAATCTGCTCTATAGAATTCAGTGAAAATATTTCACAACAGAACTCTGAACCTGCTTCTATACCCACAATAACATTTGTCAGGATTTATTCAGGAAAGTCATCTATCTAACTTATATATTCTTAAAAATGGTTCAAACAAAACCCTCCAAAACAAATATTTGTATAGTATGTATTTTTTGCTGTGTCCAGAAAAAAAATTGCTTCTCTCTTCATCATTATGTTTTAAAATATATGCTGTATTTTAAGACTTTTTTAGACTCTGTCTTTGAGGTGCAACATGCTGTGGATGAACATCCTGAGCTGTTCTATTTTTGCAAAAACTGTCAACAGGCTAAAATCGGGATTCCCCAGATTTATGACATGGCCTTCTGTCTGAAAAGTAAACAGATGGCTGTAATACACTGTTGCTAAGCAACTCTTGATCAAACAAGTTCCATTTTTGTGAAGAACCTAAAACTATTGAACTTTTGAAATTGATAACATATTGTTTTTGCATATTAATTTATGAAAATGTATCTTTTTTTCTTTTAAAGTAACAGTGAGGACTTTAAACTAAACATTTACAGTACCTTTGTGAGTTTCTTCCATGGATGCAGTATAAAACACGGTTGTAGAGACAACTCTAAAACCAGTAATCAGACAATTCTATGTGAAAAGGTTTATTATATTTGAATATAAAATATATACGTATGCATTTCAAATACATTGAAAATTCTCCATTCATGGTAACAGTTGTTTTATTACATGTTTCTGAGGTTTAATATGAAACACTTTAGCTGGAACACATGAAAAGCATAAAAATTTTGTGTGTGTAAAAAGACAATATTTTATTCATATGGAGCTCTCTGCTACTTGGATCAATGGTGTATTGTCTGCTATTTCTAGCCTAGCTGGATGACATTACTGTATGAGTACTTTGGTAGAGGGGGTACCACTGATGCCGGGGACTATGATATGATGCGGTGAAATTTTGAATTGTTCTTGTTTTATATTTTTTGGAAAAATTGAATGAATAAAAAATGGTTCTCAAAAAATAGAAACCATAATACAACTACCTACTAAATTACATTTCTTATGATTTGAAATAAAGCCATATTATATGAAAAAAGCATTTATGTAATGATAGAGTGTCTGATTTATTGATCAATCTACTGTAGAAGAGTTTCACTGTACCTTAATTGTGATTTATTGAATAAAAATGATAATCTAAATACAAACCCGTATGTGAAAAGCACTTTCTTCTAAACTTGATAATCTCTTTGTTTAATTTCTGCTGCCCCTTTTTAAGCCCTTTTGTTTGGTTACCTGACCTCAGCAAAGGTTTTTTGATAGCAAAACATTTACCTTTAATGGGAGATTCTGATTCAGAAGCATTCAGTCATAATCTTACAGATGGTAATTTCATACCATTAGCATCTCAGCCAAACATAGAACAAAATGTCTGAACCATCAGTTCCTCTTGTACTGAACTAGTTTAGTATTGCAACAATCAGTTTGGTAAAATGAACATGTCTCACAATGGTGGAAGCTTATTGTATATTTCCTAATATGAACAACGCAAAACTTGGTACATTTTTAACCTAGTGTGTTAGACGTACAGTAGCCTGCACACCTGCCTGTATTTTTAGTTAATGTGCTAGAAAATCTCTGCTGGATCATCGTTGATCCTTCAGCCTCTTTAGAAGCCTATGTATAGTTGGGGTAAATCCTGTTGGATGGAGAAGGCTTCGCTCTCTAACCTTGATTCCTACAGGCTTTTCATGTGGTATTTCCTTCAAAAGAGCCACAGCACACTACAATGGTATGAGTATCCATATATTTGTAGTACTTCATTCAATCTTAAGAAATTAAAACAAGTTAGCTTAAAGAATTTTTCCATCAGATTGGCAGGTACAGGACCCATGGCACACCTACAGTCTGACAGGACTCCAGTCCATTTAAAGGCACACATACTGGGACTATTTAGGCAGTTAACTGAGTCAATATGGCATCAATAGGCAGGAGGAAATTAGAGCACCTGAAGAAAACCAACACAAACCCAGAGAAAACATGCAAACTTTACATAGAAGGTACCCCAGTCCAGAACCAAATCCAGGACTAAAAAGCAGTAATAACAAGTCCACCATGCTACTCAAAATGTTTCTTTTTCCATATTAGACTTTGTCATATATTTTATATTATGCATTGCATTATTTAAACAGTTATGTCATTAATTTTTTTATGTAAAGTCACTTTGAAACAGTTAATTTAAATCATTAAAAGGCTCCTCCGCCTAAAACAAAATGGGATATGCGAAAGCACCTTGAACTACATCCTCCTATCGCTATCACTTGTGTGAGATGAAGCACAAGACCACAAACCCAAACGGGTAAAAAACATGAAAAAACATTAAACAAATGTGATGTATTTCATGCAGGGCACATTTTTTACAAGACTAGTAATGAAACTTCAAATTCAGTTTTATTGTCTTATACATGCAGCCCCAATGAAAAAAGGGTGCTCTGACACCAGATCCCCTTCTTTCTATGTGCCCCTCATTAACAGCCCCCACCTTCTGCAGGAATAGCGATAGCTGAAAAGTAGCCTGTAAGGAAAATAGGGCACAAAGAGGTGTGTATCCCTGTCATCCCTACCTGAACCTCTTGCCATCTCCTCCTTGTCTTTTGTATTCTCAATCATATAAGCAGTGGCAATGAGCTGGTCCACACCACACTGGCACCAGAACACAGCATACCTGCATGATGTCTCTGGCATAGCCTTAAAGACATGTGTTGTGACAGATGTTGATATCCCTGGTTAACTGCTCCTAGGTCAAATTCATGTCATTCTTGGATTATATAGGGACCAGAGCTTTGATTAACTCACCAATGCATGGAAGGTACATTATATTCTTTCTCATGTCAAATATTTTAGAATCTAATTCCTTTTGACTGTAGGCAGTATAATTGCCATTAGTTAAACATACACACCTCTCCTCAATCATTCTAGTAAGAAATTAGGGTTCAGGTACTTTATAGACTGATAGCACATGTACACTCCATTACAGGTGCAGAGTGTCTAAAAATCCATCGATTAAATTTTATTTAGATTTAATAAGGTATAAGTGATCTATTTGTAAGTTATGGGTGTTGACATTGAACATTTGTTATGCTTTGGAACAGTTTTCATTTCAAAGTTTCCTTTAAACACAAAACTTTTTTTCCCTTTAGTTTTTAGTTGCCTAAACAGTTTCTTAGTATTAGATATGTAATACAAATAAAATCTTTTTTAATATTGTGATGATTAGTAGATAAAGCTGCATTCTCCCACCAAAAAACAGTTATTTTTGATCCTGGATTTACTTTTCAGTATGGACAGTGTGTCTTTATTTCTCCTACGCAATGTTGCGCATATTAGAACCTATTTTGTCCAGTCTCATGCTGAGAAGTTGATTCATGTATTTGTTTTATCTATGGGTTTATAGCAACTACAAATGCTCCTTTTTCTGGTCTGCCCAAGATTATTTAAAAAAGACTTCAATGTGTTCAGAACAGTGCTGCACATGTACAGTATTGATAAAATCAAAGTCATGCAACCTTCTTAGTCCCATTTTAAAGTCTATGAACTGGTATCCTGTCAACTGCGGAATACATTTTGGATTAAATGCCATGTTTTTTTTTGTTTTTGAAGTGATTTTTTTGGGTGGGGTTCTTGCTGCTGTTTATTTTTTAATTATGTTTCTGCTACTTTTTTCCAGTTTCCAGTTCGATTAGCTACTGTGTATGACACTTTGAATCTCATGAAATATTCCTTACAGAAGGAAGGCTGTTGGTATAGTTGTGTTCTTTTATCTAAATGTGTCATTCAGGTTGGGGTCCACAATTTTTTCTGGTATTTTACTCTTTGTCTTTTGCTTTTAATGGTTGTTTAAAGAGATGTTTTATCACAGCCAGATAAATCTTGAATAAAGTCACTCCTGCTTAAAGACAATCTCTTTCATACCCATTTGAAAATATGAGAGGACAGATGCAGGCTAAAATCCAGTACTTTGCTGTTTTAGTAGTGATATTACAGTGAGCTTCTGTCGATCCAATGAGGCATCTATGCTATGATGCACAGTGACAGTAAGGAAAGGGAGCCCTTAGGAAACGGAAGAAGACAAGAGTATGAACAGAATGCCTTTTAAGGACATCTGACCCCTTTGTGATAGCAATAATGTACACATTTGAAGTGCTAAGGTGTGGATTTTGCCTTACTCTGGTAATTACCCGGAAGCTCACAAGGAAAGAATGAGGTAGATTACAATTGCAACTAGTAACACTACTGTAAACCTGTTTTAAGATGTAGTACTTTTGCGTCAAGAATAATGTATCTTGTCTTCATGACAACACAAAACTGATATTTTTGCTCTGGAAAAAAATTCAAGAAATGTGACCCATGTCTAAAAGATATGCCATTTATAGACAAGTTTAAAGACTGAAATGTATTTAGGCTAGAATAAAAAAGAATAAAGGTATTTTTGACTGGAATATTGAATATTCGGAAAGAATGTCAAACTAAAACTGGAAAAGAACTTCAAAGTAAACAAGGACCTATGGTACTTATATTGCTGAGAGAAGTGCATCAGCAATCAAATTCACTTCTACAGATGGAACAGTAATACATACATCAGTAAAAATTTCAGGTAAAAATCTTCAAGGGTTCCCATAATATAAATACAACTTGTAGTAAATATATGTTTCTTCCTTCTTTCACACATGTTAAACTATAAACTGCATAACAGTTCAGGTTAAGTATTTTATTTTACAAAGGTGCTTTACAACCTCACGTACTGAATACACAAGTGCTTATATTAACAAAGTCACAGGTGTGAAGCACTTCTTAAATTCTAAAGTTTTATAAATTAGCTTATAAAATTAGATGTTTTAGTAATTGTTTACATTAACTTTTTACACATTTGATCATAAGGAATGCTGATGATTTGAGCATGTTTTGATACGTGTCACGATCGTCATCCCTCCTCTAGATGACGCTCCGACCCTTTTGTGTTTCAAGTTTCATTATCAAGTACACCTGTCCCTGGATTCACCGTATCATTTATATCCGGTGCTCCGGAAGCTCGGGGCTCTGCATTGGAAGATGAACGCCCAGAGGCCCGCCTAGCATTAAGTTGCTCTACATCTGCGGCTTGAAGGCATAGGCTTCCGATCGGCGTCCTGACCAAGCTGAGTCCGGGGCTCGGAGCGCCTGGCCTCTTCACTCTGTTTTAAATCCCCTTGTTTCCTGTCCCTGTTACTGTTTTTAATCGTTCTGTCTTGGATGGATTGCCTGGTTTTGGATTTTGGACTGTGCCCCGGATTCTCTACATTGGACTATTCCCTGGACTTGTTTGCCTGTGCTCCCCCTTTGCACCTGATCACTGTCGGCACTGCCCCCTGTTCGCCATCCCTTCTATTCCTAACTGTGTTTTCCCCGTAGCCCTTTTCCAGTCACTTCCAGAATATACCGTCTGCACAGGGTCCTAAACTACGCATCTTTACAGATATGTTCACAATGTAATATGTAATCAGTGTATATTTGGTCTATTTATCCATAGGACTACACACCTTGGCAGTTGAAAACTGTGACAAGACTGAAGTCCTGGTTATTGGCACTCCTCATCAACTTTGTAAAGCCAATGCTGTAACCCTATCTGTGGATGATACTTGAGCTTCAGTCTAAATTGAAAAACTTGGGCGTGATATTAAATTCAGGCATGACATTCGACCCACATGTGCAGCATATTGTCAAAACATCTTTCTTTCACCTCAGAAATATCACTAGACTACATCCTATGTTATCACTAACTCTGCCTGAAATGCTGATCAACACATTTGTCTTCTCCTGAATCGACTACTGTAATGCTCTACTCGATAGGGTTTCTATATCTACATTGAACAAACTCTAGTATGTCCAAAATTTGGCAGCCAGAATCTTGACCAGTTCTAGTCCAAGTGATAACTATACTCCTATCCTAGTCAATGCACTGGCATCCTGACATGTTTCGTGTCAACTAAAAAAACCTCATGCTCACCTAAAGTATAAGGCTCTGCATGGCTTGGCACCTCAGTACCTGGCTGAGCTATTATTATCTACTCCCCATCTCGCAACCTTTTCTCCTCTAATTCTAGTCTCCTATCCTGTCCCACAAGCCCATCTACACTCTATGGGTGACAGGGCCTTCTCCTGTTATGCACCAAAACTCTGGAACTATATCCCCAAGGATATCAGTGTGTCACCTTGTCTAAACTCCTTCAAATCCAGACTCAAAACCTTCTTCTTTAGAAGGGCCTTTACTTAACTGGTTCTGTTCTTTACCCCTCTGCTCCTACTGTATTTAGTACCACCATCTACTGTCTCCTCTAACTGTGTATTCTCATTGTGCACACCAAGATACCAAGGTACAGTATCGGAAGCTATGTCCTGCTTTAATACTGGACTTGATTTAATTTTTTTGTTAAATGGTAGATTGATTAATTGATGAGTTAACACCCTTTTCCCCCTTTCTCAAATGTACATTAAACGTGTGGAAATATTGATAACATTTACATCTACATTCTGAACACAAACAATAACACAGCTACACAGAGACAGAAAGGAAAGAACAAACAGAAAATACCACCTGTCCAGGGTTTGGGTCACAAGAATGATTTGTTATACCAATTTAGCAGGATTTCAGTGGAAAACACATCATTTTACTCTCCTTGGATCTTGGATGAAAAGTTAGGGAGATTAAATGAATTTAAGATGCACAACGTTTTTCAACATTTAGATTCATAAGAATTTAGAATGACTTAACGCATGAGCTGTTAAATATCATGCAGTTATAGGTTATAATCAAAACTGTTGCTAGATCCAAGTTTTTTAAATAAATAAGGGAAAGGAATTAGATGAAATGTTTCATTGTCAAAAGAGAAAGCTGCATAAGCAGGTTTGGGCATCATGAAAATTGTGACAAAGTCTTAATCAGAGCTTGAACAGTTTCTGATTTTTTTTAAAAATACTGCACTTTAAAACCAGAAATAGTAAAAAGAAGTTTTTTTTCTCTGAGAAAGTTCCATGAATACATCAGGATCAGAGGAGACTGAAATACATATCCAGTGCTACTAATGTGAATCATTCCTCAGGGACCATCATTATCTCAAAGCAGAAAAGTGTTTGCGCTAGATCTGTGCATTCAATATCTGTTGGAACTCAAACTCCATGTGTGTTAAAAAACAAAAAAGTTTATAACCATGGAAAATAGAGCTTTTTATGAGGGTTTTTAATAAACCTCATAATTATGAGAAAGTTATGGGAAAGTAAACCATTTCTAAATAATAGAAAAACTAAAAACAAAAATGATTACGAGTAAGAATAGCTTTTGTATGTCAAATAACATAAATATTTTAAATTATGTATGTATTTATAGAAAAACATGCAGAAAATGCTTTAATTAGTATTAATGAGTATTCAGTGCAATTTAGTTATGACAAAGAACATTGTACAACAATTCAACTCTTAGATTCTCAACTTTAGAAGAACAAATGGAGAACATTTTCTTTATAATAGCATAAATATATTATATGAAAGTATTGAGTTGGTACAGTAAGTATCTGTTGCATATTTTATTCTGAAGGCAATGGACAATTTTCTCTGTTTTCAGCCTTTATTCTCTATGAATACATGTATGTTTTTTTCTACTGTATCTATTTTCTCTTCAGAACACAAAAATGCACAAGCAATATAAGCTATAGCTACAGCCTCACAATAGAAAATATTTTATTTCAGGCATGGATTAAACCTTTAAAATACCCATAACGCTTTAAAGCAGGTTTACATTAACATCAGCTCGCACTGAAAGCTGTATACCACAGTCATGCACAATATATTGCACTGCCTTGCAATGCCATGGTTGTTGGCCCAGTTCCTGGGGTGCTATCTCTCTGGAGTTTGTATGTTCTCATGAGTATGTTCTCATGAGTTTTCTCTGGGTGTTCTGTTTCTTCCCACAATCCCGAGACATACTGGTAGTTTAACTGGCTCCTGTAAAAATTGGCCATGATGCAAATGTGTACATGTTTGTGTGTATTCTGTGATTGTACCTGCTGCTTGCCAGAATAGGCTCTGCCTCTTCCAGTGATCTTGTGCTGGATAAGCAAATGAAGAGAATGGGTGTATGTTTGAGTTGTATATTTTATCAAGTGCTATTAATAATAGTATTTTGCAGAAATTAAGAGTTGCCACTCTGGTCAGCTTCTTTAAATGGGTTACATGTTGTTGCTAGTTATGTCAATTATTGATAGAAACACACCTGCATGAAAGCCCACTGTATTGTTTCATTAAGATGGTATTTTTTCCTTTGCCAGCAGCCATATCACTCTGCAACTGAAGCTGCAACTCACTGAAGCTAACCAGGTGTTAGCCTGGTCAGTACCTGGATGGGGAAAAACTAAGGTTGCTGCTGGAAGAGGTGTTAGTGGGGCCAGCAGTGGGTGCTCACCCTGTGGTCCATGTGAGTCCTAAAGCCCCAGTACGTAAAACCGAGGTCCTGACTTTCTGTGGTCATTAAAAATCCCAGGGCGTTTCTGGCCAAATTTCCCATCGGCCCTTACCAATCATGGCCTCCTAATAATCCCCATCTATGAATTGGCTTAATTACTCTGCTCTCCTCCTCCACTAATAGCTGATGTGTGGTGAGTGTTTTGGCAGACTATGGCTGCTGTCGCATCATCCATGTGGATGCTGCACATTGGTGGTGGTGGAGGGCAGTCCCCATTACCAGTAAAGCGCTTTGAGTGGAGTGTCCAGAAAAGCGCTATATAAGTGTAAGCAATTATTATTATTTATATCTGTGTCTAGGTAAGGAGGCTTACAAATAATTGCATGGAGAAAAATCTGTTGAAAATGGAGACATGTGAAACTGAAGTACATTGTACAGATCTGAGAAGCAGAAGTGCTGTGAATTAGCAGTGTAGCACTCTCAGTATCTGACAAGACCAGAGTCTGTGAGACTAAACATTACCATTGTGAGCTCGAAACCACTTTTTATGACTCCTACATCCCTGAACAGATTGAGTTTTAATGTATTTTTAAATATTGTAATTTTTTACATAATAATATTATAATATAAAATATATTATTTTTATGCTACTAGTCAAGAATGTATATAACAGGCAAGCAGTGTATTTGTCCAAGTTTGAGAAACTAGATGAAATATTGAAGTATTTGTCTGTTACTACTTTTTGAATAAATTAGAATTTCATTAATTAAATTGGTTAAGCACGGAATAAAAGCATTATGCCAAGGGCCAGATAAGCCATCTTAAAAAGTGATTGTTTGTAGTTTATCTAAACTAAGTTTATAACTGTGTAATTTGAATTTTGTTAGGGTTTATGGAAACTGGACCTTTGGGACTTCTACTTTATGTTGTTTAAAATATCTGAGCTTTGGTGAATGAGCCTATGTTTCGTTCCATAATCTTTTGGCACCATATCGAAAAGATGGCTTGCTATTTGGGCTGAATATATTTCATACTGCAGTTTTTCATAGAGACATTATCTTAAATCTGAATGCAACAGTTTTTAAGCCTTCTATAAATAGAACAATTTCCCCAATTTATGTGAAATGTGGTTACTTTGATGCCTGATAGTATTTACAATTATGGGCATCATCAGTTATGGAAGCAGGGAGCTCTTGTTGCATGCGGATACTGCCAATGGAATAAGATTAATAACAATGCAATTAGTGAGGAAAATATGAGCAGAGAAATGTGAACTTCACAATTGCTAAAATTGTCAAAAGGCAGGAAAAAATACAGAGGGGGGGAAGCTCAGGCTTGTTAATGGTATAAATTTAGGTTAGTCTGACACCATTGAATGGAAAGACAAAAATAGCTCGACAGCAAGGGAATGTGAAAAAAACTGTTAATGAATGAACTGGTAATAGTTTTTCAAGAAAGAAAAATACATTTATTATTTTATAACCAGTATTATTCCAATTGATATTAACAATCTCTCAAATTAAAACTTTTACTTTCCTAGCCCTTACAGGTACAGCAACACTACCAGATGCAAACCTCCACCTTCTGTAAGTACCTCACCTTATTGGACAATGAAACCTATGAGCTTCTTTTAGATTAAGGTCTGTAGTGACAGGCAGTTCAAAAACAGTTTAAATGTACCAGCACACATATAATAAAGACATTTCTCCTTATTGGGGAACACTGTCACAGCAGTCACTTTACAACTGTTAAAAATAGATTTTTTTAAAGCAAACACTCAGGACTAATTGACTCCTCTCAGTGACCTGTGAATTGTCTGATTTTTTTGCATTTCTTACCTCACGGAATTTAAGTAGTAAAATGAAACCAGTTTAACAAAAAACAAAGCCAAAGTTATATAACCATATCATTGTCATGAAATACTGTAGTAAAGCTAGGATCCAAGGACTGCAATAGCATGGATATTAATTACACATTAAAAATGCTCTGTCTTGATTTTCACAGATTTAAAAAAGAATGAGGTCAAAATGCATGTCAGACAGACATCTTCATTCGAAGAGAAATATTTTGTTTCTTAACAGAGTTTCTGAACAGATTTTTGCAGTATAGGTCATCTGGTCACATAAGAACACCACTTTATTTCCCAAGTTCAAATATTAACTTTTAAGGGCCGTTGCCTGTGATATTTTGATGTGATTCAATAAGGCATGTTTCATTATGATGGGGAATCATAGGTTAGATGACTATTTTGGTTTTTGCAGGAATACCATTTTCAAAAAGGCTTCAACATGCTTTATGCTGACCAATCAGTCATTTAGCACCTCCCACTCAAGCTGCAGTTCGAGGTCATGACGCTTTTGGGTTTTAATCACCACCTTCGACAAAACAAAATGTTCATGCAGTTCTCATCATGCACTGCCAAATTTAGGGAAAAAGCACTGCCGAGTTTTAGGAAATGTCACATTGACTTTGAAGGCTTTGATGTTATTTGTCCCACCGTGGTAATAGGGAAGTGGGGCATAAAAAGTAGCAAAATTTCACTAAAAATGGCCTTGTCAGATTTTTACAATATTGTTAGTGGAGTGGAGAGCAGAAAACACCTGACGTCTTTACAGAGCTCTATCAAAAGAACATCCCACGCAAAATGAAAAAAAAAACATGCAGCAGAAGTGATAGTATAAAGTCTGTTGAAAGAACCTGTCCTATTCCTACAAATTTTTCCTACAAATGGGAATTCCTCACAATATCCTTGTTTGTGGATTTGCTCCAGCTACAGGTACAGTAAGTACAATAAAAAAAGTACAGCAAATATCTGTATGTTTTTCTGTTCCAGCATTTTTACCCTTCATCCATATTAGCAGGTGTTCTGGAGTGAGTCGTCTTGTGATCAGATGTACAGTATTTATAATCCCCATCTATGAATTGGCTTCATTACTCTGTTCTCTTCCCCACTGATAGCTGATGTGTGGTGAGCGTTTTGGCGCACTATGGCTGCCGTCGCATCATCCAGGTGGGGCTGCACATTGGTGGTGGTGGAGGGGAGTCCCCATTACCTGTAAAGCGCTTTGAGTGGAGTGTCCAGAAAAGTGCTATATAAGTGTAAGCAATTATTATTATTATTATTATTATTATTATTATTTAAACTGTAGGTCTGTCCTTATTCCCAATCAGCCTTTGAAAGTTTAAGGGCTTTTCTGGAAGGGATACAGCAGTATGATGAGAAGCTACTTTAACTACAAGTAAAGAGAGATAGTGGCAAGAAAGGAAAGTGGGTCACTCTGAAACAAACCTCAGCAACACAAAGGATGGATGGAATAAACTGTTTACACTGCAGGACTGGTAAGGAGTAGACAAATGTACAGTATGGATAAAATATCTGCCTTTCAGTTTTTAAAGTATTAATATTCTTAACCTGTTGAAGTTTCATAAGCTGGTAATGAAATTCATTTTTTGACTTGTATTGCTGACTGTACCACTAGAGGTGTAAGTCCTCTTGAACTTAACTTTATAATCCCTTTGCCATTGAGCTTCATTTCAATTATCGGTCTTTCTATAAGTATAGAGGTCAATGCAACAATTGGTTCTTTTTACATTTGTTACAAATAAGACATGTGCATGGCCCACTCTCTGTTATAAAAATGCTTTGACAAAAATTATAGTACAAAAAGAACTGTAAGGCAAACAATATTCAAAGAAACAATAAACAAAATAGACATTTAAGAGGTTCAAGGAAAAACAGAAGTACTTAGACAAGAGTGGAATGCAATAAGAAATGGTTTTCCATGAAATGAAGCAGGTGTCAGTGAAGTTACCATTAAAAAAACAAAAAAGCAAGTTGCATATTTGAATTTTAGTGCTGTAATGTCTTTTTGGACAAGCAAGATCATTTGATGACCTTTAATGGCTAATTTAAAGGTTTAAGTGTAGCAATTAGAACTCAGTTGTAGCGGATGAATTTATTACACTTAAGCAGTTGCAGAGAGAGAGCTGCACTGTTTTTCATTTATTATAATAAGTGGACTTGTCCCGGTAAGTGATATAGAACATTAGGACTGGTTTGTATCAATATGTGTATAAAACATCCACTTCAGAAATGTCCTTTGAATCTGCAATTAGTAGTTTGTACAATGTGAATGTCATGAAAGACTCAATTTAGCTAAATTATATCTATGAGAACTACCACAAAGACGGTTTCTTCTGGTATTTACAGAGAAAAAAACAAATGCACTGGAGATTGAGGAAATGGCAAAGCCCACATTCAGGGAGCTATGCACCTCAAATTAACAGCGCAAAAACAAAAATGGACAGATAGGAGCTTGTACTAGGTCCTCAAAGAAACAATCAAGTAGCCTGTATGTTATTTTAATTACAATAATTAATCTCAGCATAAGCAAACTGAGATATATAGAACATTTAATAATATTCAAACAAAATGTGACTGCCTGTGATAAACCTTGGAGATGTTAGGATCAAACTTTTAAAAATAACTGAATTTCCTTTGTGTTTCATGGTAGCTCTACTGCTTAGATGTTACAAAGGCCTGAAATAATTTTTTTATGCACATTCTTTTTCCTTCATATTTTTTCCTAAACAGCCTTAACTAATAATAATAAATGAATTTTCTGTACTGATGATTATTGATGTTTCCCTGGCAGTAAACCTTCAATAGCCATTTGAAGCTGTTACAAAATGGGGGGTGATTAATTAAAAAATAGGGGAGGATAAATGGGTTCTAGGATGTAAATAATGCAAATAAAAATAAATAATTGTAATCCCTAAAATCATGGATACAAATTGTTAAAGGACCTGTTCTTCTGTTACAGCTTAGACAATTTAGTCAAGACATAGATTTATTAAAATTAGCACAACTACATAAACACAAAACACCACAAATTATGCAAAACACAACACATTGTAAAAAAAAACAAAACATGCAGTTACGCAATACACAGATATTTACAATTCAGTGGGCTTCAGAGGTCTGCCTTGTATAGACATAGATAGTCCAGACTTTTATCCTGATAATCTGAATACATAAAGCACCTTTTCTTGCTGTAGAAAGAGAATCTGTGTCCTAATAAACAAAATAGATTGAAAGTGTTTACACTAAATTTCCACTAAATGTTTTTCTTTCCACCTGTGCTAATAATTACCCTAATTGAACTAATTGTTTGTTTAATCGGACGTGTTAAGGTCCTTCCTTCTTCTCAATAAGCTTGAGATTTAAAGAGACCTATAAAACCTCTTGGACAAAGGCCTCTGAATATTGAAGTTGGGCATCCCTGCTTTAGGGGTACCAAATGGGTCAAACCAGCAGACCTTTTCACACTGTGGAGTGAAAGGCATTGCCACAAATGGAAAATTAAAGTAAACAAATCCAAGAGAAAGAGAGTATAGGATAGGCTTCTTTACAGAAACAGTTGTGGGTATTTGAAACAGGATTCCCAGGCAGGTATTTGAGGTTTAATCTCTGAGCTTCTAAACTGACAGATAAGTAAGTTGAGCTGAAAACCCTCCTCTTGATTGCATCCTTTTTTAATGTTCTTTTGTTTTACGTCAGTGGCACACAGTGTTTATCAGTGTTATGGAGTTATGCTATTTAAGACATGAGCATCCCTAATTAAACAACTTTTTGCAAGCACTGTGCTTTCAGATTGTCAAAATTAGAGTGTGTGAAGATACGGTTGTCAGTGCCTTCTTGCCTCAGACACAAATATTCTTGCAAATTGGCCCTCTTCTCAAAAGGCAATGTGTGGCTTTACACATGAGTTAGAACTCTTTAACACATAGTTACCAGAATAAATTGTTACATTTGTCAAGTACTGTACTCTGAAGACTGTAAAACATTACTGGCAATATGACATTCCGATTTTGTTTTTTAAAAAAAGCAAAACACGTGATTCTTTTAAAACAGGAGAAGATAAGTGTTTTTGGACAATCCAAAAACCAATTAAGAAGATTACTGATTTACCACTAAGTGCCTGAAGATAAGTTTGAGAGACCACAATATCTCAAAATTAAGAAAGCTAAAATGCACATGTACTGTAATTCCCATGGTGAATTTTACCATTTCCTTTATGAGGAATTTCAAACCTCCATTAAAAAATTATAAATTGTGAAGAATTACAAAAAATATTTATATAAGGACTGCAATGGACTGGCATTCCATCCAAGGTATATCCCTCCTTGCATTAATTTCTTGCTGGGACAGGCTCTGGCTTCCCCATAACCCTGTATCAGAAAACGTGGATAGAAAATAGATGAATTTGTATAAAGATTTGTGACCACGAACAATGAAATATTCATGAAACTCCTGGTTTTGTCACTAAGCAGGTCTCCATCTTTGCCCTGTGATGTAGGGCAGTGGTTCTCAAACTTTTTGGACCAATTACCACCCCTGATCAAACCAAAGCATCCAAGTACCACCTACAAGTCATCTTCTCATAGGAACCCCAGGAATTCTCAATGACTAACATGAGCGTGCGTGTGTGCACACACTCACATACACATATACTAAATATTATAATAATAAACGTTATTTGATATAGCGCCTTTAAAGGTGACTGCTCAAAGCGCTTTACAGAAAAAAATAGGAACACCAACAATTAAAAATAAACAATAAAAAAGCACCATTTCGGTGAGAGGGGTGAGCCTGTTTAGTTGAGCAAAGCAGATGTGAATTCATTTTTCGAGCCTTGATACAATTCACAACAGAGTCTAACAGATTTTAAATCGTAAGGCATTTTCTTGACGGCAAAGGTCTTGCGGTGGATGTTGCAATGCGTCCATTCATTCTGAAGCAACCTCTCTAATTCGCGCAACTACACTGCTGTGTTGTCTTGTCATTGCTCTAGCATCGTCTGTACAAACTCCAATGTATTTTATCCAGTCGATGCCATTCTCTTCCATAAATTCATTCAGAAGCTAAAATATGTGCTCTCCTGTAGTTCCTGTTGGTAGCAGCTTACAGAAAATAAAGTCCTCATGGGACGTACCCTCAAACTCGTATCTAACGTAAATGAGCAAATTGGCCAAATCGACGACATCTACAGACTCATCTAATTGCAGCGAAAAGCATCTGCTCATCTTAACACGCTCTATCAGTGTACTTTTGATATCATCCGCCGTATCAATAATTCTATGAGTGACTGTGTCTTTTAGAGGGGCCAGCAGGTCGAGCTGTTTAGCATCTTTTTCTCCACACATAATACGTGTCAGCTCTTTTGCCAACGGTAAATAAGGTTCTTCAAAAATAGTGTGGGGTTTACCTGCTTTAGCAATCTGCAAGCTTACATTTTCCCCGTTTCCGTTTCAGGAGTCCGTCTCAGAAGTTAAAGGAAGTTTTTATTTCATGAGCATGGGAGCAATACACAGAGACACTCGGTGTATTTTTCTCAAATTAACCTAGAACAGTTCTTAAATAATTTTCTGTTATCTATCACACTTTCATGTGCTCACAAGATCACCAGCGTTCGTAGCACGCATTTCTATGCATTCCTGTGCTTACAACATTGACATTGTTCCAAAATCACGCACATTCTCCTACCTCCCTATTTGCTGGAGATAACTTTTTTAAAATACAATTGGTCACTTGCTTTCGTAGCACGCATTCCTATAGAATGGTATAGAATTACATAGTAGCTCTTGTGTCCACTCAAGTATTAGCACGCGTAGTACGTAGGCTGCGTATTCAACATATATTAAAATAACAAATATGAAAACCCGTCCCGATTTTTCAGTGCACACCGAAAGCTCCAGGGTCATATGGCGTGCCACATGGCGGCACTCGTGGTATGTGTACCATAGTTTGAGAACCACTGATGTAGGGGATTGAGCACTGGCTCTGGCGAAACAATACTTTTGCTGGACATGGATCCTAACAAGGCTTTGTCCTGCATAGGAGATGATAAACGAGGAGCTTGTTGTTTTGTAGAAATTAACTATCCCTGTGCACCCTTTCTTAGAAAAGTGGGTGCACTGTCTTTTCTCTCTGATTATCTAATTCTAGTGCAGGTCAGTAGAACTGCAGCCCACCTTCAAATCAGAAAGAATTATATAACTTACTATTGCAATCGTTCATTCCCCCTACACTGTTCCCTAGGCCCCCAGTGTAAATAAGCAATCAATTCTCAGTTTGTCTCCCATTATTAAATACATTTATTTATGGCAATGGAGAGGAAGAGAGACATCTAAGGAAATAACTATACAGCAAGGATCTTTTAGGAAAGCAGCCAAATGAGACTTCTATACAGCATGTTTGTGCATAGATTAAAAAAAAAAATTCTCACATCTTAGTGGAATGTCAGTTGTCTCAAGCACTCATAGAAGTTCAATTCTTCTCATAAATTCCAATCAGCTAGAGGCAAGTGGAAACATTAAAGGGTTAGAATAGCTAAATCTGAGCTGGCTCTTTTAATATTAATTCCAAATTGCATGTCTGATATAAAGATCCATGGTAGGATGGGTTTCATCCTCTCTACCCTGCTGGCAACCAGCATATGTGTTGATGCTGACAGTCCTTCCCTGAAGATTTCACACCTCAGCATTCTCTGTGACGTGAGTGCATACATTTCCTCCCACTTACTGTCTCTACTGGGATTAGTACAATGCTGCATGATTTGTGCTTCTTGAAACTAATTGTTTACAATTAAATCAAATTAGACTGCTGAATAAAAAAAGTTGAAGGATAAAACAAAAAACAATGAATTATCTTTAGAGCCGAGGATACCACATCTTAAAAAACAAGTCTTAGAAACACTAAGTTGAAATAGGAACCAAGTATTTAAATATTTATGAATGAATCTCTCTGTATTAATATTTGAAGAGAGGAAGTATATTTAATAAATGAAAGATGTTTACAGAAACCTTCCTGTACATGCATTGTCCCTTCAAATGAAAAGGAGAAAGTCACTTCATTCCATAAGCTGAAATTGTACTTTTTTGCCTTTTCAGTTCATGATGACATGGCAGGGTGTGGGGCAGAAATACTAAGTCTTGTGTTGTTTTTGTTAAAGTTCAATGTCTTACAGAGATTATTTTGTAAATTATTTGAAGACATGAGGAAACATCCTTCCAATAAGCACTGCTCTCTGGTGAAGTTGTAGTTCTAGGTAGTGGGCATACCCTTATACTGTACCATATATTTGAAGTGATATCTAAGGGTAAGAACCTATGTAGAAGATTTTCTATTGTTTTTGTTGCCGTATTAAAAAGACATCAATACTCTGTATGGAGCTCAAAATAAAATGATAAGATTTTTCATTTCCATTCATGAGCAGAGGAGACTACAAGGGGACATCCCCATAGATGAAATCTAAAAGGTGTTCTTCAGGATCAGCAGTGAATGACAGGACAGGGAACTGCAAAAAATCCACTTGTGGTAGCTCTGCCATCTATCACTTAAGTGGTATAATACTCAAAACATCCCATCATCATAATAATAATAACAACAACAATTCCTTACATTTATATAGTGCTTTTCGGGACATTCCACTCAAAGAGCTTCACAGGTAATGGGGACTCTCCTCCACCACCACCAATGGGCAGCCCCACCTGGATGATGTGATGGCAGCCTTAGTGCACCAGAACAATGATGAAGTCAATTCATAGATGGGGATTATTAGGAGGCCATGATTGGTAATGGCCAATGGGAAATTTGGCCAGGACACTGGGATACACCCCTACTCTTTTCGAGAAACACCCTGGGATTTTTAATGACCAGAGAGTCAGGACTTCAGTTTTATGTTTCATCCGAAGGATAGTGTAGTACAGTATAGTGTCCCCGTCACTTTACTGAGGCATTAGAACCCACATTGAAGGGACAATGAAGGGAAGTTGTGCAAGCTGTCAAAGCAGGCGACCTGGGATCCTTCAAGAAACAGCTGGATGAGATCCTTAGTTCAGTAAGCTACTATGAATAACAGAATGATCTTTATCTGTGTATAATTATATTAAGACACAACATGGGGTGGACTAATGTGTGATAATCACACTCTTATCACACTTAGGAGGAACAACACCTAAAAAAATGCCTCTAGCGCTTTACAGGTGTGACTAACACATTTCAAACCAGTCCCAGAAGCTGTTTTAATTTTTTTAAAGCAGTATGTTAATTCAAAATTTGAAAAAGTTCTACATTGTATGCTGGTCGCAGAAAACCATCCTCATATTTTCATACTTCTAAACAGAAAAATGTTGAAACATAAAAATATTACACATCAAAGTTAGAAAATTATACAGTCTTTTAAAATGAAATCTATACCAACGTAGTGTTGCAATTGTCAAACTTTTCTGTAATAGCCTCTTCAAAATTTTGCCCCAGGTTTGTGAGCATTTCATTTGTCGTTGGTATACCTGAATGTTACCTTTTTATAAAAAAAAACCATCATATTTGCATTTCATTTTTTAAAATCCATTTTCTAAATGCTTTATCCAATGGGTGCAAAGCAGGATACACCCTGGATGGAATTCAGTCCATCTCAGGGCACACACAGACACAAGCATGCAGACAATCACACTGATTAACCTTTTAGTACTGTATGTCTTTTGATTGTGGGAGGGAACCCATGCAGACATGGGGAGAACATACCCATACATCGAGCACCCCAGATCTGAAATTTAACCCAGGGCCCCAGCGCTGCAAGACAGCAATGCTAATGATTGCTCTGCTATGTCACCCAGTATTTCTAAAATGTAAATACTAAATAAACTATACAGTAATACAGTAACATGAAGCAGGGCTCAGACAAAAAGAGGTAGTTAGATTTGAACGTGTTAATTAATAAAACCACCACTAGTCAGCTAATACTGAACAAGAACAATGTCATGTGACATGTTCTGAGAACAATCTGGTGTTAGAGAAATAAATAGGCACTAACTTGAATATAACTAACTTGTAACATGAATATTTCTTAATATAACATATTTGTGACACAAAATGCATAAAGTAATATTTCAAACACTGTTTAAAATAGGAGTCTGTTATTAGAGTTATAAAGAGGATTTACTCCTGTCCTGGAGTCCTTGCATTGGCGTCCTGTCAAGTTTTGTGTCAACTTCAAAATCCTCACGCTCACCTACAGTATAACGCTCTGCATGATCACAATTAAAGGCACTATATAAAATAAAGTTTATTATTATTGCTGAACTTACTCTCTCCTGCTTCTTCATTTTGGGTTAAATATTTTCTCTATACCTTTCCATACTGTCATTTGCTTCTATAGTCGCCTGTCTACCCTGAGAGCATGATAATGAATCAGCTAGATATCACTGTGGCTATGCAAACACCTAATACACTCTTTAATGTGTGACCCCAGACACACTAAAGGCTGAGGCTTTTTAAAATAAAACTCATTTTTATTTGCATTTTAACCTTCCCCCACCACTCCAGCATATAACAATGGTAAGGAAAAGTTCTCTCAGTACAGCATCACTGTCATCTTCTGTGAAAGTCTTTTCTCTTGAGATAATAGTGCTTCATCATCTCACCTTGCATCACTAATGCATTTATTATGCAAAGGTCAAGCAACGTTAAATTTAAGAAACTGACAGCTTTAAAAAATAAAATGTTTTTCTTAACATTGTATTAAACAGTCCTCATTATAAATCTCTTTAGACCATGACTAGAATACTTAGATTGCTTCTTAAACAATTGTATTATCTGCACATCTAATTACTAAAGCATTATTCCCCTTTAATTAATACTGAGTTAAAGAACCATGCTAACTCAGGAGTGTAAAGGGCATAACCAATTACACCATCATTTGCTTATTAAGGATTGATCTGAAAATTCATTCTGTACTTATACTTTTGCTGTCTACTCTAGAGTTTAATTAAAAGTGATATGAGACTAGGCTTTATTTCTCAAAACACATGTACTGTACAGTTGTGTAAATCAAAATAAATCTTTAAGCCCATAGTTTATAGCAGTTATTTATTGTTGTATTCTGTTTTTGCTAAGTGAAATAAGATTATTTTGCAAGCTAGCTTTTAAAAAGGGTATATTTATTCCACCTTTTATCCACCCATCATTAAAAAGCCTCTTATTCCCACGGAAGGTTGTAGCAACCCAAAGATTTTGAAGCATAGGGAGCATGATGATACTATACACTTGGTGAGGCACCAGCCCATCACATGGCACAAACTCAAACACACAGGGAGAATTCAGAGACAACCAGAGAAGATCCACGTGCCACAGGACAAACAGAAGAACTCCACACAGCTCAAAATTTAACCCAGGGCCAAAGGAGCAAAACTAACTGTCATGCCACTGTGTTGCACAATCTGGCATTAACCTCTTTTAAAAAAAAAATCCCTCTAAAGTAGTCCTAATGCTAGAGAGACCATAAACCAGGAATAATGTTCAACTAAAAGATACAAATTAGTGGTGTTCTTGAATGTCACTGATGCTTCATGTGTTATAAGGTTGTTTTTTAAGTGTGGAAATTACCATCTTCTTCTCATCTTAACTATTACTGTATATCTGAGGCACAATACACTAGTTCAACAAATGTTCCATTACACTGCTGAATATTTTTTCTATTTTTTTATAATTCCTGTTAAGAAAGCTTTCGTTTACTCTTTGCCTCTCTTGTGTGGGGGAAAATCTCCAGCATCCACTATGTTGGAAAGATAGACATAAATATTATTTAATTGTGTACAAAACCCCTTTAAATATGCCTTGCATTATACACTGGTACTGAAAACACACAGGTAGAACTGCCTTAATATAACCAAAGAGAGAATAATCATGCAGTGTTTTCATAAGCCATTGTGGTTGATTTTGATCATGTCTTTACCAAAGGACCACAAACAAGCTAAAAAATAAAATGTGTTCTTAAGTGGATTCCATAGACCAGCAAGTTATTACTGACATTTTAAGTCTAGTCTTCCATATGAATCTTTAGTATATACAAAACATTTTTTTTACATATTTTATATTGTGCATTTAAATTTGATTTGTGATTTATTGACTTCAATAGATCTATGAATGCAAGATTCTGTTTAAAAGGATTTTGGTTAAGTTTAGCAGGTGTTTGGATTTGGGAAGTGAACAAAATCTGCAGGAGGCCTGTGGATGGTGTTTAATGTAAATCATGCAGACTTTCAGTCATCTGGCCTCTTTTGCAGTCCTCAGCATGCAGGAATAACAACAGCTGATGAATTGGTCTGAGTAGGATGTCTGGCATATAAAATAACTAAATTAATCTATAATTGAGAGGTTTGCTCATGAAAGTTTTAGATTTTTTGTTCTGTTTTATGTCCCTGGTTTTACAAGCAGTTGGTTTATGCAATACAGCAGTTTGTAACTGTGTTGTTCTACACTTTTCCAACATTTGAGGGAACAATCTAATTTTTCTTGCACTCAGCAGCCTCTTTAATTATTGTGTTCTCAAGCATCAGTGACTGCACTTGACATCACATAAATCTGATTTTAAATTTGTTTGAGACTGAATTGTGCAAAGGATCAATGGATTCATTTACACTGATTCCCTCTCCTTTGACTAAAAACGTGTCCACACATGCAAAGAAAGGGATTATGGAATTTGAAACAGAACCTCTCAGCTGGCCCTGCTAGGAGCCGAGCGTAAAGGGTGAAGAATGACAAACGAAGAATTAAACACAGAACTCATGTCACACTTGTCACTCTTTCCTGAGATTATTCTTTAAAAAAAAGGAGTGGTACAATTCATTTCACTTTTGTGAACAACAGCTGAAATAGAAAACGATCCAGTGAGTTATTTCTTTCTCTAGGAAGATTGTGTATGTGTCGTGGGGGTGGTGACTAATTATCTAGCAATGGCTTTTTTAAATTGCAATAATGTTAAGAAATTACTTTTAAATGTGGCAAAGAATGATCAGGGTGTTTTTAATTATAACAGGAAATTCTATCATAAGTAACACCGTATCAAGTATTGAATGTATAAAAAAAGGAGGTGGAATTACAATATAAAATTAGAAAATTCATATTTTCAAACCTAATGAAGCCTATGCAGAAATGAAATGAATTTGGTAGTTTTAATACAGATACCCAAGAAAATTAATATAGCAATTCAGGAAATATGGTGCACTGTTGGAGGCACAGCCTAAAATAGGCATAGTACAGATCACCTAAAAATCATGAACTTGTACTTATTTTTAATCCCTGAAATGTATTATTTCTCAGAAACAAGTTTGTTACAGGTATGTATCTAGTTACAGTATGACCCCTTGTATTCCACCATACTTAACCACATCCAGCAGCTCAGCTGAGTTTTAAAAAAATTAAGCACATGAAAGATCAGTGGACAATGCAGCTACTGTAATTTGGTGCTGCAGAGGGTTGGGCTCATCTCCTTTTAGCTTTCAAAGGTGGTGAGGGGAAGAGTGAGTGGTACAAACATGGTTTTCTAGGGAGACAGGAGACACTACTGCCTAGAATCATACAAAATACGGAGTTTGTACTTGCATTCACATCTCTGGTTTCAATAGGAGCACAATGTATAGCACACCACAAAATGTAGACACAAAATGTATCGCTCACACCCGAAGGAGGCTCCACAGTACCTTTGGGTGTGAGATTTCTTCTCTTCTTCTTTCTTCAGCATGGAATAAAACTATTTCTTGTTCCTGCACAATATAAGTTTGTATAGACAGATTTTTTGTCTTGCCCATGTGCATGTCTGGTAATGGACTAGTGTTCTGCTATGAATCAACATGCTGTCCATGGTGTAGTTTGTCCTTGTTCCTCATGTGTCCAGGAGAGGTTTTGGTTTGACACAACCTTTCCTAGGTGTAAGTGCCATTCTGTTCATTCACAGATAATATAACATTTCATCATTTGTACCACCTTCTTAAGGACTTTTCTACTGCTGCACAAATATATATATATGTTTTCTAAATTTAAAACCAAGAAGGCAGCTATTTTTTCTATATGTGAAAACTAGTCATTAACTTTCCTTTTATTATATTTGTACTGACTGGAAATTAGGTAACTAGTAAAATATATAAATTGTTTAAATCTTTATATTGATTTCTATGAATAATCTCTAACCAGTTAAGTGTCAGTTATACTTCAGCAGAGGTTGTTTTAATAATCAGCCTTAACATGTTTTCACCGATAAGGATAACTTACTAGGTTCTCTTGTTTCCTTTGTTTTAAAATTTTGTAATATTTTGTGGAATATAAGGATATATAAGGATAAGTATCAGAATCAGTATTTTTAAATAATTAAAAACCAATATTTTTCTAATTTAATGTTTTAACAAATAGAAACAACTAACACTGTATTCTTATCAAACTAATGTTACAGTGAACATCCAAAACCTCTACATAAATAATAATAATAAACTTTATTTTATATAGTGCCTTTAATGGTGGCTTCTCAAAGCGCTATACAGAACTTCAACAACCATAAAAAAATACACAAGATACTGTATACACAATGAGCCTATGTTCACTTGTACAGCTAGCACCATAACACAGTAAATTAAATTCCCTCTTGTGTTTTTATCAATATCATCTGCTAGGCAGGATCAAGCCCACTGTGATGTACAAAAGATGTTAAGAGTCCCAGGAGTATGAAGGTGAACTAAATTGCCTTTGTATTAGTATTATGCATAAAATGCACCAAAACCGAATCTAAACGTTTACAGGGCTTTTCTTTAATTAAGTTGAAAAGCTGCAATTCTGTGTTAAAAGTTGCAGCTTATGAAATGTGGTGCCTGCTTGCTTGTCTTGAATGAAATATCTATATATTTAAAGGTTTTACTTGTCAACTTTGTTACCTGACATGACATAAGACTACAGTGCTACAAAACCATCCATTACTAGCTAATTTTTGTCCAGGAGGAGAAGAGGATTTCCTGTGTATGGGTTCAGATGCTCATTGTATCAACAAATACTAGATTGTTCTGTTTGCCAATATTCAGTTTCAGATACCATAGTGATATCATTCTGATGTAGTTTTGAGATGACACCCAGTAAACAGCACAAGGCAGACAATGTTGCCAAATTTAATCTCTAGTCACCTGATTCCTCCAAGCTATTGAAGGAGGAAGAGAGGTGTTTTTATCAGAAACACTGATTGCCTGCAGAAGACAAGGGACTGTAGTGACATTTTGCATTGCTCCCACTGGGATGTGCACATTTTCATTTACAAATTAATGCATTAATTATTTAGATATTGTCCAAAACCCAAGATTCAGAACATGGAAATGGTCCACAAGGACAGGAGCCGATGCAGTGGTAATATTTAAAGTTTAATAAAAATGTGTTTAATACATCTTAAATCAGAAGTAATTTCTCCACAGAAAAAAACCTAATTTTGAAATGTGTTTTTGTTTTTTTTTCTTCATTTGTTTAAAGAGAACCACGTGTTTTATTAAAATTGTGACAATTACATTTTATCTTTCTTTTTTATTAGAAAATAATGTGTCTCTCGTGTCTTTTGTATTTCTCTATGTAACAAACTGGTCAAAAAGGACAGTTTACAGACATGTATAAAAATACAGAACTATATTTGTATTATGTAACACTATAAAGTGTCGCTACAATAATTGTGTTTATGTACTTCTCAGAATGATTTTTACTTTGAAATTCTTTCATCTTTATTGAGAAGCAAGATTTATTTCCAAATGAAATCATGATTAGATAAGTAGTCATGTACGTTTCCCTGTGCATATAATAAGAACATACAGTGCATGAAAAACATTTCACTTGTTTCTTTTTTATTAAACTTGAAAAATTCCAGTACAAATCATTGGAGAATGTATAAAAATAGAATATATAAATAGCTATGTGCAGTACAAAATATATTCAAACAAACTAAATTTAAAATAACAAACTGTTTCCAACACAGAGATGCAGATTGTTGCAAACCCACTCACCAAGAGAAAGAAACATGGAGGTGGTGTATGTTGAACTTGGGCCACCCCAAATGTGCTGTTTCCATGAATAATCCACCAAAAAAAAGTTGCGTACATATTTGGAAACCGCGTAGACAAACAAAAAAAAATGAAATTTGAAATTAAATAATAAAAGTTTTAATTAAAAACTACATACATTAATTTTACAGTCTAGGGGATATTAAAAGACATGTCCCATGCCAGGTGTAAGAAGATTAAAAGTAGTGCCAGTACAATGCTATCACATTCACTGTAGGATATGTAAGAGTCATATTATATCATTCTTTGGTGCTTGCTGTGCTAATATCAAAGGATCTGTGCATAACGATTTCATGTATACTACCCGAACAAGTTATGGTACTAAAATAAATATATCAATTTATATGTCAGTTACATTTAAGCAGCGTTAGTGCTGACATGAGGTAAGTGGTGGAAGGAATTGAAAACATTCTCAGTCACTAGAAGATCTCATTAACTTATGTCACACTCTACAGAATGATGGACATCAGCATTTACAAGCAAAAAAATAAAACAACTAAGAATTGATTATTTGGTGATTTAACTCTGAAATTTTAGACCTTGCAAATTGAACACACAGGAATTGAAATGTAGTAATCTACATCAAGGTAGTATTAAGTCTGTACTAGAAATAGTTTACACAGCTATGAGGTACATTTCTGTTATTTATACAGCAATTTTAGTAAAGATCAAATTGAAGAAATTGTGTACCTAATGTGACAGTGTATTATTTATAATGAAAGTACATTTTAGTTTCAAGCATGCATGCAAGCATGAGCCTGACTTTGTGCAGTATGATCACATGAGACAGATCAGATTTGTACCCACGCACTCGTCCCTTATAATTTGCAGTCTATCAGTACCTACATTGCTCCTGTTCCATATTCTGTAACAGCAGGGATACAAACAAATTTTCCTTATATTCTGCATATTTAAGGACAGTATTTTATCTCAGTGTTTTTGTATGTACTTTAGTTAATTTTGTCTGCTTCATACAGAGGTTATTTTGTTTAAAAAGAAACAGAAAAATAATTTTGCATGTATTTCTGACAAAAACTTAAATATTTTTGCATTTATTTCAGAGCTCTTGTATTTATCCTCTGAAATGTAGGATGGCTCACTACAGTCTTATTCAGTCCAGGAAGTGTGAACAACGTTGACATGTGCATTAACCATATGGAACAGAAAGCATGTGAAATGTGGCATCGGAAGAGAGGAAGAATGTCACGTGGCACAAAATGTGCCCTGACATAAAAGGTGTTTTTTCTTGGATAATGTGCCTGGATTAAAGGAATAATTTCCCAGAAACCACATTTTCAAAAAAAGTACTTCAATTAATTAAATGTTGCAAAATATGTTTAGGAACAGACACCCCAGTCTAGAAACACATACTGAGACAAGTGTAGTAAATAAGGGAAAAGTGTGACAGTAGGTGTGGGGATGAGTTAACACTGTTGGCAGCTGGGTTTCACTGCAATTGCCACACAATATATGAAAAAATGACTAATTCAAGCAATAAAAATAAATATATTGCAATCTGGACCTACTGATAATAGTAACAGTGATAACTTAGCAATATAATTGAGAAATGGTTTGTTAGTAATAATTATTGCAATCGTTCATTAATTTTCAAAAAGATTGCAAAATAAACTTTATTTATAAAGCCTCACCCTAAAGAAGTACAACTAATCATGCAGAGCTTGGGAAAGAAGGATCAATAAATGGGGATATAGTTGAGAACCATCAACTAAATTCTCTATAAGTTATAGACCAGCTGAAAAACATGAAAAAGATAAATACAATAAACACAAAGTGTAAAACAAGTCATATGGTGAC